>NC_067412.1:32906546-35306546 GCF_009764475.1 Pristis pectinata | reverse complement strand
AGAAAGAGTTTGAACCAAAGATTACAGACAACACAAATACAAGAGATAACAGGCAGTCAGAAAATAATGTATAGTATAATCATAATAAAAACAAAAGTACCTTATGTCATACACTGGAGGGCGAAGGTCATGTGGTCCATGAGCAAATGCACAATGAAGTCCATTCTTCACACAGTGCCCACGAGCATCTGTTTCATGGATGCATGTACCGGTCTTATAATAACGTAGATGATACTTTCTTTCTGTGTCCCCAGTTGTTCGATGGAGATATGGACACCTTAAGGAGAAAATATTTTACATAATTAGCTGCAGTTCACCCAGATACTTATTTTTCAATACAAACCATGTTGCATGTTTTGGGCCTATTTGACATAATGTGTTATGCACATATTTATGCACAAATAATAGAAGCTCAAGTTCCCGCGCCATTTATTAAGTAGGACAGCTTTGTGTTCACCTATGAAGATACCACAAACTCATGATGTCATCTCAATTGGTTGGAAGTTGAAGATCATGAGAAAGTAATGAATCAAGTGTCCATTCTACTGTAGATACCATGCATCAAGAGGCCAAAACAAGGCACACTACTGTGACCACTTGGGTAAGTGAATGAAGGATTGAAAAAGAAAAATAACTTGCAGTAGTAGTTATTATATCTGCTGATAGAAGGGAAGTTAAACTAATTGCCATTATTTATACAAATTGGTGGAAAAAGCACTATACACATCTTCACTCTTGCACTGGTCCTCATGAGGATTTGGATCACATTGGACTGGATAGGGAAAGTACAAATTTAGAAGGATTGAGATCCTTGGAAATAATCAGTAAGGTTTCATAAGGATCAGCTCAAACTACTTATAGGGATGACCTCTGAATGACAAAATTAAAGTGCAACAACATTCGTCAATGAAAGTGTTATATACAAATGCAAAAATTATATTACATTTCTTTCTGGTCAATCATTTTACCCTGAAATATTTCATACCGGCATACTATTCATGGCCCACATTTTGTGGACACAAAAGACTGCAGATATTGGAATCTGGAGCAAAAAAACCCTACCAAACTGCTGGAGTCCTGTGTCACTCAATCCTGATGCAGGGTCCCCAGCCCAAAATGTCAACCATCCTTTTGCCTCCACGGATGCTGCTTGACCCATTGAGTTCTAGTTTTTTGTCCTGCATTTTGTGGTTGTACTGACAATGAAATTCAACTTTTGCCATGAATATACTGTTAATATTGATACTAACATTGGGATTTCTACACATGCAAATTTTAAACAGGGAAGTGGATTGTCACCACCCACCCTGACAGCCTCCAATGCAACTGAAGCTGTGGTCACCATCAAGGACTCAAGATCAGTCTTCCGGACAGTGAACCAGAGGAAAGCATCTGGCCCAGGTGGTGTCCCCTGGCCGAATGCTCAGATCTTGTGCTGATCAGCTGGCAGGGCTATTTGCAGACATACTTACCTTCCCCTGCTTCAATCTGAGGTTCCCACTTGTTTTAAGAAGACCACTATCATCCTGGTACCGAAGAAAAGCAAGGTAACATGCCTTAATGACTGCGACCAGTGGCTCTGACGTCCACCATCATGAAGTGCTTTGAGAGCCTGGGTTATTGCACGCATCAACTCCAGCCTCCCAGTCAACCTCGACCCACTGCAATTCGCCTACACTGTAACAAGTCTACAGTGGCCGCCATCTCCCTGGCCCTACACACAGCTCTGGAGCATCTGGACGGTAAAGACACCTGCGTTATAGACTATTGTTTATTGACTATAACTCCAAGCAAACTCATCACCAAACTCCGAGACCTGGGATTCAACACCTCCCTCTGTAACTAGATCCTTGACTTTCCGACCAACAGACCACAATCAGTGAGGATAGGCAGCAATACCTCCAGCATGATTATTCTCAACGCTGGTGCCCCACAAGACTGTGTCCTCAGCCCTCTACTCTACTCCCTATACACTCATGACTGCGTGGCCAGATTCTGCTCTAGCTCCATCTACAAGTTTGCAGATGATACCACCATCGTAGGCCATATCTCAAATAACGATGAGTCGGAGTACAGGAAAGAGCTTAGTGACAATGTCAGCAAAACAAAAGAGCTGATCATTGACTTCAGGAAAGGAGGTGGTGTACATGTACCTGTCTACATCAACGGTTGCCAAGGTCAAGAGGACTGACAAGCTTCAAGTTCCTAGGAGTGAAACATCACCAATAGCCTGTCCTGGTCCAACCACGTGGACGCCGCGGCCAAGAAAGCTCACCAGTGCCTCTACTTCCTCAAGAGGCAAAAGAAATTTGGCATGTCCCCTTTGATACTCACCAACTTTTATCGATGAACCATAGAAAGCATCCTATCTGGATGCATCATGGCTTGGTATGGGAACTGCTCTGCCCAGGACTGCAAGGAATTGCAGAGAGTTGTGGACACAGCCCAGCGCATCACAGAAACCAGCCTCCCCTCCATGGACACTGTCTATACCTCTCACTGCCTTGGTGAAGCAGCCAGCATAGTCAAAGACCCCACCCACCCAGGTCATTTTCTCTTCTCTCCTCTCCCATCAGGGCACATAGCACCAGGCTCAAGGACAGCTTCTATCCCACAGTGATAAGACTATTGAATAGTTCCCTTATACGATGAGATGGACTCTTGACCTCACAATCTGCCTTGTTATGACCTTGCGCCTCATTGTCTACCTGCAATGCACTTCCCTGTAGCTGTGACACTTTACTCCTATTGTTTTTACCTGTACTACCTTAATGCACTCTGTACTAACTTAATGTATCTGCACAGTGTAATGAATCGATCTGTGCAAACGATATGCAAGACAAGTTCTTCACTGTACCTCGATACAAGTGACAATAATAAACCAATACCAAATCTTCAAATTCCTGCCATGATTACTAATTACATAAGTATCAACACTACTTCCAAGGCTGCACAATATGTCTACTGCAATCAAGAGAAATCAATAGGATTGATGAAAGTTTCAGATATTTACATTCCATAATTAGATATTAAATACTCGGAAAAAGGACAAGCTTTGTTTGATAAGGTCTGAGGGAATTCTTATAGATGTATACCAAGCTATAGTTACTGATCCAAAAATGTACTAAACCTACAATCTGATGTAGGAATTGTAAATTCCTCTCAATTATTTCATGATAAAATTAATGTTTTAAAAAGTTTATGATATTTCAGCTTACACCCTAACCTACCATGTTAGAGTTCTTTTTTTGTTCTTCCTCATTTATTGTACAGAACTTTTTCATTCATTTGCTAACTTTATTATACAGGTCCTTTGGGTGTCAAGGATTCCTCTGAAACAACAATAAGAGTCAAGAAAAGGGAACTGTATGAAGGCAGCTTACTTCAACATCAGCAATGACAATCTTTGCTTTGCATTTGACTGCAAAAACAAGCCCAATACTTGCAAAAACAAGATAAAATGGGTAGCCAATCTCTGATCAAAAGATATCTATGACATTGCAGTGAAGTAGTTCAATGTTCTTGCTAAGTCCCAAAGGACTTCAGATTTTCCCCTTAAGCTACGCACAAATTAGTGAAGTATTCCAATAATCCTTAATACATTCCTCCAAGTCTTCCCTCAATATCTCAATATTTTAGAAAATGGGTGACAAGTTAAATGGTGAGATACTAAGTGCTTCAATAGCAGGAAAATCATCATTTTGCTTATAATTTAACATGCAAGTTCCTTTCCCATATCTCCCCTTCCAGCCTGTCCAAAATTGTAAACAGCGAGTTAGAAGAACCAAGCTTCCTACTCCACTTTATTATATTTTTAGTTAATTATAAATAAATGCACAATGTGGTCACGCTTTCTCAAATATATTAAAAATGTTGCACTGTGCATATTTGTTTAAAGTAGTAGACTTTTGGCATCATTGCCTCTGGAATGTCAACCACAATTCCTGATGCAAATCAAAACAGAAAATAGTGGTTGACAGATCTAGGAGCATATGTGGAAAAAGAAATCAAATTAATGTTTCAGGTCAATGACCTTTCATTAGAACTTTCATATCTATTGCAAAATTATACAAGCATATTGCAAAGTGCATGGAAGTGAGTCAGGAAGGATGTATCAATTTTGAAATCCCATGCCAACAGAAGTGAATGTTAATGTATGAAGACAAATAATTATTGAATTGTTCCTTTGATTTTTAAGGCAAATGCTAAAAACAGAAAACCAATCTTTATATTCATAACCATCCAATTTTTTCCTGAGCTTTCTTGCAACATCCTGCTAGTTTTCCCCCCCATTATTCAAGAAATTATACAAAAAAAACTACCACCTATATTAACTGTTAATTCTCACAACCCATTAGTTTAGACATTTTATTTTGATGGTGAAAAAAAACTAAACAGCATTATTAGTACAAACGTTCTCTTTGAACTTAAATTCTTAAAATGATATTAACTCTCAACTACAAAATAACTATACACGACCATGCTTGGTTGACTATGGAGAGCATTTACTCTGGGTTGGCTATAACACTTTTCATCAGTTAAACCAAACAAGTTTATTCTAGACATCTTTGTTTATTACAAAATCTCTCAAACAAAACAGAATTAGCATTAGACTAAAAAAAAGTTACAATATTTTATCCAGTGTATACATGCAGTCTGTCATGGGCCATTTTGTTATCCACGATTGTTTGTTAGTTTACCTAAACTATCAACAAGGTCATATCTTACATGGGAAGAAGGGGATAAATAATCGTGACCAGGCAGGGTGCACAGCTGTTTATGAGGCAGACTCAATTTGAACATGGAAATTCACATCCAGCAACATTTTTCTATGGCACTTGAAATCTTATATCAGGTATGATTAGTACGTATTAAACACCAGGTGCCTGCTCCAAACTAAATTCTGCTAGCTAGCATTCTCATCTCAGTCAGAAGTTTGGAGTTTCAAGTCCCAGTCCAAAAGCCTTGATCACAAAATCTAGGCCACACTATAATTCAGGATTTGGAGGAGGAGAGCTATATTGCAGAAGTGTTATTTTACAGGCAAGACATTAAACAAAGTCTGCTCCTCCAGCAGGTGCAAAAGAATCTTACAGCGCTATCTAAGAGCAGGAGCATCACTGCCAAACATCGCTAAAGCTGCTTGCTCCTTATGCTACACAATAATTGCACCTCAAAACCAAATTCAATGGAGTAATGCACCTTAGGGAAAATTGAGATTATGAAATACTATACTGATCACAGAAGTCTTTTTTAAACAAAAAATTACTACTATTTTTAGGCTGAGGGACAGTTTAAAAACTGATATGAAAGGTAACTTCAACAAAAGAAACGAATATAGGTTTTTGTTTGGACTGATGGCAACAGTGATGTCAACAATGTTTAAGACGTTTCTAAAACCTCAAAACATTCCAAAGTACTTTACAGCAAATGAAGTGCATGATTATGATAAAACATTAACAGACATATGCCTACATAAGGAATTTTGGTTATAGCTGCGTAAGATTGAATTGCACTCAGTGTATTGAGTGACCTTGTTTAGAGCCTAGCTCAATGACTTGAGTGGAATGTATCAAGTCTAAATTTTTTTTAAGGGAAAGATAGATAAACAAGGTTGTGGGGGAGGGGCAGTGTTTACCAATGGATAGGCGTGAATGACGTTGAGTTTACAATCACATAGTAGTGATCTAATTAAATTACGAACAGGAGGAGTGGGCCACACAGGCCCTTGAGGGCTGAGCAAGGTATTCACCTTCATCTACTTTTTTTTTGCATGTTTTTGCTTTTGTGGATAGCTGTGAAAGTCTTGCAAGCCAGATAGGTCTTCTCATCAAAATTCTTCAGAAATTCAATGCAAATCCTGGCTTAAAGCAGTGTTTTTTTTCTGCTGTAGCAAATGTCACATCTATTTCCTCCAGAGTATAGGGAGGAAAGTCTGATCTAGTGGGGTATTCCATTGATTGCAATGATATTCCCTGATCATTTCCATTCATCATCTCTTGCCCATCAGCATTTTTGACACTAAGCAAATATGGGATTCTAGAAGTGCAGGTCATTGATCCATGTCACCATCTTCGCAATATTTTCATAGGGCAATTTGAGACTCTGCTATAAACAAGAGATGCATTCCTTGCAATAGCTACAGGGTATATGCCTTGGCACTGCTTGGTATAAAATGCAATTTTGCAACGTTTGACAGCTTTGCCTCTAGATACAGAATACGGCATTCAATGCCAATGATGTAAACTGACCAGTATGCTCAGTGGAAATTTACCCATCTTCAAGCAATATTTGTTGAAGCCAGGGAAAAGGAGAAGACACCAAACACTCCCATCAGAAGCTCACAGGAACCAGAAAGTGCAGAAGAAACAGCTGCTCTGGCCAAGCATTACAGTTTCGTGGATGGACAGTTGTCATACCAAGGAACAGATTGTGAATTAAATGGGATCATGTATGTCATTACTGGAGCACCCAAGTAAATGGCTGTCGACTAGCTATTGACACAGAGGAGGCCATCACTCCACCAAATGTTTGATGGAAAGCCTCAGTCAGCCTCCTGCTGATTACAACCACCATTTTCAATTCACTGGAGGATGGAAGGCATGCCAAGATCACAGCTCAAATCAAGGAATTTAACACGGGAACAACTCTAACAATTCAACTTATTTAATAGTGAGGAATAACGAAAGCCTTAATAGAAGCAACATCTCAAAGACAATTACTGACCCAATGGAACTACTATATGAACTAGATCTTTCATGAAACACTTGGACATTTCTGAACCCTATACAAACTGGACAAGAAAGACATGGCCATCTTTTACATTGATGAAACTCAAATCAACCATGGTTGTGAATGAGGCAACACGATACAAACAATGTCAAAGACAATCCCTCCCATTTTTAACAAGACACACGCTGACATTCCTATGGCCATACCAGACATCAGAACATAGTCCTAAAACCTGCACTTCAATATACAAGTTGCTCTTTCAGCCATAAGATGATTTCACTAGCACTTGATAACTTTCTAGAATGGTCCATGACGTTTAAGTAATTTAACCTTAGGTCTTTTCAGATCTCTCTCCATCGTTTTACAATCTGAGGAGTATTTTATCCTCTCCTGCATACTTCTATCCATTTCCTTAATCTATTTATGTTGCTTTGCAATTTTATGCTTCTATCTACACTGATAAACAACCTTGCTGATTTTAATGTCAAATTAATTTGTTGCAGTACCATGAAAGGTAAATGTAAAATCAGCCTGATCTACATAGTGTATGTAGATGCAGGATAGAAGCTGTCCTTGAGCCTGGTGGTGAGGCTTTTGCATCTTCTGCCTGATGGGAGAGGGCTCAAGGAGCTGAAGGACCACTTTCTTTCCCTAGACAAGAGGGTTCTCCATCTGAAATCTGGTAGACAAGCCGAGAAGTGAGTCCATTCTTAAATTTGCTGTCATTGCTGCATTACACAGAACTAGAGTTTGGGATTGTCCTAGTCAGGATTGCAAACCATAGTTATCCAGTATTGCCAAGTTCCTAAGTTAAAAAAGAGCAAGTAGCAAGAAGGAAAACCTTTCCAATTGTATCAGTTTTGTATCCATGGATTGTCAGATTAAAGTGCTGGCTACTTTCCACCACTAAATTACTTTTGTAAAACTAGACAAAAGACATATGCAAGCTTCACCTTGTGATTTTCCTGCTGTCACTTTCAAAATAATAAAAATGAGAAACTTAACCACTCTTTCACATTATCACTGTGGGCACCATAGGCCACAAAACTGCTTGTACTTCTTTTGTCGTCATTTCAACCTTCACAATGGTAAATTGGTTTATTATTGTCACATGTATCGAGCTACAGTGGAAAAACTTGTCTTGCATACTGTTCATACAGATCAATTCACTACAATGTATTGAGGTAAAACAGAGTGCAGAATAAAGTGTTACAGTTACAGAGAAAGTGCAGTGCAGGTAAACATTATGGTGCAAGGTCTTAACGAGGTAGACTGAGAGGTCAAGAGTCCATTTTAACATACTAGGGAACCATTAAATAGTCTTCTAACATCAGGATAGAAGCTGTCCTTGAGCCTGGTGGCATGTGCTTTCAGACTTTTGTATCTTCTGCCCAATGGGAGAAGAGAGAATGTCAGGGGTGGGTGGGGTCTTTGATTATGCTGGCTGCTTTACGGAGGCAGTGAGAAGTGTAGATAGAGTCCATTGAGGGGAAGCTGATTTTTGTGATGTGCTGAGGTGTGTCCATAACTCTCTGCAGTTTCTTACAGTCCTGGGCAGAGCAGTTGCCATACCAAGCCTTGATTCATCTGGATAGGATGATCTCTATGGTGCATTGATAAAAATTGATGAGGGTCAAAAGGGAGATGCCAAATTTCTTTAGCCTCCTGAGGAAGTAGAGGTGCTGGTGAGCTTTCTTGGCTGTGGCGTCAATGTGATTGGACCAGGACAGGCTATTGGTGATGTTCACTCCAGAACAGAATATTGGCAGGTGCACCTCAGAAGTTTAAAAATTATTTAAAAAACCTAAGAGGATATAGCAAATATAGCATGGTATTTTCACTAGAGAATCCATTTTGGATGCTATATATCAGTTTGATATCATGTCACCAGATCCAAAGTCCTTCTTATTCATACAAGCAATGTAGCTGGTTCAAAGATTTTCTTTTTCTTAATGGCTTTCTCTGCATGCTTGAAACTAAAGAATTTCTTCTGCTACTCTGTTAGTCAAAAGACATAACTAGAAAGGCTCTACAAAACAACTGATTAATGGATTGGTTAAAAATGTTTTTACCAACCATTATTCAGTTGTTTTGTAGAGCTTTTCCAGTCATGTCTTAGGACTAATTGAGCAGTTGAAGAAACCTCCACATACCTTGTTAAAAGGATATTTTAACAAAACTGTAAAAAAAAATGCTGAAGTGCTCTGTTCTTGTTTATACGTTATAGAACAGCCCTCAAGCCACTTGTAACATCAAGATAATTCATGCAATACCAACTAGATATGAAATAGAGAAAAGATATTAAAGTGACCTTTCAACTCAAGCAGCAAAATTCTGATGAAAATTCTAAGTGATCATTTGCTTTAAGAATGATACAGGTAAAGCCTAATGAAAACACTAAACAACTAACTTACTTTTGGAAATCTTATTTCAATGAATATTTTTGGTTCTTTATGAATAGTTTATTTAAACTAATCATTCATTCAGAAATCCAATGCAAAAATCAACAGCAATAGGGAGGAGTTTACATAACAGTAAGATCAGATCAGCCATGATCTTATTGAACAGGATGAGCTGGCTCAATCAGCTTTAGAGCCAATTCCTGTTCTTATTTGTTACATGTCCATAAATCTGTGAACAGTACTGTTCTCAGGAAAAAAATATTGCATTCTGTTATATATCCCCCACCAAAAAGAAAAGTGATTTAGAAAACTATTACAACTGTACTAGGAATTCCACTGCGTAAAATGTTACAGTGAAAATACAGCACAGAAACTGGCCATTCACCCAATGCCAAAATTATGTATCATTCAAGATTCTTCATCTGTTCTTATCCAATTCTCAACATTACCCACCATTGCTTTTTTTGTTTACTTAGCTTCCCCTTAAATCCATATATGCTAATCCCCTTTACAACACACACAACTTTTTCACTAGGGATTTGCCTTCAAATAAAATTAAAACCAAATCCAACCCAATTATGGGCAATCTAAATCCAATCTAAGCCAGAAGAATTTTTTTTTTAAAACATCTAACCAATAACATCCAAAAATGATGTCCTGGCCTAGACATGCAGCACAAGACACACCCACTCAACCCAGCAACCCTGTATGGCTCCCCACTAACATGTGATACTGAATTTACAAAGTAGCCCAATTATTTATGAAGTCCTGAGGATGAAGACATTTATTAGTAGAGAGTCAGCCTACCCCATTCTAACCCAAATCCAAGAGCAATTTAGTTTTCTAAATTAGATGAGACCTGAACACAACATACATGGTTTGGTCCTAGCAAAACTCCCATTCTCTCTACTCCCCACCACCCCACCCCCCCCCCCCCCCACCCCCTGAACTATCCTACTTGATTCCTTGGTAACTTGTTTGGGTGGCTACTTGTTCTTCTTTTCCATGAAAACAGAACCTTTCATAATTATATGTCTATTAGATCACCCCTCAGTCAAATCTTAACAGAAAAGAGCACCAGGCTGTTTTCCCCCTCTTTAGTGCCTCCATAGCTCTTACAACCTACTGCCCAGAATTTCCATTTTCCCCATCTGTAGATTCTCCGTAGTTGATAGGGCTCTCACCTTGGTCATTCCATTTCCCACACTTCTCCTTTCTCCCAGAACAAAAATCAAATTCCCCTTGTCCCCACATTCATCCAACCAGCCTCCACATTCAACAGATCATAATCAATTTCCAACAAATGCTGACATGACACCACCACCTTTTCATCTCTTAGCATTCTGAATGGACCGTCCCTTCCGGAATACTCTAACTTCGTCAGTGCCACTCCCATTCCTACAGCACATTCTCAAGCAACACTTGGCCTTCTATTTTCTCTCTTCCCACTGACCAGTGCATCTGGTGTACAACTTTAAATTTAGTGAGTTCATTGCTCAGTGGTGTTCCACAAGGATCACTGCTGGGACTTCAGTTGTTTGTAATATTTATAAATGATTTTGATGAAAATGTAGGTGGTCTGATTAATAAGTTTGCAGATGACACAAAAATCAGTGGAGGTGCAGATAGTGAAGAAGGTTGTCAAGGAATACAGCATGATCTAATTCAATTGGAAATTTGACTAGAGAATTAGCAGATGGAGTTCAATCCAAAGTGTGAGGTGATGGATTTTTGGAGATCAAATGCAAGGGGAAAGTATTTAGTAAATGGCAGAACCCTTAGGAACATTGATATAAAGAGGGATTTTAGGGTGCAAGTCCATAGCTTACTGAAAGTGACAAGTGAATAGTGTGGTAAAAAAAAGACATACGGCATGTCTGCCTTCATCATTTGGGGCATTGGGTATAAAGGTCAGGAAGTCATGTTTCCCTGCAGCTGTATAAAACTTTGATGTGTGCAGTTATAGTCACCTCACTACAGGAAGGATGCAGAGCCTTTGGAGAATGCAGAAGAGATTCACCAAGGTGTTGCCTGGATTGGAGTATATTAGCTACAAGGAGAGTTTGGACAGACTTGGATTGTTTTCGCTGGAGTGTAGGAGGCTGAGGGGCAACCTGATAGAAGTATATAAAATTATGAGGGGCATAGATAGAGTAGATAGTGAGAGTCTTTTTCCCTTAGGGTGGAAATGTCAAAAACTAGAGGGCCTACGTTTAAAGTGAGAGGGGGAAAAGTTAGAGATGTGCAAGGCAAGTTCCACCCCCCTCCCTCTGCCCCACATAGACGTTGGTAGGTACCTGGAATGCACTGCCAGGGAGTGGTAGAAGCAGGTAGGATAGCAATGCTTAAGAGGCATTTAGACAGGCATGAACAGGCAGGGAATAGAGGGATTATGGACTATGTGTGGGCATATGGGATTACTTAGATTGGCATCATGGTCGGCGCAGATACTGCAGGCTGAAGGGCCTGTTCCTGTGCACTACTGTCCTATGTTCACAATGTAATCTACTCTAACTGGGGAAATAACACTTTCAAAGTGTGCCTAAGCTTTGTCTTGTCCTCCAACTTGTGCTCCTATAATGTTCCAATGAAACTCAATGCAACCACAAGAAACATCACCTCATCTTCAGACCTAGATACAATGCAGTCTTCTAAACTTCAACATTTCAGATAATCCACACTTCCAGCATTTTTATTTCAGAATTCCCACATTCATGGGTTTTATTCCTCTGATAATTTCAGATAACTAATCTGCTTTCCCCAACCACAACTCATCCAGAATGACCTTTTAGTCCCTTAGCACTCCTACTAACATTAGCATTCCCAGGATTCCCTCTAACACTAATGAAAATTCCAATAGAAAAGTAGGAGGCAGATAGTCAGAAATGCAGGCAGGAACACAGAAAAGGAATGCCAGCCAATGTGTATTAGTGATGTCAAGGGAAAGGGGCAGAAAATGAATAAGCCAAGAGTAGCTGTTCAATGGGCCTTCCATGTACTTTGATTTTTTTAAAATCAACATTATCAACTGACCAAATAAAGTATTAAATACAGTTCTACTTCTTTTTACAAACTTTTTTTTGTTCCAGTGTTGCCAGAGTTTGGGCATGTGACAGCTGTTTCAGTTAATAAACTTGGAATCATAGAATAGTAACAGCTGAAAATGACAACAGCTTAGCATAAATGGGTCAAGTTATGAGGAGGACACAAAGAGCCTGCAAAGAGATAGATTAATTAAAAGTAGTAACTGGCAAATGAAGCACATTGAGGGAAAATGTAGAGGTTATCCATGTTGGAAGGAAGAATGAAAAAAAGTAAATTATTTAAACAGCAAGACTGCAAAGTGTTGCTATACAAAGATATCTGGGGCTCTCAGAACATTAAACAGAGAAAGTTAGCATACAAGTACAGCAGGAATTAGGCAGGCTAATGGAGTATAAAAATAGGCAAGTTTTGGTCCAACTTTATAGGGTGCTGGTGAGACCACACCTGGAATACTACATTTAGTCTGATCTACATATTGAAGGTATGATGTGCTTGCATTGAAGGTAGTGCAGAGGAGGTTCACTAGGTTGTTTCCTGGGACCAAGGAGTTGACATATGAAAAAACTTCGAGGGAGTTGGGCTATACACATTGAAGTATACAAGAATGAGGAGTGATTTTACTGAAATGTACAAAGAGTCTGAGGGAAATTGACAGAAGGGAAACCACAAGGATGTTTAAGTAGAGGTATCTAGAACTAGGGGGCACAGTTTCAGAACAAGGAAGAATTTCTGCACCAAGGTTCTTCACCTTCAGAGTTCTCTACCCCAGATAGCTGTGGAGGCAAAGTTACGGATTATATTCAAGGAAGAAATTGACAGACATTTAAACTACTTGGGAGTATGGGAGAGAACAGAAGTTAAAGCCAAGATTAGATCAGCTATGATCTTATATTAATTAGTGGAGCAGGATCCAAGGGCAAACCAGCCTACTTCTGCCCTCATTTCATGTGTTACATTCTTGTGAGGGTATTTGCTCCTTTAATCTGTGCTAACTCCTTGCAAAAACAATATAATTGCTCCAAAGCCACAAATGAATCAACTTCATTCACCAAATCAAATTAATTACTGAAATTATAAAGAGGTTTTTCTTCAAGTTGTCTTTGGTTCTTTTGCCAACTAATTAATTCTCTGTTCCTTTCTTCTCAACCTTTTCACTCACTACTGCCCAGAGTGCATTTATTTTGAATTGTTCTGTTCCAAGGATAACAATGTTGGCTTATCCAACCTATCCCTGTAACATGAGACTCTCATCATAGGAACCATTCTTGTTTTTTGCCTCCTCTCCAAGCTTCACAATCTTCAAAAATGTATAGTAACAGGAATGTTCACAGTTGCTCCAGTTAAACTAGTGTCTTATAAAAGATTCATCAAAAAAAAATGTTTTCATTCTGTACTTTCTTGCTACTTCTGAAACCCCAAATTCAATACAGGCAACGCTCTGCCTTACGGCCATTTGGCTATGGATTCATACTTAAAGAATTCACAAATCACTACCTAAAAATTTGAGATACAGAAATAAAATTCGCTCGCATGGAATTTATGTGAAAAGTAAAGGTCTCATGGAATTTGTGAAAAATAAGGTTGCCTGTATGTGTTTTAAATTGACTTCTCAATCTGCTATGCTACATCCAAAGACTTAGGCACAAATGCATCCAAGTTCATCTGTTCATCCACCAGCTTTAGAATTTACGCTGTTTATTCCTTCTTAAAAAAAAATGGCAACGCTCATGTTAAATTTCAACCACAGTGTCTCCGATTATTCTACCAGCCTGGATGTTTCATCTTGAAAAACACTATCCTCCTCACTGTTTCATATACTTCCATTTTGCGCAATGTCTGCAAATTGTAAAACAGTCCTGTCTTTAGATATCAGGGGATACAAGGATATCACAGGAAAGTGGCACTAAGGTACAAGATCAGACATGATCTAATCAAATGCCAGAATAGGCTAAAAGGCTGAATGGCCTACTCTTGTTTAGATTTCTTCTGTTTTTGTAATAGAGAGCCAAATCTTTTAAGTTGTGGCTGGCAGTTATCAAATAACAGATATTACTATACTCCATCATGGGACTCCACTATCTGACCTCTGACCTTCCTGGTATTCCCAGTACTACACTGGATAGTGGGGATGGGAGGGTGGAATAATTACCTCTCCAACCCTAGGCCAGGTCAGAGACCCCAAATATTTGGCACTTGGACAGGGATTTACAATCAGCAAAATAGAAGGCAAATTATTGTTTTTAATTATTTCTTTAACAGTTTTTAAGCATTCTGTGTTTTAATAAACAAATTACTTTTGCAATATTTACATTTTTTTTGTGCCTCCAAAACACCAGAGAAATTTAAAAATTACAAATTGTTTCACAGCTTTCAGACAAGATGAGGTTCCACAATCAAAGCTTCAAAATGACAGTTGGCAAAGTTTTTTTTGGGTAGTTTTGGAGCAAGGCCCCAGTATTCTGCCACTTTTGACCTGTTTTCTGTACCTCACCTTACAACTCTGAAGTGATATAGAAGCCCAATCTTACTGGATACAGTTCAGCTTAGTGCAGTGACCATAGTTGAGGATTTCAGGTAGAGGTCTAATAAAATCCAATCCAATGTCCTAGCAGTGTCTTCAGTTCCCTGGGAAACACCACTATATACCTTCCCCTAAAGAGAACCATTCACCATGTGTATCCATCACTAAAACAATTTCTTATCCATGCTGCCATCGCCCCACTTACTTCATGGGTTTCAAGCATACTGACAAGCACATTGCACAGCACTTAATCCAATGTCTTTACAGAAATTGGTATGAAGTACATTAAATACACCACTCTCATCAACCCAGACCTCAACACAAACCTAGTTAGCTTAAAAAGATTTACCTTTTACAAATCTGTAAATTAATCCATATTTATCAATTGACAGTTAAATGTGTCGAATTGTTTCCAAAATCTTCCCACCTCAAAGATTAAACTGACTGGCCTGAAGTTGCTAGGTTCCTGTTTTCTGAATAATGGTATAACTCTTACAATTCTCCACCTACACCTCCCCCTCCAACCCCACCACTGAAGAATGACTGGAAGATTATGGACAGTATAGCTTGTAATTTTCACTATTACTAACCTTATAACCTTGGATATCATCTATTTTTAGCCTCAGCTCCCTCATCTTTCATTGCAAATATGGTAACATCTTTTTTCTTGTTAAAAGTGTAGGAAGCTTCTCATTTAAAATTTCAACCACAACCCTCTCCCCATCTCCTTACACCCAGTCATAACTTCTCAGCTTAAATGAGCCAATAGTGACATGTCTAGATATTTGTTATTCTGGTCTAGCCTCTTCACAATCTCCTTACTGTTCATCCCCCTTATGAATTAGTGAATTCCACAAGGCTTAGTTGCATTGTTTAACATTCCACTGCCATCTCCCCGCTAACAGAGGGGAGAATAAAGTAATAAAGAAAAAAATCTGTAGCTCTTTGAAGTGTCGTGACTGACTCTTATTAAATCAATGAAGTGTTCCCACCTTTAATTACTCAATTAACTATTTTCTGGCAAATAATGGCTCCTCAGCATAATATGTATTGTGGATAAAATCCATAGAAGTTAGAAAGGATTTTGTTTCAGTATTCATTTCTTAACAATTTCATTTCTATTTAATAAAGCTTCTTGGATTTTTTAAAATAAGGGAACAGTAAAGAGGCATTAGAAAAGTAAAGAATCCTGCTGTTGAAACAATCAAGTTTCTCATACCAGAAAGGAAAACATTCAAAATGTACAAATTAATGCATTTTTAAGTCTATTTCTCTTCCTATTCTTCTACAAAAATATACAGAAACATGAAGCTTTACATATAACAAGATACAAGTTCAAATATATTGATGTTGAAATTACACAGTACATTGGTTCAGATCTAAAAGGAAAGGATCTGAATTGAAATATTATTTCAATTGTGATGTTAGATGGATGTCTTTATATTAAATTCTAAATTTAAAGAGCTTACTAGCTTTCATTTGTACAACAGCTTTCAGTGATAATGTAGGCTAACATTTACAAAAGCTGCAATGGGACAAAAAAAATATGCAACAATCCATTTTGAAATGTAATACCTTAATTTTCTTGATTAGAATAATTTGGGTGGGGGGGGGGGGTGAAGAAGGGGGTTTGAGGGAGAATACATTCTACCAGAATAAAAAAACCTCCATTTTTCTATACCTTCTCCCCAACCCAATATATCATAGCTTCTATTGAAACTAACACCCAATATTAAATTAGCCTGATTAGACAATATGACATCATAATTCACTTTTCATACTGCAAATATGACACTAAGTCATTCTTCGCAATAGTCTGGAGTCATCTTAGCTGAGTCATCCACCTGCAACCAGGGCAAAAATAATACTTCTTGCTATACTCTGTGCTGCTCCTCACTGACCAGCAGTATACAGTTACAGCTCATCCTGCAACTCTCTACAGCTACATTTCATATCAACTTATGTTGATTGTACTGTTTTTTTTCCTTCTGCAGTTACTCTAGCCATTGTTTCAAGACCTTGGATGTGAAGAGCTATTTGGAATAAAGGCTGGCGGTGAATGCAACGGTTATATCCATCAGGCTCAAAACTACACTACCTGATTACATCTTTCTCTGTATACCTTTCTGTCATTTCTTCTTTTCTTTCTCGTATATTTTGAACTGCTTTCATCTCTCCTCACTTCCTTGCTACGTCTCCTTTAATTGAAAGAAGGATAACAACAACATTAGTTCCTTTGCCATTACAGAACTCTTTGCTCACGTTCATGTTCATTTCCCAACCTAATTTTTCATCACATCTTTCCCACAAATTTGTTAGATGATCCATAATGTGTATTACACAGCTTTTGTGCCCTTGGCTTCTGGCATTCACTTTTTATTTTAGGCATTTAGTGAATTTCCCAAACCTGTGACCTATACCACCAAAAATCACATGGGCAACAGGAATACAAGGAATACTGACTCCAAGTTGCACATCGTCCCAAATTGAAAATATATTGCCATTCCTTCATCATGGCTTGTTTAAAATCCAGAATTTCACTGTCTAACAGCACTTTACCATCCTAGCTTTTCACAATCTGAACTGTGAATAGAAACTGATGCAAATCTCACAAATAAAGCCAACAAATATAATCAAATTCCCTACCTTTAATTCTGAAATACTGAACTTCAGTGGTTTGTCATATTTTCGCACTTCCAAAATAGTCACCATCTTGGCTACCATTTTTCCCCAGAATTCCCATCTGAATTTATTTAGCATCAAATGCGAAAATACTTCCCATTTTAAAAATATACAGTTGTGGGAATAGATGCATTTTAACATCTTTTTTGTAAAGATTTAAAGCGTCCAAATATAACTAGCTTTCTCTTTTCAACACTGGAAGTTTATAAAGTGACATCCCCAACCCCACCAAAAAGAGGGGACAAGAAGTATAATCTTGCTCTAAGGCATGGGTGCAAGATCTAAAAGTACAAAGTACTACTAATCAGTCTATTGGCACTGATCTCCCAGACTCAAAATCAAACAAGCAACAAATATGGAAAAATTAGCATTCTTATATGCAGTTATTATGTATAAGATGTCAATTAACCTGTTGCATATTACATATTTCAAGTCACAAACTCGAATATCTCAACTTAAAACAGGAACCCAACATCCTTCTGATGTAATTCTTTCATGGTAGTGGTGATAATCTTTAAACAATAAATCAAATGAGCTGTTACAAGAAACAGAACCAGTTTTGCTTTCTGCTTCCTATTCGAAAGTGCTTAAAACCACATCCTAGCAGATTAATGTATCCAAGTAACTGCAACATGGTGATTTTTCCACAATATAAATGAAAGTACTTTTAGGAACAAAATCCACATATTATTAAAGTTTGTTTG
This sequence comes from Pristis pectinata, assembly GCF_009764475.1. Classification (NCBI taxonomy): domain Eukaryota; kingdom Metazoa; phylum Chordata; class Chondrichthyes; order Rhinopristiformes; family Pristidae; genus Pristis; species Pristis pectinata. The sequence continues at coordinate 35,288,460 of NC_067412.1, read as the reverse complement.
CTTGTGAAGTTAAAATGTAAGTTTTCATTCTAAATGCTCCAAATCTGAAATCATTGTTCAACAGCAAGTTAAACTGAGCAAAATGCCCTAGATTATGGTTCCATAACACTCCAATTCAGTAGTTTTAACTGGTATTTCTGTAATTCTTAACCTAACATCTGACTGCCTATGCTTTCCAAAATTCCCATATGAAGTTGCTTAAAAAATAAGAGTAGCAATACTTCATATTCTGCAATTTACAACAGATATCTTTGCACAAACTATCAGTTTGTAATTTTCTGTATTTTGCAAAATATCACAAAATAAATAAAAATTGCAAATTGCCACAGCAATATTTTGAATGTATCTGATGGCATGAGGTATGAGAATGTCACATCCATACTCAAGAACTTACTACATTGCTTACTTTTTAAGATGCTGCATAAACAATAATCCCGGCCAGCAATGGAACTCAATAAATTTAGAATCAGGGGAAAGACTGTCGTTCACTGATATTATGCCATGTGAGCAAAGCAAACATATGGATCAATGCATGGTTAGAAGTAGCACAATATTATGCAAGATGTGCTGCAGGTGGTTCTTCCAAATTGAAATTCAAAGGCTAAGGTAACGTAAGGGGTGTACTCTAACCCACCAAATCTGATACATAGAAGTAGCATCATTACAGGCAGAGTCCCATACACGCACCAGAAGGGTGGTAAGCTTAATTATGGTCTGTAGTAAACTGGTTTACTGCTGTCAGGATAGCAGTTAAGGCAACAAAGTACGCTTGATCACACAAGCAATATCAATTATTTAAATTCTAGTAAAACCTCCCAGTGAGACTTTATACAAAAGCAAGCTAGCTGTATAAGAGATTGTGTTTCCAAATCTGGTGCTTGTTGAAACTATGTGACTTCCAGAGGAGTATTCTATGTGTTAAATGAATACCATAAAGTATAGTAATGTTTTGAGTGCAGGCAAGAATTATAGCCTTGGCATAACAGCATGAATACAACCTCAAAACCCATGAGGTACAACCAGATGGTTCCTCCAATCATCTTGGCCCATTACCTAAAACATCTTCATTTTAACCAGCTATTGAAAAATTAACTCAACAAACAGGGCAACAAATTTCACAGGGCAGTAAACATTCAAAAGTACCAATAAATATTGATAGTAAAAATTAGGTTCTTTCTCTTTTCCATTTTCAGCAATGAAGCTACTCATATTTAATCAGAAAGAAATTAATCTGAATTTGCAAAAAAAAGTGTGAAAAACTGCCTGCTGTGATTCATCATATAGCCAAAGAATAAAATCTGGGAAGACTTTTACAGAAGGTTGTACAACTTACTGTCAGCGTTTAGATCTCAGTCAATTGCATTAATAAAATGCAAAATTAGATCAGGTTCGGTCACCTGCACCAAGAATCAAATTTTCCCCTCACTCTTCAGTACCTGAAAATAAACTCAGTGCATAAAGCGATTTTAATGCTGTGCACATACATAATGTGACAGTAGGAACATGAAGTCTGTTTGAGTACCTATCCCAGGTACTGCACTGCTGTTAAACTGAAACTATATGCCTTTACTTCTCTGCAGGTCCGTTGGATGACAACCACATAAGGGGAAATATATCTGCAGTCGACTCAGTTTATATTGGCACCCTCAACAATTAAGATATTGGAAAGCACATTAACCCAAAACAGTAATGCACAGAAGCTTGATATTAATCTCCTAAAGCAGAGCAGGCATAAAAATACTTCTTGATTTGCTCACTAGCAATAAGTTTTAAGCTTATTTATATTACCAGCTTCAATTTATTCTGTACCAAGTTCAAGTACTTAAAAATATCATTTCAGTCCAGATATGTAGAACTTACATTAAATACTGTTTACAACGCAAAACAAATACAAATGCACATTAATTTCTAAAATATATGATTATAACCAAGCACAGTCAAAATACCTTCTTGTTAGTTGTCAGTATGACTTGCATATCAATTATTTTGTGCAGAAAAGGGAATTCCCTGTTTGAAGCAGTCAGATATGCTGTTGTCAGTAGTTGTGGACATCCTTAGTGAATCTATCAGACAATGGGATCAGCTGCCTGCTGCTCAAATTCCAAGTTTCAGGATTTGCACAAACTCCCTACTAACATTAATAGAAAAGCAGTTTGGAGCAGAAAACATGAACATATGTTCGTGCTCAAACCCACTTGGATTTCAAGTAGTACAGGAGGCATTCAACGCTTTCAACATAAACTCATTCCCTTGCCATGGGCTTTTATCCATCCACTCTCATTCTGTGGACTTGCCAGCCAGTGTGCAAGATAAACTTAAGAAATAGTTGAGGTATTCCATTTTTTAAAGAAAAATGGGTCCTTAAGCCCAGTAAACCTAGTCAAGTAGAAGTATGCTTTGGTGTGGATAATAAACATAACAGCCGTGAGTTAAATGATAATCCACTATGAATCTGCAAAAATTAGTTGCACAATATAGTGGAGAATAAAAGGTGTAGTGGAGAGCACACAATCAATTTACCATTTCATGGCTAGGGTTGCAAAGTTCAACTTAACTACACAAAATGACAACAGATTTGATCCATTCCAGTAACTCTTCCTAGAGAAGTCAACAATTTGGAAATTAGCTACAAATGGTATCAGAACATGAACAGCATCACAGCCAAACAAAGCAGCTCATCAACTCTTGTTCAAGAACAGCTACTTGAACAAGATTTGCAGCTCAAAAGCACACATATTTACCTTCTGATAGTATTTCGTCTTTTGAAAAACTGTCTTTTTAAAAATTATTTCATCACATGACAATGATAGCAACTTATGGATTGAAATCCTGATTCTGAAGTCAGGTTGTGGCAACTGGTATAGATACACAAATGTCAGCCATGTTTTGATATGAGTATCTAGCCGCATTGAAATTTTGCAGGCTAAGTCACACTGCAAAGCACTTATTTTACATATGCTTTCTCATTCACAGAACAAACCACAACAGTTTTTGTTCCAAGATATACAAAATGACTTTACTCCCAATTTAACAAACTTACAGTTAAGTTTCAAATGGCTACCAGTAGTAAACTCTTGATAATTTCCACAACTCAAAACTAAAAATTTCACACCAGAACAAATATTGCCACACATCATGAAAAACAGCGTTTTCTAACAGCAGTGCAGAAATACTACTGCAGTTCACTCAAAGAAATAGAACAAAAATCTGCACAAATGCCATGCCATGCTAAAGCCCGTAAAAGATTATGGTGGTTGGTCACAAGAAAAGAGAGGATGGATTTCAGTTAAACACTGGAATATTTATATTTTACAATCTATTGCATTTAATGCTGCAATTAAAATATACTTAAAAACTAATGCTCAACTTTACAAAAAATATATTTAATACCACTTATTACATTTAAAGCTCAACAGTTTGGGAGGGGGAAAAAAACCATTTCATATGCTTCCCCCAATTTGGAAGTAAAAACTGCTCTCACATTAAGTAAAACGAACTTTTGGAGTAAGTAACTGACCAAGTTATCATACACCAGGAGACTTTCAAAATATCTCAAATTGATTTATCCAGCTGTGGTTTATTAATTAACTTTGATATAAAGAAATTGCTGTTCTATATCAATTACTCAATGCACAGGATATTTCTTCTAATTAATTTTTGAGGTTGTGCAGAAAAGGAAAAACGTGTACAATGAAAATGTCTTGCACATCCTTTATATAATTATTTCAGAGACTGATGGATTTTCAAGTATTAAGAGAATCTGGGAACATGGAATTAGTGTAGAAAAGTGCACCAAGGTAAAAGATCAGCATTGATGTGAAGAGCAGATGCAAGGGGTCAAATAGCTACTTTTGCTCCTTCTTATTTAAAGCTTATGCACTAACTCAAATTCTAAAGTGTAAAACATTTCACAGAAATCACCAAAAGCAACTTCACAGATGCAAAACACAAACAGAAAGATCAATGCAATATTGACCTTTATCTCATAGCAACTGGCTTTTCAAAAATAAGGAAATCACTCTAATTGTGAAAAGCATTGGCCACACACCATCTGGAGTCTTGCATTCAATTTTGGATAAACCGGTTCTGAAGCGATGTACTGGCTCTGAAGGTGCATTGTGCATTCACCAAACACCAGAGTTTGAAGAACTAAATCTTTCATCTTAAATCACGTAGACTTGGTTCACATTTACTCCAATTATCTGTGAATAATCTAATCAAACTATTAGAACTGCAAGAGCATGAAAGGCGGCCATTTGGTTCAGAGACGTTGCCCAACTTTTTCCTCAGTGGTCCAGGTAATTTTTTTTCCTTCTTTTGAATACTTGTCACCAATTCTGACAATAGCATCTTTACAGCATTATAAATATTGGCTCCTTTCAATGTGAAGTTCCTCAAATTAAAAAAAAGACCACAACATTGTAAAACTGTTGTAAAAATACTGTCAGGGAAGGCATGAATTTCATGTGAATCATACTTTTATCATTATTCTTTGTTTGTTTCTGTGATGACTTCCCCAGATCAATCATTTTGGAATGCTTTACAAAACAACAAAATAATGGCCTGTTAGAAATTGATCAATAGTCTGGAATGAGCTACAATGGGGACAATCTGAAGTCTACTTGTGACCTTGTATCACATCAAAGAATGGCGATATTCATTAAGATAAACAATACTGAATAGGTGGATATAACTCAAATTTAATAAACCTCTCATTTCCAACAGATTCATCCTAGGATGCTGAGGAAAGCCAGGGTGGTTGCCTACATACATACAGATGGATTGCTGCTTGTGACCACATCCATCACCATGCAGCTTCTTTAAGATATGGCATGTCATGATTAATTTTCTGCAACCTCAAGCCCTAGATGTGCACATTCATATTCATCTCCACTTGACTGAGAAGGTTCAGTGGGCCAGCCTCTGGAACTACTGATAGCAATCAGTTACAAATGATTGAATTAAAAGGCCACATTAGACAATGGTTAATTACTGGTTTCTGTAGGATTGGAATCACATCATATCACGTCAAAATAGGATAAGGAAAACAGATTTCCCTCTCTAAAATACACTGGTGAATCATCCGAATGGTTACAACAATCTGACATATACATTATCACATTTCACTTTTTATTTCAACATTTTTGAGCCCAAATTCAAATGATTAATTTGCCATAGTAGGATTTAGACATGCACCCAGAAGGTGAATAACGTAGCATAAGATAACTGAAAATTTCTTGCAGAGGGGCAAAGCAGCTGAACTCCCAAAATCGCTAGCTCAGAAAATTTGATTTGACACTTTCATTTGTAATCTGTGACTACATTCTGTAATTTGTATTTTTAGAAAGTAATAGGTAAAATTGTATAGTTGTAAATAATTAAAATTTAATTTAATAGGTAAAGCAGTACTTTAAAAAAAGACTACTAGCTGAATCAAAAGCCCCAAATATAACTATGCTTTCAGAACTAATTAAGGCAAATTATACCACCAAACACAATAACAGTGGCAATAATTACCTACATTTTAAGCAAGCAAATTATTATTAGTTTGTTATTTTGTATCAATCAGAATAGAAACTAGACTAGTAGCAATCTGCATCATTGGTGTCTTTGTGCAAAAATATCAGTATTATTTTATGCTTTACATGAGTTGCCCTCAGAAATGATCCAGATCTTCAATCTTGCCCGCTTCATAAAATGGTTTAGTTGGACTGTATTGAATATTATCCAAACTCACAGGACAATGAACACAGCAAGAACGGTACTCTGAAGTGTAATTATTTTAATGGAAGGAATGTAACAGATAAGACAGATGACATTAGAACCTGGATTAGTACATGGAACTCCAACATTGCAGCCATTACAGAAACTTGGTTGAGAGAAGGGCAGGACTGACGGCTCAACGTTCCAGAGTATAGATGCCTCAGAAAAGACAGAAAGGGATTTAAAAGAAGTGGGAGTTTTGCATTTCCAATTAGGGTGAAAATGTCATTGCTGCACCAAAAGAGGGCATCTTGGAGGGCTCAGCCAACAAGATCATAAAGTTAGAACCCAGGAATAAGAAAGGTGCAATCACTATGATGGGGTTATACTGTAGGCCTCCCAATAACCAGCAGGAGCTTGAGGAACAGATGTACAGTCAGATTATGGAAAGAAGTAATTATATTTAATTACTGCTGTTTGTAATATATATGAATGATTTGGATGAAAAGGTAGGTGGTCTGATTAGTAAGTGTGCAGTTGACGTGAAAATTGGTGGAGTTGTGGATAGTGAGGAAGGTTCTCAAAGGATACAGCAGGATATAGATCAGTTGAAAATTTGGATGGAGAAACGGCAGATGCAGTTTAATCCAGACAAGGTATAGGGAGAGGCTGGGCAGGCTAGGACTTTTTTTCCTTGGAGTGTAGGAGACTAAGAGGTGATCTTATAGAGGTATATAAAATCATGAGGGGCATGTTGCACAGGATATATCAGGTAAGGTACTGACTCAATGATGCAGAGTTTATGCATCAAAGGAATGATTACTTTTCCAATAATTACCAAAGCTAATCAACTACAACATTCTAACGGTCTAATGGACCATTTCAAAGTGGCGCACATGGGGAAAAATGCCTCATTCTAACAGTTGGCTGGTTTCAATTATTTTTTAAAAAACAAAAAAAAAAAATCAAACTTTAGGTCAGTGGAGAGAGCAACACACCTTTCATCAGAACTGAGCAAGTTAAAAATCAAAAATATTTTAAACTGCAGAGGAACAAGTGGGTTGAGAAAGCAATGGAATATCTACGATAGGATGGAGACCAAGACAGACTAAATGAAACAAGTACAAATGATACAGTAGTATAGTGGTTAGTATCCCTGCCTGTCACATGGGAGACTGGGTTTCAATTCCCTGCTGGGGAGATATGAATTTTATGGGCAGGCATGGTAGTGTAGCAATCAGCGTAACGCTATTACAGCACCAGTGACCCGGGTTCAATTTTGGCCACTGTCCATAAGGAGTTTGTATGTTCTCCCCGTGTCTGCGTGGGTTTCCTCTGGGTGCTCTGGTTTCCTCCCACATTCCAAGGATTTAAGGGTTAGGAAGCTGTGGGCATGCTAAGTTGGCAGCAGAAGCAAGGCGACACTTGCAGGCTGCCCCCCAGAACACTATGTAAAGGATGTATTTCAATGTGTGTTTCAAAGTACATGTGACTAATAAAGATATCTCTTATCTCACTACTGAGAAGAACTGAATACCTTCTCATACACCACCTCAGTGTCCATTATTCTGGGAAAAATGTCTGGCAACAAGCTAGAATTCATTCAGAGCCTGGCACATTTAGCAACTGGAGTCACTAGCAAGAATATTCCACATCAAACAAAAACTTGAATTCTCCCATTATGAATATTTCCTTCAGAAATTCTTTTTACTGGAAAATGCACGAGGCTATATTGAGCCAACAGAAGCAGTTTTTTGGGTTCTGGCCTCAACCTAATGGGCCGAATGGCCTTCTTGTGTCACTGTTAGTAAGCAAGCTGAAACTGAACAGAAAAAACTGATCCCTGCCCAACTATAACTCAGTGAGCATAAACCCTGCCCTGAATCCATAACTTTCCCCACGGCTCAGCAGCACACAGAGCTTATTTACCCATTAAGCAAAGTGGACAGATATGAACTTACCTTTTTGGCAATAACAATAAAACTCCAATAATCCACGATCTAACTATTTGGAAATCCTGTTGGTTTAACACTTGGTTGATGACGTGGTGCTTCCCCTGCTCCCCTTCCACTCAGCCAAAAAATATTTTTAAATAAATCAGTCCATTCACTCATGCTATGTAGCAAGACCTGCTGGTTGACCAGAATGAATAAGGGGGACACCTCTCCACAAACATTCCTTCCACTATACACAAACTCTACTGATAGTCTTGCCCCAACAGCAACCAAATTTGGTGCAGAATAACAGCTGCTATTGCAGCTCCCATGCAAACAGTGAAAAACGTTGCAATACTCTTCCATAGCAGAATATGCTGAAACTGTGAATCATTATACAAAATACCATATATATATATATATATATATATATATATATATATATATATATCCTCTTGATATGAAGGGGTTGGTGGGGGGGGGGGAGGGGGGGGGGGGGAAGAGGCCATTTGGCCCATTGAGTCTGCAGCTCTCAGAGGGATCCCATCAATCCCCTTCCCCCACTTACTTTCCGTCACACATTTTCTCTCTCATATTCCATGCACAACAACATATTCGTATTAACTACGTTTTCAATTGCAGACATAAATATTATATTGAAAGAAAATGTTGTAACATAACACAAGAGTAAGCCATTCATCTCACACATTTGCTGTGCCATTCAATAGTCATAACTGAGCTTTTATCTTAATGCCATTTTAGTGTGCTGTCCCCATACCTTTGAATAACTAAATATTCAAATACCTATCAATTTCTTTCATGAACTTAATCAGCAACTAGGCCTTTGCAGCCCTCTTATGTAGAAAATTCCAAAGATCTACCCAGATCCTTTGGATGAAGGAATTTCTCCTTATCTATGTCCTGAAGTCCATTTCTTTTGAGATTGTGACAATCCAGCCAGGGGAAACTATGCCTATTTATAATGTGTTAAGTCACATAAGGAATGTGTATATTTCAATGAGATCACTTCTCATTCTCAACTCTAGGGTATCCACCTAGACAGCTTAATCTCTCCTCATAAAATAACCCTACCATTCCAGAAATAAACCTTGTTAACCTTTTGTCAACACTTCTTTTTGCATGGCACTTTGTCACAACTAGCACTGCATGGGTTTTCTCTGGGTGCTCTAGTTTCCTCACAAAGACATATGGGTTGGTAGATTAATTGTCCTATAAATTGCCCCTAGTGTGCAAGTGGTGGTAGAATATGGTGAGAGCTGGTGAGAATGAGAGAAAATTAAAAAGGACTAATGTAAAATTAATGATGATGGGTGGTTAATGGTTGGCATGGACTTGGTGGAACCAAGGGCTCATTTCTCTACGGCTGTATAGGATTTCTTAGGTAGGGGGACCAGACACAGTAGGTCAAGTGCGATTTCATTAGGGCCTTAAATAGTTGCAGGAAGGTTGTGTTGAAAACTTGTACCCTACATTAATGAACAGTTTGTGTTGGATGAGGATTAATTTATGTATTCGAAATGATACTGATTTCTACTCATCGAGAAAACTGATTGAAACTGCTTGTTATTCCTGTGTTACAGTAGTGATTACGTTTCTTTTGGCTGCAAAGTACTTTAGATAGTCCTGAACAGGATATGAAAAGCTATTATATGAAAGGTACACTTAAAATTTTAAATGTTATATATTGCAACCAGAGGGTTAGATACATGCCTATATTTTGAATAGAGCATTGCCATTCTTTTCCAAAGGAATTTCATGTGTGTATTTGCTAAAATAATTAAACTATTTTGAGTTTTGGCAATTACCTATATTTCCTTCAATTGTATAGTTGACTCACAGCTGGGACATGCTCAAACAGCACCTCTCACTCACCCTGGTCATTCTTGTGAAGACTTGACACTAAGTGCAATCTGTTTGATTTAACTGGACATCACAATGAAGTACAATTTATCCATGCAGTGCAGTTAATCAAAAACATAACTCAATACCTAGCCTGATTTTCTATTCCCATTCTTGAGAATCCTCAAGAGTCCTTTACTTTATAGACTACTAACTTGACTGATATCAAACAACCAGAGTAACATTTGGGACCTATGAATCCATGATTCACAGACAATTTGAAATATATATTACGTTGTACATAAACAGAAGAAAAACATTTCATTTCAGACACCAAAGAAGGATATACAAGCGTTTAAGGCAGCATGCCACAGATTCACCAGATTTTCTTTGTTCCCCCCACCCCACAGATGCTGCTCAACCTACTGAGTTTCTCCAGCAGATTATTTGTTGTTCCAGATTCCAGCATCTGCAGTCTCGTGTCTCCCCTTTATCTTGTAGTCTAAAGAGATCAACTGAGGCCCAATTCTATAAAGCTGTACTTCATTACCTTGAACGTGGATCATTGTAAGGCTATTTAACTGTAGTGTTTAAGGTGATTGAAGAATTCGATGGAATAGACACAAAAATAAAATAATTTTTATGTATTTACTCTCTGTTTCAAGACCGAGACAAATAAATTTTGGTTAGGCAACATATCAAGGAATAAGGGTCAAAATCAATATAACTGAGGCATGTATCAGACATTATTAAATTGAATGGCAGAGCAACATAAAGGAGCTGAATAGCCTCTTCTATGATTGAGCAGTTGTCATTGAGCAGTAGTGCTATCCTAACTACTTTTTGGTTTCAAAATAAAAGTCTTGTTGATTCAATGCATATCTCATTTCATTATATTGTTTAAAGTTATAAAAAGATGGAAGTAGACTATTTCAAATAGAGAAAAATAAGAGAATGAAACAAAAGATTAGACTAGAGGGCAGGAGACTTTGCGAAACTGTAATTCACTTCCAGAATCATTAACTCAACAAGAAACTGTCAATAGTCAAGAATGGATTGTATCGCTGAATGGAGAAAGAGGCTGGAAAGTTATGTGAATAGAGTGGGCAATTCTGATAACTATTACCCACAAAAGGTTAAACAGAACAGTTGGACTGAATGGTTTGCGGCATTGGGATAGATCTTTCTGGAACCGACTGGCCACCCAGGATCAATACTGATGGTTCCTGCCCATCTGCAATTACTTGTGTCATATATAGAGGACCATGCTCACTGACTGTCAGGCAGTGGTTTCTAAACTGCAACTAGGCCTTGGGCAGCTCGATACTGAGGCAATACCAAATTGCCCAAACAGAAGACAAACCCGGTGGTGGAGCTTTGCTTCACAATTTTGACAGGGGCCAAAGTAATAGTTTTTAAACAGCTCGGACATCAAGGTGCATTACAAAGACAATTTACATCAATTTCAATAAATATTTAAAATTTAACGGAAGTTTCTTAAAAATGCTTACAAACATTTAAAAAATTAAAAGTAATAGCTCATCTTCCCTCTTCTGCAGGGCAATATACACCATCCATACGAATGGGGTCTCTGGTTCAACATCAGGTCTGACCTCACATAGGAGGGGACAGGCAATTTCCCAATGTACTGCTGGGGAATTCTACCAAGACTAAGTTCCACCACTGAGCTCCATATAGTCAGTGATAAATACAGTGACAGATGCAGCAACGTTTATCATTCAGCGAGTCCTGAATTGCCAACGGGTCCAATTCCAACATTATTTCCATTGCAATGGTTGAACTTCAGAGGTTCCCTTTGGAATTGCCAGCCACAGAAAGAAAGATTTGGCTTTTAATTATAACCTCTAAGTATTTCATTACACCTATCCAGGAAAGATCTTCAACATTCCACATCCCTACTCAAACCTAGGGTTTTGACTGTGGAATAATCAAGGCCACCACCATCTCATTTCCAAGCACAAATGCCTAATTAAACAATTATGAAGAATTTCAAAAAATATTTTGTCTTTATTCTTATTCCAGATATAACAGGGCAGGTATACAAAATCAAACACCCATATACATTAATGCACTGAAAATCATGCAAGTTAGCCAAGACTTGGATGAAGACAAGCTGAACAGGATGTGCACAACTAAGTTTTGTACAATGTAGAGATTAAGGAGAGTGGATGTGAAACTAAGCAATATTTTGATGGCGACAGAATGGAGCTGAGCAAAAGGCTGTAAACCATTTGGTTTGGCACAAATCATGGGTCAGCATACAGAATTGAGCAGATTCCATCGGATACAGGAGCTCTCTGGGTTACAGATGACCTGACTTATGGAAATCTGACTTTACACCACATATTTTAAAGCATTTTTCAAGTTAATAATAATAAAATGTTTTGTAGTATTCATTAATGACTAAATACAGGATATATTCCATTAGTTTAATTATGGGTAGTGTTGGGGTGAATATTCAATAAAATGAAATTATAGCAAGTGTATGTAGAGCAATATGATATGGATTACTATAGAAAATGGATGTTCCTGACTTGCAGAGAAAGTCGGCTTATGGACAGTTTACAGGAAAGGGATTGTTATCCAACCTGGGGACTTTGGTACATTTCAAAGAAACAGGCTACTTGGCCCAGTCAGTCCATGACAATATTTTAGCTTCACTTAAAACACCTCCTATCTTTCCTCACCAAAAAATATCAGTACAACCCTCTATCCCCTTCTTCATTGTGCTTCTTCATCTGCCCCTACTTTTTGCTTTAACCATTCCCTATGGTCGCAAGATCCGCATTCACACCCCTCTTTGGGTAAGGTTTTTCCCGAATTCCCTATTGAATTTCTTGGGAACCATCTTATTTTATCAACCCTATCAAAACCTTTCATTATTTTGAAGAACTCTATTTGGCCACTTCTGAAGGAAAAATGCAGTCAGACTGTTCTTCCTTACCCATTTCACTTTTGTGTTATCATGCTTGTAAACTCTCGCTGCACCCTGTCCAGTTTCTTCATATCCTTTTTAATTATATGGCAATCACAACTGCATGCAGTACTTCAGACATGGTTCAAGCAAGATTCAATTTGCTTCTGCTCTATTTTCAAATCTATCCCTCCAGAATTAAGCCCCAGTGCTTTGCTTGATTTTTAAAAGAACACAGCCTTACTAACCTGCAGCACAACTTCCAGTGACTGGTGTATTTGCACTGAGATCACTTTGTTGCTCTGCCTAGACCACCTAGACTCACAACTTCTAAGTAATATTCTTCCTACTAAAATGTATTTATTCAAATTTACATGTTCTACTTTATTTGCCAATGATTTGCCCATTCTGCAAGTTTATAAATATTCTCCTGTCATCAGTTGCATTGCTCCTCAGTAATGACTACCTCCCAACTTGAAATTATGTTATTGATTCTGATATCTGTATTCTCCAGAATTTATATGAACAGTTTGTAGATGAACAATAGGAACATAGGCACAATTTAAGAACGCGCTCTCAGGAAATCCAGTCATTATAGACAGACAATTAAAAGGTAAAACTGGGGGCTCCTAGTACAAGTGACCGCCATGTCATCCGAGGGCAATCAATTTTATCAAAGTATCAGGATAATATCTTTCAAAACCTCTGGAAGTCACTCCATAAGGAAACAAGGCTCATAGCTAGAAGAGCTGAGAGAATAAAAGGATTTGGAAGCTACACAGGAGAAAAAAAATTGCACACAAAATCTACAAGCTACAAGGTGTGAGAGAGGTAAGTCAATGAGGCAAATTATATAATAGAGATGGGAATTCAAATATGTTGAAAAAGCACTGCAGTAAGTTTAGACTAGCTTCCTTTCCCTATCAAAATTGAAGGCCCACTGATGCAAGAGATTTAATGTTATAAACTTCTTCAAAGACTTAAGGCACTGTGGAATTCCAGGCCAAATCTGTCAAGATAAGAGTGGATAAGTGACTGAAGAGGCATGTTATGCACATGTGTGTGTGTGGGCTCAAGACGGGGCAGGATCAAGGGATATGCGAACAGCCAAGTGAATGTGGCTGGAGAGCAAGCATTATCAGGCTGGTTAGGTAAAGCACTTTGTTTCCACAACACAACAACTAATTAAGTCAGAACATTACAGCACAGGAGGCCATTCAGCCTCTTGTGTCCATCCAACTTTAGGTAGAGGAATCTAGCCATTTTCATTCTCCCACTCTATCCCCACAGCCCTGCAAGTGTCTTCACTATCCTCCTCTCTTCTCCCTCCCTAATTTGGTATCATAGGCAAATTTAGAAATTGTGCTTTTTAATCCAGAGTCCAAACCATGAGCATGAATTGTGAACAGCAGCATCCCAGCATCCATTCTTATGGAACACCGCCAACTACTTATTTCCACTGCCTTGCACTCCCACCTTCTGCTTTCCGTCCCGAAATGAAACTAACAATTGTTTGACCTTATTCATTTGTCTATAATGGGGTACCTTTTGAAAATCCAGATGAACTACATCTACGATATTACCACTGTTTCCTGCTACATTTCCAGAAATTTAATAATGATAGTTGAGCAAAATTTTCCCTTTTGAAGTCAGCACAATCTATTCATCACTATACTTGCACAGCTGCTTTCTCTGAAGATTTGCTTTCTCACTCATTCACCAACTATTTGGCTTATAGAATAACCCCAGTAGCAATTCACACCACTTTTGCTTCTCATTTCTGACCAAATGGACACCAACTTTCCCCAATATGACAACATCTCCCCTAGTCAGTATTGTTGCCTCACCTCCATTTTTCCTTTCTTCATCTTTTCTGAACACTTCTGAATCCAATTAGGGTGTGTAGCCCAGTCCACACCATATTAAAGCTACATTTCTGTTATTGCCACTACATCATATTCCCACATGGCTATTTGGACTTGCAGCCCATCTATCTTATTCACTTTGCTCATTTATGTACATATATTCTAATAAACTTGGCCTTTGTATTTCTGATGTTTCTTCATCATCTCTTATCTCTAGTGTGATCCAATATTCACTCCTTTCTACACCAAATACTGCTTTTCTCCTATTGGAGCCCATTCTCCTGCAAATTTAGTTTAAATCCTAATGATTAAGCTTTCAACAGAAATTGACAATTTTTAAAAGAATCATAAATTTCACAAAGTATACACAACGTCCTGAAATACTAGTCCAGCAGGAATAACATTATTTTGCTTACAGGTCAAAACAAAATTTACCCCACTGCCTACAATATAGCAAAAAGTGAATCAGCAAAACAGTACGACTTCAGACCAAAATACAATTGGAACCCACAATAACACAAGCTTCAAAAGCAACCCCTGCAAAAAATTCCGCATCATGTCACCACTTAAGCAGTCATCTAAAAAGATCCTTTGATGAACTCAAAATGCAATATGTGCACACAAATCCTCATTGACTAGTGCAAATGCAAGGATAATAGTACATTACCCTAAGTATTAATACAGATTTAAATATATAATGGTATAAATGGTCCATAAAATGCATGTCATCAACTCACTTACTTTATTACATTTAGACTATTTTTTTATTTTCAATCGTGTCTATTAC
Organism: Pristis pectinata; assembly: GCF_009764475.1. Taxonomy (NCBI): domain Eukaryota; kingdom Metazoa; phylum Chordata; class Chondrichthyes; order Rhinopristiformes; family Pristidae; genus Pristis; species Pristis pectinata. The sequence goes on along the minus strand of NC_067412.1, from coordinate 35,273,376 downwards.
ATTTATAAAGATGCTAGCAAAAGTAAAAATCTGTAAGTTTTTAAAAAAAGTTACTGAAAAATATTTTGCAACAAGCAGTTTATATGTAATTACTGTGAATCCCAACCACTTAGTTGTAAACAAGCACCTTCATTCAACCTTTCATATAATTTTAAAGTGACATCACCCAACGTCTGCCCAAACTTTCCAACTTGCCATTTAATTATGTAATCTATCTTTTTTTGGGGAAAAGAAAGAAAATTTTAATAAAATGCACATATAACTGCAAAGAATTCAATTTACATGCTTTCAAATGATGATGTCTGTTTCTAATTGCAAGTAAATGAGGACAAATAAACCATACAACTGTATAGTAATATTCCTTAAATGTATTTAATTGGCTGTGATGAAATTTGGGACAACAAGATCATAAAACTATTTAAATAACTATCTTCCTCTTTTTACATTGCCAGAAAATGCCATTCCAGTAAAGCTTTGAAGCATAGAAAAAAATACATATCACTACAAAGAAACATTAGAGTTTCAATTTGTTTACAGATTCATATTTGATAATGTAGTGTTTAACAAACTGCAGCACTGCCCAATGTTTTAAAGTCAGAAAAAGGCCCCTTCAACTTTATTGTGCAGAATTTAAAAAACAGTTCCAACTTTAAAAAAATTTCAAATACATTAAAGAATTAACTGAATACTTTTTTTCCTAAAACTTGAAAAATCAGCAAACTGTACACTATTCAATACTGTCAAAAAGTAGTTCCAGCAGCAATGTACATCTATTGATGTAGATAAGGTACCATGGGACTTTAGAGTTTAAAAAAAGCAAAAAGTAGTGACAAATATAATAAACAAAATCACACGGTCACTGCAGCATCTTTAAGCAGTGTAAAAACTAGCTTCATCAATTCTCAAACATATAATTGCTTTAAAATACAGTGACTAAAATTAACAAAATGAAACTTAAGCAAATTCATTACCTAGAATAAATCTAAGTCCCACATTTCACTCACAGCCTTAAAAGTTTGTGTACTCTACGATTATCCAAAAGATTTCCATCAACAAATCCAAATTAAATTCAGACGCAGTATTTTCGTTCATCTATAAAAGGTGAACGATATTTACTTTACAATGAAATAAACTGGGCAAATATAGAAATTCGTTTTTCCAAGTTACGGATTCTGGCAACTTCAGGAACCCGAGGCAGAGAAACCCAGCCTGCTGCGGGTCAACATCGGGACAAGTGTCCCCACGATGGAAAACGCAGAGCCGAATCTACAACTTAAACAAACCCGCCATCGAGTAGCATTCCATTCACCAGCCCCGAACCCCCAGTCCACGGCAACAGCGAAACTCCTGAGGGGGGCGGGCCCTGGCGCGTCCCTCTGGCTATCTCCTCGCACACACCTCCCGCAGCCCCAGTACAAAACAGTACCCGATTCACTCACTCGTCTCCGTCCGGGCAGATCCCCGTCGTCTCGTCGTATTTGGTGCAATACACGTCCGGGCTGTAGTTGAAGGTGCCGTCCCGCCTCCTGATGGGCCTCCGCCGTCGCTGGTTCAGGAAATGCCAGTGGAAGCAGGTGAAGGGCCTGTGTTGGGCGCACTTGTGCTGCAAGAAGAGCGGGCATTGCTCCGTGCGGAACTCCTTAAGGTACCTGCAAAATAAAAGGTGAAGATTAGAGACCGACTTGGATCCGGGGGCCGAGGGATGCGTCTGATCGGACGTGGAGGTGGGGGGGGGCGGGGTGAGAGGGGGCAAAGGATGGGCCTGCGGACGGGGGGGGCCGAGGCCTGGGCCTGGCGGGCGGGGGAGGGTCGCTGCTCCGAGGCTAAATTAGCTGGCGTGAAGAGATCTGTTGTGCAGCTTTTCTGCCGCTGCTTTTTTCGCGGCCAGCGGGTTGCAGCGTGCTCCGGGCGCGCCCGTGGCGTTGCCGCGGCGGGCGGACTCGGTACCTACGTGTAGTGAGACGGTTTCTCGGTCTGAGGAGAAGCGCTCGGCGCAGCTTTCGAAACCGACGGCATTTTTAGTCAAAACAATGGAATGCGCGTGCGCGGCGCGGAGCGCGCCGGGTAATTGGCGGGACGGTTCAAACGCTGGCCCGGGACACGTGGCCAGAGTTCCCGGGGGAGGAAGCACAAATTGCGGAGTCCGTAGGGATGGGGACGGCACCGGCACCGGCACCACTACCCGCAGAAGCCCGTCCCGGCGGTAAGGTACATTCCAGAAATTCAGGCTCTGCGAGACTGGGAGGAGTTGACCCTTGTGAAGGTAATTTTAAAATGGTGCATTGAAATCAGTTGAAGCTGCTGATCCCATTATCACTCCGTACGCCAAGAAGATTGTATCTCCTGTTCCCTTTTGTAAATTTGCAATGCCGTTTGTAATCAAATCGTCGCTGGGAAATGAGAGAACGTAGGTTTAAGCTGAGGGAAGTGGCCACTGTCAGTAACTTTTACTAGCCAATGTTTGGCTATATCGCGGTAGTAACCACATTGCCAATGAAAGGGTTGATTTTTCTCAGATCGCGAACAGTGCTGTAGAAATGTAATCTTTCGAAATGATTAATGATGGTAACGCATTTATATGCTGACCCGCTAAGATTGGTGAAAATATGTTCTCTCTAACTATGCAAATTTGAACCCCACAATCTACACCTTTGGTAGATGTTTAAATGATATTACTAACGTGGCACTTTCGTAGAGCCGAAAATTTAAAGGAAACATTGGAAGTGTAATTTCCAAATCCCGTCGATTTGGATTACAATCCTATATAACACGTGGAGCTCCTGTTGTGTTTGTAGTGACTCAACATGCTGAGTCAGATTGTCAGCGAGTAGCTGAACGCTTGTACCGCCTGAAGAACTCGCTCCTTCTCGTCGAACGACGCTGAGGTTTTCGATATTCTTTGAACGACTGTATATTTTAAATTTAAAGGGACGACATCCATCACAACACAAGTCATTCAGGACAGTCATGCCCTACAGCGTAACCTGATTCAGAACTGAAAGTGACCAGTCAACACAAAATACGGTATTAGTGGATTCGTATCAATCTCTGGTGGGTAACACAGCGGCGCAATAGTTAGCGTCGCCGCCGCTCTGCTTCAGTCAATTTGTGTTCGAACCTGCCCTCGGGTCCTACCTATATAGAGTTTTCACGTTTTGTCCGTGACTGCGTGTGTTCGCTTCCGTTTTCTTTCGCCTTTCAAAAACGGTGGGTCAATTTGCAACTATACGTTATAAATTATCCCTTGGTGTCGGTAAAGGAATTAGGAGTAACAAACAATCTGCTGATGGAACTCGGCAGGTCGAGCAGCACCTGTGGGAAGAAAGGAACTGTCGACGTTTCGGGTCGAAAAGTCGAGGTGAAGGAATCAGAGCGGAGTCGATGTGCGTGTAGGAGAGAATAAGTTGTAGGTTTACAGAGCTAAAGATGGGAATGGGACTCTGGAGAGCCTGCATTGTTGCGATTGGCTGTAATGACTAAGTTTCAAAGTCGTCCAGTAGGCGCGGAAGCCGCGGTATCAAATCCCACCTCACTGAGAACAAAACACTCGAATAAATGTGCTGTAGTGTGAGGAATTGTAAATTCGGTGAACGGAACTTTACGCCATTTTTGGATATTCATAGTTCGTGATGGCGTTCCCACCAAACGTGCAACAAATCCAGGAAAACTTAATCTATGAAAACATTGAACCTCCAAAACTGAGGATGTCCGGAGTTGCTTGGTGTCCTTTCCTTTGACATCTTGCTACAGTCCTGTAACCAAACAAGACACAAATTTGACCCCCTGATCAAACAACCCATCCCTGAACATCCAACTGGAACGAATGTTTCTAGAAATGTCGATGCCCCTCGGCCAAGTATATTATTTGGCACTACTGCCTGAAACCTAAATCACCTGGACCACTTATTTAAGGGGTGCTCGTGAGTAGAGTGTCGTCGAGTGTTCACACAGTCTAGAAATGCATTTAAACCTTGTCTCACTGCCCAGACATTGAAAGTCCTGGCCTAGTATGAACGAATTAATCGCGGTCTGTGCTGAGGGATAGCATCAGTCTTGCAACAACAGAGTGAGTAGCATTTCTCACCGTTACCTCCGATCTTGGGTCTTTCCCAGACCTGAAATCCGAGATCATTGTGCCTCTGAAAATCAAAACAAACTGCATATTGCTGGAAATCCTAAAATAAAAACACATTTCTAGAAACGCTCAGCAGGTCGGCCCGCATCGGAGAAAAGATAAATAGTTAACGTTTTCGGCTGAAGACCCTTCGTCAGAACTGGGACATAGTACAAACAAAAGCTCGTTAAGCTGTGGGAGAAGTGTGGGGATGTCTATAATGGGGTAAAACTTGGTGGGGGGGGGAAGAACCATTGGGATAAGCTGGTCAATGAGTAAATGGGAGCAGTTAGACATAATGTAGGAGCCAACCTATCTATTCTTCCCAACAAGTGGATCTACAGTCTACGTGCAGATTAGAGACCCCGTGATTATTATATGCACTTCTAATTATTTTTCTGGTTATGTTATGTCCCATTAATCATTACTGTTTCAGGGCCAATATACAAATCCTATGCTTTTCGTTTCTTGCTGCTTCTTGATTCCACCCAACCTGATTCAGCTGCTTGATCTTCTTCTGAGCTAAGATCCTTCCTTCCTCTACTGCTTTTATACCATGTTTGAAATAGGGGCTGCACCATTTCCTTTCCTATTTTGCCCATCTTTTCTAAAAGTTATGTTGACCAGGTCATTCGATGGCCAGTCTCAGTCTCTTTGCAACTATATCTCTGTAATGGCAACTAGATTCAATGCATTTGCTATTTGTCCCATTAATTTGCCTGTCTTGATATGAGTGCTATGTGTATTCAGATAATGGGTCTCAATTTTATATCATTGCTATTTTTCTCCTCTGACTCTAAATGGAGGTACTGCCTTGTGTTAGTATGCATTGTCCCTTCCTGATTTGATTCTGGCAATCATTACATAGAGCACAGAGCAAAATATCTTTGTCCTTTCTCTTTCTGAGAAATGTCTCCTGACCAGCACCATTCTCACTATTTAGTTTAAAACCTTATCTATATCCCTAGCGAACTGATTTGCAGGGACACTTGTTCTAGCCTGATTGAAGTGAAGCCCATCGTGGGGGGGGGGGGGGGGGGGGGTGGTAAGTTTCTTCTTTCCCCTGTACTGGATCCAGTGCTCCATAAATTGAAGCCCATTTCTCCCACACCAAAGTTTGACCCACGTATTCAACTTGCTGATTTTATTTATGCTTTGTTAATTTGGCTCAGGTGGCTATCCAGGAATTATTAGTTTTTGTGAATTTGCTTTTTAACTTGGACCCAATCAGTCTGACAAAACCTCCTCTTTCTTTGCCCTATTCATTGGTTTCCTTATGGATCACAGTAACTGGATCCTTCTCCTCCTACACTTTCTTCCCTTTTGAAGAGTTGTCCTTTTGGGACTTGCACTCTCAGCTGTAGAGAACAGTATCTATCATTTTATCACCTTTCCCTTCTGTTTGCCAATCACTTTAATTTCACATACCATTCAGACATCAGTTTTGTGCTCCTATGTTTTACAATGGAACATTTAAAGGATTAGAACCAGCATTTTTGTCTTTCAGGCATGCACACATCAGCCTTCTGAGCTTAATGATGAGACATAGAGTTGTACAGCATAAAACAGGCCCTATGCCAACCATCATGCCTGTCTATACTATCCCACTTGCCTGCATTAACTCCCTTTCCCTTTGTCTTGCTCATTCAAATACCTGTCCTGATACCTCTAAAATGTTGTTACTATTCATGTCACCTCTCAGCCTCCTTTACTCCAGGGAAAACAGACCCGGCCTATCTAATCTCTTGTATCTCAAGCCCTCCAAACTGGGAAATATCTTTGTTAATCTTTTCTGCACTCTCTCAAATTTAATCTCATCTTTCCTATAGTGTGGTGACCTGAAATGTACACAATACTCCAAGTGCTGTCTAACAAACATTTGGTACAACTGTGATGTGACATTGAGTTGAATAATTTCAGGAAATCATCATTTTGTTGTCTCCTGTTACACCTCATTGAGGGTCACGTTGTGTTTCTTAACTTGGCCTGCTACCATCCCCTTTCACCTTAAACCATCATCCCTTTTGACATTTAATTATTCCTCCCATCCACCACATCATAGACCTTCCATTTTGTCCTTTCCTCCTTTCCATTCTTTCTGAAACTTAACACTTGCTTTATCTTTTTCTAGTTTGGAATCAGAGTTAAAGCATACTTTTGCCTGCAGTTTGGAAGAGAACTTGACAGCTAAGTCCTCTTCATAGATGGTGCATTCCTGACTTCCACACCTGCACATTGCAAAGCAGAGGTCAGGAGCTCAGATTCTGGGACCTCTGACCTTCCACTCTGCTGCTGGATTCCACACCTGTCAATGGGCAGAGGACAAACGTACAAATCTGAAGTGGTGGGTGCAATAGGTATCTGACACCTACAACACCCCCCCCCCTCCCGCCCCCAAGCTTTATGTCAGCCATGACTAGCATATTTGTTTTTGCACTTTTTTTTATTAGGATAAAGGTATCAATGACAAAATCAGTATTTATTGCAATCATAACTGCCCTCAAAAGATGGTGGTGAGCCGCTTCCCTGAATCACTACAGTCACTTTCATAAAGGCAATGCCACAGTGGTTTGGAGTAGAGAGTTCAAGATTAAGACCCAGCAATAATGAAGAAACAACAATATTTCCAAGTTGGGGTGATATGCCTTGGTGGGGAACCTGCAGGTGGTAATGGTCCCAGCACCTACTGTTCTTGTCCTTATTGGCAGTAGAGTTTACAGGTTTGGGAGATGCTGTTGGAGTTGCCTAGGAGAGTACCTGTGGAGCATTTTATAGATGGCACACAGTTAATTGCATTATTAGTGAAGGGAATGAATATTAAGGGTAGTGAGTGGTGTACTCATCAATAGGCAGCTATGTCTTAGATGACATTGAGCACCCTGAGAATTGTCGAAGCTGCATTATTGCAAGCAAGTGTAGAATATTCCATCACACTTTTGATTTGTGCTTTGTAGATGGTGTGAGGACTTTGGATAGTCAGGAAGTGAGTCATTCACAGCAGGATACCCACTTCCTCTTCTGATTGCCTCTTGGTTATGCCTGGCATTTTCAGGGTGAGAATGTTACTTGCCACTTATCAGTCCAGTTAGTTTTGCAGTATTTATGTGGCTGGCCCAGTTAAATTCTTGTCGATGGTGACTCCAGGATGTTAATGGTAAGGGACTTGCAATAAGAATGCAACTGAATATCAAAGGTAGATAGTTCAACTCTTGTGTCTGGCAATGACTATCTCCTGCTTCAGTGGTGAAAATGTTACTTGCAATTTATCAACTCATGCCTGAATGTGGTCTAGGCCTTGCTGCGTACTTCATTTGTGAGGAGTTGTGATTGTAATTGAATATTCTTGCTGAACATCTTTACTTTTGACCCTGTGGGGGAAGGAAAGTCATTGATGAAACAGCTGAAGATGATTGGGCCTAGACCATTGCCCTGAGGAATTCATGCAGTGATGTCCTGGGACTCTGGTCTCCAATAACAACAACAATCTTCCTCTGTGCAAGGTATGACACCAACCATTAGTAAGGTTTCCTCCTGATGCCCTTCAATTTCAATTTTACCAGGGTTCCTTGATGGCCCAGTCAGTCAAGTGTAGCCTTGATTTATTGGGCAATCACTCTTGCCTCACCTCTAGAATTTGGCTTTTGTCCATGCTTGGACCAAGGCTATGATGAGGTCTGAAGCCAAGTGTTCCTGGCAAAACTTGAGCTGGGCAATAGTGAACAGGTTAGTGGAGAGTGAGCACCATTTGATAGCACTTTCGATGACAACTTCTAGCACTTTGAGAGTGATTGAATTGGATTCTTCCTGCATTTTTTGTGAACAGGACGTGCCTAAGTCATTCTCAACATTGTTGAATAGAAATCAGTGTTGTAGCTTTACTGGAACAGCTTGGCTGGAGGTGTGCATTGTTGTTTTGGTAATGGATATTAAATTCTGCAATCCACATCCTTGCTATATTCAGTGCTTCTTCCAAGCATTGTTGGACATGGAGGAGTATTAATTCAGCATCTGAGGGTGGTGTGACTCTAGGGGAAATCTTGTCCATGTTTGGCCTGATGCCATGAGACTACATGGGGTATGCAGTCAATGCTGAGGACTACCAAAGTTGTTGTCTACCAGAATGCCACCATAGTGATGTTTGTTCAGCTGGTGGGACAGAACATGCCCATGGATTATGATGGAGGATTCCAGCATCTTGTCTGTAAGATATGATTTTGTAAGACCCCACCCACTCTGGACATTCTCTCTTCTCTTTCCCCCCCCCCCCCCCCCCCCCCCAATTGGGCAGAAGATACAAAAGCATGTACCACCAGGCTCAAGGGCTGCTTATATCCTACCGTTATAAGACTATTGAATGGTCCCCTAGTATAAAATGGACTCTTGACCTCATCTACCTCTTTATGGCCTTGCACCTTATTGACTGTCTGCCTGCACTGCACTTTCCCTGTAAATGTAACACTTTATTCTGCATTCTTTTATTTGTTTTCCCTTGTACTACCTCAATGTTGTAATGAAATGATCTGTAAGGATGGCATGGAAAACAGTTTTCACCGTACCTTGGTACATGTGACAATATTAAACCAATGATTGGCTTCCAATAATTCCAAGTGTGCCTTGAAGATCTGATTTAGCCATCCTTGCACAATCAATAATGCCCTCTCTGGCACTGGCCCTGTACAACATTGACATAAAGGTGTTGACCAAATGTTGTTCCAGGTCATCATCTGAACAGCTTGAAAGTCAAGCAAAAAGTTTGTCTCCAGTTCACCCATTACCAACCTCAAAATACACTGACAGCTGCAGTACCTCCGCACATTGGAGTCAAGGTTACAGTGAGTGAATCTCAAATGAGAGTCAGAAGGTACCACCACACTGTGCTCTGCCATGAAAGCCCCAACTGCAGAATACTGCTGTTCAACCAATGCTACATATCCATCTCTAGGAATCCATAAGCATCATCTCTAGACCACAGAAACTAACACTACTCAAGTGATTTCCCATGTTGATCCATAGTAAACCATCTGATGTCCACAGGGAAAACATTGCCCTCCTTGAGGAATGGCACTGTCTAATAGCCAATAAATTACTCCCACTGGCAAAGAATGTTTTTTTTAAAAAAAACACACACACCAGATTGAAATCTCATGGACCCTACAAATTAATGGCAGCTGCACCACTTGGACAATGGCAAACAGCTGTAATCAACCTGGTTACTAGCTAGAATAAAGTGCCAGACTTTATCCTTTGAAGAAAAACCTGGACAATCCTGAATCTCAAGAAAAGACCGGGGGTGATATGGCCACCTGCTCTTTAAGTGGAACATGAATAATGTCCGAGCTACACAAGTCAGATCATCTCCCACGTACTGAGCCCCTGCCCTGGGAGATCTACTTCTGGTGGTATCACAACCAGATAGACTGCCTCATCTGATGCTGTTGAAAAGACTGGAACTGTGACATGGAACTGTGACTGCTTGCTCAGTCACATAAAAATAGTAGTTGGATTAACTCCAATGATGGGAAAGCTTTTAGAAATACTGATCCTGAACAGGATTAACGGTTATCTGGAGGAATACTGATTAAGGCAAGTTAGCACAAGTTTATTAAGGACAAATCATGTTTAACCACTTTGATAGACTTTTTTGATATAATAGATAGAGTTGATGAGGACAATACAATTGATGTGGCTTACTTGGATTTTCAGAAGGCTTTTGATAAGGTGCCATCTAACAGCTTATCAGCAAAACTGAAGCATATGGCATGGATATGACTTAACAGGGTCATGGTCATTATTTTCTTGCAGGAGAAAAATAAATAATGGCATTCCCAAGTATCACTGTTAGAGCCATTGATTTTGTTTGATCTGTACTTGTTACTCAAACTTGAGAGTGTAATCCACAATTCTAAATTTGGCAAAACTTAGTGTTGTGAACTGTGACAAATTGCAGGAGGATATAAACAGGCTGGTGGAATGGGCATATGTATGGTTGATGAAATGTGAGATGTATTTTGTTAGGAAGAATGAGGAAAGGCAATATAAAATATAGGGTACTGTTCTCAAGAGGATGAAGAGGGACCTGGGTGAAAGTGGCAGGGTTAATAAGGCACACATTATTCTGGGCTGCTTTATCAAAGAGTATGAAAATTGGGAAGTCGTGTTGAATGTTAACAAAACATTGGTTGGCCTCCGCTTAGAGTATTATGTTCAGTTCTGATTACCTCATTGGCAGAACGATGTAAAGGCATTGAGAAGATCCAGAAAAGATTTGAGAATTGACAGCATAGCTTTGTGCAAGGGAAATATTCCACGAATTTGAGGGTTTTTTTTAATCAAAAGAAATGGATGAAGGTGGGGTGGTGGAAGTTGTCTATATGGACTTTAAGGCATTTGAGAAGGTTCCACGTGGTTGGACCCTCCAGAAAATTGAGGCACTTGGGACCCAAGGCAAGCTGGCTAATTGAATCCAAAACTGGCTTGGTGATGGGAGGTAAGGGGTAGTGGTGAAAGGATATCTTTCTGATTGGAAGTCTCTGACTAGTGGTGTACTGCAAGAATCAATGCTGGGACCTTTGCTGTTTGTGATATACAAGTGACTTGTATGTGAGCTTAGAAGGTATGATTAGTATGTTTGCAAATGATACAAAATGGTAGAGTTGTAGATAGTGAGAAAGGTTGTCCAAGATTACACCAGGATATAAATTGGATGGAAAGTTGGGCAGAGCATTGACAGATAGAACTTAATCCTGACCAGTGCAAAGTAATGCATTTTGGAAAGTCGAATAGGAAATGGTAGGGCATTGATGATTGTTGATGAACAGGGAGACCTAGGGGTCCAAGTCCACAGATCCCTGAAAGTGGCAACCCTGGATGATAGGGTGGTGAAAAAGGCATGTAGCATGTTTTCCTTCATAGATCAGAGCATAGAATATAAGAGCTGGGGCATCATTACAACCTTACAAAACATTGGTTAGGCTGTGCTTGAAGTATTGTGTGCAGTTCTGGTTGCCTGGTAGGAAGGATCCGATTGTGCTGGAGAGAGTATGGAGGAGATTAACCAGGATGTTGCATGGATTAAAGGATTTTAGCTAAGAGGAGAGATTGGATAGGCTGGGAATAGATGAGGTAGATAATGAATTTTTTTTTCTGGTGGGAGTATAAAACCAAGGGGGAGTATAGGTTTAATTGGAATTGGTTTATCATTGTCATATGCACTGAGGTACAGTGGAAAAACTTGTCTTGCATACAGTTCATACAGATCAATTCATTACACAGTGCATTGAGGAGGTACAAGGTAAAACAATAACAGAATGCAGAATAAAGTGTAACAGCTACAGGGAAGTGCAAGGTCATAACAAGGTAGATTGTGAGGTCAAGAGTCCATCTGATCATACTAGGGAACAGTTCAATAGTCCTGTAACAGCAGGATAAAAGCTCTCCCTGAATCTGGTGGTACGTGCTTTCAGGCTTTTGTATCTTCTGCCTGATTTGGTGGGGGGGGGGGGGGGAGGGGTTGGTGGTTCTTTGATGCTGGCTGCTTTTACCAAGGCAGCGAGAAGTGTAGACAGAGCCTATGGAGAGGAAGCTGGTTTCTGTGATGTGCTGAGCTATGTCCACAACTCTGTAGTTTCTTGCAGTCTCGAGCAGAGCAGTTGCCATACCAAGCTGTGATGCATCCAGATAGGATGCTTTCTATGGTTCTTCGATATTTTTAAAATATTGGTGAAGGTTGAGGGGGACGTGCCAAATTTCTTTAGCCTCCTGAAGAAATAGAGGTGCTGGTAAGCTTTCTTGGCCTTGGCATGTACGTGGTTGGACCAGGGCGGGCTATTAGTGATGTTCACTCCTGGGAACTTAAAGCTCTCAACCTCAGCACTGTTGATGTAGACCGAACACATGCACCCCCTTCCTGAAGTTTGATGGCCAGCTCTTTTGTTTTGCTGATATTGAGGGAAAGGTTGTTGTCATGACACCATGTTACTAAGCACTTTATTTCCATCCTGTACTCCGACTCATCATTGTTTGAGATACGGCCCACTATGGTGGTATCATCGGCAAACTTGTAGATGGAGTTAGAGCAGGATCTGGCCACGCACTCGTGTGTACCAGGAGTAGACTAGGGGGCTGAGGATACAACCTTGTGGAGCACCAGTGTTGAGAATAACCATGGTGGAGGTGTTGCTGCTTATCCCTAGTGCTTGCTACCTGTCCTTACTGATTGCGGTCTGTTGGTCAGGAAGTCGAGGATCCAGTTGCAAAGGGAGGTGTTGAGTCCCAGGTCTCAGAGTTTGGTGATGAGTTTGCTTGGAATTATAGTATCGAAGGTGGAGCTATAGTCAATAAGCAATAGCCTAACATGGGTTATTACTGTCCAGATGCTCCAGAGATAAGTATAGGGCGAAGCCAGGGAGATGGCATCTGCTGTAGACCTGTTTCAGTGGTAGGTGAATTGCAGTGGATCAAGGTTGTCTAGGAGGCTGGAGTTAATGTGTGCTATCACCAGCCTCAAAGCACTTTATGATGGTGTCAGAGCCACTGGGCGGTAGTCATTAAGGCACATTGCCTTGTTTTTCTTGGGCACCAGGATGAAAGTGGTCTTAAAGCAGGTGGGAACTTCAGATAGAAGCAGAGAGACGCTAAAAATGTCTGCAAATACCCCTGCCAGTGAGAGGAAAGAACTTTAAAGGGGATCTGAGGGTTAAAGTTTTTTTTTAAACAGAGTGCTTGATATTTGGAATCTGCCAGAGGAGGTGGTGGAATGACAAAGCAACATGTTCACGACTACTAAGATATGCTACTAAATGAAGACCACTGAGCAATGGAACAAGACCCTCAAAGGCACAACTTTGAACGTATCTCACAAATGAAAAGTAACGGCCGTTTCTGCACATAACCTGGAGTAGTATTGCGAGCACGGGGAGAAATAAGGATAGTCATGGTGCCGATAATTGTGACAAACTGCACTCTAAAGTGGCATTATTGAGCAACGACTGGTTTAAAGTCTTAGTGCTTGCACTTTCGGTTTTTTTAAAACAAAAATCAATACTCGAGCACGAAAACGTGCAGCAAGCAGACAGGACTTTCCCTTTAGAATCATTTGTTTTGCCACGAATCTGGTTGAGTAAAAAGGGGGAAAGAGACAGACACTCAGTTGAACCAATTGTACAAGCGGAGACGGGAAGTGCTAGGGTGGGTCAGAAGCAAAACCACACGTTCCGCTCCAGGAAGGGGTGTGGCCATGTGAAAGGTCGGCAGCAGCACGGATATTGAGAAGCACTGCAGAGCCAGATCGAGAAAGAGGGTGTGTTCGGGGTAAGGTACTACAGAGTTAGCAAGAGAAATGGCCGGGTTCTTCAAAAGAGTTGATTACACAGACTACAAAGAGCCAGTTGAAAGAGGTATGCTACTTAAAGCAACAAGTCCCGAGCGAAAGTGGAAAATGATCGAAGCTTTCCAGTGTTCGGGAATATCTGCACTAAAGGGAGGTTAAGATATCCGAAAATGGCACTGAGAATCCGGATTGATTCTGATTGAAAGTTGGGATACGCATGCTCCGCAAGTATAATGCATTTGTAAAGAACGGTTGAGAGTAAAAATACTGCGACAAACAGATATAAAGGCAAGCAAAGAATGTGGAAGTCCGCGTGAGGACAATAAAGCAAAAGAGAAATCTGAATCAAGAAACTAGTTCAGAACTGTGAAATAAGGAGTGATCTTGCTATACCAGACAAATGGGAGTGACTGAGATTCAGAATGGTGGTACTTGGAAAAATCTTATTGGAATGTTTAGTTTGGAATAAGAGGCAACCTGCATGAGCTGTGATTTGGCTAAGCTGGAACAAATGCAACCCCCAAGACCTGGACTCCAATGAAGCTGACTGGGATCAGATACAAACCTTGAGGCAAGACCACGATAAAGACCAGAGTCTGATTTAAGGCATTTGTTTCAAAGCATACAGAATCACTGTCAAAATCTTTGGCCTCGGTCATAAATTGATACTTGTGGATCTCCTAATAAAGTATCAAATATGTTGCAGATGGAGCTGGACAAATAGCAAAAAGAAGGCATGGTGTTATGGTAACACAGTATTGGTATACAATAGGAGTTGTAAATCACTCTCAATGAGAGAGGCTGGTTTAACAACTTGCTATTGCCCAAGTAAGGCGGATTTGGCTTTGAGGTGCTCTGGTAGTGGCAGAGGCTGAAAACAAAAAGGTTCAGAAAACGATAGCAGACATGAGGTCTGCCAGTCAAAGCTTCAAAGGGGAAATGGTGGATAGGACCAGTACAAGAATTTGGGGGGGGGGGGGGGGGTGTGGAATGAATAAGAGGATATGTGGAAGTATAGAGAGCACAGAAGTGAGATGGGTGGAGTGCAACCAATTCACTGGGTATGCAGGTTTCCAGAGAAGTGGCCAAAAGCACTAACGTCTTTATAATAATGTCAACTGGTGTCTAATTATGTGGATCAAGGACAAAATCTACTGGAGGTTCAAGAGTAAAATGGAAATACCGGTCTACAAGAAGATAAGAGGAGAAAAATGAATCTGTAATCTCTTCAATAGTTTATGCATGTAATTTCTTGAACATAACCAGATTTGCATGTTTATATTTTTGAATGTAACTAAACAAGTTTACAATTGATCTGTGACTTTGCTAGTGTATGTGCCTCCAGTGTAAATGTATTTATACAGTATTGTTACATTTTTAAATAGGTAAGTAGTGAGTTGTTTATCTAATAACAATGAAGGTAAAGATTATTATAAGGATATGGGGTCACTGTCACCTTGAGGATTATGTCATGTGTTTAATCATGGAGACGTTACCAGGCCATACTTTCAGCTTCAATTGAATGACTGCAACAATAAACAGTAGAATCAGAATTGCAGAAAACATGCAACGCAGGATTCCATTCAACTCATGTCTGTGTTGATCAAAAGAAAAGCTACCCAGCATAATCCTACATTCCAGCGATTGATCCAATAGCTCTCAGTTCTTCAAGTAGTGTTTTTAAAACAAGGGTTTGCAATGCTTACTGTCCTTTACCATTATTTCAGTCAGCAAGTCTCAAACCCTTGCCATCCTCTGGGCAAAGACATTTTTACTTGTCTCTCTTCTAACCCTTCTGCTAATTACTTTTAAATGTATGCCCCTCTAATCAGGTGGGTGGAAAAGGTCCTTCTCATTGAGGTCCCATATTCACTTCAGTTAACCCTCTGATCAGTCTCTGCTGTTCCAGAGAAATGAATTCTAGCTTACCTAATCTTTATAGCTAAAATGCTCCATTCCTGGCAATGTACTTGTATGTTGTACCTCTCCTCTGCACCCTCTCCAGTGCAATCATATCTTTGCTGTGATGTGACCACAGCTGTATGCAGTACTCAAGCTGTGGCCTAATTAGTGTTGTATGTAATTTTACTTCCATGCTCTTATATTCACTGCCTCAGCTAATAAAGGAAAGTTTTCCATATGTCTTTTTAAACCACCTTTCTGATTTGTCCTATTACCTTTTGAAGAATGTGTGGCCTTATTCTTCAAAGTTCCTGTTCCTCTACATGCTCAGTATGCTCCTAATTACTCTATTTCCTTGCCTCTCCCAAAATGTTTCATCTTCAAAAATGCATTGCCTCCAGATTAAATTACACATACTACTTTTAGAATGCAATGCAGTTGTGCAAAAAAAATCCCACCTGTCAACTACACACCCATGTTTTGTATAATCTGCAAACTTTAATATGCTTTACAGTTACATCTAAATCCTTAATATTACAGGAAGTGAGCAACCATATACTAACTCCAAGAAACCCCACTGGGTCACAGCATTCCAATCATGTAAACATCTGTCAACCATTACACTCGTCTTCCTGTTCCTAAGCCAATTTTGGATACAATTTTGCCAATTTTCCTTGGACCCCTTAGGCGTTCCCTATTTGACCAGGATGCCAAGTGGGACCTGAACCTTGCCTTTTATAAAATCAAAATAGACCACATCAAATGCACTGCACATGTCAACCTTTGTTCTCTCTTGAAATATTCAATAAAGTTAGCCAGACAGATCCATGCTGAATGTCCTTGTTTAATCTTTGCCTTTCAGAATGAAGCTTTATACTGTCCACCAGAATTAATTCCAATAATTGGTCCTTCACTGAAATTAAACTAACTGACCTTTAGTTAAACCAAGTAGTTTATCTCATCCCTTTTTAAACAACTGTTCAATGTTAGCAAGCCTAACTGAAAAATTGGAGTTGGAGCCTCCACCATTTGCTCCTTTGCTTTTTTTAATATGCTGGCATATATTTCATCCAGGACTGATGATTTAGCCAGTTTTAAACATGCTAAATTTAATGCTTCCTCTCTGCTTATGCCATCAGTATTTCTCACTTCCTCTTCAACTACCCGATTAGCATTCCCCCCCCCCCCCCTTGTATAAACAGCCACGACATATTTATTTTACCACATCCTCCGCCTCCACACACAGTTTATCTTTTTGGTCTGAAATGGGCTCTACTCCTTTCTTAGTTATCCTCTTGCACTTTGTATACTTAAAACATCTTTGGATTTTCCTCATTTTACTGATCAGTATTTTTTAATGTGGCTAAATGAGTTAGTGATATTCATCTCTGGGTCATTCAGAAACTGCAATACAGGACACCATTTGTGTTGTAAATCATGGGTATTGTTGATATGAGCATAAGGTTATTTCCGCAATGTTGCAACTGTGCAAACTACCGAATCCTGATTTGAATGTCTAATGCGAGAATGACACGAGTATATGTTGTGTACACACTGAATGAAAATGAGTGAGGGAAGGTATTTTAAGGACAAGTCTTGCTTGAAAGGTGCCTCATCCTAGCCGCTTACTAGGTCAAAAACGAAAGAGGCGAAATATGTAAGGTTATTCCATTGAATTGCAAAACTAATTTCAATTATCGGGATTTATAAACGAAGTGTAAAAATGAGAACTGGAAATACATTGGTTTTGAGGCGAGGTGCTGATGTGTGTAGAGCAGATTAAATTACAGGATGAGCAGCTCTAAATGGAACTCTTGGACTGCTCCTAGGCCTGATTTAAGAATTATCCCCAAGTCCAGGCAGGGAATCGGAATGGATCTCGTTCAGCATGACTGCCCGTTCTCTTTTCTGAAGACAGTGAAGAGAAAACGCGGCTGCCCACCTTCCATCAGCACCTTCGATGCCTTCCGTGATCGGTGGTCAGCACCCATCTCCTGGATTTTGATTTAATTTGCTTTTCAATTTCCAGTAACGTTAGAGTAAAACACATTCCTCTATTTTTTTTAACCTGTATTCAAACGATAAGTATAGGACCTAAACGGTTTTGTTTTGGAAATAAAAAAGCATTTGGTCACTGCAACAATTCCCTTATTTGTAATCAAGGTGAGAATGAAACGCTGATGGGGTGGAGCCAGCGTTGCTTATTGTCACAGTACAATTTGCTTCAGCAGCTTTGGCCAATGCGCTTTAAGGGACAATTTATGGAACGTTGGCCCTGGAGTGACGTCAAACGGGAACCAAGTACAGTAGTGGCTGTACAGCAGCAAGAGCTTGGGAAGATTTGCAAACCTTGTGCGTTAAATTCTGAATAGAGATTCATAATAGGAATGCCTCTGATTTGTCTTTCCGCCTTCGTTCTGTCTCTTCGTGTGTTTTCTTTTGCCCCTGGATTGCGTTCATTCCGGGTTATTTCAGATCTGTGGGTGGCGGGGTGGTGGTTCCGGGATGAAAACGGAATAAACAATGGTGGCCATTGTCTGTTGCCACCGTGAGCTGTGCCGGGATATTGACTGTGGTGGGGCTGGGCTCCGAGATGAATGTTTGGCCGTCGGGTGGTTGAGCAGGGCTGCATGACCGCCATTTCATTAGATAAAATCGACTCGGTCGGAATTCCAGCGCCGCCACGAAGTGCGGGGAGGTCGGTGTGTGAGTGGAGAGGGGGCCAGAAGAGCAAAGGCCCTGGACTGAAGTAGAACGTAGTCAAGTTTAATCTTTCCGTCCGTATGTATAGATTCTATGACCGGAGATGGCTCGTACCAAGCAGACCGCCCGAAAATCGACCGGCGGCAAAGCGCCCAGGAAGCAACTGGCCACCAAGGCAGCCAGGAAAAGCGCACCGTCCACCGGTGGGGTAAAGAAGCCTCATCGTTATAGGTGGGTGAGACTCCAGCTTATGCTGCCTCCCGTCTCTTAGTGTCATGGAGGAATTCCCAGTTAATAGACCCCCTGCCTTACCATTCTGCAGTAACTTTTTCCCCATGCTAAGTCGTTTGAGTTTGTTGCCTGAAGTTTCATTTGTTTTAATAGTTAATGTGGTTTCACTCTGGGAAGAGTGCACTGTTCTTTTGCGGGTAGCCCCAGATTGACAATAGGAGGTACTTGATCGTTCACGTCAATGTAAAGAAAAATCCCAAGCTTCCAGAGACGTCCCCATCCGCTGTCAGTTTGGTTGTTTTGATGTTGGGCTCCTCACGGAGTCAAGTGGCAACTTCCTGCAGTTTCACAGGGGAATCTGCCTGTTGAAATTGTAACGGGAAAGCAGTTTCTGAAACAAAAACAACGTTGATAATACTCGAGTCAGGCGGCATTTGTGGAGAGAGAAACAGTTAACGTTCCAGGCTGCTAACTTTTCATCAGAAATGAGAAACGATTAAGGTTGCAGAGATAAGTAGGATGGTCTCTAATTTGGTGTATGCCAGGTGAGAGGAAAGACACAAGTGGCAGTGAGCAGTGAAATTTCCATCTTGACTGATAGAGGCAAAGACTTTGAGGTTTAAAAAGTTGATGCTGTTTCAGGAGTTGTGTAATGAAGATAGTGTTCATTGTCCCTACACCGGGGATGGAATACGCTAAAATATGGGAGCATCTCTTGTCACCAGAAGAAGGTGGTTGAGGAGGACCCTTGCAATAATGTTCCCTGTAGACAGTAGGAAGAACTTTCTGTAGTAATCGCAATTGGCTTTGACTCCTTTTGTTAAAGAGGGTCATGATTATAGTGTCTGGGGACCCCGGGATGTCCTTTTCCCAAATGTAGGACATGGCAGAGAGACACAGCTAATAGAGCCACTGTCACACAGCTCCAGCGACCCAGGTTCATTCCTGACCTTGCGTGCTGTTGAGTGGAGTTTGCATGTTCCCCTGTAACCATGTGGGTTTTCCACAGGCCCTCTAGTTTGTTCCCATATCTGAAGGATGTGTGGATTAGTTGGTTTAATGACCACTGTAAATTGTCTTTACTCTGGAGGTGGTGTGTGCAGGAATAGGTTACAGGGAAAATTAGTGGGGGAATAGGATGTTTTTTGAACTGGTATAGGATTTATGGGCTGAAATTTCCTTCCTCAATATTGTAACAAAATGGAGAAATGAGATAGTGAATTTGTCTGAAGTTCTACTCTGCCAAGTTTTAGAACTCCATTAAGGACACTGTCTGCTCCTGAGACTTTGACACTTCAACCTGTTGTTGCTCTGTGGTGGCGGCAAGATTAGACCGGATGGGTTACTTCAGGAATCAAGGACAACATCTCAGTTGAGGACTACTTTGAAGTGCTCCTTCCCGTGCGTACTGACTACCAATCAATCCTTGGTAACCTCTCCACCATTCTTGGCTCTGAGCAGTGGCCCCTTGGGTGCTTGGGCCATAGATAATCTTTACAACACTGAAGAAACTACATGTTATGATTATCCTAAGTTACAGACCTCCTTTGCTCTCTCCATCCATTATTTGTTCTCTAAGTCCCAGGCTTTCTGTTGACCATTTGCCAGATGCCTGTTTCTTTCCCTTGATGCTTAGAGTTTCCAATTCAAGAATACCTTGTGTTTGCAGTTAGTTAGTTCCTGGTTGATCTAGTCATTCTCATCATATGAGTTGTGGTGTTTCCTGGTAGAGAAGCTAAAAGCTCTTCACAGGTGTTAGTGGTGTGGATTTCAAGGAAGACTGGGCACTAGACATCCTGTGGCTCCTGTTAGTTGAGAGTCATCAGATTATCTGCAAGGTATTGTCTGAAAGAGCTTTTTGGGGTCATTGAGACCACCAATGTCAATTTCTTTTGCTGCTGTTTGGGAACCAGGCCAGTAGACAGATTGGCAGATTAGGCAATGTCATCATCAGTTATCTGTACTTGTAATTGCATGATCATGTGGATGACCTTGCTGTTTCTCACCGTTCTAACATAATCCAGTAAGTGCCAGTGCCTTGATTGGAATGAGGGGTGTGATGGGGAGGGTATTGTAGAGAGGCCTTTTCTGGTCTTTTTAAAGAAATGGGGTGTTGGTTAAAGTGACGGGTAATTGAAAACTCAGTCACGAACACCATTCATTTCAATGAAGAAAAATGCCACTGAGGGAGTTAAGTTTGAAATTATTTACACTTTTTTATTGAACTGAGTCAACTCAGATAATCAAATAGATTTGTTTTCTGGTGTTGTCCAAGTTTTAATTGTATGACCATTTTTATTGTTTAAACTTCAAAGATTGACGTAAACTATTAAAAATAATCAACATTCAGACATACAAACTTTGACAGTTTTGACAGACAGAAGCATTTCTAGGGGCTTATTATTTTTGACTGGGGCATTGAGCTTACCATTCAGGAGCTGGCTTTAGGGATGTGGCTGGTTTATGGTTGTTTTTTGTCTGTCATGAAAGTATATTGGTGATATCTTTATACCGCAGCCTCTGGAGATACACGAGCAAAAAGAGGCTTGTGCAATTTGATGTACAGAAGCAATTTATTTTCATTGCTCTGACTACCTGGCACTTGTCAACTAATTTTTGAAGTATTAATGGTAATGGACTGCATCCAAAGAAAGGCAGTAAAAATATTGGGTGAAGGAACTGTTTCCCAAATGTGGATGAGCTAATTTGCAACCAGTACCAGCCACATAACCAACTGGGAATGCCTTCTTCAGAAAGGATGATATAGTTAAGCACAGATTGTTGAACTTGTGTTGTGAATAAGTAAATAAATGAAAAGTGTGTATTTGCATTTCTGAGTAATGTTTGTCTTTACACAATTAGGCCAGGCACAGTTGCTCTCCGAGAAATCCGCAGATACCAGAAGTCCACTGAATTGCTTATCCGTAAACTACCTTTCCAACGTCTGGTGAGGGAAATTGCCCAGGACTTCAAAACTGATTTGAGGTTTCAGAGTGCTGCAATTGGAGCTTTGCAGGTATGGTATCTGCTATTGGAAACTTCAAATCTAGTGATCCTATCGTGTTTGTGACTGAGGCTCTAATATCTAATACCTATGACCAAACTCGTGCCTTGGCTAGGTTGTTGGAGATAGTACGGCTTTGCCTTTGACTTCTCCATTACCCCATTACCTAAATACTTGTGGTCTGCTAGTCAGATGCGCAAATGTTTGAATGTAGTATACTATTAGTTTCAAATACACCACTTCAATTATGAATTTGTTTAATCTGAACAGCCCTATTAAGAATACTAACACTTGCCGTCATAGGATACTACTGTACCTTGTATTGCTCATTCCTTTTGAGAATATTACACTAATGTTGGAGATTTCTTTGGACTTTGTTTAGTGTATCTCCAATTCTGTTCTCTAGCAAGGTTGAGTACCTTGGCTCAAAGCTACCTTAAGTTGGTTAACTGGTTGCTCATGGATGTTTTGATAACTTTTGGGGAAATGCATGGACAATGGTGTGAAAAGAATTAGATATAACAACACAGTAGCTGATCATGTTGCATGTGGGGAATAAAAATAAATCCCAGGCAATTTATAATGGAACTTTGGCCTCATTGGAAATTTACGGAGTATAAAGTCAATAAGGAAGTAAATGTTAAACTATCATAACTTTTTTAATGAAAGATTTAACTTTATTTCAGGAAGCCAGTGAGGCCTACCTGGTTGGCTTATTTGAGGACACCAATTTATGTGCCATCCATGCTAAAAGAGTGACTATTATGCCCAAAGACATTCAGTTGGCCCGGCGAATCAGAGGAGAGCGTGCTTGAAACTCTGCACATTTGAGATTTTCTCCAGAAGTTAATCGTATTTTGGAATCGGTATTTGAAAATGCCAATTTCTAAAACACTTTTGGACTGCAGTCTTGGCTTCTTGTGAAGGCTGGGCCATGTTTCATATTTTTGTTAGTATTAACAGTAATTTACAGTGTGGAAGTAGCAGATCATTTTGTAAACATTCCTTGACTATTGGCTCAGGTTTCAAAATAAAACATTTTGTATCTTTAGTCTTTAACTTTTTTTTAAATACATGCACACAAATTGGGGATGGGACCTGCACACTTGCATTGTATTGCATTTTTTTTAGTGGGGGGGTGTTTCCACTGAGATTCCAAATTAAACTTCACTACCTCAGCTCTGTCTTACTGGCATTTCTTCAAATTCAGAGTTTTACTTTGAGGTGTGGATGTCACTTGGAAGATCTGTATTTATTGCTCATGAAAAGGTGTTAGTGAGCAACCCTCTTGAATGGCTGGAATCCTTGTGGTAAGGGTACTCTCACAGTGCTGTTGGGTAAGGAGTTCTAAGATCTAGACCCAGCAGAAATGAAAGAACAGCAATTTATTTAAGTCAGGATAGAATGTGACCTGGAGGCAAACCTGCAAGTTATGATACAGTTAAGATGCAGATTCATATTTTGAAATAGTCACATTGTCTTATGTTGTGACCCAGATAAATGCAGTCCAAATATCCTACAGACTAATGGAAATACTGATTATTTTTTTTTGGTTGAACAAAAAAGTTGATCAAAAAGCAAGGTAAACCTGCTGCTGGCATCCATATGCAAGTTCTGTCCTTTAACAGCCATTACCTAATTCTCTGGCTATGGGTGTCAGATGATAATAGCAAAAATAGTCGAGCATTACTTCAAGTGGTTGAACTTAGAAGTTTATGCAGGTAGTGAGATTTGTATCAGCAATATGAACATTGTGTTAGAACCCAAATAGCTTACAGCAGGGATTGTGCAGTTCTCTTGTTTTATTTCCTACTGTTAATTATGGTGAATATGCAGCCTGAGGCATGTTGTTTTCCAAACCAACATTATCTGCCTGTGTTTGGTTCTCCATATACTTATCTCGATGGCTTTTAAATGTTGCCAATGTGCCCACCTCAACCACTATTTCTGGCAGCTCATTCCAAATACACACCACCCTTTGCATGAAGCTGCTTCCCCTAATGTCCTTTTTAAATCTTTCGCCTCTGATCTTGAACCTATGCCATCTTGTTTTTAGTGCCCACTCCCTGGGGAAAAAGACTGTGCTTTTGCCCTGTCTATGCCCTTCATGATCTTAGATACCTCTAGCGTGACACCTCAATCTCCTATGTTCCAGGGAATAGTCCTAGTTTAAGTAACCTCTCCTTGTAACTTGGGGCCCCTAAGTCCAGGCAAGACTCCGACTGTAACACAAGTGGCTCAATTGTGGAGAAAAGAGAAAGGGGAACACGGAGTATTTTTAGAGCTAGGGAAGTGTACAGATATTTATGCAGTTGTAGAACAATATGTTTTCTCTCTGGTGCCAAGGTTGAGGATACTGTAGAGTCCTCCAGAGGGGAAGGGCAAACAGCCAGATGTTGTGGTCCATCTTGGTACCAATGAAATAGTTAGAGGAGGAGAGGAGGTCCAAGATTTCAAGGAGTTGTACACAAGGTTAAGAAGCAGGTCCTTAAGGTAATCTCTAGATTATACCTGGGCCATATACCAGTGAGTGTAGAAATAGAACTGTGCAGATAAATGTGCATCTTAAAAGATGGTGTAGGAGGGCATGCTTTAGATTCTTGTGGATTAGGACTCCTTCTGGAGAAGGTAGGAATAATATTGTCTATACTGGTTGCACCTCAACGGGGCTGGGACCAATATTTTCATCGTGCTGTCAGGGAGGGTTTAAACTAGCTTGGCATGGGTTGACCTGACCAAAGTCTCCAAAAAGACAAACAGAACTGGACATGGATTGCAGAAAATGAGTGAGTTTTGGAGACGACAAAGATCAGAAAACTGACAAAAATCTGGCTGTGTTTAATGGCTTGTAAGGAATATAAAAAGGCAGATGAGCTGAAAGCACTGGTAGACATATGGTAGCATAACTATTGTGAAAATACGACTTAGAGGGACAGGACTGGCAGCTCAATGCTCCTGGTTACCAGGTTTTCAGATGAGATTCAAGATGGTTTTTTTTAAAAAGGAGTGGCAATATTTGTTAAAGAGATGATTTATGGCTCTAAAGGAATAATATGATTGTCAATTGGGGCTATGTGGACTGAACTAAATAATGTGAAATCACACTATTGAGAATGAAATATAGGGTCCTCGAAGATTAGAAAAGCAAATTTGTAGGTAGATTACTGATGAGTGTAAGTGCAGTAATAATGGCATATTTCAATTATCCTAATATTAACTTGGATAGTCAATGTAAAATGTATGGGGGAACAGAAGTCCTAACTTTCAATCAGGAAAGCTTTTTCACCAGTTCTGAAGAAGGACTTATGATCTGGAACATTAACTCTGTTTCTCTTCCACAGGTGCTGCCTCACCTAAGTTTTTCCAGCATTTTGTTTTTACTTTGTATGAACCAAAATAATTTCTTACAACTATTTTGACTTCATCTGTCATTGGCCAAACAAGCCTACATCCTTTTTCTATATGTCTAGTCTTCCAAAATGTAAAGTACCCTGGAATATATTTATGTCCCAGTTTTCACAAAATTACAGAATGTGCATTTTAAACATGTGGGAAGGTAGTATTGAGAACCTAAACAATGTAAAGTTGGAAAAATGGGAAGGGAAATAATTAGCCAAGAAAACTCTGTAATAGAAATACCAGATTCAAACTCCAGTGCCACAATGAACATCTTGAAGTACCTGCTGAAGGAACAGTACAAAATAAGACTAAACAATAATTTTCCAGTTCTTGTTCTCAAAAAATATACTCACAGAAATACTTCAGTTTAAAAATCAAAACGGTTGAACAATCTCAATGATCAAATGAAAATAGTCTTCCTTCACATCACATTTATTACAGCATTTACATCTGCACAGATTAAGAGTTTGTACTAATGATTCCCGTGGTTGTTTTACTTGATTAATGCTGCCTTAAGTAATTACCGATGTGTTGCGATCCAGCTTCCTCTCTCTGCGCCCCCCCCCCCCCCCCCCCCCCCCCAAAACTATTACCTACCAACCACCACCTAGTCCAAATCCCTTCTCTGCATCTTTTTGGGCTCTCAGTTCAATGGGAACACTCCTCAAGTTGGATACAAACTAGGAAATGAGGTTGAGATAAACACAGCTTTTTGTTACCATCTCCCCTTGGATACTTAAGGGGAGCTGTATTATTTATAGTTACAGATCTATTGTTAATGGTGGAAATGAAAAAAGACCATGGCAGATAACAAGGTATGGTGTATGGTTAAACTGCACTATCAGACCGGTATCAATCATGCATTATCATTGTCAGGCAGGCCACAGACCTTCATCCTAATCATCATTATTTCAATCAGAGAATGTGGAGGGCCAAAACCTGAAACTGCCCATTTAGTTTCTTATTCTCTGACAGAAGAACTCAGCTCCTCAGGCAAAGGAGCTCCCCAGATTAATCAATTTTATAAATACATAACTAACATATTAGTAGAAATTTCTAGCCCGCAGAGACAAACTAGTTGCTGAACAACACAAGTTATGTTGGTGCCACGAAGGCTACAACTGGGTAACCATGCAAAGATGAAGGATCAAATGTGAACAACTCCTGGTGTAGAAAGGTCAGAATCATTGATGCACCAGACATGAATCTGTACCATTCTATGGCAGGTCATCCAACACTTCACTCTCTTAATACTTTTCAGTAGGGAGAAAGTAGGGAAGTCGCGTACATCTCAAAATTCTGTTTCTGAAGGAATCTTACGAACTTGGATGGAATATTCCACCAGTCAAACTTCAACCTATACAAATTTAAGCTTAAGTTTAAACAGTCTGCAGTTACAGGCAATAAAAGCAGAAAATGCTGGAAATAGCAAGTTAGGCAACATCTGTAGCGGGAGAAACAGTTAAGATTTCTGGTCAATTACCCTTCATCGGAATTGGGAATAGTTAGAAATGAAACAAACTTAAAGTTGCAGAGAAAGGGAATGTCTCCATCCCACTCCTACATCTATATTTGGCCTCCTACACTGCTCCAGCAGAGCTCAACTTAAGTTTATGGAACAGGGCCTAAGGTTTCTTCTGGATACATTAAAGCCTTCAGAACTCAATAATTTAAGTTATTCAGCCACTTCAACCTTGTATCTCAATTTTACTCTTCCCCTTTTCTGGCAACTTTGTGTTTTATTTGTCTGCTATTTATGTCACCTCCAGATTCCCCTTTTGTAGCTTGCTAATCTTTCTCATTCTCTTTCAGCCAGCACCAGCATTACTGGTATCTTTCAATTTCCCTTGGCTTCAATCCCCTCACACACCGACCTTTTTGTTTTTCCTGCCCCTCCTTCCCATCTCTGCAATTTAAAACTGTTAATTTCTAACTTTATTCAGTTCTAATGAAAGGTCATCAATTTGAAATGTTGAAGGTTCTGTCGCCACAGATGCTGTCTGGCCAGTTGAATACTTCCAGCATTTTTCATTTTATTTCAGATGTCCAAACTCTGCAGTAATTTGCTTCTGGACGGCAGTTACATAATGTATTTTACCGCCTGTACAATTTGCATCATTGATGCAAAATTGGGGGAGCTGGCATCCTCCACTTATTACATTGCTTTGTCTGGTTGCTTGGCATTTTCTTCTGGCTCATCCTTCGACAGACTGAAATCTGGCAAATGATCACTCAGTGTTCGGTCCATGATTCTGTCAACTTCAGTTTCTTTCCTGAAGAAGCACCAAGCTAAAAATGTAATTCCAGCAAGGCTGAAGGGAAGAACCTTCCACCAAGGTTTCTGGTAATCACTGCCCAGTGCTTTCTCCACAGACCAAATACGGCTGTTTGCCTTACTGGTGCTAAATTTTATGGCTCCTTCATTTGCAACATCCTTTAGTGACGATTTGTGGTCACCTGGAGCTGTAGAGAAGAAAACTCTTGCTGAATTGTTGGTTCTAAAGTGAAAACAAAATCAATAACAGTTGGTTTGAATCAGGCTGTAAACTGTAGATTAGACTATGCTAATAAAATATACATTGTTTTTCTCCTCTAAAGGTGGCTCCATGTCCCAATCCCCATCTAGTAATCCAGATATAAAGCTCTTACATCTGTTTGGTGGCTGTCAGGATCAGACAGGATTAGATCATGTGCTGTGGAGGATGGCCACAATGTGCAAGAGCTGTATCATATTCAATAAAATTAGAGTAATTCAAGTTCCCGAGCCACTAATTCCTTCTCTCCCCTTGGCATCGGTCTAAAACAGAATGGGAATGTTCACAAATTTGATTTGACTCCAAGTTGAGCTATAGATTTGATCAGGCCATCACTAAGATGATGGTGTTACATTGCCTATCTTTTGCCAAAAAAACTTATCCATACCATGACTATTTCTTAATTTGACCATTCTAATGGCACCCTTAGCTTCTGCCTTCTACCTCACACCAGGTCTCATTCACCCATATTCCCCTTTTTCAAGCACAGCTTCAATATTAATATCTGCACCGTTGCTTTTAGATCCTTCTGTAGCCTAGTTGTTCACTTTCTCTGTTATTTCTTTCAGGCTTGCAAGATGTCTGCTCTCCTTGAACCCTGTCATCCTTGAATTTAATGACTTCACCACTGAAACCTGTGCCTTCAGCTGCCCAAGCCCTAAGCTCTGGAATTCCCTTCATTTTCTCCTTTAAGATTCTCCTCAAAACTCTGACTAAACTTTCGGTCATCAGCCCAAATTGTGCAGCTTGGTGTCAAATTTTATTGATAATGCTTTGAAGCAATTTAGGATATTTTGCAAAATGAAGTATTACAACAGGGCACTGGATGCAATGGTTAGGGTACTTTAAGTGGTAATCCTGAGGTCTTGACTAACAAATTGGAGACACAAAGGAATTCAAATTCAGTTATTAGGTTACCTGAAATTAGAAATAAAAGTCATTCTCTGCAATGGTGACTCATCTGGTTCACTTTACACAGACTAGCCTGCATGTAAACATGAGAAATAGGAGCAGGAGTAGGCCATTAGATTCTTTATGCCTGCTCTGTCATCCAATAAGATCATCACTGATCTTTTAGCTCAACCTCACTTTCTTGCACCAAGCCTACATCTATTAATTCCCATATCTAAAAAAAATTACTGATCTTCACAGTAACAGTTATCCCTAAAGTCTTACAAAGCATTTCAAACCACTATATTAAAATAGTTTAAAAATACAACTGGCCATATAACCCAATATTACACTTAACCTCCAAATTGAAACCATACATGGCAAAATAGCTCCTAGCCAAATTGCTCATTGACATCTAACCTGTGAGAATTGTCCTGCTGGCTAGTCAAGCAGTTGCTTGAGGGTACACGCGGAATTGTATCTTACAGTCGACATCTCAATTTCATCTCACAATGTCTGGGCACATTCTGTACCAGGACAGGAGGGTGCACAGTGGTCACATCTGAAAGGAGTGGTCTAGGAGTTCTCACCATTATCTCCAAACCCCAGGAAGTCTCATAGCAACAGACTAATATTCCCAACTGATTGCCACGTGCCATCCTCATTCAGCTAATGAATCAGTACTCTGCCATATTGAACTACTGGAAGAAACAGAAAGAGTAGCAAGGAGACTGAATATATACTGGGTGAGGGACATAAATGTCTAATAGCAAGAGTTGTACCACCATTGACCAAGCCAACCGAGTCCTGAAAAACATAACTGCCAGGGTAGGTCTGCAGTGGGCAGTGTGTAAATCAACATGAGGGATAAATGTACTTGACCTCATCTTCATCACTATGTATATCACAGATACACCTGCCCATAACAGTATTTATAGAAGTGACCACCACACAATGTTTTTAAAGACAAAGTCTTATCTTTTTGCTGAGGACATCTGTCATGTTGTATGGCACAACGATCATCTACATAACACAGATCCAAACAGACTCAGCAGTTCAAATTTGGGCATTCACCCTCAGCAGAACTGTATTCCATCAAGATCTGTGACCCCTTGGCCCTCTTCCATTACAACCAAGCCAGCGGACCAATTCTGGTTCACTGTGAAGTGTAGCAGAGTACTAGGAGCAGCAACAGGAATACCTGAAGATGAGATGTTATCCTGGTGAAGCTGCATCAAAGGTAAATATCAAAAGCAGCATGTAATAGATACAGCTCAGTGACCCCTCAATCAAAACTCTGCAGTCCTGCTATATTCAATCATCAATGTTTGTAGATAACTAGACAGTATGCAGAAGGCTTCAAGAACATCCCCTTCCTGAACAATGGTGAAGACCAGCATGTATGAGAACCAAAGACATGGCTAATGCATTTGCAACCTTATGTATTAAATGAATGATCCATCTTGGGTTCCTACATAGGCCCTTACCAAAATACAGAACAAGTTCAATCCGTCTTAATATGCCCAAACATAATCCAGTTTCACACAGTACTGAGGAAACTCTTGGACGTGCCGTCTCACACAAGCCTTTAGTATGCCTTCTCAGACGTTTGGAAGATCCCCGGGAAGCAAGACAATCTCCTTTACAGTATTGGAGACACGAGAGTCTGCAGATGCTGAAATCTGGAGCAAAGGTCTCTTATAGATGCTGCCTGACCTGCTGAGGTCCTCCGACATTGTGTGTGTGTGTTGCTCCAGATTCCAGCATCTGCAGAATTTCTTATGTCTCCGTTTTGAAGCTTCTGGAGGAACTCGGCAGGTTCAGCGGCATCTGTGGGGGGATTCCCCCATCAGTTTGTTTTTAGCTCCTTTACAGTAGTCCCTGGCGTAAACATCACCAAATCCAAAAACGATTCACCCCGGTATTAAATTGCTAAATTACAGATCCCTCCCCCCAACTAAGAATTCATTCTGAATAAGGACGACTTTCAAGGTCATGTGCTGTAATTTAGGGCCACCGATCCCTCCCAACCTCTCAACTCAGTCGCCAAAGTCTCTAAATTGTTCTATAATTAACGCACCTGAACCCTGCGAAAGCCGTTCCTATCAGGTGTCCGTTTGAGGATGAAAAGACCTGTAAATTTCGCGATAAAATCACACACGCCACCATCCTCCTCCACACAAAAGAAAGAAACCGGCCCAGCCTTCCCCAGCCCTGTGCTTAGCCCCACCTCTGGTTCCGGTTAACACTGCAGCAGGGAACTGTCACTCAACATAATCGCAAGGCATTGATAGCAATAAACCCACAGTTAATTTAATCAGTGCAAGAGCGTTAACTTCCATTTCAGTATCTCTTAAAATGTCATTGTGATCCAGATGAAAAAAAAGTCTTATTACAATTAGAAATGGATCCCTCTGGCTTGACAAGGTAAATCTTGCAAAAGGGTAAAACCAGCAGAAAGGTGCTCCAGGTTCAACACCCATGATTTGTTATAACATCATTAAAGGTTGAGATCTTAATGGGGAGAAATAATATTTTAATATTTTCAAACTTTGTTTTCTATTTTTAGATCTGAGTTTTGGGACAGATTTTCTGATATTTCAATGTAACTTCTGTGATATGTAACTTTTGCGAATGTTTTTATTAACATTAGGTTATATAGGGTAAAAACCCAGATTTAAAGCGCATATCGTGACTGTTAATTATATTCCTTATCAGATACAGGGCTCCTTTAGAGCAGACTACTAGGCAACTAGCTTTGGTTGGGATGCCTGGCGATAGTTCTTCTGCTTTTTAGCTGTCCCATGGGGACGAGGATGACCTGCTTCCACTCCTGCAGTTCTGAGGTGACTGCTGAGGTTAAGGTAGGACCTGGAGACTCTACCACTTGTGGCGCAGAAGGTGCTTTATGGGGCAGATGCTGCGTGTTCAGGGAGGAGTTGTGTTCCTTCTGCTGTTTTCAGGGGCTCAAGGTTCTTTATGCCATCCCTAATACTCTTTCTCCACTCTGAGTAGTCATGGTTCAGGTATTTCCATGAGTAAATGGGGATGTTATATTTTTCAAGGAAGGCTTTAAGAACATCCTTGAATAACTTCTGCTCTTGGTAATGACTTGCTTTTACAGAGTAATTAGAACCTTGATACTGCAGATGTTGCCCTGACAGATGATGTTGGTTAACTTATCCTACGGTGGTTTTGAACGATTTTGCAGAGACTGTTGGTGGTATTTCGCCAATACTTTGAGGTGTCTGCTGTAGGTAGACGCTGTCTCAGAAGCGTACACGAGGGTGGGGATCTCTGCTGCCTGAGAGGTAATAAGCTTTGTACCTGGTTAGAGTTCTTGATCATCAAACATCCTTTTCCTTAGATGGTCAAAGGCTGTGCAAGTGCACTGAACTCAATGGCGAATTTCACATTGATGTTCACCTTTGCTCAAAAGAGGCTTCCGAGATGCGGAAAGTAGTCCACGTTTTCAAGGCTCTCATTATGGACCTTTAGAATTGGAGAGGAGCACCTTTGCTTTATGGAAGTTCATCTATATCTATATCTTAAAGTTCATTCTCTGGCATGTGCACTGGTGAGCCAGTCAATCATGATGTGGAGCTCGGTCACTGAACGTGTTGTGCATCTGCCAACGTCGCCTGCGTACTGCAGCTCAGCGAGTGAGATTGGAAATGAGCTTGCTTCAGGAATGGGGCCGACGTAGGTTGAACCTTGATGCTGCAGATGTCGCCCTGAGAGAGGACAGTGATGTTGGTTAACTCATCCTACAGTGGTTTTGGAGGATTTTGCAGAGACTGTTGGTGGTATTTCACCAATACTTTGAGGTGTCTGCTGTAGGTAGTCGCCGTCTCAGAAGCGTACATGAAGGTGGAGGTCTTTCGTCCGGTAGGTTACCCTGTAGGAGATGTTGCCCTTCATGAGACATCAGGTCTGGGGTGACTTGCCCGAACATTCGGACTCGGTCTGTCCAGCGACAGTTGCGGAGCGCGGGCGGCAGAGGGCGCGCGCGGGCTGCTTGCGGCGCCACTGCCGATGGCGGGTTCGGCTGGCGCCATGAGCGCAGGGCCCGGCCTTGGCTCGGCATGATCTCGGTGCTCAGCCGGATGATGAGCAGCGTTATAGGTCGCCGGCTGCAGGCCCGTCAGGTGCTGTGTGTGGCCGAGAAAAATGACGCGGCCAAAGCCATCGCGGAGATCATGTCGGCTGGACGTTTCCGGAGGGTAAGGGCCCGGTCCCTGGACATTTGGGGCATAGGGCACCCCCCCCCCCCCCTTGGCCACCATCATCCCCTGGGACAGTCCCCAAGCACCAGACACTATACCCCACAACCCCCCCACTACTCGGGCACCACTCCCCACACAGCCATCAGGGTCCACCGCTCCCTCCTCGGCTGCCCCACCCTCCTGAAGGCCCACCACCTCCTCTTTTTCCCGCCCCCCAACTAAAGGTCCACCCCCCCCCCGGAAGGTCTACCATCCCTTCCTGGCTTTCCCACCCTATTGAAGGTCTATCACCCTCTCCCCGGCCTCCCCACTCTACTTAAGGTCTGCCACATCGCCCCCAGCCTCCTCGCCTACAGAGGTCCCTGTCACCTTCAAATATTGCCACCCATCTCCTGAATGTTTCTAGATGTTTTACTACCTTCCCCTCTGGATGTTTCCCTCTCTGCAGCTCCCAGATTACCACCGTCATAGATATTTTGCACAGTATCTGGTTGTTCTCTTCCCACTCTTCATTGACCTGAATTATTGGCTCTTTTATCATTCTGTATAGGTGCTGTCTGAGCACTTGTTGGTTTTATTTTAGATTTCCACTCTGCTGTGTTTTGCTTTTTGATGTTGATAACATTCCTCTTTTTGCCTCATCTAGAGAGAAGGCCTTTCAAAATTCAACAAGATTTATGAATATGAGTGTAATCTGTTTGGTCAGGTATGTTTTCATTTTCATACTCTTAAATAGAATCTTACAAATTTTTTGGTGCCATTCCTTCTGCCTGCTGTATCTGTGCTGAGAAGGTCCAAGTGATGGGTTACTGGGAGCAGTGAATTGCTCCAACTTCCCTTCCAACTCGTACACACATACACGGACAGACACACCCCTAGGCTTTACATGATTGCAGACTGGTTTTCTTACTGAATGGCTATATGCATTAAGTCTCTAGAAAGGCCATGGCACTTTGCTGCTTTCTGAGTTTAGTAATTTTCTGAAAAAAATGCCTGGTGATGCAGGTGTGATTGTGGATAATAATCTAATACTTCTGTTTCTAGGCTATCTAGAATTTTGTTTATAAGAAACAATGTTGTTTATTTTTTTAAAAGTATATGGACAGACCTCCCCAAACTTGTGAAAATTATAGAATTCTTAGAAGTAGAACACAAGATGAAAATTTTTATAGTACCAGAACTTGAGTTCCCAGTGGAAAGATTTTAATTTAAAAGTTCAAACTGGCTGTGCAGGAAGGCATTCATAAATTCAGGAAGGGGAAGGAAGGTGAACATCCACCAGTCTACATTGGGGGATTGGCGTGAAGAGAGTCAGCAGCTTTAAATTCCTGGGCTTATATCAGATGACCTGTCCTGGGCCCAGCACATAGCTGCAATCATAAGGAAAGTATGCCAGTGTCTTTACTTTCTTCGGAGGTTAAGGAGGTTCAGCTCGTCCCCAAGCGCTCCAACAAACTTCTACAGATGCACTGTTGAAAGTATCCTGACTGGTTGTAACATGGTCTGGTACAGCAATTCAAATGCACAGGAATGTAAGAAGCTGCAGAGAGTAGTGAACTCTGCCCATGGGCACATCCCTCCCCACCATTGGTAGTATCGACAGGAGGCACTGCCTCAAGAAGGCAACATCTATCATCAAAGATCCCCACCATCTGGGCCATGTCATCTTTTCACAGCTACCATCAGGCAGGAAGTACAGAAGCCTGAATATCCCACACCACCAGGTTCAAGAACAGCTACTTCTCTTCAACCATTCGGTTCTTGAACCAACTGGCTAAACCTTAATCACTACAGTTTAGCAAGACTATGACCACTTTGCACTACAGTGGACTTTTTTTTTGTTCTAATTGTGTTCTTTCTTGTAAAAGTTGTGTATAATTTATGTTTAATTTATGTTTCTCTTGTGAATGCTGCTTATCTGATGCTATGTGCCTGTGGTGCTGCAGCAAGTAAGATTTTCATTGCACTTGTGCATACATCTACTTGTGTATATGACAATAAACTCGATTTTGACTCTGACTTCCATTTTTTTGGGAAGAGTGATCAATAAGAAAGACATCCTATTCTGTAGACATCTTTCTATACAGAAGATCACATTCAAAACCTAACACACTGCTGGATACCATCTTTTGGCAACCGGATCCTGCCACAAGGTTGTTTAAAATTAATATTAAGATGTGTCTTTGAATGAAAAGGTCCTTCGTCAAGGAAGGATTGAAAGTACATGATCTTTCTATGTCCTACTGCAAGGGTATGAAGAAGTAAGAACCAAAACCACTACAGAAAGTATTGTAAAGTTTATGTTACTGTTGCTAATGACTGAATGTGCTTCTTTTTCTTCCTTTCCCTCCTACCTTCAAATCTACAGAATGTTGTTATTGTGATGACTTCTGTCTCAGGTCACTTACTCGAGTTGGAATTCAAATCACCTTTTCAGAAATGGTAAGTTTTTATTTTGATACATATTTCATTCCACAAGCATAAATTTGGTTTGCTTGCTGCAGTATATTTTTAGAATAATGTGGTTTAAATTTAAAACTCCAATAGATATTATTGAAACTGCTAATACAATGAGAAAGTGTTGCAGCAAAAGTGCAGAAGATGTAAATGTTACAAAGTTTTCCATGACTTAATCTAGTTGGCTGATTGTGTTCATGCAAGAAATGGAACTCTTCAATTTTGGATGTGGAATATTGGTATCAGGCACCCAGGAAGCAGGATTTAGTGCGGTTAAATCCAGACTAAAGGTCTGCAAAGTTTGCTTCGGTGTTGCATTACAGCAACTAAATAACGTGAGCACCTCACTCTACCAGTTGGACATCTTTGTGTCTCCTAAGATTATTTTATAGTTCCTGAATTGCTGATGCTAATTTAGTTAAGTACTGTGGCTTATACACAATGGAAATTTTTAAAATCCTACTGAGACTTCTTGCATACATTTAACAGTCAGGGGCAGATTGATCTCTGCACTGGTGAGTTTGAAGCCCATTCATATACTGTAAGTCTGGGACACTGAACATATCTGCCTTGGTGAGCAGCAAGCTTACCCATGTTTAATCATTTCCAAAACCATATTTACCTAGGCATCTTCTGGGTGATTGAGTTCCAAAGGTGGTTATTGTTGGCTATCAATGGCTTTCATGATAGACAAAGACAATCCCTCTAGCCGGTTCCTAATCATTGAAGCTTTGACAGCTGGTTTAGCCATTCCCTTGGGCTGAATTGGCTTTCAGAACCCTTCGAATATCTGAATGTCAAAACAATTAAAGTTAATCATGCTACTAAAACAATTAAAATGATAATAGAAATGCTGGAAACTACAAATGTAATTAAATACATACCTTTAAGTCTTTTTTTTATTCAGTTATTTTTTATTTCAAAAAATAAAATTTGTCCAACTCTTGGAGCTGTTACTGTCCACTGAAATAAAAGGTGCAATTGACGCATGATCAGCATCCAGATTTCCTGCAAGAACTTCTGTGAAACTTCATGAAGCTGTTGCTTTATCATTAGGCTCTGAGGAACTGAACATTGGAATACGGTCAGAATGATATCAATGAAGAACTCTTGGGAAGTTTGAGACTTCCTTGTTTAAGTAAACACCCCTCTCAGTGTTTTAGATTGTGAATCTGAGCCTTGCCAGAAAATAGATAGGCACTGCCGTCGATGCCCAGTAGTCAGGTGTTTGTCAATTTATTATAATCTCCTTAACGACTTAAACTGATCTATCTTTGAAATTTACAGTTGAGCAAAAGTCAGATTATAATTTTGTTTATTCTCGTATCAGAAATATATCAGAATTGTCCTGTCCTTTTTTAAAACAAAAATTGATTTTCGCTCTAAAAATGAGATACTCTCCACTCTGTCTGGATTTTGCTCAGTGAAGTTTTTGTTTCCAATATCTAGGCGCAGCTGTAATCCTGTGGCTCTCTTTGATGCTGAAGTTGAGAAGTATTGTCCAGAGAACTATGTGGATATTAAGGTATATTTATTAACATATTATCAGGATCCTGTATTCCATATGCTTCACTCTGCACCTGTACCTGTCCATGGGACAGCTTAAAATGAGTTTTACTCTGTATCTAACTAGTGTTATACTTTGCTTAGCCGTTCTAAAAATGTAAGAAATGGGAGCAGGAGTAGCCCACCCAGTCCTTTGTCTGCTTCACCATTCATTAAGAACATGGCTGATCTTCTATTCATCTCTGTTTTGAGTGAACACAACAGCTAAGCCTAGGATATACAATTCCAAAGGTTCACCACCTCTCACTGAGAAAAAACTTGCCCTCATCTCGGTGCTAAACAGCCTCCACCTTATTCTGAAACTGTACCCTCTGGTCCTAGGCTCCTCGGCCAGGGGAAATGTCCTCCCTGCATCTGGTCTGTCAAGCCCTTAAGAATTGTGAATGTCTTGAGACATTCCTCTCATGTCCTCTCATTCTTCTAAGCTCTAGAAAATATAGACCAAGTCTTCTCAATTTCATGTCATAGCAAACCTGCCATCCCTGGGAACCAGTTGAGTGAATCTTCACTGCATTCCCTCTAGGGCAAAATATCCCTTCTTAAATAAGGAGACTAAAAAACATTATATAAAAAAAAATCTCCCCATCCTTTTCTGTTCCGTGCACTAAAATGGATGAACTCACATTTTTCCACATTATTTTCTATCTGCTATGTCCATTCACCCTCCCATTCAACCTGTCCATGTCCTTTTAAATCTTCTTTACATCTTCGTCAAAACTTGCAGTTCCACTCAGTTTAGTATCATCAGCAAACTTGGAAATATGACATTTCAGCCCCTTAGACAGAGCTAAGCGTGTCTCACTTTTAGAGCTGAATGGTGAAAATCAATCTTTGTTTTTTTTTAATAAAAAGGAGAGGACAATTCTGATATTTGCTTCATGTCAGAAATGTAAACAAAATTATAATTTGACTTTTGCATAGACTAAGATCGTGAATAGCTGCAGCCCAAACATTGATCCCTATAGTACACTACAAGTCACAGCTCACAAACTTAAGAACAATGCATTTACTCCCACCTTTTGTTTTCTGTCTAATAACCACTTCTCAATCCACGTCAGCGTTACCTACAATTTCATGAGCCCTGACCTTGTTGATCGATCTGTCTGAGATCTTATCGAATGCCTTCTATAAATCAAAATACACCACATCCACTGGTTTCCCTAGTATTCCATCAGGTTAGTCAAATGTGATGTTCCTTTCATAAATCCATGTTGGCTTTGGCTCTGCTCAGTTGTGTCATTCTTTTCAAGGTGTTCTGTAATTATATCCTAGATTCCAGCAGTTTCCACCACTAACATTAGGTTAACAGTTTGTTAGTTCCCTGTTTTCTCTCTTCCTTTTTTTTTAAATAGTGGGGTCACATTAGCTACCCTTCAATCCACAGGAACAATTCCAGAATCCATAGAACCTTGGAGGTTGATGACCAGAAGATCCACTATTTCTAAATCCACCTCTTTCATAACTCTGGGATGTAAATCATTGGGTTTTTGGGATTTATCAGCCTTCAATTTCTTTTGTACTTTTTATTTATTTTAACACCCAGTTTCTTCAGTTTCTCATTCTCACTAAGCCCTTGATTCTGTGATATCTTTGGCAGTTTCCACGAAAACAGTTGTAAGTAATTGTTTAATTCTTCTGCCATTCCCTTATCATTTGCTCACTAGTCTTTTCCATTTTACTTCCCGATATTATGTTTCCACTTCATATTCAGTGTTGCTTTTCTGTACCAATATCTTGGTTCTTGTTTGCTGAGTCCAAAAATGCTCCCAATTCTCAGGCCTTCTATTAGGTCTGGTAACATTATAAGCCTCTTCCTTGGGTTTAAGGTCATCTTTAATTTCTCTTGTCAACCATAAATGAACCACTTCCTGTTGGGTTTTATTTTCTTAAAAGAGTATATTTTGTGTAGAAGGAACTTCACTCTCTGTTTGGTTTAGTGACAGGAAAATTGTTTTTAGTGGGGTTTGCAGTTGTAATTTGCAGATGATATCAAAACTGGAGGTGTAGTTAATGGTTAGGAAGAAAACTGGAGGCTTCAGGAAGATATCAGTGGATTGATCATGTGGGCTAAAAAGTAACATACAGAATTCAACCTTCAGAAGTGACAAGTACTGTATTTTGGAAGGACAAAGAAAAAGAATGAAAGTGTAGCGACTCACCGTCCGAGCAAGCGAACCGGCTCGGGGGTCGGGTCGCGTGTCGTCGGAGCAGCGAGGCCCAAGATGGCGTTGGGCCTCCATCTTCCCCAGGTGATGGGGAGAACCCGCGTGCGGGAAAAGTTTGATGACGTAGCGCACACGTCATTTCCGTTTTTGGTGGGCGGGAACTGTTCCTCTTAAAAGGCCTGCGCAAGGCGGGAAAATAAATCAGTTTTTGTTCTGCAGCCCACTGACTAGTGTCTTGCTTTCACATCGCAGTAGCAGCCGCTACAAAAGAATAAATGGTAGAGCTTAACCAACTGTCAATGTGTTTCTGGAACTGGTGCTTGTTATTTGCTGTGGGCTTTTGGGAGCTTGCTCCAGGTAAGTGTGGGCCCACTGTTTACTGAGGTGAGCTGAACTTGGAACTTCCAGTGGGTTGGATGCAGTGTACCAGATCACCTGAAGGCAGCAAGACGGGTAGATGAGCTATTTAAGAAGGCTACAAAGACGCTCATTTTTATTGGCTGAAGCAAGGAATATAAGAAGGCAGTGGCAATGCTGGAACTGTATAAAAGACCGATTAGGCCACAGTTAGAATGCGTTGTACAGTTCTGATTACCACACTCCAGGAAAGATATGATAACACAAGGGTCCAGAGGAGATTCACAACGATGATGCTAGCTTTGGAGAAATTTAATTATAAAATGTAATTGGTTGGTCTTGGAATTTTTCTTTGAGATCTGAGATTTAAAGGGGACCTTAGGGATACTTTTAATTTGCACAGATTAGTTGATAGCTGGAATGCACTGCCAGAGGAGGTGGTAGAATCAGATACAATTACTATTTTCAAAAGGCATTTAGGCAGATACTTAAATAGGCAAGGAAGTGAAGGATATGGTCCTAATGTGGGGAAAATGGGATTAGTCTTAGTCATACAGTATGGAAATGGGCCCTTTTGGCCCAACTCATCTGTGCTGACTGTGTTGCCCAGTGAGGTAGTCCCATCTGCCCTCATTTGGCTCGTAGCTCTCTAAACCTCTCCTATGCATGTACTTATCTAGATGGCTTTTAAATGTTGCTAATGTGCCTGCCTCAACCACTATTTCTGGCAAC
The DNA here is from genome assembly GCF_009764475.1 of Pristis pectinata. Taxonomy (NCBI): domain Eukaryota; kingdom Metazoa; phylum Chordata; class Chondrichthyes; order Rhinopristiformes; family Pristidae; genus Pristis; species Pristis pectinata. The sequence goes on along the minus strand of NC_067412.1, from coordinate 35,233,767 downwards.
TCATTCCAAATACGCACCACACTTTGCATGAAGAAACTGCCCCTGATGTCCCTTCTAGCTCTCTCGCCTCTGATCTTAAGCCTATGTCCTCTTGTTTTGAGCAAACCCTCCCTGGGAAAAAGCACTATTTGCTTTCACCCTGTCTATGCCCCTCATGATCTCGTATACCTCTGTCAGGTCACCCCTCAATCTCCTATGTTCCAGGGAATAAAATCCTAGTCTTCGCAACCTCTCCTCAAGTCCAGGCAACATCCTGGTATTCTTTTCTGCACTCTTTCTAGTTTAGTAACATCTTTCCTATAACAGTGTGACCAAAACTGTACACAATACTCTAAGTGTGGCCTCACCAATGTCTTATACAACTGCAACATAACTTCCCAACTCCTATACTCAATGCCCTGACTGATGAAGGACAGTGTGCTAAATGCCTTCATCACCCTATCTGCCTGTGAAGTCGCTTTCAGTGAACTATGCACTTGCACTCCTAGGTCCTTCTGTTCCATAACACTCCCCAGGGCCCTATCATTTACTGTACAAGTCCTACCCTGGTTTGAGCTCCCAAAATGCAATATCTCACACTTATGTGGATTGAAAGCTATTTGCCAATCCTCAGCCCACATACCTAGTTGATCAAGATCCCCCTGTAATTCTTCATAACCTTCTACTCTATCTACACCTCCACCTATTTTAGTATCATCTGCAATTGATGGGCAAATAGGTTGGCGTGGATGTGGTGGGCAGAATGGCCTGTTTCTGTGTTATATGACTCTAACAGAGACTGAAAGGAAACTTAATTGATACCTGGATGTGCTCCTGAAGTAGTGATAGCTGGGATATGGGCTTCATGGGCAGAATGGCCTCCTGTGCATATATTTCTATGATTTCTGTATCTAGCTCATGCTCTACTTAATCAAGTTGTGATTTATTGGATAATGTGAAGGGTGGGGTACTTTGTATCTGTAGAATTTGCTTATTACAGCTGTTTCTTTAATTTTGTTTGTTTTCCAGAGGACCCTGGAGCGAGAAGTGAGGAAATGTCAGGCCCTGATCCTTTGGACTGACTGTGATCGTGAAGGGGAAAACATTGGATTTGAAATAGTTCATGTGTGTAAAGCAGGTAAATATGCACACTGTGCAGGGTTCAACTGGTGCAATATGCCTGTGTGTATGAGTTATAGTTTAAAACAAAATTACAAAAATATCCATTGTTTTGGAGGGCTGACGGGAAGGGTTAAAATGTTAATCAGGGTCATTGCAGGCTTTGCAATGCCTAGATCCAGTTTGTTTTCTAATCCCTCCTAATCCTGATTTAGCTGGCTATCAGGAGGCATGCAATATGGCTAATGTAAGATTGGAAGATTGGTGGTGCTGTACCAATGATGTGTACTACAGCTGCGTGGTATCGATTGTGCTGTGCCAGCATTTTGTGTTTATTTCAAAAATAACAAATGAGATTAGTATCTGAGTTGAGTAAGTGATTTTGCGGAAATATCATTCTGAACAGCAAAACATGGTCTTTCCCTACCTAAACCTCTGCCCTATATTCTCTTTGGCTGACCACACTCCCCACCAACCACCCACTTTGATCAGAAGCCCTCAATTTTCATTGCTGACATTTAGTCAGTAGTTGGTAGCTGGCACTATAGTTAGTATTAATTATCCATGAGGAATGGAGAGGGTATTTACCCATTTGCCGTTGGCTGGTCTCTGCTGAGGTCTGCTCTCGGGGTGACATCTGTCAAGGACTGGGAATAGGTGAGGCTGTGTTCCAAGTTGTATTATTTATCTTCAGAACAGCTTTGTTGTATGATGAAACACTTTGCTATGTATTTTGTGAAGACTGATTTTGTTAATGGTGTTCACTCTGCATGCTCTTCCCTGAGACAGTGAAGCCCAACCTACAGGTGCTACGAGCGCGATTTTCTGAGATTACCCCTCATTCCATCAGACGAGCCTGTGAGAATCTAGTGGAACCTGACCAGAAAGTCAGTGATGCTGTTGATGTAAGGCAGGAGTTGGACCTTAGGATAGGTAAGAGGCTTACCTAGACTTAATATGTTTGCTGTGAGCTTGTCCACATGAAACAATGCTAAGTGATTTGCAGGTTGGTTACCAAAGCACACCTGCTCCTGTCATGTTTGCTTTCCTTGTCACCCCCACAACAACTCCATTGCTCAGGTTCAAAATATTCACTCTGTTGTTGTGGTTCAACCCAACATTCTGGCTACCTCTCTGATCTGTATTCCTACTGCCAGGATTTGTATCAATCCTCCTCCCCCAATCCACTGCCTTTTTCTTCTGCCCACCATTTTCTCCATGACCTATTATCTCTTTATCCCTGCAGTCTGTCTCTCATACCCCCATTAACTCCCATGCACTCCTGCAATCATGCATCTCCCTATTCCCTGCCTCCCAGATGAACTATTGTTCTCCCCCACCCCCCTGCCCACCCCCCAGTGGTGTCTTTGAGGCCTCTTGCTGCCTTTTTGTGCTCCCCATCTTCTGCCTTTTTGAAGTGAGCTGTGTGATTTTTCTTTCTAGGTGCTGCTTTCACCCGGTTTCAGACCTTGCGACTACAGAAAATATTTCCAAATGTGCTGTCAAATCAACTCATCAGCTATGGCAGCTGCCAGTTTCCAACACTGGGGTTTGTGGTTGAACGTTTCAAAGCAATCCAGGCTTTTATTCAAGAAATATTCTATAAAATCAAAGGTACGGTGTAGTTCCCAAAACTTTCTGGAAATGTATAACATGTCAGCAAGTTCAAACTCTGGTGTATTATCCCTTCCCGCCCCCTTGGTTGAACAGTTCATAGAAGCTTATATACCTGAAACATGAGTACTTGAAAGGAAAACGCGTGGAAAGTAGGAATGCCTATGAAATTAGATCCTTGGATGAATCTGCTTTCAAAGAAAGAGGAAACAATACTAATTTTCACTAGTATGATACTGTGCACTCTGCACTAAAATGTTGCCTTTGAATCTAGGTACTGTAAATTCAGTTATGCCTAGATATCCAAGTAACCTAGGCCCAAATGGTGACAATTCTGAAGGGATATATAACTGTATAAGGACCACTGGGACAAGAATTTTTCCACATAATTCCCTCAATTCAGACTATTATGTTTCCTCACCATTTTGATCTGCTTTTATTACATGGTTTCACAGTATGAGAGGTCAGGGTTCTCGGTTTGCTTTTGTAACCTTTTATATGTCTACTCTGCTAAATGTCACTGGGGGACTTTTCGTCTCTCAGTTACCCACGAGAATGAAGATGGTAATGTGGAATTTAACTGGAAGAGACATCGGCTTTTCAACCACACAGCATGTCTTGTACTTTACCAGATTTGCATGGAGGTGAGCATTTGTTTATGTCTGTATTATTGTTCCTGAATCTGAAATATTTGGAGGTTAGGAAGAAGAGCAAACTATATTAAAATTGGTTTAAGGAAGAAAATAAAGAAAATAGTTAATATTCTTTTGATCATTGAAGATCAGTACTTTGGATACAAGCTCAGCGGAGATGGTGTCAACGTTTATGAATGATGCAAAAATAGGCTGAGCAATTCTTTAAGTGAGAAGAAATTGGAAATGCATGTTAAGAGAGAATGCACTATCAGTAAGTGTGAGCTAATGAATTTTGGTTTAATAAAACTTCTATGGTTTCGTGCAGTGATGGAAATAGAATTGGGACTGTGGGAGAGCAGAAGGATTTGGGGGATAGATTAACGTGATTGATGTGGCTGGGGTGGGTGGGAAGGAATTTTGATAATATTCTATAGTCAGGCAGCATCTGTGGAAAGAGAAAGTAATTATCAGGACAATGACCTTTCATGGATTGGAATTAGAAGTAGAATTTTAGGTTTAAACATTAGGGCAGGTTTAGGTTTAAACATAAAACTATGTATGTATGCCAGGTAAGCTTTTATTAAACCCTAACTGGAACTCAATGTAATAAAGGACTTAGTAATATTGGACCTTTTATAAAGAGCACAGCATGGCTTCGGTAAGATGCTGCCTGAAGAAATACAGACACACTGGATAATCTACATTAAGTGGCATTATAATAAAAATCTGAAAGGTGGGACAGAGTCTCTCAAAAGAACAAGCTGTTTGCTACATTGAAGTGCCTAGACAGAATGGAGATAAAATGATTAAGAGATTTAGTAGAGGGCAGGAGAAACCTCTTCACAGATAATTGCAAAGGTGACTTTAGCCCCATTAATTTGATTAGGTGCATGATGGGGTTGAGAAAATTGGGAGGGAATTAGGTTGAGTAAATATCTCTCAACACTGAAACAAATCATTTTGTACCATTGAACACAAGAAATCAGCCCTTTAGTGAAAAGGTTTCACACCTAGCTTGTCTTTTGTTTCCATGGGCTGGTATTAAAATAAAACAAGAAATAACTAATTACTACTTAATTTTGTAAAGCCTTTGTTTTTTTTTATACACTGTCTTGATTTTTTTGTTTGCTGATCACAGGATCCAGTTGCTACAGTACTTGATGTCTTTACTAAACCGAAGAGCAAATGGAGACCCTTGCCTCTTGACACTGTGGTGTGTATCTGGATGTAGCACAAATTACATCATGAAAAGCTACAATGGTTTAAGAAACAAAATGGGCTTGTATAAAAGTGTGTTTCGGCCATGCTATTACATGACTTCTAGATGTGTCAGCTTCAGGATTTAATTCTTCACTGCTGTATGTGTCCATGGTCGTCTCCTCCCCTATCTCCTTAAATATCTTCAAGACCTATAACCTTCCAACATCATTCCAAGTATCTCCTCATGAGCTTGGCATTAACTTTTTCATTTGCCATATTAAACATTCTATACTATTAGTAGATGTTCTCATTTTGTGTGTCTTCTTGAGAATGGAATGGTACTTGCTTCTTTGATGATTTACTTTGGGGCAGCCATGACATACAAGCCAATAAATTTCTAGCTTCAATTTCTGATCCCTGTTTAGTTAACTGACCTTGGCTAGACTGGTACTGGTCCTCCCCAACTTGTGAACGCCTGACTTATGTACAGCTTGTACATACAAACGAGCAGTTAGGAGACTGACGGTATGGGTTTGCCAGCTGCTGCAGAGCTACAGGCATTTTGTCCCAGGTGGGAACTTGGTTTGTGGCTACATTTCCGACTTGTGAACTGTTTGGGCTATGAACAGTTCTCAAGAGCAGAACCCTGCTATAATCTGGGAAGAACCTATATATTGACTTCTGTTTCCATGGATTGGAATGAGATATGAGCTAGAATTCCTGCTCTTGTTGACTGTCCAGGAATGCCTAGTATATATGGCAGGGTACTGGATGAAGCCTGTTTGCTTATTGTGCTTACTCCTGCCTCATAATATCCACATACACCATCATAAAGATTTAGTTTATAATCAAACAAGCCTTGTGTTTTCTCCTGAATTTAAAGCTCAAGCTTTAAAAAGTCATCAATATTTTTTCTTCCTGATGAATAATGGGGGTTCTGCAAGTGTGCTTTCTAGCGCACATTAAAGCTGACGCCTGTCAGCTGGTTGGAAAATTTTGTTTAATGTTTGGAAACTCCAAATTTATACAAGGTGTCTAGAGTTAAAGATAATCATGATTGCACAGAATGAAATACAAGGATTTAATAGGATTAATCCTATGCTGCTCTTTAGCAGCTTCAAAAACTTCTTTTAAGATATACTTTTAAGATATACCTTTAAGTTATTTTGCTCAAACTCAGCCTTGCTTACTGTTTTGCCTTTATGAAACCTCTCGTAACTCTTTACTATATTAAGGGCACTGATATTAGGAGAAAGTATTTGAATGATGAACAAGGACTGGAAATTTAATTTAATTAAAAAATTAACATTGTGTTTACAAAACAGGAATTGGAGAAACTGGCTTCAAAGAAGTTAAAAATCAATGCAAAGGAGACGATGAGGATAGCGGAGAAGTTGTACACACAAGGGTGAGGGTCTGTGTGCTGCTCTATGTGAGCTGTCCAAACAATATCAGCACCTCTTTATTTAGTGTTTGGAATTTTCTAAGATCCTACTCTGTGAGCCCTTATTATATTTCCCTGCTCCTTTTAAGTCTCTTCAAATGTTCAATTTGGTCATATTTCCTGACTCTGTTTGGTATTTACGTCTCCTCTACATGTGTACTCTGAGCTATTCAGTATATTAGATACCCTACATATGATTTCTGTTTGTGTATGGTGAACGTAAATGTGAAACGTATTTGAAGGAATTGGAGATAGTTGACATGATGAATTATTGACTTCTGAGTTGCCTGGGTGTTGTTAGCATATGGCAATTAGGACAAATTTAGATGTACTGCCCTTAACCATGTGGTTAAATAGTCCACAATCACTGTATCCAGGCAAATTTCTTTGGACTTAAGATTTGAGTGAGCTCAGAACTCCTGTCACATGAAAGACCTAGCTCGGTTTCTTAGCACATTATTGTTTTTTGTTCCTGTTTGTGTAGATATATCAGCTACCCTCGTACAGAAACCAATATCTTCCCCAAAGACCTGAACCTCTCCATGCTGGTGCAGCAGCAAACTGTGGACCCACACTGGGGGGCATTCGCTCAGGGTATTTTGGACAGAGGTGGGCCAAAACCTCGAAATGGAAATAAATCTGATCAGGCCCATCCACCAATCCATCCAACTAAATATACCAACAACCTGCAGGTATTGGCTCTCCTGTAATTGAATTTTTATCAATTCATTGTAATCCATTTTGCTTGTTTAATTTAAAAACTATGCAGACTCAGGATTAGGTTGCAGGAGGGCCACAAGATTACAGATTGTGGTAGTGCGTATATCTTCTGCTGCTGATGGTCTACATTGCCTTCAGATCCCAATTCTGAGCTGCATATCTGTTCTGTGCCTATCCCATTTGGCATGATTGTGATGTTATACAACACAATGGAGTATGCTTCTGATATGAAGACAGGGCTTTGTCTCCACAGGGAATGTGCTGTGTTTACTTCTACCAAGTATGATCATAGACAGATACACCTATCACATGTAAGGATGAGATCATTTAGGTTTATTCCTAGTGTTATTTCACTTGCAATCTGACACCAAGTCTGACAGCTATATCCTTCAGGAATTGATGATGCTGCCAAGTTATTCTTGGAGATGGATATTGAAATCCCCCACCTGCATAACATTCTGTTCCCCTTGCTACTTTCGTTGTTGGTTGTTGTTCAACCTGGAGGACCTTTGACTCATCAGCTGAGGAAGGATTGTGGATGATAATCAGGAGGAGATATCCTAGCCTTTGTTTGACCTGATGAAAAACACTATGATACGTTCCTTTGATTTTTGTATTTATTCAGTTGTTTCTTTTTCTCACAAATTCCATAAGAATGAATTTTTTTTTTCCAAGTCTCAAATTTTTGGTAGTGATTTTTGAATTCTGTAAGGGTGAATTTCCATTATCTGAACTGTCGTAACGTGGGGTACACTGTACAAGATTCACTGTACTGGAAGCAACTTTACCATATCCCAATTCAGTGGCTAGGTCGATGTTGGGTGCTCCATCCAGTTATATATTTTTTGCATGAAGTTATGGCACGACTGAGTGACTTGCCTGGTCAATTTAGACTTGGTGGATCTGGAGTCACATATAGGCCAGACTGGGTAATGATTGCATTTTTCCTCACCTGAAGACAGAGAACCAGATGGGAATTCACAACAATCCAGTAATTTTATGGACGAGGTTAGATTGTATTTAATTCAATTTTATTAACTGAATTTAAATTCCACAGCTGGAGTAGTGGGATTTTAATTCACATTATTAGATTGTCTGTCCAGATTTATGGGTTACAAATCTAATAATTTAACTGCTTCACTACCTATATACAGTGAATTCTACTGCCCTTTGTGTGTGTGTGTGTGTGTGTGTGTGTGTGTGTGTGTGTGTTGGGGGGGTGATGTTGTATGAAAAGATCGACTTGGAGCAGCTCGAGGAATGGTTTTGGAGATTGTTGAGAGAGGCAGCAAAATCCTGGGGCAAGGGGTAAAATGAAGGACATAACAAGAGCATATTCTTGAACTGATAGTGCCTCCTTGAGTTTGAAAAGCTTGGATTGAAGTATTTTTCTAATTGGAAATGTTTTATTTTTCATATCTGACAGAACAATGCGGAACCAATTTTGTACGTGCAAGTTGTACTAAACATTTATTTTCTTTCTTAGGGAAATGAGCAGCGTCTTTATGAGTTTGTTGTCCGCCACTTTCTGGCTTGTTGCTCCCAGGATGCACAAGGACAGGAAACGACGGTGGAAATTGACATTGCAGGAGAACTTTTTGTTGCACATGGGCTTATGATTATTGCACGGAATTATCTTGAGGTTTATCCATATGACAAATGGAATGCTAAGGTATGTATGAAGAACAAAATAAGTCGTTACCCATTTCCTTGAGCATAGTATTATAGTGTGGATTATAGTATTGCAGGATGCTCTCTGGTTAAGGCAATGATTTTCATTCTTTTGAACAGGAGGAAAGTGTAAAACCCATTGATCAAACTTAGAGACACGTGTACCATCAAATATTCTATTTATTCTGGTATGTGGGCTACAATTAGCCTCAACCTTTCTTGAAAAGGTGTGCCTGTTCCAGATCTCTTTCTGAACTTCCAGTGAATATCAACTGATGGATCTGTTGTGATTATTGTATGTCAAGATGGGGATAGAAAATGTAACCAGTTTGAGTCTAATTGTGACGTCTCTACAATCAAAAACAATGCTTGCACCTCTTCCATCTCACCTAATTTTCACACAAGGAATTTGTAGTTTGAATGGGAAACAAATGATTTGTCTGAGAGTTCCTGTGGTTCTAACGTAAATGGTCTGTTCTAGATTATACCAGTATATGAGAGAGGGAAGAAATTCCAGCCCACCACTATTGAGATGGTCGATGGAGAGACGAGTCCACCCCAGCTCTTGACTGAGGCTGATCTTATTGCTCTGATGGAGAAGCATGGCATAGGTTAGTCTGAAGCTGAAGATCTCTTCATTTTGGTGCCTCTTGTTTTCACAGACTGCAGGCATTGTTTGGCATGACCCCATACCATGCTGACCTCTGAGTTTTTGGTTCTATGCTTAGTCTATGATGAGTTGACTGTGCTCTGCAGAGGACAGGCACCAATCAATTTCATGTCCCTGAAGAAGAGAATGGAAATTCCTGCTTCTGATTACCATCCAAGTCATTTTGGATTTGGGTTAAGACATTTCCACGGCTTGACTGTTTGCATGGTGGAGTTTGCACATTCATCCTGTTACTCTGTGAATTTCCTCTAGGTGCTCCGGTTTCCACCCACATCCTAAAGATGTGGGTTGGTAAGTTGATTGGCCACTGTAAATTGCCCCAGTGTGTAGGTGAATGGTAGAATCTGGGGAGAGATGATGAGAACATGGGGAAGAAACATGAGAGAATAAAAAAAATGGGATTAATGTAGGATTAGTGTAAATGGGTGGTTGATGGTCAGCATGGACTCGGTGGGCCGAAGGGTGTGTATCCATGCTATACCTCTCTGTGACAATAAACTATTGTAAAATTGGGTTCTTGGTAATTGTAGATGCTCCCTGAATGCCCCAGTGTCAGGGAGTGAATGTGACATGTTATAGAAGCCTGTGAAGTAGATCTGTGTTGCTGATGTGTATTTGTTTTTTTTCAGGGACTGATGCCACTCATGCAGAGCACATCGAGACGATCAAATCCCGAATGTATGTGGGCTTGACTCCAGATCAACGATTTCTCCCAGGGGAATTGGGAATGGGTCTAGTGGAAGGTCAGAGCGAAATTTCTAAAACCAGTGATTTTAAGAATAGAACAATTTCTTGTAGTGTTTTATTATGAAATCAGTACACTTGCACAGTAATCTCTAATTTAGTGCTTCCTTTCATGATGTTGGCACTGAATAAAAGACTTTGTAAATAACTCAGTCATGACTATGAGTTGTTTTGAATGATAACTATTTTAACAATGTAACTGAAATCTGGAAAATAATGCCATGGTGTGTTTGAAGTGCAATGACTTGTTGTATGGGTAGAGGAGACCTCTGGAGGCTTGCTTTAATCATTAGATACTGACTGTGCAGCTGGCTGACTACAGCAAACCCTGCTGCTTTTCTTGCCCAAAGTAATAAGCATAGGGATCTTAGTTTATGGTTTTCTAGTTTGAGACCTAGAGCTTGTGCATTACAGATACTTCAAACCATAAAGATAAATTTCACCATTGTTGAATGCCTAGGGAATTTGAACATAGAAATTAAGAGCAGGAGTAGGCCACTTAGTGATATTGCCATTCAATCAGATTTGATTGTGACCTCGGCTCCACATTTCTGTCAATCCCAGTAGCATTTCACCACTTTGCTTATAAAGAATCCATCTACCTCTGACTTAATAATTATTCACAGACACTGCTTTCACCACCCTTTGAGGGAGAGAATTCCAAAAATACTCAGTCCTCTGGGAGAAAATTTTTTGCCTCATTCCCATCTTAAATGGGTGACCCTGTATTTTTTAACAGTGACCTGGCTTTGAGTTCTCTCAGCAGAGGAAAAATCCATCCACATCCACACTACTAAGACCTCTCATGATCTAGTAAGTTTTAACCTAATCTAGAGTGGATACAAACCTAGCCTGTCTAATCTTTCATCCTGTTCCAGATATCAGTCTAGTATACCTCTGCACTCTTTCCAACCTTCCTTTTACAACCTTCCTTAAATAGGGGCACCAATTCAGACCATACATTCCAGATGTGAACTCAGCAATGCCCTGAATAACCAAAGCATAAACTCCCTACTTTTGTATTCAATTCTCCTTGCAATAAACAATAAAGCTGTTAGAGTTCCCAATTACCTGCTGTACCTGCATACTAATTTTTTGTGAATGATGTAATAGGATGCGCAGATCCCTCTAGATCTCAGACCTCTGCAGTTTCTCACCATTCACATGTATGTTTATTTTTCTTAGCCAAATGGACAATTTCACTTTTTCCCACATTTATTTCCATTTCTAAAACTATGCCCATTTAAGGATGACACAAAAGATGAAAATCATTAGGTTTTCTTTACAGCTTACTTTGTTTACCTTTGTCTCTTAGCTACCTTTTATCTAAGTGATTTAGCTAAATTGGAAAAAGTTGAAGCCCTGATCCCTTTGGCACACCACTCGTGACATCTTGCTATCCAAAGACGACCTATTTATGCCTACACTCCTTCCTGTAGGCTAGCCAATCTTCTATCCCCCTTAATATATTACCTAATACAAAATGAAATTTTAACTTCCATAATTATTGTTCATACAGCACTTTATCAAATGCCTAATGGAAATCTTAGTACATATAGTCAAAGCATATATTTCTTCTTCAATGGACTCCAATGAATTGGTCAAATATTATTTCACTTCTACAAACTTTCACAAATTGTGTTGCCTGATTACCTTGAAATTTTCTAATTATCTTGCTATAATGTCCTTAATAATTGCTTCTAATATATTGCCTATGATGGATGTCAAGCCAACTGTCCTGTAGCAGTTTTTGTTTCGTCCTGCAGTTTCCTGGATTCTGTCTCCCTTTTTGAATAAAAGAGTTGTATTCATATTTTCGAATATATTGAAATCTTCCCTGAATCTAGGGAATATTGGAAAAATAAAAGATGTAAATCGTTGTGTCTTAACGATTATGTAAATCATTAACACCAACTTTCATTAGGTATTTCTTTTAAAACCCTAGGTTGAAGTCCATTGGGATCTGTGTTCTTGCCAGCCCCCAGCTCCAACAATTTGCTATTTCTGGGATGCTTCTCATATTCTCTGTAGTGAAGACTGGTACAAGCTTACAAGTTTAAGTCATCTGCTATTTCCTTATTTTCCAATATCAAATTTCTGGACTTATTTTATAAAGGACCAACCCTCACTTTAATTTTCTTTCTTAAATACCTATAGAAATTCTTGCTATCTGTTTTTTTTTATATATATTTGTGACCATTTGTGTTTCTACTGTAGGATATGATTCCATGGGATACGAAATGTCCAAGCCAGATCTACGAGCTGAGCTTGAGGCGAATCTGAAACTGGTTTGCGAGGGGAGAAAGGACAAGTTTAGTGTGCTGCAGCAGTATGTTCAGAAATACAAGCAGGTATTCATCGAAGCCGTGACAAAGGCAAAGAAGTGAGTGTTTGTAATAAATGGAATATTCTTGGGTCATGAGTGTCATTGACAAAGTGACCATTTGCTGCCCATCTTCAGTTGTCTTATAAAATTAGGTAAAACTGTTTTGTAAGGCCATTTTAGAGTTAAGAGTCAGCCATGTGGGTATGGGCCTGAAGCCAAATGTAAGGACAGCAGATTTTTTTTCCTACAAGGACATTGCCGACTCAATTGGTTTTTTATTGGCAATCTCATAAGTTCATAGTTAGTTTAGCTGACTCCAGTCTTTCCTTTTCTTTTGTGTTGTCTTTTGGTATTAATTTATTTTATTATTAGTATGGGCTTGAGGGTAGTTACCAGATCCTTTTTGCCTTGATCAAAGCAAATAGGATATCAAGGAATTTGCTGGAAAGAATTTCAAAAGAGATTCCCTTCCTTCTGATAATGATCCAATTCACCCTGAGGCAGTCCTGTGCCACCCCGCTCACCCTCATTGCTATTGCTGCCTTGCTCTCTCTTCCCTTCCCTGTGCACCTCCTCTCTCCTAGCTCTCCTCCTTGTTGGTGGCCACTTCTTTCTCCCTCCCATGTTGGTGGTCTCCCGTCATCTTACTTCATCCCAGGAAGGGTGCGGGGTGCCTCCTCTTTTGTGCAGCCATACTCTTCTTACTGCCCCACCCACTTGCTCATCATCTTCCCCCATTTACTTGCAACACCTCCTGCTGTTTTCCTTCCATTGCCATCCTCATTCTCCCACTCAGCAGCCTCCAGGTCCCCTTCAGCTGCCACTCCATGTATGGTAATTCTCTACCCCAATTTTCCCTTGGCGGTTTCCTTCCCCTTACCCCTCTACCCAGCAGATCCTCTTCTTCCACCTTCCTAATCTCCTTGATTGCCCCTCTCCAACTGGCAGACTCCACTTCCCCCCACCCACTTCTTTAGCATCTGTCTTGGGGATACCAACACTCCCCCTGGCTTAACAGCTCCACTTCCTGCCCCTGACAGCCCTCTCAATTAGCACTGCCACCTTCCTCACCCTCCTCGCCATATTCTCAAGGATCCCTTCACCTTGATGGTCCTGCTGCACTCTCTTGGACCCTTCTATCCTGCTCCATTGTTCCCCTTCCATCTTGCAGGCCCACTTGCCCTTCCCATCTTGGCAGCCCCCAATTCCTCCACTTTAGTGTCCCCTTAAAGTAGACCCTCCCCATGCGCACTTCCCTGGGCCATCAGCCCTCCCTCTTCCCAAGGCTCCTCATAGCTCCCACTTCCTCACTGTCATCCACCTTTCATGTTCTCTCCCAATCTCTCACTGTGAACACATTTTCCTGATTTTAAGTATCAACCTGTTTTCTCCTTTTTCATTTGTTACAATTTGATTATCGGATCTCATGCTGCTCATGAACTTTTGCCTCTGAAGCATCTGGCATGATTATTACATCAAGAGTACTGAATAAATGCAGAAGATTCAGTAAAGGCATTCAGCTATGTCATAGGTGCTACAGAATCCAAGGAAGTACTGGGGAGGGTTCCCATGAGATGTGATGTTGGTAAATAATATACAGAGCATTTTTATCCTGATCTCTGAATATGAAGCTGACAGACTAGATGTTTGGTGTTTTGATAGGCTGGATGAGGCTCTGTCCCATTACTTGGGGGAAATGACTGAAATCACACAGTCTGAAGAGTTCCTGATGGAGACTTCAGAACCTGTTCGAAAATGTCCCCAGTGTGGCAGGGATATGGTTCTCAAACCAAAGAAAGATGGAGGGTAAGTAACTGTGAAACACTAGAACAGGAAGCTGACATTAAGCCCCTCATGCTTATTACACAGGAACAGGAGGTGGATATTTGTCCTCGCAAGTTTATTGCCATTTCCTTCTCGGAGCCTTATGGCCATTCAGTTACATAATGGATGATCTGCACCTTAATTTCAATTACCCACCTTCATTTCATTTACCCACCCTTACTTCAAATGCCTGATTCTCTGAAGCCATATAAAACTGTTGACCTCTCTCCTCTTAACTGTAGTTGCCCTCATCATCCATTCCCTTGTGATGCAGAGGCCTAGATTTCATCTATGTCTTGTGTGTGCCCCCCAACCCCCCCCCCACACTTGCACACACTCCTCCACAGTCTCCTCTCTGGCTTTCTTTCTCCTGTTTGTTGTGTATAAATTTCCACCAATGAACATGCCACTCTCTTCCATTGGGTGAATACCCCTCAGTAAACTAGCTTTGTGGTAGCACTGTGCAGATCTATTCTTCAGAGGTTTTCAGTCAGTTATGTTATTGTTTACCATAACTTCGAACTTAATTTCTCATATTCTGGGCATTCATGTAAATCAGCATAGTTCATACCTTGCCCCCTTAGTATGTTTATGGGAAGCATTGGGTAAGAGGCAAGAAAGAATTCTGTGAACACAGTAAGGTGGGAGAGGAATTCAATGAACACAAATTATGGGGGTTGTGGAGAAGGAATCCTGTGATATAGTATGGGGTTGGGTGTTGGGGTGGGTGGGGTGGAGGGAACATAGTATTGGATAGGAAAATGAGACCTAATAAGGGCTCCACACTCATTATTTCCTGGTTCCCTCGGTTAAATCTTCTGCAATTGTTTTATCTCTTATCAAAGTGAATTAAGCTTATTTTTGGAATTCTCTCCAGATTTCTCTCTGGCTCTCCTTTTTTAATAAATTCCTTATAAACCCACTTCTGTGACTGTGTCTTAATAGCTGTATGTCTTACTGTAATTTTTTTGTTTGTCTGAAAACATAGCTTTAAAGCACTTTAAGGTATTTTACTATGTTAAAGGTAATGTATAAAGCTATTATTCTGTTGCCATGATGGGCTGTTGGCATATATCACCTGTACCTAGTCACCCTGTGACAGTGTTGGCAAGTTGCACTGGTAGTTCTGTCACTCATTATGTCTTTGTGTTCACAACAGGTTTTACCTTTCATGTACAGGGTACCCAAGCTGCAAGTCTGCAGTCTGGTTTCCTGATTCTGTCCTTGGAGTCAGCAAGGATGAGAGTGTTTGTCCCACCTGTAAACCACACCCAGTTCACAGGTAATGAGTAAAGCAGCAAAATCTAAACCTAATTGTTTTATTTTGAGAAACCATAATCATTTTGACTTGTTCTGAATTTTCAGATTAAAATTCAAGTTCAAACGAGGTAGTGTGCCTCCTCTGGTCCCCTTGGAGTTCGTTGGCTGTATTGGGGGTTGTGATGAGATGTTGAGAGAGATCCTGGACCTGAGGTATTTACGTGCAGCATCACATTTGAACAATCAAACTGCCAACCACTTGTCACAGAACAGACCAGAGATTAGGTCACGGGATCGCGTAAATAATAGGAACAACTATCCAAGAATGGCTGTGCCAACTGTGTCTATGGGCCCAGTATCCAGGACTATCCCATCAGTGATGGCAGGTGATGATAACGTAGTTGTGTGCAACTGTGGCCAAAATGCATTGCTTCTGACTGTCCGCAAGGATGGACCAAACCAGGGACGGAAATTTTACAAGTGCAGTGTGGGCACATGCAACTTCTTTCTGTGGGCTGAGCAGGATGTTGGGGAATTGGGGAGCCATGGAGGAGCTGTCAGCAGAAGGAATGTGACCCCGGATGCAGGGAACTTCCGTCAAGCTGAGATCAGGGGGACTTCTGGTGAAGGGGAAGCAGTGTGCATGTGCAACCAGCCAGCTGTCACACGCACAGTACAGAAGGACGGACCCAACAAGGGACGGGCATTCCACACCTGCTCCAAACCCAGAGAACAGCAGTGTGGCTTCTTCCAGTGGGCTGATGAGTGGCCAGGTAAGTGTCACGATTGAGTCATAGAGAGAGACAGCAGAGAAACTGTGCCAATCACTAAATACTCGTTTACACTACTCCTACATTAATCCCATTTTTATTCACCCCAATTCTTATCAACTACCCCCAGATTCTACCATTGCCCTACACACGTAGGGGCAATTCACAGATATCAACCGATACATCTTTGGGGTGAAACTGGAGCACCTGGAGGAAACTCACAGCATCATGGGGCGAATGTGCCAACCCTACACAGACACCACCCAATGTCAGGATTAATCCTGGGTCTCTGGCATTGTGAGACAGTGGCTCCATTAGCTGCGCCACAATGACTGGACAACATCAGTAATGTCCACATTTAATTACCAAATACCCTGCACAATACTCATTGACAAACTGAAGCTTCTAAAGTGCCATCTGGAGTGCTATGGTTTACAATGAGATGCCTTGAGTCACCATGTGTTCTTTTCCAAATATGGTTTACTATTTATTGAAACAGAGATTGGAAATTGTCTATTACATGCATTGTAAACCACCTTTGGATTTGTTTGGATAGCTCATTGTGCCAAGGCAGGACTGCTGTAATGCCCAGGTTTGCTGATCTGGCTGACGTGTTCAGAGCCGTAAATGGCCTTGCCAGTTAAATGTTTAAAAATCACTGAGTGCCATTGAACAGGTGTTTCAGTCTGTACTTATTTTAGGGTCATTCACTGACGAAGGAATACTTGGGATGTTCAGACCTTCTTATCTAATTCTATTCTTTTTGTCCATTTCAGGTTCAATAACTAAACGGCGGGATGGAAGTTCTTTTCAGAATGGTCCTACAGCAAAGAAGCCACGGTCCTGTGGGCTGTGCCATCAGCCGGGGCATACCAGGACAAAATGCCCCCAAAACCGGTGACTCTTCTCATCATCCCATCACCGGTATTTTGTCATAAACTGCCTGAAGAGAAAGCTGTCAGCCTCATCACAGTTCTCCTGATCTTTCTCACAAAAACTAACCAAACCCTTCATAAGGAGTTCTGCATCGTGTTATCTTTAATGTAGAATTTGAAGAGTTCATTGTTCAGAAAGGGACAGTGAATTACATGGACCCTGTCATCCCATGTATTGGGTACAGAGAGATACAGAATGGAATCCATTACTTAACCCCACCTCCAGAAGCAGCTGCTCTGTGTCCTCCACTGATGAATTTTATTCTTGGAATAGTATTGCACCTTCTGTCAAACCAAACTTTTCTGGAGATGGCACATTTTAGAATTTGAGGAGTGGGAGGTCTGGAGGAGCTCTAAGGACCACAATTTATTTTAGCCAGCATTTTAAAAGTTAGTTGGATGCTCAGGATTTGATTTTTTTTGATTTTGGCTCCTTGAATTGAGAGGATAACGTTTTGTTATGTTACAGGGTTATCCATGAGTTTAAGTTCCAGTTCAACGTGTTTGCATTTGATTTTTGGGGTAAATCACCTGTAAATCCAGGGAATTAAATTTATATTTTTGGATGGGGAGGTTATGTTACTGTATTGCTGCACTACCTCTTGTGAGTCTTGTTGTATGTTGTGCCATGGGATAAGGAATAGTTCATTGGCTGCACTGTCAGTAGGATTTCACTGAAGTGCAATAGAAGTGCAGATATTTTATCATCTTTATTTCCTTCATTTGGGGAAGAGAACAGCCATTCTTCTAAACTTTAGCTTTGGCTTGTGTCTACACTGTATAATACTGGGGTACAGTAATGATTACAGCATTCATTATCTTAATACAGTATTAGTAGGTACAAAAGGCTACAATATGGATACAGTAAGGATGGATACAGGTTTTCACTGTATAATACTAGGGTGTAACTCTGGGAATGATCTGTCGCAGTGTGAACAGCTCTGTAACCAACATTGGATGTGTGCATTGAACCACTGGACTTAAGTTATAATATAGAGAGCAAAGTCCCAGAAGAGATGGAATCGAGTAACTCCCAGAAAACACCAGAACTTTCAAGAATTAAAATTAATTTTATCTTAACACTAGTGGCTACTGTTAAGTCTGGTTTTATTTCAAAATTCAAATAATAAATCATTATTTACTTTATCAGTCTATTTCTATTTTCATGGTAGAGGTTTAAATTGGATTTCCCTCAAGATATACCAATATGTTGACTGTCTCTTGCATGTTTAGTGCAGGGATTCCATCCCAACCTGGAACACTTTGACCAAGAGAATGAAATAGAATTGGAATTTGTGTGGTGGAATATGATTTCCCAACTTTAAAAAGAAACAAGTGGGAGTTATTCAGTACCTCTAGCTTGTTTTAACATTTGAGATTAGTTAAAACAGTTGATCAACCATAATAGTTGCATGTTGTCCTAAAATCCACCGGATTAAATGACTACATTGCCCTAATGAAATAAAACAGACTATCTACTGAGATTTGAACATGTAAATTACATCATTAAAGATTAAAAAGGCAAAGTATTTTCCATTGGGCCTTTCAAGAATATCAGTAATCCAAAAAAGCAAAACAAAATATACTCTAAAAATCGGAATGTTGGTATTCTCCTGTTAGTGGTACAATTAAAATTTATTATTTTTAAGGACATAATTTCTTTTATTGCTTGACAGCCCTAACTTATACTTGTGTGTTTTGGACAGAATGTGCCACAGAATCACTATGAAATTTGGTGCTCTTATTCTACAAAGATTACACAAAATGCCCATCCCCTTCAGTCTTTCAGGTAAAATTTTATAATTATTACTCTCTAATTACCTAGAAGCAAAAGGAAACCTGCAGAACCATTAACAAACAGTGCTCACTTTGTACATTAGCATGAATTGATCTCAAAGTAATACGCAAGGTCTGGATCTTTAATCTTTCAATTATAATGAGGACAGTTGGATTTCTCCATATTGCTCATCCAGAGAATGTTAAGTTGTGCAAAATGAATCTCACGGTTTGTTAAGGGGATTTTTAATATGAATGTTTTTGTGGGTACAATCCAATCTAAAGGTGTTAGCTTTTTAGAAGCACCTCCTTCATCCATTATTGCTGTGAAGCAAAAATATCCACTGCAACTCTGGAGGAAGGCAACTTATTAATATTTATACTGTTTTAATCAGGGAGTCTTCCTTTTTGCCTCCCTCCTAACCCTCCTGAAGTAACAAGTAAATAGATAAGGTATCCTTGCTGATCCCTGGCAGCTTACTGTGTGTGTCTCTGTCTCCATGGTGATTTATGGAAAGTACAATTGGGCATTCAATTTCGCAGCACACTGCTCTCCTGTGAAGTGACAGGAGTAGAGCATTCAGCCCATTGGGCCTGAACCACCATTCAATAAGATGAAGGCTGATCTTTACCTCAGTGCCTACTTTTCTGTACTAATCCCATCTCCCTTGGTATCCAAAAATTTTATTGACCTTTTTCTTAATATACCTAAAATGACTGAGCCGCTACAGTCCTCTTGGATAGAGAATTCCAAAGCATACTTTCCTCTAAATGAAGACATTTCTTCATCTACCTTTATGTTCCATTCCTTCATCTATCCTGAATGGCCAACTCTTTATTCTGAGGCATGTTCTAAAGGGCGTGTCAGCCAGGGGAAATGTCATCCCTGCCTCTATCCTTTCAAGCCTTGTAAGAATTTTCTATTTGTCAATGAGATAATCTTCTCATTCTTCTTTATTTGAGAGTATAAGCGTCTGCTTAATCTTTTTCTCAACCCTTCCCCATTCCAGGAATCTCTGCTGAACATCTTGTACTCCCTCTGTCAAATATATCCTTCCTTGAATAGGAAAAACAAACCTGTACACAAGGTTCTTGGTGTGATTTCATCAGGTCCCAATATAATTGCAGTAAGATGTATTTACCTCCTGTAGTCCAATTGCATTGCAGTAAAGGTCAGCACACCATTTGCTTTCCTAATTGCTTGTTGTACCTGGATGTTAATGTTGATTTGTGGACGAGGACATCCATGTTCCTATTAACACCATAAATTTTCAATCCCATCATTCAGTCTTCTATTTTTTTAATGAAAGTGAATAATTTCACATTTTTTTCCACTTTATATCCTGTCATGTTCTTGCACATTCACTTAACACTCTATGTACTTCTGAAGCCTCTCTGCAACTCCCCACCAAGCTTTGTATCATTAACAAGCTTAGATGTATTGATTCCTTCATCTCAATCATTGATGCAGATTGTGAACAGTAATCCATGTGCTACCTCAGTAATGACAGCTTTCCCAACCTAAAATGATCCATTTATTCCTTTGCTTCTGTCTATTAATGGATCCACACGTATATTACTCCCAATCCCATGTATTCTAACTTTGTTCAATAACTTCTTGTGTGGCACAAGGAATCCCTGAAAGTCCATGTACATTTGGGGCTAAGGTCTCATTTACAAGATTGTTTCCAGCAATGCCTAATCCTCCATGCTGTCCAATATTGTGCAAAAAAAGGAATAATTAATGGCAGACATTTCTCAAGAATGCTGAATGTACCACCATGAGAGTGGTTTATTAAGTATCAGCATCACATTGGATTATACTGGCTGCATCCACAAACACCAAGGAAGGAAATGACAGCAACAGCAGTAGTGGAATAAGATATCCAAAATGCTAGTAATATTGCCAGGAATTCATCTCACACATCACGTAAAAGTAATAACCACAGCTGATTAAAACTCAATTTGAAAAAATAAGGATGTTCCCAGTTAACATGTACACTAGATGGTCCACATTTTGGAAAGTTAAATTAAGATTTAAGATGAGGAATCAATTCTCAAGCAGGAATAAAAGTATTTTTCTATCAGGTTTATGTTTTGAATTTAAAACAGACCTAACACAGATCTACATTCTACAACAGTGAAGGGGCCCCACTGCCAGTCAGCTTGGTTTCAACTGATCAAGTTTTGTATATTATTGCAGAGGTTCAGAAAGGGAAGGGAAGAAAGATGGACCAGGTGAAGGTGAGAGCAGGGTGGAAATTGGCTGCAAAAGTGATGAAATGAGTTCTACATGAGTGCAGGAAGCAGCACTAATCCAATCGTCAATGTAATGGGACAAAAAAAAGTTGGGGGAGTGGGCCTGAAACAAAGACTGTTTCATATATCCAACAAAAAGGAAGGTGAAGTTTGTGCCTAAAAAGAGCCATGGCTATACCTTTCAACTGGAGAAAGTGAGTGGAGTCCATTAAAATATCTAGGAAATCTACTAGAAAAGGATTTGTCGGAGCCAACTAGAACACTATAAATTTCAAAGCATCTTTTTTTAATCAAAATTAAATTTATAACCTGGAACTGCAAATACTCCCAACAGAGGGCATTATTCTATATGACTTTTTAAACAATCCCAGAGCACATACAGTGCAGGTTAATTGAGGAGTAAACACTTCTATATTGTCACAGCTGATCCCAGTAAAGCAATTCGTGATACAGAATGAAATTTCTAATTATGTAGATCATGGCTGGTTTAAATATGGCATTGTGTCCATATACTTCAGTTATATTACCCAGAGAGCTTTTATCAAACACAATAAGAATGCATGGATGAGCAGCTGGAGTTCAGGACCATCAATTCAGAGATTTGAGTCTGGAATCCCACAATGAGAGTTGTGGAATTTAAATAAATTTGGAATTTAAAAAAAAAACTAATCTTGGTAATGTATGAAAATATCATAAGAAAAACAAACATCTGGTTCACTAGTATCCTTCAGGGAAAAATGGTCCTTACCCTGGCTGGACCAAATGTGATTCCAGAACTGCTAATGTGGTTGCCTCCTAAGAAGGAGGACAGGGAAAGACAGTAGTGCATATATTATCAGTAATATCCACATCCCATAAGCCAAATAAAAATTCTATTTTTTAAACAACATTCTTTGGTAGATTTCACAAAGTCTAACATAGTTAGCCTAGGAAAATTCATGGTGGATCATTAATGACCATGCAATGCACCTTCACCTGATTTTATGTTTGGGCTTTGTCCTTGAAATTCTGTGCAAGGATTCACTCATCTCTATATTTGGCATGGGGTTGCTTCAATCCATTGGATTCTTCCCCTACTGGCTGAAAGCCTGGCTTGTCCAAGGAGCTATCTCGTGAAATCTTTACACAAGTAGACAATCTCAACAAATTTCCTTTGAGAATCTCTGTGGGGGGAGGGGGGGTGTGAACGCAATCCAGAAGATCCTGCTGTGTACAGCAACTAGTAACAGAAATCCAGACAGATTTGTAGCCCAAAGTGACAAAAGGATAAATAGTGTGCAGAACTGGATCCATGTGATCTAAAGGCCTAGGGATCAGTTCTATGTGATCTGAGCCTCTGCTGCCTATCAACCCCCTTTAAACATCAACTCACAATGGAGCTGGTTAAAAGGTTCTGAGACCAGGGCTTTCAACATTGTATTACAAAAATATGGCACAGGTTTGCCCCATTGGGAGGGATTTCTCTGCTTAGAGAAATTCCCATTGGGAAGGTTGCTTTGAAACAAGTTTCAACTTGGACAAGGAAAGGATGGTAGGGTGAAGGAACCATAGTTAACAAGAGAGCTGGAAGGTTTAGTCGAGAAGAAGAAGGGAGCTTATTTAAGGTTTAGGAATCAAAAATCAGTCAGGGCTCTTCAGAGTTATAAGGTGGCCAGGCAAGGAGCTTAGGAAGGGATTTAGGAGAGCTAGAAGGGGGCACGAGAAGGCCTTGGCAAGTAGGGTTAAGGAAAACCCTAAGGCGTTCTACACATATGTGAGGAACAAGAGGATGACTTGGGTGAGGGTAGGACCACTCAGGGATGAGAGGGAAAATGTGTCTGGAGGCAAAGGAGTTAGGGGAGGTCCTAAATGAATACTTTGCTTCAGTGTTCACCGAGGAGAGGGACTTGCACGAAGGGGAGGTTAGTGTAGGGCAAATGTGTTGGAACATGTTGAGGTTAAGAAAGAAGCAGTGTTGGAGCTACTAAAAAGCATGAGGATAGATAAGTCCCCGGGTTGGATAGGATATACCCCAGGGTACTATGGAAAGCGAGGGAAGAGATTGCTGGAGCGTTAACAATGATCTTTAAGTCCTCCCTGGCCACAGGAGTGGTACTGAAAGATTGGAGGATGGCATATGTTGTTCCATTGTTCAAAAAAGGTGTAAGGTATAATCCTGGAAATTATAGACCAGTTAGTCTTATGTCAGTGGTGGGAAAGCTATTGGAGAGGATACTTAGGGACAAGATTTCTGCGCATTTGGAGACGCATAGTCTTGTATGGAATAGTCAACATGGCTTTGTAAGGGGCAGGTCATGCCTCATGAGCCTAATAGAGTTTTTCAAGAAAGTGACAAGACAGATTGATGAAGGTAGAGCAGTAGGTGTATATATGGATTTTAGCAAGGCATTTGATGAGGTTCCCCATGGTAGTCTCATCCAGAAGGTCATGTGGTATGGGATCCAAGGAAAATTGGCTGAATGGATTCGGAATTGGCTTGCCCACAGAAGGCAGAGGGTTGTTGAAGGGGAGTATTCAACCTGGAGGTCAGTGACTAGTGGTGTTCTGCAGGGATATGTTCTGGGACCCCTGACCTTTGTGATTTTTCTTTATAAATGACTTGGATGAAGAAGTGGAAGGTTGGGTTAGTAAGTCTGCAGATGATACAAAGGTTGGTGGTGTGGTAGATAGTGCAGAAGGTTGTCATAGGTTGCTATGGGACATTGACGATGCAGAGAAGTGGCAGATGGCGTTCAATCCAGACAAGTGTGAAGTGATACACTTTGGAAGATCTAACAAAGGCAGAGTACATGGTTAATGACAGGATTCTTAGCAGTGTGGAGGAACAGAGAGATCTTGGGGTTCTAGTACATACTGCCGTACAAGTTGATAGGGTGGTTAAAAAGGCATATGGTGTGCTGGCCTTCATTAGCTGGGGGATTGAGTTCAAGAGCAAAGAGGTAATGTTGCAGCTCTATAAGACCCTGGTTAAACACATCTGGAATATTGTGTTTGGTTCCGGTCGCCACACTATAGGAAGGATGTGCAGGCTTTGGGGAGGGTGCAGAGGAGATTTACAAGAATGCTGCCTGGATTGAAGAACATGTCTTACGAGGAGAGGTTGAGCAAGTTAGGGCTTTTCTCCTTGGAGAGATGGAGGATGAGAGAAGACTTTATCAAGTATGTAAGATTATAAGAGGCATAGACAGAGTGGACAGCCAGCATCTTTTCCCCAGGGTGGTAATGGCCAATACTAGAGGTCACTCATTTAAAGTCCATGGAGGAAAGTTCAGGGGGGATGTCAGAGGTAGGTTTTTTTTACAAAGAGAGTGGTGGGTGCCTGGAATGCACTGCTGGGAGTGGTGGTAGGGGCTAATACAATAGGGTCATTTAAGAAACTCTTAGATAGGCACATGGATGAAAGAAAATAGAGGTTTATGGGAGGTGAAGTAGAGAGGGGGATGGATAGAATGTGGATGAGGTTTATATGGGTCAGCACAACAACATGAGCCGAAGGGCCCATACTGTACTGTACTGTTCTCTGTAATACCCAACAGGAACAATGGGACAGAAGTTGTTAAAAGTATTTGTTTGAGGTCAATGATGAGCTGAGTTCTCGCTGCTGATTGCAAAATCCTGGTTAATATGTTAGGTAACTCCAGAACAAACACTACTCTGGAATCACTTGAGGACAATTGAAGTCACTCTGGGATAAATTATTCATTCAGGTCTTCATTTTGTTATTCAGGCATGCCAAGGTCTTAATTTATATAGATCAGGTATTTGGGTCAGGAAAATTATTTTTCAAAAAGACAACAAATTTCCCAATAATAGGGTAGCTTATCTCAAAAAGGACTGCTGTCGACCCTCACACCTTTTTCCCTCCCTCTCTCCTCCCCCCCTGCAGCAGTCTTTGACAGCTGCCAGTTCAGGTGGTTGGTCTTCTGTAGTAGGCAGGGTTTGTTGTGGGTTTAAGGGAAGGATTCCCCCGGTGGTTCCCAGAATTTCCTACTGGGAGGTTCACTCTGAGGAAAGCCTTTAATTGATTCCAAAAATCAGCAATGAACCATGGGTACTTACACCCAAGGGCAAAATCAGAACACTGTTCCTGCAGGCCATCTCCAAGACAAATGCATTCCTAGAGCTATTCTGCTCAGGACTGTTATAGGATTCAACCCTTTGCAGGTCAAATGCCTGAATCAGTAACATACAGTAAATAGGGAATCCCACACTGATCTTTATACAAGGCAGCCAATTTCCCATTTAAATATAGGGCATCCTATGCAACATAGGACTGTTCAAGACCTTGGTTCAAGCAAATTTATTGATTATTTATATTTTGTTCACAGTGAGCATGAACCCAAAGCAACAGGAAGCCTCTTCGATGATGTCAATGCTCTTAAGTTACTGCCATATAGCAGTAGTGTAGATGTAGCAGTCCATAACACCCAGCATAGCTGGACATTTGCAAGCAACGTCGATAACATTATCCAGTCCATTGTCCCTTCTGTAGAATCTCTTGTGTCATTGTCCCTTTTGGGTTCCTTTTCCATGCACCATACTTGTCGGCCATACTGGGGCATCACCAAGAATAGCAAACAAGGGGGGGAAACGACAGTGAACAATACTTTTTTCTCCAGTTCATTAACCCATGTCCAATGGTAGTGATATCTACTGGGATCAGGCTCCATAAATGCCAGAAGACTTCACAAGCAAGGCAGGATAGTGAATGCAGATGGCCTTTTTGACTGTGGGAGTTACAACATGAGTGTCCAATCTTGTCCTATTTCCAACTAGCACATGGGAAATACCCAAACATTCATTTCCTTCCATTGTTGCACTGTGGCTATAATGTATGACATTGCATTTACTTGCACAGGTTACTCTAACAACACCTCACAAACTAATAACTTCTACTAGCAAGAAGGACAGCGATTTGCAAGAAGTCTGCAAGATGTTTCTCATCTTGGTCTTAAATGGTTGACCTCTAATTCTAGATTAGCAATCCTGGGGAAACATCTACCCCATACCTAACCTGCAAAGCCCATTAAGACCTTTATGTTTTTGTGAGATCGCCTCCCATTCTTCCACATTTGAGAGAATAAAATGCTTTGTCTCATTTTTAGTTTTAAGCTTTGTTATTGATTTCTTTGTGGATCAAACTGGATCCTCCCCACTTTCTTCTTAAAAGTGGCACAGGCAGACAAGGTGACACCACACAGTCTTCAGTTATCAAGGTACAGATGTTTGATCACTGATTAAAGTGAATGGCATATCAGGAAAAAAATGACCACCTCAGACAGAGAGGATATTTGAGAAGTGATTTGGATACAGTGGATACCAGGAGCCATTTCTGTCTTGTACGGTAAAAGTGTGTTAGAAGTAAGGGGAGTAGGCCACTTGATCCCTCAAACCTGCTCCACCATTTAATAAAATTGTAGTTGATCTGATTTTAATCTCAAGAAGACAAGAGACTTCAGTTGTTGGAATCTGGAATAAAATGTCCTGATGTAGGTCCTGACCCAAAATGTCAACTTGTACCTTTTGCCTCCATAGATGCTGTTTGACCTCCTGAGTTCTTCCAGCTTAATAATTTTAACCTCAACTTTGCATTCTCACTTTCTTGCAGTAACTTTCCACCCTCTTGTTTATTGTGGGTCAGCCTTTAAAACATTCAAAGACTCTGCACCAACTACCCTTTGAGAAATGGAAATCCAAAGACTCACAACTCTCGGGGGGAGGGGAGGGGAGGGGGGAAATGCCCTCTGAGCCTTAAATGGGTGGCCTCTTTAAACCTTACACATTTATAATGCGGTTCTTTTCCTCTTAGTACTTTTTCAAACTGAAGGACAATTAGTGTCACGAACTGCACAACTTAACATAAAATGCTGCTTATCTCTCCTCTACTCCTCCAGTCCAAATGAAGGGTCTCAACCCAAAACGTTGACTATCAATTTCCCTCCACAGATGTTGCCTGATTCACTGAGTTCCTCGAGCAATTTGTTTTTTGCTCCAGATTCCAGCATCTGCAGTCTCTTGTCTCTCCACTAAATAGGACTCAACTGATCTCTGATTAAACTTTTTTTTACACCTTGGAATATCTATTCACCCTTGAAAAGCAAAAACAAAACATGCTGAAGGGTATTACTGAAAGGTTATCAACCTGAAATGTTAATTCTGTTTCTACTTGGCTGAGAATAAATCATTTTTGGGTTAACTGCAGCAGACAGCATTGTAAATACATACATGAAATTGTTTTTTTTAAGAGGACTGTGAGTACTCTACAGGGAAGCACCACATTTCAGGGCCCTCCTGCCATTACAAACAAATTAGTTAAACCTTATGATAAAACCTCATGAACTATTTATTTTAAGCTCATAAATGAATGATAACTGGTTATATGTTAATGTTAAGTAAGAGAATAATGAAATTTTGATTTCAACATCCTGTATTTCTATATTTTATAATTTTTCTATGAATATACTTTGAAATAAAAAAAACGCATGAAGTGAATCTGAATTCTGGGCAGTATGGTTGCATTTTGTCGAGATGGTGCACCAAGCTGCAGAATCCATTTTTATAAATAATCATAATTTTTTTTAACAAAAGTCATCCAATAAGTCAGAAGGGAGCATGGCCAGAAGATGAACCATTAGTATTTCCAAATGGTTGGATAGTAGATTATTGGAGTTTTACTGTCCTCGTTTTCTCTCCGTCCCAGTTCTGATGAAGAGTTCAGGACCGGAAATCATAATGTTTCTGTCTCAACAGTTGACGTGCTGAGTATTTCCAGCATTTTCCATTTTAATTTTAGCTTTCCAGCATCTGCAGATTTTTGATTTCGAACTGCATCTACAACAGTTTTAGACATAACCTACATATAAATTAGACAATGCGACAAATTAATAAAAACGGAAGATTTAAAGTTTAAAGTGACACCGGAGCGGAGAATCTCACCCTCGCTTCCAGGTCGGCAATGCAAAATGACTGCACCTCGACCACTTCAACATTAGAGTACATCCGAACTCGGTCACTGCCGTCCCGTATTTCCCTCTGGGTGCTCTGTAGAGGAACCCGCCCACAAACCCTGACGGACATTTCGCTTGTCCAATCAGTAAGCATACAGACTGCACCCGCAACCTAGAACAGCCAATCAATAAGAGGCGAAGCATTTGCCTCACATCCGGAAACTGGTGCGCTATAGTGCAACCAAACCTTCTGAAAGGCTTGTGTTTGATAGATGTTTAGACCAATGATAATTCCTAACATCAGTAAGAGCCCGCCTAGGTGACTGGTCTCTGCCAATGACCTGCGAAGGAAGGGCGGGGTTAATGGTGGTAGGTTGAGGCGGACTGTCATAGCGGCCATGGCTGCCACCGGAGTATTGCCCTTCATCAGAGGTGTGGATTTAAGTGGAAATGATTTCAAAGTAAGTCAGTTACATTATGATGATTACAAACATTCAGTGGAGAAAGGAGCTGGTGGCTGGTCGGTACTGTGGTATTAGGATTTTGTTATTGTGTAGGAGTCTGGTTGGGTGAGACAGGTAGCCTAGGCCCGGGGTGTTTATATAGTTGTATCCCGTAATGTAGTATTTCTATTCTACTGAATATTTTGATATTCCTCGTATTTTTTTTACAGTTAATGCAAAATTCTTGATCTTTTATCACTTCTGTCATTGATATTCTATATTTACTTAATCTTATGACTACTTTCCTTGGAAAGTTGTGAAACTTCTGTTATTAAAATGGTAATGCTTTCAATCACAATAACAGCTTAATTTGGCAAATGTCAGTTTTTAGACAAATATTTTCTGATGATATAATAATGAATGGAGAATCATAAAATCATGGAAAATTTATGACACAAGGGGGCCATTTGACTATTTGATCCATCATGTACATGTTGGTTGAAAAAGTACAGACTAGTGTAACTATACTTTCCAGCTCATAATCTTATTGTCTTAATTGTTTCTTTAACCATTATTGAGTCATCACACTTTTCTTTAGTTTCCTTCCTTTCTCTTAGCTCCTCCCTATCTTGTCTGAAAACCCTATAAGCAGGAATGTTAAACAGCTGTGCCCAACTTTATGCCATGTTTCAGTAATAGCTACAATATCATACTCCCATGTCTATCCTAAGTATTTTCAGTTGATCTACATTGTTCACAGAATTTGATGCATTTCGGAATGTACCAACACATACAACCTTTTTAACTTCCTTCCAAAATTTCACTAAATTCCTATCTTCCATGTCCAAGTCTGTTTTTCTCTCTTTTGAATCTATGCTCAACTTCCCATCCCTCTGCCAACCTCATTTAAACCCTCCCATCAAGACTAGCAAACTTGCCTCTAAGGAGGTTGGTTCCTGTTCTGTTGAGGTGTAGCCTGTCTGACCTGTACAATTCCCATCTTCCCCAGAACTTTCCCAATGCCCCAGGAATCTAAAGCCCTCCCTCCTGCACATTCTTTCCAACTACATGTTCACCAGCACTATTTTCTTATTTCTACGCTCACTGGCTCATGGAAGTTGGAGTAATCTGGAGATCACCAGACTTTGAGTCCCTGCTTCTTAATCTCTTTCCTAATTCCTTAAAATCTGCCTGCATTCATATTTTTGCCAATGTCATTGATACCGATGTAGGCCACAGTCTCTGCCTGCACTCTGTTGATGATGGGGGACTGTCTCCCAAAACATACTATCTACAAAATACAGGCTCATGGATGGAATGTGCTGATGTCAGCTGTTGCTGAAGCTCCAAAATCCAGATCTCCTCCAGCTGGTGACGCTTTCTGTGTTGTGGTTGTACAGGACGTGAGATGTGAATTCCATGGTTCTGAAGTGCCCTGCTATGTCTATATTTGTTAGATTGGCTCACCAGTCAAAAATTAAATTCCCCCACCCCGATTACCTAATCTTGCCACTGGCCAAAATCCCGGTACCCTGTGAAACTGAACACCTGCCATTTACTCTGTGCATTAGCTAAACTGCCCAGTCATAAGCAGAAGCCCTTTCACTTTTTACCCCTTGATCAACATCACATAGAAGTAATAATCTGGTCATTTATATTGTTGTTAGTGAGATCTAGCTGTGCAGTATCTGGGTGCTTTATTTCTTGCATTGCAACACTTTTTATTTGTTTGGAGAGGGAGAATATGTGAGTGGGTTTGTGGAGAGTGGCAGGGATACTTAATATGTACATTTTAGCAGTGATGTAATGGCTAAAACATCTAAGGTTAAATGTGTTGGAACTTCAATGTACTTGTAATTAGATTCCTAAATTATAAGTCTCATGCCAGGCAAGAAGTCTGGCAGCTTAAGAGTTTGTGAAGGCTTGAATAAGGTGATGATAATGTAGAAATAGGTAGTGCTGATGTACATGTGAAAAGTGATGCTTTGTTTTCAAATGATGTCACTGAGTGATTGACTTTTTGGTCATTGCCTTTGACATTTTGAATACAGCCTTGAATATTTTGTTAATGGTATAACTTGTGGGAGCAGTTGATGTTGTTATTTTAATAACATTAAAGTCTGCTTGAAATTTGTTGATGTCTAACTAGGGCATGTTTTAGGGCTGCATATTTTAATCTGCAAGTTTAATGTGTTTCTTCTTTTCCAAAGGGTGGTTATTTTCCTGAGCATGTTAAATGCATGACCAGTTTGAGATGGCTGAAACTGAATCGGACAGGACTTTGCTACTTACCAGAGGAATTGGCTTCTCTTCATAAACTGGTAAAGTGTGGTTGTATTCAAATACAAAATCCAATCCATGAAAGTGTTATTCATTCTCCACTTTCTGTCCTTAATTTTAGCACCAAGCAATGTCTCCCTTGAGAATCGGTCAATACTTGTTTTCACTAGATGGCTACGATGTGGGATCCATTTTGATTTTCCACACAATTAATTTCCTGATTTCAACCAAGTATGTCCTTACTAAGTGCAGACCAGGCAGTCAAAACTAACCAGCTATTAAGTAATTCAGTTGTCATAAAATTCTTTCAAAAGTTGTATGGAAGTATGGACAACATGTGCCTTTGACACCTATTGGAGAGGGAAATGCATTGAATTCCAGCCTTGTCAACCTCTCTCACTATTGTCCAGGTCCAATATCTTTTAGCGATCACAAGTAGTAGATTCATAGAGTCATACAGCATAGAAACAGGCCCTTCGGCCCAACTGGTCCATGCCGACCAAGATGTCTCATCCCAAGCTAGTCCCATTTGCCAGAATTTGGCCCATAACCTTCTGAACCTTTCCTATCTATGTACCTGTCCAGCTGTGTTTTAAAACTTGTTATTGCACCTGCCTCAACCACTTCCTCTGCCAGCTCATTCCACATACGTACCACCCTTTGTGTAAAAAAAAAGTTGTCCCTCAAGTTCCTATTAAACCTTAAACCCGTGCCCTCTAGTTCTTGATACCCAAGCCCTGGGAATGGGGAGATAGCTCCAACTGTAATTGATTCCAAACTGTATATTGAATGGACTTTGTTAAACTGGACTACGTGGAGGGAAAAGCTTTGTAATATTTAAATTAACTTCAGTGAGCTTGCGTGGAAATCAGCTGAAGATCTACTATTGATCACTATTTGGCTTGTATCTATATATGCATTGGTGGAAGGACATAGCCAAGTGTGTGAAACATCTTGTGATCTGATATCCTTTTAGTTCTCTGTCTATGTTTATACTTAAAGGGTGGTACAGGAAACAATTAACTTCCATGGAAGTCATCTCCACTCAGAATCACCCCTATTAGGAGATGCTGCTGTTTTATGAGGAAATTGTTTTGTTAGTTGGACCAAGACCTTTTCTGTAAATTGTCTAATAGTAATCATGGGAAAATAAATTGTTCAGTACTATAGCTGGGGTTTGAGATCTTGGTTACGGTAAACTATAGAACTGTAAAGGATTTCCTTCGCATGTCTATTTACGAAACTGGTCCATCATCTATGCCAATATTTTTTTAAAGTGTACGTTAATGATAGAAAAATGTGGAATGGTTTATTCTGCTCTAACTTGAGGGCTTTTGGTTTCATTGTAGGAACATTTATCAGTGAGTCATAACAGCTTGACAACACTTCATGGGGAGCTCTCTTGCCTGCCTTGCTTGCGGGTGAGTAATAATTTCAGAAAGGACTGTGGGAACTAATTCAATGATCCTTAAAATAATGAGCTCTTTATAAAACAAAAACCTTTTCTTATAAAAAAAAGTAACTTTTTCCAGAGCATTGTGCCTTTATTATGGATATTTCCTTCATAAATTATGTTCCTAAGTCTGCTTTCCATGACTTTTAGATGTTTTTGTTTCAATGGGCTCATTATCACAATTTTACATTGTATCTGATCTTGGGATCACTGGATTGCAATGAACCATCTTTTGAATGTCAGAGTTTAAGAATTTGAAGCTGTAACTAAGTTAAGTTGTGTTTAGAAGATGGGCATAACATGTGATTCATTGAAAGAACTTGACTTGGATTTTAGGCTCTTGATTTTGTAATTTATTCAAACCTTCAGGCAACTGGTATGTTGGTGTTTTTTTTCCATTTCCAATTTAAAATATTTTTGCTGTCCTATCTGGGAGAGTAATTGTGTATAATACTTTTTGTGTTCTCTATAGGCCATTGTTGCTCGAGCTAATAATTTGAAAAATTCTGGTGTTCCTGATGATATTTTCCAGTTGGATGATCTTTCTGTGCTGGTAGGTTGAAAGGATTTGTTATAGGGCAG
Source organism: Pristis pectinata (assembly GCF_009764475.1). Taxonomy (NCBI): domain Eukaryota; kingdom Metazoa; phylum Chordata; class Chondrichthyes; order Rhinopristiformes; family Pristidae; genus Pristis; species Pristis pectinata. Next base: position 35,201,116 of record NC_067412.1, on the reverse strand, counting down.
TGTGCACTGTGGGGGAAATCTTTTCTGGGAATTAGAACTATGTGGCTTGTTTACTGAAGGTGACTTAACAATAAATATGTAAAGCCAGAGGACCAGTCAGGAGTGCTTTCATATTTCTCTGCTTAATTTCTATTGGTTTACTATTCAATATAAAACACATTTAGAGGATGTTTCAGTACCATCTTTGTATTCGGTTCTTGATGTTATATGAATGTTTTGCAAATGAATGATCCCACTGAATTTTTTCCTGTCAGAACTACAATGAGTGTAATTTTTGAGGGAGAATGGGGTTGTTGGCAGGGAGTTTGGTGGGGAAGAAGTCCCACAATATTTAGCCCATGGTCTTCCATGTGTGAGCTGAAAACTGTGGTCATTGGCAGGCTTTTCTAGTTCAGCATCAGCTGCAATTATTTTGCATTACTCCTTTTTGTCTGGGCACCGCGCCTATGCCTTGCATGTTCCAAAGGATGCAAGACAAGAGATTTGAAGCTCCACTGTAGCTTCCAGTCTTTTGTTGTGCTATTTCTGTGAGGTTGTGTATATTTTATTCAAAGAGTAAAGACAAATAAGCAAAATACTGATTTATTCTGTACCTTTTTCTTGCTTATTATGACACAGAAGGTCATTCAGCCCATCAAGTCCATGCAAGCTGTGGCAGAGCAATCCCATTAGTCCTATTTCCCTGTAGACCTGCAATTTATTCTCTCAACATGCCCATCAAACAACCCCCATTTACCATCTACTTCCTCTAAGGGATAATTTACAGTAGTCAATTAACCTACCGGCATGTCTTTGGAATTACCAGGGCACCTGATAGAAATCTGCAAATACAAGGAGAACTTGTAAACTCCACATAGTCAACAAAGGTCAGGATCAAACCCAGGTCCATCTTACAATCCATGCCATTGACCATATACCTAAATATCTTGAGCGGCATTTGTTAAATGAGAACTCATAGTGATCGGACAGTATATTATTTTCATTCCCATGCTTTTCAACTCCTTTTAATGCTGCAGTTGTTAGTAACAATAACTCTGTGGGCAAGCACTGAAAAGATGTTCTATGCAAAAACATGGTAATCTCAACAAGAGCCAAGGATGTCAGTTTTTGGGAGTGAATTTATTCAGATAAAATCAGACTGGTATTTTTGAGAATGTACTTACTTGATTTATGCACATTTTGTGTTTCAGGACCTCAGCTATAATCAGTTGACTGAGATTCCTAGGGAGTTGGAGAACGCTAAAAATATGCTGGTGCTCAACTTGAGTCATAACAGGTAGGCATGAATCTCATAGTAAGCACATTTGTAGTGGGATTTTTTTTCAACTTTTTTTTATTTTACTAAGGATTGTATTTTTTTTTCTTTTTTTTTCTCCAATTTGTTCTTCTCCTGTCTGGTTGAAGATTGGGCAATAAACTGAAGATAAGTTTGTATTGTGGAACTGTAGGACCAAAGTTCTTCCTTGCCCACACACCCTCCAGCAGCTGAGAAGCTTATTTGCTGAATTATGCTAGAAAAGTTCTGAAGCTGGCTACTTGTAGTTATATGCCTGAGTATGATTTCCATCCCCCCCACCACCCTCCAACCCTACCAACTTTCCACCACTTTGTCTCTTCCCCTATGTCCAGCAGGGAAAACCTCCCTAGCTCTTGCTTGATACTGCCCTCCACAGATACAAGTATGGATTCACATATGAAGACTGAAACCCATGTCCCAGCAAGCTTTGCTGCAACATAATTCTGTTGTTACTTTGCTTGCCTTTCTATCCTAGTACTTGGATATTATATATTCCTACTCCTAACACCTTGTTTTCTTTTTTAGTATTGACAACATCCCAAACCAACTGTTTATAAATCTCACTGATTTACTGTACTTGGACCTGAGTGAAAATAAGCTGGAGAGTTTGCCTCCTCAGATGAGACGCTTGGTTCATCTCCAAACACTGATTTTGAACAACAACCCACTCATGCATGCACAAATGCGGTAAGGGACAACCAAAACAAAATCTCTCTGTTTAATTTTATGTCATAAAAAATTAAGAATAACAGAAGATGATGAATGATTTTGGTAGATGAATGGGTGCCATAGTTAAAGGGGAAATCTTTTCAGAAATTGTTAAATGCTGTGAATGGATCTTTCTGGGTGATGAGCTATCTTCATGTCAATGAACGACTATCACAGAGTGCACAGAACTGTGGGGTATTCAACTACTGATAAACTTCAAGAGTTAATTTTCCACTAGTCTGCTCCCTGAGGCTTTTTGGCACCAATGAAGTAGGAACCGGACCATTACATCAAACAACTTTTTCACACCACCCACAATGGTTATATCTGTTGATATAATGGTAATTGGTAATAAATCCTGACACAGTGGGCCAAGTGACACCCTTCTGTGCTCCAACAGTGCTATGATTCTGAAGCATCATAATAGAGATGATAGTTTAGAACTACAACCATTTGCTATACTGCTGAACAGTTGACTGTGTATGTTGATTTTGTATGGTAACCTGTAGAACTAGGAAGCCTTCATTGAATTCTAGTGGGGTGTGTAATTCACTGTACTAATCTCTTGTAGGCAGCTTCCTGCAATGACAGCTCTACAAACTTTGCATCTTAGAAATACACAACGTACGCAAAGTAACTTGCCCACGAGCTTAGAGGGCCTGTCTGGTTTGTTGGGTAAGATAAATTCTTTGTTAAAGTAAGTTGCTTCTGCACATTTTAGTCAAGCTGTTCATTTAAAAAAAAAGCTGCTCCTTTTCCCACGTCTTTACTTGCAAAATCTTGCATTGTACTTGTCTTCCCCTTTTGAAATTTTATACAGCCCAATGTTTCGATGCCCATCATATAGTCCTTTAGCTTTGGCTTTAAGTACCTATACTCTTCCCTATGTATGCTCATTCACGCCGTGTGGCTTTGTGCTACACCAGGATTTCATATTGCGCTAAGCTATAGGTCTTTAATTCCACCTTGTGGCCTGAGGTTGACCTTCATCCTCATCCTGGATGGGAATGTGCCAGAATTTTGCATTGTGCAATTGAGACTGCCCAGTTATTCATTTTTTTTAAATGTTTGGTTGTAAATCAATATTAATAGGGGACATATTGCTGCATGAATCCGTGTCTAGCTCAATTGTATCAGTCCTGTTGAATCAAGCTGACAACCTTCCTTTTCCCTCCTTGTTCTGACCCCTGTCTCTATGATCCTATCTCAGGAGTAGATGAGCACAGGCAACTCCTGCATTATACAAGGATTGCATTCCTAAGCACAGTCTGTATCTCGATTTGCCTTAACACAAAGCCACATCATCAGCCCATGTGTCAAGAGACACGAGCTGAAAAATATCATTTACTTATTTACTTTTTCCACATCAGTGAGAGTGAATTTTATTCTGTATCTCAAATTTTTAGGTATTGATTTGTGAGTTCTGTTGGCAAATTTCCATTATCCGAATGGCCATTAATGTAGGAGTTGCCCATAGCTTACATACAATATTTTAATGTTTCATGATGTGGAATCGATGAGTTGATTTTAACTAGCCCTGTGCTGTAACAGAGCACCAGGAGTAACACTGAAGCAACCAGGCCTGCCCTGGATTTATCCTCATGCCTAAAGCCAGAGTGTAATGTCAGCCAAGGACACTAGTAATGGTAGTACTGTTTGGCACTGCTGAAGTGTTGCCACTGGAAATGGGGTGCATTTGATCATCCCAAGAGAGATCTTGGTGCTTTGTTTATGGTACACAACTGCCTCCATAAATCAAACGGGATATTTTAGAAATAATGCCAGGCTCATTCTTTCAAACATTAACTGATGTCCAGTAAGAGGGTAATAAAATATTTCTGTAATTTTAATTTTAAGGTATTTAAAATGATGTGCCTGGCAATCAACTTAACCTGTAGCTCCTGCTAATTTGAGCAGGATCAAATAAACATTTTAACTTTTCAAATCTTAAAGATGTTGTCATTTGTTTTCCAGATGTGGACTTGTCTTGTAATGACCTTAGTCGTGTACCTGAATGCTTATATACCCTCTCGTCTCTGCGGCGGCTAAACCTCAGTACCAATCAGATCTCTGAGCTCTCACTCTGCATCGATCAGTGGACGCAGCTGGACACACTGAATCTCTCCCGGAACCAACTCACTTCGCTTCCTGTATGATGGTTAAATTGCTTTAAGTGTAGGCCTTGCCTTTTGTTCTGGCAATTCAGTGTGAAAGATGATGCCAATTATTGCTTTGGATGGTGTGGTTCTATTTCTGCTATATTGATGGCAGCTTCATTCCAGAATGGTTTACAAATCAAAGAGATGTTGGCTATTTTAACAGGCTAATAATTCTGGGGTTTTGGATAATCTGTTTTAAAGCATGATTGTTCATCATCTGAGACAAACATATCTGCCATGGACACAACCTATGTTGCATCTTTTGTCAGTTTAGTGAGCCTCTCGTGAGAATCAGATATTGAAGATTGATTCAGTCCATGAATGAAAGAAATTTTTCTTCAGTTTTGTACCCATCTGTAAGGAAAGATGAGAGTTAAATATAATGTAATGTAAGTCTCTTGCTCTCAAGGTTTCTGCCCATAATTAGCAGCTTTTTGATATTTGTGGTGCAGTGTTTATTTGGGAAATGTGCTGGTGTTATACTTGAACTCGAACAAGCAGGATTTTGATGGCATCCCATCAGGCATTGGGGAAAATGACAAATCTAGAGTAATGTATGGTAGCCATTAATAACCTTGAGCTGATCCTGGAGAGTCTGTGCAGGTATGAGCCGTGTTCATCTTGTAATCAGGAGCAATTTGGAAAACCAGGGAAACTCGGCTCTAAAATTAATGTTGTCACCTTTTATGCTTGAACATGGGTGTTGAAAGTATGTTAACATACTTATCAACATATAGTAATAAGGACTGAAGTATGATGTACTGCTGTTGTCCAGAATTCCCTGGTGCTAGGAACTTGAGACCACCATAGTATCCATATGATGTGAGATTTTGCTTCACTGAATTTAACGTGCATGTCCTTTCTAAATCGTCTAGCCCACATGCTTTCATAATTATGTATAAACCTATAGCTTGTTTGGTGTATAGGATGAAAGGTAACCTGTATGGATTTGTTAGTCTGAAGCATCACCATTTCCTCTTTCTATTCCAAGCCCTTTGTGATAAAGACCAGCATTCCTTTTGCTATTTTGATCACCGTGCAGAAAAGAACTGATGGAAGTGAAATGAATGTGATTGCTTATAAACACTGGAGCAAATGAATTTAGTTGCACTTGTGAACTGAATGTGATCGATCCAAAGCAACAAATTATTTATAATGAAAGTGACAAGCAATGAATATACTTCAGATGTGTAACATTTTCAGCTAAAGAATTGGACATGTATTTTTCCTCTTCAGTCAGCCATCTGCAAGTTAACAAAGCTAAAGAAGTTGTACTTGAATTCAAACAAATTGGATTTCGATGGCATCCCATCAGGCATTGGGAAACTGACAAATCTAGAGGAATTTATGGCTGCCAATAATAACCTTGAGCTGATCCCAGAGAGCTTGTGCAGGTATGAGCTTGTTTTCATTCTTCTGGTTCTGCTTTGAGTTAAAAGTCCTCCTATGGCAGTGTTCAGAATTAATTTATCCTTATAGTCTTCAATGCATGCAGTATAGTTTTAGTTGGGGAGGAAGGGAAATAACATCTATGATGCTTCAGTATTTTCATTAACTTTTTTTTGTCGAAGCTGAGGTGACGAATATAAATTGGTTATTTATAGGATTTAACAGCCAAACTTAGCCCTTTGGAGGTGGGTGATAATCAGGAGTGACAGCCTCCATCACTTCTTTCTTTCATCATTTAACTCCAATGCATCCTACCCACCATCTTTACCTGGAACTGCCGCAATTGATTTTAATCTTCCTCCTGTACGCAGCTTGTCTGGGATTAGATACCGGTGTAGGCTGGACATTGAGTTAAGACTCTCCTGTCTTGTGGAGAAAATTTCAACCATTGGAAGAGTTTATCTTTAGAGGTGGAAGTTTTAACATGGATTTCTGTTTGCAGATGCGGAAAACTAAAGAAGCTGGTTCTTAATAAAAATCGCCTAGTCACTTTGCCTGAAGCCATCCATTTCCTTGGAGATCTACAAGTAGGTTAATTCCAACACAACTTTAAATGAAAGTCTTGTAGAATGCCATGTTGCAATTCTCTGCCAGTGGAGGTTACTTACATGTGATGGTGCACATATTTTTTGAATTTTGGAATTCAGTTTTCAGAACCATGTGTAATTGGTAAAATACTCTTTTGATTATGAGCAAGTTGAAGCAATGTTTGCACGGGGCAGTGAAACGTACAAATGTTCAAGAATGGATTATGAGGAAACGTTACAGGAACTTATTGGGCAAGAACCTGTTGCCAGCAGTGAGCCATTGACCTACGAGGATTGTCCAGACTTGCCTGTCCCATGTTGGCTGACATCAATTTGCTGCTGAAGCTATTCTGATCCTCAATGGCATAGCCCTTTGTGGTGGCAGGTCCTTATGTGATGTAATTTCATTTGAACAGGCTGGGGGAAAAAAACTTTAGTCACCTGTTAAACTTTGACCCAAGGCTTTGTCAGACGTCAAACCTGTCAAGGACTTTGAAACAACAAACAATGTGGGATGGACATGGAGGGGAGGTGGGGAGACCAGAATTGTTGATGTTTTGGGTGGAAACCTTGCAACAGGACTTTGAATGTTCTGGGAAACTTTTTTTAAATCAATGAATTAAATGTTAATACTTTTTTTTAAAAATGAAAACCTAACGACAGCAATTACTGAACTCAATTAACTCAAGATATGTGAATTAGTTTATACTTGCCATCTCCCTTGCAGCAGTTCCTCTTCGTTAAACTGATTGGGTTCTCTGTTCCTGCACCTAGTCTAACAATAGTACAGGTTTAGTGGATAGTTTCTCCAACAAACATGTGGATTTGCAGCACGTTGCCACTGGACTCTGAGGAGTCCAACACTGGAGTGTAGCCTGGAAGACCGCAGCATAAAAAGCAAGCAAATTTGGGTCATCTGTGGTTGTGCAGTAATCCAAACTTTTTGAAGCTTATGGAGGGAAATGTCAGCAGTTTGAAACACAATAAGTTCATGGCTTCTCTTGAAAGTAAATGTTTGGACAAAAATTAGGACTTTTTGGACATGGACATTTTGAAAGATTATTTGAATAGACTTACCAAATATTGATAACTGTACAAAACAACTTCAGATGATAGTAATAATTGGAGTAGAAGTCAGTATTTGTGTAATGAGAAATGACACCGTTGTAAAACCAGATGCAAAAAAAAATCAGAAAATTAAATCTGGGTTAACATTTTCTCTCTCTGTGACTTTATTTCAGATCTCCAGTATTGTGTCATTTAACCCTTCATTCTAACAAGTTAACTTAATCTTTTCTTATTTTTTTTAGGTTCTGGATGTTCGGGAGAATCCCAACTTGATTATGCCCCCTAAACCAGTGGATCGAACGGCAGAATTTTACAATATTGATTTCTCCTTGCAGAACCAGCTTAGATTGGCTGGTGCATCACCGGCTACAGTTGCAGCAGCTGGTGGAGGTACAGATAATTGTGACATGTAATGTTTATTCACTTTGTGCAATATATTTTGTGCCATTCTAACAAGCTGAATTATCTAGCTCCAAAAGATGATTAGTTTTTGTTTAAGCAAATCAGCTGTGGTGACATTGCTTAGTGAATTGCAAAACAACTCTGTTTATAGGTGTTTAGCAACAATGTGTGACAGGGTGGAGGGGTAAAGAAAGTTAAAGTCTAGATAACACGTTGTGGAAAGTGAGTTATCTCAGGCCAGTGAAAGAAACATCATGGGATAGGGAAGAGGCCAGGACCACGACCAGCAGAAAGCCAGTTTGTTCACAATGAGGTTGGAATGTGGTCATTTTAAATCCTTATTGTTACAGTCTTATCACCGGCCACTGTCTGTAAGGAGTTTGTACGTTCTCCCCGTGTCTGCATGGGTTTCCTCTGGGTGCTCCGGTTTCCTCCCCACATTCCAAAAGACGTACGGGTTAGAAAGTTGTGGGCATGCTATGTTGGCGCTGGAAGCGTGGCGACACTTGTGGGCTACCCCCAGAATACTCTACGCAAAAGATGCATTTCACTGTGTGTTTCGATGTACATGTGACTAATAAAGATATTTAATAATAAATTCAGTTATACCCACGTTCCAACTGATGCCTTCACTTCTCTTTAATTACGATTAATGCTGTTCTTTACCACTCTCAGACTGCTGTAACTACTTCCTTAAGGTTGAATAGGAAGAAAAAATACTTGTAAAATCATTCTCTTTTGTAATCTCCTGGAAACATTATGCTTTGTGTTCTGCTAATAACAGACTGTGAGATGTGCCCAACAGGCCAGATATAGAAAAGGAGAACAAAAAAACTGAACCAAAATCATAGATAGACTACTGACAGAAATAACCACTTCTGACACAGATAGCAAGAAAAAAAAACAAGTTATCAAAAGTTGGAGAGCTCAATATTGAGTCCAGAAGGCTGCAATGTGCCCAAAGATGAGGCTTTGTTCCTCAAGTTTGTATTGGGCCTTGTAAGTGTTTCTGGGCTTTGGAAAGCTTTTCAGTACATCACATGGGCTGTTTTTCTATAAGCCAAGCCTGTAGTATCTAGCTGTTTGACTGGCAGGAGCTTTGTAACCTTGGCTGATATTGATTGTATCCTTGACCGATGTATGCACTTTGGAAGAATTGGGTGCTACATCCTAAATAGAGAATTAAAAAGCCATTAAAAAAAGGAGTTATAATTTTCCCTTTTGACAACAGGAGTCACTGCTCGAGATCCAATAGCTCGGAAAATGCGCCTCCGGAGAAGGAAGGACTCCACCCAGGATGACCAGGCCAAACAAGTACTGAAAGGAATGAGTGATGTAGCACAGGAAAAGAACAAAAAATTAGAGGTAACTAGTTGAAGAATGATTCTAATTGAAAACATAGAACAAAATAAATATGGAAATCTCTTGAGGGCTAGTTGTTAATGTGTGACTCTTTTGGTAAGAGGATACCAAAAGTTTTTTCAGATATATAAAGAGTAAAAGAGAGGCAAGAGTGAACATTGGACCGCTGGAAAATAACTCTGGAGAGTTTGCAATGGGGAACAAAGAAATGGCAGACGAACTGAATGAGTATTTTGCGTCAGTCTTCACTGTGGAAGACATCAGCAACATGCCAGAATTTCGAGAGATTCAGGGGGCAGAAGTGAGTGTAGTCACAAATGTCAGAAGTGAGTGTAGTAATGGGCAGGATAGACAAAGGAGAGTCAGTGGATGTTGTTTACTAGGATTTTCAGAGGGCCTTTGAGAAGGTGCTGCACATGAGGCTACTAAACAAGATAGGAGCCCATGATATTACAGGAAAGGTACTAGCTTGGATAGAAGCTTGGCTGACTGGCAGAAGGCAAAGGGTGGGAATAAAGGGGGCCTTTTTTAGTTGGCTGCCGGTGACTAGTGGTATTCCGCAGGGGTCAGTGTTGGGTCCGCTACTTTTCACATTACATGTTAATGATCTGGCTGACGGAATTGATGGCTTTGTGGCCAAGTTTGTGGATGATGCAAGATGGTGCCAGAGCAGGGCAACACGTTGCAAGCTGCTCTCTACAGATCTACTCATTACTCTTACTATAATCGTTCCAATGTAATGAATTGACCTGTACGATCGGTGTGCAAGACAAGTTTTTCACTGTACCTCAGTACAAGTGACAATAGTAAACCAATACCAGTACAAAGATAGGTGGAGGGGCAGGTAGTGTTGAGAAAGCAGGGACTCTGCAGAAGGACCTGGACAGGTTGGGAGAATGGGCAAAGAAGTGGCTGATGGGATACAGCATGGGGAAGTGTACGGTCATGCACTTTGGTAGAAGGAATAAAGGTGTAGACTATTTTCTAAACAGGGAGTGAATTCCGAAATCGGAGGTGCAAAGGGACTTTGGGAGTCCTAGTGTAAGATTCCCTAAAGTTTAACTTGCAGGTTGAGTCGGTAGTAAGGAAGGCAAATGAAATGTTAGCATTCATTTTGAGAGGGACTACAATATGAAAGCAAGGATTGTAATGCTGAGGCTTTATAAGGCATTGGTCAGACCACATTTGGAATATTATGAGCAGTTTTGGGCCCCATATCTAAGGAAGAATGTGCTAGCGTTGGAGAGGGTCCAGAGGAGGTTTACTGAGAACGATCCTGAGAATGAAAGGGTTAACACATGAGCGTTTGATGGCTCTGGGCCTGTACTCACTGGAGTTTAGACGGAATGAGATAGAAACCTACCGAATATTGAAAGGCCTGGATAGATTGTAAGTGGACAGGATGTTTCCAGTGATGGGAGAGTCTAGGACCAGAATGCACAGCCTTCAGAATAGAAGGGCATCCCTTTAGAACAGAGATGAAAAGGAATTCCTTTAGCTAGAGGGTGGTGAACTTGTGGAATTCATTGCCACAGATGGCTGTGAAAGCCAAGTCATTGGGTATATTTAAAGTGGAAGTTGATAGGTTCTTGACTAGTTATGGCATCAGAGATTACGGGGAGAAGGCAGGAGAATGGGGTTGAGAGGGAAAAATAAATCAGCCATGATTGAATGGCAGAGCAGACTCAATGGGTTGAATGGCTTTATTCTGCTTCTATGTCTTATGGTCTTTTCTAACAATTTAAATCTAATTTGTAAGTATATGAACAGTAAAATCTTAGGAAGATGGACATTGTGATCATTTGCCAGGTTTCTATATGTTCATTTAAAATTGTCAGCACTGTCTAAAACAACACTAGCACTATCTAGTTCCTAAACTTCTGTATGAGGACAGAGCAAAATTAAATGAGCTCTCTATTACATCAGTATGGGGAGCAGGTTATGTGATATGATGCTGAGCGGCAAAGAATCAGGCTCAATCTATGATAATTGCTGGTTTACCTAAACTTGTAGAAATTTAGGGCACATCCTCGCTGGCCAAAGGAAATTCTAGGTTTATCCTACCTCCCAGCTCCCTCTTCACGCACTCCCAGGCCACGCACTCCCCCACCCCCATCCATTATCAAAGCACAACAAATGAACTTTGTAGTTTGAGTTAGCAAAGTAACTTGCATGATTATAGATGGCCAGTGAATAAAGCATGGGTCTCGGTATTATCTGAACAACTGCCAGCACTCAGAATTGTAGGTATACAAATGGAGAAAGGACACACCACAAGAAGAATCAATACATTCAAAGAAGGCCACAAGAAAGTGGGGAGAAAGAAGTGTAACATTTTGGTTCAGTAATGGGCATCAAGACCAACAAATCTGCTTCTGAAGTACCTTTTCACAACTGGGGAGAAAAAATTGCATGTTAACCAGGTTTACTAATTCAGGATTTACTCCCCTCGGCAACACGATTCAACTATCAACATAGTACTCTGCCTCCTTGTATCAGAAGGTTATGGAATGAAGTCCCACTCCAGAACGGATCGGACCCACGTATCAGGCTGACCTACGGATTGTAGTACTGCAAACTGGTCATTGTCAGGAACAACTTCCTTCAAACATATTATTTGGAAAGGAGCATGGGATTCTTCTGCCGTACCAAACAGTGTACATTCTTAATTTAGCAACTGGTTTGCATCTATTGTCGCAGGTATATCAATGAGAAAGGCAGAAATAATCATTGACTATACTCAATAAAAGAGAAAAAAAATTAATCCTAAATCTTAGGAAGAATGAAATGAAGCGTGGATCTCTCAAATATTGATGGTAGTAGGGCTTCCTTAATTTTGCTCTGTACTCATACAGTGGTTAATTTCCAAAGGTAAATGCTGATAAATTGACTATATTAAAAAAATTTTGTTCTATACCATTTACCCCTTTTCTTGCAGGAGGTGGGCGAAGGTCAAGCACGCAGACCTGAAAACCAGGCGATGGGATCAGGGTCTTGAGAAACCTCCACTTGATTATTCCGAGTTCTTTACTGAGGATATTGGTCAGATCCCGGGGGTCATGGTTTGGCACATAGAGAATTTTATTCCTACTCAAATTGATGAAGCTTTCATGGCAAGTTCTATGAAGCGGACTGTTACATTGTCCTGAAGGTAACCATCACGGGAAAAACTAGAACAGAATTTCATACTGGCAGAATTCATATACCAGTGCTTAGATAGATGCCTCATAAAGTGAACAATCAAAAAATGTAGATTAATTCCATATTCCTTCTCTGTCTCTCCAGAACAAGAAAATGCCTACAGTGTTATTTTATGCCCTATTGTTATTCACAAGCTCTCCAACCAGATGAATACCTTTGGTGCAATAAAGACTTTCTCTTTCTATCCTTTTATTTATTCCACAAAATAGGGCAGTACAGGCTGTCCCTGGGTAACAAACAGGTTCCATTTTTACAGACATCATAAGTCAATTTTGTCTGTGTTGGAAAATACAGAAAAATCACTTGATTGTGGTAACAACCTCCAGTGTTGTAATGAATGTCATCAAAAGCACTGATAAGGAAGAACACTTACTGAAAGTGGAGGGAGAATGGAAGCTAGTTCTACTGTTTGTAAGAACAAAGGTTACATACGTCAGGCTTTTTGAATTTAATAATATCATGGGAGATTGTTCGTATGTACAAATGTCCATAAATCAGGCGTTCTTAACCTGGGGATGGCCTGTAATCCATTTACAAACCCATGTCTCCCAGTTGCATGATATGGTATGATGAAGGGTTATTATCAATCTTGTACCATAATGCAGTGTACAGGAGATTATATATTCAACCAGGTTGGAAGGGTGGAAATGCCAAAACTAGTAATCACGCTATTTACTGAGAAATAATTAGCAGAGTAGTTACAAAATACAGTGAGTGACCAATCTAACATATAATTGGAAAAAAGATAAATTGCTCTGAATACAAAAATACAAAATGTAATAGTTATTCCCAGAATAATCTTTTAAACTGATAAGCATTAAGCATAATTCCACAACATTTCATAGTCTCAACAATCTGTAAATATGACTGACAAGATATCTACTTCTGTTGACTATAACATGGAAGCATTTTCTTTGTAGAAGAATTCATTCTCATTAGTGAGATGTTATTAAAAATATTTTAATCTTTCAAGTAGATAATCCATCAATAGACATTCCATGATTGGGTTGTTCTTGCTATTTGACTTCAACAAAACCTGCTTAGAATGGCATTATCATTTTCAACCCCATGTGAACTGGCCTCTGTAAAGTAATTTTTTGGGGGGGATTTGTGCTTCGCTGGCAAGGCCGACACGTTGCCCATCCCTAATTGCCTTTGAGAATGTGGTGATAAACCACCTTGAGTTCTTGAACTTCTGCGGCCCTTCTCGGATCCCACAGTGCTGTTGAATAGGGAGTTCCAGGGTTTATGGCCCGGTGAAGATGAAGCCGCTGTGTAGATCTGATCAGATTCTCGTGTTGACATCATTAATAGCTGATTGACCTCCATTGGTTAACAGCTATCTGTAAAGGTTTTTCTGTAATGATTTCCTCATCACAAAGAAAATTCTTAAAAAATATAACTTCCATAGACATTTTCATGTAGATTCTATTTTTAAACATATATGAATTCAGTTTGAGGTGCACCTGACAAATGGAATTGGTATTGGTTTATTATTGTCACTTGTACCGAGGTGTTTTACAACCAATCGTACAGGTCAATTCATTACACAGTGCAGTTACATTGAGTCAGTACAGAGTTCATTGATGTAGTACAGGTAAAAACAATAACAGTACAGAGTAAAGTGTCACAGCTACAGAGAAAGTGCAGTGCAATAAGGTGCAAGGTCACAACAAGGTAGATCGTGAAGTCATAGTCCATCTCATTGTATAAGGGAACTGTTCAATAGTCTTATCACAGTGGGATAGAAGCTGTCCTGAAGTCTGGTGGTATGTGCCTTCAGGCTCCTGTGTCTTCTACCCGATGGAAGAGGAGAGAGAGAGAATGTCCTGGGTGGGTGGGGTCTTTAATTATGCTGGCTGCTTCACCAAGACGGTGAGAGGTAAGACAGAGTCCAAGGAGGGGAGGCTGGTGTCCGTAATGCACTGGGCTGTGTCCACAAATCTCTGCAGTTCTTGCGATCCTGGGCAGAGCAGTTGCTGTACCAAGCCGTGATGCATCCAAATAGGATGCTTTCTATGGTGCATCGATAAAAGTTGGTGAGTGCCAAAGGGGACAAGCCAAATTTCTTTAGCCTCCTGAGGAAGTAGAGGTGCTGGTGAGCTTTCTTGGCCATGGTATCTACATGATTTGACCAGGACAGGCTGTTGGTGATATTCACTCCCAGGAACTTGAAGCTCTCAACCCTCTCGACCTCAGCACCATTGATGTAGACAGGTGCATGTACACTGCCCCCTTTCCTGAAGTCAATGACCAGCTCTTTTGGCTTTACTGTGTTGCTTTTTCAAATAATTCTCTGGACTTGCACATAATCATTCATCAGCTGGCCACAGTGATTTGTATAAGAGTGAATTTTTTTCTCATCTTTATCCCAACCCTCCTACCCTCACCATTCCTGAAATTGCTAAGATATGCTAATGTACAGTGTCACAGATACTGGGGGCTTTCAGGACCTCAGTGTTTCAAAACAATGACTGTTGATATGCTATTTTACCCTAAGAGTAATGCTTGTTGGCTTGATCTTGCTTGCATCTGGTGTCTGTGGAAAAATCTCTAGGGCAGAATTTTTTCATTTGCATTTCTTCCTATTTCCTTGCACCTACCTACCCCACAACCCCCAGATTTCTGTCAAGGCCGAGGACACGTCAGTTTTACCTCCTTATTGTTGGCTTATGTGCTGTTTTGGCTTAATGTTATTGTATACACTTACACACTCTTTTACTTGGCATCCTTTCTGAAAAGCTCCATTTATGATAATCTCATTGACTACCTTGGCTGCTCTAAACATGCAGTTGTAATAATTACAGCACCATGGACGATCATTGTTGCATTCCTATTTTCCTGATTCCTTTTGACTTTTGAAATAATCAATCATGGATGTTACAGTCTATGCAACTCAGGGTAAAACATTGCATTTCTGCAAAGCACCTGTGTGTTAACTTTTCCTCTACTTTCCCCTTCTATCTTCCATTGATAATCCTGAAGCAGGATAAAATTTTCAAACAATATTATGATCCTTGAACTGTTGCAATTTTCGTGATGTTGATTTATTTTTAATGACTGTCAGCTATTGAAAACAAAATCATACTCTTTGTGCTCTCGATTGTTGTAGTATTTGAAAGATTTATTTAAAATACTTGACAATATTTTGCAGACTATACTGGATGAGAACGGTGCTTTGAGCTGGCAAATTTTCTACTGGATTGGACAGGAAGCTTCAATGGATAAAAAAGCATGTGCTGCCATCCATGCAGTCAATCTCCGTAATTTTCTGGGAGCACAGTGCAGGACAATTCGTGAGGAAATGGGCGATGAGAGTGAAGAATTTAGTGCGGTTAGTATATGATTGGGTATAAAAGTCACTGCACTTAGATATCAGTACTGTCTCAGTAGTGATTTGGAATGCATCTAGTTGATGATGTGAATTGCTATCAATTACACCAAATTATTTTCACTTCATCCCAGTATCATCTCTTTCATAAAGGAACAATGCTGACTAAGGTCGGAAGTAATGAGTCAGGTCCATTCGTAGCATTACCCTTCACCAATATAAGCAGCTGCATTCATATGTAGAGATGCTATATAATGTTCAAACCTGGCTGAGCAGATACCTTGGTTGTCTGATTTTGACAAGATTGCCTTTTCCAGTGAATCAGTGGATGAAAGAATGAGATTTTTTTTTTCTAGTTTGGCCTAACAGTGAAATGCATATTGGGATCAGATCTGGGACTTTTTACTCTATATATCTTGATATGACATGATTGCATTTATCTGTGTACCCCCGGAGCTATCGATGTGCATGATATAAAGGTGTCTTCATTGTGGAATGTCTCAGTATTAAAGTCTAAATAAATAATTCCAGCAAAGAAATTCAAACCCAACTAATCAAATGATGCAGTTAGCAAAGATCACAATCAATACTAAATGGTTCATATCTACTGCACATATTTGATCTTTAACTGAAGACCAAGCTTCTTATTTATTTAATTAAGGAAGAAATCATTAATAAGGCACCTTTATATGACCTCAAGGCATTACACTGGTTTCAGCCAAATGGTTACTATAAAAATTGCAATATGTGACAGCTAAGTTGTACACAGTAAACTCATACAGAAGCAATGTGTTGAACGATCAGATAATCTGTACTATAGACTGAGGCTGAATGTTGGCTAGAGCTCTAGAGAAACTTCCCTGTTCTTCAAATAGTGATGTTGCTTTTTTTTTGCAACCACCTGAGGGTGCACACAGTATGCGCTAACTGATTAGTAAGATCCAGTGGCACTGGAGCATCAAGCCTTCAGATGGGTCTGGAACCTATGTCTTCTGAACCAGGCAAGAATGCTATTGCTGAATTTAGACTGATGCTATTAATTGATCCCATTCAAATCTTCATCAGAGCACTAAACTAGTTTATATTAAACTTTTTATATTAAGGATATCTTATTATTTATTTATTCATTAGTCACACGTACAGTACATCGAAACACACAGTGAAATGCGTCTTCTGCGTAGAATGTGCTGGGGGGCAGCCTGCAAGTGTCGCCACACTACTGGCACCAACATAGTGTGCCCAAAACTTCCTAACCCATATGTCTTTGGAATGTGGGAGGAAACCGGAGCACCCGGAGGAAACCCACACAGTCACGGGGAGAATGTACAATCTCCTTACAGACAGCGGTGGGAATTGAACCCAGGTCACTGGCGCTGTAATAGCGTTATGCTAACCGCTACACTACCATGTCTGCAATTACTCATTGTCAGCTACTGGCTTGCTCAAAGGAGGGGGTAAGGAAGTAGAGAATTAAGATGAATTAGCCTGACATAAATTATTGGGTAAATGCTGAAGTCCTTTTGGGAAACTAGTAATAGTGCACTTAGTAAGTCATTTTGAGCCAGGTTGTCTGACTTGACGTCTGTCCCCTTTTCTGCTTGTAGTTGCAGCCACAATTGCATAGCCTGGGCTGACCACATGGTGAGCTTCCTTCACTTGCTGCTTATCGTGCATGGGGGAAGTCACGTGACCAGCCCTTGCATATGCTGATGGCATATCTGATATAAGATATTCATTTATTAGTCACATGTACATTGAAGCACACAGTGAAATACGTCTTTTTGCGTTGCTAAGAATGTGCTGGGGGCAGCCCGCAAGTGTCGCCACTCATCCGGCGCCAACATAGCTCTTAACCTGTATGTCTTTGGAATGTGGGAGGAAACAGAAGCACCCAGAGGAAATCCACACAGTCACGGGGAGAATGTACAAACTCCTTACAGGCAGCAGTGAGAATTGAACCCAGGTCGCTGGCACTGTAATAGCATTACGCTAACCGCTATGCTACCGTACCGCCCCATATCTTCCTTTCACAGATGATTGACATGGAAACCACAGGTGATGCTGCTTGGCTGCGTCCTCTTTTGAAGTAGGGCATGGCTTCGTACCCACTCCCAGGGTTTCCACTACAACCACATGGTGGAGAAGTGGGAATTAAAAAGATACGGGTTCTTTAATAATTGTTTGCCCACAATATCTTGCCTTGTTGGTGTATATTAAAATATGTATTTTATTAATTGAACTGAATTTTTTTTGTCTCTTGAGCTGTTAACTCACTTAAAGCTACTTTATTATGATTATGTATGCAAATTAAAACCTTTTAAGTCTTTTGATCAATTGACTGAAAATTTTAAGGGACTTTCTGCTGACAGGTTAAGCTGCCAATGGTTGTAGTTCAGTGGAGGTGAAGAAGGGCCACTCCTCCAACCAGGCTAATTTTTACCTTCCCTCCTCTTTATGTTGAGTCTTGCTTGGGTTGTGGTTCTCTTAAGTTCAACAAAATGTTCTCAATTTCATATTGGCCATCATTGACCATAAATGGAAATACTAATGGTAGACACTTGTGCCTTTGAACTTGTTGTTCAGGGTTCAGTGAAGAATTATTTTCTTTACAGTTTGGCCCCTGGAGCAGCCCATTATAAAAATCACATGCAATTGCAATTCACAGCAACTTGCTTGTAGTGCAATTAAACAGTTTTAAATTAAAGTTCCTGTCAGGATTGATAAGATCACCAAATGTGGCACCCTGTTCCTTTTAAACAGGAGCTGATGATGTAACCAAATATCAGCATTGCTTTCAGTTGTGTTAAAAACTGTACCTAATGAATTCAACCTTTTTAATTATGATTTTTTTAATGTCTGCAGATATTTGATAACATTGCCTACATTGAAGGAGGAACAGCAAGTGGCTTCTACACGGTAGAAGAAACACAGTATATCACCAGGTAAAGGGCAGGAAAACTGGTTTTCTGAAGGAAGATAGGATGGAAAGAGAGTCAGAGTAAGGGTAGATTACATTTTAACACAATGTACTTCATTATTGCATAATGTATTTAGTCATACAGAATGAAGACAGGCCATTCAGCCCACTATGTTCACGCCGACCAGTGGGCACACATCCATTTTAATCCCATCTTCTAGCACTTGGCCCATAGCCTTCAATGCCTGGGCGATTTCACTGCTCGTCTAGATACCTCTTAAATGCTATAAGCAACATTGCTTCCAACAATCTCTGGCAGTGCATTCCAGATACTTGCTACACTCTGGGTTAAAAAAGATTTCCTTCGGATCCCCTCTAAGTTTCTTACTCCTTACCCTAAATCTGTGTCCTCTAGTTTTATGCACCTCTGATAAGAGGAAAAGATCCATCTTAAATGATGTTTTGAATTCACCACAGCATTCCCATTAGTCCTGATGATTAGTATGTAGTTTTCCCCAAGCTTGCAGTAATCTATATCTATGCATCCAAATTTGGAAATATCAAATCATATGAGTACATACGTTTTAATTTATTGGTTCTCTACAATGAACATGTGGCATGAGGTGAAACCAAATGTCTTGAAGAGAATTGTGTTTAGAAAGTGTGGAAAAATTCAGCTGTGCTGCTCCAGTGGTATTCAACTCCAACTCCATTTTAAAATTGCAAGTTAGGTTTTCATTAGAAAAAAAAGACGTGCATTTATGGGGCATCTTTCATCATCTCCAGTCACCTGAGAATGCTTCGCAGCTAATAAAGTATTTTAAGGTGTAGTCACTGATGTAAGGGAAAATAGCTGTGAATTGATTTTAAAATGACATTTTTGGATGTAAACAATTGTCTATCACAGTTGAACTGATTGGATTGCTCAAACAGCATTTTGAAAGAGAAATTGTCTGCCATTATTCTCAGTAACTGTATTTTGTAATGTCTCAATTTTCTATACGTTAACCCTATTATAAAATGTAATTTATCAATTGAACTAATTTTTGTCTCTAATAATAATTTCATGATTCCATTTGAGTATTGCAACTTATTGACTCTCTTTTATTGAGCAAAAGAAACAAAATTGTACTTGAGCAAAGGAAGCTTCTAGTCCAGGATCTTCTTTTGGCTTTTATGAAATATTCTCCCCCTCATCCCAACAGGTTGTTTCGATGCTATGGTAAGAAGAATATAAAATTGGAATCCGTTCCACTTAAAGCCTCAAGTTTGGATCCTCGGTAAGTTCTTGAAGCAGTTTCAGTTTTGTTATTGTCAGCAGGGGTTATTTTAACTTTTTGTGTGTATGGGGCTCCTTTATTTGATAAAATAGGTAAATTCTACTTGTGTTTATTCTTAATTCATCATGCCAGATTGTGCTCAAAAGCAGCTATCAAAAGCTTGTTTTGCTTTCCAGTTGAGAACACAAACTAAATCTTGGGGATGCAGACCACAATTTCTAAATTTGCAGATGACAGAAAACTTAGCAGTATTGTGAACTGCAAAGAGGATAGTGATAAATTGCAGCCACAGAAAGGCTGGTTGAATGGGCAGATATGTAGCAGATGAAGTTGAATGCAGGGAAATGTGCTCTCATGCATTTGGTAGGAAGAGTGAGGAAAGGCAAATAGAGTAAGGGATCCTGTTCTAAAATGAGTGCAAGGGTGGAGGGACTTGGTGGTTTGTGTTCACGTCACTTTAAGGAGCAGGGCAGGTCAACAAAGCTGTTAACAAGATGTACATAATTTTGACCTTTGTCAATTGAGGCATAGACCATAAAAAATGGGAAATCATGTTGAACCTTTAAAACTTTGGTCTGGCCTCAGCTGGAGTATTGTGTTCAGTTCTGATCATCTTGTTGTAGGAATCACAGCATGTTTCTCCACAGTAAACTTCATTTGCCAAATGTCTTTAAGTGAAGGTATTAGAGAGGGTCCAGAAAAGATTTATGAGAAGGTTCCTGGGTTGAGGGACTACAGTTACAAGGATAGATTAGAGAGGAGGGGACTGTCTCATAGGGTGGGTGTTGAGTATAAAAGTCAGGATGTCATGTCACAGCTGTATAAAACTTGATTAGGCCACGTTTGGAGTATTGTGTGCAATTCTAGTCACCACATTACAGGAAGGACATGGTGGCTGTGGAGAGAATGCAGAAGTAGTTCACCAGGATGTTGCCTGGATTAGAGAGTATTAGCTATAAGGAGAAGTTGGATAGACTTGGATTATTTTCTCTGAAGCATTAGAGGCTGAGATGCAACCTGATAAAAGTATATAAAATTATGTGAAACACAGATAGGGTAGATATTCAGAATCTTTTTCCCAAATTGGAAATGTTAAATACTGGAAGGCATAGCTTTAAAGTGAGAGGGGAAAAGTTTAAAGGATATTTACAAGGCAAGTTTTTTTTTAACACAAAGTGATGGGTGCTTGGAATGTACAGCCTGGGAAAGAGACAGAAGCAGGTAGATAGCAGTGTTTAAGAGGCACTTATACTGGAACACACAGGGAATGGAGGGATATGGATCACATGCAGGCAGATTAAATTGGCATCATGGTCAGCATGAACATCATGGGCCAAATGGCCTATTCCTGTGCTGTACTGTACTATGTTCTATTTTCTTAAGAGAAGGATTTGGGAAGATTTGGTTGAAGGATATAAAATGACAAGGGGTCTGGACAAAGTGAAAAGTGGGAGGCTGTTGCCATGGAGTGGGTGGGGTGGGGTTTGAGGAGCAGAAATCACAGGTAGAAAATAAATGGGAAGGGACCTAAGAGGAAAAACTTTTTTTCCAGAGTGTTGTTGGGATCAGGGATGCACTGCCTACAAGTATCCTTCAAGGGAACTGGATAAATATGTGATGAGAAAATATCTGAAAGGCTACAAGGGAGTGGATGGGGGTAAGACAGTTGGAACTACTGAGTTGCTTTAGTAGAAAATCAGCCTGGACACAATAGCCCAAATGATCACCTCCTATGCTGTAACCATGCTATGATTTTATCAATTGTCTTTGTTAGTGGTTTTCAGGGCTTGTGTATGAAGAACAGTCAGCTGGACCTATTAACCCTGCACTTGTGAAAAATGTAATCCTGTAAAAAGGCAGCATGTTCAGCAGGGCAGGCTGGGGAGAATGGCTGCTGAGAACTGTATGAAAGTGGCTGCATGATGCTTGTGTTCCTTACCTCTTCCGTTTTCATTGTTGTGGTTTAATGCAGCTGCTCAACCAAAGCATTGCTGAAATCAGAAACGTAGGGAGGTTGTGAACATCACCCTCCGTTGAAGAGTGAATTAATGCCCAATGGACTTTTTTGCTCTTAGAATCATAGAAAATCTGTAGCACAGAGCAAGGCCATTTGGCCCATTGTATATGTGCTGTCCTAATCTCACCACCTTGATTTGTAGCCCAGTAGTCATGGCTCTTCAAGTATGCATTCAGCCACTTTTAATTGTTGAGGGTTTCTCACTCTACCATCCCTTTGGATCCCTACCACCAGCTGGGTGAAAATCCTGAGCCTGATGGTGGTATGTCAGTGATCCATTTTGATTATAAGTTTTATAGCATTTTTTTTATTACTTTGTGAGATTCCTTTATTTCCTTTACTGAATATAGTGCTAACTATTTTCCTTTATTTCCCCCAGCTTTGTGTTCCTTCTTGATCATGGACTTGAGATTTACGTCTGGAGAGGCTCCCAGGCCACTTTGAGTGCAAGCACAAAAGCTAGGTACAATTCATCTGGAGTATTGCCTATGATCTTGTTCACCAGTAAAGGACATGGAAACATTTGAGTGGGTACAGAAGGATGCAGCAAGACCACTTCAGGTGTAAAGGGGATCAGCCACAAGGAAGGATTGTAGAAGCTTCAGCTTACTTAAAAGGTTATGGGAAGCCTCCCAGAGGTACATAAGTGTAATGTATAGATGAGGTGAACCCAGAATATTACTTCAAGGCAAATCTGGCAGTGGAGCTAGAGATGGTAAAATTAAATGCATGTAATTTTAAAACATCCAAAGAATTTCAAAAAATACTTATTTGTAATTGTCTTCAGGTAAGACTAGTATCAAATCATTAAGGACAGTAGAAATGCAGTGACGTTGCCTGGATGGGTTAGGAGAGAGATATATTGAGTGGGTCACTTGGTCTTTCTCATATATGAATTTCCTTAAGTTCTTATTTGTTCACCATGTAAGAGGTATTACTATTGTCATCCTCAATCCCAAAGAACTGCTTTATGAGATTACTGAGGTGAGATCTGAGTCCTGCTGACTGAAGCTATTTGTTTTTTGTGTGGGCTATTTCCAGTTTGTGTTTTTTGAAGTTCAGTAGGATGACAATTCTATGAGGATCACTGTTGGAACTGTTCAATCATGATTAATATATTGAAATTGAAATTTCTTGCCTTTCAGGCTATTTGCTGAAAAAATAAATAAAAATGAGAGAAAGGGAAATGCAGAGATTATACAATTAATACAGACTCAGGAGACACCAGAATTCTGGGAGACACTGGGAGGACAACCTGAGCAGATTACATGTCATGTGGCAGATGATTTCAAGCCAGTGAGACCTAAGCTTTACAAGGTAAAAAATAAGACACTTTTTTTTTATTATATCTTCAGCAGAAATTACTCTTCTAGTGTAATGCATGTATGCTGTGCATACTATCTTTATTCTGAGAATTGAGCTTTTTGGGATGATGTATTGAAAGAAAATTTAATTTCTCTCTTTCCTCCACCCCCCCCCCCCCCCCTTCCCCACCTGGTTTACTCTCATAATAAGTACAGTCACACTTTTGCTTAATGCCATTGTGAGCACCCCACTAGGGGTTAGATGACACTGACCAGGAGTGCTTTTCTGTCCTATATGTAGCACAATTTTTTTACCTCTGCAACAACACTGAAACTGGGATCTGTTGGACTTGCATCTGCATCCCTGTGCTGTAGCATTTCCTCTTCGTTGTGTACAGATGCTCAGTCTAGCAGGAGGCTTTTTAACAACATTAATAATCAGCTTGTAGAATCGTGCGACACAGGAAGGCAGTCAACCCATCCTGTTGAGCTATTGAATATCTTTAAAACGAGTGCTTAGGGATGACTGTTGTTTGCAAACTGCTGTGTGTACAAGCCTGTGTGTCACTACATTGTACAAATCATGTTCCTACTTGTTTGTTTTTGTGCCAGCATGTGTTCATGTTCAGTTAATTATTAGAATTTCTTCTGCTAATTACCTAACTCTAAACCAGGCTACTGCTAATTGTTGTGGTGTATAACCAGGATCAGGATAAGGCAGCAGCTAATGCCTGCTAATCCTTTCTGTGGGGTCAAGTGGAAGCCTGGCTGTGTGATTTGGCATTAATTTAGTTTATCCTGACCAGCTTTACAGCATGGTGCATGTTATACATTTTCTCCCATGCTGGTTTACCCCTGGTTGCTAAGCTGCTTCTTGGCAGCAAGTACAATGTTCTTAGAATTTTTTCCAGCAAGATACAATTGCACAATCTCAAATTTTTCACACTTCCTTTCCTGAGTCAGAGCTACATGTATTTGCTTTCACCCTAGGTGCCCATTTTTGATCTGTGAGCTCCTGACAATGAATGCTGGCAGCAAGTCTATCATGTCCTAGCCCAGAATCTTGAACTCTCCAGAAGGGTTCATCATTATTTATCTGGTATTAATTAGTTAATCCTAATGATTTCCTTCTATTTCTTCTTTCCTCTACCCCGTCATCTCTTTTTGAATACTAGGACCAGCAGCTGAGCTCAGAGTTGAGCTTTCCAGCCCTTTGTAACTTGGTTGGAAACTAGATGACACAGTTACTCACTCAGCCACTAGAGATTCTGAAATAAAACCAGAAACATCCAGCAGAAAGAGAAACGGCTAACCTTTCAGGGCCAGGACCCTTCATCAGACCTGCTGAGTGTTTCCGGCATTTTCTGTTTTTATTTCAAATTTCCAACATCTGTAGTTTTTTTGATTTCCATTAGAGAATGTATTGTGTTTAGGGCTGTGAGTATTTAAAAAATTTGAAAAGCCCCTCCAGAGACCTAGTTTAAAAAATGTGACCTTTTTTTTACACTGATAAAACTGTTTGCAATTTACTTTGTAAAGCCATTTGCATTTTGTTTTAAGGATATGTCTTTAACATGCGGATTCTCTGTACAGACCACCAATCTTATTTGTTTGTGGTCAAACTAAAAGTTGATGCATATATTTAGTTTTTTTTAAATAATTGAAAATACCTGTAAAACAATAATATTAACTGGGGGAAATAAAAACAACTAAACAAAAAATAAGAAACAAGCGTGAAGTGCTAATTATATTTTTTAATGGATCAACAATTGAACCCACAATATTTCGTGCAGCATGCAGGCATCTGCTGATTCAAGACCTAGACAACATTCAGACATGGACTGTAAAGGGTCAATTTAATGTTTACACCACGTAAATGTTAGGTATTGACTATCCCCAATGACAGCACTGAATGCATTACCATTTTGAGTTGCCTCTCCCCCATTGACGTTCTTGAGGAGAAGATTGACCAGAAAGATAAGCAACTGGCCCACATGAACACCATGGCTGAGATCAAATCTAGTTTCCCCACTTGTCACCTGACTTTCCAAAATGTTCCACAATCTACAAGGCACAAGTCATTAAACTTGTAAAGTACTTGATGAGTATTTTAAACTTGTTCCTTGTGTAATTGTGTTCATTTAAGTTTAAATCTCTAGGTTTGGATTACAAGCCTGTCACTCCCAATCTTAAATTTTTTTATCATATTATCACTCTTCCATAGAAGATCTTTACCTTTGGATATTAATTAATCTTGCCTCCTAACATGAGTTCATTGAGAGAATCCACATGTACGGTTCTAGGAAACTTTTCAAATGGATTGTACAATCTTAAAACCAGATTTGCTGATTTGACTTTCATATACTGATTAAAGTCTTTCATAATTATTGCAATACCTTTTGTTAGCTGTCCCCACTGCTTCTGAATTGATGGTCTTCTCCAATTGCAGCTAAGGTTGGAGGGGCTGTAGTCTACTCCCAACAACTTTCTGTACCCTGCTGAATATTCCCAGTACTTGCTGTTTATATTTCACAATTCAAGCATCTGTGTTTTCTTCTTTTCATTCTACCTGATTTTCTGAAACGTCAAGTACCTTGGATTAGTCAATTCCCAGCCTTGGTCACCTGCTTGATCAAACTTATCTATTTATTGTTTGTATTTCTGATTCACCAGTCCTGTGAAGAATGCTTTGTGCATTCAGATGGGAACTTTAATCTTCACTTTGTTTCAAGTTTTTGCTACTTTTGTCTCTATTTGCTCTGCATTATTACTGTTGTGTGCTCTATTCCTTCTTGTCATATTCTGCTTTTCAATACCCACATTATTACCTTGTCCTTTATCTTAAAATTTTATAAATTTCCCCTCATTTCAACCTTCTCTCTCCTTTTCTCCCATCCCGGTACAGATTTTAAAATGTTATTGCTTTTTCCCTCCTTAGGTTGGATTAGGCCTTGGATACTTAGAGCTTCCTCAGATTAATTACAAACTCTCCGTAGAACATAAAGTGAGGCCGAAGATTGACCTGTTGCCAGAAATGAGACTGGTATGGTGATTCTTCTCTTATATAAAGTTTAAATTCATCACTCTAGCTTTCCTGTCAGTTCCCTATAAGACTTTGAGCTTTCATTTCAGGTCCAGAGTCTTTTGGATACAAAGTCTGTCTATATCTTGGATTGCTGGTCAGACGTCTTCATCTGGATTGGACGCAAGTCTCCACGACTGGTCAGAGCTGCGGCCTTGAAGCTGGGACAGGAGCTGTGTAGCATGTTACATCGACCCAAGCATGCCATTGTGATCCGAAACTTAGAGGGAACAGAATGTCAAGTAGGAAGCTCTATGGCTTGGGGTTGCATTGGTAAAATACAATGAAGAAATGGGGAGTCAGTACAACAACTCAACATTGAGCTTTTGTTTTAACAGTTTGTAGATTACAGAGGGAAGGAAGGCTGCAGTGGTAAGAGGTAAATTATTACCTCTGAGGACCTAGTGAAGACTGAGCTAGGGTAAAGGTTAATGTGAGGAACCTTGATTTCACTGAAGTGATTTAGGCATGGGAATGGGGAGTGTAATAAATAGTTAATTTGTTCGATTAATGCAGTCGGAATCACAGTGTCCCAGAATTCAGGAGTGACATGGGCACCAGTACAAATAGCATTAGAAAGAGGGCTGGAAATTTCCATGTATGAACATTGTTTGATTTTATAAAGAGGGGTTTTGCAATTTTACTAATCGGACAGTTAATTTTTCCCTCTTTCTTTGAGTTGCTCCCTTTTTCATATAGTAACATTTACTATATAGTATTTGCTTATAGTGTCACCAGATTTTTGGTACATATTTTAGAAGCACTTAGATGGAATTGTTACTGCAAGTTCTGCACATAACAATATACTGTAAGACAAGTGCAAAATACTGTTGTTGTTTGACAAACTGACCTCTGCCTCAGATTAAAACAGAAAATGCTGCAAACACCCAGCAGGTTGGGTAGCATTTGTGGAAGGAAAAACAGAGGTAACATTGCAGGTTCACCAACATTCATCATTAACTCTGTTTCCCTTTCCACAGATGCTTCCCGACCTGCAGAGTGTGTAAAGCAATTTGTGTTTTTATTTTGGATTTCCACCATCTGCAGTTCTTTTGATTTTTCGCTCTACTAAGAGGTTGGATATCAGCTCTCTGGGCCAGGACCACAATACAGAACATCAGTCCATTCTTCCTCACATAGTCACTGACTCACTTCCCCTCTCCAGCCTCAAGTCTGCCAGGGACACAGGCTCTTCTACCTCTTCCCTTTCATCCCTATAATCTTGAATTGAACAACTTCTCATTGTACTCTCTTCCTCCAAATAAAAGATGTTGCTGTGGAATCTGTATAGGCCCATGTGCTTGTCTATGTGGGAATATGTACAACATTCTCTGTTTCAGACCTACTTGGGTCTCCTTGCTCCCCCTTGTATTGATGCATTTTATCACTTCTTTGGCCAACTTCCACCTTGCTTTCACCTTCACATCTCTAACACTTCCCTTCCTTGACTTCTCTATCTCCATTTTGATCAATGCCCAGCATTCACTGTGAACCCAGTGAATTTCATAGCTACCTTGCCTAATGTTTCTTCCACCCTACTTCCTGCAACACTGTTGCATTCTCACAGTTCATCCATCTTTGTTGTATTTGTTCTGATTTCCTGCCTTTGATACCGTGCTTCCAGCACATCATTTTTTTCCTTATCCAGTGATTCCTTTCCCATCATGTTTGACAACCATATCCATTCCATTTCCCACACTTCTGCTTATGCCCCTTCTCCCTACTCAAAAAATCAGTGTAGGATTCCACTCTTCCTCACTTCCCTCTAGCATTCAACAGATTATCCTCCACAATTTTTGATACCATGCATGTGATGCCACCACCAGATTCCTTCCCCTGTCTTCCCTTTACTGCAGTCTGAAAAGACTGTTCCCTCTGGGATGTTCTAATTCACACTTCCATCTCCACCGATATCCTTTTCCAATGGCACTTTTCTTTGCTGTTGGAAGAGATGCAGTAGATGTCCTTTTCACTTTTCCACTATCCAAGATATCAAATGGTCTATTCACATGAAGCAGAGATTTACTTGTGCTTCTTTCAATTCAGTATACTGTATTTGTTATTCACGGTGTGGACTTTTCTACATCAGGGACTGCTTTGCAGAACTCCTTTGCCCAGTTGACAGGTATGACTGCTAAACCTGTCGTTTTAATTCTGTGTCTCACTCCCACTGGACCTCCATCTGTGGCCTTCTATATACTTCCAGCAAAGCTCAATGTAAGCTCAAGGAACTACACCTTGTCTTCTGACTGGGTCATCCAGACTCAACACTGAGCTTGACAGTTTGAGAGATTTGGCATTCCAGCATTCCTTCCAGAATTCTTTGGTAACTTCAGATGATCATTCTTTATTTTCACTTCCTTTAAGCTTTTGTTCTTTTGATTTATCACCCCTTTGAACTTCCCTTGCCTTCCACTCTATCACAGTCCATGTCTTTTGTTCTCTCCTCCCCTCTCCTCACCTTTCTCTGTGTTTTAAAACCTTTATCTCCACTTATTCCAAGGATGAAAACTCTTGAGCCTGAAACGTTCTCAGTTTCTCACTCCATGGATGCTCCTTGTCTTGCTGACTGTTTCTAGCATTTTTTTTTGTATTGTAGTGTATAATGTGTAAATTGGGACTTTGCAGGGAACGTATTTTGCAGCTCTTTCAAGCGCCTGATTAGAAATCTCTTAGTCTGCTTTTCTTTTGATTTTAATTATTGTATTCATGGTTGTTCTCTAACTAACGTGACTCATTCTTTGTAACCAGGTATTTAAGTCTAAATTCCGTAATTGGGATGACGTTCTGAAGGTGGATTATACAAGAAGTGCAGAGACAGTGCTGAAGAAAGGACTTGCTGATAAAGTGAAGAAGGATGCAGAGAAGAAAGACCAGATTAAGGCAGATCTGACTGCCCTATTTTTGCCTCGACAGCCACCAATGCCACTCTTGGAGGTACTAGCTGTGCCAAAACAGAACAATGGGAGGAAATGATCTGTGTTGCAGAGTTTGGGTTTGGAAACAGGTTTGACGAAATAAATGTTGAAAGAGAAGGAATTTATAAATCTCTCTGAAGACGACTTTGGGCAGTTTTATGTGCAGGACTATTATCTTTCTGCAGAATTTCTGATGTTAAGAGGCTCTCTTCAAATTGGGATAGGAGGGAGGTGGTCATTGTCTTAGGATAAAGGGTGGCCTTTAGAACTAAGATGAGGAGAAATTTCTTTATACGGCAGATTGTAAATCTTGGAATAATCGGCCTTGGAGGGAAGTGTATGTAAGTCATTGAATATATCAAGGGTGAGGGGGTAGATTTCCAATACTGAAGGGAATTGGACAATACAGGGATCAGGCAGGGAAGTGGATCCCAGCATGATCAGC
Organism: Pristis pectinata; assembly: GCF_009764475.1. NCBI lineage: Eukaryota > Metazoa > Chordata > Chondrichthyes > Rhinopristiformes > Pristidae > Pristis > Pristis pectinata. Next base: position 35,171,649 of record NC_067412.1, on the reverse strand, counting down.
AGTTGTTTAAATGTGGAACAAATGTGAGTGGCTATATGGCTGCCTATTGGTTCAATTTCCCATATGGACCAACTTTTTACTTCATTTAATCTAGAAGATTAAGGGATGATCATAGTGAGATACTTAAACTACTAAAGAGTTGATAGGGTGGATGGAGACATTGTCGATTGTGATGGGAGACGTCAAGTACGTTATATTAGAGCTTGACTAAACAGGGAGATCTTAAAAGTAACTTCATAGTAGTGGAAATCTGGAAAACTTTCCTGTTACATAGTGAAGGGGTAAGGGTGAGTGGGCAGGTTGGAGTGGTGAAGGAATGTTATTGTCTATTGAAAAATTCAAAATTTGAGATAGGATCTTAACATGTTAGAGTATTAAAGAGTATATAATCAAAGTGATTTTGAAGTGTGATTTCAAGTATTATTTAATTCAATGGCAAAATTTGATTGAGTGACCTGACTTCTGTACAGTAGATGTTAGTACTGGCAGTAAACTTTTGGCGGTATTCAGCTTGCTGAAGGTTACTTTGCTAGCTCCTGAATTAAATGGTGTACCCTATGTTAACCCTCCAAGCTATGTATTGGTGTGAATGAAATTCAACTTAATTAGCAAACATTTGAGTTTTGCTTTTAACTTCAGGCTGAGCAGCTGATGGAGGAGTGGAATGAGGACCTGGATGGAATGGAAGGATTTGTTCTGGAAGGAAAGAAATTTGCACGCCTTCCTGAAGAAGATTTCGGTCATTTTTACACACAGGACTGTTATGTCTTTCTTTGCAGGTAAGCATTTAAAGTTTAGGTAACTGTACTAGTACACCCTTGTGTTTATATGAAAAAGAGTGGCTGGTAAACGTCGAAGTCCCTGACAGCATTATCTGCACTGAACCGTTTGAATTATGTCATACCGTGCTCACTTTTTTTCATAAATCTGTTGTTTTCAATCATTTGACATCAGCTATGCTGTGATGAACTTCTCAAATCCATATCCCTTCCTGCTGTGCCCTCACCACACTCCATTGCCTATTATACGTGTAGTAAGTCTTCATGATCTTGGCATTTGCTTGATTCAGGTACTGGGTTCCAGTGGAGTATGACGATGATCAAAAAGACAAAGAGAAGGCGGACGAAGATGGAGATGATGAAGAAAAGCAGCAGGAGGAAGATTTTCAGTGTGTGGTGTACTTTTGGCAGGGCAGAGAGGCTTCCAACATGGGATGGCTAACTTTCACCTTCAGCCTGCAAAAGAAATTTGAGAGCCTTTTCCCTGGCAAGCTAGAGGTAAACACTTGGTATCAACATTACAAAAACATTTCATGTTTGGGGTAACAGTTGGCCGAGGTGTAGAATGTCTGGAGATAAATTTGTGTTTACTCATCATTAGATTTCTTCCTTGAAGGCTTTGACTCTTGGGCAACAATGTTAAGACTGTGCCAATGCTTTTTTAGGTGAGATGTTCTTTCCCCATTTAGGATTTGAGAATTGCTGCCAAGGCCAACGTTTATTCCCCATTGGCAGGTGCTTTGTAAAGATGGTGGTGAGCTGCCTTCAAGATCCACTCATCCTGTGGTAAAAATGCTGTCACAGCGATGTTAGGTAATGTGTTCTAAGATGTTGACCAGTGAGAAGGAAAGAATACAGTGGTGTCATATTTGGAAGGGATCTCCAAGATGATGGTATTCCCATGTACTTGGTCGTTCCCTTTTTAGGCCATAAAAATCTCATGAGTTTGAAAGGTGCTGCCAATTATTAGCTTCGTGCTGCATTGCATTTTTCTGTAGATGCATCCATGTTTGTTGGCATTGGAGGTAGTGAATAGGCAGTCAATCAAAGAGCCTGCTTTGCATGGATGTTGTCAAATCTCTCAAGTTTTGTGGTAGTTATACCATTATGTATTCCATCTGTTCCTGACTTGTGCCAGGAAGTTGGTGGAGAGTTTAGATGATAATGTGGTAAACTGGATCAGCAAATTTGCAGATGACACCAAGATTGGGGGCATAGTGGATGCGAGGAAGGCTATCAAAGTTTGCAGCGTGATCTTGACCAGCTAGAAGAATGGGCTGAAAAATGGCTGATGGAATTTCATGTAGACAAGTGTGAGGTTTTGCACTTTTGGGAGGACAGACCAGGGTAGGACTTCGTGAATGGTAGGACTCTGAGGTGTGTGGTAGAACAAAGGGACCTGGGAATACAGGTCTGTAGTTCCTTGAAAGTGGTGTCACAGGTAGATAGGATCATAAAGAGAGCATTTGGCACTCTGGCCTTCATAAATCGGGGCATTGAGTACAGGAGTTGGGATGTTATGTTGAAGTTGTACAAGACGTTGGTGAGGCCGAATTTAGAGTATTGTGTGCAGTTCTGATCACCTAACTACAGGATGTTGCCAGGATTTGACAACCTGAGTTATAGGGAAAGGTTGAATAGGTTAGGACTTTATTCCCTAGAGCACAGGAGAATGAGGGGAGATCTTAGAGGTATACAAAATTATGAGGGGTCTGGATAGGCTGAATGCATACAGGCTTTATCCTCTAAGGTTGAGTGAGACTAGAACTAGAGGACATAGGTTTAGGGTGAAAGGTGAAATATTTACTGGGGATCAGAGGAAACTTCCCTCAGAGGGTGGTGTGAGTGTGGAACAAGCTGCCAGCAGAAGTGGTAGATGCGGATTCAATTGTAACATTAAGATAAGTTTGGATAGGTACTTGGATGGGAGGAGTTTGGAGGGATATGGTCTGGGTGCAGGTAGATGGGGCTAGGCAGATCAGGTCAGCATGGACTAGATGGGCCGAAGGGCCTATTTCTGTGCTGTAGTACTCTGAGAGGATTTGAGGAGTTAGGAGGTGAGATGTTGGCCACAATATACAGTCTGCTTCAGTAGCTATTAGCATTTATGTGATTTGCCAAATTGATTTTCTGGTAAATGGTAATTCTGAGGTGTTGATGGTGGAGGTTTTCTGATGATAATGCCATGAATTCATGGAAGGTAGTTCAACCTTCATGGGTACTTATTAATACTGAATGTTATAGCCACTTACCAGTCAAAGCCTGAATGTTGTCTCGACTTGCTGTACACAAGTAGGAGCTACTTCATTATCAGAAGAACTGTGATTGAAGCAGAATATTGTGCTGCCTTCGGCCAAGATTGATACTAGGTCATCACTGAACTGTCTGAAAAAAGTTTAGCATAGGCTACTGCTCTGAGGAATTCGTGAAATTGTGTCCTGCAATTTGAAGTGATGCCCTGCAGCTGAGATGATTAACTTTCAACAACTACCTTTGAATCTAGCCATAACATTTTCCCTTTTGATCCCCACAAATTTTAAAAATACTGCTGTTCACTGATTGTTCAGTGCACTTCCTTGTTCTGCATTCCTTGGACAATGAAGCAGTCCGTGTACATAGTCATGCAGAGTGAATGTGAATGAAGTGCTACCTTAACAGAGTGCTAATGTAGGGATTGGTAACTGCAGGGTAATTGACCTGTAATTGCCAGGTTCATATGTCTTGCTCCCATATTTTTAAAATGCTAATGTAACATTTTGTTTTGCTCAATCCTCTGGCACCTCTCTGAGATGCAAGGTATTTTTGGAAGATTAGAACTTCCACATTTCCATCCTTCATTCTCTCAGTAACTAGGGTTGCATCACTACTGGAGAGGATGACTCTTCTACTTTTGAGAGCTGTTGATTCTTGAACTAATTCCTCTTATCTATTTTTATCCAGTACACTGTAACTGTTGCATTGACAGCATTTTGACAGAAGGCAGATGTGAAGATCCCAGAGAGCATGCAGAAAGGGTTTACTTGAATGTTACCAGTGCTGAGGGACTTGGGCTGGACCAGAGAGGCTGGGTTTGTTCTTGAAACAAAGGAGTTGAGAGACTTTGCAGATGTGCATAAGATCATGACTGCTTTAAGTAGGGTAAATCGAGGGAAGTTGTTCCCAGTAGCTGTAGGTTTAAAGACCAGGGAACATGCATTTAACTTTTGGGGCAAAAGGTACATGGCAGAAGTGAGAAAAAAATCGTCATTGCTCAAGAGTAATTATGGTCTGGGATCCACTGATAGCAACAGAATCGACTGGTACTACCAAAATGGATAGGGCAGGCACTTGAGGGAGAATATTTTGCAGGGCACTTGAGAAAGAATGGGGTAATGGGACTGATAGGATTGCTTTATTAGGAGCCAGCAATGACTCAGTGAGATGAATGAGCCCAACCTGTGCTGTAATGATACAGTGATTCACTTAGTATCTCCTTTAAACAATAAGTACCAGAGTTCTCTGAGTACATATCACTGTCTAATGCAGCCAGATATTGTGGTTCACATTGCTACCAACAGCACTGGTACAAAGGAAGAAATTCTGCAGATGGATTTTGGGGAGGAAGGAAAGAGACTGAAAACCCAGAACTTCTCAGATTACATGTGCTAGTTTGAATAAAAGGTGTAGATGATTGTGTGACTAAAGGGATGGTGCAGAAAGGAGCACTTCATATCCCTGCAGCATTGGGACTGGTTCCTGTACATACTGGATGAATTGCATCTCAATAGAGAGTTGCCAGTATTCCAGCAGGGTAATTTGTTTACACTAATTTGCCAGGGCAATGGGAATCCGGAAATAAAAGTAGATAAAAGTTTACGTAAAGGATTTCTGTCTTTTTTGTGTTAGGTGGTACGGATGACCCAACAGCAGGAAAACCTGAAGTTTCTATCTCACTTCAAAAGGAAATTCATTATTCACAAAGGAAAAAGAAAGACTCCAGAGAATGGTCTGCAGCCCAGCCTCTATCACGTACGCACGAATGGTAGTGCCCTCTGTTCCAGGTTTGACTTTACAGATCTGTCTTTAATATGTATTGTTCCTTTTCCTTAATACTTCTTGCCAAAACCAACTCTGCGTTAGGAGTGATTCCTAAGTCACCTCATTACTTTCAGGATATTAGTTGTCACTGTAGAGAATGGTTTTACTAGTTACCAAGTTGTACTGACAAGGAGGTGGTGAACTATCTCCTTGAAATTCACATGGTGATGGTACCATCATGGTATTATTTAATACTTCTCTGTGACCATGAAAGAACAGTAATAGATGACAGTGCTGGTTTTCTGTGTGACTTTGAAGAGGATGCAGGTGATAGGGAAGCAGCTACATGAGACTATTTTTTCCCCTCTTTCTCTCTGCTTTTGAACCCAACAAGTTTGGATTGTGTGGTGGATTGCATCCCTAGTTGTTGTTCTGATTGAGATCTGCTAATTCAGCACAGACCAGAGATCAGTCCAGGGATCAATGGTGTACACTTACAAAATAATTACAGTATAGAAACTGATCATTAATCCCAACAGCTCCACGGTGGTGTTTATGCTCCACTGGAACTTCATCCCAGCCCTTGTCATCTCACCCCATCATTGCATTCTTTTGTCCTTTCTGCATTATGTGCTAATCTGACTTCCCTCTGAATGCATGTCATAAACTCTACATCTTTGCACTACTTGCATAAGGATTTCTTCTGGATTCCCCATTGGATTTATTTGTTACTTCCTTGTAATGATGACCTTTGGTTCTGGTGTACCTTCTCTGTTGACTTTAATGTTAATACCCAGAAATAGGTATGGGAGATACCAATTTCATTTTTTTAATTAACATATATTTGTTGTTTCCAGGTGTATCCAGATCAGCACAGATTCTAGTATGTTGAACTCAGAGTTTTGTTACATTCTGAAGGTAATATTTGAAAATTATGACCAAATTAAAGTTGAAGCCACATTCTCTCCCTGTGCCCTGTGTATAATCAGGCACTGTGCAAGTGTTTTTGGCCTGTTGAATAATGATGTAATTGGAAGACAGGATACAAATCTTAAGGGGCTATGTTGCTGTATTTAGTATTGGTCAGACAGCTGAAGCATGTACAATCCAAGGATGCGCTGAGTTAGCTTCCTCAGCTGCCTTGTGTTTGTCGTGAGGAAATTATCTGTCGTGTGATGTGAGGAAATTGGTCAAAGTACTTGCTCCCTACATGTGAATTGTACTTCAGGTATCAGATGTGAAGAAATCATGGTGTGAATGATTACTGTCTGCACTATTTCCTCAGGTTCCCTTTGAGAGTATTGATAACCAAGGTATCGTCTATACCTGGGTTGGGCGTGCAGCAGACCCAGATGAGGCCAAACTCGCTGAAGATATCATGAATAATATGTTGATGAGACTTACAGCAACAGGTGACCAATTCTTCAAAATTATTTTAAATTACACGATCTCCTGTTTGAAAAATCACTTTCTATTCTGGCATAGTTAAAGTTACTATGAATTGACACTGGACCCAAAAAGCCATTCTCTCCTATCACTTTTAATTTTTCTTCTGGAGAGGTGATGTGAGCAATAAGTCCATCATCTTGCTGCTCTCCTTCTGACAACTTGCCCCCTACACCCCCCCCCCCCCCCCAAATCCTTAAACCAGTTTTCTGTCTGGTACATTGGGGAAAGGAGGGTTTACTTGTATAATTGGCAGTGATGAGCAACTTGAATGATGTAAATCTAATTTAATGAAAACAAGTGAAAGAGTAAATTCAGCATTATTTTATATTCTTCACTTTAGGATTACGTCTTATATTTGTGTGATCCCCTGAAGGAAAATAATGGGGTAGATGACTATGCCCATTTCACAGCTGCATGATTTTCTGAGTTTTCATTCTTAAATTCTGTTGCTGCCATGGAAGGGAATGCAATGGGTGTATTAAATTGTGTCATCAGTAAAGACTGCACAAGTTAAATTCTACAGTTCCTTCAGCAGTTTGTATTTTTTTTTCCTTTTAAATTCTGATTTGCTTTATTTTAGGTAATCAATGAAGGCGAGGAGCCTGAAAATTTCTTCTGGGTTGGAATAGGTGGAGAAAAGCAATACGATGAAGATGCAGAGTACATGAAACACTCCAGGCTTTTAGGTATGTGAGCAGAGATTTTTTTTTCCCCAACATGTTTTACCATAGCAGTGCTAAGCCACCCCATGATGCAACTGTGTGGTTATACAAAAAATTGGATACAAACTTTGTCACATTAGCTTGACAGGTCTTAATGGGAGGTGTTTTACACTAAATACAGTTTGTATTATTAGTGAATTTGTGTATTTTTCATTTGTGGTCATGATCTGGAGTGAGTTCAGTGCCTGACATCTGCTGCTTTGAAAAACAATCATCAGGGCTACAGCTAAGTGCTGGGTAACAGAACTGAACAGATTGTTCTTGCACAAGACTGGCTTAGGCACCACAGCCTCCATCTGATATTCCTTTAGATCCAGGAATTGCTAGAGTAATCACTGATTGAATGTGTCATTTACCCTGTTGTCCTTCCTTTAAGGTGCTCCAATGAGAAAGGTTATTTCTCAGTGTCAGAAAAGTGTTCTGATTTCTGTCAGGATGACCTTGCAGATGATGACATCATGTTACTTGACAATGGAAGAGAGGTTGGTACATACTGAATGAGAAATACAGATAGCAACCACACTAAAAGATCAGGCCTTTGAAATGGTGAATTGAATTTGCACTCCTCCCCCAAGAGTTCAATATGGTACACTTGTTTTCTGAAGTAGTCCCCATGCCTACAGCGATGACATACAAAGTGATAGCTCATTAAACACAAGTGCAATTGTCAGCACACAACTGCCAAACAAACTGAATGAATCTTAGCAGTGTGTTATATAAACACTTCATGAATTTCAGCTTGTTTGAAAACCTATGTAAATAAACAATATAGCCAGTTTTTTGATTCTGCATCATAGCGAGATTGCTATACTAGTCTACAATGTGCTAGAGTGGTGGAATTGTGAATAAAAAATATTCATGATCAATCAGTAGTACTGTTATTGAACAGAGAATATAATTGGACTTGAAAGTATTGGGCAGCTACTGTGTGATTCTAACCTTTGACACCTGCCCATTATTATTGAGAAGTCAGAATAGAAAATACTAGGACCAGAGGGAAAGGTAAAATGCATAGTTTTAAAAATTTTCTTCTGGATTTTTCAGGTTTATATGTGGGTAGGAACACAGACCAGTCAAGTGGAGATCAAACTAAGCCTCAAGGCTTGCCAGGTAAGTGACAGGTTTACAAGCAGTGAAAGACTTTCTGTCGATTCCACTGGAAGAAGAATTGTAAAACCTTGTTTATCACAGGACTAAAATTTAAAGTCAGTGTAAAGTCTAGTTACTTTCTCCCTCTGGATGATTGAAGCCAGTCCCATTCTATGAGGTGATGTCCACCTTGAACAGAAATTGATTCAGCTTACCCTTGAAGAAATAAACTGGCATCTGCTGTACAAGGTGGCACCTTGTTCCAAAAGCCCACTGTTTGATGGGGAAATCAAATCATTTCTGTCCACTGCATCTAGATACAATTCCTTAAAACAAATTATAAATCAGAACAAAATTTCGTATTTTCATTTCTTGAACCCTACTTAGACTACGTGTTAGAGAAATGTAGATAGAGGTAGAGTTCTTCTAGTCCACCTTGATAACCAAGATGATTTTTGCTGATCATGGTAGTTTAAAATTAATTGCTCACAAGTTATACAGTCAGGCTTCAAGCAAAGTGATACCATTTCCCTCTCTAAGCCTGCTCCATATTCAGACCTACTTTAATATTCTCCAACAACTTATTCTGCCCCTCCCCCCAAAATCCTTAATCCATTTCTCCCTGTTACTTTTTCTGGTGGGGGGGGGGGGGGGGCAGAAGAGGAGAAAGAGAGGGTAACATATACAGAACCTGAACTAAATATGGATATATTTTTTCAGTAAAACTTATTCAGATTTGTAATAAAATTACTTCTTCTTCATAGGTTTATATTCAACACATGAGAGCTAAAGACAGTGAACACCCACGCAAATTACGGCTGGTCCGGAAAGGGAATGAACCCCATAACTTTACACGCTGCTTTCATGCTTGGGGCATCTTCAAAAAACCACCTGCTTAAGCACTTAATCACCATTTATCCTGGAGTGGGTGATTTTCTTTTACCCTTCCTTTACAGAAATAGGATGAGTAATGCGGGAGCCCACCCTCACTAGGATCTGTTTTCTAAAGCAGCTTTTTAAAAAGTGAAATTTGCTCTGCTTAAAGCAAATTATTTTCTATTCAGCTGCCTGGTAACTGCACTGAAGACTTGATCAGCCTGCTGTTAGTTTATAACTGAGGTAGTATAGTTATGTTCTTTGGGTCAACAATAGGGTGAAGAAAGCATGTGACTGCTGGATCAGGAATAGAACTGGTGTATTTCCTAATTTAAAACTTTTTACACGAATGCACAGTCCTGATTTATGCTTGTGAATGAAACATGGTGCTCACTATGAGAGGCCAATCTTCCTCCCTCTGTCAGTTCCAAGAACTTTACTGTGCCAGGTCTGCACTTCAGAAAGTGTAATTATGCAAGAAAGATGATAAAACCTTAGCACATCTAAAACATTTCAACTAATCTATTTAACCACAGCCATTGTGGAAATCAGTTCCATAATCCCTGCTGGCCAAAAATTTACAATAGCACTAAGGCAAGTTTAAATTATGCTGTGGGGAGGAAAATTAGTGCCAAAATTAAAGCATTATTTAACTTCAAATGCCTGGTGGTCTGCAACTTTGTGGAGAAGAATTTCAGAAAGTGATTAAAACTTGATTATTGTACAATTTACATTAACCAAAGCACATAATGACCACAAGTGTTACATATGCTTTTTTTAAAATATGGTTACAAAACTAAGGAAATGCACTGTGATGTTCAATAGTGAGAGCTGGGCATTTAGAACTTTTACACTGAAAATGGGTGATCACAAAAATAAGCCTGGCGTGACGTTAAAGCAATTTTGTTAAAAGACATTTTGACATGTAAAATTATTTAATTCCTGCAAAGATGAGCAATAAACTCCCAGCATATGGTTTCCAATAGTACTTGTTCTCACTCTCAGGTAAGTGTTACTTGATGTAGTACATATTGTTCTAAGGGAGCTGTGAAGCAGCACATAACAAAATACTTGGATCATGCTGCATGAATAAGGTAGGAACATAGCTATTATTCCAGGCAATGTAATCACCTCCCATTACAGCATTAGAAATCAGTGGCAACCTTAAAATTAGAGTAGGGAACACACACAATTACAAGCAGAATAGGGTGCAAGATTGTAGAAATGGGGCCTTCAAGAGCCCTCAGTTTTCACCTCTAATCTGATAACATACATATGCTGATGGATCCACCTACTCCTTCAGTTGTAGGGGCATCAGTTGAAGCCAACCCATCCAGGGTCTGAGCCCATGACATTGCACAAACTCAGGGATCAACCTGACTGCAGGTACAGAAGGGGGTAAAATGACACGGCTACACATGGTACTTGGGTGTTTTAACTAGATTGTCACACTTCTTTTACTGACAAATTTCAAGATTTTTGGCAATGAGCCATATCGTTTGCCAAACTCCTTTCAAGTCTGCAGGATGACCAGCTTTTCCCGCAGGGGCAGGAAACTTTTTTGGGCAAGGGAGTGATCTTGCACCCATCCTCACAAACAGGGCACAGCTGAGAACTTTTAGTATGGTTTCCATGTCAATCACCTGGGAGAAAGCAAGAGTTTGGAAAAAAAAAATTAATTAACACTTTAAGGCCAGCTTTTGCTGCCATTTTGTTTTGCTAAGGCTTCCTGCTGTTCAGCCACAATCTCAGTTAATGGTGGGGGATTGACTGCTGCTGGAAAGGGTAGCGGATTCCACCTCCTGGTGGCATGACAAGAAGAGGCCACATCCAGCTACCTCCCAACTGGAAACAAAGCAAGTCCCACTAGTTAATCCATGAATTGGCAGTTACTGGAGTGAATGAACCAACTCAAAACTCAGGATAATTTGTGGCTTGGAGAACATTCCATTGGTGGAATTCTCCACATACCAGTTGCCCATCGCGAGAGATTTGGGGAGGGAAGGCAATAGTATTAAAGCTTAGACTAGTTGATGCACTGCACTTGTTCCCTTATTCAAGAAAGGGAGTAGAGACCCAGGGAATTATAGACCAGTGATTCTTATCTCTGGTTGGTAAGCTGATGGAGAAGATCCTGAGAGGCAGGATTTATGAACATTTGGAGAGGTGTAATATGATTAGAAATAGTCAGCATAGCTTTGTCAAGGGCAGGTCCTGCCTTACGAGCCTGATTGAGGATATGACTAAACACATCGATGAAGGGAGAGCAGTAGATGTAGTGTATATGGATTTCAGCAAGGCATTTGATAAGGTACCCCATGCAAGGCTTATTGAGAAAGTAAGGAGGCATAGGATCCAAGGGGACATTGCAATGTGGATCTAGAACTGGCTGGCCCACAGAAGGCAACGAGTGGTTGTTGAAGGGTCATATTCTGCATGGAGGTCGGTGACCAGTGATGTACCTCAGGGATCTGTTCTGGGACCTTTACTCTGTGATTTTTATAAATGACCTGGATGAGGAAGTGGAGGGAGGTTAGAAAGTTTGCGGATGACACAAAGGTTGGATGTGTTGTGGATAGTAGTTGTTGAAGGGTCATATTCTGCATGGAGGTCGGTGACCAGTGATGTACCTCAGGGATCTGTTCAGGGACCTTTACTCTGTGATTTTTATAAATGACCTGGATGAGGAAGTGGAGGGATGGGTTAGAAAGTTTGCGGATGACACAAAGGTTGGATGTGTTGTGGATAGTATAGAAGGCTGTCAGAGGATACAGTGGGACGTAGATAGGATGCAAAGTTGAGCTGAGAAGTGGCAGATGCAGTTCAACCCAGCTAAGTGTGAAGTGATTCATATTGGTAGGTCAAATATAATGACAGAATATTGTATTAATGGTAGGACTCTTGGCAGTGTGGAGGATCAGAAGGATCTTGGGGTCAGACTCCATAGGACTCTCAGAGCAGCTACGCAGGTTGACTCTGTGGTTAAGGCGGCATATAGTGTATTATCCTTCATCAATTGTGGAATTGAATTTAGGAGCCAGGAGGTATTGTTGCAGCTATATAGGACCCTGGTCAGACCCCACTTAGAGTACTGTGCTCAGTTCCAGTCACCTCACTACAGGAAGGATGTGGAAGCCATAGAAAGGGTGCAGAGGTGATTTACAAGGATGCTGTCTGGAATGCAGAGCATGCTTTATGAAAGCAGGTTGAGGGAACTCAGCCTTTTCTCCTTGGAGCAAAGGAGGATGAGGGGGGGACCTGACAGAGGTGTATAAGATGAGAGGTGGATAATCAGATGCTTTTCCCTAGGGCTGAAATGGTAGCAGCAAGAGGACATAGGTTTAAGGTGCTGGGGAGTAGGTATAGAGGAGATGTCAGGGGTAAGTTTTTTTTTAAAACTCAGGAGAGTGGTGAGTGTGTGGAATGGGCTGCCGGCAACGGTGGTGGAGGCAGATACGATAGGGTCTTTTAAGAGACTGTTGGATAGGTACATGGAGATGAGAAAAATAGAGAGCTATGGGTAAGCCTAGTAATTTCTAGGGTAGGGACGTTCAGCACAGCTTGGTGGGCCGAAGGGCCTGAATTGTGCTGTAGGTGTTTCTATGCACTGCATAGAGGACATCACTTCAGCTATGGTATACAAATAGAAGAGAGTGAATACTTAGAGTGGTGGGTGCAATACCAATCAAGTAGTTTACTTTAAACTGGATGGTGTCAAGCTTCCTACAGATGAACTTATCTAGGACAAGTGGATGGTATTACAGACTCCTAGTTTGTGCCACAGGAAATGGAGACAAAGTATGGGAGAATCAAGCAGCCAATCAATTGCAATGGAATAACCAATCCATCAGCTGTGCTTGAGGCTCCAAATGAAAACTCGCTGGCTATTGATTACAGTAATTAAGGAATTAACCTTAATTGCATTAACATTGCTCAGTGGTTGGAAAGACCTCTTCAAAGATGTTTATTGTACAACCCCTTGAGAATCAAAAAAATGCAGATGATGGCAATCTGAAATAAAACAGAAAATGCTGGAAACACTTGGGTCAGGCAACATCTGTGAACAGGTAACATCAGGTCAAGGACCTTTTTATCATAACTGGGTCTTCAACCTGCCCATTATCAGCCTATGGCTAAAGGCAACACATCTTGCAAGTTACCAACAGAGATGAGTATCAAAAGGAGCAACTGAAGATGAATGCCACTGTTCGTCAGATATTACTCATAACACTTAAATATAGAGACGAGCATTTGGATGACCAAGTCATAGAAGGCTATGCACCAATTGCTTGTAAATGGGATAGCAATAGATGGGTACTTGGGTCAGCATGGACTGCGTAGGGTGAAGGGCCTAGTTCTTGTTCTGCATAGAACAATACAGGCCCTTCGGCCCAACATGTTGTGCCAACCTTTAAACCACACCTAATACTATCTAACCCCTTCCTCCCACATATCCCCCTATTTCAAATTCCTCCATATGCTTATCTAACAATCTCTTGTGACTGTGACTTTAGGAAAAAGCTAGCACCAGAGAGTTAAATTCAGGAGACACTAAATGCTTTATTACTGTTAAAAAGCAAAATCCATTTGATAATGTAATGAGCTTTTGTTCAACAGCGCACATTCTACTAAAAAATGGTATTGTAAACAGCACAAAATCTTTAAAAAAATACTGGAATTTTCACAGTGCCTGCGGAGTCAAAGTGTCCAATAATGACAAATACAGACAGAAGGATGCAAGTACCAACCACTTTCCACACGAGGAAGGGAACAATCCTGTGAAGAGCCCTGTAGAAATTGTGAAAAACAAAATCCTTCAGTAGAGGTGTATTTACAAATAAACTACCGTTCTGCTTGACCATCAGTAAAATTAAAGACAAAAATCACACCAGTGCAGTACCGTTCTATTCAAGAGGAGTGACCAATGTAACACTGTTGGAAGCACACTGCACTGTTGGACACGATATCCAGGGTAATGAGATTCATCAATAGCAAAAAGTGATGAAACATCATTTAAGACTTGCAAGCTTTGAGCACAATTCTGGATTTCTTCCTCCATCAGAAGAAACTGTGTGTGAAAGAAGCAATGAACATATTATGCCCTTAGAAAAGGTTGTCACACCATCATCTTGATGATCAACACTAGAAAAATAAGAACCCAGGAAGATCATTTCCACTTTGTGTGCATGTGTCGAGGAGGGGCGAAGAGAAGACCCCCTAGCTCAGACACATTCAGATGAAAGCTGAACATAAAAATTGCTGGAATATAGCTATTGAAAACTGTACAGTTGGACTATTAAAAACAGCTTAAAACTGGTCATTATGCCATCTAAAATTGGCATCGTAGAATGCATGTATGCTGCAGTAAGGTGATTCACACCCTCAAGCCCATTTAACGTGCAAGTGCATTGGCGAATTACATTGTATATCAAGGAACACAATTATACATCATTTCAAAAAGTGGTTAAAATGTAGCATAGTTAAACTTGGTGTAGATTGCACTGAATTGGTTCAGTCACCTGTTCCATTCAAAATCCAACTATTACTATGTTGCAGAGAAAACTAAACTCCAATATTCTCCCAGGGCTACTTCAGGGAGGCTTCAGTAATTATTCAACCCTTTACTGGAGGGTAAACAATATTCAGGAATATCTGCCAAAGGATTCCTATTATGTTCACATCATTGAAACCTCGTGTATAAAACAGAAAAGCTGCAAGGAGAGTCACAAAAACTTCCTTGAAATTCAATTTCTTTTCAAAGTCTGGAAACAAAATGTGATTGATGTCATTTAAAGCTGATTCTTAGACAGGCATTTTTGTGAGGATAAGTATAAACTAATGATCAACTGTTTCCAAATTTGTTGTTTCTTCATGTGTCAAATTTTGAAAAAGAAAAATCAGCCACAATATCGGAGGTGCCTCTCACTCATCATATGAAATCCAGTCTTTATAAAGTTATCTGTGTAGTGTTGGGTAAGAGTGAAGGTAGGCAGAGGCAGCTGGTGCTGCGTGTAGATTCAGATTAGGGTCTTAATAAGGAAACGTCTTTTGGCACAGAAACCGTGACAGTTTAAACCTCTGAAATCGATGCCCGTCACCCCAATGCAAGGTTTGGGTACTGATGTGGATAAAATTCCCTTTTCTGCACAGCTAGCCAGTCACATTACAAGGTATCCGAAACTCCATCTCATTCCATTAACAGTCCCTGAAAATGGAAAAAAAAGACATTCCAAATTACAAACAGAAAACAACTCTTTCACACATTCTCAATAGATACATTGAACCAAATGTGCCACTTTTCCTCTCCTCGCTCTAAGTCAATGAATCACATTATCACAGTGACTCAATTCTGCTTGATGGAACCAAACCAAGTCAGCCAACAAATGACGTGAAGACCATAAATCACCGATCTCCCTTTGTTTGTTAATGGCTCCTGTGAAGCACCTTAAGATATTCAATAGGTTAAAGGGACTACATAAATGCACACTGTTGTTGGCATTGTTAATTGGTTTATTGTCCGTGAATGCCATCCAAACAGACCATTCCATACACAATAACATCGAGGTAGTACAAAAGGGGAAAAACAATGCAGAATACAATGTTAGAGAAAGTGCAGTGCATTAAGTTCAAGGGCCATGACAAGGTAGATTGAGAGAGTACAAGGGTTCATCTTTAGCATATGAGAGTCTTAACAGCAGGCTAGAAGCCATCCTTGAGCCTCGTGGTACATGCTCTCAAGCTTTTGTATCTTCTGCCCAATCAGAGTGGGGAAGAAGAGAATAACCAGGTGGGAGGGGTCCTTTGATTATGTTGGCTGCTTTCCCCAAGACAGCAGGAAGTGTAAACACAGCATCAATATGACACTGAATCACAAATAGATTACTTAAGGGAAGT
Source organism: Pristis pectinata (assembly GCF_009764475.1). NCBI lineage: Eukaryota > Metazoa > Chordata > Chondrichthyes > Rhinopristiformes > Pristidae > Pristis > Pristis pectinata. Next base: position 35,155,823 of record NC_067412.1, on the reverse strand, counting down.
GACCAAAAGCACAGTTTTAAGTAACATCTTGGTGGCAAGCAAGGTTCAGGAGGGAAGTTCAAAACTCAGAACCTTGACATCTACAGACAGCCACCAATCATAGAGGTGCTTGATCAAAATGGTGGAACAAAAAACTTCTAAGAGTTTAGGGTGGGAGGGGATAGGAGACGGAGTGGCAAGGCTTTAGTGGAATTTAAACATGGATGAGACTCATTAAAACTATGTTAAACTGGAAACTTATATAGATTAACAAGCATGTGGTGATAGCTGAACAGAACCTAGCAAGTTAACGCACAAGCAGAATTTTGAAACTACAGACAGTACAATGCAGGAGGGCAGCCAGGAGGACAATGGAATACTCAAATTAGAGGTAACAACATGGAGGAGACTTCAGCAGATGCACTGAGGCAGTAGCAGAGTCAGGTGAAAGTGCAAGAGATGGCATACAAGGTCATCAAGATTAAACACAACAGGGATTGTGGATCATCTGCTTCAGTTTACAGGGAGATAGTTACCTGGCAGAGGGATAGTGTTTTCAGCCAAGCAGCAAAGTTTGTGATGGGAATTGAAGACAATACTTTGGCCTTCCAAATATTAATTGGAGAAAAATTCTGCTCATGTAGTACTGGATGCCAGCCAGACTGGCAATTTAGAGACTACAGTGTAGATAGTCTTTAATGATACCCTGAGGGCAATTCAAATGTTTGTGGCAGAAACCTTGGAGGGATTAAAGTGAGCTCCAGTAAGGGGACAGGTTTGAGAGACCTGGGGGAGGGGGGGCAGATGTGGGTATAGAAAATTTGAGGGGGAGATGATCACACCAGCTAAAATGGAAGCCAGGAAGCATAGTGGAGTGATCAGCTTACTGAGTTCGAGGGATCAAGAGTATGTTGGAAGGATGAGCTCAGAAGATAGTTGGAAAGACAAGGGAAGGGATCTTAAAATCTTGGATCTGGAAGCAAGATACACATCTGATGATCTCAACCTCCGTGGTTCCTTACAGTTGAGGGGTAGGATAGAGATGATGGTGAGAAAAGATGATACATTTTTAAATTCCTTTCATAACAGCAACACTTTACTGTCAGCAAGCTACCTTATCACAATGGCAATATAGGCAACACAGAAGTCAACTTACAGATAGCAAGCTCTCAGCAATAATTAAAAAAAACAATAATTGTGGAAACACTCAGTAGGACAGGCAGCATATATAGAAAGAGTTAATGTCTCATATTAAGGATCCCTTATCAGCCAGTTCTGATGACAGGTCTTTGACTAGAAACATCAACTCTGTTGCACTTTACACATGCTGTGGTTCTGCTGAGATTTCCAGTATTTTCTACCTCATATTTTCAACATCTGCAGCCTTTTTGATTTTCAATTAATGCTACAGCAATGATGGTTGGGGAATAAATGTTGGCCTCACTGTTCTTCTGAAGTTCCCTGGCATCTATGATCCAGAGAGGGCAGATGGGGAACAAGATTTAACCAGCTTACCCACAAGATAGTAGGTACTTAGTACTACTGTGAGTTGCCAGCCAAGAATTTTCAGCTTATTTTCTAGATGTGGCTTCATTCAACAAATACTCGACTTAGGTGCAAGTGCTATCCACAGAACCAGAGGAACTGGCTCAAAGGAGTTCAAAGTTAGAGGAAGAAAGAGACAGAGTGATAGAAACCAAGACAAGGCTATAGATCAGAAATTTCATCAATTAGCAATTAATCCCCTCAAACAGTGAGCACCACTGAAGGTAATTAGTGTTTGCTGTAAAAAGTTGATAGGACTGAAAACCAAAAAATCCCCAGGACCCAGTATCAAGGTTTTTAAAAAAGGTACCAACTGTGGAGATAGTAGATGCACTACATCATCTCCCAAAATTCTGTTGATTCTGGAGAAGGTCCAACAGACTGGAAGGTAACAAACACATTAATCCCACTATTTAAAACAGGAGTAGGAGAAAGAAAATTGGGAATAATAAACCAGACAGACAATGCTGTTATGAATAGATGCACTTGTAACAGATATAATCCAGCCTTCGACAGATTTATCCCTCCAGGGATACCACCTCCACCCTCCACTCACCTGGCTCCATGTGTCTTTATATCCTACCTCCATCTATCATAGGAAATTGAGAAGCATACCTTGCAGTCATAGCATGACTATACCAGGATGCTATTCAGCTAGACTGTGGGGTAGTTCCCCTGATTCATTCAGTGTCCAAATGTTCACAAGGAGAGTTTTGCAAGGTCAAGTGGCTTGTGAGTGATTCTCTCCCAGCCACACCCCATCCCCATGTCCGAATTTGGTGTTGATGCCAATTGACTCATTTGATTTTATTTTAATTTTGTTGTAACAAACCAACTTTCAATACAATTGAATGGCTTGTCAGGTCATTTCAGAGGGAAGCAGGTCTGGGGTCACATACAGGATAGTGAATTTCCCTCACTGAAGGATAAACTGGTAATGTCATGGTCACCATAACAGAATAAATCTGACTTAATTCCAGATTTATTCAATTTGAATTACCCAAGCTGGTTTAGTGGGTTTTGCACTCCTGTTTCCAGCTTGTCCACGTCTCTGGATTAATCGTCCAATAATTCAACCTGGAGTCTGAAGAGGAAGAGTAAAGCTGTACAATCCTGACATGGGAATCCAGTAATTGGGGAAATAAATTTAAGCAGTTAACAGTTGAACACATTGAAGAACAAAGACCATAGAGATTTGGGGAGATAAGCATGGAACTCTGCACAGGTACTTTTATTCTCATAGGTAATCTAAAATGCTACTCAATATTAGGGAGGGAAGGAGGGAGGCCAAGATGACTCCTTTTCTGCAACCTCCATGAATAGCTAAATACTCCAGGAAACACCAGGCAGTGCAGGGAACAAATTTATAATAGTTGGCTTCAAAATTAGTTGCACTTTTGGGTTACCTCTTTTGAGGCCAATTCATTTCATGGGAACGCAAGAACTGTCATCCCTAGTAATGCCTGAACATCTCAGTGACATTGGAAACCATATTCCTTCCCACTCTCACTGGCCTGGCTTATGCTAATAGCTCAATCTCCAGTGGCTTCATTTGTCAGAAGAGTTAGAAAAGTATAATTGACCCTGACATAACTTAGACTCTACATCTACAAACACACACTTTGCTGCGGAAGTGCTTGGTAATAGATTTCTTGGCCATTTTGCCGTTTGATTGCAGAAAAACAGTTTGTAGCTTCCCCCATGTTCCAACATTTATTACCCTTGTAGTCAGTTCTTGGGGGAGGAAAGGTGAAGCCAAAAGTAGATCTTGTGGGTACAAGGGTAGCAAGTCAGACCATCGATCAGGCAGAGTCTGACTGGTGATTGTACCAGGCATAAACTGTTTCCCAGTCAGTAGATTCAAGTTTTTAAATTGACTTGCCATAAGTGATGTTGAATGTTCTAACCCTCTTCCTGTCCTTCTCTAACATTAACACTCCCTAATTTTTCATTTGGACAGCTCACGCTGCCATGTCACAGTTGATGAACAAAGCAGTTTCAAGTTACAGGACACAGATTTAATAGCAAATTAGCCTGGCAGTGGGCCCTCTGGTTGCCATGCCAACAATGCCTGTGCACCTATGGCAACAAATCCCCAAAATGAACTGAAGAACACATCTATAATCTAAACCACATGCTTCAATGTACAGGATGCAGCATCCATCTGACAGGTTGGCCAATTATCTACATTCAGGCCATGGAGAGGACAGACAGAAATGAAGCTGAAACCAGAGTAATGCAGGCATGAACATTATCATAACTACTGTGATGAAGGGCAATGTATTGTAGAATCTTTACTGACAATAACACATCTCAGAGAGAAAAAGAGAGCAAGTAGGGCAAGTACCAAGGAGGCAGGCTCTTTAAAGCATCAGACAGGGCAAAATACAGCATGGAAAATCCAGGCAGCAAAGGGAGTAGCAGGAGAAGGGCAGATCCACAGGAGACCAGAGGTAAATATCAACAACATGCCTAGAAGAAATTATAGGAGGTAGGTTTTGAGGAGAGATTTTGGAAAGCAAATCCAGAGCTTAGGCCTTGGCAACTGAAGGCATGGCCACCACAGGAAATCGGTGATGGATAAAATGCCAGAATTTCCTTTCATCTAAAACAAAAGCAAGTTTGTTGCTAAGAGGGCAAATTCCAAAACACAATGATGCAAAGTTGGGGACTGACAAGACTGAACTTTGTGATTTTACGAGAAAGTGCACAATCCTATTACACAGACTATCTCAACAAAATGCACCCGCCACTTAGACGTCAGCATTTGCCAACATTAGTTGCTCAGGAACACATGACTGGCATCATAATGAACTTAAACTAACACTGCTTAATCCACATCAGTAACCCCAAATGTAAAAGGTAATAATTAGCTATCAATTGATAACATCCAGAATCATGCATAATCAAGAAAGGCATCAACCATAGAAAATTTTAATTAATTCTACTTAATTTATGGCACATAAAATTACATCCACCGTCTTTAAGCTCCCATTCTGCTCCCAACAGAGGGAGAATTTGGGTTATGAAGGGAATGCATTGATTAAAGGAGTATGGTATCAAAATAGTTACATCATGAGACCTGCATCCAGAGTCTTGGATCATTGATCTGGAGACATTAGTTTGAATCCCACCATGGTACATGTGGAATTTAAATGCAAGAAATTGTCAATATGGATTTTCTTTGAAAAAGATGTTTTAATGCTGATAATAACCACGAAACGATGGGAATTTTGCAAGAACTCATCTGGCTCACTAATATCATTCAGGGAGAGGAATCTGCCATTCTCACCTTGTCTGGCCTAGATACAACTCCAGACTCACAGATGTAGTTCATTCTCAATTGCATCAGTAGTTAAGGAGCAACTGGGGATAGACTATGTGACATTTCTAGCAACATCTCTCTGACATCATTTATGTGATGTTACCAGCTGTTGCTCATCAAGCTCAAAGCACATCAAGAAGTTTTCTTATGCTGAAATTAATTGCTGTTCGGGAATAACAAGGTTGCTTGAAAGCCTGATTAGTGTTATGGATGCTGTAGATGGCAGTAAGGTAAGTCAATCAAGTCAGTTCAGCAGGAGTATGATGTCATATGAAAGAATGAACATGGGCAGGACAGATTTTGCAATCCAAGGCCACACCTGGAGTTCTGTGCACAGTTTTAGTCCCATTTTATAAACGTATACAGTAACACTGGAGGCAGTCCAAAGGAGATTCAGCAGGCTAAACCCAGGACGAAAGAGTTGGCTTATCATAATTAAGAGGTGACCATATTCAATCACATATGATCTTGTGTTGGAATCTCTGGAATTCTCTGCCGCAGGGGCTAGTGGAGGCCAGATCATTAGATGTATTTAAGGTGGAGATTGATTAATTTTTTTGGAAAATAAGAGGAATTGATAGTTATGGGGCACTGGCACAAGGGCTGGTGGTCTACTCCTGCTCCTATTACCTTGTGACATCGGTAGGAGAACAGTGCAAGGTTTCTGGAATTTGGGTGCATTAAGAGGGCAAGTGAAATTAAAAGAATTGACAATACCAAAATAGAACCAATGACCATGAGAATGAGACTATGATCAGTTATGCCCTTGCAGAATCTCTCTCTCATCTGTCCACAAATCAACACGTGAAAGGGCGTCATTCTCAGATCTGTGGTTTTCCATCATACTCCACAGAGCAGATTTCAGTGGTGATCAGGGAATTATGAAATCAAATAGTAGTTTTAAAGGAGTCAATATCTGGCCTTCCACTTGCCACCATTAAACTAAATCACAAAGCAATTTAAGACCAGACCAAAACCACAACCACGGATCAGATAGTAATTGTTGATCTTCTGGCTCCATTGAAGGAGCATTGTTTTGACTACACCACAATCAGACCATTTCACAGTGCAATGTGAAGAACACTGGGATCTTTGAAACACATTGATAATGTTACACAATGAGATCACAAAGGCCTTCTATAAACACAAATGTAGGATTACGAGCCGATAAAGCAGTTTCAAAAACAAATGGCATCTTGATCTTTTCCCCCCTTAAGGGGTACACAAAACAGGCAAACCTGTACTGAACAGAGACCACACCCTAGACATTGATTTTTGTTTCTTCTGCAAAGAAAATGGCCAAAGTCGTGAAGCACCACTTTAAAACAATAGTAGAGATGGTGAAATGCAGACCTGAAACCCCATCCACTATCCCTCCCCTACCCACCATCACATCAGATTACAAAATATACTCACGGCAAATAGTCTTTCACATCCTCGACCGTCATATCACCACTCGCATCCAGAGTGATGTCTGTGCTACTGATGGGGGAGTCAAGTGGGGTCTGAGACAATGCCAGTGGGAAATCCTCCATCACCCCTGTCACAAGGTAAGCAGTCAACCTTATACCAGAATTAGTGATGCTTAACTGCTCAAAAACAGTCTGTTGTTTATATCTCATAACAGTCTTGCCCTTCAAGATTAATGACTTAACCTGTCACCATAATAATTTTGGGCTCAAAACAAAAATCAAAACAGCCAACCTTAGGAATATCAGCTTTCCAATCAACTCAAATGTGATCAAACAGGCTTGGAGCTTTTGTCTTTTCTTGCAACTAGAATTGGCGTCAAGCTGTTCCCTGCCTCATTTCACCCTGCAATTCCTATTCCCCATGCACCTCAGTACAAACCACCAGTTATGCATTAACCCTGTCCTCCCCTCTTCACTGCATTGACTGTTGCAGTATTTAAATGCCATCTACCCTCTACCCAAGGAATTCCTGCTTCCAAACTCACATTGCACAAGTATGAAGCTGCTATTTAGATCAGCCACATGCAGACTGGTCAACAAGCAAATCCCATAGAATTGAGGAGTGTGGTAAATTGGTCCCAAAATGGACTCGGTGGCAGGAAACAAAGGCTAATGGTCAACAAGTGTTTTTTGCAACTTCAAGGTTATTGATGCAGTATTCAGTCCCTTACTTGTAATATGAACTTAAATGGGGGGGGGGGGGGGGGGGGCGTGTGAATGAGGAGGTTTGCAGATAAATGCAAACCTTGGCCTTGTGGTTAACAGTGAAGGAGAAAAGCGAGAAAGCTGTAGACTACAGAAAAGGTATAGATTCAGTTGGGCAGAAGTCGCAAATGGAATTCAATTGCAGACACTGAGACATTGCATTTGCAGAAGTGTGATGAGGCATACAGGATGAATACACAATAATAAAGAGAGGTGTGAAAGAACAGACGGAACTTAAAGTAGTAGGATAGCTCAATAGGATGGTTAAAAAAGGCATATGGGATGTTTTCCTTTATTAGTTGAGACATAGAATTCGAGAGAAGCCATACCCAAACTGTATACAACATTAGTTAGACCACTTCTTTTGCACAGTTCTGGTCACACTGTGGGAGATATGTACATGCCCTGGGAAGGGTGCAAAGCAGACTTACAAGGATGATGCCAGGACCAGAAAATGTTGGCTACAAGGAAAGACTGGATAGGCTTGGACTGTTTTCTTTGGAACAGATGGAGAGGAGACTTAACTGAAGTGTATATAATTATGAGGAGACTAGGCAATAAATTTGAAGGATCTATTTCCCCTAAGCAGAAGGGTCAAAGGCCAGAGGGTATAGATTTAAAGTAATTAGTTGAAGGATTAGAGGGGAGCTGAAGAAAAACACTTGCACCCAGAGGATGGGTAGGACCTGGAATTCACTCCCTGATGATTTGGTAGAGGCAGAAACCCTCATCTCATTTAAACACTACTTGGTGTAGTTGAAAGGTCAGGAGGTGCAGGGGTGGGTAAAGTGGGATGAGGCTGGATAAATTATTTTATTCAACATTGGACAACGGGATGAATGGTTTCCCGTGTTGTAAATCTAGAATTTTCCAATTCCTGACCCTGCTCTCCAGTTTACATTCCAGACTGACAGTGAAGTTCTCCAAGTCGGAAAACTCAAGTCTCTGTAGGCTTTCCTTGTAAATCAGACCACAAGCTTTATGATTAGCCTCAAGTCTCTTTGCTTCTTTCTGGTTAATGAGAATTTGAGATCTGGAGCCACTGTTCACAAGGTGAATAAGTGCCCTGTACTCCTTTCCCTCTGACTGGTCTTCAATTCCACAAGGCTTCTGGGTGAAATTTACCCAGCTTCAACTAACACCATTTTGTTTTTAAAGACAGTACTTTAATTTCTTTCTCAGTTTTGCTTTCATAGTTCTTTCATTCATTCCAGAGCTTTGTGATGAATTGCTTCTAACAGACATTTTAGACAGCATCACGCAAAGATGTAGAGACAGGTGAGACATACCATCAGTAGCTCCCAATGAGTTGCTTTCATCCTTGTTCTGAATTTTGTGCGTTCCATTGGCACGATTCACTTTGGGTGATCCCTGCAAGTTGTTGCTGAATATTTAAAAAGGAAAATCTCAATTACTGCAGGAAACCAAGATAGAAGCTAGGGCTAATATATAACAGAAGATCAGCAATAATCCAGCCTGCATGCTGCTGACCCCAGCAACTCTGCTGCCGTGCATAAAGGGAGGGAGGCCAGAACTCATCTATTGACACCATCTGACTCAATACACACTTCCTGCAACATGCTGGCAACAAGATGCAAAACCGCAACTTGTCCAGATTACATCAATAGCCCCCAGGAACGCCAAATTGCGTCAAGAACATCACCTTCCAAACAAAATTCTATTGCTCCATCTTTGTGAACCTGCCACTTTGGGAATTCAGTTACACAGACCAAGTTGCTAAAGAAGATGCAGCAATTTCAGGTAACTATGATCATACAAAAAAATGGCAGAAATGACAACAATTGAAAATAAAATGCATTGCTTCCATCACACTTCCCCTTCAGCAGTACAGTACTTACTGGCACTGCACTGAAACTGCAGCGTGGATTTCAAAGACTTTAGCTCCACGATGTTCCAAATGAACATCAGTGCCCAGTTATCAGAGATAACTCGAGTACACATCTATACACTGCTCAATGCATTGTCCCAAGAGAAACAAGGTCAACTGGTGGAACAATAGGAAGGGTGCATTGATCAAAAGGTTTAATTGCTGCTGGGATAATGTATATTTGCTGGGCACAGTTCTGCTCACATTAAAAGGAGAGATGCAACTGCACTGAAGAGAAGATTTACAAGATTGTTGCCAGAACTGGAAAATGTTATTTAAAAAGAACAAGATTGGATATGGCAAAGTCAAATTTTCTCTGAAACAGGAAACAGAGAGGACACTTGTTTGGGGAGCCTAGATGGGGTAAGTAGGAAACACCTACTTTCCATGGCAGGGGAATTAAAAAAAGGAGTGGCATAAATTTCAAGTAATTGATAAAGATTAAAGGGGGCAGTAGTCTGCAACTCTCTGCCTGAAACTTATGACATTTAAGCAATGCTTGGATGTATATACTTAAAGAACCATGACCTTTGGGACCAAAGGACTAGTGCCAGAGGGCAGATAGTTAGTCTTCAACCAGATAAGGAATAAATGATGTCTTCCCATGCTATGATCATTTTTTCACTAACCATGGGAACAACTTTAGTCTTCATCTAAAATGCGGTAAACTTGACCACCTGGCCACCCAAATAATGGGTGTCTCAAAATGGTTAAATTCATCATTTCTCTATTAATACCCTTTATTTTAACCACATGTTAAGTTCTCCTCTCCACCTGGCTCTAACTCAAACACATTTCAACACACTTTACTGTAGAATTGCCATAATTTGATTTCGTGATATACAACTTGCCATAGACTGGAGACTGAGCTCAGGGGCTCTCTTGTACTTTCCCATGCCACCACACAACGCGGTTCAGTTATGTTCCTGGTAGACAAGGAGAATCGCTCAAATTCAGATGGAGATATCAAATAAAAGCCTAAAACAAGAAAAACAATTATAATCAGCTGGAGTCTCAACTACACTAAAGTTCCTACTCAAAGGCTTGTAATTCCAAAAGTTCCTTACAACATTGCACTATTTCACCGGAAGATGGGATAAATGTTTTACCAAGGGTCACCCAGTCTCCATGCCTCTTCACAACAAACATGCTCTCACTTAGCATGTTTAATACAACGAGAAATAGTTCTAAAATAAGCAGACATATCAACTACAAATCACATCATTATTAATTGATAAAACAGATCTCACAGACAAATCAGCTTCAAACCAACTGGAGCATCCCAAAATTAAAATACAGCACAAAATTAAGGATAACACAAAGCAGGGGGTGGGGCTAATGTACGGGCTCCTTCAAAGGAGCCAGATAAGCAGACTGGGCCAAGTTGCCTGTGCTTTAAGATTACAGGGTATGTATTTTTTTCTTTTAAAAGGGAGATGAATTTTATATTAACTACATGGCAATGCACTACATTTGAAAAGCAGAGAATCAAAATGATTGGATACACTTGACTGAGAGTCCCAACAATGACCTTGAATGTCAGCACCAGGGACCAGCCAAACACCTTTACCAGCAGAAGAAAGCTGAACAGACATTGAGAAAAGCAGCCTAGGAGAACACCAGTGTGGACTGTACCACAACTTGCTTCAAACATATTCAACGTCACTTGTATCTGATTTACCCTGGCCAGTCCTTGTGAAGACACATGAAGCTATACCACTGATATCTTCTTTTCTTATGCAGTCATAGCGCATCTGAGGCCGGAGCCCTGGGATTGTGAAGATGTGAATGTCTCCCAGGTTCGTTAGACACACCAAGCAGTTCTCTGAATATTCATCCGAGGCAACACTGGGGAAATTCATCAAGCCCAATTTCCTTACTCTGGAGCCTTCGTGGGCAGTGAGCTTGAACTTGGTCTTTGCACTCACCCTCGGCAGTGTAAACACCTACACACAATCAAAGTTTTAGTGAGATTATGCTGCAAAAGGATCATACAACTCTCACCCACTGAAGAAAGAAAACTAAGGTGGCAGTACTGCTCTGGGACACTGCCTTACACAAGCACTACACAACGAGGTTTTGTGTAGCTAGTTAATCACAAAAGGTATCGCAACCAAGTCAGATTCCACCTTTAGTCAATTTTACACACAAACACTTTCAGCTAGTTGAGAGTAGAGAAGGAACTCCAGCTGTTTTACACAAACGTGTGCCCTGCCCAAGATCAACAAATAAAGTAGAAACTGGGGATAGTTCAGAACTAAATGTTTTGTAAAGTTGCTAATTTATTCCATTCTGATAGAGGAATTTAACCAAACTTTAACATATACACCAAGGACTAGAACGTCAAGATGAATCAATCCTAGTTCCTATCAACCCATCCTCAGGGAGCTCAGATTGAAAATTGGATGCACTCAGTAACAGTTTACACTCACAACTGGAGATGTTGTGCATCTCCAAGGTGGTGGTGAAGTGCAAAGAACTCCACAGTTTAAAGCCAACAGCAACAGAACCCATGAACACTAGTGCACCAGTGAGGTGACACAAATGTGGAGGGGGTGGTGGGGAAGGAACATGGAGAGATTTGAAATTAATGGGCTGAATTTTAAAACTTGAGACCTTGCCAAACCAGAAGACAGATCAGATGGGGAAAACAGGATTTGGTGGGAATATGAACATACTAACTGAGTTTGAGATTATATCAATTCTCTCGAGGATAGATGGGAAGTCCGTCAGCAAAGTATTTGAATAGTTGAGATTGAGGAAAAACAAAACACAGGGAAATAGTGTAATGTCTACAAGTTTTTTCTGCATTATAAATACAAGCTCAGTAGCTCTATGTACTTTGCACTGGATAACTTGCCTCCCTGATATACACTAATCTGTTTCTCATTCCAAAACATCCAGATATTCTCTCAGCTAATAAATTCGAAAATCTTTCATTTCCAGTTCCAATATTTAAAAAACAATTCACAACCTCTACATAAATGTTCCTTCCAGATCTGGTTGAGGTTAACCCTAGTGATTCTATCACTTCCCTTTGAGGCCTTCCATTTAGCAGGTTCACAGTCCTTTTCTCCATTTGGTTTCAGAGATATTCCAACTCATTACCTTGAACTGTTCCTCAGAGATTATCAGCACAGAATGACTGCCCTGCATCTCTGGGGCTTTGGCCAGATCACGAGACACTTCGAGTGGCTCAGGGAGTGGGTTCCCTCGCCCATCCAAGACTGCAATTGACACCACAGGGGCTCGGTGCATCAGCTGAATTTCTTTACCTACAATTAGGAGTGAAAGTGAAAGGAAAAAAATTTCCATTACGTGGGTACAATAGAAACAATGTAATCCAGGTCAATGCATTGTACAAGATTGATCAGTCAAGGCTGGCATTTATTCATCATACAAACCTCCTCCAAATCTTGCTCCTTAGAACATAGAACACTACAGCACAGTTCAGGTCTTTCGGCCCACAATGTTGTGCCGACATTTTATCCTGCTCTAAGATCTATCTAACCCTTCCCTCCCACATAGCCACATGAATGATAGAGAAATGGAGGGCTAAGTGTCTCTCAAATGTCCCTAATGTATCTGCCCCCACAGCCTCTGCTGGCAGTGCGTTCCACGCACCCACCACTCTCCATGGAAAGAAAACTTATCTGACATCCCCCTTATACCTTCCTCCAATCACTTTAAAGTTACGTCCCCACGTGTTAGCCATTATCGTACTGGGAAAAAGTTTCTGACTGTCCACTCAATCTATGCCTCTTATCACCTTGTACACCTCTATCAAGTCACCTCTCATCCTCTTCCTCTCCAAAGAGAAAAGCCCTAGCTCACTCAACCTATCCTCATAAGGCATGCGCTCCAATCCAGGCAACATCCTGGTAACTCTCCTCTGCACCCTCTCTAAAGCTTCCACATCCTTCCTATAACGAGGTGACCAGAACTGAACACAATACTCCAAGTGTGGTCTGACCAGAGTTCTATAGAGCTGCAACATCACCTCGTGGCTCTTGAACTCAATAACCCGACTAATGAAGGCCAACACTCCATACGCCTCCTTAACAACCCTATTGATCTGCGTGGCAACCTTGAGGGATCTATGGATGTGGATTCCAAGATCCCTCTGTTCCTCCACATTGCTAAGAGTCCTGCAATTAACCTTGTATTCTGCCTTCAAATTCAATCTCCTAAAGTGTATCATTTCACACTTATCCGGGTTCAACTCCATCTGCCACTTCTCAGCCCAGCTCTGCATTCTATCAATATCCTGTTGTAATCTACAGCAACCTTCTACACTATCCACAACACCACCAACCTTCATGTCATCAGCAAACTTACTAACCCACCCTTCCACATCCTCATCCAAGTCATTTATAAAAATCACAAGGAGCAGGGGTCCCAGAACAGATCCCTGCAGAACACCACTGGTCACTGACCTCCAGGCAGAATATACTCCATCTACCACCACCTTCTCTTCTATGGGCAAGCCAATTTTGAAGCCACATAGCCAAGTTTCCCTGGATCCCATACCTCTTGACTTTTTGAATTCTGAATAAGCCTTCCATGAGGAACCTTATCAAACGCCTTACTAAAATCCATGTACACCACATCCACTGCTCTACCTTTATCAATGTGCTTTGTCACATCCTCAAAGAATTCAATCAAGCTCCTGAGGCATGACCTGCCCCTCACAAAGCCATGCTGACTGTCCCTAAACAGCCTATGCTTCTCTAAATGCCCATAAATCCTGTCTCTAAGAATCTTCTCCAGTAATTTGCCCACCACTGAAGTAAGACTCACTGGTTTGTAATTCCCAAGGTTACCCCCACTCCCTTTCTTAAACAAAGGAACATTTGCCACCCTCCAATCATCTGGCACTACTCCTGCAGCCAGTGAGGTCACAATGATCACCACCAAAAGGCACAGCAATCTCTTCCCTAGCTTCCCATAATAACCTTGGATATATCCCGTCCGGCCCCGGTGACTTATCTATCCTAATGTTTTTCAATAGTTCCAGCACATCCTCTTTCCTCACGTCGACATGCCCTAGCACATCAGTCTATCGTACGCCATCCTCACAAACATCAAGGTCTCTCTCTCTCTGGTGAATACTGAAGCAAAGTATTCATTAAGGACCTCCCCTACCTCTTCCGACTCCAGGCATGTTTCCTCTTTTATCCCTGATCGGTCCTGCCCTCACTCTAGTCATCCCCTTATTCTTCACTTACACCTTGGGGGTTTTCCTTGCTCCTACTCACCAAGGACCTCTCATGCCCCCTTCTAGCTCTCCTAAGTCCATTCTTAAGCTCCCTCCTGGCTACCTTGTAACTCTCCAGAGCCCTGTCTGATCCACGCTTTCTAAGCCTTGGGTAAGCTTCTTTCTTACTCTTGAAGAGATATTCTACATCTCGTGTCAACCACGGTTCCTTCACTGTACCATCCTTACTTTGCCTCAACGGGACAAACCTATCCAGAGCCTCATGCAAATATTCCTTAACAACCTCCACATTTCTACTGTACACTTCCCCAAGAACATCTGTTCCCAATTTATGCCTCCAAGTTCCTGCCTATTAGCATCATAATTCCCCCTCCCCCAGTTAAATACTTTCCTATATCGTCTGCTCCTATCCCTCTCCAAGGCTATGATAAAGGTCAAGGAGTTATGGTCACTATCTCCAAAATGCTCTCCCACCGAGATCTGAAACCTCGATCTCTTTTCTCAACACTTCACTAAAATGCATAGATGCTTTATTTGTTCCTTAAGGCAAAAAGTTCTATATTCTCACTGTTCTGTACATAAAGTAATTACTCCCAAGTTCTTGATTTAAACTGTTAGTATCTACTTTAGTTATAGGCACTTGTTCTAAACTTAGGGGAACAGTTTCCTCACACCCACCCTATCAAATGTTTCTTCCCCCAAAAAAGTGCACCTCTACTTCCCGCCCTTTACAATGTTATGGCACACAAAGCAAGTGGTCAAATTTAAAACATTTAAAGAAATGAAAATTCCATGAGTGTGTGTCATCCACAATGCTCCCTTTGATCATTATGATTCTCATACATTCCTTCAGGCAAAATGTCATTATTTTTAAATCACTATTATTCCTCCCTATTCCCTCATCCACTCTCCCATCCCACACCAAATATTACTAGGGAAATAAGCACAACTTCATGCTACCTATCCTTGCTTGGTCATCCTTGCCACTACCTTTCAGGTACTTGATCTCAGAGTAGCATCTGTGATCATCAAAAGTGCAATACTGGGGAGAGGAGAGAAATCATGGGGAGAACCCATCATGGCTCTGCTTCACTCATGATTGAACGGCAGTGCAGTGAGCAATGCTGGATCAGACACAACCCGACAATTTACAGCTCACCTCACCCATGAACACTTGACAATTCTTTAGGTGGAAATAACCATTACTAGCATCAGAGGAGAAAGCACAATTTACTGAACCTGTCCTCAGAGACTGCAATTAACCAATGAGATTTAAAAGGTACCAGGGAAGAAATGAAAATTACTACTAGATTTGTTGGAGGCAAGTTGCCTATCTTGATTGAGCTTTTTGAAAATGTAAGGGCATTGCTCTTGAGGAGAGATGTCAAGGCTATCAAGAAGGTGCAAAGGATATTTACTGAAACTTAAATGAAAATGAAGGTAGAGCAATTCACATGGACCTATAAAAGGCATTTGATAAAATACTGCATCAAGTTCAGCAAAGTTAGAATTTATGGGAATAAAGGTCAGGGCAGCATTGACACAAAATTGCAAGATGAAACCCAATGCCAAGAAGTGTAAAGTTATACATTTTAGTAGGAAATTTTAAGAGAGTGCAGGAACAGAACTATGGGTTCACAAGTCTTTGATGGTGGAAGGACAAGATGAGAAGGTTGTTGATATGGGACACAGCAGCTAGAGTGCGAAGGCAAGGAGGTTACACTAAACCTTTAACCCTCTGACGAGGGACAGCTGGATTATCCAGACAATTCTGGACGTTACACATTTTGGTGAATGTCAAGCCATGGACAAGTGGGGCAAAGAGTTAATAGAATGGAAACAGATGACGAACTTCAGTTATGTGGATATATTAGTGTGGCTAGGGAAGCAATGAGAATTATTGCTGTCAAAATTAGCAGCCTATTCAGTAACTTCGGGTGAGGCAGAAACTAATCAGAAATAGATATTAGGGCAGGAGTTGAGTATGTGAATGATGGTTTAACTTGGGTGGCCAGTGTCACAATTTGGGATATTCCTCATGTTCCACTTGTGAAGCAGATGATCAGATCTCTCCTGGCCTTTCCTTAAGTAGTTGAGAGGTGGCCAGGTTTTCCTTTAAAAGTTAAAGCCTAGAACTTCATCATTTATGTCAGTTATCAGGTTGCCAGTTGGTGATTTGTGGTCAGCCAAAAGGTACACCAGGGAGGTGGGGCTGTTATGAGTTCTGGGGTTTGGTTCCAGTTGGGGCTGTGGGACTTCAGATGGGTGTGTTTTTAGGCTCTTTGTCAGTGCGAGTACTTCACTGACTTTCAGCCAGTGGTCTTGTTTAAGAAGTATGCATTCCCTATGGGGAGTTGCGAGTTGGGAGTTCTGGCATTTTCTTCATCAAGGCATAGAAATTTAAGAGTTTTGATAAAAATGTTCAAGATCATAATATCCACAAGTTTTTTCTTATATAAAAAAGGAACTGCAGTCAGTGGCAGAAAAATCTGCCTTCAACAACTGAGCCAAGTTTGGAAAAAGAACAAATGGTTTCCTCATGTCACCCTTTATTTCATAGAGAAAAGACAAGTTGTGATCTGGAATGGCAGATGATTCAATAGTAAATTTCACAGCAAGCTGGTAGTACCATAGTAACAGGCCCCAAACTGAATGAACAATAGCACAGAAACAGTGGAGCATGAATCTTACCCAATACAGCCTCTGTGGACCTCTCTGTCCATTTCTCTCTGGATGGAACCTCTAGTGCATATGCATAAACAGACCCAGCATTTGTTCCTGCCCACAATGTAGGGCCATGGTGCGTGGCTACAAGTAAAATAAAAAGCATTACACCATAAGAGCAGACTCTGCAATGTGACTGCCTATGCAGTAAAGCTATTGAGGAATAAAGTGATCCTCGTAATGTGTACAAGAACAGGACAGCACCAACACCAGACTATCTGGCTCTTGTCAAAGCATGTGACCACACTCAGTAATGAGAGCTGTAGGTTCATAGGGGTGGCTGCAATTCACTAGCATTGAACAACTTGGGAGGCACAACTCCAGTGATGCCTGTTCAATCCTGACCTTTGGTGCTCTGTGGAGTTTGCATATTATCCCAATGACCGTTTAGGTTTCTTCTGTGCACTCTGGTTTCTTTCAACAACCCAAAGACATACAGGTTGGTAGGTCAATTGGCTGCTCTAAGTTGTCCCCTAGTGCACATGAGTGGTAGAATCGGGGGGGGGGGGGGGGGGGGGGTGTAAATTGATAGGAATGCAGGGAGAATAAAATGGGATTGATGTAGGATTAGTGCAAGTGGGTGTTTGGTGGTCAGTATGGAGTTGATGGGCCAAAGGTCCTGTTTCTGTGCTGTCTTTTATTTTTGAACTAAGATTAGGAAACAGTGTCAACTCTGTACCTCAGTACTGGGATGCTGACATCCCTTACTGAAGACAGCCCAGGATAAGTAAACTATTGAACAGTAATAAAACTGCAGATGATGGAATCTAAAACAAAAACTCAGCATCTAAGGAAAGATTAACCAGTCAATGTTTCAGCCAGTGACCCTTCCTCAGAACCATGAGCAGTGTTGATAGAGGGGGAAAAACAATCTCTGGTTGCCTCCACAGGATTAGTTTAGTTCTTCTCACCTATTCCCACTTTACACCAAACCCACCAGCATGGCAACAAGTCACACATCCAGAAAGTAGCACTCACCATCTCGCAAAAACGTGTCAGCAAAATAAAGGCAGCGGACAACACCTGACAAAGAGTCATCTGCAGAACGTGGCTCTATCCGTCTCTGTACTGGAGTCACCTCCACGTCGCAAGGACCATCCTGCTCAGCAAGTTTGGCATTTGCTTCTTGGACCTGTTATGATGGAGATTTTTTTTTTACAAAAAGGATATTAAACCTGTGTAATCATCTCATATTCAGTGCTTTTTCCAATCTAGAAGGACAGGTCAGCACCTGTTCGATGAGACATGACCCAAGGATCTAATCATCGCTGTACCACATCCAGATGTTTAAGATCAAATTCAGATGAAGGCTTACAATGTTACAAGCAGCTTAGAATGTTGATTGAATCAGAAAGGATATCATGTGTCACATTACCTAAATGATACAGCACAAATCACTTTAGAAAAAGTATTACTTTTCTACTATAGAACGCACTTGTCATAAGACACTTAGTAAATGAAAATTCAAGTCTGGATATTACATGTTTTCATCCCTTTCTCTTCACGCAACTCAAAAATGCATCTGTTTTGGTCAATGGAGAAGTATTGCTGCTTTTCCATTTTAAACATCCACAGTCAACAACATGCAATGCTTAAACATAGAAAATGCCTTCAAATATTTTTTGTAGCATTGACAAATTTGTCTCTGACCCACATAGGTTGTACTGGGTAAGTGGAAGTATGTTTAAGGACGATTTTAAGAGGAAGAAAGCAGGGTTAAAAGTTCAGAAAGGAAATATCAACACTGGAAGCTAAAGATACGTTTGCCAGTGGTGGAGTTAATAAAATTGAATAAGTGCTGGAATCAGATGAGAACAGATATTACAAAGGGTTACATACCAAGAGGCAATTTCAGATAGTTAGGGACATGCAGGAGAAAAAGAGATTTGAAAACAAGGAAAAATATGTAGACAAATCAGGTGTTTCTTAACCAGCATCTAATGTAGGAGAGGCACCACATAGGTGGGGAGCAAAAGGGACCTGGTGACTTGGGATGAGAGATCATTCAAAACTCTGCTGCCCAAGCTTAGAGGCTAAAAGACAGTTAAGGTATGCTGATATGGCTTAGAAGTAACAAGTGCAGGGACAAAAATTTCATCAGGAGAATGAAGGTGTAGGAAGTTTATGCAATAGAGAATGTGTGGCCTAAACCTCAATTCAAATATGATGCTGAAACAGAATAGTCTGGTTCAGTTTAAGACAGTTACCAGAGACGAAAATGTACGTAGTCCAGAGAACTGCTTCTGGTTGAGACTGACAACAGGAGCAAAGTCTAAATACTTAAGCAGACTACCTTGCTGGTGGGGCTGCTTGAAGACGGTCGCTTCTTCCCAGAAACCCTGCTTTTCCGTATCCTTCTGAATGACTGACGCAATGATTTCTTCAGCGATTTCACCCTGGATAATGGACCCTCCATTGCCAAAGAGTCATTCGGATGCAATGTGCACCTAGGAGGTCCAATAAACAATATGAAACTGTTCCGTTCCATTCTCTCTCAGTACCAAAAAATTTAGTGAAATCTAGGCGAAAGACAGCAGCCCTGAAAAACCATTCTGAAAGCCTGAAGGAAATTGGCTTAAACTATGAGGCAGAAAAGGTGACAAGGTGTTGGAGTTATCTTTCATGGTGTTGATCAAATTAGATGACTGGTGGTAGAAGGAAGTTTATTTACATCAGCAAATTCTTAATTGTCCCTGCAGATCACAACAATGAAATGCATGTCCCAGACAATGGAAATGTCACTCAAAGAGTAGTACAATAGCTTAAAGATCAATTTGTTCAATTCTCAATTTTTCCCTCACTATATTAGGTTCAGCTACACAGTCCCTTCTATGTAACTCCTCCTAGATAGTGCCCTATGTGTAGTGCTCGCCAGAGATTGTAACTCAGGAGAAAGACAAGAGTACCATGGTGAGGAGGCTGGTGATAAAGAAAAGTTCATATAAATTCTCTCTAGAAACTGCTTTTTAAAAAAAGGAACCTCACTGGGATTATGCTGAAGTAGCTAATATCACTTCCTACAGATTATACAGATTACCAGGTTCTGATCATTATTGACAAGAATGCCGGGGGTGGGGGGGGGGGTTGGTGGTGGAAGACAACAAGTAATGAGTATGACTAATGAGAATCACCAACCATCTGCCCATTTTCCCCATTCCCCACTACTTGGGACAGAATTAAAGCAATTCTATTTACAGATGCCAACACTTACCTAGCCAACACTGGCTGTTGTCTGTGGTAATCGAAGATGCCAAAACCATGACTGGTGCCAAAAGCCACAAGCTGCCATTCAGTGTGCAAAGCCACCGCTGTCACAGATGCTGGAGGAATACACTGAACCAGGAAGCTCGGCTGGAAACCACCTACAAAGCTGATTAAACCACCTTTTGGGCTTAATCGATCATGACCTTTCCATGTGAAGCCTTCTCGATCCTGAAGGAGGTCAACTGTAGAGAGACTAATCTTTCGTTCCAACTTTTCATCATTAAATTCCATAACAATAACCTGTGGATTGAAAATACATCACTTTTTCTCCCCCACATAAAAGAAAATGAATGTTAACTGCAGAGGATGGAAAAAAAAAGCCACACTCTGGGTTTCAGCAATGGCTCCCTCATTTTAGATTCACACTGGCTTTGGGCCAAGAGAAGCTGCAAGTGCCTCCTTTAAAAGGTTCATCACTAATTGCACCCTTCCATAGCTCTCCACCATCCCCCCCAACAGTTCCAGGGCAACACAAGTGCCTTTACTCATTTAGAATATCACGGAAGATGTTCCTTCCTTTATAACTCATTTCTCCCTGGTATACAAACCAGCCATGGGTTTTATTGCAGGCAGTACTCTCTTCCAAGTATTTTAGCCATTGGAGGTTGAAGACTAAACTCTGCAATTCTTTGCATCTCCATGCAGGGATATGATGGCTTTCGACCACGAGAGGCTGTTTCAGACTAATTAAAACCAAATACCACACCCAGTCAGCCCCAAGTACAATTTGCTCCTCACCTTCCTTCACGCTCCCCGCCCCCACTCCCCAAGCCAGACAAGGGCCTTTGTTTCCTCCACTCCCATCCTCCAGCAAGTCAATGTACTTCAACTTTCTAAACAGAAAGCAATGGGAAATGTTAGTACCTGTCCTGCTGTACCAGCAACCACCAACCGACTGCTATATTTACACAATGAAATCTTCTGAATTCCCAACCTCGGATCATCACTATAGGGATCAAAACAGCCAACCTACAAGACAGACAGAAGAGGTCATACTCAAAAATACTGAAGGGGAAGGGGAAATGAAAGAAACATTAAACTGTTAAGTTTGCATTGAGCACCTACTCTGGTATGCACAACCTTTTTCCAGTACAATGACTATCAATGCCATTTTCTCATCTCACTGAACTACAAAATTTCATCAACAGTGCTTCCAATTTCCATCCTTTTCTCCCTGTCACACGACTCATCTCCAAATCTCAACTTCTCTACCCCCCATTTCCAGGGAACTACCCCCCACCATGCCTCTTCTTCCCTTTCCTAGCCTTTCCCCCCCCCCCCCCCCCCCCCTTACCTTTTACCCATCTGCCGGTGAACCTGCTCTCCTCTCCACTCCTCCCCTGCACCTGCCTATCATCATCTCTTACCCACATCTACCTATCACCACCCTGTGCCCACCCCGCCTCTGCTCTGCTTTTCCCTCCTATATATTGGGCTTCCCCTTTTCCTATCTTCAGTCCTGAAGGGTCCTGACCCGAAATGTCAAATGCTTTTCTCTGCAGATGACGCCTGGCCTGCTGCTTTCCCCCAGCATTATGTTTTTCAGTTAGCAAAATGACATCCACCATAAACCCACTGACTCCCGCAACCAGCTGCTTCCCTTGTACTGCTCTATTCGATTCTCAATTTCTCTGTTGCATCATTGTTGAAGGTGTCACATTCCATTTCAATGCTTTTGGCATGTCTTGAAATTTTTCCCCCCTCAAACAAGGATTTCTTTCACTCCTCAATATTCAACACACATTGTCCATCTTTTTCAGCACATCTTCCAACTCCCTTCCCATGACCCTGAGCCTTGCAAACTCCTTCCAGATGCTCCAAATATGTACTCATACTTTGAATTTAGTATTATATATTCTGCTCAGGATCCAATCTCTGTTACACTGGAAACACCAAATTCAGAGCAGGTGATCACTCTGCAGAAGACCACCTCTGTTCAGACTTTCAGTGTGATCTTAAAGTCAAAGTCAAAGTGACAGATGACTGGGAGTTCATTCCCCAATGTCCTTTTAACATCTAATTCCCTCACTGTTCCATGCAAGCTCATCAGTGCCTTCTAAACCAAGTCCAACAATTTAAGATCGTGACCACGGCTCTCACTTTCTATTCAACAGCTGTTCCCAACGACCTTGCTCTTGTCAATTATACCTTTGGATGCAACTTGGTGCTTCTTAGATGCACCATATAACCCCCTTTTGTCATTTACTCACTTGCCTCCACCCATTCAGGAACACTCTGTCACTCTGTACTGTTTTAAACCCACTTTTGTCACTCTGTACTGTTTTAAACCCATTACTTCACTAACATTTTCCTGTTCTGTTGAAAGGTCAACAGATGTTTTCTGACAAGCCAAGTACTTCCAGCACTTGCATTGCTGCCTGATGTATGCAATTCCAAGATTTTGTTTTTATTCCACTACACACTAGTGCTCCCAGGAGACAAGTCAGCCAGCAATCATTTTTGTACCCCATTGCCTGCAAGCCTCAGAAATACCTGCTGTTGAATTGGAGCACATTACCTTGCGGAAAGGAGGCCATTCCTCCTCCCCACACTGTGGGAAACCCTCATTGTGGTCTGCATCCGTCTGGAAAATATTTGCTGTGGCTAGTTTATAAAGAGGTTTCAGCGACACCCCAGATGCATCCCAGAAACGTACTGTCCCATCTTCATGCCTGAGAGCAAAAGGGTTAATGAGTAAATATTTCCATTGGTTAATGTCCACTGACTTTCCATCCAATGAAAGATCATGCATTTGTACATTTCTTGCCTAGTTTTCTGCCCAGAATCCAACGATGCAAGTACTGCACAAAACCAATTACATACAAGTCAATAGTGTAGAAAAGCTCTTGAACGAAGGAGAAACTCATAGGGCAAGCATGCAGCTGACATTGTGCATCTTTAATAGAAGTTACCGGAGAGTAATCAGGACAACAACCCCACTGATGGAGCTCAAAATGCAAATTTGAACAAAGTCATCTAAACAGAAGAGATCAAATCTGAAATCATCTGTGCAGCACCACAAGGATCAGCTTTAAAATCAAGCCAAGAGATGATGTATAAAGTTGACAGTTCAGTCTTGTGCTGAGAGAACAAATTTATTAAAGATGCTAACTTTGAGATGCAATTTACAATGAGATGGACTATGACCTCACGATCTACCTTGTTGTGACCTTGCACCTTATTGCACTGCACTTTCTCTGTAGCTGTGACACTTTACTTGGTACTGTTATTGTTTTTACCTGTACTACCTCAATGCACTCTGTACTAACTCAATGTAATGGCACAGTGTAATGAATTGACCTGTACTGTTGGAATGCAAGACAAGTTTTTCCACTGTACCTTGGTACAAGTGACAATAATAAACCAGTACCAATTTTGAAAACAGATCCTGTGGCCACAAGATCGCCAATTTTAAAACTCAGAGTTTAGTCGGCATCCTGAGCAACAATAAGCTCTCAACAAAAATCAGTTGGCTACTGACGTGCTACTTGTGGATCTCGCAATGGCAAATGTGATTTCTCCTTCTGCCTACATCACAGCCACTATTCCTGAAGTAACCCATTCCCTAAAGCACTTTGAAGCATTCTTCCATTTATCTCCTACAGAAGTCATTGCAGCCAAGTCTAAACGTGGACTTGAGGTTCAAATTTAAACAGTAGATACACTTTAAACTGGGTCTGGATAGCTGTTTCATTAATGACAGTTCTTGCTAACCCCCCCCCATTCCATTGCTAACCCTCAAGTGACATACAAATTTGTGACAGCTGAATTTATTCATCACCATACACCAGCTGGTAAATATTCATTTCTGAAACAAACTAGATGAACTTTTTGCTCAATTGTAGGATGTAATCCAAGTACAGGAAGTTGTACAGCAGAATTGCTGATGAATGAGTGACAAGCAGCCAAAAGGTCAGAAATAGTTAATGGGTTCTTCATTACAGTAGAATCATAGATTACATTGGGACCAAAAGAAAATCAAATAGAAAAAAAAATCAGTCACGCTGTACAGCCAAGGGACAGAGCCTGTGAAACACCAGTCATCAATAAATCCAATTGGATACTGCATACAGCCTCCATGTTTACATGGGCTCTCATTTCTGATGCAGGTATGGCCATTAGGAGCAAAGTAAACTCCAGTAAGGAGTGGGGTAGAGAAAGGACAGAAACAAACAGCAGTGCTGGAAAACCAAGTTCAACATTAGGTTGTTCAAATATGAGAAGAGAATGTTAACAGCACTTTCTAATGAAATTTAAAAAAAAGATACAAACAGGCATGAAAATCTTACCCAGTTAGCAGAAGTCCATTGTGGACAGGTTCTGGAGCCAGATTTTTCCCACCATTAATTGGCCACTCCTAAACAATATAGAATGACATTAGAAATGCATTGTACAATAGAAAGCAACAAATTAACTGCAGATAAAGTGGCACTTCAAAACCATCAACTCAGCCAGTTCTCTCAATTGCTGCTAGGTGCAGGGAAAAATGTTTGGTTTATAAAGTTTTAATTAATAAAATGGATAATTATGAATAAATGATTCAAAAGAAAACAAACATTCTGCAATGCCACAGAAGAATTAAACTTGACATTTAACCACAACCAGCAGATAATAGTAATTCCTTCAAGGCTTTCTGTAATGAGTATTTCAGTGATCACTTGAAAAATTCATCAGTTTTAAAGAAAAATATGCTGGGCTGCAGCTGGACATCATGTGACCAAAATCATTCTTGGACATGAAGTTTTTAAATAGTATTGGTATTAGCAGGATAATAAAGAGCTTACACTTTTCCCAAATGATCCTGCAGCTCAGTTACTCACCACTGTTGAAAGCTGAGGGTTCTGCTGCTTCCCTGCAGAGATGATCCTCTCCCAAAGCTTGGCTGGAATGTTGGAAATGTGATAGGAACAAGTGATGGCCGAGGAATGGAGTGGCGCTAGGTATGGTGGAGTGATGGTTGGCCAGCCTGGAGTCTGCAGGTCCACTGCCACCAGCTCTTCTTCCACCAGCACTAGAAGGGCTCTGGGATTGTCATACTCTTAAAGCCAAAAACAAAGACTACCATCTGCATTTGCAAGCAATATAGAAACATGACGAGATAAGACAAAGCATGTGTAGGTTGAGTTGTATCGAATTATCCTTTACAGGCTGCCTAACTAGTAAATTAAATGCAAAATAAATTCAAATTTTCACCAGTAACCAGATTAGTCATCAAATACTACTACATAATTCCATAAATGATCACATCAAATTCCTGCAGAGAGTATAAAAGTGGAGTTTGCCATCATTTTCAATTCAGAATGCTGGATTGTTCGTACTAACCACCTCCTCTAGCCCACTTCCTTTATTCTTACTGCTCCTATTGAATTCCCACTACCCTGCCAATTCCATGTCAGTACATCACTGGCCTAGGAAAAATTCTCCACACTACAGCAAATGTTTTCCATTTAGCCAATCAATCTTTTTATTGCTTCACTGCACCATGTAGCTACACCATATATATATATATATATATATATATATATATATATATATATATATATATACACAAACACTCCTCTAGCAGATAGTCTACACAGTGTTTCATCATCCCAATTCTTTTAGATTGAAGCACAATCCATTACTAGCCTGTCAACAATTATCCCCCCACTCAATCTATAAGCCAGCGAACACCAAACTACATCCAAGAGGAGAATATTACCTTGGTCAGGGTCTATGTTATGTACTGTAAAGAAGTCAATCACACGCGAGGTGAAGTCTAGAGTAACTTGGGCCTTGCCCTGCATTATAGTAATGCAATGCCTGTCTCCATAACTGGCTCTTGGCATTCCACCATTGAAGATTATGAATGGACTCCTGGAGGGGTAAAGAGAAAAAGATGCTTACTGTTAAACAGATGAACCATCCCAAATAACAATCCACTGAAGTCTTCTTATTCTCTCTTAGACAAAAGGAACAAAGTCAAATCAAGGCAGCAGTTTCTACAGCTCATGTGCTGCCATCTGTGCTGAGCCAACCAGGGGAGGGGATGGAATGCAAGGCTTGGGGAGGTAGAGGGGCAACATGCGAAGACTGCCAATATTTGTGTAGTGACTAAGAAAACTGTTCATCTGTGGACCTTTAACAAGAAATGTTCCACCGGCCCCCAAGGAACCTCATGCATTTAAAACACTTGGGAAAGCGGCACTCATAGAACTAGATAGCAGCATGAGAATAAAAGAGAAAAGGGAAAGAACAAATATTCATTCAGCTGTTTAATGCCAGAACAATTGGTCAGTATAAGCACAAGACTTGCCAAAGAAAATATCAATGTTGGTACAGTGCCAGAGTAAGATTTGTGTTCTTTCTATTCTGCAGTCTTCAGACCAGAGGTGAAGTAGTCAGAGGAGAGAGATGAAAGTGTTCAAAAGAATTAAGCACTGTGGGAGTGCTGTTTCAAATCTAAAATATACTTGCCCTGTTTCTGATGTTCTCCAAAGAATTTTATTGATGGCTTTGCAAGGGAATGGTCCTGTAGGAGGAAAGAAATTTTATTCATGAAGATATTCTTAAACTATTAGCAATCAAGAAATAATCTGGAGGTTTGTGGCAAAGTTATTGGAGTAGAGCTCTCAAAGTTTCTCAAAATAAAGGGTTAAGAATAATGCACATGCAACATTTCACCAACTTTCAAACTCAGCACGCCCCTTCCCCCCACTCCTTCCTCTGAGAATCAGCTGGAGCAAGAGGCAAGCTTCATATCAGCTCAGACTTGTGTTAAGCTGAAGCTGACTGGAGCCCACCCACCCAAGCTAAACACAGCTGTGGGACAGAGTTCGACAATGCATTCTTTAAAAAGTTCAGGAGGCAGATTCACCAGAGGCAATAGCAAGAGTACAAGTTATTAGAATAGTGAGAAGGGAGTACTTAACCGAAGCTGAAAAAGACCAAATAGAAAAGAAGGTTTTAAAGTTGCTATTTTTGGACTAAGGAAAGAATGCAGAAAAGGCATACACAGCAAGTTCTGAGAAACAAGCATAG
Organism: Pristis pectinata; assembly: GCF_009764475.1. Lineage (NCBI taxonomy): Eukaryota > Metazoa > Chordata > Chondrichthyes > Rhinopristiformes > Pristidae > Pristis > Pristis pectinata. The sequence goes on along the minus strand of NC_067412.1, from coordinate 35,128,683 downwards.
TAAACAGCACCATTACAAGGGTACAAGAGGTTAGTTGCATGGGGGAGGAGAGGCACAAATTTATTGAACCAGAAAATATAGGAAGCAATTACTCAAACTGGCAGAAATAACATGCTTTCTTTGAAAAAAAAATATGTTGAATATTTAATCCACTGGGAACAGTGCAGAGAATGAAGTGTGTGGTTGAAGTTTATAGAGTGTGCCAATACTTCAAACCCGCCTGGGAAAGATGAAGGAAATGCCATGGTCCTCCTGAGACTTTTATCTCATAAGCCACGTGGTTCAATTTTGAAGACAGGCACTTTTTAGTATCAAGGTCCACCCAAAAGCACTCAGCCACTAAAAACACGTGTGCAGTCTCTTACTTGTGAACTGAATCTTGATTCCATGCCATTATGCTTTCTGCTCATGCAGCTGCATTGAACTACAAGGGGTGGAGGCATTTCCCAACTCATAACCAAATGAGAATGCCAGAAATTGAGAAAAGCCTCTCAGTATTTCTTTTAGGATATTAGCAAGGTCAGTGTCAAGGGCTGTAGGTTTAATGGCAAGGATCCCTACAGAAAAAGCAGTGAGGATTATGGGAAGTTAGGTGAAATGGAAAGCAAAGGACAGTTAGGCTTTCTAGTTGTGCAGCCCAGGATGCTTTCCTTTGCTGTTCCCCATTTCAAACAATTTACTTTCTCAAAATATTTTGCATCATCTATAGACTGCAGCTTCATTTAACCACAAACTCTGGATACCGTAAACAAAGCAGAAACTGAAGTGGATGGGAATCAGATTTTCACCCCACAGAGGAGAGCAAGTCACAATGCTTTCATGAAGCAATTTTGCCTTGTTACTGTTTTCTCGCTACCCCTGTAGCTCCCAACATCGAAGCACACAGCTACCCATAACGAAGAAAATCACTTTTCCATTCCTGGAGACTGCAGAACAAGTTGCAAAAAAAAAACACATCCATAGCTTCATTACCTCCCACATGCAGCCCCAATGAAAATCAGTTTGCACAATGTTATTCTTGTAATGGTGCAAGACCTCAATGCAAGTGTTAGTCAAGTGCAGAAGAGCTATACAGAGTTCTATGGTTTCCAATCTTAGGCAGATAAAACATACACAATTTAAGCAAATTAAGTTTCTCTCATCCTAAAAATAAAAGTTTCTATAAAGTGCGAAATGTAATTCCACAGTTGCTCTCACCATATGGAATAGAAGAGGTGATAGGCTGGTTCTTGGACTTTGCATTGTTCACTGGCCAAACCATGTAGCTTCCGTCACTGTGGGAACTCACAAATGTCTTGCTGCTTCGCTCCCAGCTCAGGCTTTCAAGCTGCTGCAGGACAAAAATCCTCAGTCACCATATGGAAGCACTCATTGTACCAAATTGTCTTGTCTTATTATACCACTTTAATAAACCAATATTGGGGAATGGTTTAGTAAATGTATTATGCAAAGGGAGCCTATTCAACCCCGTGCTTGCTCCATGCCCTGCCAAAGTGGCTCACTTCATCTATATTACAGAGCACAACTGGATTCACTAGTGGGGAATTGGACTATAAGGAGGGTCTTTGGCATTTTGTTTAGAAGTTTGGATATTACTGGGCCTACTAAGGCAAAGGCACTGCTTAGAAGCATGTTCAAATACTTTTGCTGTTAAGTTACTGGACTTAACAAGGAGCCAGAGTTCTGGATCAATGGAACCAGAGATTATGCAGCTACTATTGTGGGATTCTGACCAGAGTCAGACCAATGGAACACAAATACAGGCCCTTCAACCCAACAAGTCCATGCTGACCTCACCGTCCTCCTAGCTGGACCCAAATTTCCTGCATATGGCCCATATCCCTCCAGACCCCTCCCTTCCATGTACAGTGGCATGTAAAAGTTTGGGCACCCCTGGTCAAATTCTCTGTTACTGTGAATAGCTAAGCGAGTAAATGATGACCTGATTTCCAAAAGGCATAAAGTTAAAGATGACACATTTCTTTAATATTTTAAGCAAGATTACTTTTTTTTTATTTCCATCTTTTACAGTTTCAAAGTAACAAAAAAGGAAAAGGGCCCGAAGCAAAAGTTTGGGCACCCTGCATGGTCAGTACTTAGTAACACCCCCTTTGCCAAGTATCACAGCTTGTAAATGGTTTCTGTAGCCAGCTAAGAGTCTTTCAATTCTTGTTTAGGGGATTTTCACCCATTCTTCCTTGCAAAAGGCTTCTAGTTCTGTGAGATCCTTCAACCGTCTTGCATGCACTGCCCTTTTGAGGTCTATCCACAGATTTTCAATGATGTTTAGGTTGGGGGACTGTGAGGGCCATGGCAAAACCTTCAGCTTGTGCCTCTTGAGGTAGTCCATTGTGGATTTTGAGGTGTTTAGGATCGTTATCCTGTTGTAGAAGCCATCCTCTCTTCATCTTCAGCTTTTTTTTTTAAAAACAGTGTGATGTTTGCTTCCAGAATTTGCTGGTATTTAACTGAATTCATTCTTCCCTCTACCAGTGAAATGTTCCCCGTGCCACTGGCTGCAACACAAGCCCAAATCATGATCGATCCACCCCCGTACTTAACAGTTGGAGAGGTGTTCTTTTCATGAAATTCTGCACCTTTTTTTCTCCAAACATACCTTTGCTCATTGTAGCCAAAAAGTTCTATTTTAACTTCATTCCACAGGACTTGTTTCCAAAATGCATCAGGCGTGTTTAGATGTTCCTTTGCAAACTTCTGATGCTGAATTTTGTGGTGAGGACACAGGGAAGGTTTTCTTCTGATGACTCTTCCATGAAGGTCATATTTGTGCAGGTGTCGCTGCACAGTAGAACAGTGCACCACCACTCCAGAGTCTGCTAAATCTTCCTGAAGGTCTTTTGCAGTCAAACGGGGGTTTTGATTTAACTTTCTAGCAATCCTACGAGCAGTTCTCTCGGAAAGTTGTCTTGGTCTTCCAGACCTCAATTTGACCTCCTCCGTTCTTGTTAACTGCCATTTCTTAATTACATATGAACTGAGGAACAGCTACCTGAAAACGCTTTGCTATCTTCTTATAGCCTTCTCCTGCTTTGTGGGCATCATTTATTTTAATTTTCAGAGTGCTAGGCAGCTGCTTAGAGGAGCCCATGGCTGCTGATTGTTGGGACAAGGTTTGAGGAGTCAGGGTATTTATAAAGCTTTGAAATTTGCATCACCTGGCCTTTCCTAACAATGACTGTGAACGAGCCATAGCCCTAACAAGCTAATGAAGGTCCTGAGACCTTGGTAAAAGTTATCTGCCCAAACCTTTGCATGATGCTCCTTTCTTTTTCTCACTCTAAAATTGTACAAAACAAAAATAATACATTAATCTTGCTTAAAATGTCAAAAGGAATATTTCATCTTTAACTTTATGACTTTTGGAGATCAGTTCATCTTCTACTCACTTAACTATTCACAGTAACAGAAATTTTCACCAGGGGTTCCTAAACTTTTGCATGCCACTGTACCTATCCAAGTGCTTCTTAAATAATACCATTGTACCTGCCTCAACCACTTCCTCTGGCAGCTCATTCCATATACTCACCAACCTCTGGTGAAAAAGTTGCCCCTCAGGTCCCTTTTAAATCTTTCCCCTCTCACCCTAACCTGGGGAAAGGACAGTTACCATCCACCTTAATCTAAGCCACTCAATTTTAAGGTCATTCTCCTACATTCCAAAGAATAAAGACAGAGCCTGGCCAACCTCTCCCTATAGCTCAGGCCCTCTTGTCCTAGCAATATCCACAAATCTTTCCTACACTCTTTCCAGTTTAACCATGTCTTTCCTATAACAGGGTGACCAAAACTGTACTCCAAGTGCAGCCTCACCAGTGACTTGTACAACTGCAACAATGTTCCAATTCCTTTACTCAATGCTCTGACTGAAGTGCCTTTTTCACCACCATCTACCTGTGACACCACCTTCAATGAACTATGCACTTGTACTCCTAGGTCCCCCGTTCCATTACACTCCCTAGTGCCCTACCATTCACAGTACAAGTCCTACGCTAGTTTGACTTTCCAAAATGCATTACCTCACACTTAACTGTATTGAAATCTATTTGCCACTCCTCAGTCCACCTCCCCAACCGATTAAGATCCCCTTGTAATCTATGATAACCTTCTTCACTATCAACAACATCTCCTAATTTTGGGTCATCTACAAACTTGCTGATCAAGCCTTGTGCATTCACATCCAAATCACTGATACAAATAACAAGGGTTCCAACACTGACCTCTGTGGCACACCACTAGTCACCGGTCTCCATTCCAAGAAACAACCTTCAACCACTGCCCTCGCTTCCTACCTCCGAGCCAAATATTGAATCCACCTAACTAGCTCTCCCGGTCCATGGGACCCAACCTTCCAGACCAGCTTGCCATGCAGGACCTTGCCGAAGGCCTGCTAAAGTCCAAAAAGACAACATCCATTGGCCTATCCTCATCTACCTTTTTGGTTACCTCTTCAAAGAACTGTAAAAAGATTTGTCAAACACAAATTCCCATGCACAAAGTCATGCTGACTCCTCCTAATCAGACTGTCTATCCAAATGCTGGTAGATCCAGTCCTTCAGAATACCCTCAAGTAACTTCCCCACCACTGATGTCAAGCTGGCTGACCTGCAGATCTTTGGCTTGTCCTTGCTACCCTTCTTAACAATAGAGTGAGATTAGCCACTTTCCAATCTTTGGGAACTTCACCAGTGCCAACGATGAAGCAAATCTCTCTGCAAGGGCCTCCACAATTTCTTCCCACAAAGTCAGAGGATGTACTCAGATAAGATATCTTTAGTCACATGTACTTCGAACCACACAGTGAAATGCATCTTTTGCGTAGTGTTCCAGGGCAGCCTGCAAGTGTAACCACGCTTCCAGCACCAACATAGCATGCCCACAACTTCCTAACCCGTACGTCTTTGGAATGTGGGAGGAAACCGGAGCACCCGGAGGAAACTCACGTAGACATGGGGCTCCGTGGATTTATCACCTTAATGCACTGCAAGGCTACAAATACCTCCTCCCTGGTAATATGATTGTTCTTCAACACATCTCTACTTGTTTCCCCTCACCTCGAGCAACCATGATTTTCTCCTCAGTAAACATAGAGGAGAAATACTCATTTCCTGCAGCTCAAGACATAAGCAGCCCTGCTGATCCCTAAGGGGATCTACCCTTCCTAGCCATCCTTTACTCTTAATATATCAATAGAACCTCTTGGGATGTTCCTTAACCTTGCCCGCCAAATCTATCTCATACCCTCTTTGCCTCCCTGATTTAAGAGTATTCTTAATCTTTGTACAGTCATCAAGGGATTCACTTGTCCCCAACCTCCTAAACCCAATGTATGCTTCCTTCTTTTTCTTGACCAGAGCCCCAATATCTCTCATTAGCCAGGGTTCCCCTTCACCCTAAAAGGAACATGCAGCCCCTGAACCTTGATATCTCACTCCAAAGCCTCCCACTTGCCATTTGTTCCTTTCCCTTCAAACAGGCTCTCCCAATTGACCTCTGACAGATCCTGTCCAATTCCCTCAAAATTAGCCCTGCTCCAGTTTAGGACCCTAACCTGTGGGCCTGTCCTATCCTTTTTCTCCCTTTCCATCACTACCTTAAAACTAATAGAATTATAGTCACTCAAGCCAAAGTGCTCCTTGACTGCCACTCCAATTACTTGCCCTGCCTCATTCCCCAAGAGGACAAGTGGGGCCCTATACACACACACACACACACACACACACACACAGACTCAGGAAACTTTCCTGGACACATTTCACAAATTCCACCCATCCAGGACATTAACACTCTGGGTGGCCCAGTCAATACGGGAGAAATTAAGATCTCCCACTAATACAATCCTATTATTCTTACAACTATGAGCAATTTGTCTACACACCTGCTCCTCAAGTTCCCACTGACTACTGGGGGGTCCATAATACAGCCCCACTAGAGTGACCCTCCCCTTCTTGTTCCTAAGTTCTACCCATATGGCCTTACTGGATGATCCTCCAAGGATGTCATCGCTAAACACTGCTGTTACATCCTCCTTTATCAAAAAGGCAACACCTCCTATCCTCGCTTACCTGTACCTGTGTCACACCTGCAGCATCTGCATCCTGGAACATTGAGCTGCCAGTCCTGCCCTTCTCTCAGCCAGGTTTCTGTTATGGCTATAACATCCCAGCCCCCAGAGCTAATCCACGCTCAGAGTTCATCCGCCTTGTTTGTTAATCCTCGTGAATTGAAATAAATGCAGTTTAACCAGGTATTCCTTCCCCTCCCTTTACTGTGCCCCTGGCTATCCTGATTACTAAACTTGCTCTCCCTGGCTACTGCTTTATTCCCACGTCTTGTTGCTTCTCAGAGTCTCCACCACCCTCCCCCCACCCATCTAGTTTAAATCCGCCGATGTAGCACCAGCAAATTTCCCTGCAGGGATATTGGTCCTTCTCTGGTTAAGTGCAACCCATCCCTCTTATACAGGTCGCCTCTACCTCAGAAGAGATCCCAATGGTCCAAGAACCTGAACCCCTACCCCTGCACCAGCTCCTCAGCCACAAATTCATCTGGCCTATCTTTCTATTTTTCACTTGCACGTGGCACCAGTAGTAATCTGGAGATCACTACCCTAGAGGTCCTGCTTCTTAACTTCTTATCCAACTCTCTATACTCATTCTGCAGGACCTCATCCCTTGTTCTACCCACATCGTTTGTACGAACACATACAGCGACCTCTGGCTGTCCGCCCCTCCCCCTTGGGAATGTTCTGCACCCGCTCAGAAACATCCCTGACCCTGGCGGTAAAACACCATCCTGGTGACTCTTCTGCAGCTACAGAATCTTCTGTCTGTCCCCCTATCGAGTCTATCACTATAGTCCTGTCTGACTGCACCCTTTCCCTCAACCTCACAGTGCCGGACACCTGACTGCTGCTGCTAGTCCCTTGCAGAATTTTAAATCTATTAAAACTGGAATTTAAAATACTAGTCTCAGTAACAGTAACCTAGAAGTCACTTAATTGGTTCACTAATGCAGCAGAACCCTTACTGCAGCTCCAGATCCACCAATGTAATTGGCTCTGAACTGGCTCAGGGGTAACTAGAGGTAATAAATGTTGGCATTACTAGTGTTAATCACAACCCATGAACAAATTAAAGAAAGTGACCGAGTAGATCAGGTGCAGGAGAGTGTGGCACAGTACAAAGGAGGAGTTTAGACCAATTATAGGAGTTCAGTACAACAACATTAATTTAGAATGAAGCAGACTTCTGAAAGCAGAGGAGCAAACTAGCCAAGTGAGGTGCAGTAGGCCAAACATTTCTTTAGAGCATAGGGAAAATATAGTTCTACTAATGTCATAGATACTATGACATTATGGTGGGTTGCTGACAGTGTTTATGGATGGAAAGATTGCCACCTCTGAACCAATTCTGATGTTTGATCGTGGTGGAAGGAGAGGTAATGGAGAAACCTACTGTGCTTCTGGGGATGGGAGGGAGTAAATTTAGTGTAGGAAATGAAACAGACACTGTTGACCACCATGTCAACCAAAGTGAGGGGCAATCCAAACCACTATCTTGGAAAGTGATATTGTTGGAACAAATGCAAGAGATGTAGAAATACAAGAATCAAATCCTTACAGGAAGCAAGTTGGTGGTGTAGTTAAAAAGGTAGTTGAGAGTGTCAGTGGATATTCCTATAAACTGTATTTGAGAAGTTGAGGGAAGAAAACAAAAAACAGATGGGAGATTTTGAGAAAGTGGAATTTGGAAACAAATTATAAAGAATTCTCTCATTTCAGGTCAAGAGTAGGAAATAACAACATTACAGTAATTGATGTATGGAGGAGAAAATAAGGGGCAAAGGAGTGACTGTGACAAGGAATGCCCTGAGGAGCAAGTTGTAGAGATTTAGGAAAGGAAATCCAGAGTTTAGGACCTGAATGGCCTAAAGCTTAGTCAGCAACAAGACACAGCTGAATAACAAAGGGTTATATTCCCAGTGGTGGTTAAGAGATGAGAGGAAAAATCCTAGCAGGATTCCTACCTTACTAAAACTTAACCAGAAGCTTTGAACATGAAAACAGCAACTTCAAATTTAGGGTGCTACTGGATTTAGAGAAATGGGTGAACTAGACTCGCATGGGTTAAACTTAAGGAAAAATGACATTGCAGATGGTTCTTGGCCAAATCACTGCCACGTTATATTATAAACTCCATTACTAGTGAAAACAGCTGACAGCGAGCTTAATTACAACAGTGAATTTCACAATCAGGTATCATGTAAAAATTCTTGGTGCTGCTATCCCTCCAGGTACCTGGTTGCTTAGAAACAGATTCTCTACTTGTCGGGTGCTCTGCCCCCACAGGAGCACCAGGCCTCTGCTGTAGCCAATAAGTATCCTGTCTGGATCAGCTGGATGTTCCTGGAGAGATTCAACTGGTCCCAGAGCTTTTCCACATTTGTAATCATCTGGAACACTAAAAAGCAAGATCAGGAAATTATAACCATTCCTCAAAAGGAACAAGGTAACTCAGCCAGAACCAGACCTGTACAAACAGTCTGCTTCAGCAATGGTACTTCAATTTCAAGTAAAGCTTACATTTGAATGTAGAAGCTTTTCTACACTTGACTTGCACCTCAATATAGGCTCCTGCTGGAGCAAACATTGCTTGGAGATAAGCCTGCTGCTCCAAGGACACAGTATAGATGAAACAGACTGCAATACCCTCCTGCAATAGAATACCATTTACCCTGTACCACCCAGTGTACATTTGGTTATAAAACAGTGAAACCTTAAAGTGAGCCATTAAAAGTGGTTCTATAGTTAAGTTAGTTAAATTTCACATGAAATCACCTGCTAAATCATGTTAACACTTTTACCAGTTTCTTGGTGAATTTTTGCATTCCCCGCCCCCCCCCCCCCCCCCCCCCCCCCCCCCAATGCATTCAGATAAAATTTCCTTCCTGAACTTAGGAGTTGCAATATATCAGCGTAACACATGAAAAATCCTAGCAGGATTCCTACCTTACTAAAACTTAACCAGGCAATGAATCAAAACATCTTAGGAAACAGCGAAACACACAGACTTGAAGTTGCCAGTATGATAAGGCCTTAATTCACAAACAGTGTTGCAATTTAAGCATCAACCACACTCTTGAATGTTTAGTGTTTATTGCAGTGCACCAGATGTGATAAAACTTTTAAGGGTTACACTTTATGGCTTAATTTCTGTCAAATGAAGAGGCTTGGACAGGAAGTTGTACTATTCAGCACAAGGTGATAGCAAACATAAGTTATTTGAGCAAGCAGGTTAAATTTAAGACCAAGTCTTCAGTGCAAATAACCCTACAGGAAGGATCAGGAGCTATCTGCATGAACAAGGCTACTTGATTACAAATGATTAAGTGGCTGGAAAAAGTGGAAAAGGCTTAGAATGCCCTGTGTAATTATTTCACAATTGAAGCAGGCACAGGATAATTACAACTGTGCCCCCAAAATATGGTGAAATACTGGTTGTTACACATCTGTCACTGGTAGTGGGAACAATGCTCTGTGTATTACAATCATTAAATACGAAACATTGACATATTATAAAGCAAAGGACTCATCATTTATCCTTTTGAATATTTGTAATAATTTGCCAAGTTAACCACATACTCAATACTGAAGCACTTTGCCAGCTTCCTCCAGGGATTTCAATGGAAGTGGTTACTTTCCCACCAGGAGACAAAGCTTCTTTTTATCTCACTAATGAGAAAAACACAAATTACAACTAACTGAAGAGGGCCTTACACGACAGGGTCTAATGAGGGTACCATTTGAAATACAAGACCGAATATAGTCGCTGATCCTTTGAAATTTTTCTTAAGTAATAAAGTGTTCTTACACATTTTTAGCTACGCAACGGACTACAGTCAATGGCATTGTGTAGATAATTTGTCCTGGGGAGTTGCTTTACTGTACCTACATAGTTGACAAGCTTTCAGACCTGCCATTTTTAGCAAATAGGCCTGATTAAGACATCACTCAGTCATAATGCATAGTTGGAGTTCTATTATGCTTATTCTGATCATTTAGTAGAACTAGCCAACTCCAATTCTTTTAGACTTTTAAAGCTTTTCCCCTGCCATATGGAGAAGACCAGTTTATCCATTCTCTAACACCCCTTATCCCTGGTTCCATTCCAGTAAATGTCTACAGGCCGTGCCAGGGCTTGGAATCCTGCCTAAACTGTGGTGTTCCAAAGTGTAAACATTACTACATTACCTTGAATAATATCAAGAATTCCATACAGCTTTTTTTTTTAAAGAAAAAGAAACAGCTTTCTCAACTTGCCCTACCACCTTCATAGATTTCAATACATACGCACCCAGGTCTCTTCCTGCACCTTCAAAAATAGTTCTAACAACAAGGCATTGCAGTCCCTTGCCACAAATATAACTGACCTGCTAGGTATATTCAGCAATTTGAACCTTTCTTTCAGATTTTCAATATCTGCAGTGTTTCACTCATGCTGTAATTGTGCCATTTTGTCTTGAATCATCTTCTTTTCATACTACTTTGGATTGAACCTCATTTTTCACGTATCTGGTCCTTTGTCTAGGTCTTCCAAGGTCTGGTTCTACCTTCCGTGTTCACTACATTTAAGTTTTGTATCAACTACAAACTTTGAACTCTATCTACCCAAGTCCAAGTATCTGCTACTTTCTTTTTCTTCCATAAGGGTAAATCCACACAAAGTACAAGCCCTATTAGCCACAAAGGATATGCAAGTGAACAATAATTGCAGCATCGGGGCAGATTTCCACTCAATGGTTTCCACCAACTCAATGGTTTCCACCAACTCAATGGTTTCCACCAACTCAATGGTTTCCACCAACTCAATGGTTTCCACCAACTCAATGGTTTCCACCAAAGAGGAAGAGCTTCCAAATCACAGATCACTGACTTAGTACCAAAGGATCCAGTTTAAGATGGGACCAGCACCTCCTTCCCACTCCAGCCAGACAAATGCATCCAAATCAAAGAGAATCAAAGTTAGAATTAGAAAGGTAGAAAGAAGTTTGGACATGGACTAATTCCAGAAGATGGTAGATTAGTCCAGCACAGGTCATTGGACATTGATTAGTACCAGAATCACTCAACACATTCAGATTTATGTTGCAGGTCTGCAGTCAATATAGAACCACAACCAAAACTACACAAGTCTGCCTGTACAATCTGTAGGGAAGGTAGCTGGCTGACTGACAATAACAAACGTGTCAGAAGGGATGGTTTGCACGTCTGCATCAAAAAGATGGCATGAAACACAACACATCCAAGGTCACATTTGCTAGAATCATGCTGGGTTACACTAACTTGGTAGGGAGATGGAAACAGGAGTGAGGCAAGTTGCACAGGGAAGGCAAAGGAATAAAGGTTGGGAAAAAAGGAAAAACACTTCTTCAGTGCCCACTCTCAGCACAAGGACATGTAAAAGTATGGTTACATGCATATCAATCTTAAAAAGGTAGGAATAGCAGCTCAATATTTCTGGTCACATCATTTTCAATTGGGGGGCGGGGGGGGTGGTGGTGGAGGTTGAGGATCTCAAAGTTAAAATGGGAATAGTGGTAATGCAACAGTCAAGCTAGAGGACTCCTAATCCACAGGCCTGGCCTGACTAGTGGCCAGAGCTTGAATTGCACCAAGGCAACTGTGGAAATTAAATTCAGTAAATTGGAATTTTAAAAAAGTGCAGTTACAGCAATCCAAAAGTTTTGTAGTCAAAACCCATCTGGGTCCTTTCAGGGAGGACATCTTATCCAGTCTAGCCTACATGAGACTCCAGACACACAAAAGTTTAGTTGACTTAAATATCCTCTGAAATGGACCAGTGAGGTACACTTTCAGGTACTACTAGGGATGGGCAATAAATGCTGGCCTTGCCAGCAATGCCCACTTCCTGAGAGAGATAAAAAATAAAAGGAACCAAGTATTGCCACGAGGGATGCTATGCCACAAGGATCAACAAATGAGGCCATAGGGTTGAACCAAGGAACCAAAGGAAAAAATCATGTACATGGGTGCATTTTATTTGGCAGCCAAAAGTACTAGATAGAAGAGCAAACTTATATGGAAATTTGTGAGAACTGCCAAAATTAATAGTGCAGTAACAATCTAATTCAACCACTAATAGTAACTGAGCTAGAAATATTGTAAGAGCATGTGTAGTGTGGAATTATCAAAAACATCCAATAGAACTTCTCCAGAGTCAGTATGCAAGAAATCCAACAACACAGGGCAATTCTCAATTCTGGAACCGATTTTACTACCCAGCCACAGTCCTGGAAACTAACCAGTGGAAGAGCATTTTTGTGATCATTATATTTAGCATCAATCACAACAAAATGGGGTGGAAAAAGCCAAAGTGAAATTTCTCAGATTTGATATCATATATTTTATTAGGCAGACATATGATTTAGTAAAAGTGGACCAGAATTGGTTACGATGATAAATCAATATCAGGAAGTGGGACGCTGTTAGAGAAATAGTCAGCCATAGACCAAATTATGTTCCACCTTTTTCACGACAAGGACTCCCAAAGCTAGATCTACCCAACCCACCCACCTTCAAGTTTCAAACTGCAAATGAATACACAAGACAAGAAGTATACTAAATTATGATAGTTTAGTAAACTGGAAAGGGTGAGAAAAAGTTTAGGAGGATGTTAGCAGAACTGGAGGGTTTGAGTTATAAGGAGAGGCTGGACAGACTAGGACTATTTCCCTGGAGCATAGGAGGCTGAGGGGTGACCTTAAAGGGGTTTTTAAATCATGAGGTGATTAGATAAGGTGAATAGCCACACTTTTCCCTAGGGTAGGGAAGCCCAAAACCTGAGGGCATAGGTTTCAAGTGAGGGGAAAGATTTAAAAAGGACCTGAGGGGGCAACATTTTCCACACACAGGTGGTCTGTACATGGAACCAGCTGCCAAAAGAAGTGGCAGAGGCAGGTACAATTACAATATTTAAAAAAGACATTTGGACAGGTACATAGATAGGAAAAGTTTAGAGTGATATGGGCCAAACATGGGCAAATGGGACTAACTCAGTTAGGCAACTTGGTTGGCATGGACAAGTTGGGCCAAAAGGCCTGTTTTCCATGCTGTATAGCTCTGACTCAAAGGAAATTAGGAAAACAAAGGCAGCACATAAAAATATTGCCAAGTGAAATCAACAAATAAATATGGTGCAAGAGGATAACAAAATAAAATAATAGGCATAGGGCCCAAAGACAAAAATAGTATGGGGACAGAATGACATCCACTGATCAAGTGAACAAAAAAAGTACAAAATGGAAATCCATCTGGGGAAGAAGGCATTAGAGAACAAAAAAAAGGTATAATACATCGTAAGAAACTAAACAGAGCAAAGGCACAACAATTGCCCTAAGGTAGCAGGTCAAGTAGACAAGGTAGTTAATGGAGCACACTGAATCTTTTACTGACGAAGGCAGAATATGAAAAGTCTAACAGAACTACATAAAAGACTTATTAATCCACAGACACATCTACACAGGTATAAAACTTAAACCTGACCCAGAGTACTTGTAATATTTTCCATATCCAACATGAAGGAAGTTGCAGAAAAGCAGGAAAAGAGTTGCTATGCTGCACGTACATTGCTATTGATCCAAAACCTACTAGCAAAGCAAGGGCACAATGATCAATTGTCCACAGATATTTGAGAGTTAAAAATGTACACACTTTCCAAGGCTAATTGTCGGGCAATTACTCTTGCTTTTGCAAGAAGAATTTTAAAAGTACAGTTTAAAAGTAATGCCCAAAACATTACAAAAAAAAATCAAACACAACACTACACTGGTGTACAAGGATATGCAAAACACTCACACTTCAGGTCACAATTACAAACAGGCTTCAGAACAAAATCTGCAACACAAATTTAAACCATTGACTGACTTCTCTTGCCCAATCCCACACAAGAAACCAGTTCCCAGCTCACTCAAAACTCTTAAGTATAGGCAATGTTAATTGAACTATGCTGGATTGTAGAGAAAATGGGATACAAGTTTCCTAGAGACCAAACTTTTTCCAGTGTTAGTTAGAAGGGAGGAGGGGGAAAAGGAATCAGCCCAATGTTCAACTTTCTACTATGTTACAATTTAAATAATCTCAGAGTAAATACTTACCCTTGCAAGACCTCATCCTGAAGGAGAGTTCTGTCATCCAACAGCTGCATTGAGGGTAAATCCAGGAAGTACACACCTCCACCTTCTGTTCCCAAACATGCCAACTTGGAGCAAGACCTCAACATGATCACAGTAATTCTGGTAATGCTGGGAGGCACACTGTATTAGAAAATAATGACATTTTAGCATGCTAATCATCTGTAGATAGCAAACCACAACTCACTAGTTTTTCAGCATATTAGAAAAATCTTGGGGGAGTTCTCATCTACTACAGAAAAATTAGAACACTGGGATAGGGATTAACAGCAATCAATGCAAATTGGAAATCATCTTCCCTTAACCACCTCAGGGTAGATCTCACCTGGCCGGTGAAATCACTGTAAAGATGCAATAAATACAAACTGTTGTAGATTTCCATCAACTGCAGTTCCTTCACTTCTCTGCACTAATAGCATGCTATTCAACCATGTGTAAGGGGTACAAACACCCTTATCCACCACCATACACTGTGCTTTGCAGCAGGGATCACTATTATGCTAAAATAGATACATTTCCCTTCTACCATTCCGCAAGTAAAAAGTTTATCTCTAAGATCCTAGCCAATATACCAACTTGAGTCTTGCACCTAGTTCTGATGGTTATTCACTCAAACTACAAGGTTAATATTACACATTGGTCAGTTAACCACTCAAGCTACCAGAGCCAAAAAGAGGCAAGAGAACAAGTCTAGTAACTAAAGCCTAGCCATTTCTGCAGACTTCCATCCCATTATATATTGCAGTTCTAGCACTGCTTCCAAAGTTTAGCAGAATCCTCTGGATTCAAGACCAAAAAAAAAGACATGGGAAGAGAGAAAAGTTGGGGGAAGAGACAATCTAGCCAGCATAGCTAATTATGAAAATGTCTGTGGGATGTGAATGTTCTTTAATAATGACATTTGGAAATTGGACAGTTGAAGCTAAAAATTACACTGCAACATCCAGGAAGAAAAATATAACTTGCAAGGAAAGATGACCTAATAAAAAGAAATAAAACTCTACAGTTCAGTGTAAGCATCATAGGAACAGAAGCCAAAAAATATACTGGCAGGGAAAAAAAATCCTACTTAAAGGATCTGCTACCACAAGGCTATCAATGAAAGTTGACCACTCTCAACTTACACCAGCCATCAGACAATAAAGCCAATCACCATAATCATTAACCCAGCTCTCTTTACCAGCAACCACTACAATGTTACACCCTTTACTTCTTCAGTATTAAGTTAGCCTGTGCTCTCCCTTACTGTATTTAATACAAGTCTGTTCAAATAATACATTGCATTCAAAGTTACGAATTAACTCTTCCCAGATTCTTCAACAGATGTGGTCACCATCTTACAAATACCTCCAGGTTGTTCAGGAAAATCATGTCCAGCAGACACTAGCCTCTAGTTATTTTTTCCACTCATAGCAGATTTCCACTTTTTACTGAAGCTGCACTCACCCAGACAAATGCAGCAATTTCCACCACATCCCCCAACTTGTGTTTCATGCATGGTAGAAAGGCTTTAAGGAGTCAGGAGGCAAGTTATTTGCTGCAGGATACATAGTTCTTGACCTACTATTATAGTCACAAAAAAATATGGCCATAATTTTGTCAATTACTTGCCAATTATCAGTTTTTGACTGTTACACAGCTCTTACAATCTGCAGGCATTAGTTACTTCATTTTTGAAGAGTTGTAAATAGAATTGAACACTGTACATTTAGAGAACACCCCCACTTCTCATTGGGCCCAGGACACTGCCCTTAGAGAAACTCCCACAATATGTCCATTGGCTGACCTCAACTCCTCTTGTGCTAGTTCCCCGTAACCCTCAATAACCATGATCACCATCTTCATAGAATCATAGAACAGTACAGCACAATACAGGCCCTTTGGCCCACAATGTTGTGCCGACCTTTAACCCTCGCCTAAGACTATCTAACCCCTTCCTCCCACATATCCCTTTATTTTAAATTCCTCCATATGCTTATCTAGCAATCTCTTGAATGTGACTAATGTACCTGCCTCCATCACCGCCCCAGGCAGCGCATTCCATGCCCCAACCACTCTTTGGGTGAAAAACCTCCCTCTGATATCTCCCTTGAACTTCCCACCCATTACCTTAAAGCCATGCCCTCTTGTATTGAGCATTGGTGCCCTGGGAAAGAGGCGCTGACTGTCCACTATCTATTCCTCTTAACATTTTGTATACCTCCTCTCATCCTCCTTCCCTCCAATGAGTAAAGCCCTAAGTTCCCTTAGTCTCTCCTCATAATCCATACTCTCCGATCCAGGCAGCATCCTGGTAAATCTCCTCTGCACCCTTTCCAACGTTTCCACATCCTTCCCACAATGAGATGACCAGAACTGGACACAGTACTCCAAGTGTGGTCTAACCAGAGTTTTGTAGAGCTGCATCATTACCTCACGGTTCTTAAATTCGATCCCATGACTTATGAAAGCTAACATCCCATCAGCTTTCTTAACTACCCTATCCACCTGTGAGGCAACTTTCAAGGATCTGTGGATATGAACTCCCAGATCACTCTGCTCTTCCACACTACCCAGAATCCTGCCATTAACTTTGTACTCTGCCTTGGAGTTTGTCCTTCCAAAGCGTGCCACCTCACACTTCTCCGGATTGAACTCCATCTGCTATTTTTCAGCCCAGCTCTGCATCCTATCAATGTCCCTCTGCAATCTTCGACAGTCCTCCACACTATCTTCCTTTGTTTGAGGTACAACTCTAGTCAATAGAGGGTTTTTCCATCAATTGTCAATGGCTTCAGTTTAATTTCTGAATGTCACACTTGGTCAAATGATGTCTTCATGCCTTACCCTATCCCTGGAATTCAGCTCTTTGATTCAGGTTTGGATCAGGGCTTGCATGAGAATTGAAGATAAATGGTCCTAGCAACACCCAAATCAGACAGCAGATAAAAGTGCCAATTAATAGTGGAGCTAGTGACGTCTATAATCACTTTTGTTGATAACAGAGCACACTGATGGGTTTGGTTAATTAGCCAGATTGGATTTTCCTTACTTTATGGACAGTGCATACCTGGAATAATTTCCATGTATGGGTAATGGCCAATATTGTAATTTTATTAGACTAACTTAGTCAGAAGCACATTTAATTCTGAAATGCAAATTTCTAGCACTACAGGCAGGAGGTTGTCTGATTGCACAGCCTTCATTGTACCCAGTGCTCTTAGTTGTTTATTGACAACACACAGAATGAATTGAACTGGTCTGAAGACTACAGTTTCACACAGTGTGAAAAAGTAAAAATATTGCATCACTGAATTCTTCATGAAAGATTTCAGCAGCCAGTTTCCAATTGAAAGCAGCTCATTGCACACCAGGTTCTGTTAAAAAGCAGTGCTGGTATTTGAAGTTATAAAATGTGATGTTTAGTGCACTGATGCTGATTAGCAGATGGGTCGGGAACGGGCAAGGGAAATTAGATTCATGGCAATAACCAACATTCAGTAACAGCCAAACAAGCTCAGTATTTATGCAGAGTTTGACTAACAGTTGGAAAACTACAGTGGAGGCAAGGGACTTACTAGATTTGAGACAAATCAAGTGGCAAATGGATACAGCATCCAAAGAGCGCACTTGGCTGAAATATTTAACTACTATCTGTGCTGCAACTAAAGCAGCAATGAATCTCAATCTACTAGTATAAACCCAGTGTTGTTTGGAGGATAAACAAAGTGAAAGTATGGATGCCAAAGACTTTCATTGAACAGACTCCCACTGGGCTGGGAATCCAAATGTAAACAGATTAAAGTGCCATCATCCATAATCACCTGTGTTTTGATTACTTTCCAAATTGCATCAGTACATTACCCTTCAACTCAAAGACAAACAGTAACATTATTAGCAATAACTTCATTGGGACATTGATAAGAGAAAAATTGAAAAGACTGCTTATTACTTAATTTTAACAAGTTTCACACATTGTAGAGAAACCTGAGGCAGCCAATGTCATGGCCCATACCTGGAACTCCAAATTGCATGTTCCTCACTTGGAATCTGCCAAAGAAACCTCTTGCAAGTCCTCACCATCCAGACTACTTCTGATAACTTATAAAAGTTTGCCATTTTCCCCTGCTCCCTTCCAAATCTTTGTGTCCAAAGCCCACAATTCCAACACCAGAAACCCTTTCTGTCAATGTCACAGACCTACTTTGGCCACGTTATCCCATTATTCGTGTCTCCTCTTCGCATTGCTCCCACCACCACCTTCAATGCCCTCCCCTCTCAGAACAATGGGCACAAGTTCTCAAGACAAAGCTAAAATATGTTTAAGTGTAGAATTAAAAACCCGGATTATAGCTTCAAACAGCCATACTTATTTGCCTTCGCCATACAAACAGCAATCTGCTCATCTTTCCCTTCTGCCTCATCACTTACATTACCAAAATAAAAGATTAGGTTTTTGTACTTAGCGCCATCGAATCCTGGCCGCCCAGGAAGTCTGAAAGTTCGAACTTCATCCAGGAAAGAATAGCTGTTCTTTTGATTAATCTCCCACAGGTGAATGGTATTATCATCTAGTAGAGACAGTAGACGGCCCTGGGAAAGGGAAAAATACAAAACATGGTGAATTACAAAAGAAAAAATAGCTAACTTGCTGGAAATATGAAACAACAAAGATGCTGGAAATACTCAGATCAAGCAGAATCTGTGGAGAAAGAAACCAAACAAATATTTCAGAACAATGATCCTTCTTCAGAATTGGGAAAAATTTAGAAGACTCGTGTTTAAAATGCACAGAAGGAGGAGAGATTATTGGACATAAACAGGAATTTTGTGATAGGGTGGAGACCAAGAGAAGACTGATGACATAGATTGGTGTTGGACCTGCTGGGTTTTCCCCACCATTCTCCTGCATCTCAGTTTCACTAGGATTCTTCCCCCCTCAATTTACACTTTCAGATAGATTAGCTGCCATTAATTTCAGCATCCTCTCCTAATCAATGCCAATCAGCATCAACCATCATCTCCAGCCCATCACAGACATTGCCTTTGTTCTCTCCATCCTTCGCCCTTTTCTGCAAATTTAAGCATGCTTATCTTCTAATTTTTCCCAGTTCCAAAAGGGTTGTCAATTTGAAATGCTAATTGTGTTTCTCTTAGTAGATGGTGCCCAACTTGCTGAGTATTTCCATTAATTACTTTTATTTCAATTACAGAGACAGGGACCTGACTGAAGTTTTTATAGGTGCAGCAATAGAACTGTGCCTTTTAGCCAGATTCTCTCTAACTTGGATGCCTCACCTTGTGCATCCGTCCCATTTCTGATTAGAAAATGTAAATACAGTCTGATAGGAAGGAACAGTGAATTTTGTTTGCTAACGTGCTTACAAGCACAGCACTGAACAAGTTAATGGGGGGAGGGGGGGGAGTTAACTGTGGAAGTGACCCAGCACATGAGCCCCACTGAACATGTCAGCCCATAAGTGAGCAGAGGATTAATGTTGCTCTTAAAACTTTTTGTTATTAATATGACAGTTCATTCACTTCCCAATGACACATTTTCTGTCTTGTGTGAGAGAACAATGAAACTCAGGAGTTTGAATCTAGCCAAATCTAGGAGTTCCTCCAGGAAATGAACAACTGAAATCATACTTACAGTCCCTCAAGTTTATCAGTAACATTGGCCAGATGCAGTTGTTTACACTGATTGTTTTGTCCTACTACCACACATTGCATTAATAGTATGCCATTATTTAAATTAAACCTATGGCTGCATTATATTCTGCTTCACTGTCATGAACCTGTCTCAATGATGACCACCTTCCAAGATCAGAAGATATTATAGATTAGAAAAGCCATTTGGTATAACACTAGTTCATCTGCCTGGGAAGATCTTAGGGTTCCACTTCACTGGATGATTGAGGGTCATCTCTATTCCTCTTGCTAAATGTTTTTATTCCATGCATAAAATGTAGTTAAGCAACATTCATCCAAACTTGAACAGAAATATCCCAGCTTTCATTTTTGTACTTACTTGACTATATTATATGCGCTTAATACCACAGCTTGGATGCCTCCTCAAATGGCCAAAAAACCCTACCTTGCAGTCATTCCTCACAACTTGGGAAGGAATGCAAATGTTTTTCTCTCCCACAGCCTTGGCCCCAGTAACTGAATAACATCCTTATGTCTTGATTAAAAATGGGTACAGTAAACATGTGGTCTGATTAGAACTTGACAATTTGTTCTTGACCTATTCTGACATAGTATTGAACTACAAACAAAAACAATGTTATTTTGTCAATTGCTTCTCTGTATTGGTCTTTAAAGGCACCAGGTAGGCATTGGCTTCGCCTTTAGCTCTTTTTACATTATCTGGGAGCAAGTGTTACTTGTTTCTTCATAAACTGTCAGAATTTTTTTCCCATATCTCAGATATTTTGGTAGTGATTTGTGAATTCCTCAAGGGCAAATTACCATTGCCCAAATCAGAACTGCCATAACACAGGCAAGAGGCTGGTTGCCTCTACAACCTGAACACCCCTCATGGTACTTTCTCTCCAAATCCCTCTAAATAATAGAGCAAACCTCTTTACAAAACCATTTCCCTTGATGTTCCTCTCTTTGCACAATGTTGAATATTGGCATACCTGTCCAGGTAGAAAGTGCATCTGTGTCACTGTGCCAGTTTCTTTGTGCAGCCCTGTAAACTCCACGCCCGGAACTCCATAGCTTAAAATCAAACATTAAGGAATAAACGCATGTAAAGTTACCATAATTAAATGGAATTTGTGCTCAAAACAGTCCTGCTCCTCTGCATTCAGCTCTCTTAAGCACTCCAGAGCACCAATGCATTGCAATGAAGGTAACCCATCTTACTGCCCATCAGGTGCTACAGTAGTAGCATGGATTGACCAGCATTGTTCCACTTAACCACCAGTGAATTCCCAATTACTCTTTTCCTTTAGCACCTCATTTCGGTCCCTATATTTTAAAAGATATCTCTCTGCCATTTATTTCTTAAGAAAAAAGCTTCAAAAGCAATCGCTTCCATGCAACCAAGTCCTTTGACAGCATAGTGGTGCAGCTGATCAAGCAAGTACCTCACAGCTCCAACAATCCAATTTCAAACAATCTGCTGGAGGTAATCAACAGGTCGAGCAGCATCTGAGGGTGGGTGAAAAGCATTGGCACTGTTTTGGGTCGAAACTGTCCATCAGGTTCTGACTTGAAACATCACCAATTCCTCCCTCCACTCGCCCACCCCACCACAGATGCTGCTCAACCTGCCGAGTTTCTCCAGCAACAGCAAGTCAGGCAACATCTATAGATGGAAATGAACAGTTGACATTTTGGGCCAAGATCTTTCATTGGGACTGGAAAGAAAGAGGGCAGATGCCAGAATAAAAGGATTGGGGGAGGGGGTTAAAAGAGCACGAGCTGGTGGGTGATAGGCAAGTCCAGTTGAGAGGGGGAAGGTAGGTAGGTAGGTAGGTGGGTGGGTGGGTGGCGGAGGGGGGGGGGGGGTTGCAGAGTAGGAATGATGGGAGAAGCTGGGAGGTGATAGGTGGAAGAGGCAAAGGGCTGAACAAGATGGAATCTGATAGGAGAGGACAATGGACCATAAAATAAAGGGAAGGAGAACCAGAGAGAGGAAGGTGGGTGATAGGCAGGTCATGAAGGTGGAGGGGAAAGAAGGGGAGAAGGGGCCAGAGGGGATTGGTTACCGGAAGTTAGAGAAATTGATGCCGATGCTGTCAGGTTGGAGACTACCAAGACGGAATATGAGGTGTTGTTCCTCTAATCTGCGTTTAGCCTCAACTTGGCAGTAGAGGCGGGTGTGGACAGACAATTCAGTGTGGGAATGGGAAGTGGGATTAAAATGGCTGGCCACCAGGAGATCCTGGCTGTTACGGAGGGCGAAGCGAAGGTGCTTGACGAAGCAATCCCCCAATCTGCGTTGGGTCTCACCGATGCATCCGATGCAGCAGCCTCTGCAACACATGACACCAATGGATTCACATGCAAAGGACTACCTCATATGGAAGGACTGTTTAGGGCCCTGAATGGTGGTGAGGGAGGTGGTGTAGGGGCAGGTGTAATACTTGGCATGGTTACAGGGATAAGTGCCTGGAGGGGCATCGGTGGGGAGGGACAAGCGGACATGGGAGTTGCAGAGAGTGATCCCTGTGGAAAGTGGGGGGGGGGGGGGGGGGGGGGAGGGCAGGGAAGATGTGGCTGGTGGCAAAATCCCATTGGAGATGGCAGAAGTTGTGGAGAATGATATGTTAGATGCGGAGGCTTGTGGGGTGGTAGGGAAGGACAAAACCCTAACCGTGTTATGTTCGGCAGGGGGGAGGAACAAGAAGTGGGGCGAGGGCAGATGTGTAGGAAATGGCAGGCGATATGGGCGAGGGCTACATTGATAGCAGTGAAGGAAATCCTCATTTTCTGGAAAATAAGAGGACATCTCAGATGTCCTGGAATGGAAAGCCTCATCATGGGAACAGATGCAGCAGAGAAGGAGAAACTGAGAGAAGGGAATAGCATCATTGCAAGCGACAGGGTGGAAAGAGGTGTAGTCAAGATAACTGTGGGAGTCAGTGGGTTTGTAAAAGATGTCAGTGGATAATTTGTCTCTGGAGATGGAGACAAAGATCAAGAAAGGGGAGAGAGGTGTTGGAGACAGACCGAGTGAATTGGAGGGCAGGGTGGAAGTTGGTGGCGAAGTTGATGAAACTGACAAGCTCCGCAGGAAGGAGCGGCAATGCAGTCGTCAACGTAGCGGAGAAAGAGGAGAAAGAGTTGAGGAGCGTTACTGGTGTAACTTTAACATGGACAATTCCAAGCAGCCTACAAAAAGACAGGCGTAGCTGGCGCCCGTTTGTCTGGAGAAAGTGAGAGGAGCTGAAAGTTACAGGCGAGTACTGGTCTGCCAGACAGAGGAGGGGAACTGGTTGGGTCTGTTATCAAGAAAGCAGAGAGCCGAGGCCTTCCTGAGGGGGGATGGAAGTGTACAAGGACTGGACATCCATGGTTAAAATGAGGTGGTCAGGGCCAGTTAACTGAAAGTTGTTGAAGTAGAGAGCATGCAGTGTCACAAATGTAGGTGGGAAGGGACTGAACCAAGGGGGACAAAACAGAGTTGAGATAAGAGGATACTATTTCAGTGGGGCAGGAGCAGGTGGAAACAATGGGCCTACCAGAGCAGTTAGGTTTGTGGATCTTGGGTAGGAGCTAGAAACTGGCAGTGCAGGGTTGGGGAACAATGAGGTCAGAGGATATAGAGGAGAGATTTCCAGAAGTGATGAGATCAGTGATGGTGCGGGAGACAGTGGCCTGATGCTTCTCAGTGGGGTTGTAGTGGCCAGCTAGACACCACGAAATGAAGACAGAGTCGTGGGTTTGAAGTCAGAAGTCGAATGAACAACGGGCGCGGTGCGCCTTTAATATCCGAAAACTTCCCACGCTACAGTTCCCACACTGACGTCACGCGGTCACCTGACCTTACCGCGCGCAGGCTTTCCTAGCCCGACGATGGGGAAGGAGGAGGTCCCCCACGCCATCTTGGATCAAGGCCTCTGACGGCGTTTGCGCTGTCGGGAGCCGGTTTGATGAGTCGCTACATAACCCCACCCACCCCCACCAAAACCGGTGATACCGTCGCGAAAACCAGAATTAAATAAACTGACTTGGGTGGACTGCCCCTGCATCGCGCTCGCTGGACCACCACGGGTTGGTCCAAGTCTAAATGAGCCGGCTTCAGCAGGTCAATTGTAAAAACCTCCTCGCGCCCCCCAATGTCCAGCATGAACATAGACCCATTGTTCTTGACGACTGGAATGGCCCTTCGTACAGCCGCTGCAGCGGTATTCGGTGCATGCCCCTCCTGATGAGGACAAACTTAGTCTCGGAGGGAAGTCGGCATACAGGTCAGGGCCTGTCCACGTCGCGAGGTGGGTATCGGGGCCAAGTTGCCTAGCCGCTCACGCAGCCTGTCGAGCGTCGCAGTAGGTTCTTCCTCTGGTCGCCGAGGGGCTGGTAGGAACTCACCCGGGACAACCAAGGGCATTCCGTAGACCATCTCCACGGACGAGGCATGCAGGTCCTCTTTTGGTACAGTGCGTATCCCCAGCAGGACCCAGGTGAGTTCGTCTATCCAGTTGGGCCCAAGGTGGGCCATGAGTGCCGACTTCAGGTGTCGATGGAACCTCTCCACCAGCCCATTGGATTGTGGGTGATAGGCGGTGGCGAGGTGAATCCGGGAATCCCACAAGTCGGCGACAGCAGACCACAGGCCGGAGGTGAATTGAGCTCCCCTGTCTGAGGTGATATGTGCTGGGACACCGAAACAGGCCACCCAAGTTGACAAAAGGGCCCGTGCGCAGGAATGGATGGAGATGTCTGTGAGGGGAATGGCTTCAGGCCAGAGGGTAAAACAGTCAACAATTGTGAGGAGGTACCACGCCCCTCGGGAGACTGGGAGGGGGCCGACCAGGTCGACGTGGATATGGTCGAACCTCCAGCGGGTAGGTTGAAAATCCTGCAGGGGGGCCTTGACATGCTGCTGTACTTTTGAGGTCTGGCAGTGTGTGCAGGACCGGGCCCATTCGGAAACCTGTTTACGCAGGTCATGCCAGACGAACCTGTCGGATACCATCCGAACAGTAGTCCGGATGGATGGGTGTGCAAGGCCATGGATGGCATCAAACACCCGTCGGCACCAGGCAGCTGGGATGATGGGGTGGGATCTACCTGTGGAGATATCGCAGAGCAGGGTGCGCTCACTGGGGCCTATCAGTAGGTCTTGCAGTTGCAGGCCTGAGACTGCGGTGCGATAGCTGGGCATCTCCATGTCCGTTCGCTGTGCCTCCGCCAAGGCGCAGAAATCCACCCCCGGGACAAAACTTGGATGGTGGGCCGTGACAGTGCATCTACGACCACGTTCTCTTTCCCAGATAGGTGGCATACGTCAGTGGTGAACTCTGAGACGTACGACAAGTGCCACTGCTGCCGTGCTGACCAGGGATCTGAGACCTTGTTGAAAGCAAAGGTCAACAGCTTGTGGTCGGTGAAAGCTGTAAACAGCCTGCCCTCCAAGAGGTATCAGAAGTGTCTGATGGCCAGGTACAACGCCAACAGCTCGTGGTCGAAGGTGCTATATTTGAGCTCTGGTGGTCGAAGGTGCCTGTTGAAGAACGCCAGCGGTTGCCAATGCCCTTCGATAAGCTGTTCTAGCACGCCTCCAACCGCTGTGCTGGAGGCGTCGACCGTGAGGGCAGTCGGGATGTCCGTACGAGGATGCACCAACATGACCGCGTCCGCTAAGGCCTGCTTGGTTTCGACAAACACGGTGAGAGCCTCTTCCGACCAAACAATGTCCTTGCTTCCGCCTGACAGGAGAGCAAACAACGGGCGCATGATGCGGGCCGCAGATAGTATGAACCGGTGATAAAAGTTTATCACACCAAGGAATTCCTGCAGGCCCTTGATGGAGGTGGGTCTGGCGAAATGGCGGATGGCGTCGACCTTTGCAGGCAGGGGCATGGCGCCGTGTTTGTTGATCCGATGGCCCAGGAAATCAATTGTCTCAAGCCCGAATTGGCATTTGGCTGGGTTGATGGTCAGGCTGAAATCCCTCAGGCGAGAACAGAGTTGGCAGAGGTGCGTGAAATGTTCCTGGCGGCTGCTGCTGGCGATCAAGATGTCATCGAGGTATAAGACTACAAAGTCAAGGTCACACCCGACAGTGTCCATCAGTCGTTGGAAGGGCTGAGCAGCGTTCTCGAGACCAAAGGGCATCCGGACGAATTCAAAGAGGCTGAAAGGTGTGATCAGCGCCGTCTTTGGAATGTTGTCCAGATGCGCCGGGATCTGGTGATACCCGCGGACGAGGTCAACTTTGGAAAAAATGGACCGCCATGCAGGTTGGCAGCGAAGTCCTAAATATGCGGCACGGGGTACCAGTCCGGGGTAGTAATGTCGTTGAGGTGTCGGTAATCGCCACAGGGTCGCCAGCCTCCAGCTGCCTTGGGGACCATGTGTAGCGGAGAGGCCCATGGGCTGTCCAACCTGCAGATGATCCCCAACTCCTCCATTTTTTTTGGAATTCCTCTTTCGCGAGGCGGAGCTTGTCCGGGGGTAGCCGCCGGGCGCAGGCGTGGAGGGGAGGGCCCTGGGTAGGGACGTGATGCTGGACGCCATGCTTGGGCAAGGTAGTGGAGAACTGGGGCGTTAGTACGGACAGGAACTCTGCCAGGACCCTGGCGAACTCGTTGGTCAACGTGGTGACGGAGTCGAGGTGTGGGGCCGGTAGCTTGGCCTCACCCAATGAGAACGTTTGGAAGGTCCTGGCATGTACAAAATGCTTACCCCGCAGGTCAACCAGCAGACCATTGGCGCGAAGGAAGTCTGCCCCGAGGAGTGGTTGCGTGACGGCGGCAAGGATGAACTTCCAAGTAAAGTTGCAGGTGCCGAACTGGAGGTCTACCAAAACAGGCGCCAAAGGTCTGAATGGCACTGCCGTTGGCGGCTCTGAGGGCGGGTCCTGGTGTGCAGTTGCAAGTCTCGCGGCTGTTGGGAGGCATGACACTGACTTCAGCTCCTGTGTCCACTAGAAACCAACATCCGGAATGCCTGTCCCACACATGCAAGAGGCTATCCGGGTGGCCAGCCGCCGTATCCATCAGCAGCGGCTGGCTCTGGCATTTCCCAGAAACTTGCATGGTGGCTGGCGCCTGCGGGCATCAGCGTCCCACCGTTGGTGGTAGAAACACCCTCGGTCGGTCGGTGTCTCAGACCTGGTGGCGGGTGGGGTGCGTTTGATTGCTGGGTTTGGCCTGCTGGGTACATGGCATGGCAACACACTCGACAGATGCCCCGCTCTCCTTTTTCGCCCGCCAAAGGACATCCGCCTGGGCGGCCACCTTCCGGGGGTTGCTGAACTCAGCATCTACCAGGAGCAGGTGGATGTCATCAGGTAACTGCTCCAGGAAGGCCTGCTCAAACATCAGGTAGGGTTTGTGCCCATCTGCCAGGGCCAACATCTCGTTCATGAGCACAGAGGGGGGTCTGTCGCCCAACCCATTGAGGTGGAGGAGGCGGGAGGCCCGTTCACGTCAGGAAAGACCGAAAGTCTCGAGAAGGAGGGTCTTGAACTTATCGTACTTCTCCTCCTCCGGGGGCGCCTGGATGAAGTCCTCGACCTGGGCTGCGGTGTCTTGGTCGAGGGCGCTCACCACATAGTAGTACTTGGTGTCGTCCCTGGTGATCTGGCAAACCTGGAACTGGGCCTCGGCCTGGTCGAACCAGACACGGGGCCTGAGGGTCCAAAAGGTAGGCAGTTTAAGGGCTACTGCCTGTACCTCTTGTGGTGCAGACATCGTGGGTCCAAAAACGTTTGGGCCCGTCGGGGTCACCAATGTAGCGGCCAGCTACACACTATGAAATGAAGACAGAGTCGCAGGTTCAAAATCAGAAATCGAATGAATGACAAGGGTGCGGTGCGCCTTTAATATCCGAAAACTTCCCGCGCTACAGTTCCCGCGTTGACGTCACGCGGTCACCTGACCTTCCCGCACGCAGGCTTTCCTAGCCCCATGATGGGGAAGGAGGGCCCCGCGCCATCTTGGATCGGGGCCTCCGACGATGTCAGGAGCCAGTTCGATGCCAGTGCGGTGAATCACTACAGGGTCCTGGTTCAGGGGCACGCAAGAGGTGTCTGAGAGCTGCTGTCTGGCCTCGGCAAGGTAGAGGTCAGTCTGCTAGACTAACAGCACTGCCCTTGTCTGCGAGTTTGATGGAGAGGTCAGGATTAGTGTGGAGAGAATGAGCAGTGCATTCAGAGGGGGTGAGGTTGGAATGGAGTGGTGAAGTCCAGACGGTTAATGTTCCGTCGGCAGTTAGAGATGAAAAGATCCAGAGTGGGGAGAAGGCTAGAGCTGGGTGTCCAAGAGAAGGAGGAGTGCTTAAGGCAGGAAAAGGGGTCATCAGTGGGCAGTGGAGAACCCTTGCCAAAGTAGGAGGCCTGAAGATGGAAGCAACAGAAGAGCTCAGCATCATGGCAGATGCGGCACTTGAGGTGTGGACACAGGGATGAAGGTAAGGCCCCCGCTGAGAACAGAACGTTTCACTTCAGAGGGGAAGGTTGGAGGGGATAGTGAAGACACAACAAGGGTTGGAGCTGGGGTCTAACTCCTGCTGGGAGCGGTTTCTCCAGCAGATTACTTGTTGCTCCAGATTCCAGCATCTGCAGTCTCTTGTGGATCCAGGTTTCAATCCCAACAACTACCGCAGGCTGTATGGATTTGTACATTCTCTCTGTGACCTCAGATTTCGCCCCCACATCAGAATCTCAAAGAAATGTAGGTTGGTAGGTTAAAGTGGCCACTGAAAATTGCCTCTAGGGTGCAGGTGGATTGTAGCAATTTCCTGGAATAAAATGTAGCAGACAAACCAGGAAATAGGCTATTTTAGATCTTGTATAAATGAAACAATTAATAATCATCATTTTTACCCAGTGGATTAATATTGCCAATATCAAAATACTGTTAAATTCCTTCCCAAGCCTGAAACTGTAGTCTTAAAAATATTGCCAAGAAAAGTATGAGGGGCAAATGCGTCATGGCGAGTTAAGAAATCAGATTAAAAACAGTTAAGAGGCAAATTATGCAAATTTTAAAATTCTGAATGAAATTACATCCCATTGAAAAATAAACTCCATAGGAAAAATATTCTATGAGTGGCCATCTAAAATTAAGAATGATATTAGATTAAAAAAATGGGCTTATAGTGAAGCACAGCTCAGGTAAACCTGAAGATTGTAACCAAAGGATGACCCAGAAAAAATTGAAAAAGAAATCTAGCAAAAACTAAACAGATTTGAAGAATTTTAGAAACATGCAAATAATAAGTTAGTACAATAGCTTTGAAATGTTGAGATAGGATCATCTGTGAGGAGAAATGGTTGAGATGTCATTAAGTTTTGTCCTGTCGTCACACACAGAACAGTAATACATCCCAAATGTAGCATGGTACCAGGGCGTCAATTAAAACTTTATCAGTGATGATGGCAGGAAGAACTAATGGGGTTAAAGGCTGACAAATCCACTGGACTTGAAGGCCAAGATGTTGAGGTTCTATGAGTTGACTGAAGAGGCAGTGGATGTGTTGGTTATGACCTACCAAAAAGTTTTCCAAATTCTCAAATGGCTCCATTGGTTTGGAAATAAGTAAACGAAACTCCGCTAACCAAGAGGATATTGTAAGACAGTGAACTACAAAACTAATGTCAAGCTAACCAAGAAAATGCTGGAATTGATTAAAGTCACAAAAGGGCAACGTGATTGAGCAGAGTTAACAGGCTCTTGTGAAAAGGGGAACTCATATTTATCAAATCTATTATTTTTTTTAAATATTGTCACCACCAGGGCAGATAAAAGAAACTGGTTGGACTATACTTAAATCTACTCTCTGACAGGAAGGATAGAAAAAAATTATAAATCCTGTTGTTCAAATATACTTGAGTGCCCTTGTACACAAATCAAAATTAGCAAGTACAGAAAATAATTAGAAATGAAAACATGATCTTTTGCAAGCTGGCTTAAAAGTAGTTAGGAATGACAGGTGATCTTATCAAAAC
The DNA here is from genome assembly GCF_009764475.1 of Pristis pectinata. Classification (NCBI taxonomy): domain Eukaryota; kingdom Metazoa; phylum Chordata; class Chondrichthyes; order Rhinopristiformes; family Pristidae; genus Pristis; species Pristis pectinata. The sequence goes on along the minus strand of NC_067412.1, from coordinate 35,098,838 downwards.
AAGATTCTGAAGTGGCTTTAGCATCCAACTGATGTTGAGAAAAGTTTTCCCTGGCTGAAGAGTCCAGATTTGGGAACAGTGTCAAGATTTAGGACAGACATTTTAGCACTAGAAACTGTTTGAAGGATCAAACTCAGGACTGTAAATCTTTGTAATTCCTGACCCAAGAGGGCTCATTTAAAGCTGAGGTTTATAGAGTTTTAGAACTGCACAAAAAAAAATGCAGATGGGACTGCAAAGTAATTTAAAGTGTCATGATTTTGTCAAATGAGAGCAAGTTCCAAAGCAGCATGGCTAACTCCAGCTCCAATTCCTTATGTTCACTTTCTTGGCTAAGATAACTTGGACCCAATAATCCAGCTATTCAGATTTACACCGACCAAGAAGACCAACGTTTTACTTCATCATCTTGATTCACTAGGATGAAGGGAGGAGGAATGCTCTTACACCTACCAAGGTTCATGGTAAATCCAGTTTTGTAGAAGCTTGGAGAATTCAGAGAATGAGCACAGACCCATTTCAGTTTACAACTTATTCCCTCAGATAAAGACATTGATAAATGAAAATTACCATATGACGTTCCAAAACTACACAGGTTCTAATCATAGCCAGTACCCACAAAACAAGCTCAAGTCAGATCTAGTATTTTTTTATCCTCTTTTAATGCAGTCCATGGCATGCTCGCAACTTACAACCCAATGCAAAACCAAGGTAAACTCGACAGTCACTCCAACCTGAAAGCAGTAAACTACAGCACAAACACAATGACAACTTATCCCCATCTAGGTGAAATCCAATTGCCATGTCCACGTTTTCCACAAATAAGAATGTATAGTTAAAAGTGCATTTAATCTTGTGGACAACAAAACTGAATTCATACTAATTCTGATGACAATGCACATGCAGGAAACTGGTTATCTTCTTAATAATACATTCCTTCCTTAGCTCACATCACCTCTAAAAATACCCCACCCACACATATACCTTCCTTTCTTCCCTGGATATATTTGCAGCAGCAACATGGCCCCCAGACCAGCTGATTGTTTTTTTTTAAAAAAATGCAGAGAGCCTTGCCAGTCAGTTAAACCCCATTCCTGGCTTACTGCTTGTCAAAAGATTTTGAATGCCTGCCCACTAAGCATTTGTAGCCATATTCAGTCAGAAGAACCTTCTTTTCAACAAGTCTCATCTTCTTCCCAAGATCCAACGCCAAAGAAACCTGTGTCCAGCCAGTTTGATTCATGCCATGCAATATCAAGAAATGAGTAATAGATAGAGGCTACGGAACCAAACAACATCCCTGCTGCAACACTTAAATAATTTTAGAACTAGTACCTCTTGCCAAGCTGTTCTTGTGCAATAATAACTTTGGCATCTAACATTGGAAAGTTACACAGGTATATCTGTTGACAAAAACAGGAGAAATTAATTATGGTTAATTAAAGCCCTCAGTCTATTCTCAGACATCAGACTGATGGAAGGTGTTGTCAACAGTGTTGTCAAGCAGCACCTATTCTCCAATAACTAATTCACTGAAAGAAACTGCTGCAGGAACCCAATGGGTTGAGCTGCACCTGGTCTTAATGCAGGGTCTCGACCTGAAACATTAACGATTCCTTTCCTTTTTGCACCACAATAAAGCATCTGCAGTCTCGTGTCTCCAAGGGACTGCAGATGCCAAACTGTTTTTTGCCAGGACCACAAACCTCCTAACCTCATCATAGACTTGGTCCAAATGTAGACCACAGCCAAATCCTAGTGGAGAGTAGGAGAGTGACTGCCCTTGACATCAAGGATGCACTTGAATGCAGCATCTAGGAGCCTGGATGAAACTAAAGAGGAATCAATGGGAAAACACTTCAATGGTTCGAATCACTACTTGCACAAATCATCCCAGCCCCAGGACATTACTACAGGAGTTCTGCAGAGCAATGTCCCAAGCCTAATCATCTTCAGGCACTTCAATGAATTTCCTTCAATCACAAGGTTAGATGTGGGCATGTTTGCTGAGCAATCAAATGTTCAATTCTGTTTGTGATAACTCAGAATAAAGCACTCCATGCTTCAAGACCCAGACAACATGAAACATGGGCTGAAATTCCAAGCAACATTTGCATCATGAAAGTGTAAGGCAGTGACCAACAAGTAGACTCTAACCACATACTCTTGATGTTTAATGGCACTACCATCACTAAGTTTCTCACAAACACCATCCTGGTAATTACCATTGACCAGATACTGAACTGAACCAGCCACTACTGCTGCCAGCACAAAAGTAGGTCAGAGTTTGGGTATGCTGCAGAAAATTACTGACCTCCTGACACCCAAAAGTCTTTATACCATCTACAAGGCAGAAGTCAGGAGTATGCCTCTTGCCTGGATAAGTGCAGCACCAACTCTTCAAATAGTTCAGTGCTATCCAGGACAATGCAGCTGTTTGATAGGCATCCCATCCACAACGTTCATTCCCTCCACCATCAGCATACTGTGGCTGCAGTGTGCCATCTGCAAGTGTACTATAGGTACTCACCCAAGCTACACTAACAGCACCTCCCAAACCTATAACCTTTAGTACCAGGTGAGGACTAGGGCAACACATGCACAAGAACAGACTCTTGAAGATTCCCCAAATATCTCACCACCTTGACATAAATATATCACTGTTCCTTCATCGCTGGGTCTAAATCCTGGAACTCCAGACCCAAGAGCAAGAGTTTCTTCAGCATAAAGATCATAGGAGTTTAATGCATCTATCAAAGGCAATGAAGGATAGGCAATACTAGCGATGGCCATTTCCCGAGAAATTTTAACAAATTCAAATAAGATCTCTCATGACATTTGGGGCTCTCAGATTGACACGAGTCATTTCAGATCATCAATCTGGCCCTCTCCACAAAATGCTGTTGCAGCATGAAGTCTTTTACTACAAAAAGTGAGTACCCTCAACTAGCCCAACTGATAATTACTACACGCCAGCACAAAGTGGTGGTTAACCATGCAGTGTCTGGATCACTTCTTGTCATTCGATAAGATTATGGCTGATCCTGTGATTTCAAGGCCATTTTCTTTCTCAATCCCAAGATTCCTTTCCCAGCATCAAAAACCAGAGTCTTGAATATACCCAAAGATTCAGCATCCACCCCCTCTATGAGTTTTGGAATTTTGTTTAGGGAGAGAAGTTTCTTTTTTAAAAAAATCTTATATGGATGCTTTAAACAAAAACTCAGCATCCAATGTGCAAATTCTGGCATCTTCCCAGGATGTTAGGTCAACAACTTTCCACCAGAACGGTTTATTTCATTACTGAGTTCATTCACACACTTGACAACCCAATTTCTAGGTTCGAGCATCCTTTCTCTGCTAAAGTTGCACATGTTAGCAATTACTTTCTCTTAAATCAGACAACAAAAACACCGGGTACTGTAATTCATCCCAATCCTCTTCCAGTCCCTTGCTCACATGACAGCGAAGACCAGAACTGGGTATAGTAATGTCCAGTTTCAAACTGCTTGCTAACACTTTAGGGTCAGAGGAGGACTGGTTTTGAGATTTCTGAAGCTTGCTAACATGAACTGTATTTCAACAAGAGTCAGCATCAGAGAGAAGAGAAAAAGGTAGGGAAGCAATTAAAAACACATCCTATCCTTCGTCTGGAATCTGTTGGCAGGATCTTTTAATCAAACAATGTTATTTGAAGCATGTTTAGGTTCCCTTGTTAGTGGATAAGTACAGTGATTGGTCTCTCAACAAAGTGTAACAGCCAACAGCAACACAGCATGATACTCTGAGAAAGGTAATTATGGGGGGATTTTAAACAGGAATGCAACTTTACAGAGGAACCATATGCAGTTAATTACAGCGAAATAAAACACTAGTGTACACTTTACAATAGAAAAATCAAGATTACTTTTACAATAGCACCAAAGACATTTGTTCCAAGTGTCTCCTTACCAAAGGATTCCTGGAATGTCTACAGAATATTTACTTTTAAAAAAATTACAAAGTTGGCTTGAAGAGGACTCTGCCTCGTTCTGAACTAATTAAAGCCTTTCAAACTAAAGCCATCAGTGGAACATTCCCTTCGAAATGTTCCCCAGCAACATGATCTATTTTTCCAAAAGCAGTTTTTCTCATTAAAAAATAGCTTATGCATCAAGTCTGATGTAAAGGGATGGAATGTGAATTTTGGACATAACACCAGTAATTTCCTAAAGCTGTTCATCTCAATGCAGGATGGCACCAAGACCAAGACAGAGGCAAAGTTTATCCTCATTGAAATGGCAAGGTGAAAATAAACAAGGGCACTTGCACCACTTGAAACTCCAAAAACACCAAATGATTTCTAACTGCTCCTGATGGCAATAGTTTTGCTCTCCTGTCCAGCTTCCCATCTTTCAGTCTCTGCAAACTTGTGCTCATTTGAGCTTTGCATCTTCTATCCTAAATCAGTCCACTCTTCACTTGGTACTTGTTGACCAATACTGGCTACTGGTTAAGCAACAAATGTTGTTAAAAAAATTCACATCCTCTTTCAAATCCTTCTACACTCTCTAAATTTCCCTTATCCATATTACCCTCAAACAGCTGCATTTGTTTAATTGCTCCATCATTGCCATTCTTGCTTTCAGATGCCTGGCCCCCAAGCTCTAGAATCAGTTTCAAATCCTCTTCATCTGGTTTCCAGTTTCCCCACTTAAATATCAGACTCAATGCAGATTTTGCTGAAAATGTTAAGATACCTTAAGGTGTTTATAAAGCAGCACTTCACATGGCAAATTACAAACTGCTGCCACCCAAACAGACCAGCAACATTCCAGCTCCTTGGCAACCCCCAACCCCTCCACTCATGGATTAACCATCCTCTGATACCATGCTCTGGTGGCCATCCTTTCTGGGAAAGCCCCCAGTGCCAAAGACTTCAGTGCCACAGCCAAGCCATCAGCATTCAATCATCCCAGACTCCCAGTGATTACTGCCAGCACAAACTGACCAATTTGACATCCTCTACCCACCCCCTCCACCCTCAGAGTGCAATATACATTGAACATGGGACTCCTTGGTATAATGGGAATGCCACTCAACTGTCAATCTACTGCACAAACAAGCTCCATTTGGAATTTTACTTGGTTCCATGTGTTTTTGGGATTTAGGATCACATCCAGTTGTGGTGCCAGCAGCATGCATTTACTTTTAATTTACTTCATTCCCAGTGACCAAATGAAATGACACTATCACATTCAAAATTCACACTTGCTTCTCTTCTCCAGCAATTTTGAATCTCAGATGCTGCAGTACCCAACGCAAGATCAAAATGTATTATGAGAAAAACCAAAACACCGCAGACACTTCCACAAAAATAAAATTGATAGTACTCACAGAATTTACAGATACTTTCCACTCTACACTTATTCAGGGGTCTAAACAATTTGATGGAGGTATAAGAGATCTCATTTTGTTAAAAATACTTTCAACTGTTGAAAAAAGGAAGAATTGCGAAGCCCACCATTTTACAGGATATTGTAAGGCAGCATGAAGCACAAGGAGCTCCCTGCAATCTATTGTGTCTGTCAAGTGTACACTATCTAGCAAAACCAAGCTGCAAATCTCAACTTACTTCCAGGGGCAGGCCTGATCAGCCAGCCGACCTGTGACCGAGCAGAATAAAAGGCATTCAAAGTGCATTACCTCCAGAGAAACTGGAAGCCACTGCTGAGACAACTCACGATCACAATAGTAATACTAGCTCATTTACAGGGCAGCATTGATCAATCCAGACAGTGCAAGAGTTCACAGCAACATTGTGGAAAACTTTGGAAATTTACATACATGTTTTATAGCCTCGCTTAACCTTCACAATTAAATGTTACTGGTATATTTAAAAAGCAACCATGCATGAAGCTTGGCGTTCTTCAGCCTCAGGGCATGGAGAGCTCTAGGACCAGATTGGAGAAGTTACTCACTGGGGAGACTGTGTAGCATCTGTAAAGTGCTTTGTTTGGCCAAATGCCATAATCCATCACTCAGCAAATCACTAGAGTTATACCAAGACATCACATCAGTAGAGTTCCACACAAAATGTTTGCCAGAAACTGCCTGTAGAGATGAAGTATTTTGGGTTGGGGACGAGGCAGAGAGAAAAGAAACAGGAACATGACTCGAGTGTTTTTAGGTGAGAATTATTCACTCACTTTAGCTCAGCAATACAGTGGCTTAATGACATTGTTTGACGAGACTGCTGCCTGCAGCCACAACTGAGATGCTGGAAAACAAAAGACAAAACAAAACTCTAATGTGTGACCTTTAAGGCCAACAACAGACAGGAAAATCCAAACTGGCCAACAGCAGTTAAAGTTCCTGCATCTTAGTTTCTAAGGCCCCAGTTCTCTATCAAAAGTTTCCTACAGTGTGCCCCTTGTATCCTTAGATTTTGCTAACTCAATTTTAGTTTCTTTTCATGAAGCCACCTTTAATCTGCAACATGAAAAGGAGAAACACGAATAGCACATGAAGCATTGGCATCAATAAAAAATGTACAGTCCATACCAAATGTACAATTTCTCCCTCATTAAGGTGCCCATTCTTGGAATAGTTTCATATCCTGGAGCCTCCACCATTTCTTCTCAAGTACATATTGTTCATAAGAAACAGAGCAAGTAGGCTCCATTGAGCCTGTTCAATTTTAATCATGGTAAGATAGCACCTTACTTTTGTACATAATCCCATAGTGTACAAATTCATGTCAGTCTCAGCCTGTTAGCTGCTTGGCTGTATGTTAGAAACAAATTTACAGAATTATTTTGAGGTAACACTAGCCCTGGAATGAAAGTTACCAGAATGAACTTCAGCAAAATCTCCATTTTCTTTCACACAGATGCATACATCATCTTTTGGTTTATAGCCATTTCCACCTGCAATTTTATTTGCTCCTCACCAACAAACAAGTGGGATGGCCAGTAATCCACGCGTACATTTTGAAAGCCACTTTAACATTATACTTGCAAAATGCAAATTCTGCATTGTTGCCATTTATTGCCAGTATGCATTGGTACAAACATTTTTTCCAAGTAGGTCTGCAGAGTAGTAATTTTTTAAAATTTATTAAAACAAAAATGGAGATCAAAAAAAATTTTACAATCAGCTATTAAATCATTTGTTGACACTTTGCAACTCACCCAATTTTCAGGCTTCCTAGCAACAGTAAAATTTGTTCCTATCCTTTAATTCCTTTCCTTCCATCATTTATCTGTCAAATCTTTTAATCTCATTTCCCAATTGACCTTAACCAATGCACCACTCTCACCATGCATATTTAGCTTTACTGATAATGATTACTTCCCCCCCCCCCCCCAAAGAGGACAATGAGATTACTAATTAACCCTGTCCTATTATATGCAACAAGTCTAACCAAATCAGCTCCCCGGTTGGTTTCATTGTGCATTATTTCAGAGGACAAGTCTTCCGTTTCTTCCATCCCAGACTGAAATGATGTTACTCTCAGCTAAATGAGTATCAGTGGCGCTTGACTCAATTTATCTGGTAATGCTGAAACTGAAATGTTAACAGGAGCAACAATTGTTTATATTGCACTGAATTTCCACTACCCAGTCAACTAGTTAATGGAACAACCTAGCCTCTATATTCCAAATATGCAAAGCAGCTATCAGATTTCCACTTAAAAACCAAGACCAGAACCTGAATCTTTTGATGGCAGCAAACGCTGGTCCCCAGCCTTCACTTGGAGCAGAACCAGGAAATGAACAGGGGAGAGCATTCAGAAATCAAGCCTATTAGCAAGTATCAGCTTTCCCACCTATCAAAAGTTTACTAAAGGGCTCCAAGCAATTGCTTCTCTCTCAACCATAAAAATTCTGCACCATAGGGAGGAAGCTAAAAGCAGTTGTCATTCTACAAATAGTTACCAATGTTTTAAAATCTCCCTTCACAAGTTGCAATCACACTGTGCTCCTTTATGAATCAGCACTGCAATCATTTTCAACTACACAAAAGTAATTCTGCTGCAAAAAAAACAGAACAATTGCTTAGATAGCAAGTAGTGCTCAATCAACAGATAAAAGCTTAGCTCCCAAAAAGTTGTTCTGTACACAAGTGCAAACCCCTAGCTCACATTCAATCACCTAATTTCTTGACAGAAGAATTTAAGTCAGTGACTAGAACAAATACTTTAAAAATGGCTATCATCCAAGTCCCCAAAACATCATTCCTCACCCTAAATCTAACAAAAAGACAATTACTCTCTCAGTCTGAAAGCTGTAATCCTTTGTACAGATACAACTCCACAAACACCAGCTGTCACAGTAGACTTTTACTTTAATTGCAATACCCTTTCCTGGTTTGAATAAAAACAGCCAATTTAACAAAGACCAAGGAGTAAAAGTGTAATTTCTCCAATTTATAAATTATTGCAACTTTGTTATGACTCCTTAAATAGGAATAAACTGGTAACAGGAGTGAAGGAAGCCAAAGGGTAACCTTAGAGGCTTACAAAATCATGAGGGGCACAGATAGGGTAGATAGTCATAGTCCTTCCCAAGTTAGGGGAGTCTAAAACTATGGGGCATAAGTTTAAGGCGAGAAAGGATTTGAGGGGCAAACTTTTCCCCACAGAGGGTGGTGGGTACATGGAATGAGCTGCTAGAGGAAGTGGTACAGGCAGGTACAATAACATTGCTAAGAAGACACTTGGACAGGTACATGCATAGCAAAGGGCCAAACGCAGGCAAATGGACCTAGTTTAGATAGGCATCATGGTTGGCATGAACTAGTTAGGCTGAAAGGCCCGTTTCCATGCTTTATAATCTCTGACTCAGATTAGGGCCACCAAGGCACCTTATTTCACAGGACAGTTTGACCCAATCCAATAGGAAGCCTAGAGGGAGGCAGGCAGGCAGGCCTTGCCAATTCCCTGCAGCTATGAAGTCTACAAATGATTTTCTCTCCTTTCCCCACTTTCAATTTGAGAACCAGTCCTTCATTCAGCACACAGAAACTAGGAACTCAGTACTGCAAACACAACCACCCATGAACCAATCATGCCCAACTGCCCATGTGCCAAAGAAAGCTTTCAAGCTCTAACTCCCCAGTTCTCATGCACTAACAAACCAGAGCTGAATCAAGGCTCGATTTCTAGGAAACCTGGAACAAGTGAATGGGAAGGGCCATGTAGCCTCACTGGAAAAAACAACAAATCTTAAATTCACAATTGACTTCTGCTAATACAAAATAGTTGAAACTTCAATCCCTTGAGATATTTCCTCCAATGAATGCAATGAGATTGTGATCTGTACCTTATCTACATTCTTCTGCCTTGGCTCCATAACTCTGGATACCTGGTCTAGGAAAAAAATGTATTAAATCTGATTCAAAATTAATTGAGTGAGCATCAACAGCCTTCTGTACAATGGGAGTTCCATCCTTCTATCGTGCAGCCTGGGCCAGAAGGTAGTCCTGCCCTTGGTGTTTTTTTTAAAAAAAGGAAAAAAAATGTATTACTGAGCATCACCAGCAAGGTCAGAATTTATTGGTTACCCCCCAATTGCTTAAAAGAGGGTGGTGGTGCAGTGAGAGAACTTGATCCACTATTCATTCTGCTGTGAAGATAATCTCAAAATGTTTTTGGGTAAGGCATTCCAGTACTTAGATCCAGCAGAAGTTGCAGGTTTGGCAAGTATTCATTGTTTAATTGTTTCTAGTGGAAAGGACATGCAAATATTAAGCAGCAACTGAATCCAGCTTGACCACAATGCTCTAATCAATGTCCTCATGTCAGTATAATCTTGTCAAATTAAGATCTGTGAATTTTACTCGTTCTGAAAACAAACCATGTTTGCAAGCCTCCAACTGACTTTCCCTCAATATGTTGCCGTTGAAACTTCAATTCGTGGAGACATTTCTTTCAATTTATGCACGCTACAAACAAAAGCAAAACCCTGACTAGAACAAAACTGCAGTCCTGTGATTTCCTTCCTGCACCCCCCACCTCCAAAGTGTTCATTTAAATACAAGACACCAAATTCCACTTTCAAGAGGTGCAGAATTATACTGGAATTGGAACATTCATTGGAAGTCCCACACCACCAGGTTCAAGAACAGCTACTTCCTTTCAACCATTCAGTTCTTGAACCAACATACAAAACCCTAATCACTACCTCAATATTAGCAACACTATGATCACTTTGCACTACAATGGACTTTGTTTTTGTTATAATTTTTTTTCTTGTAAAAACAGTATATTTTATGGTAAATGTATGTTTTTCTTGTGATTGCTGTTCACCTGACACTACGTGCCTGTGATGCTGCTGCAAGTAAGTTTTCCATCGTACTTGTGCATACGTGTACATATGACAATAAACTCTACTTTAGACTTTTTGGGAACATGGGCAATCCAATGTTGTTCTGACATTGCCAAATAAAGCAGCATGTACTAGTTGGGAGACCTACTGGGTCTACTTCCCTAGGCCTTTTTGCAACTTATTTATACAGCAATTTCAATTTTCATATTAAACTCTAGTTCAAATCCCACTCACCAGAAACAAATATTAAAACCCTGATACAGAGAAGAGTGGAACAAGAATGAGGGACAAGATAACCAACCTGTCAAAGTATGGTAAATTTGCAACTATGACTGTTAATATAGTGACATGTGACATCAAAATGCACCACCTCAGAAAGGCTAAAGACTGCATATTTCCCTGAAGAGAAAGAGGGAATGCAGACTACTTCCAATATCTCAATGGGTTTCAGAGTTTGCATTGGCAATATCTCCCAATTTTCTCCTGCTCTTACACAAGGTATGCCTGTACAATTTTACAGGTGGCAGGAACCAGCTGGTATTTCACAATGGCAAGTGTCAATAGGTAATGGTTCAAACATCACAGTATAACAGACACCTGCACAGCAGAAGTGTCTGTTAAGGTGATAAGTGGGCAACAGCAGGAATGTCTACATCACGAGTATGGAAACCATTTTTGGCCATTAAGGTAAAAAGGGAATATTGGGTTAAGGCTAGAAAGTGGTGCTGAGGAATAAGATTAACTATGACCTCATTGAAAAGGTGAACAGTGAAGGAGGTCAAAGAGTCTACACTCACTTATTCCTTAATTTTTTTTTACCCCTGATCCCATTAGAGTAAAACTCCATTAATCTGGCATGCCCAGGACTTTAGTGGTGCTGGACCAACACATTTTCCAGACTATCAATACTATAGACTTTTAATTAACCTTTTAAAAAACAAAGACGTTCAGCAAACTCAACAAATAACAGGGTTGTGTGGGAACCAAGGGCGCAATAAATTGGAAGGGAAACACAGGAACCAGGGTCTAGGCGAGTTGAGATTGCACACATCACCTGGTGAGCCAGGTGCCAAGCCATCAGGATTTCGAAATGGTCAGATAGTGGGCTATCGGAGTTTCACTGTTTAACAATTAACCAATGAATGCCATTGTACCCAACAATGGATGGAACCATAACTGTGGATGGACACAAGAAAGTGGTGAATGGCAAGGAGAATAGGGGTCTTTCCTCTCTATTTCATGACTACAGATGGAGACCATTTTATTCTCCTCCCTCCATTCCATTTAAGTGCAGACACATTTTCCACAAAAGCCCAGAAAGTTTTTATAATGTTGTTTGCATATCCATCCATACACCAGTCTGGGAGGCGAACAGTATTTGGCCTCTTAGATCTTGCTCCTTTGATAGCAAAACTTCCTACTTATGTAGACAAAAGAGACTACAGATGCCAGAATCTGGAGCAAAACAAAACAGAACACTTGAAGTCCGCACGCCCAGCAGCATCAGTGGAGGTCAAAAGGCACAAATCAATGTTTCAGGTTCAGACCCTGCATCAGGATAAAGAAGAGAAAAGATTGCCAGTATGTAGGAGTACAAAGGATGCGGTGGGGAGAAGAGAATAAAAGCTGGTAGGTGATAGGTGGAACTAGATGGGGAGGGGATGATGGGCAGATAGAACCAGGTTGGGGTGGGGTGGGGAAGGAGATGGGAAAGATGAACAAAGGGAGAAGAAAACTAGGTGGACAAGGCAGTGTGTGTGTGGAGGAGAACACCAGGGATGTGGGTTATCTGAAATTGAAAATTAAAATTTATGAAGAGACCAAATGCAAATTGGAAGAACAACAACATCTCACATTCTGCTTCGGTAGCTTGCAGTCCAGTGGCATAAATACTGAATTTTCCAATGATCTTTGCTCCCGATGACAAAGCACTTTTTTGTTTGCAGAAACTGTGTATACATTTAAACTCCAGTGTGTTTTATTCTTTACTAATACTAAAACAGTCAAGAATTTCAGTAAAGACACATTGCTATTGGAAACACAAACAATGTGCAAAATTATAACATTAATCCAGAAAATTAAATGTTAAAATTGAGTAGCTTGAAGTAAAAGTAGCATCCTGGTTTGAGCTAATTTTCCTGCAAACTGCTCAAAATTATTTCCAGAGTGATTGGTAGCAATTCGTGGTTCACAAAAGCATTCAATATACATTCAATGCAGCAAGATAAATCACAAGGAGTATAACATTTCTGCACAACCTGGAGGCCCATTGCCATTCTGTATAACACAACTAACTTTCTTGTAAAATGCAAAATTGTGGAGTTTCAGGACATCTACTGGATTGCCCAATGTCCAGAACAGGTGCTGTTATTCAGGTTAGTGGCAACAGCTACAACAGGATTCTGCAACTGGTAACCCGACCAGATTCTAGATGTGGAATTCTCTTCCTGATGGAGTCATCATACACTTATATGCTCTCTAGATCTGAAATTCTGAGACAACACTAAAAAAAATAGAAGTCATTCTGGGAATGGCTTATGTTTTATATGGAGTTAGATACAGGATGAAATTCTCCACCTGATCTATGAAAGGCCACCAGGCCTGCAATGGATTTCCAGCAGTGTTTCAGGCCTCCAGTGTTATTTGCTCAAGAAGATTCTTTATAAAACAATCCATAAACTTGGCAAAGTGCTATCTTCCTCTTTCCTTAAAGTAGGATACTTTCCTGAGTATGTTGCAATATTGTGGGGGTGGAGGCTGTTGCATAATTAGAAACATTTACGAGTTGGACCCATTAGAGGAAAACAAAGACATCTATTTTTCTTTTAATGGCAGAAGCCACGTCAGCTGGGTTCATCTACTGTCTTAAAATAATGGATTGAGAAAGTGATTAGGAAAAATAATTATACTTTTTCTTAAGCTGTAGCAGAGTTTGCAATAACTGCACTTAAACAAGTCTACTTACTATATGACAAAATTCAATGGGAGAAATATAAAAACATTAAGTTTACAATAAGACAGCTACCAGATTCAACAGGAGGTTTCGTACAGAACATTACAGGGCATGCAAGTCTGCTGAACACACAAATGGAGCAGAGTTTATTGTCTGGGATTTTAGAGAGCAATGGGGATGGTGGAAACAGCAGCATTTAAAAGGCAAGACAAAGTTTTTGTTTCCTTCTAGCTGCTGGAGAATGCTTCTGATAATTGGAGGGTGGGAGGATGGGCTACAATTGTCGGATCATTGAAAGGTGATGACAGACATCTCCTGTGTACAAATTGGAAGTTACTTTTGTACACTGCATTCAAATCAAGTAGAGACAGGCATTCGAAATTCATTTTTCATTTCCCACAACCCCTCTAGCTTCTTTATTACTTTGTATTTTCCATCTTCCACCAGAACAGTTGCCTTTTAATGTTCTACTGGTTGTTTGAAGTTGAGACAAGTTCTCAGGAGACCTATGCAAATATTTGTAAACCACAGCCAGAATGATAAATTAAATGCAACAACGCTACTGAAGCATACATCATGGATTTGAAAACACTTCTTACAATATGATCAGAAATCAAAATTAAAGGTGCAGAAAATATTTGCACTAATGACATACTATATGCAAAATTCATCAGGTGGCACCAACAATCAAATTTCTGGCTGCTAAACCAATAATCTCATTAGACACTGATCAATTCAAAAGGCAGAACATACTGAAAGACAACCAAGGTTGCTACAGCAGATTCAACCCCTGGCTTGATGAAACTACATGCCAGGAGGCACAGCATAATTTGCTTTTGAGGATGCACCAGAATTCTCTTAGCTCCAAGCTACTCATTAAAGTCCTCACTTAAGTCATCCATCCCAATCTGTGTATCTGCAAGTCACTTTTTTTATTTGGTAAAGCTCATGAGCAGCTTGGGATGTTTATGCTCGGCTAGAGTTGTTGTATAAATGGAAGCTATTGAATCCCAATGCTAGAACAGCAAAGGCTGAGGAATGATATAATTGCACTGCATAAATTTATACTGGGTTTTGACAGAAACTTTCCTTAGTTGAGTGGTTAATTGTCAGAGGGTATAAATTCAAAGCAAGTGGCAGTTGGATTTGAGGAGATATGGCACTGAAAGATGGTTTAGACTGGATCGCATTTTTGTCCAGTATGATTTCCAAATGGCTTCATCCCCATTGTAAGTTTACGAATCAAAGGTAATCCCTAGAACATTTATGGAAGGAACCTAGTAATGGTAAGCCCTTGAATGTCAAGGGTAGATAGTTGGGCAAACCAATTGGCTGGTAATGTGCACAACATGTTTTGTTTTTACCTATATCAGTCTGTACCTGAGCATTGGCTACATCTTGCTGTACAAAACCATGGGCTGCTTTGTTTCCTGTGGAATCCAAGTAGAACTGAACAGTACAATCAGCAGCAAGCATCCCCATTTGTGACTATAAGGGAATGGTTATTGGTGAAGCAGTTGAAGATAGCTTGATCTCTGACACGGCCCCAAGGAATTCTTGTAGCACATCTTGAGGCTAACCATTGATATTCAATAACCATCTTTCGTACACACTATACAACTCCAGTCAGTAAAGTCTTTTTTTTCTTTTAAGTCCTAGGGACTTTTAATGCCACAGTCAAGTACTTCCTCAGCGTCAAGTTTACACTGCTATTATCAGTTTGCTCTCAGGAGATACAACTTACCAACCCTTCAGCACTGGTTTAGGAGGAGCAGCCCCCACCATTTTCCAACATCGGTTCAGCGCATTTGACATCAGTAGCTGCACAGACTCTGAAAGCCATCTTTGGTTTGCAGCCCCTAATTTTTGCTGGCCAAACACCAAGATCACAACAGTCACTGTAGCGTACACCAAGGCAGAGAGTGGCTGTTCACTGGCTTTGATATCAGGTTATGTGCCTTATTCTGTAGGCACATTCTTCAGTACACTATGGAGTTAAGAGGGTTGACCACTGGCAGGTGTCTGCATCTTAAGCAGCCCAGTCAAACTAGCAACTCCAACATAAACTGAGAAAATAAGCATGCTTTATGTTCTGATGAAATATCAGCTCCATTTCTCTCTTCACAGATGCTGCCTGATCTGTTTGAGCAGCTCCAGCATTATTTCAACCCATCTTCGTTCCGCATATCTGGTAGGTACCAAATCCTGTTAAGAGTTTGCTTACCATTGTACACCCTCTCAGTAACATCAGGTATTAAAATTAACATTCAATCTCCATGAAAATCAAAATAAAATTTTAAAATGACTGATGCTAGAAATCTGAAGAGCACTAGAAACACTCAGCAGGTCAGGTAGTATCTGTGGGAAGAGAAACAGGGTTAACATTTTTGCTTGAAGACCCTTTGTCAGAACTGGCAAAGGGCATTCAAGCCAAGTACTCAGCAGCATCCAGTGTCAGAGCTGTACTCTTAAGTATTTCTACTTCTGCTCCATACAGTAATATCACCTGTGGCAGTTACAACAAATTGTTTACATAGACATTTAAGGGGAACACAGCAGTAGAATTTTATAATTTTGGAATTTACTTCAGGAAGTAAATATTAATTTTTCCATACAATATTACTCCAGCCTGCTACAAAATAAATTCCAAAGTCCTGGAGGAATTAGAGGAACCAGTGCTGCTTTGGTAATTATTTTCCCAGTTCTTGGCTCATTCAATAATTATGAGTGACAAATGTGGTTCCAGACTTCAAAAGGAGTAAAGAATTCAGCCACATAGTCATTTTATGGATTAGTTCATAAAATATAAAAATTAATATCAGTGAATGATGGCAATGCCACATGGGTTATTCCCAATCTCGCTGAAAGGCCACTTGCTCACACATTTAATCAAAGCCCAAAGCACAGCCACAATGCAAATCAGTTAATTCCATGGCCCACAATTAGCTTGACCCACTTCCTAATGATTCACTCTGCAGCCTACTGCCAAACACACACTACTTAGCAGACAACAGCAAGTGCTTCAAAGAACTCTTTCTTTGGCGATTTCACTACCAGGAGTGTTCCTTAGCATTTCCCCATTGTTAAAAAGCAAAGTAACACTCTAATACATTTGTACTGCATTAACTGAACACAATACAAATGCACTTTATTCCCTCCCATCCAGGAATATTTCTTAAACAGTACAACTTCATTGTTATCCATCTTATAGGCAACTGAGTAAGATATAGTATTAAAACCAGTGGTAGATTACATCTTGCCCCGAACATTTGTCTTCTTTGTTCATCACCCAATTGAAATGGCATGCAACTGGGAGCTCAGGATGACCATTGTGGACCGATTGCTCCCAGTTGCATGTCATTTCAATTCCCCGACTGACCAGCCATCCTCAGCCTTCTCGATTGCCAGGATGAGGCCTAACACAAACTGGAGGAACAACACCTCACATTCCTCCAGGGTAGTCTACAACCCAATGGCATGAATATTGAGTTTTCCAATTTTAGGTAACCCTCCCCTCCAGTAGGTTGTTTCCCCCCCCCCCCCACCACCCAATCCTCCCATTTTATTCCCCTTTCCTTCATACTCCCACAAGCCCCCCTTCATTCCCCTCTAGGTTCCGTCAACCCATTACACAGTTCACCCACAGTTTTATTTCAGATTTCCAGCATTTACAGTTTGATTTTCACTTGTATCTCATCATTTTAACTTTTCTATCCAATTGGACGATCACACATTTTTCACATTTGTCTCTACCACATCCTTGCCCATTCACCTAACCTATGCTCCCTTGAAGCCTTTCTGCATCAAAATGCACAGCCACAAACATTTGTGCTTCAAAGTTTTAGTTGCCCTAAAGTCCAAAACTTGAACACAGAGATAAGATCTTCTGCAAATGGAGGAGACTGCACCATTGTTTGTTTCATCTCTGCAATGTTTATTTTATAGAAAAAAAAGAGGGAGAAAATTTTAAGATGCAACTTAACTAGGAACCAATGCAAGTTAATCAGTAAAGGAAGGCAGGTTAATGGGACTTGGAAAAGATTAGGAATGATTAATGTAGGCCTATTATAAGCAGAGATGGGAGAAGTTATAATGGGGAACAGAGAAATGGCAAGAGAGGCAAGCTGACTAATTGGATCCAAAATTGGCTTGGTGATAGGAGGCAGAGCCCAATGATAGAAGAATGCTTTTCTGATTGGAAGCCTGTGACTAGTGGTGTACTGCAGAGATAAGTGCTGGTACCTTTGTTGTTTCTGATATTTATTAATAACTCAGGATGTTAATGTAGTGGTATGATTGGCAAGTTTGTGGATAACATGGAAAGTTGATGTTGTGGATAGCGAGGAAAGTTGTCTAAGGCTACAGATTGGATGGAAAGTTAGGCAGAGCACTGGCAGATCAAATTCAATTCTGACAACTGCAAAGTTATGTACTTTGGGAAATAGGACATATACAGTAAATGGTAGGGCAATAAGAAATGTTGGACAGAGGGATCTTTAGATTCGAGTCTATAGTTCCCTGAAGTTGGCAACTAATTCAATAGGCTGGTGAAGACAGGCACATGGTATGCTTGCCTTCATAGGCCATGGCATAGAATACAGGAGTTGGGATGTTATATTGCAACTTCACAAACACTGGTTAGACCACAGTAGTGTGTACAGTTCTGGTAGCCCCACTTAAGGAAGGATGTAATTGTGTGGGAGAGAGTGAGGAGATTCACCAGGTTGTTCCTTGGATTGGAGGATTTTAGTTATGGGAAGAGAATGGATAGGCTGGACTTGTTTTTGCTGGAGCGAAGGCAGCTGATGGGTGATAGAAGTACATAAAGTTATAAAAGGCAGAGATAGTCAAAATCATTTTCTCGTGGTAAGGGAATCAAAAATAAGAGGGTACAACTTTACAGTGTGAAGAAAGTTTTAAAATCCTTTCCTCTCAAATTCCCCTTATTTAAAAAAAAAGTGCTTGACATCAGGAATTCACTGCCAGAGGATGATTTCAAATGATGATTTCATTGTGGAATCAGATACAATCACTTAAAGGCAAGGCATAGAAGGACATGGACCTAATGCAAGCAGATGCAGTTAGTGTAGATAGGCAAAAAGGTTGGCATTAGCAGTGGGCTGAAGGGCACACTTCTGTACTATACAACTATGACTAAGGAAACAAATACTTTGGTTCCGTCTTCATCAAAAGGGACAAATATCCTTCTAGAAATGCCAGGAAACCAAGAGTATAATAAAGAGGAGTAATTAAAGAGGTGGTTTTAAAAAAGTGCTGGACTTTATTACTAACAGCAGATATATCCCCAGGGCCTGGTAATCTGAACCCAGAATACCACTACAGGTAGCCATGGAAACAAGAGGATGTGTTGATCATCATCTGCCAAGATACTACAGATTATGAAACAGTTCCAGCAGATTGGAGGGTAGCAAATGTAACCCCATTTTTCTTTTGAAAAGGGAAGGGAGCAAAACAACTACAGACCAGTTACCCTAACACAAGTAGGGAAAATACTAAACTCTATTATAAAAGATATAATAACAGCACAGTTAGAAAATATCAACAAGATTAAAGTCATCTATGAAAGGGAAAAGGCATTTGAAAAACCTGCCGATGTTTTCTGATGATATAACCGGTAGAATAGATATGAGATCAGTGGATATGGCACATTTGATTTTTCCAGAAGGCCTTTGACAAATTCCCTCGAGGTTAGGATGCAATATTTAGGCACATGGGTTCAGGCAGTAATGTACTGGCGTAGATTGTAAACTGGTTGATAGATTGGAAACAAATGAGTGAAGGGTGACAGGCAGTGACTAGAAGGGTACCCCAGGGATCCCTGCTTGAGCCCCAGATCTTCATAATATACATTAATGATTTGGACAAGGAAACCAAAATGTAATATATGTGTTTCCCAGTGACAAAAATGGATATGATTGTGAAATGACAGGAAGATGCAACGAGGCTTCATGGCTGTATGGACAAGTCAAGCAAGTGGACAGATACATAGCAGATGTGATACAACAACATGAATTAAAGTTATCCATTTCAGTAGGAAAACACAATGGCAGACTATCATTTAAAAGGCAAAAGTCTGGGAAATCTGGGTGCTCTAGTACATCAGCTCCTGAAAGCCAACATATAGATGCAGCAAGCAATTAAGGCAGTTAATGTTCGCCTGCACCACACGACGATGTATATAGGACTTGCTACAATTATAATGGACTTTGGCGAGGCCACACACAGTGACCTGATGTATTATTTTGTAGCGGCTAGCTACACTACTATAAAATAAAGACACGGAGTCAGTTGCTTGGAGTCAGAAGTAGATTGCTCGACAGGGGCGTGGTGCGCCTTTTATTCTCGAACTCTTCCCACGCTGACGTCACGCACGGGTCACCTGACCTTGCCACGCACAGGCTTTCCTAGCCCAACGGAGAAGAAGGAGGGCCCCGTGCCATCTTGGGTCAGGGCCTCCGAAGACGCTCGCGATCTCAGAAGTGAATTTGATATCGGTAAGGTGAGTCGCCACATAACCCTCCCCAGCACCGGCGATACCATCGCGAAAGCCAGAATTAAATAAACTATGACTTGGGTGGCCTGCCCCTGCGTCGTGCTCGCTGGACCACTACCGGTTGGTCCAGATCTAAATGAGCCAGCTTCAGCCGGTCAATTGTAAAAACCTCCTTGCGCCCCCCCCCCCAATGTCCAGCACAAACGTAGACCCATTGTTCTTGATGACCCGGAATGGCCCTATGTACGGCCGCTACAGCGGTGTTTGTTGCGCACCCCTCCTGACAAAGACAAACCTACAGTCTCGGAGGGACGTCGGCATACGGGTCGGGGCCTGTCCGTGTCGCGAGGTGGGTATCGGGGCCAGGTTGCCTAGCTGCTCATGCAGCCGGTCGAGCGTCGCAGCAGGTTCTTCCTCTGGTCCCCGAGGGGCTGGTAGGAACTCGCCCGGGACAACCAAGGGCGTTCCATAGACCATCTCCGCGGACAAGGCATACAGGTCCTCTTTTGGCGCGGTATGTATCCCCAGCAGGACCTAGGGGAGTTCATCCACCCAGTTGGGCCCCTTAAGGTGGGCCATGAGTGCCGACTTGAGGTGTCGATGGAACCTTTCCACCAGCCCATTGGATTGCGGATGATAGGCGGTGGTGAGGTGGATCTGGGAACCCCACAAGTTGGCGACGGCAGACCACAGGCCGGAGGTGAATTGAGCTCCCCTGTCAGAGGTAATGTGGGCCAGGACACCGAAACGGGCCACCCAAGTTGACAAAAGGGCCCGTGCACAGGACTGGGTGGAGGTGTCTGTGAGGGGGATGGCTTCGGGCCAGGAGGTAAAGCGGTTGACAATCGTGAGGAGGTACCGCGCTCCTCGGGAGAGTGGGAGGGGACCGACAAGGTCAACATGAATATGGTCGAACCTCCGGCGGATAGGTTGAAAGTCCTGCAGAGGGGCCTTGACATGCTGCTGTACTTGAGGTTTGGCTGTGTGTGCAGGACCGGGCTTATTCGGAAACCTGTTTACGCAGACCACGCCAGATGAACTTGTCAGATATCATCCAGACAGTAGTCCGGATGGAATCAAACACCCATCGACACCAGGCAGCTGGAACAATGGGGCGGGGTTTACCAGTGGAGATATTGTAGAGCAGGGTGTGCTCACCGAGGCCTACCAGTAGGTCTTGCAGTTGCAGGCCCGAGACTGCAGTGCGATAGCTGGGAATCTCCATGTCCGTTTGTTGTGCCTCCGCCAAAGTGCTGAAATCCATCCCCGGGACAAAACTTGGATGGTGGGCTGTGAAAGTGCATCCGCGACCACATTCTTTTTCCCAGACAAATGGCGGACATTAGTGGTGTGCTCTGACATGTACGACAAGTGCCGCTGCTGCCGTGCTGACCAGGGATCCGAGACCTCGTTGAAAGTGAAGGTCAACAGCTTGTGGTTAGTGAAAGCTGTAAACGGCCTGCCCTCCAAGAGGTATCGGAAGTGTCTGATGGCCAGGTTCAACGCCAACAGCTCGTGGTCGAAAGCGCTATATTTGAGCTCTGGTGGTCAAAGGTGTCTGCTGAAGAATGCCAGCGGTTGCCAACGCCCTTCGATGAGCTGCTCTAGAACGCCTTCGACCGTGAGGGCAGTCGGGACGTCCGTACGAGGATGCACCAACATGACTGCATCCGCTAAGGCCTGCTTGGTTTTGACGAACACGGTGTCAGCCTCCTCTGACCAAACAATGTCCTTGCTTCCGCCCAACAGGAGAGCAAACAACGGTCACATGATGTGGGCTGTGGATAGTATGAACTGGTGATAAAAGTTTACCATACCAAGAAATTCCTGCAGGCCCTCGATGGAGGTGGGTCTGGCAAAGTGGTGGATGGTGTTGACCTTTGCAAGCAGGGGCAAGGCGCCGTGTTTGTCGATCCGATGGCCCAGGAAATCGATTGTCTCGAGCCCGAACTGGCATTTGGCTGGGTTGATGGTCAGGCCGAAATCCCTCAGACGAGAACAGAGTTGGCGGAGGTGCATGAGATGTTCCTGGTGGCTGCTGCTGGTGGCGACAATCAAGATGTCATCGAAGTATAAGACGACGAAGTCAAGGTCGCGCCCGACCACATCCATCAGTCGTTGGAAGGACTGAGCAACGTTCTTGAGGCCAAAGGGCATCCAGACAAATTCAAAGAGGCCGAAAGGTGTGATCAGCGCTGTCTTTGGAATGTTGTCCAGATGCACCGGGATCTGGTGATAGCTGTGGATGAGGTTGACCTTGGAAAAAATGGACTGCCCGTGCAGGTTGGCAGCAAAGTCCTGAATATGCGGCACGGGGTACCGGTTCAGGGTAGTTATGTCGTTCAGGCGTTGGTAATCGCCACAGGGTCGCCAGCCTCCAGCTACCTTGGGGAACCATGTGTATCGGAGAGGCCCATGGGCTGTCCAACCTGCGGATGAGCCCCAACTCCTCCATCTTCTTAAATTCCTCCTTCGCGAGGCGGAGCTTGTCCAGGGATAGCTGTTGGGCGCGGGTGTTGAGGGGTGGGCCCTGGGTGGGGATGTGATGCTGAACGCCGTGCTTGGACAAGGTGGAGGAGAACTGGGGCGTTAGTACAGACGGGAACTCTGCCAGGACCCTGGCGAACTCGTTCGTCGACATGGTGATGGAGTCGAGGTGTGGGGCCGGTAGGTTGGCCTCACCCAACGAGAACGTTTGGAAGGTCCTGGCATGTACCAAACACTTACCTCGCAGGTCAACCAGCAGACTGTTGGTGCAAAGGAAGTCTGCCCCGAGGAGTGGTTGCGCGATGGTGGCCAGGGTGAATTTCCAGGTAAAGTTGCTGCTGCCGAACTGGAGTTGCACCAAACGGGTGCCGAAGGTCCAGATGGCGCTGCCGTTAGCGGCTCTGAGGGCAGGTCCAGGTATGCAGTTGCAAGTCTCATGGCTGTTGGGAGGCATGACGCTGACCTCAGCTCCAGTATCTACCAGGAAACGACAGCTGGAATGCCTGTCCCACACATGCAAGAGGCTATCTGGGTGGCCAGCCGCCATAGCCATCAGCGGCGGCTGGCCCTGGCGTTTCCCGGAAACCTGCATAGTGGCCGGCACCTGCGGGCGTCTGCGCCCCACCACTGGTGGTAGGAACACCATTGGTCGGTCAGTGTCTCAGACCTGGTGGCGGGTGGAGTGTGGTCGATTGCTGGGTCTGGCCTGCTGGGCACGTGGCGTGGCAACGCACTCGACAGACGCCCTGCTCTCCTTCTTCGCCCGCCAAAGGACATCAGCAGAGGCGGCCACCTTCCAGGGGTTGCTGAAGTTGGCATCTGACAGGAGCAGGTGGATGTTGTCTGTTAACTGCTCCAGGAAGGCCTGCTCAAACATCAGGTAGGGTTTGTGGCCGTCTGCCAGGGCCAACATCTCGTTCATGAGCGCAGAGGGGGGGTCTATCACCCAACCCATCAAGGTGGAGGAGGTGGGAGGCCCGTTCGCGTCGGGAAAGGGCAAAAGTCTCAAGGAGGGTCTTGAACTTATCGTACTTCTCCTCCTCCGGGGGTGCCTGGATGAAGTCCTCGACCTGGACTGCGGTGTCTTGGTCGAGGGCGCTCACCACGTAGTAGTACTTGGTGTTGTGCCTGGTGATCTGACAAATCTGGAACTGGGCCTCAGCCTGGTTGAACCAGACATGTGGCCAGAGTGTCCAAAAGGTGGGCAGTTTAAGGGCTACTGCTTGTACCTCTTGCTGTGCAGACATCGTGGGTCCAAAAACGTTTGGGCCCGTCGGGGTCACCAATGTAGCGGCTAGCTACACTACTATAAAATAAGGACACAGAGTCGGTTGCTTGGAGTAGAAGTCGATTGCTCGGAGTAGAAGTCGATTGCTCGACAGGGGCGCGGTGTGCCTTTTATTCTCGAACTCTTCCCGCACTTCAGTTCCTGCGCTGACTTCACGCGCGGGTCACCTGACCTTCCTGGGCAGGGGCTTTCCTAGCCCAACGATGGAGAAGGAGGGCCCCGCGCCATCTTGGGTCGGGGCCTCCGATGACGCTCGTGATCTCGGGAGGCAGTTCAACACCGGTAAGGTGAGTCGCCACAGTTTGCTGTTTCAGTCTCCTCACCCAAAAGATACCATTGGTAGAGAAAATGTAACAATATTTACCAGACTAATTTTTAGAACAGCACAAGAAATTGGGTCAACTACACTCGTATCCACTCAAGTTTAAAAGAATGAGAGGAAATATATTGAAACTTAAAATACCGACGGCTAGTCAGATTGGATTGGGGGAGGGGGGGGGAAGAAAGAGAGAAAAGGGGCAAAAGAAATGGGAGTGGAGGATATTTTCCCTGGTATTGAGGGAGATCTAAAATGAGGGGCCACTTATCAGTATACAGGCAAGACAGATAGAACTGGAGATGAGAAATTTCTTTACAGTGAGCAGTCAACGTGTGGAATTCTTTGCCACAGGAGGGCAAGTGGTTGAAGATGTTGATCAAGGAAATAAGTATTTCTCTAGTCACAAAAGGTGTTGGTAGCTGGAGCATAGCATTCTGATAGAGAATTAGCCAAGGTCATTGAATTCTAGACAAATAGCTTAGTCCTAGTGCTATTTTCTATGGCAATGGACAAGGTTCTCAATGCTGATCAGCAGAACAATGGAACAGTCAAGTCTAAAGTCACCCAAAGCATGTATGAAGGGTGCAGCAGCAGATGACCTGAGGAAAGGGTGGAATCAGTCAGGGATGAAAGTAGCATCATCAGAAGGTGCTCAAAAGCTCAATTCAGGAGCAAATACAACATCAATATTGAATAACCTGGCACTGTGTTAGACCTCTTCCAGAGACACAGGAGTTAGGAGGTTAAGGTTTATTGCAAGGAATGAAGAGAACACTTGACAAGAAATGGGAGTGAAGTAACATCCAGCAGGACTTCAAAATAACAGTACTGGAGTGGGAAGAGATGAGAAAAGTAGGAAGAAGGGAAGAAATGGAAAGCAGATTCATTGCCTGTCCTTGGTCAGAAGAGTTAACTCACAAAAAAATTACAACCAAAATCAGGGTGTGACATCGTTCAATACAACCAATCATGAAAGCTGGGGTCAAAGGACACAAATAGGTGCAAGAAACTAAATATTACAATAAATGTTCGCAAACCAACATTGCTGCATTCAGAAACAGACAGGACAAGCATCAGACTAAAGAGAAAGATTGTGGACTGCTCTGAAGGGTCAGTAAGCACATCTTTTATCCAGCAAGGCAAAGCTTATGTGCTGCTGTGCAGTTCCAGTCATGCTCTCATGCAGATCTCAACAATACACAGACACAAGGTTTCTACTAACAAAGGGACCCTTTGGACTGCTCTATTGAGCATTCATGATATAAAAGCCAAACCATTTTCCCCACCCCGACACATCCTCTGTTAAAGACTCTTTGCTCAGAGAGAGAACTAAAACCAAAGCAATGCTGGGTCAGCTGTAAAATATTGCTTATTCAGAGTAAGTCACCAGGAAGGATTGTGCTCAGGGTAATAAAGTTAATTTTAGGATAAATTCCTCTGCATTATATCTACGCAACTGCAGTCAAAATTGCCCCTCCCCACTCCCCCATTCACCCTCTTACCACTGTTATTTAAGTTCTGAAGAGTCTCAAGCTAGATTGCTCATTCAATCTCTATTTCACAGAGGAGCAGAAGAAAATAAAATCATTATGCCTCAAGCTTTGAACTTGCATTTAGAGGTTTGGACCAGTGATCCAGAGGAACTAATCCGAATCCCAAAAAGATGACAAATTGCTATTCTGACATTTATGTAAATCATCAATAGCAGCATCAAACAATATAGTAAAGGGATTGTCAAGTATCTCAAATAAGTCAGACTGTAGGTGCCCGGACCTGCAGAACTCGAACCGCCATCGGCAGTTGCGGGCGCATGTACGGTAGCACGACGTAGACTAACCGTGGGGCAGGCCCTCCAGCAGGGACCTCACGTCACTTCCTCCAGAGAAGCTCTCGAGTCCTTCTACGAGCGCACGCATTTTGTTTTCAGTCAGTAAAGTGTGCTCCAGTCCAGCCTCCACATCTCTGCGTTTTCTTTTCTGCCACACGCTGCGTTCGGCTACATTTGGTAACCCTAACACTCCCAGACGACATCTGGAACCCGCAACATGAATCCCAACGACTTGCACAACGCAGTCTCGCTCAACCTACCGAATTTCTGGGCCGCTCAGCCCCACATTTGGTTCCAGCAGGCTGACGCCCAGTTCAGTATCCGAGGCATTACAGCCGACGCCACGCGGTACTACTACGTGGTCAGCACGCTCGACCAGGACATGGCAGTCCGGATCATTGACTTCCTGCACCACCCACCCATGGAGGACAGGTACACTAAGATCAAGGAACTCCTCCTCCACACTTTCGGACTCTCCCGCTACAAATGAGCCATGCGGCTTCTGCACATGGACGGCCTGGGCCACCACAAGCCATCCGAGCTGATGGACGACATGCTGGCGCTCATGGATGGCCATAAGCCCTGCCTCCTATTTGAGGGGCTGTTCCTCGAGCAATGCCAGAGGACATTCGCCTCCTCCTTGCAGGTGAAGATTTCAGCGACCCGCGCAGCCTCGGCGGACATTTTGTGGCAGGGTAAGCAGCGGGGAGCGGCTTCCATCTGCCTAACCATGACTGTGCAGCCTAAGGCCAAGACCCCACAACCGAAACCGCCAAGACCCACGGGGGACAGAGATGAGGGTTCAGACCAATGGTGCTTTTACCATCAGAGGTGGGGGCCAAACATGCGCCGCTGCTGTCCACCATGTGCCTTTCCGGGAAACGCCGGGGCCAGCCGTCACTAGTGGCTTCGACAGCTGGCCATCACAACAGCCTCCTGTTCCTCTGGGACTGACACTCCCGGCATCCATCAAATTGGTATCAGACAAATTCGTTTGGCACAGTCTGCACAAGCAGGTCGGACACTGGGCCAGGACCTGCGTACACTGCCAGACTGCCAAGGTCCAGTGGCATGTGAAGGCTCCCCTCCAGCAGTTCCAACTGACGCTTGGCAGGTTTCAGCACATCCACGTGGACACCATTGGCCCCCTGCCCATCTCCTGGGGCGCCAGGTATATCTTCACCATGGTCGACAGGTTCACCAGATGGCCGGAGGCCGTGCCACTAGCGGACACGTCCACTGAGTCCCGCGCCAGGACGCTCATCGCAAACTGGATCGCCTGGTTCGGACTCCCAGCGGACATCACCTCTGACAGAGGGGCACAGTTCACGTCAGGGTTGTGGACAACACTGGCGCAGCCCCTGGGCACCCAGTTACACCACACCACGGAGTACCACCCACAGGCCAACGGCTTGGTCGAGCGGTTCCACAGGCACCTCAAGTCAGCCCTGATGGTGCGCCTCAGAGGGCCCGACTGGACAGATGAGCTTCCCTGGGTTCTACTGGGCATCCACACGGCCCCCAAGGAGGACCTGAGCACCTCCTCGGCGGAGTTGGTTTACAGCACCCTCCTGACGGTCCCGTGCGAGTTTGTGCCAGAGGCCCAAGGTCCAGCA
This sequence comes from Pristis pectinata, assembly GCF_009764475.1. Classification (NCBI taxonomy): domain Eukaryota; kingdom Metazoa; phylum Chordata; class Chondrichthyes; order Rhinopristiformes; family Pristidae; genus Pristis; species Pristis pectinata. Next base: position 35,071,523 of record NC_067412.1, on the reverse strand, counting down.
GGGACGCCGGCGGAAGTGCTGACGAAGCTGCAGGACAAGGTGGGGAGCCTGGCACTAGTTCCGACCTCCAGACATGGCACTAACACCATCCTTTGTCCCTAGGGATCTCCGGGACTGTGAGTACGTTTTCATTCGCAGGGGCATGCACAAGTCACCTCTGCAGAGGCTGTATGAAGGACCCTTCAAGGTGATCTGGCACAACGGATCTATGTGTGTCGTGGAGGTGGGTGGCCGCAAGGAGACCTTCACAGTGGACCACCTCAAACCAGCGCATTTGGACATCGGGCAGCCCGTGAAGGTGCCCTCCCCGCGCCGGTGGGCAGGCCGCCCAAGAGGGACAGACAGACTGGGGGTCCCATGCCCCCCATGGGCAATTCTGCCTGGGGGAGGGGGGGGGGTGTAGCGGCCCAGATCTGCAAAACTCGAACCACCATCAGTGGCCGCGGGTGCATGCACGGGAGCGTGACGTAGACTAACCGCGGGGCAGGCCTTCCAGCAGGGACCTCACGTCACTTCCGCCAGAGAGGCTATCGGGTCCTTTTGCAAGCACGCGCATTTTATTTTCAGTCAGTAAAGTGTGCTCCAGTCCAGCCTCCACGTTTCTGAGTTTTCTTTTCTGCCACACGCCATGTTCGGCTACAAAACATTTATTTCGTAATTGAGGAACCTTCTTTCATCCATACTCCCTTATAATCAATGATCAATGTCATATTTACTAATTTGGTAAGTAGCATGAAGATCTGTTGCTACCCAAATTCAGGCTGTAAATAGTATCTATACTACAGCCAGAATGGAAGTAATTGAGTAACATCTTTGTCAATCATGCTTGATAGCCACTGCAGCAAATGAGAAAGATTGATTTTATGCTATTATTTACATACGACGAGCCACCACTCATTTAGGAAATACAATCCAGAGAGATTTCCCTTTCCTCTGCTCTTCAAACAAACCATTTTCCAAGATCACAAGACAAAGGAGCAGAAGTAGGCCATTCAGTCTATCGAGTCTGCTCCGCTACCTCACCATGAGCTGAACTATGCCCATCTAGCCCCAATTTCCGGCCTTTTCCCCATATCCCTTGATACCTTGACTAATTAGATACCTATCAATCTCCTCCTTAAACACCCCCAATGATTGGGCCTCCACAGCTGTATGTGGCAACAAATTCCACACATCCACAACCCTCTGGCTAAAGAAGTTTCTTCTCATTTCTGTTCTAAATGGGTACCCCCTAATTCTAAGACTGTGCTCTCTAGTCCTGGACTCACCCACCAAGGGAAACAGCTTAGCTTCATCTATTCTGCCCAGTCCTTTCAACATTCGAAATGTTTCTATAAGGTCCCCTCTCATTCTTCTGTACTCCAGTGAGTACAGTCCAAGAGCTGACAAACACTCATCGTATGTTAGCCCTTTCATTCTGGGAATCTCTCTTCTTTCCTTTCTTTTTCAATCTTTTTATTAGTTTCCAAATTCATACAGATTAATATACAAAATCAATGATTGTACATGTAATACAAAGATCAAGAGAACAATCATGGCATAGATAATCATAATAATAAAATATAAAAAAACTTTAGATCTCACGATCTCTTAGTAGATGAATATGATATAAAAAAGGAAAGAAAAAGATTTAGTGTACAAAAGAAAAAGTATCTCCAAATCAAAAAAAACATTGTAAATAATATAACAAACCAAACCAAAGAAAATTTCAAAACAAACAAAAAGAAAAAAAACTGGACTGAAATTTCTCAATAGAAACAGAGCAATATTATGTCGTCAACTCCATTCCTCTAAATTAAAAAGTTATTGAAAAGGGATCTATATCATATGAAAGTATTGAATAAATGTACTCCAAATATCTTCAAATTTAAGCGAAGGATCAACAGTACCACTCCTAATTTTTTTCCAATTTAAAACATGATATAATTTGAGACAACCATTGAAATAGTAGTAGGGGGTATTGGATCCTTACATTTATGCAAAATGGATCGTTTGGCCATTAATGTGACAAAGACAAGCGGAAGCAGATAAATGGCCAGACTTGATCCTTGGTTATCCAAAAATTGCAGTGATAGGGTGAGGTTGCAAATCAATATTCAATACAGTTGAGATAATGCTAAAAATGTCTTTCCAATAATTTTCCAAAAAGAGGACAGAACCAAAACATACGTGTCAGAGAAGCCACATTTGATATACATCTGTCACATATAGGATTTATATGGTGATAAAAACAGGCTAGCTTATCTCTTGACATATGGGTCCTGTGATCTACCTTAAACTGTATCAAAGGGTGTCTGGCACACATTGAAGATGTATTAACTAAACGAAGAATTTTCTTCCATGTCTCTGTGGTAAAGGTGTCTGGAGTTCACTTTCCCATTCATTCTTAATTTTGTCCAGTGATTCTGGACGTATTTTCATAATTAAATCATAGATTATTGCTATCAAGCCCTTCTGATAAGGATTAAGACCTAAAATTTTTTCCATAATTTCAGTTTTATATGGTGTCGGAAAAGAGGGTATAAATAGCTTTTAAAAAATTTCTAATCTGAATCATCCTCATAAATCTTCTCTGAACCCTCTTCAACATCAGTACATCCTTCCTAAGATAAGGGGCCCAAAATTGCACACAGTATTCCAAATGAGGTCTCACTAAGTGCCCCACAGAGCCTCATCAACACACCCTTACTTTTATAAGTTATACCTCTCAAAATCAATGCCAACATAGCATTCGCTTTTCTTACTGCCGATCCAACCTGGTGGTTAGCCTTTAGGGTATCCTGCACAAGGACCCCCAAGTCCCTTTGCACTTCTGTACTTTGAATTTTCTCCCCATCTAAATAATAATCCACCCACTTATTTCTTCTTCCAAAGTGTACAACCGCACATTTCTCAACATTCAATCTCATCTGCCATTTCTTTGCCCATGCTCCTCAGCTATCTAAGTCTCTCTGCAACCTTTCTGTTTCTTCAATACTCTGTACTCCTCCCCCTATCTTGGTGTTGTCTGCAAACTTAGCCACTAGACTACTTAGACCATAATCCAAATCATCAATATACAGTAAAAAGAAGCGGCCCCAACGACCCCTGAGGAACACCACTGGTAACCAGCAGCCAACCAGAACAGTATCCCTTTATTCCCACCCTTTGCTTTCTGCCTATCAGCCAATGCTCCACCCATTCTAATATCCTTCCTGTATTTCCACGAGCTCATCTTATTTAGCAGCCTCTTGTGTGGCACCTTGTCGAAGACCTTTTGAAAATCCAAATACACAGCATCCACAGCTTCTCCCTTATCCACCGCACTTGAGATTTCCTCAAAAAACTAAGTGAATTACTCTGCTGTACCAAAAAAAGTTCTAGTTGCTATGAGCTATACATCCCACCTTCAACTCCTTGACAACACTCCTGATCAATAAACACTGATCCAATATATCCCAGTCTGCAGTGAAGATCATTTTATTGTATGCATTATGATTTGTGAAGTTTGTTTCACTTTTGTACTTCAGGTCCTGCTGATATTGGCACAAAGTGACAAGCTTAACATGAAACAACTGCTTAGTACATTTTCCATTCCATATTTTGAAAATTGCAGAACGCAAAATATATAGTAGAACTTACAAAAGGATTTCAGGAATTGGAAGTTGTGAGAAATGCCAACAAGACTACTTGAACATTATAATTAAATGTTGTCTCTTCTACTTGGACTTTACAGTGCTCGTCTTTTTAAAACTTTGAACCAGTGTCACACTGGTTGGGGCATTTACCCAAATAGATCATCTTGATGCAGCTTTTTCAAGGCAATTATTCTTTCCTCCAATCAGTTCATTGCAGATAAAATAAGTCAATTTTTTTTTAAGCTTGATTAATTCATAATTGCTAAAGCTGAAATAATTAAATTGTTCTAAACACTTACAGTAATTTCAACTTGCACAGGATGTTGTGATTTAACTGCACCATTAATAATGCTCTTGCAAGAACAGAGGTCAGTGACCACATCAGTTACAATGCTCTGGAGCAGGCACTGCACAAGCAGTCTCAGCCACCAGAACCCACAAGAGACAACAATCCACCAATATCGTCCATGCACAAACACCAATACAGATAACTTAAAAAAAAGCAGCACTCTCCCAGGGAAAGTTGTCACTTGCCCCTCACCTATTCCCAACTTCTCCTATTAAACCAGGCTGGGTCTGTCTATATAATATTTGGGTTAATTACTACAGCAAACTCAAATGTTGTTAAACACAGCTAGAGGCATTCTTACCTCCCTGCACCCTAGTCACACTTGCTAGCAGTCACAATCAAAGGAAGTTTATAAATTTTTTCCACTGCAGCAAAGTGCAGTGGAAACAGGGATTTAATCCAGGTTCTAATTTAACCAAATTCATTCCTCCTACTCCCTTTTCTAGAAGGGATTCCGCAGGAGAGAAAACACTCAAGATGCATCCAAAAGAGTCTCAATAAACACAAAACAGGGGAAAAAAAAGTAAAAAAAAATCAACATTCTTAGACATCAAAGTACAAGAATGATATTACAGGAGAGACTGGCAAAGGTTTTTCTGCCCCAAAAGTTTATGCATAACCAGCAGGAATTCCTGATTTTACCAAGTTTACTGGAATCATGTTACATAGCAATTATTGCTCCATACCGCTGCAATAGCCAATGATAAGTGCCAAACATCAAATTTTAACACCATTCCATCTAGAAATTCTAACTTGATTATCAGAGGTGAACACATTGAGAAAGCACTACAATCAACTACAACTGAAATAAAGTGAAATGGCAACAATATCCAAAATTCTCAAATCTGCCACTCATCTTCCACAATAAAGAGTATGTTGTCATGGTAATCAAATCAGATGCCATGTATGTATCCCATCTAAAGCTTCTGCAATTCCAAACTACCCACACATATTTGCTGCTTAATGAGTTTCAAAAAGGGCAGCATAAAATGCTTACCTTCACGTGCATCAACAACACCACAGTCCAAGGATTTGTTTTTATAAAAAGGATACATTTTCAAAGCTCCTGATTTGGTTGCAATAGCCATTAGCCGGAGTTTCGGATCGTGTGCCAAAGAGCTAGGCTGATTTGGAAATCCATGTTCGACTGTCTAGAAGGATGGATATAGATGCATTTATGATTTATTCAGTGTAAAGATTTCATTACAACAACTGGCATTCATATAGCACTTTAAAAATACTAAACATCATTTGGCTCTTTGTCACACAAAACTGGACACTGAGCCACAGGAATCAGATTAGGTGACTAAAAGCTTGGTCAAAGAGGGCATATTTTAAGGAATTCCAGAGTTTAGACCCATGCAAGCAGGAAAAAAAGGGATGTAGAGATGCAGAAATCCTGCTCTAGAACCCAAGGAGAACAAGTAGAAAAAAAATTCAACATGTTAGTAATAGCAATAATTTTAGCCCAATGTTCTTCTCAGCTGCAGAGTGACAAAATTTGAAATAAAGTAAAAGGGCTTTTGTTAGCTTTCTTTGCAAGTAGCCACGATGCACCACACAATCAAGTGCACGTCATTGCTGCTGTGAAGTACTCATATGGTCAAGTTGTGATGAATCACATTCATGTATGTGTTTTCTTTATCTAAAGACTACAAAAACTCCAGGGGAAGGGCAAAACAAAATCAAGTAAATTTTCCAAACATTCAGGTTCTTAAACACCATCTGATACAAGCCAATCATTTCCCTTATTACCAAAGATTTTATTAAATGCAAGTGGTATTCAGAGCCAACACTTTGGCTTTAGAATAATAAAGGCTGCCCAAGCTCACATGACAAGTGACTTTGGCTTTAGAATAATAGAGCCCAAGCTCACATGATGAGTGGCTTATTACCTAAGGTACATAGTAAAATGTGTCTAACAGATCAACCCCCAACACCAAATTTCATCCCCTTTCCTCCTCACATCCTCCACGTCTCCACACCTCCCCACCCTCATTCTCTCAAGACCCATACAACATCATCCCCTCTCCTTATCTTGGCACTCAAGGTTACAACGCTGTACCTTTCTCCAAATCCTCCACCACTCTAACCTCCCTACCTTTCTTCTATTGACCGCCAGATAACCTCTCACCCTCCCCAACTCAACCCCCTCTCCCCTACACTCTTCTTATCCCCCACCACCCTCCCAGCCTCCACCTCTCCCCATCTTTATTGAAGTGAACAGATCCAATTCGAGTTTCTCCCACGTCAGGTCATTCCTCCACCTCCCCTTTCACCATCCCTCATAGCACCCTCTCTCCACCTCCCCCCACTGCACCCTCCCCCTCCCATCTTCACCTTATTGAAGGCGAACAGTTCCAATTCGAGTTACCCCACCTCCCGTCCCACCCTCCGTCGCCCTACCCCCCCCCCCGCCCCCCTTCACCTCCCATCTTCCTTCACCTTATTGAAGGCGAACAGCTCCAATTTGAGTTTCTCCCGCTGCGGGTCGTTACCCGGCCGGCGGAATCGAAATTTCATCATGGTCTCGGCTCAGACTCCCGGCGGGCCCGGTACAGGTGCGTGTTATCAGCAGGAAGCGAGTGGAGCTGCGGCTGGATCAAGGGAAAGCGAGCCGGGAAGACTGAACTCACACCGAGGGACCAAGGGCTCCGCGGCCGCTTCTTTTGTGGCGGCTCTGCACGGTTAACCCCGCCTTCGCGGGGGAGCGCAGTTATTGGAGCTTCCCCTTTGATTGGCATCAGGATCTGTCCAGCGAGACCAATCGGTGGTCGCGGTCTCCTCCCGTGCGATGGTGTATGTCCCAATCGCGCGGCGCCGCCCTGTCGCGCACTACATCCTGGGAAATGTAGTTCGCTTGGAGTTTGCAGACAGGCCGGCCCCGCCGGGGGGGTGATGGCGCCGCTGTTGTCTCAGGACCGTCTGTGACTCCTGCTCACCTTATCAGCAGAGTCCTCCTTTGTTTTCCCCTCAGTTCATCAATGCCATTTCCCTCAACTAGGCTCTGCAACAAGAGCACCATATTCTCACCATTTTCTAGGTTATTTCTAACGAATTCCACATTGCATTTATTAGTGCCATTGTATGTCTAGTCAAGGCACAGAAGTCCATGGAGCTCGATGGCTTCAGTCCTCTCTCCCGCCCTTGTAACCATGAAAATTACTTTCGCTGAAGTGTTTATACAATTTCCCTTTGGAATCCCAGATTAACTTTTTTTTGTGTACGTAAATACTCAGAGAAATGACAATAAAGCAAATCTTGATCCTTAATCTTGATCACAACCATTAAAGGTAGTAAGTTTTATTCTTGACCTCATCCACAATATCCTGACTGCCATCAGGTCAGAATCATGTTTGTTATCACTGACATATGTTGTGATATTTGTTGTTTTTCAGCAGCAGTAGTGCAAGACGTAAAAAAACTATAAGTTGCAAAAATAAATAAATAGTGCAAAGAAAGATTAACGAGATGGTGTTCACGGGTTCATGGACAATTCAGAAATCTGATGGCAGAGGGGAAGAAGCTGTTCCTGAAACATTGCATGTGGGTCTTCAGGCTCCTGTACCTCCTCCCCGATAGTAGTAACGTAAAGAGGGCATGTCCCAGATGGTGAGGGTCCTTAATGATGGATGCTGCCTTCTTGAGGCACCACCTCTTGAAGACGTCCTCAATGTTGGGGAGGGTTGTGCCCGTGATGGAGCTGGCTGAGTCTACAACTCTCTGCAGCCTCTTTCAATCCTGCACATTGGAGCCTCCATACCAGGTGGTGATGCATCCAATCAGAATGCTCTCCACTGTACATCTGTAGAAATTTGCAAGAGTCTTCAGTGGAATACCAAATCTCCTCAAACTCCTAATGGAGTAGAGCCACTGGCGTGCCTTCTTCGTGATTGCATCAATGTGTTGGGCCCAAGGTAGATCCTCTGAGATGTTGACGCCAAGGAACTTGAAGCTGCTCACCCTTTCCACTGCTGACCCCTCAATGAAGACTGGAGTGTGTTCTCTCGACCTCCCCTTCCTTAATTCTACAACCAATTCCTTTTTCTTGCTGATGTTGAGTGTGAGGTCACCGCTCCTCCTTACTTCTGCAAAGAGTCCAGTCTGGCCAATCTTTACTGATAAGTGAGACCTCACAGTTCTGATATTATTCTGGTGCTTTTTGATAGAGAGAGAGAGAGAGAGAGAGAGAGAGAGAGAGAGAGAGAGATACAACATGGAAACAGGCCCTTTGGTGCAACTGGTCCATGCCAACAAAGCTGCCTATCCAAGCTAGTCCCATTTGCCAGCATTTGGCTCATATCCTTCTTAACCATTTCAATCCATGTACCTGTCCAACTGTCTTTTAAAAGTTGTTATTGTACCTGCCTCAACCACTTCCTCTGGCAACTTATTCCACATACACACCACCCTTTGTGTAAAAAAAAGTTCCCCCTCAACTTTTATACTTCTGTCAATGGCTCTAACTCCATTTTATAACATGGAGACCAGAAGTGTTTATAGTACTTCAAATGTGGTCTCACCAATTTTCTCAACAAGTTTAACACAACCTCTGATTTTTAATTCTGGTCATCTAGAAATGAACGTATGTATTTTGTTTTTCTCATGGACATGATGGGAGAGGAGACAAGAAAGTTTTGGAGCTTGAGCAAAAGCTGATGTGACCACAACCTATCCATGAGGATGAGAGATATGAGATTTGAACATTTAAGGAGCTGAGTATTCCACAGGTCAAGACAGTGCAGATGGAGAGGGGCTGGGTGACTGCCAGAACAATAAAAAGACCAGGCAGGTTGTTCAGGAGATCCTGGAGGGCATCTTGGTCCCTAATCAGTAATCATATTTCCTTATAACATAAGAGGAGGCTATTTGGCCCATCAGATCTATGCTGGCTCATAAAGCACTCCATCTTCCACTAATTATTTTCTTGTAACCTATTCTCGCCACATCCCCATCAATTACCTCTCCTCCCCCAAATTCTACCACTCATCTATGTACTAGGGGTAATTTACAATGGTCAATTAACCTGCCAACCCACATATCTGCGGGCAAAAATCAGTGCACCAAGTGAAAACTCCACACTAACAGCACGATGATCTTCAGATAAGGTTAAAGGTCAAGAGAGAATAGTTATCAGGAATTCTATTCTAGGGAAGCAGACAGACTTCTGCAGTCACAAAGTCAGGATCAAAGATAACAGCGAGTGGATACAGAACATTCTTGAGGGGGAGGGTGAACATCCAGAATCATGGTCCTTATTGGCATTAACAGCATAGGTTGCTGCGAACATAAGGTGTCAGGAAAGAGATTAGGAAGCAGGACCTCAAAACGTGCCAGTGAGTATAGAAATAGGAAGCTAGAGCAGCTGGAGAGATGATGCAAGAGGGAAAACTTTAGATTTTTAGGACATTGAGACCAGTTCTGAGGAAACTGGGATCTGTCCAGATCTTCTGGTTATACCCAAGGCTAATAACCTCATTGGCATTGTTTGCTGTTGGCGAGGGTTTAAACTGGCTTGGTGGAGGGATAGTAAACTGAGCAAAGTTTCAGAAGGGATAAGCAAAAATGGAAATGGAAGGCAGAACATTAGTGATAGAGTTTATAAGAAAGAGAAACCAAAGGGTAGAAAGAAAATAGACAAACACAGAGGCTGACTGTGCCTAATGCTATATTACCGAATATTATATCACTGAATAAGCAGATAAGCTGAAGGCCCTGATAATACGTTATTATCATAGAATAACATGTATTCTAGGGTTCACCGAAACTTAGCATAAAGTAGAGCAGAAATGGGATCTCAATGTTGCTAGTTACAGAGTTTTCAGGTGAGATGGTGGGGGAAATGCTGAAAAGGGATGATAATATTAGAAAGGTCATCAAATGAGAGCATAATGGGCTGAACAAAAAAAGAGCAATCACATTGTTCAGAGTGTACTGTAGAACTCCACCCAGTCTGAACAAGACAGAAAATCAAATTTCTGATAGGTGAATGAGCACCAGAATGTAGTAGAGAGCAATTTCAATTCCCCTAATTATAACTGGGATACAGTCAGTGTAAAAGTTATAGAGGACACAGAATTCCTTAATTGCATTTATGAGAATTATTTTAGATAGGATACAGCAAGCCAAATAAAAGGACTCAGTAGGTAATTCTGCATTCAGTTTCAGGGAATGCAGCAAAGCAGATGGAAGGAATCATTGAGTCATACAGCATGGAAACAGGCCCTTCAGCTCACTGAGTCCTGTACTAATCCCATTTTATTTTCTCTACATTTGCATCAAATCTTCCCAGATTCTACCACTCACCTACACACTTACAAAGACCAATTAACATCAACCCACACATCTTTGGGATGTGGGAGAAAATCAGTGCACATGGAGGGAACCCACAGTCATAGTGTGAATGTGCAAACTCCACACTGACAGCACTGGAGGTCAAGATTGAACTCAGGTCGCTGAAGCTCTACTAACGCCACTGTGCACTTGTATCAGAGGGAGAGCATGCATGTGGGGGTGCTGATCATATTTAAGTTAGGTTAGTATAATTATTGACAAGGATAAAATAGTATTAAAGGTTCTGAGTTGGGAAAAGCACATTTTACTAGATTGTGAACTGATTAAGCAAAAGTGAACTGGGACAGTATTTGAAGGTATAAGCAATAAGAGGAATTCAAGAGATTCAGGGTAAACATGTTCTCACAAATAAGTCTGCCGACTCTAAAGCTCCCATGATAATCTCTAAGTATTGGTGCTTTTATCCCATCCTGTGACCCACTTGGACCTCAGCCAGTGATCTCACCGTAAGCTGTAGCTGCTGAGCACTTGAATGACAGATTGTTGACAAATGGCTTGATAGCTGGGTTCACAACACAGGCTAATGCAGTATAACTATCAACAGTCTCAGGAAAATACACTCGACTCAAGTGGTACATTGGAACTGCCTTGGGTGCGTAACACACAGATCAGTGAGGAATGAGAAACTATAACATTTGGGAAAGAGCCATGAAAAACAGAGAGCAGCATGAGTGACATAATGTGCCCAGGTTACAAAATTACAAGGAATGGTGAAAGGAGAAACAGTACCAGCTGGAGCTTTGAGTTAACTTTGAAGAGCATCTTGATATTCTGTCAATGTTTACAATGAAAGAGACATTGAGATTCACAATATCTACCTACTCACAAACTCAGCATCCACAACGTTATTTGGTATTTTATCTTTAATCACTGAAGGTATTTTCCTGCAGAATCATAAAGTTTGCTGTAGAACTTGTTCTTTAGAATTTCATAGCACTAATTAGTTCAAGGGATACCTTCCAGATGTGGAGCCCCAGCTAGCCCATTTAACACCCCAGACTGCCTCCCAGCAGGTATCAGCTACTTCAGAAAAGTCAGAGATCAAACCTAGACCTTCTCAGTTCTCTATCTTTCAGTATTGACATGGGTGACTTTTTCCACATTATAGACAACATATAATTCTATTCAAAGCTTTTACAACTTTGAGCAAGTTTTCTGTCATCTGTCCCTGTGGCTGAGATTGTGTGTGATAATGCTCCTTTGCCTAGGTTAAGAAACATAAATACACAAGTTGTTCTGCATAGGTTGCTTAATTCATTCAGCTATTTGTAACACCCAGACTCAGCTATTCCAATGCTCCCCTCATCTTCTAATCTACATTAACTTGAGCTTGCACAAAACATTGCTGCCTGTGTCCTAACCTGCACATCCCATTTACCCTTCCCTCCAATTTTGACATACATTTGCTCCCAGTTAAGTTCAATTTTATAATTCTTATCTTCGATTCTAAATCCTTTCAATGGCTACACTTCTCCTGTCTAGAAATGTAATCATGCTCTTGTAAAATTGGTTGATTTGACTGATAATTCAAATTCTTTGAGCAAAAGAAATTACTTTGAATTAAGAGTTGATGGCATTGTTTTTCTTTGCTGAAGCCAGAGTTACCACTGCTCTCATTTAACTCTCCTGCCATCTGGTGGTATCAGTTGAAAATCAATATTTAAGGCCCCAACCCACATGTTAAAGGTGCAGGAATCCAACACTACCAACCGTTTATCACACAAAACCTGGAACTGGGTTTAACTCAGGAAAGTGGTTCTAAGAAAGAAGATAAAGAGCCAGTCTTTATAAATTCATTATTATCTTAGTGCAAAAAAGCATTTTGGGTATTTAGTTAACCCACTATTATTTTAAAAAGTACAATTTAAAAATGATATTTTAAAGTTTTTATTAGGATCGATTGAAATTGAAAGAAAACCAGAGACAAAAATGGGAACTTCAAAAGTTCCCAAATAAATACTGGGGGCAGGCATTAAAAAAAGTCATCTTTTACATAGAGCATAATTAAGCTCATGATAACAAAAGAGGGACTAAACTGGGGGAAATGAAGCTAAATAACTTAAAACACTTTCACCAAGTAGTAAGTAATATCATTCTCTGAATGTTGAAGTGGGTTATGGTAGCTTGCAAACTTCAGAACCCTACGTAGGCCTGCAAGTTAGTGCAGAGGCAGAGTGAGCATTACACTGGGAGAGATATGACTGGGGTCTGTATTTCAGATAAGATGCTGTGTCAATCTTGTTTGGTTGTGCATATATCCTAATTATACTATTCAAAAGAGCACTTAAGTTTACTGGCCAGTGTATATTCTTCAAATATTTGCTGTTCATTTATTACACAGCAGTTCCTAGATGTTGCTGTGTGGAAATTGGGAGCGTAACTGCATTTCAAAATTAATTCACTGACTGTGAAACAAGACTGAACATTAAAGTTAAAGATATGTACAAATGCCTGATAATTACAGGATTCACTAGAAGTTCCACATGTTCAGACTTGTTCTTTGTGACTGTCTTTAGTTTGTACTTGGGGAAGAGCAAAACAGAACTAAAATTTGTGCATTTATGTTGTTTCATGGACATTGCTTTCAATTCCAGTACTGGGAGACAAGAGCATGAGATTGCTGCAATATTGGAGAAGGCAGTCGAGACCAAATGTGGTCTTCAGATGGAGAGATTTTGAACCAGGGTATGCAGATTGGATTCAATTTAAGAATCAGTCTTTACTTTTACATTACCATTATAAATATCAGCATTTATAATAAAAACTTGAATATATCACACTGTCATTGCCAGCTGGTGGGCACACAAGTGCAGGTATGCAAATTAAGTGGCATAAGTGTATATTGACACTTGATTCTGAGTCAGAGTCTACAGAATAGAAACAGGCCCTTCAGTTCCCCAGAGTCCATGCTGACCATCAAGCACTGACCTACACCAATCATACCCCAACCCATTTTATTCTCCCCACATTCCCACTAACTTACCCTAGATTCTACCACTTATCTCCACACCAGTGGCAATTTATAGTGGCTAATTAACCTTCCAAACTGCATGTTTTTGGGATGTGGGAGGAAACCAGAGCACTTGACGGAAATCTGTGCACCCACAGGAGGGAGGACCAAGCTCCACAAAAGCAGCATCAGAGGTTAGGATTGAACACGAGTCACTGGAGCTGAAAGGGAGTAGCTCTACTTGCTGCACGACTGAAGGTTCTCTATGGTATAACAAGTGGAAGATTAGATTTTACCTGACTCAGCTGTCTCTTTGCTTGGGTAACTCTAGTACCTCCACGAATTGGTGTTTTCTCAATTTCTTCCACTTCAGAAGGGGTGTGAAATTGTCCAGCAAGCCAAAAACAGTTTCATTCCCCTCAGAGTTCTGCAGAAAATCTTCTCAGTAGTTCCTTTCTCGCCTCCATCACAATGTCCTGACCCTCACTTATTAAGTGCCACACTTTCTTTTCACAATCCATTAATTTTCTACATTTTTCTTACCTCCATGTTGAATCCTTGGAAATCTCTATTCCAGAGTAATGTAGACACTAAATCATTGCATATTTTTAAGGCCAAAATAGACAAATCTTTGTTCTATAGGAGAGTTAAGGGTATGGGAAAAAAGAAGAAAGTGGAGTTGAGGCCAAGGTGAAATCACCTGCGATTCTATTGAACATTGGAGCAGGCTCAGAGCCAAATGGCCCATGCCTTCTCCAATTTATGTTGTGTTAATGCCTTTATCTTTTCCTTCATCTTACTCCGATGTCATTCATCTCATCTCCAACTCCAGCTCCCTCAAGTGCCCCAAAGTTTCCTACACCCTTATTTCCCTCTTTCCCATTTCCTCCAGAGGCTTTTTTTTCCCAAAGTAAGCTTAATAAATAAAATAGGTCATTTTTACTGAACTGAGAAATTATTTAGCAAAAATGGACTGGACACAAGTACTTGAAGCAGCCTCAGAGCAATGGAAGTGTTCAAGAAGATTCAAGGGGTCAAAGTAAACATGTTCCTACAAAAGAAAATGAATGGGATAGCCAAATTTAGATCTCCTGATGACAAGATGCATAGCAGGTATGCTAGGGCAGAAAAAGGCATGATTATGCAATATCCCAAGAGCTTAATATAGCAGAAAGCCTGAAAATGTAGGAATGAAATTGAAAGGTAAATTAGGAAGGCAAAGACAGGGTAAGAAGTTGCAGGTGATACCTACCATAGCTACAAGTTTACAGATGATACCACCGCAGTGGGCTATATCTCAAATAATAATGAGTCAGAGTACAGGAAGGAGACAGAGAGTCTAGTCACACTGTGTCATGACAACAGCCTTTCCCCCAATGTCAGCAAAACAAGAACAGGTCATTGACTTCGGCAGGGGGTGGGGGGTGGGGTGGGGGAAGGCGGGCAGTACACATGCTCCTGTCTACATCAACAGTGTTGAGGTCAAGAGGGCTGAGAGCCTCAAGTTCCTAGGAATGAACATCATCAATAACCCATCTTGGTCCAACCACGTAGACACCATGGCCAGGAAAGCTCACCAACACCTCTACTTCCTCAGGAGGCTAAAGAAATTTGGCATCTCTCCTTTGATCCTCACCAATTTTTTTTAAATCGATGCATCACCGAAAGCATCCTATCTGGATGCACCATGGCTTCGGAAACCAGCCTCCCCTCCATAGACTGTCTATACTTCTCGCTGCCTCGCTAAAGCAGCGAACATAACCAAAGGAGGACATTCTCTTTTCTCCCCTCTCCCGTTGGGCAGATACAAAAGCCTGAAAGCATGTACAACCAGGCTCAAGGACAGGTTCTATCCCACTGTTATAAAACTATTGAATGTTCCCATAGTATGATAAAATGGACTCTTGACCTCACAATCTACCTCGTTATGACCTTGCACCATATTGTCTACCTGCACTGCACCTTCTCCGTAGCTGTAACACTTTACTCTGCATTCTGTTATTGTTTTACCTTGTACTACCTCAATGCAGTGTGATTGATCTGCATGAACGGTATGCAATACAAGTTTTTCACTGTACCTTGGTACATGTGACAATAATAAACCAATTTACCAAAGGGAACAAAAAAAAGGAAATCCAAATACTTGAAGGTAAAGGCAAGAGGCTGCTTAAGAACCAAAAATGTAACCTGTGAGGAGGCAGAGGGCATAGGTAGGATTCTTGATGAATATTTTGTGGCTGTCTAAAGACATGGATGATGTCAATACTGTAGTTAAGGACATGTATGAAATATTGAAGGGATAATCATAGTAAAAGAACTAGTAAGAATCAAGATTGATTAATCACCAAGCCAGGATGAAGTATATCCCAGGTTGTTTTCTTCTGCCTGCCAGGCAGAAGAAATTTCAAAGCCTCTGACCATAATTTTGAGCAAGGCCAGCAGATTTGAGTACTGCTATCATTGTCCTCTTTTAAAAAAAGAGATAAACCATTAAATACAAGTACACGTCTAACTTTGGTGGTGGATGAATTGATTCAAAGGAACATTACAAGTCTAATTTATAAAGGCAAAATTAAGGTAGCAGATCAACAAGTTGTTAAAAGGCACACAGGATGCTTTCCTCAACAAGCTGACAATATAGAAGAGCAGGGTGGTTATGTTAGAACTGTATGCAATACTAGTTAGACTACAGCTTGATAACTGTATATCATTCTGATCACCATATTACAGAACTGAAGTGGTTACTAAGCATAGTTGTGATGGTTAAACTTGACAGTGCTAATTAGAACACAGGCAAAGGTTTGGATGACCCAAGAGGGAAGCTGGCCAGGTGTTTGTTGGAATAGTTAAGTCTAAGGGCTAATGGAGGTACTGATCACAGTTTCATGAATAGACAAGTTTAAATTTGGACAGATGTGATGATGCTAATATAGTCAATATGAGCTTCAAACATATCCACATCACTTTAGGATAAAATGTGTTGTAAACTGTCTGGTTCCATCTCAGGCAATTAGCCAGGAGGGTGGGTAGTCAGTGGTTGGCGAATGGATTTTTAGCAGAAATTTATAAAGGTTCTAGCCTTTATTTTCCCCAATATATAGTTGGGAGAAAATTTCTGCTCAGCAAGTTGGTTAAGCAACCTGAGGGGATGAAGGGATCAAAATAGGTGCAAGTGAGGTAGAGCTTGATGTTGTAGTGTAATATGATGGTGTGTTTTCTGATAATGTTATCCATGAGCACTATGTAGATAAAGAGGAAAAGTCCATGCATACTGTTTGCTTATTTTGTGATGTGGGCATCACTGGCAAGGCCAGCAGTAATTGCTCATCCCCAAATGCCTTTGAGAATATGTGGTAGGCTACTTCGAAACAGAGGGGACACTGGAAATTAGAAATGCAGGAATGGGAACAAAAGGCATTGGAGATGAAACATATTAGATCAGATATTCAATTGATAGTTTAATAATGCTTCTGTGAAATATACAATTTTATTCCATCTGAACCTTCATTTTGAACAATGAAATTTTTATTTACCACACAAAAAAAAGATGAAAAATTATTCAGTGTTTTGGCCTAGGAGGCCATAAATCTGGCATTTATTATGGGGCGGAATGTGCTGATGATTTGCCTGCAGTTCCATAGAGAACCACAGGTTAGCTGTAGCCGCACATTAGTGTGTTTCAGACTATCGCACCTGACACCACAATGCAAAAGTCAGGAATGCATTAGAACTCAAGTCTGTTTCTTGGATCCCCACTTCATACCTGGCTCAGCCAGATAGGCCGCCACAGGTAATGCATCTTAGTGGGGCCAATTTGAACAAGTTTGCCAACATTCACGCAAAAGGTTATTTTTAGTTTTATGTTTTTTTTTCACTTCACAACATTGTTTTACTTAAGAACAGTTTCATGTTTTCAAATTTATTGCACTTTTTTTTCCTCCAACTACTTCCAAATGTCTGAGACATTTGAAAACAGCAGAAAGGCCTTTCGATAACACAAGCTGCCTGCAGTCTATTTGCTGCTTACATCCTGCTGCACTGGCACCACTAGCAATGCATTGGGAACCGTATGGCCATAAAACAAAACTTAGTGCTAGTGTGGTTGGTGAATGTTGGGAAGGAGTTAGGATTAATGTGATCTGACCCAATGCAAAATGCTGATAGTAAAAAGTGTGACAAAGTATTTCAGGAAGTGACCCAGACAGGAATTGCACATATTCAAGAGAGTGTTACAGAGAAGTCTGGTACTTAGATGCTGGATTTGTTTTAAAACTGTTCTAAATGTGCAAATACAGGGAAATATTTAGATAAATTATCAGATTAATGAGTGCAATTAATATGTTGCTTCACTCACACATTAATAATTATAATGACAAGCACAACTAAAATATGCAAACATCAGTACTTGTACTGCACCATGGCAAAAATTATACTCCCAGGAAGCAGTGAATATAGAATGAAACACTTATGAAATGAAACAATTTTCATCTCAATTTCCTTCTTAACATCCACTCAACTGACAAACATACAAGGAGATCGACATCTGTCGTCAACCAGAGTAAGTGTCAACAGGCTATCCATTCGTGAGCCATTAAAGCACACCCCCATCCTGCACTCAACCAATGCCACCAAAACATACTAAGTTAATTCAGCTAGGAATCAGGAGGTAAAAGAATCCCAAATTGTATGTCCTAAGGATACGGAGTCAACTACAACAAGAGGGAATGAAACCTTCTTAGCCTATGGGTTCTTATATATATGTAACATTCAATTGAAGTGAGTGAGTCACAATATCAGTCTTATAATGAAAATGATGCTGGAAATGCAGGCAGCATGTGTGGTGAAAGGGTCATCAAACCAAAACAATAATTCTGTTTCTCTTGCAACAGATGCTGCCTGACCCAAGCATTTCCATTTTCTTGTTATTACAGGATTTCTAGCATCTGCAGGGTTTTTTTTAATGGAGTTCAGTGTTAACACTATTCATATTATTTTTAAATGTCCAGAAATTTAGACATAACACTCAAGTTAAAGTGATGCTCTTTGCATTTAATCAAATTTAGCATTTGTACAAGAAATAAAGCAAGCATCCAGGTCAAAGGCCCTGCTGACAGGCAAACTCTCTTTTTGACAGTTACCCAAATTAAAAGTTTTTTTGTTTTTTTTTACATAAAATACCTATTTTCATTTACATAACTCATTCTTTTGCGTACATTAAATTTTTTCTAGAACTGTACAACTTTGTTACAAGCCAACACACGTGTTTTTTCCTCCCCCTACATAGAAACAAAAATTCCTCTCAGTAAGAGTTCCTCTGCAACAATACATTTAACATAGGTTTGGGAACTTTCCAAAACCTGCAACCCTAACAATGGAAGCGCTGAAGTTTGAAGAAGCGCATGTGATACCATGATACTCTGGCTGCTTCTCATTTGAAAAAAATGTAGTTTACAAAAAAAAATTAATTAATATATATATATTTTTTAAACAATTTGCTTTAACACAGAGCTGTGCGAGTTATTTTGGGTTTTAAATACATAAAACAAAAGAGGGGAAAATAGGCTATACAACGTTACCCGATAACAAAGGTAGAATGAAACAGAGGCCACCCGGCTGCAACAGAACAGCAATCTCCTGCCACTTTCCACCCTCAAGGAGCTTAATAAAATCCTTTTGTTTTAAAGAGTGTTTTTTAAAAAAAAACTTTCTCTTCAAGTTTGAAAGTTACTGTTGAGTTGTCCCCTTCAGAACTGAGTAGTGCATTTCTTGTCCTTCAGCCTTCAAGTTAAAGTCTACTTTGATTCTCCTCTCTCCAATCAGTGGCGTCGCATTTTTACTTTTCGGACAGGACTACCTGCTACTCCACCTTCACCACTCTCATCATCTTCATCATCCACACAATCGTGTGTCTTTCGCCAGTAATTTTCTGCAGCACAGTCACTCCTCCTGCGGTGTTTTGGCAAAATCACAGATCGTCGATTCTCCTCTTTGTCCATTTCCAAAATTCTAGGCCTTTGAAAAGGAAACAATTGAACCAGAGTCAATTTCTGTCATACCACATGTCAATGCCAAGTATGTTCAAAAAGTTAACATACTTTAACTTTGTTACTTATTACCTCATATTACAAAATGACATCTCTCCTCAGATCACCTAACTCATCCGTGCCAACTGTGTTGCCCATTGAGCTAGTCCCATCTGCCCGAATTTGGCCCACAACCCTCTAAATCTCTCCTCTCCATGTACTTCTCAAATGGCTTTTAAATGCTGCTAATGTGCCCACCTCAACCACTATTTCTGGCAGCTCATTCCAAATACGCGTCACCCTTTGCGTGAAGCTGCTGCCCCTGATGTCCCTTATAAATCTCTCGCCTCTGATCTTAAACCTATGCCCTCTTGTTTTTAAGCACCCCCTCTGTGGGAAAAAGACCATGGTGCTTTCAACCTACGTCCCCGATTATATTGTCAACCTCCATCAGGTCACCCCTCAATCTCCTACATTCCAGGGATTAAAGGCCTAGTCTACGCAACCTCTCCTTATAACTCAGGCCCCCCTAGTCCAGGAAACATCCTGGTAAATCTTTTCTGCACTCTTTCTAGTTTAATAACATTTTTCCTATAACAGGGCGACCAAAACTGTACACACTGCTCCAAGTGCAGCCTCACCAACACCTTATATAACTGCAATATAACTTCCCAACTCCTATACTCAGTGCCCTGACTGATGAAGGCCAGCATGCCAAATAGTTTCATCATCCTGTCTACCTGCACTCCTAGGTCCCTCTGTTCCATAACACTTCCCAGGGCCCTACCATTTAATGTACAAGTCCTACCCTGCTATGATCTCTCAGAATGCAAAATCTCACATTTATATGGATTGAAACCCATTTGCCAATCCTCAGCCCAGATACCTAGCAGATCAAGAACCACCCTGAAATTTTTCATTACCTTCTGCACTAACACCACCTATTTTGGTATCATCCACAAATTTATAACCATGATACATTCACATCCAAATTGTTTATATAAATTACAAACAACAACGGTCCCAGCACTGACTCCTGTGGCACACCACGAGACACAGGCCGCCAGTCCAACAAACAACCCTCAACCATCACCCTCTGCTTCCTACCACTGAGCCAATTATGAATACAATCCCCTTTCTCCCCATGCGATCTCGCCTTCCAAACTAGCTTGCCATGAGGAATATTGTCAAAGGCCTTGCTAAAGTCCATACAGACAACATCCACTGCCCTACCCTCATCTACCCTCTTGGTTACCCCCACAAAGAACTCGAAGAGGTTTTGAGACATGACTTCCCATGCACAAAGCAGTGCTGACTGTCCCGAATCAGACCCTCTTTCTCCACATGGTGGTAGCCGCTGTCTGTCAGAATCCCCTCCAGCAATTTACCCACCACCGATGTCAGACTCACATGCCTGTAGTTCCCTGGCTTGTTTTTGCTACCCTTTTTAGACAATGGTACAGCATTAGCCACTCCCCAGTCCTCCAAAACCTCACCAGTGACCAGAGATGAAGGAAAAATCTCTGCAAGGGCCTCAATTTCTTCTCTAGCTTCCCAAAAGGTCAGAGAATGCACTAGGTCAGGCCCTGGGATTTATCCAGAATGCACTTTATCCACCTTGATGCAAGGACTCCAATACCTCCTCCTTGCTAATTCGTATGTGGTCCAAGACAACACCACTCATTTCTCCCATTTCATTAGCTTCCATCATTTTCTCCACAGTAAAAACTGAAGAGAAATATTCATTAAAAATCTCACGCATTTCCTTTGGTTCCACACACAGCACTGATCTCCTCTCTCTAGCCACCCTTTTACTCTTAACATACCTATAGAACCTCTTGGGATTTTGCTTCACCTTGCCTGTGAGATCCTTCTCACATCTTTTTTGCCCTCCTAACTTCTCTCTTAAGCACACTCCTACATTTCTTGTAGTCATCAAGAGAACCACTAGTTTACAATTGCTTACGTGCAGTGTATGCCTCCCTCTTTTTCTTAACCAGTGCCCCAATATCTTTCATCAACCATGTTCTCTAAACCTGTCAGCCTTACTCTTCACTCTAACAGGAACATGCAGGCCCTGAACTCTTGACATCACACTTTTAAAGGCCTCCCACTTGGCAGACGCTCCTTTCACGTAAATGATCTCGCCCAATCAACTACTGCAAGATCCCACTTAATGGCTCAAAAATTTGCTCTGCCCCAATTCAGGACCTTAACCTGTGAACTAGTCGTATCCTTCTCCTTCAAGGTGACTTTGTTAAATTATATGGATTGGGGAGATCTCTGGATTAATTCAGGAGGATGTCAGGATGCTCTCCTAGATAAAGCTTTATTCTTTAATAAGTTTATTAGATGGTCATTTCACTGCTGCGTACAGATTGATCTTAAGCTATAAATAAGCGACAGTAATTCACAAATAATTCTTCAGCCAGTAAGCGCTTCAAGATACACTAAGAATGTTTGAGGAATTAGAAATCCTTTCTTTCAGTCCAGTATCCAGTTTGATTACTAGTAATATTTCACTCAATGCAATGCAAAATTCCTTTCCCCGACGGCCTGGGGAAAACTTCCTAGCACAGCTTGGTTCCCCAGTGTGTCCCAGCGTGCAATTCCTCCCCAATCCAACATAATTCCCCTTCCTTCCTACCTGTGTGCAGCATCTGGATCAGCCTTCCGATGGGATCTTTTTTGTTTCAGCAACGCTTGGTATCGGTCACTATTCAACTGTCTGTTGGACATGTGAACCGGTAACACTGAGCTAGTTAATGATTTTGATTCCAAACGTGGTGCATCTGTCCTTGTTCTATTGGAGAAAAAACAATAGATATTTTATAAATCTAGCAAATCTTACCATTGAACACAAATGCACACATCTACTCCAGATGCTGTTTGTTCAACACATCTTTGCTCTTATGTCACAGAATCTTCATAAAAAACTAGATGGATTGGGAATCAGAGTTTAAATGATAAGTGAAAAAAATGACAAATACACAAATCTCAAATAAAAGAGGCCAATGCTCAGCAGAAAGGAAGGCGACGTGCAAGTGTGTACAAGGTAACATTGAAGACAGACAACATAGGATACAGAAACTGAGCGGAAAGAGAAGACACCGAATGTTGAGAGACAGAAAAATCATGCTTGCTATTTGCTGCTGTTTCATGACCAATTGGCTAGAGTCTGAAAAAAATCATCTACCCGAAATGTCATTGACCTGAAATGTTAACTTTAATTCTCTCTACACACTTGCTGCTTGACCCAAGTATTTCCAGAATTCCACTTTATTTAGGATTTCCAGCATCTCCAGTTTTTGTAGTTGTGTAGCAAACACAAATCTCCTGTACCCCAATTGATGCCATTTCTTTCCAAATGATAAGGAGAGTGAACGCTTAAGGTTTTCGAAACCACTCTTAGTCTGATGATCAAAACAGATGGATGGAATTCATTCTCCTAAACACAAATGTTGACAACCTTTTTGAATTTCCTATTCTTTTTCCAAGAATTACTTTTCTTCCATTCCAGGAATGATGACAAGAAGTGAAAAAAAAACATCTAACCATATAGAAGAAATTAGCATTAAAGCTGCTACATCGAAGAATGAGAAACTCTTACTTTCGGAGTATGATAACAGCTCTTCGCTCCCTTATGTCTTGTGGCCGAATACAGTGAGTGATTTCATCTGCTGCATAATCACTGGAAAGAAAAAAAAGTGTCGAGAGTCAGTGGATCCAGCCGTAATAACCAACATGTGAAATGATTGAATTTGCACACAGTAGGCAGCACAGAATACTATAGTGCATATTGGTTAGCCCAAGAGATAAACAGAATTTACTTATTTTGTTGCACTAAGCCACTAATGCATATTCCAGAAACAAGGTCATGGCATTTTGTGTTGGCCACAACTGAACATTTTTCATATGGTAAAGACAAATGGATGCTTCTCTAGCACAGGGTATAGGAGCAAAATAAATGATGAAAACTCCAAAGAGATATTCATTCTTATATCTCATGTGTCAAAATTTTTAAAAGTTCTAAGTGTATCACCGTGACAAGTATTAGTTATGCCATCGTTTACCTACTAGTTTTACTTCCAACACAGTTCCCAAGCTGAACCTTTGCGGTACACAAGCTGACATGGCACACTGATACACAACAGCACCAGTCAGAACTAGCACCAGTCAGAACTAGCCCAATCACAGAAAGTAAAATCACATTCTGTCTGTGAAAATACAAGTACAATCTCAAGTACCAAAGTACTGAGGATGTGAGCTGGTAAAACCTCCTAGGCATTAACACAAGTTCTGTAGAAGGGATAATTAGCTGCCTAGTGGTAGGAAACTTTAGCATGGGTATCAAGAAAGGTTATAATGAAAACAGCAGTGGCCTCTCACCCATAATGGAGCGCAACAAGAGAAGAGCATTCATTCCATTATGTCCATGTTGGCTCTTTGGTGCAGCAACTAATTAATCCAACTACTCTGTTCTCACAACATGGCCTGGCATTTTTCCCTTAATAATACTTACCCAAGTCTCCTATTAAAATTTCACTTCCACCTTATGTTCAGACAACACGATTTAGATCATCATTGGTTGTAATGACAATGGCTTTCTTAGTTTTCCTCTGGTGTTTTTGCTAAACTGCTGGCAAGTGTCACCAAGCTCCAACATTCCTGTGCAAATGGAGAATTCTCAAACTTACTGGTCATACTTCGTTGGGGTTTTCCTAATTACATCCAGATGCTGGACGTCCCACAGAGACCAGTGATGATGCCTGAACTTGGTACAAATTCCAGTAGGTAGGCTGGGGAATCTGCCTGCTGAATGTCTGCCAGGTAATGTAAAGTTTAATTATTTTAGTAAAGTGGAACAGCTGTGGGGAACAAATATAAGCTAATATGTTTTTTAATTAAAATGTTGAGGTATTTTAATTTTTTAAAAAAATATTTGTTTCATTAATTTTTATAGCTTTTGAAAATTCCTGCATGCCAAGGAATTCAAAAGCATTCAAAATCCTTGATAGATTTGATAGCTGGCTGAACGAGATGGAGTGCCAAAGTCGGTTGTTCAGGCCGAATCATGTGAAGGTATTACATCATTCAAGAGTCCGCCGCCACACAAGGACTGACTATTCATAATGGGAATGGCATTTTCTAGTAGGTGAACCCTGGTTGATCCACAAAAAGGCCAGTATGTACTTACCACTTGGCAGTAGTTCACCAATGGCAGCAAGTTCTGGTCCCATTAATCTGTGCTGCCCATATAATATACAACTCAAATGCTGAAAGGATTTTACACCCTACCAACAGAAACAATTTCTCCTTATTTACTTCATCAAAATTTCATTAGCTTGAATAACTTATCAATTGTTCTTTGCTCTAAAGAGGCAGGTCAGCTTCTCCAGTTTCACAGCCCAGCTATCATTATAGTAGATGTCATCATCAAATTCCTTGAGCGAGGAACAGAATACAATACTCAAAATCTAACTATCATCTATAAATGGTTCAACATAAACTTTTCATTTGTACTCAATTCCTCAAATGATGAAACTACATTAGTGACAAGTTCCTTTTTCAAAAAAAAGCTTTTTCCCAATATGTCTCGCCACCTTCAAAGAAATGTGTAGTAACTCCAGCAGCCTCGGTCTCCCTGTTCATCCTACAGCGCATTTATGTCTCAATGCTTTCTTCCCAATGGGTAGAATGAACTATCAAATATGGTTGCTAAGTGTTTCAAGTTCTTATGGATACTTTGAATTCTGCTGCTCAACGTATTTTAAATCAAAACAACTAGTACAGCCAGTTTGTCTGTGAACAATCTTCTTAGCCGATCATCATTTCACACTTATTATTCTTATACTAGTTAATTTTCTTGGGTTCAGCAGTACAAATCATTTCCGTCAATTAGCCCTTGCTCTTTGGTCCAGCATGTGATTTTACCTGCTCTCCATCCAAGTTGTTTCCACTAAGCCTAGATATTGACAGACTATACCTCATCCTGGTTTATATCATCTACCCATATAATCTCACTTGTTTTGAAGAGCCAGTGTAGTTTTTTAAAAATTTATTCAAGGGATGTAAACTTCACAGGCTGAACCATATCTAATTGCCCTTGAGGTGGTGGTAGTGAGCTATCATTTTGAACTGCTGCTGTCCTTGAGGTATGGGTATATCCAAATGGTCTTAGGGAGGGAGTTCCAGGACATTAACCCTGCGACGGTGAAGGGACAGTGGTACATTTTTAAGTCAACATAGTCTTTGTGGTCTATGCCTTGGAGAGCAACTTCCAGGTGGTGTTCTCATGCCTTCGTGGTCTTTGTCCTAGCTGGTAGAGGTTGTGAGTTTGGAAGGAGCCATGTAGTCTTGGTGAGTTGCTGTGGTGCATCCTGTAGATAGTATAAACTGTTGCTACTGTGCATCGGTGGTGGAGTGAATGAATGGTGGTGGTGGATGAAGTGCCTTTCAAGTGGGTTGCTACGTCCCATGTGCATCAAACTTCTTGAGTGTTGTTGAAGCTGTACTCATCCAGGCAAGTAGAGAGTATGGCAACGCACTCCTGACTTGAGCTTTGTAGATGGCGGACAGGCTTTAGGGAGTCTTGTGGAATGTGTTAAACTATGTTGCCAAACAGATTTCTGAAACAATGATGATAAAGTTTTCAAATTATGATTTTTCTTATGCTTTCTCAATATTATTTCTACATATTGAGAAAATTTGTTTACATAAGTTTTTTTTGGCATGTATCATCACTCCTGAGCAATGATGAAAGAGGCAGATTAGTCTCAAAGGACACTGGTATTGCTACAATTTTCTTTCAATCACTTCATGAATATTGCTCATGCCCATTAAAATTAACTGTCAAATGTCTGTAGAAGAAATACTTCCAATATACAAATTTAAACCAATCGGTGTCAGGTAAAAAGACTTAAACTGAAGATCCACTAGTTTAGTTAACTGAATCCTTGGTGTGATAATGAGCCATGAGCCAGATATTTAAATAGCACCAAGCAGATTTCAACTAAGAACTCAATTCTATAACTGTTTTGTTAATAACATCTTTGGGAATGGTACATTATAACATCACAAATGAGAAATTACAAAAAGGAAATCTGATTTTCACTCAAATCACCACAGACCAAAATCGCCACATCATGCACAGTAAGTTCACATCTGAGAACATCATTCTATATGCTATTTTCATTTTGTAGCATAAAATTCACACAAGGTTGGGAGAAGGAACACTTAGAAAATGATTAACACAAAAGAAAATAGTACCTTGTTGCACTTGAGATTTCCATATTCTCAGCAGAGGGTGGGGGATGGTGGTGGGATGACTGGACTCAAATTTACTTAGCAGTTTATATGATCTCAGATCATATGACCTTTGGGGCAATGAACTGTTTTTCCAAGGTAGTCACTTTTGTAACACAAGGAAACAATTGTATTGATTCACAGGTTCATTCACAGGTTAAATTAACTTAGAGGTTTAAAGGATCAGTAGGCTATTTAACCATTTGACCTTATTCTGCCATTCAATAAGATCATGGCCGATTCATGACTGAGCCCCATATATCTGCTTTTCCAGATATTCCCTAATATACCTGGTTAACAAAAATCTCACTCAGATCTAAAATCAGCAACTAAACCAGTATCAACTGATGTTGTCAGAGAAGTTCCAAACTAGTACCATCACTTTTTTTAAGGCAGGTTTTCCTAACTTCACTTTTGAAAGCTCTAGCACGACACCTGGATTCCCAATCATCTACTTTCAAGTTCCTAAATATACTAGTAGCTCAAGATGGCCATTGTGGATAGAGCATAGGTGCTTGGCAAACAGTCATCGTCTACACTTGGTTTCATGATGTACAGGAGGCCACATCATGAATACAAAAGACAAGTTTGGCGGAGGTGCGTGCCTCACCTGGAAGGGCCATGTAGGTCCCTGGATGGTGGCAAGGGAGGAAGTGTCGGGACAGGTGCTGCACCTTCTATGGGGAAAGTGCCATGGTACTGAGAACAAGCGAACCAGGGGGTCATGGAGAGAGTGGTCCTTTCAGAGTGGTGGTGGAATCATATAGCGGCTGGTGGAAATGAAGACGACAGATGTCATGGATTCGGTAGCTGGTAGGGTGAAAGGGAAGGACCAAGGGAACTCTAATCTATTCTGTCTGGGGGAGAGGGGAAGGAGTTGTGGTGAGAGCAGAGATGCAGGAAATGGATGGTTCCATCAACCACAGTAGTGAGGAAGCACACATCTGGAAAGAGGAAGACATTTAAGATGTCCTGGAATGGAAAATCTCAACGCAAGAAAAGATGTGGTGGAGTTGAAGAAACTGAGAGAAAGGGATAACATCCTTACAAGAGACAGGGTGGGAGGAGGTGCAAGCCTAGGTAGCTGTGGGAGACAGTGAGTTTACAGTAAATGTCAGTGGATAGTTTGTCTCCTGAGATGGAGACAGATCCAGAAAGAGGACAGAGGTGTCAGAAATGGTCCAACTGAATGAGGGCAGGATGGAAGTTAGTGAAGTTGATAAAAGTGACACATGCAGGAGGCAACACCAATGCAATCATCAATGTAGCAGAGAAAGAGTTTAGAGTGGTGCCAGAGTAGATATGGAACAATGGCTGTTCTGTGTAGCCAACGAAAGAGCAGGCATAGCTAGAGCCCATGCAAGTTTCCGTGGTTACACCTTTGATTTGCAGAAAGAGAGAGAGGAATAAAAAGGTGTTCAGGGCAAGAACATATTCTGCCAGGCAAATGAGTGTTGGAGATGATCTGGTTGGATCTATGTTCCACAATGAAGTGGAAATACCATTCTGCCAATAATACTGTCCATTATCCTTCTCTTGTTGCTTTGGTAATTTACAGTGTTGGTCAATAATTTGCATTCAGTCCATAAACTTCAAATTTAATGAATGTTATGATATTCATTGGATATTGGACAGTTGCTCTTTTTTCTGTAGGTTACTTAAACTAGATCCAAATCTAATATGGCCTGCCCCTCTTGCGGATAACTACCCTGAACAGCCAAATTCACTAAAATAAAGCTACAATAATTTGGCATTCCTAGGTCTTTGGTGGCTCTGGAGTGGATTTTCCGGACAAGAACTTATTAATAACTCAAAATTCTTTTAAGTCACTTTGTTTTTAAAAAGGATTTTACACAGTAATATAATAAACTATCCTGTGATGCCAGTGAGTTCAAAGCAAGTGTGGAAACAGGGTGCTATTGAACCAGGTGCCGAATCGTTGGGATTTCTGAACACCTGGATAGCAGATTATTGGAGTTTTCAATCTTCCCTTCCCTGTACTGCCTAAACCAGAATACTGTAAGTGCATTGTTCTACTTGTTTCCAATAGCATTGTTTTAGTGTTTTGCTTTTCATCTTTCCTCCTTGCCCCATTCCCCATTACTAGCTTAAGTCCTCTTTATCTCACTATTATTTCGTAGAATTCTGATGCCAGCTCATTTTGTGTATGGCTCATCCCTGTCTGAATGCTAGTGTTAACATCCATGAAATGAAACCGTTCTTTATAAAATGTTCACTTTCCCTGTTTGGCTTATCCATACACCATTTTGTATTTGACTTGGGAATTAATCCGGGAAAATATAACAATCAAGTTCCCATTCCTTAATTCGGTACCCAGCACATTCCAGACAACATCTCTTGCCTGCTCAATGATCCAATATGAACCTCAAGAGTAGAATCTATCCTTCTCTACCCAATATTCTTCCCAGCCAGTTTGAAACACCATTCAAACTTCTATTAAGCATTAAAATGATGGTCAAAATTTTTTTTTCCTTTTTCAATCTTTTTATTAGTTTTCAAATTAATACAGATTAATATATAACATCAATGTTTGTACATGTAATACAAAGAGATCAGAAGAACAATCATGGCATAGATAATCATAAAGAACAGTAAAATTTAAAGAAAAATCTGTAGATCCCATGATCTCTTAGTAAATGAATATAATATAAAAGAAAGGAAAAAGATATGTTTTATATATATATATATATATATATATATATATATATATATGTATATATGTATATATATATATATAAAAATAAAAGAAAAAAATCCCCAAATTAATAAGAAAAATTATAAACAATATATCAAACCAAACTAAACAGAAAAATTTCAAAAAAAGAAAGACTGGACTGAAACTTCTCAGAAGAAACAGAGCAATATTATGTCGTCAACTCCGTTCCTCTAAATTGGAAAGTTATTGAAAGGGGATCTATATCATGTGAAAATATTGAATAAATGGACTCCAAATATCTTCAAATTTAAGCGAAGGATCAACAGTACCACTCCTAATTTTTTCCAAGTTCAAACATGATAATAGTTTGAGAGAACCATTGAAAAGTAGTAGGGGGTATCGGATCCTTCCATTTAAGCAAAATGGATCGTTTGGCCATTAACGTATCAAAGGCAATCATATGGTTAGCGGAAGCAGATAAATGGCCAGACTCTATCCTTGGTAATCCAAAAATTGCAGTGATAGGGTGAGAAAATTTTAATTACTTACCTGTTGCAAACTTATGAATTACTAAGAGTATTTGAGCCAAAAAAAAAATCAGCATCCCCTAACTATTCCCATTCCCCACAAATTCTCAAATCTGTAGACTGTGCATCAGCAATAGTTTATATGTACATATACTTGTTCAAGCCACAAGTTACAAGTGGTCACTCAGGTTCCTGATGACATCAAGTAGTTATTAGTCAGGCATTAATGAATTGACCAAACTACCAGAACTCCATTTCAGAGTTTCCCTTGCACAAAATTCTCAGTTTTATGTCATTTACAATGACAACTTTGATTTTTTTTTAATTGGTCTATGGAAATGGCACTATATTTGAGATGTCACAGTATGGCCTGCCTTCACTAGGACAGAATTTACCCTCTTCCTGTACATTATGCACCACAGATGATGGACAAACTAAACTTATAAAACAGCCCAGAAAGATATGTGGTTTGATCGTAATAGGGTTTAACTACATAGTACAAGTCTGTTCTGCCCTCTGGTGTTAACTAACTAGTACTGCCATAGCTTGATGAACTACAAAATCACTTTCCATTGCACGTCTGAAAGTATCAGAATCACGTTTATTATCACCGAGTTACATGTCATGAAATTCGTTGTTTTGTGGCAGCAATACCCCAGCTAAGTACCATCAAATCCAAAACCATTCTAAAAAAAAGTCACAGAATCAAGTGCTTAGTGGAGCTCTAACAAACTTAAGAGCATTTCCTAAAATGCAGGGTAGTATGATCAACAAACATGAATTTCCATGTACAAAGTGAAACGTTAAAAGCGGAATAGCCACCAACTGAAACACTGCATCACTTAGGCTAGATTTTGTATTAAGATACCTCTCCTAAATTAGAGGGCACTGCCCTGTCAGAGCCACTATCTTTCAGACGAGATATTAAATTGAGCTATTGCTCGTTTGCTTGATTGTTTTAGAATACCCGTGGAACTAACAGCAAAGCAGTTCTTCTAACGACTTGGCCAACGTTCCTTCCTTAACTATCACAGCAGATTAACTGTTCATCTATTATTCATGCATTATTCATTAACAAGATTTGGGTGTTGCTGATTAGGTCAATGTTTAATGTCTGCCGGAATTGCTCTTTAGAAGATAGAGATGAGCCATTTACTTGAACTGTAATACGTGTAGAAAGAGTACCCCTACGATGGTGCTGGCAAGGACTTCCAGCACTTAGGATGAAAGTACTGTTGTTTGGATTAGAGGACTTCAGTTATGGGGAGAGATTGGGTAGGCTGGGCTTGTTTACCCTGGAGTGAAGGAGGCCGTGATATGGTTTGGTACATGAGTAAAGATTCCAGAAATGAGCACCACTGAAATATCAAGCAAAAAAAAACTCAATAGAAATAATCACTATAGGATGGCAAAAAAGCTCATCCTTAATGAGCAGCTCCAAAGGGATAGATCACAGCACAGAGGAAGCAGCATCCTAGAAGTAGAGGGGGTGGCAATGGAAATTGAAAGAAAACTGCAGATGCTGGAAATATAAAACCAAAATAGAAAATGCTGGAAATACTCAGCAGATCAGGCCACATCTGTAGGAAGAGAAACAATGTTTCAGGTCAGAGACCCTTCATCAGAACTGAGGTGGTAGTGGGTCTGATAGGTCTTGCCATAAACATTTTTAGTGATCACTCATAAAATACTGTATATGCAGAACATAATATAGCTTGGTACAGTATCTAGGGTAATGTTTGCTAGAATTTCAAATTGATTAAAAGAGTATGACTGCAAAGTTTTGCACTGCACAGTGGAGGAGTGTTTGTTAAATAAACACAGAGCAAGTACATTTATCTGCATTGGATGAATGATTCCTTCCACTAAAACTTGCATCTCTGCCTAGTCACCCATTTCAACTGGGCAACAACTAAGCTGGGGGTCTAGTAAATGTTGATCTGCTCCATCTTAGTATATTAACATTCTTCTTAACTACAAAGTGAAACTGGTCCCCTTTTCACACTGCAGCCACAGCAGCAATTTGTATTCAGTATAGTAGGAAAATGCACACTGGAAATGCACATTTCATACATGATCTTATAAACAAGTGAAAATTCAAGAATCATGGTTCCTAAAAAGAGCAAACGCGGTGCGTCTGTGCTAATGCATCCTGATTTTCTTTTTGAAAGCCTTAAAAAAAAACTCCGCATTGAACTGTGGTATTTGCGTGTGATTTAACAATTTAGGCACTGGATTTTCACCTTATGACCAAATTAGTTCAAGGTTACTGTTGTCTAATAGGACTCTGGGAATCTGGGAGCTGCAAGAACATATCACTAAAATACACTGGGAAAAGAGGTGGTTTGAGAGGGTGCTGGGGGATTAGGGGGTTCAGGAAAAACAGGCAGTCAGGATGACTGAGTAAAAAGTAATGAAGAGCTACAAACAGTGAGATGCAAGTCTACTGACCATAGTTTACCAGAGATGATCAACGATAAGAAACTCGTTCCTTTTGCAACAGAAATGTCAACTTTAGTCTTTGATTATCTCACCTCAACATTCCCCAGGATACTATTACAATTGCAAAACAAATGCAAAGAAAGCACTTTTCACCCTGTGTTGAGACTAGACGCAGATTAGAGGAACAGCACCTCATATTCCACCTTGGTAGTCTCCAACCTGACAGCACGAACGTAGATTTCTCCAACTTCCAGTGACCACTCCCCTCTGTCCCCCCCCCCCCCTTTGTTTTCGCTTATCACACCAGCCCCACACAATCCTCCCTCCAGTTCCCCTCCTCACCACCTTCCCTTTATTCCATGGTCCACTGTCCTCTATCAGATTCTATCTTCTTCAGCCCTTTATCATTTCCACCTATCACCTCCCAGCTTCTTGCATCATTCCCACTCCTGCCTATCTTCCCCCTCTCACCTGGATTCACCTATCACCCACCAGCTCTTGCTCCACC
Organism: Pristis pectinata; assembly: GCF_009764475.1. Classification (NCBI taxonomy): domain Eukaryota; kingdom Metazoa; phylum Chordata; class Chondrichthyes; order Rhinopristiformes; family Pristidae; genus Pristis; species Pristis pectinata. Next base: position 35,038,771 of record NC_067412.1, on the reverse strand, counting down.
CCCTCCCTTTTATACTGGCCATCTCCCCTCTTTCGTTCCAGTCCTGATGAAGGGTGTCGACCTGAAACATCAACTGTCCATTTCCCTCCACAGATGCTGCCTGACCCGCTGAATTCCTCCGGCATTTTGTGTTGCCTCACACTATGCATGTAAATGTTTAGTGTGTACACCGAAAAATTAAAATATCATACCAGTGATGGAAGGATAGATCCTGCACATCTCAGAGAGATAAGAGGATTCAAATTGTGTTATGCTATCTTCAATATTTTAACGCTTGCAAAGAAAAACCAATACTTGGTTGGACTTGAACTGCTGCTCGCCTCATGCAGAGTGTGAGATCATTGCAGAATGTCACCAATCATTTTCCCTGACCAACAACAAACCAAGTGTTCAAAAATTAAATTTTTCAAAACCATGACTTGTGTTTTCAAGAATTTCACTCTTGCAAACTGGATTGCTCTTGCTATTAAATAGAGCATTACCACCATTAACTTAATTCCCTGTACCTTCAACACTCTCCTCTCAATCATGCAGACTCTTGGTCCCTCAAATGTGGGCAGCACATAGACAATGATTGTCAATATCATATACAAACCAGAACACAATCACAAGATGATCAAATGCTGTACCCACCTGCATCTCTTTTACACATACATAATCATAACAAATGAGCTAAAATCTTCCAATTAAGCATGGGATTAAATCAGATTGTTCTAATCTGAATAGCTCTGATCATCCATTTATCTACTTGTGGGAAACCAAATTGCCCCGTAATTACATTGCAGTGAAGAGAGCTCGAAGCATAACATCCAAAAGGCAATATTTGCACTATATTCAAAAATACAAAAAGAACTGCCAATAAAATGTACTGATTTATTTTTCATCAATTTGAATAATTGATGAAAATAATTAAATTTCAGAGGAGGAATTAAAACAATGCAGGCAGTGACCATGTCGAAGTCAAAGTCATCCACATCCATTTTTAGTGACATCAAACCATGACAGCTTTTAGACTTGGTATAGGTGGGAATACTGTGTTCCAAGTTCAGAATGATCCAAGACAAACAGTACAAAGATCCAAGCAAAAACTCAGATTATACTTGTCACATCAGTGAAAAGAAATTTTCATATTGGAGCATCACTACTCAAAGGAATACTGGATGGCAAGTAGGACAAAAGAGTCAGCCAAAAATGACAATTCCTCGCCAGTCATGGTAGGCATAAAGATGTATGTACATCCTTTAGTGATTCAGCAAGTTAAAGGGGTTTTTCAGCAACAGATATTTCCTGTTGCCCAAGTACAAAATTATAGCTTGTTTGCCCTAAGCGCTGCTCTTCTGGCAAAGTCATCCATCTGTTGAAGCAATCTCATATTAATATAAATAGCAATGAAGTCTGGGAGGTGACTATTTTTGTGCTACTACAATTTCATTGTGCAGTGTTGGTTCCCCAAAGTGCTCATCAATGACAGGACTTTGCAAAACACTCCCACCCAGTTATCATTGCTCCTCCCTTCTCCATGTGTCTTTTGGCAAAGGTACTTTGCAGCATATTTCATCAGCATATATAATCAAAACAGTTCCAGGTTTGAGCCCATGCCTACAATGTTAACTTATCCAATAGTGGAGATATTAACACTGACTAGTAGGATAGGAAGAATGGGGGAAGATAAGCCAGTTATTACTGCTGATTTTGGTTCACACTCCAAATGAGCATGACCTCTGTGGTTAAATAAAAACCGCGAAAAATATTAAACTAAAGAACTGTTGACCCAGAGTGTTTACAGTTCTTCTTGCTCACTAATCGCAGCTAGGTGATCACAAAAGCAGATCATTAATGTTGGAAATATGATATTATGGAAACACTTGTGCAGAGAGGAAGAGTTAAAATTTCAGGTCAATGAACTTTCATTAGAACTGTGATAAACAACTTTCAGCTAGTACAGAGCCAGGAAAAGGATGAGAAAGGCTGTCATTTGCCTAGAGGTAAACTTCTCTGACCACTTGCTATTACAATACTGCACATGGTGACCAAAATTCATTTTGAACTCAACACCAACACAGTTACTAAATATAAAACTCATCTAACTGACAATGGAAAGCCGATGGTTAAAATAATTTCTAGAAGTAATAGATTATAGTTTTGGAGACTTCCTGATTAGGCTGAGTGATTCAGCTAAAATGTTGCTGGTATTTATGATATAACCCATTGTTCCGCCAATAATAATCCTTACTGAAATGGCTTTCAAGCTTTATACTATGGCAAACTACACCCAATCCCCAACAGAACCCCTACAGATACTGAAATACCATGCCCCACCCTACTCTCTTATAAATACTGACCCTTTCAGGGATCCATCCTCCTCTCCATCCTGCAAATACGAATAAATAATTGGATCCCTTCACACCACTACAGACTATTGAGAACTCTTCCCTCATAAATACTGACACCCCAAATAACCCTCTCAGAGAATACTTGTAAATACAAACACTTATCCCAAAACTCCTTCTGAATACTGACATGCCCTCAAGAGCCCTATGCAAATACAGGCATGTGCCTCTGGACACCTCAATCCACTTATAAAAACTGATAGTAAGATGCCAAAGCATACAAACAATCTTCCATTAGCATATAGAAATATAATGCACTAGCAAGCTAGCACAGTACTGAAAGTAGAAAGAAAATTAGATGCTTGTTCAAACAAACAGAAATTTGATGAACTCATATTTCCCATTCCAAAATCTGAGATTAATTATAGATTTTTGAAAATATTAAGAAGCAATTAAATTTAAAGACAATAAAGAATATATGGTCCTGAAATTTCTGACCAGGTTTTCATTCAGCTAAACTTTGCACCAGATAGAGGAGGAAACTTGAGCAGACGACCAATAGCTTCCCTCCCCCTTCCACCCCCCCCAAAAAAAAAGGCAGTGCACCATATTTTGTGCTTATTTATTCATCCACAGTCCGTCATTCCTTGCCTGTTTGTTCTTGCTTTTTAACAAGATACATTTCTTCTAGACTCTACTGATCACAGTTTAAAATAGTTCCCAATGCCATTATATTCTAGTCATAATTTCCTTCCCCCAGCCTTTCCATTCTCAATCCCATATCGTTTTTATTTCTCATCTTTTTGTATTACATCTTTCACAACGTAATTTTTTATGATAAAGACTGTGGTTATTTTTGCTTAGAAGTCCCTCAACGCATTCAACTTTGACCACTTCTGATATTTTTCTCTTGACCACATCCAGCAGTGCTTCTCCTCTGAATTTCACCACGGGATATGGCTGAAATACTAGAGAACCGGCAAATGGCCAAATGAAAGATCCCAGAATAGACACCCGCTTGAAATAAGTCACTGTGTGACTTGTAGCAGCTGGTTCCTTTAATCAAAGTTGTTTCTTCCAGAAAGTTCTGCTTTAAATCAAGAGTATTCTAGAAAGCATGACCTAAACTGCTTTGGAATAAAGAGTCTGAAGCAGAACTTGGTAGTACATGAAAATAAACTACATCACAGCTCCTTCCTCCTGCACCCCCACCAACCTCTCCCTCTAATCCAAATATTTAGCAAATTCCGTCATTCTAAATGTCATGACTAATCTGCACTTCAACCCCATTTAGCTGGAGCTAACAAAAATCCACTTCAGCTTAAAATTTTAATCAATTCAGAATTCTGGAATTCTTTATTTCTATTATCTTGAATTTAAAATGTATAACAAGGGCAGATTACAAATACAACAATTACTACCAAGAACAGGAATCCTGCTCAGAACACAACAGCCTTGAATATATGCTTGTGAATTTATAACATTGTCATCATTGCCCAGATGACAATAATACAAATTCAACTCATATTTATAAGTATTCACATAACCAACAAAACATAATTAATTCACAATTCATGCAATAACATGGCACCAATTTGTGTTTCAAGTAAACTCCTACATTAATTTTTCAGCAACTTAGTTGAAGACTTGCTAATATTTGCCTATTTTTAATATATAGACTGTCCCTGGGTTACAAACGCCCAACTTGTACATATGAACAAACTCCCATAATATTACTAAATTCAAAAGTATGACATACATACATTTGTTCTTATAAATAGAACTAATTTTTGTTCTCTCTCTCCACTTTTAGTGATTGTTCTTTTTTTTTACATCAGTCTTTATGCTTTTGACACCATTCATTACAATCTTGTGGAGATATGTGTATTTTCTGACTTGTGGGGAAAATCAACTTACGGACGTCTGTAAAAACAGAACCTGTTCATAACTGGGGGGTGGCCTGTACACACTTCTACAAACAATGTAGGCGTTCCAGAGCGTCATACTGAAGAGCTAAAATTTTCACAGTAGTTTTACAAGTTAACTGTTCAGAGTAGTCAATGCTCATGTCAAAGATTTCACTAAGCATTTGATCAATTGTTCACTGTGCTATTGGTAATGTGCAATCAAGAAGATTTCAAAACAAAAATAGATACATCTTTACTCAATCCTATCTTCTGATAATCCCACAAAATAGCATGAATCACTGACTGTAGGAGCCTCTACTGCAATTCCAGCCTTTCCCCCAAATCTCTCTCCCACCACCACAATGGAGAAGCACATCAAGCAATTCCATCAACCCTCTTAAAAATTCAAGGCTGTCCCTCTGAATTTTTTTTCCCCATAACTTGGTTATAACAGTTGTTAGACTGACTAGTATGGCGTTCCTTTTTCCTTAAACAATGGAGACAAAATAGACATTTTTAATCCTCTGAAACTATGTTTATAGCCAAAAAGAAATGGAAAACAATTGTTAGATTCTACACCACTTCCTATGTGGTTCATTTATGAGTCTTGGATATATTTTAACTGGATCTGGTGATTTATCCACTGTTTAAAAATGCTAGGGCTTTCTGCAAAAATAACACAAGAGAAAGAATGCGTCATTGTTGGAGAGGACAATGAAATTATAGTTGGTTGTAATTACCCCAACACTTAGCAGAATGGCTAATAACCAAAATAAATGGACAAGCCTAACCAAGTCTTTCCCTTAGAAGGATTTCAGACTCCTTGATTAAAATATCAGAGGAAAAGTATAAATCCGGAATTGCGGAGACCATACAATACACAGGTGTGCTGTACTACTAAGCTAGTATACAGATTTTTACATCAAATTCTATGCAAAATGTGGAATTAGTAACTAGAGATTATTTCACTTTCCATTTTAAAATCTATGTCCAGAGTGAAATAAAAGAAAGTACTAAAATGCACAAGTTAGTCAAGCCATTGCTTCCAATTTACAGCGACGAGAAATTTTATCAATTCCAAGCAATTCATAATCTGAAGCCACTGAGTGGCAGACGAACACCTTTCCAGTAATGTGACAATTTAAATCAGAAAGAGAGCAGATCAAGTGCATGAAGTCACAAGAGAATGGACCAAGAATATAATAAGGTACAACTAGCTGGTTTATTCTTTAAGGACTGTGGACTGAATTATACTAAAATTACCAACAATAATTTTTCAAATCTTTAAGAACTAAATAAAGCAAGACAGATTGAAGGGCAGGTGACTGCAGACTGTGGAAGTTGCTGAATGCAGTGTGGTCCCCAACAACTTAATCTTTGGAAAGTGATTTCGGCATAGGGAACTTCAACTCAGAACTGTTGGAATCTGAGCTGAGGACCACAAAAGACCAGGAAGAAAATCATCTGGTCACTTTAGATTAGTAAGTAATTTAGGTTTAGTCAATCTTCAGGGAAAAGAATGCAAAATGGAATCAGGCAGGTGTGGGTACCCAGGATATGGCAATGAAGGAGCCTCATATATTGCATTTGCACAATAGGTATGAGGTTCTTGTACCTTATGTGGAAGAGAGCAAGGGAGGATAAGTAAGCCAGCCAAATCAGAATACAGAGTGCTATTCATTTGGCGGCTTGGGGAAGTGGTGCAGGGGAAAGGAAGATGGTGGTTGTGGGATGGAAGCGAGGCAGAAATACTGGAACGTGCCAGAGGTTGAGGGACAGTAAAAAAAAATCAGGTGAATAGACACTGTTCTCTGTATCTACAAACATGAATATCAAAGGCTGTGAATCATATTTGGTACTAGGATTAAGGACATTTCCTCTGGATTGGGACAAGAAATTGGGAGTGGAAGGGGGAGGAGGATCCAGTTGTCATGACTATGCATGAACCAAGATGGGTAGAAGAAAGAAGGTTTGCTGAGGGCATGAGATTACCACCCGAGCTATATGCCAATTGATACAAGGTCAAACAGATCAGAACTGAACGCGTGGCTTGGAAAGTAATTTTTGAGAAAGGATTTTGATTTGCAAAAAACTTTGCAATGGCACCAGCATGAGAGAGAGGGAGGTTATCCACTTGGACAAATTAGCTTTACTTGAGTCAGGCTAGAGCCAAAGACCTGGCAAATCAAATCTCAACAGCTGTGGACAAGGCTTTAAACTAAATGTTGGAAGTGGGGGTGGAAGAGGACTGGAAAGGCCCTAGAAAATTGAAGAGAATTGGCAAGATGTCCTGAAACGGTAAATAATAACCAAAGTGTAACAGAAAGGGATAGAATGTAACAGTAAAAGTTCAGCAGCATAGATCAAAGGAGTGAAAACATTTAAAAGTCAAAATTAAAAACTCTTTATCCAAATGCATTAACCAACTGTAACAAAACTGAGTTTTTTTCCCCCCAATGTGAACAAGGCTAAAAGCAGAATATGAAGACTCAAGAGACTGCAGATGCTAGAATATGGAGCAGAAAAGCAAACTGCTGGAGGAACTCAGAAGGTCAGACAGCATCCGATGGGGAAGAGGAATAGCTGACGTTTTGGGTCAAGACCCTGCTGCAGGGTCGACCATTTCTTTCCCTCTCCAGTTGCTACCTGGCCCACTGAGCACCTTCAGCAGTTTGCTTTTTGCTAAAAACTGAATATTCCAGAGTAGCTAACATTTCAGAAAGAACTTGAAGAGGAGATGGGATATTTCTGATAATAAATGATGACATCAAGATGGTCAGAAAGGATCTTGTCTCAAAAGACTGGGGACCACCTGTACTAACCCCAGGTTATACAAAGGTTCCGTCCCAAAGAACTATCCACAAACCAATTTTTCCCCAGAAATTAAATGAATTTCCTCCACACCTCTTTCCTCTGCATCACTTTCCATACAATTCCTATAACTTCATCAAATATCTTCTATGTTCACCCTAACACTACCCATAATTAAACTAATGGAACAAATACTGTATCCAGTTGTTAATGAATACCATAAAACATTTTAATATTATTTGTTCGGCTTCTTTAAAAATTCATGGGAGAATTTGCATGAAGTTGGATTTCTGTAAGTTAGGCCTTCCGTAAACCAGGGAGCTCCTGTATCATTAGTTTAAGTGGAGATATGGAATAATATGGAATAGGAAACACCAGTGATTGTGGCCTACAGGATCTAATAGTTGCTATATTGTTGGACAAATAATCAATTAAGAAATAACAGTGGTCAGTACATTGGCATAGCAGGTAGTTCCGGTTTATCATAATCAGATTCTGATTAACTAAGTATTTCCAGCATTCTCTTTTATTCCATATGTCCCATAACTGTTTGTTCTGCATCTCAGTTCCAACATCGTTCCCCCTCCCCCAGGTCCACTGCTTCCTCTTCCTTTGTTTACATTCCTGGAGATAGATCAACTGTAATTAACAAGCATTCATTGCACACTCTCATATGGCATCAACAGCAATGGGCCATGTGGATAATCTTGGAATATCATTTCTTGGTGGAAACCATTTGGTCTCACCACAAATTACACTTATTTTCAATTCTAATTCAGGAGTCATCAAATGAAGCATTAACTATGTTCCTCCCTTCACAGTTACTACCCAACCTGCTGAGCATCTCCACCACTATATGCTTATATTTCAGATTTGCAGCATCTGCAGTTTGTTTCTTACTTTTCAACAATTTTAGAACTCTCCTTCCAAACGAGACAGGAAAAATGCAACCTTGCAATAAAAGGTCCCTCTGGGAAACAGCAGTAATGTGAAAGAATTTTGTACTTCTAAAACTAGGGTCAAGCCTAAATAAAAGCAGGTATTAAAAAAGTAAGAGGGGCTTTAGCCAAGATGGGTTGATAAATTAAAAAGATATGACAGCAAGAGACATTTCAAAAACTTCAATTCTCAACAAATACTCATTCCATTAGAAAATAAACCAATGGATAAAGCAACCCACATATTGCTAACTAAAACAGTTAATAGATTTAAAGAAAAAGGTTTAAAAGAGGAGTTGCAAAGAACAGCAGCAGGAAAAATGACTGGGGCAATTTTAGAAACCAAAGAACAACTATAGAAAAGTAAATAGACAAACTAGAATGTGGGAGTAAATTAAATACAAAAATGGATTGCCAGAATTTCTGCAAAAAAAAGTAAATAGGGAGAGAGTATCAAAAATTAATGTTGGTCCCTCAGATGTTGAGATGGAAATTTAAGAGTGAGGAAAAAGGAAGTGACAGAAACAAATATCTGTAATCATCTTCATAGTAGTTTGCACCAAGAGTTTAACAAAATAGTAAGTAACCATTGGGCAAGTGATGAGAAATTTAAAAACAATTAATATCAGGACAGAAAAAATACTTAAATTAGTGGGACCTGACGGCCTACATCAAGTGTTCAAAAAGAGGTGGCAGCTAAAATAGTGGATTAGATGCCAAAATTCTCCAGATTCTGCTAAGATCCCAGTAGGATAGAAAACAGCTTTTCAAAAATAATTAACAACATATTTAAAAGGTACTTGTACCTTTTAAATATGTTGTTAATAATTGTTGAAAAGGTACATGGAAGGTAAGAATTAGAGGGATATGGGCCAAACACAGGCAAATGGGACTAACTCAGATGGGAATCTTGGTTGGCATTGACCAGTTTCCATGCTGTATTACTCTATGACTAAGAAAGAAGGGAACTACAGGAACATTAACATCAGTCACTGGGAAAATGCTGGATTCCATTATTAGGTGATAACAGATTCCATAAAATGCATAACATGATTAGGGATGCCATCTCCCTGGTCCTACACTCATCTCTGGAGCATCTGGACAGTAAAGGCACTTACGTTAGACTGTTTATTGACTACAGCTCCACCTTCAATACTATAATTCCAAGCAAACTCATCACCAAACTCAGAGACCTGGGACTCAACACCTCCCTTTGCAACTGGATCCTCGACTTCCTCATCAACAGACCGCAATCAGTAAGGATAGGCAGCAACACCTCCTCCATGGTTATTCTCAACAATAGTGCCCAACAAAGCTCTGTCCTCAGCCCCCTACTCTACTCCCTATACACTCATGGCTGCGTGGCCAGATTCTGCTCTAACTCCATCTACAAGTTTGCAGATGATACCATCATAGTGGGCCGTATCTCAAATAACTATGAGCCGGTGTACAGGAAGGAGATGAGAGAGCTTAGTGACATGGTGTTATGACAACAACAACGTCAGCAAAACAAGAACTGGTCATTGACTTCAGGAAGGGGGGTGGTGCACATACTCCTGTCTATATCAACAGTGCTGAGGTTAAGTGAGTTGAGCATCCTATCTGAATGCATCACAGCTTGGTATGGCAACTGCTCTGCCTGTGACCACAAGAAACTGCAGAGTTGTGGACACAGTTCAGTACATCATGGAAACCATCCTACCCTCCGTGGACTCTGTCTACTTCTCACTGCCTCGGTAAAGCAGCCAACATAATCAAAGATCCCACCCACCCCGGATGTTCTCTCTTCTCCCCTCAGGACAGAAGGTACAAAAGCCTGAAAGCACATACCACCAGGCTCAAGGACAACTTCTATCCCACTGTTATAAGACTACTGAATGGTCCCTAGTACGATAAGATGGACTCAACCTCGCAATCTACCTCGTTATGACCTTGTACCTTATTGTCTCCCTGCACTGACACTTTACTCTGCATTCTGTATTGTTTCACCGTGTACTACCTCAATGCACTGTGTAATACATTGGTCTATACGAATGGTATGCAAGACAAGTTTTTCACTGTACCTCAGAACAAGTGACGATAATAAACCAATTTCAATTCCAGGCAGTCAGTACGACTTAACGATAGTGAAATGATGTTTTGAAAAAAAAACCTGCCCCTTAAAGACGTAAACAGGAAGATAAAGGAAGCTAGTGAATATACTGCATCTAGTTTTCCAAAAGGTACAAAATCCTAAATGAAAGGTGACCAAAATGATGTAGGCTCATGGGTTTGGAAATGGAAAGGTTGATAGAAAATGAAGGACAGGATGAACACGTCATTTTCAGGTCAGTGAGCTGTAACTGATCAAGGATCAGAATTGGTGTTCGGCTGTTTGTAATCTATGTTTTTAATCTGCATCTATGACTTTGATGAAGGGACCAAGTTCAGTGATAATACAAAGATAGAAGTGGAAGTTGTGAGGAGCACAGATGGTTTAAGTGAGTGGGCAAAAAGGGGGCAAATAAAGTATAATTGAAGAAATGTTGGAAGAAAATTACATGTACATTTCTTGTATAGGGACACACAAAGACAACATGCAAATACAGCAGGTTATTCAGACAGCAATTAACTTTATTGCATTGGGGATAGAGTAATAGTTTTTTTTCCCTCCCAACTGTGCAGGGATACAGTGAGACCACACTTCAAAGAATACCTTTTTAAAACAAAATGTACATACCTGCCATAGAAGTGGTCTGGCAAAGTTCATTAGAATACCAACAAGGAAAAATTGAACAGACACTCTGGACTGTATTCTCTGGAGGTCAGAAAAATGAGATCTAATACTAAAAAGGTTTTGGACAATAGGGAAAATCAAGGATTATTGTGTCCATGCTAAAAAATGGAAAAGGAGAAGTGAGAATCTTAGTGAATGCAGCTGGTTCAAGAAGTAGAACGGCCTTCTTGTGCTCTTACTTTTTCTTCCGAGGAGTAGATGAGACATAAATAAAAGCACAAAACACTTCTGGTTTGAGGAAATACTGCTCACGATCTGGAAGGAAACTGTATGAAGCTTCATTATGCATGTGATTCTTCTATCTCCAACTTTCAATCTCCCAAACAGTGCTGAGCTATTTAAGGGTAGCAAGGGTATCCAGTGCACTGCGCCAATGACCTTTCATCATGTGAGCCTGCATCAGCAACCAGTTGAAACATGTGGAAGAGCTCCAGCCAAGACTTAAAGTCTTCAGCTACCAAACTTCTATGTGGTCCAGTACACCAATCACAAGGCAAAACCATAGCAGATTCTTCCCCATTCATTGCAGGATGCTTTAGGTAAAATAGCATTGCTTAAGTAAATTTAAACCAGGAACTGCTCTGTACAATGACATCTACCAGTGAAGCTTATTTTGCAGTTGGGGTAGAAAGACATGAATATTACTGACCTCCAGAAACCAAATTTCCTGTTAACCATTCTAGTAGAATAACAATGGTGACATGCACCACAGGTATGCCCACACTGGATTGCTATACTCAAGTACTTAACCCAGCTGAAAGGATTAAAAAATGGCCACAGATTTTTGGCATATATTGTTATAACACTACCTGTTTAATGCATTATTTTGGAGAGATTGGGATGGATGTGATTGCAAAGTAAATTTCAGTATTTAAGTAGGTCATACGAAGGAAAAGTTTAGAAAATACCAACTTACCCATTGCAGAATTTAAGCCAGAGAAAACACACTATATTTGTTAGTTACAATCCTATTATTTGCAAGTTACAATCCTATTATTTGCAAGTTTCAACAGAAATACATTTCATAATCAAGAATATTTTCATTAAGATTTGCATGTTCTCTGTTTGGATGAGGGCATTCTAAAATGAATGAGAACATATTTTAGAGCCTATGTCACAGTTTGAAAAAAATAAACAGTATGATAAATGTATTTTTAAAATTAATATTCCTAATTGATATGTACTGTCCAGTACCCAAACATCTAAAATTTTATAGAAAATCTGAAGCAAATGAAGAATCCATTTCACTACAGAAACATTTATCAAGCAGCAATTATACAAAATATAGAAGTCTATAAGGATGAATATATAAAAAGGTTAAATGATTTAACAAGAAGCTACTGTTTGATAATTACAAATCAGAGGATCTACAAATTAGATATGAATGAAACAAGATCAAACACTAAAACAGGAAGATTAAACAGAATGTTTATGGGCTTTGTCAAAGTTGTCCATGAAATTAATTATATACCATGACCTGCAAATATCTGAATCGGTGATGAAGAGAAAGAATTCGCACCTTCACATTAAGGACAACCAGCAAGAGGTTGAAATGTACATCAAATGAAAACAACAAGGTCTCCAGAGCAGACAAATTCGCAGAGAAAACATGGCAGAAAGAGGACACAACCCTCTAATTATGTGATTGAAAGTGAGGAACAGGGAAAGCTCATGTTCCAGAGTAAGCCATGTGTCCAAGGAAGCTTCCTTGATCAATATATAGAGGGACCAACTAGAGGGTGCAACACTGGACTTCCTCCTGGGAAATGAGGTAGGGCAAGTGGCAGAAGTGTACGTTGGGAGAGCACTTTGGGTCCAGTGACCATAATCCTATTAGTTTTTAAATATTTATGAAGGAGGATACGGTTGGTTCATAGGTTAAGGTCCTGAACGGGGGTGAAGCAAATCTTAGAGCCATTAGGTAGGATCTTGCAGTAGATGATTGGGAAAGATTGTTTGCAGGGAAAGGAGCATCTGCCAAGTGGGAGGCCTTTAAAAGTATAGTGTCAAGAGTTCAGGGCCTGCATGTTCCTGTTAGGCTGAAGGGCATGGCTGGTAGGTTTCAGGAACTCTGGCTGACAAAAGCTCTAGTTAATAAAAAGAGGGAGGCATACACTGCACATAAGCAATTGGAAACTAGTGAATCTCTTGATGACTATAAGAGGTGTAGCAGTGCACTTAAGAGAGAAGATAGGAGGGCATAAAAGAGGATATGAGAAGGGTCTGGCAGGCAAAGCAAGGAAAAATCCCAAGAGATTCTATTGGAATATTAAAAGGGTGGCTGGGTAGAGAATAGATCCCTGTAAAGATCAGCATGGCTGTCTGTGTGTGGAACCAAAGGAAATGGGTGAGATTTTTAATGAATATTCCCCATCATTGTGGAAAAAATGATGAAAGTTAAGGAAATGGGGGAAATGAGTGCTGTTGGTTAGGACCACATACGAATCAGCAAGAAGGTATTGGAGGCCTTAAAGTGCATTAAGGTGGATAAATCCCCAGTGCCTGTCCTAATGTATTCTCAGATCTTGTGAGAAGCTAGAGAAGAAATTGTGGAAGCTCTTGCAGAGATTTTTATTTCATCTCTGGTCACAGGTGAGGTTCCAGAGGACTAGGTGGCTAATGTGGTACCATTGTTTATGAAGGGTAGCAAAAACAAGCCAGGAAATTACAGACCAGTAAATCTGACATTAGTGGTGGGTAAATTGCTAGAGGGGATTCTGAGGGACAGCATCTACCACCGTTTGGAGAGAGAAGGCCTGATTCAGGACAGTCAGCACGGCTTTGTGCGTGAGAAGTCATGTCTGACAAATCTCTTGGAGTTCTTCAAGGAGGTAACAAAGAAGGTAGATGAGGATTGGGCAGTGGATGTTGTCTATATAGACTTTAGCAAGGCCTTTTGACAAGGTCCCTCATGGCAGGCTAGTCTGGAAGGTTAGATCGGTTAGATCGCATGGGATCCAGGGGGAGATAGGGATTAGGTTCATAATTGGCTCAGTGGTAGGAAGCAGAGGGTGATGGTTGAGGGTTGCTTCTCGGACTGGCGGCCTATGTCTCGTGGTGTGCCACAGGAGTCAGTGCTGGGACTGTTGTTGTTTGTAATTTATATAAACAATTTGGATGTGAATTTATCATGGTTATAAATCTGTGGATGATACCAAAATAGGTGGTGTTGTAGATAGCGCAGGAGGTAATGGAAAGTTACATGGGGTTCCTGATCATTTAGGTATCTGGCTGAGGACTGGCAAATGGGTTTCAATCCAGATAAATGTGAAGTATTACATATTGGGAGATCAAATCAAGGTAGAATTTATAGTGAATGGTAGGGCCCTGGGGAGTGCTATGAAACAGAGGGACCTAGGAGTGCAAGTACATTGTTCGCTGAAAGCGGCATCACAGGTAGATAGGGTGATGAAGGCAGCTTTTGGCATGCTGGCCTTCATCAGTCAGGACATTGAGTGTAGGAGTTCGGAAGTCATGATGTAGTTATACAAGACCTTGGTGAGGCCGCACTTGGAGTATTGTGTACAGTTCTGGTCACCTTATTATAGGAAAAATGTTATTAAACTAGAAAGAGTGCAGAAAAGATTTATCAGGATGTTGCCTGGACTTGAGAGCCTGAGTTACAAGGAGAGATTGCGTAGACTAGGACTTTAATCCCTGGAACATAGGAGATTGAGGGTTGACCTGATAGAGGTATACAAAATCATGAGGGGCATAAACAGGGAACCAAACTCTGAGACCTAGGACTCAACACCTCCCTCTGTAACTGGATCCTTGACTTTCTAACCAACAGACAGCAATCAGTGAGGATAGGCAGCAATACCTCTGGCACGATTACTCTCAACACTGATGCCCCACAAGGCTGCGTCCTCAGCCCTCTACTCTACTCCCTATACACTCATGACTGTGTCTGCTCTAACTCCATCTACAAGTTTGCAGATGATACTCACCAGCGCCTCTACTTCCTCCCGAGGCTAAAGAAATTCGGTTTGTCCCATTTGACACTCACCAACTTTTAGGATGCTTTCTATGGTGCATCAATATCTGGATGCATCACAGTTTGGTACGGCAACTGCTCTGCCCAGGACCACAAGAAACTGCAAAGAGTTGTGGACATAGTCCAGCGCATCACAGACACCAGCCTCCCCTCCTTGGACTCTGTCTTTACCTCTCGCTGTCTTGGTGTAGCAGCCAGCATAATCAAAGACCCCACCCACCCGGGACATTCTCTCTTCTCTCCTCTTCCATCTGGTAGAAGATACAAGAGCCTGAGGGCACATACCACCAGACTTAAGGACAGCTTCTACCCCACTGTGATAAGACTATTGAACAGTTCCCTTATACAATGAGAATGGACTATGACCTCACGCTCTACCTTGTTGTGACCTTGCACCTTATTGCACTGCACTTTCTCTGTAGCTGTGACACTTTACTCTCCTACTGTTATTGTTTTTACCTGTACTACATCAATGCACTCTGTACTAACTCAATGCACTCTGTACTAACCCAATGTAACTGCACTGTGTAATGAATTGATCTGTATGATCAGTATGCAAGACAAGTTTTTCACTGTACCTCGGTACAAGTGACAATAATAAACCAATAACTATACCAGGATGAAAGCACCGTCTTTTTCCCAGGGAGGGTTGCTAAAAACAAGAGAGCATAGGTTTAAGATCAGAGGTGAGAGATTTAACAGGGACATCGGGGTGGCTTCTTCACACAAAGGGTGGTGGATATTTGGAATCAGCTGCCAGAAATAATGGTTGAGGCAGGCACATTAGCAACATTTGAAAGCCATCTAGATAAGTACATAGATAGGAGGGATTTAGAGGGCTATGGGCAACAGTCAGCATGGACAAGATGGGCTGAAGGGCCTGTTTCCATGCTGTATGACTATGTCTCTAGACAACTGGTCCAGTACAGGTACAATATTGGCATCTATCCAACAATATGGAAAGTTGCCCATGTATGTCCTGCTCACAAAAAGTAGGATTTATTCAATCCAGCTAATTATCACCTAGTTTCACAGTAATAGAAGTGTCATCAACAGTGCTTAATCTCTAATAATGGGCTCACTAGCTCCAGGTATCATCACTGCTGAATTCCAGAGATGAGGTGAGAAGAACTGTCCTTGAGATCAAGTCAGGACCTTGAAAAACCAGCAAAACTGAAATCAATAGCATCAAAACAATGGTTGGAGTCACATCTCTCACAAAAGAATGTGGAAGGGTTGTTGTAGTAAATCAACCCAACCCAAGATATTACTGCAGGAGTTCTTCAGCATAGTGTCCTAGAATCAATCTTCAGCTACTTTGTCAATGATCTTCCTTCCACCATAAAGTCCAAAGTTACAGTTTCTCAAAAATGTAATCCACACATGTATGCAGTGACACCAAGACAACATCCAGGTTTGGGCAGTGGCAGGTAACATTTATGTCACACAAGTGCCAGGTATTGACTACTTCTGATCTTACTGAATGGCAGAGCAGGCACAAGGGGCCAAATGGTTTACTGTTTCTTATTTACCTGAGACAAAGTAGCCTGCTTGGTCGGCATCCTATCCACCACTCTAAACATCCATTCTCTCCACCACCAATGCACAATGACTGCTGAGCGTCCCATCTAGTAAATAGATAAAGGTTATTTCCTTTCCCTAGCCATATTTGATTCCTCTCCCCCCCCCACCCCTCCCAACCTTCCCCCAAACTTCTTGGCTAAAGATATATAGGTAACCTATTCACTGCCTTCAGCCAACTAGCTAATCAAAGCACCTTCATACAACAGACCTTCCTTTCCTATAAAACTAATGCTTTACTTTCCTCCATACCACCTCAGTCTTTACTTAGCAGGGAATTGTAGCCAATGTAATCTGTGGCATGTCACAGTGATGTAGTTTCAACCTCCACACACTCAATCGCACCTTTACTTTCTAGATACAATTCACACAATTGCATGGCTGTAATCAGGACAAAGCAACATGATTAACATCCCATGGAAATTATTGGGAATATTTATTAAAGAGTTTTTGAAATTCTGACATCTTATAGATAAACTACTGCTCACAATTGGGGGCTTTATAATTAACTATTTCAAATTTAAAATAAATTGGTAACACCCAAAAGATAGACAATTTTTTTTAAGTCAGCAAGTTTTCATAATTTAAAATAAATTTCCAGCAAGGATAGTGGATTCAACTATAATTTTTCCAAAAGAGAAGTGGAATGTGCAAAGATTTATTTGTTTTGAGTCTTTTGTGACCAAAGGACAATTCAAAGCATGTTGCACAAGTACCTCATTGGCTAGAATCACTGAATTTGTAAAAAGCCATCTGCCCATTAATCAGTACAGCCATGCAATAAAATCATAACTGACTTGTATCCCAACATTATGGACCTAATTTTCATTATCCAGCCTAAAAAAAAGTCAAGAGCTTTCCTTTAAAATTAATTGAACTAGCATCTTCTATCTTTTGTGAAAAACAATTCTTCCCAATGTCTATCCTACTTAGATCCACTTGTTCCAGCTACTAGCTGGAAATGTTTTTATCTTATTGATTATTTTTAAAATCTAAATTTCATTAATAAAATTATGCTACAATTATGAACATTCCATGAAGTACAAATGTAATTAAGCAATTGCTTCTCATGCTGACAACCTGGTGAATGTGTATTAATTCCAATGATAACATGACACTCAATTGCTCAGAAATTCTGACGGTCCAGTATCTGGCTCAGTCATTAGTCTGGAACCTGAGCGGGGTGAGGGACTCCAGAGTGCAAGCAAAGCCCAAGGTCTGGAGTACAGCCAGGGCTGGGGTCTGAACCGTCAGCTTGATGTGCATCTGGAGCCTGGGCTCATACCACTGGGGATGCAGGATGCAAGTAGGGATACGGCCAGAGCCTGGAGTTCTTGTACATTTCCTGCTACCTCTAAACTTACCAAGTTCACAGGAAAATTCATACTATTGTGTAATTTATAAAAAACTGAAATAAAAGTGTGCTTGGGTACTAATAGGAATAACATCCAATAGTCCAGAAAATCTACCAGTCCTTCACTTCCTAAGCATCAAAGATGCCTGATTATTGATGTTTTACCATATATCCTTTCCAAGCAATAGGTACCAGCATGACTCTCAATGTGGTCTAAGTAAAGTTTTGTATTGCTGAAGTATAAACTTCAAGCCTTTATGTTCCAGCTCTCATTATAAAAACTAACATTCTGTTTTACCTTACCCCACAATTCAGCAATTTTTAGACAACTACCATACCAACATTTCACCATTTATACAGTCAGATCTGTTTTCCATCCTAATGAATGACCTCATACTTAACTGTTGAAATCCATTCACCAGTTTTGCTTACTTTTTAACCTACCTGTAATATCTTTGTAATTTTATACTTCTGCCTACACCAGTTGATATACAAATTTAGGTTCCCGTCATTTGGATGTTTCACAGTTGAGCCACCGCTAAGTGAAGTGCATATAAATTAACTGTCTTTTAGATTGTGTTTTAGTACAATAGCATTATTGCACAGACATTGAAATATGTGAGCAAATCTGCCTTGCTCCTATTATGTAGGGCCCTGCTGAGACCAAAGAAAGATGTACTTGCAATAGAGGGAGTGCAGTGAATGTTTGGTAGATTGACTTCTGAGACAGTAGTCTTGTTATACAAGGAAAGTTAGAGAGCTAGATAGATTTTAGTCATATGCACATCGAAACACACAGTGAAATACATCTTTTGCGTAGAGTGTTCTGCGGGCAACTGTTGCCACGCTTCCAGCACCAACGTAGCATGCCCACAACTTCCTAACCCATACGTCTTTAGAATGTGGAATAAAACCGGAGCACCTGGAGGAAACCCATGCAGACACTGGGAGAACGTACAAATCCTTACAGACAGTGGCCGGAATTGTACCCGGGTCAGACTGGGCCTGCACTTGCGAGTTCAGAAGACTGAGTGGTGATCTCATCGAAACATACAATTCTTTTTATATAGGTAGATGCAGAGTTAATGTTTCCCTTGGCTTGAGTATCTAGACCTAGGGTACAGCCTCCAATTAAAGGGTTAGCCCATTAGGACAGATGAAAAGAAATTCTTCATTCAAATTTCATGAAATTTCTTCATGTTAAGACGGCGTATGGTGTGTTGGTCTTCATTAGTCGAGGTACTGAGTTCAAGAGCTGTGAGGTAATGTTGAAGCTATAAAACTCTGGTCAGCCCACACTTAGAGTCTTGATAGCCTCACAATGGGAAGGATGTGGAAGCTTAAGAGAGGGTGCAGAGGAGATTTACCAGGATGTTACCTGGACTGGAGAGTATGTCTTATCAGGATAGGTTGAGTGAGCTGGAGCTTTTCTCTTTGGAGAGAAGGATGAGAGGTGACTTGATATAGGTTTACAAAATGATAAGAGGCATAGATCGAGTGGACAGTCAGAGAATTTTTCCCAGGGCAAAAATGGATAACACGTGGGGGGCATAATTTTAAGGTGACTGGAGGAAGGTATAAGGGGGATGTCAGAGATAAGTTTTCTTTTTACAGAGAGTGGTGGGTGCGTGGAACGCACTGCCGGCAGAGGTTGTGGGGGCAGATACATTAGGGACATTTGAGAAACACTTAGATAGCCACATGAATGATAGAGAAATGGAGGGCTATGTGGGAGGGAAGGGTTAGATAGATCTTAGAGCAGGATAAAATGTTGGCACGACATCATGGGCCGAAGGGCCAGTACTGTGCTGTAACGTTCTAACAGTATTAAATACAAGAGTGCTGTAGAGGCTCAGTTACTGAGTATATCCAGGACAGACATGAATAGATTTTTTGATATTAAGAGAATTAATACAGAAAAGGTACTGAGATAAAAGATCAACCACGATTTCATTGAATGGCAGAGCAGGAAAAAGGGGCCAAATGGCCTACTCCTGCTTTTCTTTTGCAAAACATTGTGGAAGCCCATATAAACACACTCCCAGTCCACCCGTTTAGTTACTTGCTCCAAAAAAAAATTACAATCATAGTTCTGCATTTTACAAATCTAATGATTCTAGCCAATGAAGTACTTCTGAACTAGGAACAATGTTTTTCATGAAGCAAATACAAAAAAAACATGGCAATATGGGGGGGGGGGGGGGGGCATAAAAAAACCGTCAAAGAGGCTTATGTTGCTGACTGAAGACAAAAAATTCTGCAGATACTGAAATCTGCAACAATACACAAAAAGTACTGGAGGAACTCAGCAGGTCAGGCAGCATCTATTGAGGGAAATAAACGGTCAACGTTTCGGGCCGAGACCCTTCATCAGGACTGTTTCTGCCATCAAGCCAGATTCTGGCATCTGTCCTCTTCCTTTCCAGTCCTGATGAAGGGTCTCAGCCCGAAATATCGACTGTTTATTTCCCTCCATAGATGCTGCCTGACCTGCCGGGTTCCTCCAGCACTTTTTGTTGTGTTGCTGACATGACTTTCTGAATGTTTATAAGAAATGCAACTGCCGCAATGTGAACTCTTCATTTACAGGAAACAGAAACCTATAAATTTACATTATGTAAGTGCCACAGATGCTAGAAGTTCTATCCACAATTTACTCTTTTTTTTGGCCCAAATCGTATTACCTCGAAAGTGAAAAAACACAGGCACGGGAAATCTGAAATATAACAAAAAAATGCTGGAAATTCTGATGGTCACTCAGACCTGAAACGTTAATGGTTTTTCTTTCCACGTGCTGCCTGACCTGTTTCCAGTACTTTTTCTCTTGTCATTTCATTTTATTTCTCCTTCCCCCGCGCCCCCACCCACACACACGCCAACAGAAAGCACAGAACCGACCACGGTTTAACTCTCAGCGACACACCGCAGCCAGAATACGGCGTGGTTGGACCTGAAACTTCACCTTTGAAATACAAGTCAATACAATGTTACTCTATTTAAGCTTTTTTACTCCGACTCACCTGAGCACAGTAACACTCCCTCTTCGGACAGGTAAGAAGTAGACAGGCTCTGACACCCTAATGGGCTTGAACTGGAACTTGCAACCGAAGCAGAGAGCCGAATCGCTGAAGAAGGACACGGAAACGATGGGCCTCTCGAAGATGTGAATAGGATCCACGTGTGAGACGATGCAGCCGCCAGGCTGGTAGTCGTTGATGACGGCGCTATTGACGAAACCCTCGGGGATAATGCGGTGATCCACCAGCTTCTTGATCACCAGGTTGTGGACCCACTCAGGGATGTCATCAACATCCCCCTTGGGATACAGACGCTCCTGACCGGGGCCTCGCTTCTCCAACTGCGAGCCGTAGGTGTAGCCTTCCCCGAAGAAGTATTTGTTGCGCAGCGGGGCCCTGTCTACCGTGTGATCGCGATAAATCCCCTTCTCGGCCCGGGAAACCACGTCGTCAATTTGCGTCTCGATCTGGGTGCACTGGTCGGCGGTGAAGAGGCGCACCTGGCGGATGCCCTGCTTCACCCGCCGGGCTTCTCCGAGCCGCTCATCGTCGTAGTCGCTGTGATACTTGCCGTGCTCGTATTCCTCGCCGCTGCACGGCCCGATCAGGCCGGCGTCGCCCGCTTCCGCGTCGTGCTTCCGCTTGCGGCCGTTGTAAGGCGCCGCTCCCGAGGCCGATCGCTGTTTCTCGCGGTGAGGCGATTGGAGCTTCTCCCTCAAGTCTGCGTAGCCGCCTGCCGCCATCTTGGCCGGGGAAGGGGCTGGTCCGGCGGCGGGGGGCGGGGTTAGAGCGGAGGGCGGCGGGGGCGGGGTTAAAGCGGAGGGGGGCGGGCCAAAGGGGCGGGGAGAATGGGTGACGAAAACAAGCTACTGCGCATGCTCCCCGCCGCTCCACTTAGTAACCGGCCCTAATTGGGTGGCGTATGCCCATAGCTGGCGTACAGTGGCGAACGCAGCTTCGGTATTTCATATCATCAACATCTTCCAGACACTGACCGCCACTATGGTCCAAGTTGCTAATTACGAGTCCTGTACTTTGACTGTACCAGTAGCTCCCACACGACCCTCCACATAAGCTCAAACCTCAGCCTGTCATTGTGCCGGAAGTTCTGCCAACGACTCGCTTCGATCTCCCCGTGGGTGTTGCCTGCTCCAGCGTTCAGCCAATCAGGTTGCACCATTTTCCCCAGTCTCCGTCAATCAGGCTACGCCATTTCCCCCGTTATCAGGCGTCATCCTGTAATGTTGCCAGTAAAATTATCCTGATTAAAAGTGACATTACTTCAGGTTATTTTGCTATTAAATATTGATGAACGGAGAATAAAAAAATTCTCATGTGAGTATAGGATATTTTCCTGGCAATATAAGTGAAACAGCAGTAGGATAGGCAGCTAAGCGCAGAGAAGGACCTCTATTGGGGGGGAGGGGGGGAACAGCACATGACTTTACCCAATGCTCAATATGAGGGCAACCAGCCTGGATCACGAAACTTACACACTCGTCCCCCTATTGAGTCCCCATCTACTTTGCAAATCAGTTTGGTAAATCCTATTCTGCACCTTTGCATTTTTATCTCAAATATCTTATCAAATTCTCCTCTGCAGGCAATTTGTATTCTTAATCCTTAAGGCAGTGAATTCCAGATCAAAGAAAACCTTTTCCTCATATCTAGTTATTCTGCTAATAATTCTAAATCTGTAGCCCCTTTGATTGTTGACCCTTCTGCTAATGGGAAGAGTTTCTTCATGTTCACTTTGTCCAGATCCTTTATTATATTGAAAACCACAATTTGATCTCTATTAAGAATAATTTCAGGCCCAGATTCAGACGTTCAGAAACGTGGCTCAGGCCAGGGCAGAGCAAATACTCACAAGGAAGAAGCCTATTGATCTGGCCCAGGAGAGCATGGGAATGCCAGCCCACCTAAGGAGGCTGCAAGTGCAGGTCGGGCTTATCTGGTTTTCAGCTTCATCACCTGAGTAAGGTTTTAGCTTGTAACAGTGAACGAAGCATGGCAATAGAAATTAGGAGCAAAGGAGGCTATTTAGCTCAGCATTTCTGTAGTCACTCTTCAGTACATCAATCCTAAACCAACCTAATAGCAACAAACTCCACCCATAACATTGTATTTATCTGCAAATATTTATCTTTATGTGGTCTTAACAGTTCCTGATGTAAAACACTGCATGTTGCAACAATCATTTGTGTGAAAGAATTCATCCCAACTTCCCTCCTTGGTTTCCTAACAACAATTTTAAACAGATGGGTGCCTTATCATTGATTCCACATCAAATTTGTACACCATCAGAAATCTTTCATAATTTTATTAATTACTACTATTACATTGTTACTATGCTTTGCACCCAAATCATTTTTTCATTCCATTCTGAAAAGTTTGTAAATCTGTACTTTACACTCTATAAGGATTCAATGTCCTTCCTCCAAATTGCTTGTTTTTGAATCAAATTTTATGGCAAGTTTTTATTTTCTCAGGGTAGGGAAGTCTAAAACTAGAGGGCACAGATTTAAGGTGAGAGGGGAAAGATTTAAAGAGGACCTGAGGGGCAATTTTTTCACACAGGGTGGTGGATATGTGGAATCAGCTGCCAGAGGAAGTGGTAGAGGTGGATACAATTACAATGTTTTAAAGACACTTGGACAGGTACATAGATAGGAAAGATTTAGAGGGATATGGGCCAGACACAGGCAAATGGAATTAGCTCAGGTAGGCAACATGGTCAGCATGGACGAGTTGGGCTGAAGGGCCTGTTTCTGTGCTGTATAACTGGCTATGAATTTTCTTGAAATTTGTAAAATGTAGATAGAACATCCATAGAATGTTTTGAAGGAAATAGTCCATATGTTTTTGTGTAACTGCTGAGTTGTTCTCTGTTATGTTTGAGACATTTCCTCTACACAAGGGTGCTGGTGCTCTTTTCCTTCACTTCCTTCTGGTGCTGATGCTCTTTTCCTTCATTTCCTTCTTTCCAAAGCAAGCAGGATGAACCTGGCCATAAGAGTTTTACTATCACAGGTTGGGAACTTTACTCAGCCCCATCAAGTCTGTTTTTTGTTGTCAACTCCTAACATGCAACCACATAGGAAGCTGACTAATAGAAAAAAAATCACCAGTCTATGAAGTTTGACACATGGTTTACATTAGTTTTTATTGCAAAGGTTTGTTTGCAGATAGTTGTGTGAAATAATGAATTCCACCATTGTTACTGGAAGTTGCTGGTGTAAACAGATAAAACATGCAAAGTTGAGCTTTTAAACAAAAATACAAGGGGAAAAAGGGATGAATTTTTCTCAGTACTGACACTTAAAGAGATGAAGATAACCTGTTAAAAACATTTTAAAAATTACCATTGCAGATGTTACAAATGCTCATCCTTTATTAATATGAGTTTTCTGGGAAATAAAACTAAAAGCAATTGGGAGAAATTCTCCTCTGTGTTCTCAAAAAGCAATAAGTGATTAAAGAAGGCTATGCAAGAAATGTACAAAACAAAAGTAATTTTGTAAGACTAATATAAATGTTCAACAAGTGATTCAATTCTAGTTTTATAAAAATATACCACATTTACTGAAACAATGCATGCACCAAAAATCTTTCAATTCTATATAAAAATATGGAGATTGGGTGTAAATATATAACTAATAATAGATAGGAGCTGTTGTAAAGACTTAAAAGGACATCCTACTGCATTGAACATATTCAAAATATTCCTTTAACAAGTGATGTTGTACTTATTGCACTTTTTCACTGTACCAATATTTGACAACTGAAAAATTTAAAAAATAATGATTTTCCATTGTTTATATTGAGGCTGACAGTCTTGCTTTTATATTTCTCTTTGATATTTAATATTTTAGTTCTCTATAATGTAACAGATATCATGTTTATTCTTGGTGTGTTCACATGTTCATTTTATGGCCTGTTGAAGTGATGAGGGTGCAGTTTCTATATTTGGATCAACTGGCCAACCAGATCCACTCACAGCAAGGTAATCTCACTAGGGGGAAGGGTCAGCCTCTTCTCTCGAGCCAATAGCATTGCCTCCACGTGCATGGCTGTGACTCGGCACATTTCCAGAGCCTGCAAGAGAATGTATCAGGCGCTTACAGAGGGTTCATCATGATGCATCCTAAAAAGGCTATTCAGTCCTTTGAGCTGATCTATCATTCTATTAGAACAGGAATGAACTGTACCTTAACCCCATTTACCTGTCTGCTCCATATCACATCTGAAAGTAACACCATTGTGGCTGGATCACTCTTCCAAAATATACATGTTACAGGTCTCCCTTGTATACAAGCCTGAAGAGCAATTGTTGGCAGGATATCCAAATACAGAGTGCACAGCATCATCCAATCCTGTTTCCACACCTGTGCACTTGCACCCCAATCACAATCTTGCAAGCAGTGGTACATCCTTTCCATTCCTAACCCAGGGAATTAATGTCACTTGCAAAGGTCTTGCTGGTGCATTGCCCACTGAGCCTTTGTCTACTTTTCAATTCCCTGTTGGTTTTACTTGTTCCACAGACTAACATTCCAGGTGTTAGTGTCTGATCTGCTCACTCCTCTAGTAGCTTGAATTCCTTGGGGAGATGCAAACAAGCAGCAGAAGTTTGCTCTCAATTGGCCAAGATTTTAAAAAAGCTGATTCATTCCATGTGGACAATGGTCTCTTAGCAACTTACTCATTCATACACTGAGCAGTGCCATTGCAGAATCAGCTCATACATCCTGCCACTCCATCTGTCTAAATTAAGACAAGGGCCGATGCTCCCATCTGCTGATAGTATGCAGCAATTCTGGAAATTGAATGTTTCATTATTTCCCAGCACATCTTCATAGCAACAAGGATTTGTACAGGGAGTTCGGGAATACGAAACAGGACCTGCCATGAGTTAGCTATCAGCCAGGGTTTTAGAATGGCCTCAGTAAATTGGATTTGCAATGGACAGCTCTACCAGTATGATGGCAACAGCCTGGACACTCCTTCCCAGAAATACAAAGTTAAAGGGTGCTATGCAGTTGAAGAAAAAACTTAACCTGAAGAAGAACAACTCTGTACCCATTTCTAGGTGCCTAAGAGCCTACTGGGAAATTTGTCCACCATCTTTTCCACAGGATTTTCATTTGCCATAGCACTTTTTTCTATCATAAAACTACCCCCAAATGATATCTACGAAAGTGCACATGCAAAATATGTCTCCAGTCTGATTTTAATCTCAATGATCAATAGTTCATTTTTACTCAAAGAGGAACTAATTTTTACAACCCAATTTTTACTGAAAAGTGCTACTTAAAGGGCCAACACCCCAAATGCATTCTCTGCTCTCAATAAGAAATGCAAACTCACATACAGCCTTGCAATCGTGATTGGACTCCTTTGCCTCTGGAGGTCAAGGTTAATTATTTATTCATTCATGAGATGTGAACAGTGACAAAGCCAAGATTTATTCTGCATCCTTATGGAACCATGAAGGTGACAACCAGTGCATCCACAATCACCAGAGCCACCACTTTCACAGAACATAGAACAACACAGCGCAGTACAGGCCCTTCAGCCCACGATGTTGTGCCAACCTATATAAACCTACTCTATGATCAATCTAACCCTTCCCTCCTACACAACCAATAACCCTCCATTTTTCTTACATTCAAGTGCCTATCTAGGAGTCTTTTAAATATCCCTATGGTATCAGCCTCTACCACCACCCCCGGCAGTGCGTACCAGGCACCCACCACACTCTGTACAAAAAAATCTACCTCTGACATCCCCCCTAAACTTTCCTCTTCTGACCTTAAACTGGTGTCCTCTGGTACTGGCCATGGCCACCCTGGGGAAAAGGTGCTGGTTGTCCAGTCTATCTATGCCCCTCATAATCCTATACACCTCTATCAAGTTGCCTCTTATCCTGTGTCACTCCAAAGAGAAAAACCGTAGCTCACTCAACCTTTCCTCATAAGACATGTTCTCTAATCCAGGCAGCATCCTGGTAAATCTCCTCTGCACCCTCTCTAAAGCTTCCACATTCTTCCTATAATGAGGTGACCAGAACTGAACATAATACTCTAAGTTTGGTCTAACCAGAGTTTTATAGAGCTGCAACATTACCTCGTGCCTCTTGAACTCAATACCCCGACTATTGAAGGCCAACACACCATACACCTTCTTAACCACCCCATCAACTTGTGCAGCAACTTTGACAGATCTATGGACTTAGACCTCAAGATCCCTCTGTTCCTCCACACTGCTCAGAATCCTGCCATTACTCTTGTACTCTGCCTTCAAGTTCAATCTTCCAAAGTGTATCACTTCACACTTGTCCGGATTGAACTCCATCTGTCACTTCTCTGCCCAAATCTACATCCTGTCTATATCCTGTTGTAACCTATGACAACCTGCTACACTATCCACAACATCTGCAAACTTACCAACCCATTCCTCCACTTCCTCATCCAAGTCATTAATAAAAATCACAAAGAGCAGGGGTCCCAGAACAGACCCCTGCAGGACAGCACTAGCCACCGAGCTCCAGGCAGAATACTCTCCATCTACTAACCATCCTCTGCCTCCGTGGACAAGCCACTACTGAATCCACGCAGCCAAGTCTCCATGGATCCCATGGCTCATGACTTTCTGGATGAGCCTACCGTGGGGAACCTTGTCAAACGCCTTACTAAAGTCCATATGCATGACATCCGCTGCTCTACCTTCATAAGTTTGTTTTCTCACCTCCTCGAAAAACTCAATTAGATTCGTGAGGCACGACCTGCCCCTCACAAAGCCATGTTGACTATCTCCAACAAGACTATGCTTCTTCAAATGCTCATAAATCCTGTCCCTAAGAATCCTCTCCAATAGTTTGCCCACTACTAATGTAAGACTCACTGGTCTATAATTCCCAGGATTATCCCTATTACGTCTCTTGAACAAGGTAACAACATTTGCCATCCTCCAATCCTCTGGCACCACTCCTGTAGCCAGGGAGGACACAAATATCATTGTCAATGCCCCAGCAATTTCTTCCCTCACTTCCCTTAGTAACCTGGAGTATATCCCATCCAGTCCTGGGAACTTATCTATCCTATGGAGGAATATTATCTGTGGAGGAATTTAAGATAGAGGGATATGTGGGAGGAAGGGGTTAGATATTCTTAGGTGTGGTTTGAAGGGCGGCACAGTGTGGTGGGCCGAAGGGCCTGTATTGTTGTATGGTTCTATGGTTCTAATGTTTTTCAGAAGCTCCAACTTTGCCTCTTTCTTAACCGCAACATGCTCCACACATTAGCTTATTCTGCGCTGACCTCACATTTATCAAAGTCTCTCTCCATAGTAAACACTGAAGCAAAGTATTCATTAAGGACTTCTCCTACCTCCTCCGTGTCCAGGCACATATTTCCCCCTTTATCCATGAGCGGCCCTACCCTCACCCTAGTCATCCTCCATGTACATGTAGAATGCCTTGGGTTTTCCTTAATCCTACTTGCCAAGGCCTTCTCATGTCTCTCCTGCCTGGCTACTTTATAATTCTCAAGAGCCCTGCCTGATTTTTGCTTCCTAAACCTTAAGTATGCTTCCTTCTTCTTCTTTACTAAATGCGTCACCTCTCTTGTCAACCATGGTTCCTTTATTCTTTCCCTGTCTCAGTGGGACAAACCTATCCAGAAGTCTTGCAAGTGTTCCCTAAACAGCCTCAATATTTCTGCTGTGCATTTCCCTGAGAGTATCTGTTCCTAATTTATGCTCCCAAGTTCCTGACTAATACCATCATAATTAGCCCTCCCCCAATTAAAAACTTTCCCATATCGTCTGTTCCTACCCTTATCCATGGCTATACTAAAGGTCAGGGGATTGTGGTCACTATCTCCAAAATGCTCACCCACCGAGAGGTCTGTCACCCACCAGGTTCATTGCCTAGTACCGGATCCAGTATGGTCTCTCCTTTAGTTGGCCTGTCCACATACTGTGTCAGGAATCCTTTCTGGACATACCTAACAAAACCTGCCCCATCTAATTGTTTTGCACTAAGGAGGTGCCAATCAATCTCCCATGACAACAACCCTGTTATATTTGCACCTTTCCAAAATCTGCCTACTTATCTGCTCCTCAGCGTCCCAGTGGCTATGGGAGGCCTATAGAATACTCCCAATAGAGTGATTGCTCCCTTCCTGTTTCTGACTTCCACCCACACTGACTCCGTAGAGGATCCCTCAAAGACATCCTCCCTTTCTGCAACTGTGATACTATCCCTGATTAGCAATGCCACTCCTCCCCCCCCCCACCCCCTTAACCTCCCTCCCTATCCCTTTTGAAACAGCTAAACCCTGGAACATCAAACAGCCAGTCTCTGTAATAGCCATAACATCATAATTCCACGTGCTGATCAATGCTCCAAGTTCATCGCCTTTATTCTTAATACTTCTTGCATTAAAATAAACACGTTTCAGCCCATCCAACTGACTGCATTTATGCCTTATCCACTGCTTATCCTTCTTCACAGTCTCTCTGCACATCGCATCTACAGTACCTTTACACCAACTGTTCCATCATCTGATTTAACAATCTGGTTCCCATCTCCCTGTCAAGCTAGTTTAAACCCTCCCCAACAGCTCTAGCAAACCTGCTCGCAAGGACATTTGTCCCTCTCTAGTTCAGGTGTAACATGTCCCTTTTGTACAGATCATATCTTCCCCAGAGAGATCCCAGTGATCCACAAATCTTAAACCCTGTCCCCTGCACCAACTCTTCAGCCACGCATTCGTCTGCCATACCTTCCTATTCTTACCCTCACTGGCGTGTGGCACAGGCAGCAATCCAGAGATTACCACCCTTGAGATCCTTTTTTTTAGCTTCCTTCCTAATTCCCTATATTCCCTCTTCAGGACCTCATTCCTTTTCCTATCTATGTCATTTGTACCAATGGGTACCTCAACTTCTGGCTGCTCATCCTGCCCCTTAAGAATGCTGTGGACTTGATCCAAGACATTTCTGACCATGGCACCTGGGAGGCAACATACTATCTGGGAGTCTCGTTCTCATCCACATAATCTCCTATCTGTTCCCCTAACCAATAAATCCCCTATCACTACTGCACTCCTCTTCTTCCCCCTTCCCTCTGAGCCACAGAGTCAGACTCAGTGCCGGAGACCTGGCTGCTGTGGCTTTCCCCTGGTAGGTCATTTCACCCCCCACCAGCAGTATCCAATACGATATACTTGTTATCCAGGGGAATGGCCACAAGGGTACACTGCACTGACTGCCTATTCCCTGTCCCTCTCCTGATGGTCACCCAGCCACCTGCATCCTGCAACTTAGGCAAGTTTCAAAATCTTTGAATGCAAATCATTATGTCCTGAGGATTTAATCATCTTTCAGTTCTATTCCTCTCTCAATGCCTTTGGGATGTTAGCCCTTTAAAGCTCTATCAAAGAGCCAGCATAGACCCAACAGGCCAAATAGCAATCTTCTGCTCAGTATGTTTCTATAATTCCTTACTTGATATCGTGATTCATCAAAATCTGAGCATGCAACGTTCTGTTGTTTGCCCTTCTGTTCAGTGTTCCAGTTAAAAAATAATTGAGAATAATTCTGTGAGCCAAACACTACTGCACAAATGGGACTGCACCTTGCCAGGAGAAGAAAGATTATTTCCCCTGCCTATCCATCATGTGACAGGCACAGATCATTAGTTTTTATACCATTTGTTCAGGGGGTTGCTGCATCATTTACACTAAAGTTATGGCAGCAGACAGAAGACAGCCACAGAAATTCTCCTCTGAAGGAGTGACCATTTTGGAGACTTGTCTTACAAAGTCTGCATTGGCCCAGGGTGGGCTCAGGGGTACAGGCGACATCATCACCCTTTTATCATCCTGTAGCCCTCATGGAATCAGATTCATATCTGGATGAGCTGGACAGACTTTGCAGGACTTAAAGAGTCCGGGCAGCTTAAAAAGGAGAGAAAAAATACTTCGGAGGACTCGGGCTTCGGTTCGGAGGACTTCGGAGCAGCTAAGTGTTTTCTCTGTTTATCACTTTTATTAGGGTTTTTAAGTGTAAAGGTTAGTTTTTGTTAGGGTCTTTAGTGTAAGGGTTAGATTTTTATAAGTTTTTTCTAACTAGTAGAGTGGGGTCTGGACTGCGCAGGCGCGGCGCGGGCAGCTTTAAAAGCAAACAGCCTATAGAGCGGGCAGTGTTGGAGCGGGCAGCGGAGTGAGTGGGAGCAGAGTGTTCTGGGCTTTGGCTCAAGGGGCTTCTTCGGCATGAAGGGGCAAGGAGGGTAAGTAGCTGGTAAGTAGGTAAAGACAAGGTTTACCTGTTGTTCATTATAGATTTGTAGGTGGGACTAACTAGGGAAAAAAGAAAGGTAGTCAGTTGGAGGACATGGTGGTGCTGCAGCTGTTTGATGTGGGAACTCGTGGACCTTGCTGCCGTCCACGATGGCCACATCTGCAGTAAGTGCTTGAGGCTGGACGAACTTCGGCTCAGAGTTGATTAGCTGGAGTCGCAGCTACAAACACTCCGCAGCATAAGGGAGGGAGAGAGTTATGTATAAACGATCCAACAGGTGACAGTCACCCCCCTTACAGCAGGTACATCTGAGGTTCAGGAGGTAGATAGAATGGTGACTGTCAGGGGAGGGAAGAGGAAGAAGAAGTCAGGCAGGCAGACAGAGCAGGGAACCCCGGAGGCTGTTCCCCTCAGTAACAAGTTTTCTGCCTTGGAAGCTGTTGAAGGGGAAAACCTGCTGGGGCTTAGCTGGCACTGGGACTGGTAATGCTGCTCAGAAGGGAAGGGTGGGAAAGAGACATGCGGTAGTGATAGGTGACTCGATAGTCAGGGAAACAGATAGGAGGTTCTGCGGCAATGAGCATGAATCCCGGATGGTATGTTGCCTCCCAGGTGCCAGGGTCCGGGATGTCACTGATCGGGTCCACAGGATTCTTGAGCGGGAGGGAGAGCAGCCAGAAGTTGTGGTCCATGTTGGCACCAACGACATAGGTAGGAAGGGGGATGAGTTCCTGAAGAGTGAGTTCAGGGAGCTAGGCAGAAAATTGAGGAACAGGACCTCAAGGGTAGCAATCTCGGGATTGCTGCCAGTGCCACGCGATAGTGAAGGCAGAAACAGGAGGAGGTGGCAGATAAATGCGTGGCTGAGAAGCTGGTGCAGGAGGGAAGATTTTAGATTTCTGGATCATTGGGAGCTCTTCTCGGGAAGGTGGGACCTGGACAGAGAGGACGGGTTACACCCGAACCAGAAGGGGGCCAATATCCTTGCGGCGAGATTTGCTAGGGTGGTTCTGGAGGGTTTAAACAGGTTTGTGAGGGGGAAGGGAACCGGAGGAGTAGGTCAGAGGAAGAAGGGGATGGGGAAAAGTTAGATCAAACAGGTAGAGAGGCGTTGGGGAAGGAGAAGCAGAATACAGGCTATAAAAGTAGTAAGGTAGATGGACTGAAGTGTGTTTACTTAAATGCAAGAAGCGTCAGGAATAAGGGGGATGAACTGAGGGCTTGGATAAGTATGGGGGACTATGATATTGTGGCTATTACTGAGATGTGGCTGACGTCAGGAGAGGAGTGGATATTGAATATTCCAGGTTTTCGGTGTTTTAAGAGGGATAGGGAAGGGGGGGAGAAGAGGAGGAGGAGTGGTGATACTGGTCAGGGGGACACTGTTTACGGCTGTGGAAAAGGAATGGATGTTGTAGAAGGATCATCTCTAGAGTCTGTATGGGTGGAATTAAGGAACAAGAAAGGAGCAGTTACTCTACTAGGAGTATTCTATAGGCCCCCCGGTAGCAGTAGAGATATAGAGGAGCAGATTGGCAGGCAGTGTTTGGAGAGAAGCAAAAATAACAGGGTTGTTATAATGGGAGACATCAACTTCCCAAATATAGACTGGAACCTGCTTAATGCCAAAGGTTTAGATGGGACGGAATTTGTTAAATGTGTCCAGGAGGGATTCCTGACGCAGTATTTTGACAGGCCGACTAGAGGAAATGCCATGCTAGATCTAGTTTTAGGAAATGAACCGGGGCAGGTGAAGGATCTATTGGTGGGTGAGCATTTGGGGGACAGTGACCATTGCTCCATAACCTTTAAAATTGTCATGGACAGGGACAGGTGCAGAGAGGACAAGAGGATTTTTAATTGGGGAAGGGCGAACTACGAGGCTATAAGGAGAGAACTTGGGGAGTGTAAATTGGGATGTCCTTTTTGAAGGAAAATGTACCATGGAGATGTGGTAGATGTTCAGGGATCTTATGCAGGATGTTAGGGATAAATATGTCCCGGTGAGGCAGAGAAGGAATGGCAGGGTGAAGGAACCGTGGGTGACGAGAGAGGTGGAACGACTTGTTAGGGAGAAGAAGGTAGTGTACATGAGGTATAAGCAGCAAGGTTCAGACAGGGCCCATGAGGAATATAGGGTAGCGAGGAAGGAACATGAAAGGACTGAGGAGAGCTAGAAGGGGACATGAAAAGGCGTTGGCTAGTAGGGTTAAGGGAAATCCCAAGGCCTTCTTCAAGTACGTGTAGGGTAGGAGGATGGCTAGGCTAAAGGTAGGTCCGATTAAGGATAAAGGTGGGAGAATGTGCCTGGAGGCGGCGGAAGTGGGAGAAGTTCTCAATGAGTACTTCTCTTCGGTATTCACCAGGGAGAGGGGTCTTGATGATGCGGAAGGGAGTGCTGGTAGGGGTAATGTTCTCGAGTTGTAGATATCAAGAGAGAGGATGTGTTGAAGTTGTTAAATAATATGGAGACAGATGAACCTCCGGGGCCTGACGGGTTTTTTCCAGGCTGCTTCGAGAGACTAGGGAGGAGATTGTTGAACCGCTGGTACGAATCTTTGAGTCCTCGTTGTCTACGGGAGTGGTGCCGGAGGATTGGAGGGTTGCGAATGTTGTCCCCTTGTTCAAAAAAGGTAATAGGGATAGGCCAGGGAATTATAGACCGGTGAGTCTCACGTCTGTGGTGGGTAAGTTGTTAGAAAGGATTCTAAGGGATAGGATATATGAACACCTAGAGAATCATGGACTGATTAGGGACAGCCAGCATGGCTTTGTGAAGGGAAGATCGTGCCTCACAAGCCTGATAGAGTTCTTTGAGGAGGTGACCAGGAAGATTGACGAGGGCAGTGCGGTGGTTGTGGTTCACATGGATTTTAGTAAGGCGTTTGATAAGGTTCCTCATGGTAGGCTTCTACAGAAGGTCAGAGGCCTAGGGATCCAAGGAAGCTTGGCTGTGAGGATTAGGAATTGGTTTGCATGTAGAAAGCAGAGGGTTGTGGTGGAAGGAGTGCCCTCGGATTGGAGGGCAGTGACTAGTGGTGTCCCGCAGGGATCGGTTCTGGGACCTCTACTTTTTGTGATATTTATAGATGACTTAGATGAGGGGGTGGAGGGCTGGGTTAGTAAGTTTGCGGACGACACTAAGATCGGCGGTGTTGTGGATAGTGTGGAGGGCTGTCGGAGCTTACAGAGGGATATTGATAGGATGCAAAGCTGGGCTGACAAGTGGCAGATGGAGGTTCAATCCGGAGAAGTGTTGAGGTGGTACACTTTGGAAGGACAAACTCCAGGGCAAGTACTGGGTAAATGGCAAGGTACTTGGCAGTGTGGAGGAACAGAGGGATCTGGGGGTTCATATTCACAGTTCATTGAAAGTTGCCTCACAGGTGGAAAGAGCAGTTAAGAAGGCCAATGGGATGTTGGCTTTCATAAATCGGGGGATTGAGTTTAAGAGCCGAGAGGTGATGATGCAGCTTTACAAAACTCTAGTTAGGCCACACTTAGAGTACTGTGTTCAGTTCTGGTCGCCTCATTATAGGAAGGATGTGGAGGCGTTGGAGAGGGTGCAGAGGAGATTTACCAGGATGCTGCCTGGATTAAAGAGTATTGAATATGAGGAGAGGCTTAAGGTGCTAGGGCTTTATTCACTGGAAAGGAGGAGGATGAGAGGAGACATGATAGAGGTATATAAAATATTGAGAGGAATAGATAGAGTAGACAGTCAGCGCCTCCTTCCCAGGGCACCAATGCTCAAGACAAGAGGGCATGGCTTTAAGGTTATGGGTGGGAGGTTCAGGGGAGATGTCAGGGGGAGGTTTTTCACCCAGAGAGTGGTTGGTGCATGGAATGCACTGCCAGGGGTCGTGGTGGAGGCAGATACATTGAACAGGTTCAAGAGCTTGTTGGATAGGCATATGGAGGAGTGTGGGATGGGGGGATATACGGGAGGAAGGGGTTAGGTAGTGTGAGGGTGGTTTGATGGACGGCACAACATGGTGGGCCGAAGGGCCTGTTTTGTGCTGTATGGTTCTATGGTTCTATGCCTCAGGTGATGGATAGGCAATATGGAAGGAACAGAATTGTTTCTAAATCTTGAGGCATCTAATTATTTGTAGATAATGAACATTCTCACACAACTTTCCCATACCTGGTCGAGCTGAAGTTGCATTATTCTTTCAGACATCAAGTCTCCCAGTTTAATCTCAACATATGGATAGCTGTTACTGGGATCCAATCGTTCGGTTAGTGTGGATTGTACCTCCTTCAATGAGAAATTGACCATCAGCTCCTGCAGAAAGAGTCGCAATAATAGGTTATAATGTTTATGAAGATATCTTTTCCAACTCCAGAGCAAAGCTTCACAGTATTTCACAGTTTTATATTAGATTAGATCACATTAGATTAGTTTATTGTTAAATACACCAGGGTGCAATGAAATTTCTTGCTCACATGAAGCTTACAAAGTAAACAGCATACATGGTAATAATAAATACAACAATAAATACAGTAAAGAATGCAAAACGGTTGAATGGTGCAAAGATTGTAGTACAATCTAACGTAACACAAAAGGAAATGTTAAAGTGACAATAACGAAAAACCACAAGAGGTAGAATTAAGAGTCCAAGAACATGGCAGCACCACCAGGAAGGGGATGTGAAAGAGGTGATTGGTTCAGGAGTCTGATAGCAGTGGGGAAGAAGCTGTTCTTAAGTCTGGACATCCAGGCTTTCGAGGACCTGTATCTTCTCCAGAAAGCAGTAGAGAGAAAAGGGAATGGCCAGGGAGGCGGACATCCTTGATGATACAGTTAGCATTCCTGAAGCAACGCACCCTGAAGGTGGACTGGATGGAAGGAAGTGATGAGCCTATGTTGCAATGGGCACTGTTTACCACATTCTGCAGGATCTGTCAGTCCAGAATAGAGCAGTTACCATACTAGGCTGAGATGCCACCCGTCAGGATACTTTCTATAGCACATCAGTAGAAGGTCGAGAGAATCCTTGTGGACAAGTGAATCCTCTCAGACGTCTAAGAAAGTAAATATGCTGATGCGCTTTCTTGATCACCGCATCTGTGTGGAGGGACCAGGTGAGGTTGCTGGTGATATGGATGCCTAGGAACTTGAAGCTGTTGACTATCTCTGAAGCAGCTCCATTGACGAGGACAGAGTTGTGTTCACCTCCCTTCCCTCTCCCCCCACTTCCTTAGGTCAACAACCAGCTCTTTCATGTTGCTGATGTTAAGGGTTAGGTTATTGTTTTGACAATGTGACATAAGATTTTCTATCTCTTTCCTGTGCTCCATGTCATCATTGTTGTTGATACAGCTGATAACAGTGTTATCATCGGCGAACTTAAAGATTGAGTTGGCGCTGTATCTGCACCCACAGTCATGGGAATACAGGGAGTAGAGCAGGGGACTGAGCACACAACCCTGGGGAGCACCAGTGATAATGGTCAGGGTGGGTGAAATGTTATGACCAACTCTTAACTGACTGAGGTCCGCCGGTCAGGAAATCTGGAAGCCAGTTGCAGATGGAGGCCCCAAGGCTAAGGTCCAGGAGTTTAGGTATGAACTTATTTGGTATTATGTGTTGAAGGCTGAGCTGTGATCAATGAATAGCAGCGTGACATATGTATTCTTGTTGTTGAGGTGACCAGAGCTGAATGTAGTGCAAGGGAGAAGGCGTCCTCTGTGAACCTAATTTTCCTGTATGCAAATTGCAAAGGGTCTCGATTGTCTGGGAGGCTGATGCTGATGTGGATCATCACCAATTTATCTATTAACAAGCCAACTCTGTAAATTGAGCAACCCTGGCCTCACTTTGTGTTACCCAGTCCTTCCCCATCCTCTCTACAACTTAAAATTACAATAAAACTTTGATAATCTAACACTGTCAAGACTTTGGTGGCATATTTTCTAGACTATTTGATATCACTCATACTAAAACCCCAGTTGACTTTTAATTCACTTTTTACAATGTTATGCAGTGTTTTAATACATTCTCCAGTGAATAAAGTGAGCTTAAAGTGAGCACGTGGGCAGGGCCATGGTGAGTTTAAAAGGAATTTGGGAGCAATGTGATTATGGAAATGGAGCCCCAGTGTGTTTAAAGTGAGTGTGGGAATGGGGCCCTGGTGAGTCAGTTGCCAATCCACAAGGGTTTCTGAACAATGGGTTAGTGGATAATTGGAGTTTTACTGTAGCTTGTTTTCTCTCTTTGCCAGTTCCCAGGGGTACGAACAGTTCACAGGAACAGAACCCTGCCATAATCTGGGGAGGACCTGTATTTCAGAGGGACCTGATGCTCTTCTACAAGAATTTCAGAAAAATTAACAAATAAAAACAAACAATACTGGAAATACTCAGTAGGTCAAATGATATTTTTGAAGAGAGAAACAGATTTAATATTTCAAGTCAAAGATCTCTCTTCAGAGCTGGAAACAATTAAGAGACACAAATTTTACGATGGAGACAAAAGGTAAGGCAGAGGAGAATAAAAGGGTCAGAAAGTGATGGTGGAAAAGGCAGGAGACAGTAAATGACGATAGGGATGATAGTGTTTGGCAAAAAGAGGTGGCCTATAGGAAGTGAAAGTGGAGAAGTAGAACCATTATCTAAAACTTTTAAACTCATTATAGTGGCTGTGAGGTTGTAATATACTTAGCTTAAAGTTTAGTTGATGTTTCTCCAGCTTACATTGAGTTTCATTAGAACAGCAAAATAGAAAGGTTAGTGGGTGTGGGGGGGGGGGGGGGAGTAAAAGTGGCAGCTGTTGCATTTTCAGCAGCTGCACATGCAGCCAGTTTGAGAAGGGGTGTTGATGAGTGAAGAATGGATCAGAACGTTGAGGAGGAAATGTCATTTTAGAATGCTTGAAGGGGATAGGAGGGAATGACATGTTTGATATGACAGAAAGTGAACATGCAGTATAGGAAGTACTTAGATATTAGAGGTTTTATAATGTCTGTTGCATTTCCTGGACTCTGTTCTCATCCCTTTCCCTCCCTTCCTGAGAATGGACCATTGCCAGATCCATCTTCTCTTTCCTTCCCCTTCCACGACCCTCAGGATTCCAGAGGGATCATTCCCCTCTAGTTTACTCCTCAATCACCACCAACAGCTGTCATTTCCTGCAGGAGGTGCAACACCTGCCAGTTTATCTTCTCTTTTCACATTGTTTATGTCTCCAAACTTATTTTCCAGATGAAATAGTGATTTACTTGTACTTATTACAATTTAGTACAGTGTATATGCTGGTCCCAATGTGATCTCCCCCTATGATGGATAGACCAAAAGCAAATTAGCTGATCATCATTCAGTCCACAAGTAGAACCCCTAATAAGTGGTTACCCATCACCTTAATTGTCTTTCCCGCTCTCAAATGACCTCTCTATCCTTACCACAGAGCTCAAAACGAGCTCCAGAAACAGCATCTTTTTTTCTGATTGGTCTATTTCAGCCTTCAACATTCCACGTCGAGTTCAACACTTCCAGACAAACAATATTTTCAGCATTTCTATTTCAGGCCTTCTAACATTTACGGTAATTTGCTTCAGTAATTTCAGAAAATGATTCTGCCTTCTCCATTTACACATCTTCCAGTCTGACTTTTTGTTTCTTATCTCATTATCACTTACTTACTTTTGTGTCATCATTCCTTTGTCTCTGTCTTTGTCTCTAACTGCCTTCCACCTATCACACATCTTCTACTCCCCTCCCCACTTTCTTTGTTCTTAAAACTTGTTAAATCTCCATTTTATCCCAGTTCTGCTGAAAAGTCATCCTGTTTAAATGTTAATTCCGTTTCTCAAAATCCGATGCCTGATCTGCTGGGTATATAAAAGTATTCCTTTTCATTCAACCAAGATTATAAATACAAAATGCTGTAGTAATATAAGATTTGATGAAGCCATGACAGGAGTGCAAAATACAGCTTTGTTCTTCTTGCCTAAGGAAGACATGCAAAAAGTTCATTTTTATTTTATTCACAGGATATGGGCACCACTAGCAAGGAAGCATTTATTGCACATCGCTAGATGTCCTGAAAAGGTGGTGGAGGGCTTCCTCCTTGAACTGCTGCTGTCTGTCTGGTGAAGACTTCCCCACTGTGGTGTTAAGCAGAGTTCACAAATTTTGAATAAAATGACAATGGAAATTAATTTCCAAGTCATAATGGCGTCTACTTTTGGAGTGGCAGCATTTTTATACATCTGCTGCTCTTGTCCTGGAAAGAAGAGGTTACAGACTGAGGGGAACTGTCAAAGAAAATTTGCTGAATTGCTCCAGTATATATTGCAGCCACAAAGCACTACTGGTGGAAGGAGCGAATGTTTAAAGTGGTGAAGTGAGATGCCAATCAGTGGGAAGTTTCCTCCTAGATGGCATGGAACTGCGTTCATCTGGGTAAGCAGAGAACATTTCAACATGTTTATTCTTCTTTGTAGATGCCTGAATGGCATTTTGGATACTCATCCATTTACCTACTCTTATTGCCACAGATACATGTCCTATGTACAAGATCCATGGGTACTCTATACAATCTTTTAGCCTCTGTTTGGGAAACCACTAGCTATGTGAGCAAAAAATATTTGCAGTTAATAGTCATTTGCATTCAGCAGCTAAGAGTCCAGCATTGTGTGGTGAGTGACTCACTGCCTAATTTTCAAGATCTTTCTGTTATCTACAAGGCACATCAAAAGTATGATGGAAAACCTGAATGAGTGCAGGTTCAACAATTCTCTAGTACACACCACCCCGGTCAAAGCAGACTGCTTCATTGGCATCTTCCACATAATATTCACTCCTTCCACTTGCAGTACAAAATTGCTGAAGTGTGTTTCATCAAAAATGACCCACAGAAATTCACTAAGGCGACATCCACCATCATGAAGTGCTTCGAGAAGCTAGTCATGGCACGCATTAACTCCAGCCTCCCGGAAAACCTTGACCCACTACAATTCGCCTACTGCTGAAACAGGTCTACAGTGGATGCCATTTCCCTGGCCGTACATTCATCTCTGGGGCATCTGGACAGTGAAGAAACCTATGTTAGACTATTGTTTATTGACTACAGCTCCACCTTCAATACTATAATTCCAAGCAAACTCATCACCAAACTCCAAGACCTGGGACCCAACACCTCCCTCTGCAACTGGATCCTTGACTTTCTGACCAACAGACCGCAATCAGTAAGGATAGGCAGCAACACCTCCAGCACGATTATTCTCAACATTGGTGCCCCACAAGGCTGTGTCCTCAGCCCTCTACTCTACTCTCTGTATACTTATGACTGTGTGGCCAGATTCTGCTCTAACTCCATCTACAAGTTTGCAGATGATACCACTGTAGTGGGCCATATCTCAAATATCGATGAGTCAGAGTACGGAAGGAGATAGAGAGCTTAGTGACGTGGTGTCATGACAACAACCTTTCCTCAATGTCTGCAAAAGAAAAGAGCTGGTCATTGACTTCAGGAAAGGGGGTGGTGTACATGCACCTGTCTACATCAATGGTGCTGAGGTCGAGAGGGTTGAAAGCTTCATGTTCCTAGGAGTGAACATTACCAATAGCCTGTCCTGATCTAACCATGTTGATGCCACAGCCAAGAAAGCTCACCAGTGCCTCTACTTCTTCAGAAGGCTAAA
This sequence comes from Pristis pectinata, assembly GCF_009764475.1. Taxonomy (NCBI): domain Eukaryota; kingdom Metazoa; phylum Chordata; class Chondrichthyes; order Rhinopristiformes; family Pristidae; genus Pristis; species Pristis pectinata. The sequence goes on along the minus strand of NC_067412.1, from coordinate 34,998,105 downwards.
GAAATTTGGCATGTCCCCTTTGACACTCACCAACCTTTATTGATGCACCACAGAAAGCATCCTATCTGGATGCATCACGGCTTGGTACAGCAACTGCTCTATCCAGGACTGCAAGAAACTGCAGAGAGTTGTGGACATAGCCCACTACATCACGAAAACCAGCCTCCCCTCCATGGACTTTCACTGTCTTGGTGAAGCAGCCAGCATAATCAAAGACTTCACCCACCTGGGTCATTCTCTCTTCTCCCTTTTCCCATCAGGCAGGAGATACAGGAGCCTGAGGGCACATACCACCAGGCTCAAGGACAGCTTCTATCCCACTGTGATAAGACTACTGAACAGTTCCCGTATACGATGAGATGGACTCTTGACCTCACAAAATACCTTGATATGACCTTACACCTTATTGTCTACCTGCACTGCACTTCCTCTGTAGCTGTGACACTTTACTCTGTATTCGGTTACTGTTTTTACCCTGTACTACCTCGATGCACTGTGTAATGAATTGATCTGTACGAACGGTGTGCAAGACAGGTTTTTCACTGTACCTTGGTACAAGTGACAATAATAAACCAATATCAATACCTCCCAAACAACAGCCCATGCCACCAAGAAGGATAAGGGCAGCAGATGCATGCCAACACCTGCACGTCCCATATTACCCTTACTTAGAAATATATACCATTAGTCCTGTCACTGGATATAAATATTTGCATCCAATATCATTCTGAATATGCCTTCACTACACAGATTGCAGAACTCACCTTTTCAAGGGCGATTAGGGATGAGCAACAAACGCTGGCTTTGTTAGAAATTTCCATATCCCATAATGAATAATAAATAAATAAACATTGACATAACAAATATTTTGCAAACAGTTTCCTAGTTTTCTGGCATGATTTTTGTAGATCTTATCAGAATGGTTGATTCAAAGGATGAGTATGTGCATGGGAGAGAGAATGTGGGATAAAAAGGGAGTAAGCTTGGTGTGGTGATGTCCTTTTGCTCAGTTGTTTCCAACTGATTGAAATTATCTTTAACTACTCACATGAGTCTCCTTGTCCAGGAAATTGAGTCCATTTTGATTGACAGCTAGAATACATGGAGCAACTATTGCACTGTTGCTGCTGCTCTGAATGTAGAAGAACGAGGATCCAAACATAGGAAATGCACTCACAAGTCCTGCATAAATACAGAGAAACCAGTTATTTGAACAGATCAAGCAGATCAGAGATTCAATGGATGGGATTGGTGATCACTATAAAAGAATATGATCTAGACTGAAGACAAATTCAATTGTTTTCAGTTTGCTCCCACTGCTAAAGACAATGAAATCTTCTTTCTGTCATGGGCAATCACTGGGAATCGAGGATGATTTTCTTCTACCCAAGTTCTATAGGCTTTGAGGTAGTTGATAAGGTCAATGTGAGAGCCACAGACTAAGCCTTAGGTGGAACAGAAGCTGCTTGATGGGATGGTGTATGAATAGCAAGGAAGGCAATGCTCTCCTTCCATTTTATGATTCCAATGGTAACAGGAATTCCCCAGCACCTTGTCCAAGTGCTCAAATTTATGAAAGTCTTGACCACGTCATGGAATTTAATAATAACACACTTTCATAAAATGATATCCATGTACAGAATTGAGATTACTGATGTTTCTCCCATCCTCCTTACTGAGGAGCACTTGGGCCATTTGCAATCCTCTAACCCTTGACAATGACATGGGACCTTAAAAGTCAGTTAAGCTGGTGTTGTCCCATGATTTCCTCTATTTCACATCTCCCACTTACAGTTGTGGCTAATGCCAACATTGTAATCAGCGAGGAATCATACAGTTACACCAAGGCCCGTCTTGGTACAAACTCCTTATAATAAGCCAACAGCAAATCATAATCCACTGAGTGAAATTAGACACTTACCGAGGAACTGGGCTCTGGCCTGGTGTGGACTGAGGGCCTGAACATGCTGGGTATTCTGAGTTACCATACTCAGCCAGGATTGTGGACGCTGATGTTGGTAAATTTGGGCAGGGACATAATCCTGCACCTCACGACTTGGAAAGACAGAAAGAAAGAATTTCACACAGAAAAAAGTGGTAACTTATTGAAAAAAGTGGATTATCATCAACACCAAACTGAGCTCCCAAGAGATCTGTAGATCAGATAATCCAGACCTTTAGTGAAGCCCCACTATGGCCAACCAAGACTGATTTTCCTGTTTCTCCTCTGGTACAGTACAACCTCTGAAACTATCTCACCCACTCAGGAGGATTCAGGCTAGGAAATGAACAAGCTTCATCTGCCATAACCTGTGAGTGTATGGGGCCCATTTCTTGTGTTTTTCCAAACTAAATCCAAACTCAATGCAAACCAGTAGATCTCCCATGGCGTTGACTGCAAATATCTTGTCTGGATTCTGGAATGTTAACTGTATTCATGTGATCTCAATCAATTTAGTTCTCCATATTTAGATGATACATACATATAAATTAGAAACTCTCTTATATCCATTTATATGGCTGGAGGGTTGGGAAGAAGGAATTGACTGTGTCTCTGTGAATAAAAGCTTGAAAAACTAAAGTATTGGCTCTGCTGTTTCATTCTTTACCATCTGGCTCTCTGAGTTTAACATGGGGTGTACTTGAGACATCAGGCTGGCAAATGTCCCATTTCTTTAAAACCTCTGCCTGATGACTCTGTGTGAATTAAGACAATGATAGAGGTGAGAGAGGTCACTGATTTATGCAGTGCTGACAAAATAGCTTTGGCAAGTTAGAATAGTGCAACTTGTAGATCTGACTTTTTAATTGATTCACTTTTTGGGGTGATCTGGGCATGGCTGGCAAGGCCAGGATTTATTGCCCTTTCCTAGTTGTCCTTGAGAAGATGGTGGTATCATCTTCTTCCATCACTGAAGTCTGGGAAAGACATTTCCACAATGCTGTGGGTAGGAAGTTCCAGGATTTAGATTCAACAACCATGAAGGATCAGTGATATTGTTCCAAGTCAGGATGGTGTGTGTTGGAGGGCAACCTGCAGATGATGGTGTTCCCATGCATCTGCTGTCCTTAGAAATTACAGTTTGGGAGGTGAGAGCCTAGGCAAGTGACTGCAGTGAATTTTGTAGATGGTACACATTACAGCCATTGTACATTGTAGCAGTGGGAATGAGTTTTTAGAGTGGTGGATGATATGCTAATAAAGCAAGCTGTTTTGTCCTGGATTGTACTGAGCTGCTTGAGTGTTGTTGGACTTTCACTCATCCAGGCAAGTTGATAGTATTCCATCACATTTCTGACCAATGCCACGTAGATGGAGGAAAGATTTTAGGATATCATGAGGTAAGTCACTCATTGCGCGATATGTACCTTCTGATCTGTTCCAGCCACAGAATTTATGCCTGAATATTGTCTTGGTTTGGCTGCATGCAAACACAGGCTGCTCTATTTGCTGAGGAGCTGCAAGTGGAAGTGAGCATTGTGCAAACATCAGTGAATATCCCCACTTCTGACTTTTTGATGGAAGGAATGAAACAACTGAAGACATTTGGGGCTAGGACACAGCCTTGAGAACTCTGCACTTTGAAACGTGGGGATGGAATGATTGACCTCCAACCAACAAAATTTATCTTCCATTGGTATGTTTTCCCCTTGGCACTCAATGACATAAGTTTTACCAGGGCTCCCTGGTGTCATTCTTGTTTAACAGCACTGTCAACAATACTTCCATCACTCTCTAAATGACTGAGAGTAGGTTGATTGGTGGTAATTAACCGGACTCATTTTTTCCTGCTTTTTCTAAACAGGGCATGCCTGTAAATTTTCCATATTGTTGGGTAGATGACATAATATTATAAGAAGCATGGGTTGTTCAGGAGCACAAATCTTCAGTCAGTTGTCTAGGTCCACACCATCAGCAGTTTCCTGATTGCACATAGTGTGAAAAGTATTCTTTGATTATTGCATTTTCTAATGGTTGTGACTTTATGAAGAAACTGAGTTGGATCATCCTCTCAACAATGACAGCATACAATGCTTGCAAATTCCTCAGCTCTGTCTTTTGCATTTATATGCTGGGCTTACTCATTAAGAATGGACTCCAATGGCTATTTAATTGTCCAGTGTCATGGACAAGGGAAGTTGAAAGACTGCACAACTTTGACTGATCTGTTGGTTGGGGAATTGCTTAGTTCAGTCTGCAGTGTGTTGCTTCTATTGCTTAGCATGCAGAGTCTCATAAGGTTAACATTTCATTTTTAGGCAATCCTGATCTGCTCTTGCCAGACACTTCATTAAACACAATGGATCCCATGGCTTCATGTCAATGGTATATTCCAGGCAAAGAGATAACAGCTTGTGAGTGGAATAAAATTCTGCTATGACTATGACACATAGCACCTCATCGATTCACAGTTTTGATCTGTCAAATTTGTTCCTTTTAGCATTTTACTTGGAGAATGTCCTCAGTGTGGTTTATTTCAATGTGGTTATGTAAATAAATACCACGTGCACTGCAAGCTCCTTGCTGCCAAAGTTAGAATAAATACCCTTGCTTGAAGCTTCTGTATTCTGCTGTTATTACAGTAAATAGAACTTACAAGAACTCCAGCAGTATCCAAAGTCTACCCTAGAATACATCTAGCTGGTAACAAGGATGGGATATTAAAAAAATCAAAATGTTAATCAGAGCCTCATCTTCAGGAGCAGCGTTTTACCTTGTGGACTAAAGGCCCCATGGCTAGAAGAAAAAAACAGCAGAAACAGCAGAAAAAAGGTCCTGAAGGTTTAACTCCTGAATACAAGCTCTGTAAGGCCAGTTGCAGGTTTGAACAAGGCAGATGGGGAGTTCAGTTGGCAGCTATGTTGCCTTGCCAAACAACAATGTGGGTTCTTAAAGCTGCGCCAACTGGATTTTAAAGAAAATTAAAGCACGGAAAATGGCATAAATCTGCAATAAGTGAAAATAAGTGAAGTATGTCAAGAATAAAAGTACAAATACAAAGGAGACTTGAGTGAAAGTAAAACAAAAATGGGAAATTATAGGAAAACTTATGTCAGGCAGCATTTTAAAATTTAAATTTTATTTACAGTGTGCTAACAGGCCCTTCCAGCCCAACGAGTCCGCGCCACCCATTTTAAACCCAAATTAACCTACCCGCACGTCTTTGCAATGTGGGAGGAAACCGGAGCACCCGAAGGAAACCCACGCAGACACGGGAGAATGTACGAACTCCTTACAGACAGCGACGGGAATCGAACCCCGAACGCTGGCGCTGTAATAGCGTCGCGCTAACTGCTACGCTACCGTGCATCTGACAAAGAGTCACAGACCTGAAATGTTGACTGTTTCTTTCTCCATAGAAGCTGCCTGACCTACTGAGTTTTCCAGCATTTTCTGTTTTTGTAGGAGGCTAGAATATTGCAATATCATTTTGGTGGGAAAAGAAAGTAAACAGCAGTTCAAGCACAAGCAGACTTCATAGGAAGCCTAGGCCAGTATGGAAAGCGTCTGAATCATTCACATCTTATAGGCCAATCCTACACTTGAGCTGGTAGACTGAGCTGAAAATGTGAAGATATGGAATATACTTTTATTGACAGAAGTCAGCTCCAAAGGTAGCCACAGATCTCTTGTTTGCAGAGGTAGTTCAGAGGTTGGAAGAAGACTTCAAACCTGAGTCATTGAGATAGTGGAAACCTATAAGGTCAGCACAACACAATCAAAAGCTGGTAGAACCCATGAGTGATTATATCATGGCACTCAAAAACATATCAAGGTATTGCATCTTTGGAGAATTTTTAGATCTCACACTCAGAGACAAGCTGTTAGGCACAAAATGCCTCATGTCTGATGTGGGATGTAGGGTGACAAAATTCATGGAAAGGGAGCCAAGAATGCCAGAAAATTTCACCCCATGCCTGAAACAGATGTAACAGTAACTTATAGTCAAAGGACACCTCCCAAAGCTTTAGTCCATAGACATGAAAAGCATCAAGTGACGTAAGTGGTACTATTCATTTTTATAGATGCGTTGGTAGACAATTTCCTGCACAATTCTTCTTTTAAAAAATATAAGTGTGATTCATATCAGAAAAACACATAAAACTAAACACAGGGCAATATAGTTTCAAATGAACACCAGTACAGAGAAAACATGCTTCTCATAAGAAGTCACAAAAAGGGGTAGCTGTACAATTTTACAACTGCTGCAGATGACACAGAATTTACTTTGAATAGCATACTCATACCATATATATTGTCTACTCATACCACCTACATTATGGTATGACAACAGGACTTTAAGGTCATAATCTGGAATGATAAAAATTCCTGGAGATTTGAGTCAACGTGGTTGCATTGTGAGGAAGAACACAAATAATATGCAGTTCCAGCCATCTACTTTTAGTAAGGAACAAGGCCAGTTTTAAGATTTATTCAGGACAACTGTTGGTAGTCTTGGGACAGATGTAATGTATAGTATGCTATGATATAGTGAACTATACTGGGCAGCCACTGATAAAAGGCACAGACTGACGGGGCAGAACTTTTGACTGATCATGTTAATGCTCTGTACTATTGCATGAATTGTTGGATTTTGGTAATGGTAGTTCCATTTTCACACCACAAATTGCAGACAAAGATTTCCCAAAACAGTCATTGAGGCAACTCAGCAAGATATAGTACTAAAGCAGGTCTACAAACACACTTTGGAAGACAAACCAGCCTTGACAAGTGTCTAAATGCAGATTTACCGCCATATTATAATCACAGATTTGACCAAGAACCAACAGTCATTCCAAGTGTTCTCAGAAGACAAGACTATAGATGAACTACACCCCAAATATACTGGAGCCATCAATCTTCAGGGCTTGGCCAGGAGGTTTCTGTTGTTGCTCAAATCTTGAAAAAGACTTGGAGGAACTTGTGCCAATGTATACAGTTTGCTGGCAATGTGAAGCAATAAAACTTAAGGTACCATTATGACTATTTTATCAGGTCCACATGACTTTTGCCAAAAAAAGGAACAATCTGTAATTGTATTCATCACTGCACAATAGATTTAATTAGACATGTAGGTACTTGAAGGAGAGTGGAATGTACTATATAAGAGTTCAGGTGGATTTTTGATGTGCTTGGAATAACAGCAGAATTGGTGTCTGACGATGGACCACAATTCAGTTTGTATTTATTTGACAATTTATGGGATGCAATGAAGTCAAATGTCCATCGATTCCTCTTTATCATCATGCTTCCAAAGAAGCCTTGAAGAAACAAGTGTCCCAAGAATATTCTAACTTCACAATGAATTATCAATTTACTAACTTCTTATATGAATATGGTATGACTCCATACTCTGTTGTGATTTTACTCAGGCAGAGCTGTTAGTGCACTGTTATTTTTATACATGATTGGGCTTTGTACAACTTAATTTAGATAGGAGAGTAGTGAGGCAGCACTAGAAGCAAAAGGCAATGTTTTGATGATTTTAACACAAAGATGCTGGAGGAACACAGCAGGCCTGGCCTGCTGTGTTCCTCCAGCATCACTGTGTTTTCATCTAGATTCTAGCATCTGCAGTCCTTTGTTTCTCTTCTTTTGATTATTCTAGTTGGACAATTCTCCCAATTTTTGCACAAGTGCCCATATATTCTTGAGGAGGACTTGTAGGGTCCATTCATTTAGTCTCAAGTTCATCTAAGCTCATCCATCCACAAGACACGGACTGAGGTCAGGATTGTGCCTGTTGCTTGAACCAACATTCTAGCTGACTTGTAAAGTTTTTAGAAAGCTAATAAAATGTTATGAGTCAGGGGGTTCATGCCTTCCAATGTACCTCTGGGCATCTCTAACTGTCTGTCTAAACCTCCTAAATATGGGAACTCTATCATCAAGCACAAGGGCAACAACTGCACGAAAATACCATGGGCTGCAGGTTGTATACCATTCTGCTTTGGATATACTTGTCTAAAACCTGGAACTCCATAACCAACAGAACTCTCTGGAACTTTCAAAAGGACTATAGTGTTTCAAGAAGACTATCACCATCACCTTTTCAAGGACCAGTTAGGTGTGGCTAATAAATGTTACCTTTGCTAGAAATGGACACATTGCCAAATATGAATAAGGAAATAGAGATGTTTTCCTGTAATGGACTCACATGGTGGGAAGATAGAGACTGTCCTTTGCCCGATGTTGTAGAGCTGCCAGTTTTGACACTTGCTGGAGCTTACTATCACTGATCATCTCCTGACTCAGAACATGGAAGAGTCCCTTCACGTAATCGGCAACTATCTGGATTGGAAAACAGGCATTTATTTGCACTAGTCATGGGTGAATAACACACAGAATAAATCTCATTCTGAGAGGCAGGAGTTTATTCATTTATATGTTGTTTCGAACTATCATTGCTTCAGATCCCCTGGTATTGCAAACCAGTTGATCAGTGACCTAGGGAACACAAGGAACTAAAGCTGTTGAGCTTGTGAACACCAGATCCCACAACTGATAAGTTTGGGAATTCCAGGCTCCATAGTTGGCGAGTTTAGGAACACTGGTACAGAAGCCATTGAGCAGTTGAGCTTAGGAAAGCCTGTTTTCGGCTCTGCTTCAGTAACAGCTTGGGATTCAAGCTCTCAATGCCCGTCCTTGTGAGGAGTCTTGGTATGCAATAAGCACACATTGGAGGTTAGCAAACTCACTGTAATGAGAAGTGGGGAGAGAAGCAAATGATACTATAATACAGTACTGCTACTGTTCCAGGGCTGCATTGCAAAATGACTCACCGAAGGAGGGAGAATAAAATCCATTTTGTTTTGACACCACCTTTTTACACTTAACGTGAAATCATTTCTTTTTCTTCATCTGAGCCAAGAAATCATTCAATACTTAAATGTTCATAGTTGTCCCTCATTATAATACCCAGGCAGACACAGCTTGTTCATTATCACAATATTTTGTGTACCTGGTTATAATGCACAGTTACACACAATTCATTATCATATTTCAGAGGCTGAATCCAGAGGATTCGTCGGAAAACAGAAGGTGAAGTTTGGATCAGCTTGTTCTGTTGCTGCAGCCACATCGAGGATGTAATCCTTCTTGTTGAGTGGTTGCACGTTTTGCCCTGAAATAGAACATGGAGAGTATCACATGAGACTATAGCATATAATCCAATCACCACCACCATTCTCACATGCTCTCCATTCATATAAATGCTCTGTTCTCTGCTTCCTCTTCTACTCACGTTGCAATGCCTTATATACATGCCAAAATTGGCACTAAAGGGAGTACCTCTATTGGTGATGACAAAAACAGAATATTCCTCTGCAGCTTCTGGGCTCTGCAGGTCCCATTTCAGTGCACAAATCTTCAATCACATCAACTGCAAACCTAGATCAGGAGAAAAAGCATTCATTCTAAATCATAACACAAGTTTCACAACTCTTTCCAACAGGGGAGGGAGATAGGGATGCGGAGATAGATGGGGAAGAGAGAGCTGGGGAGGAAGAGAGAGAGGAATGAAGGCAGAGAAAAAATGGAGCAGACAGAGAGGGAGAAAAGGGGGAGAAGAGTAAAAGTGGGAGAGAGAGAAAGGGGGGGAGAGGGAAAGGAAGAAATGAGAAAGGGTTGGGAGGACAAAGAGAATACAGAGGGAGAAGGAGAGAAAGGGAGGGGGAGAGAGTTGGGCTGAGAGAGAGAGACTGGTGAATGAGAGGGTGTTTGAGAGAATAAAATGACAGAGACAGGGAACAAAAGAGATAAGAGTAGAGAGAGTGAAGCAGGGATGGCGGGGAGGGGAGAGGGAGAGAGAGAGGAAGAGGCAGAGAGAGAAAGGGGAAGAAGGGTGAGAAAGACGGTGAGAGAAAGGGAAAACTAAAGGAGAGAGAGCGTGGTAGAGAGACATTAGAGAGGTGATTGAGAAGAAATGAAAGGGAGAGACTGAGAGAGATGATGGGAAGGGAGAGAAAAGGAGAAGGAGATTGTAAACGAGAGAGAAAGGAGGGAAATGAGGAGGGGGAGAGAAAAAGTTGAGACAGAGCAGGTAGAGAGAGAGGTGGTTGAGAGAGGCGAGAGAAGGGAGAGAGAAAGAGGGGTGAGAGAGGAGTGAGAGTGGAAGGGGTGAGAGGAGAAAGGGTGGGAGGGGGAGAGAGCAGGCAGATAAGGTGAGGGAAAGGAAAAGAACAGACTGAGGAGAAGATAGTTAGGGGTAGGGAGGGACGTGAAGAGGATGAAGGTGGTGAGGGGAGGGAGAATGATGAGAGAGGGAAGTACTGAGAGAGTAGAATGATTGATGGAGTAGAGAGATGGAGGAGAGGGACAGATGCATGAGAGACAGATGAGGAGGGGGAGAGAGGAGGAGGGTGAAAAATGGGAGAGAATGGGGAAGGGGAGAGTAAAAAGGAGACGATTGATAAAAGGGGTGAGAGGGATGTGAACGAGATGTGTGAGACAGGGGTGAGAAAGTAAGAAATAGAGAGGGTGAAAGAGGGGTGATGCAAGAGAGAGGGGATGAGAGGGAGATGGTGAGAGGAGGAGGGGAGAGAGAGAGAAGGGATGGGGGAGAGAATGAGAAGGAGAGTGAGAGGGTCAAGAGAGGAGAAACAAAGAGAGAGGAGAGTGAGAGGGCATGGAGAGTGTTGGGAGTAGTCAGCCTAGTTGTAACAAAGGCATGGGTACTAGTGTTCGCAGCAAATACATTGAGATAGGAAGGTGTAAAATGCCACTGAAGTGGAGCAACTAATCTTCGTGACAGCGTGGATATTTCATCTGAAGTTCATCTTTTGGGCCAAAAATAACACCAAGGTTGTGAACAGACTGGCTCAGCTTCAGGCAGTTATCATAGATGGAACTGAGTCATTGAGATATACAGCATGGAAACAGGCCTTTTGGCCCAATTCGTCCATTTGGAAATAGTTTTCAGGGAATAGAGTTTATGGTGGAGACACAAGCAAATGGAAAGGCTGGAACCTGGAGCAAAAAATAAACTGCTGAAAGAACTCAGTGGTTCTGTGGAGGCAAAGGGATGGTTGACATTTTGGGTTGAGATCTTGCATTAGGAGTTTATGGTGGGTACTGAAGTCAATGGCTTCAATCCCAACATTTACTTTGGCAAGACTCCATTTACTACTTTGTGAGCCAGTGTTTGATTATTTGACATTGATCCATGGGCCATACTTCAGGTGCCTTTAAAGGTGCCCATTCAGGACTCACCGAGCACGTTTTTTATCTTTAGGTGTCGCTCCACATTGCCAGGCAACAAAAAGACTTGGCGCTTTGAGCTCCTACCAGCCTGTGGAGAAAGGAATTGTCATTGATGATGTTCCAGTGATGGAAATTTTTATTTAACTACCCCTTAAAAATTACACTTAATTTTATCAGAACCATTCCCCGTGGCCAAGCTGTCTGTGTTCCAAAATCACTATATGTTAATAACATTTACTCAAACTCTCTCCCTGGCAAGAGTTTGAAATTCTCCAGCCACAATTTGTTTTGGCTGTTTTCCTTTTTCATCTGTTCAAAACTTATTATCAATTTAATAAACTATCAACTCCCCAGCTTATCTAGTAAATTGGAATAGTTCCAGTATCTTAAATCTCTCCTAAAACTATATATCTTTGGCATAATCTAGATGAATCCATGCTGTACATTTTTGCAGGATCCTTTCTGGAATGGAATGCAAAACTGAGCCTAAGCTTTAATTGTGAGTAACCAATACTCTTCCAAGTCCATTATTACTTTAGTTTTATTTATCTGAATTCCCACTTTCAAGAATTATGTGTATAAACCCTCAGTCTCTCTGTTCATCCATCTTTCATTATCTTTTAATATCTTCTCATTGAATATTTTTTCCCCATCCTTTGCTTTTTCAGCTAAAAATGTACTACCTCAAACTTATCTACATGAAACCCTATGCTACATGCCAGCTACTTCTTCCTAAAGGATTTCCCATTGTTTGTCAAACCTCCAACTTGTGTTTTGTCAGCAAGATTGTCAGGAGGGTTAAGATTGTGTTTTCAAATTCATATCAATAGATTAAATCACAAAGACTGTGTAGAATCCTGAAGTACATGACAATCTTCCCCAAATTAAACCAGATCCAATTATCCAGATCTTTGTCAGATAACCCACATTGTCCCATTTCATTTTATACCATGGATTAGTGAGATATGGTGTCTCATGTCTGATAAGGTGCATAAAGTACAGGGCCAGTGCCAGTTTTATGTGAGTTCATGGGTCAGTAGGATTTGGGTTGGGGTGGGGGAGCTGGGGTAAGTGTGCCAATTGGATGTGGAATGGAGGTGTGGTCGGGGATAGGGACTGGGCTTGCCAGACTTGTGACTGGGAGTTTTTGGGTGGTGGACATGTAACTGGGGATTAGGAAGACATAGGTGGAGGCTGGAGTAGCTTCGGTCATGCTATCATGCTTCCGGGAGGATTTAGTTAGACAAGTGATCAAAAAGTCCCAAGGACAATGGCGACAAGGAGCTGTGGGGTGGGAAGAAGTATTAAGAAATAGGATTCACATTGAAGACATTGGATGTTTGGAAACAGGCCAAGTAAAGTCAAGCCCCTTTTAAACAATTTTAGGAAGTTTCAGTCCTCCATTTAGGCTTGGTTTGGTGTGAGTGACCCCTGTAGCTTGTAACTCTCAAATATGCACAAGTGCTTTGCAAAAGCCAAAAGTTAAAACACACATGGCACTCTGTTTGACCAGGGCAGCCTCCGTGAACCTGGAAGAAATTTCTGGAAGCATGCAGGTGATTGTGACCAATAATCAGGTTTTGATAACATTGTGTAGTGCACAAAAATGTTTGTGTTGGCAATAGAATTTCTTGGACTGTATGCCGAAGTTCTGCTAACATGCCTCTTCTCAATCACCTGCAAATACATTCCCTGTATCTAAAACTTCAAATCTGATTGAAAGTTGGCTTGTGAGTGCTGACACCTTAGGCCAGATCTTATTAGGAAATGTTGGCAGTTCCACATCAAACTGCAGGCCTTTACCTGCCCACCCATGACACAACTGTCCAGGTGCTTGAGACTCCTGTGTGAAGGCATAAATTCTGAATATGTTGGCTAAGCTTTGCTGGCGATATCTAGCTGCACTCTGGCATTGTCAGCAGAGCATGATCTTGCCGTGATTCCCCAGCAGTTATCCTGGAGAATCTTCCCATTGAATTTACGCCAGGTTAGACAGTAACAGGTCCATTCATTTGAAAGGTAAAGAATCAGCAATAAGGATAAGTATAAGGTTATATTTAAATAGTTGAATTTGCTTTGGTGTGTAAATTATTTAGAAGTGTTTTTAAAATATAATAATTTTTAGAATGTTTTAATTATTTAAATGATTTTTACTAATTATTGAATATTTCTGCACACCTGCAGAGAAGTTTGAAGTTGTGTGTCAGAAAGAAATTGATAAAATTCCATTAAAATGGTAATGTGATTCACTAACCACCATGGCTTTGAGCTCCATGCCATCTGGGAACTGGGTTCTACCGCCAAACTGGAAAGTTTTCTTCAGGTTTTGATGACAAGCTTTTGCGATTCCTGCACAGAGTGGGTTAGAATCAGTTTGTTAATATTGCTGCATTTAGTTTTGAAAATGGAAAAAAAGAAAAGGTGATTGCATCCATCCAAACAAAATACAGAGAAATAAAAAGAAGTACCTTGAAAACTGGCACCTGGCATCCTGCAAACAATCTCCAGTAATTTAAAGAGGTATGGTTTAAGTACTTCCGAACACTTGTAATAGGCGGTGAGGATATAGAGTAGCCTCCAGCCACGCTGGATGCTATCACTGCGAAAGACATTACAAACAACTTCATTACTTCATCTCAGGAAGTTCTGCATTGCAAATGATTGAGTCCATAAACTACTCTTGCTATTCAATCATTTTGTTTGTGGACATTGGAAGAAAAAACTTGCATTAATATGGCACCCTTCACAATCTCAAGAATTTCCAAGTTGTTACATTCACTGAAGTACTTTTGAAGCACAGTTAATGTAAGGTAAGTAACATGGCAAACAATTCACAAACAGAAATGTCCTATGAACTATATGTGATAAAGACCAGATAGTCTATTTTAGTGATGTTGGTTAAAGGATAACAGTTAATCAGGACCCCTTGCTCCTCTTTGAATGTGGAATCTTGTAGTTCCAGCCCAATGAGCAGATAGATCCTCATTTAACAAGTTATCTCCAACAGTTCTGCTCTCCTTCAGTTTTGCTCTAGAGTGTCAGCTAAAATAATAGTGGTCAAACTGCATTGGGACTGAACCTATGACCTTCTCATTGAAGTTGGAGTGTTATTTATTAAACTATGACTGACACTTTGAACTGGTCAATATTACCTCCCCACTTCCTTCTTATCTGAAAGGCAGATAGTAGTTTCTGGATTACAACATGATATTTTGTTAACAATCTCCTTCCTGCAGGGGAAAACACAGTATTTTTAAAGCCAGAGAGTCAGACAGCACTGAAACAGGCCCTTCGGCTCACCAAGTCCATGCTGACCAACAACACCCATTTACAAAAATCTGACACTAATCCCAATTTATACTCCCTGCATTCCCCTTAACTCGCCCCCCAAATTTTACCACTCACCTACACACTAGGGACAATTTACAGTGGCCAATTAACCTACCAACCTGTGTGTCTTTGGAACATGGGTGGAAACTGGACCATTGAAAGCCAATGGTCACAGGGAGAATGTAGAAACTCCACACAGACAGAACTGGAGTTCAGGATTGAACCTGGATGGCTGGAGCTGTGAGGCAGCAGCTTTACTAGCTGTGCCACTGTATCTTATAAATTGTAATTCTCTCTTCCATCATGGGAGCAGGTCCATTCACCATGTCTGTAGCTTCCAAAGTAAGCTTGACTTGGGCATTGCTTGATTGGATTGCAAACTGAAAATGCAGGACTGGTCAGCAGCAGCATGTATAAATATTGGCCATCTCTCTCGGATTTCACACAATCATTGGGAGTGAGTATGTTCAGATGAGGACTGTGTTTAATAGCAGTTGTGCCTGTGTTTGGGCCATGGAATGAGGGTTAACAACTCCTACTGCTTTTTCCTTACATTTTAGAGCTGGTGTTGTCGGTAATCTGTTTGATAATCTGGCAATAGGTTTCATCTTTCATCACCTCATGCTCGCCACATAGCTACAAAAGACAGAACAAGGTCAGGTAAATATAAAACGAAGCAGCAACTAGCATCTGGCCCTGTAGCATGTGAATAAAGTGCTCAATGTTCAGCCATCTCATTTCTTCACACATTTTTCACACACACACACACACACACACACACACCACACACACACACACAAAGACAATCACTCACTTGCGCATGCACAGAGTTGCCAACACTGTCTAGGTTGGGACAGGTTGTGTACAGTGCTTGGTTGCTTGGTGTATGCAGGGTCTTGCCAGGAAGGATTCCAGCAGTCCTAGAGGCAAGCATTACTCTGAAGTAAGTTTTGGTAAACTTGGAAATTGGCAGGGATCTGGGATGTGATAGTATCCCAGGGTCATTCAACTATGAAATTATTCCCCCTGATCCTCATCTGCTTGATAGAAAAAGAAACTCTTGAAATAAAGTGTACATCTGTGGAAAACTACTAGGATCTTGTTAGGGCTGTTCTGTGTTACCTCAGGCACTGCAGAATCTGTTGAAGTGGAAACAATCCATAAACAAACCTTGTCACGGTTGACTTATCAAATGGCAATCACATCAGAACCTAGCAGTGTAGGCCTACAGTGACAAGGTAACAATGGAACCAATATCAGTGGCCATTCAGCGAGGGATTACAGCCTATGAAGTCAATCAGGAACAGATCATGTGGCTGATCATGTGCTTGTATTTGTGCACAAAGGGGATAAATCTCAGGGAATTTGAAAATTGAGTTGGCAGTTGGACATGTTGTAGTCAACTGAATTTAAGAAGCTACGGTCAATCGAAAATTACTGAATGTTCACATGTTAAGGAACACAACTATCAGAACTGCCCCAGGAACAATTGTACACAGCAACCATCAGCTGAGCTGGGGATCTGTGAGTAGAGTGTTTTGTGTTAGTGATGATAATATTTGTATAAGGTGTAACTCACACAGATAAAGTCTTTTTTTATATGAAGTCCTATGTTGTAACTTGCAAAGTAAATTTGAATAAGGGATGCAAGTGTTAAAAGGATTCTGTTCTTAAGACTTAGCTATCATGAAAGACTTTTGAGATAGATAGCTATGTGACAGTAGGGGCTATGAGGAAGATGCCAAGAGGCTTGGGGGAGGATATATAGGCTAAGTGAAGGGCAAGCACATGGCAATTTTTCATCTGCTTTGGAAGAAAAAAGATCTCTAAGTTAAGGAGGTTTCTTGGATCATTGCCCTAGTCCTAATAAATGTGAGAGCAAATATACTTGAAACCAGTGGATACTACCCTCATGAGTTAATAAGAAGAAGACCCATGAGAAGACTGATGCATTTGTCAGTGCTTACAAAGGCAGAAAGGCAAGAAAAGAGGTACCCAGCATAAATCTGTGTAAGACTGTGGGATTTTTAAGGGTCCCACATAATGATAATGCTAGGAATTTAGGCAGAAGTCATGTGGGCAGCAAGCTAAGAGTCAGAGTCATAGAGTTGTACAGCACAGAAACTGACCCTTTGGCCCAACTCATCCATGCCTGAATTACGCTAATCCCATTTGTCTACCTTAGGCCCATATCCCTCTACTCTTTTCATAATCAAGTGCCTGTCAAAATGGCTTTTAAACATTGTAATTGAATCTGTCTCTATCAATTCCTCTGGTAGCTCGTTCCATATAACCACCACCATCTATGTGAAAAACATTCCCCTCAGATTTCCTTTAAAGTTATTAGAGCCCAACAGGATTTAGGAATGGAAAAGTTTATAATTGTTTAGAAGTATATTCTTTAACAATATACACTATAACAGTCAAAATTGCTGATCCAATAGCTTATACAGCACAATTACCAATGGGGACTAAATGGCTCCACATTAGTTAGTGCAAGCTGTATAAGACACAAAGAAGATGAGAAAAAGTGAAGTATGCACGGAATACTATGGGCACAATGGAGGGGCCCTTCGGTGAGATTTCTACTCCAATTATGGGATGAGGATGTGCCAGCGTTAACAGCACCTTCTCTATTGCTATACTCTGATGGGATAGCAGCCTGGTGCAGCCCAGAGGTGATTAACCCTGGGGTATTCATGCTTTATATGGGGGGGGCAGTGAGGGTAGGGTAGGGTAGGGAAGGGAAAAAAAATTCTATGATGGTAATAACTTCATCCAGACATCAGAGTATCTGAATTCTGAAATGGCAAGATAGGTGGTCTCCACTGAACTGCCACTGATATGAAAAACATAAATGATTAATATTAAGCTTATTGTTTTCTTCGGAGAGACCAACAAAATTGCTGTGTGTGTGTGTGTGTGTGTGTGTGTGTGTGTGTGTGTGTGTGTGTGTGTGTGTGTGTGTGTGGCTAATTATTAACTAGAAGGAAAATTCTCTCATGTGAGTTGTCAACGTATAATGGGTAGAGTTGGGGGGTCTGTGAGTAGAGCAGCTTAAATGATTTATATTTGTGATGAGAATATTCGTAGGAGGTGTAACTTACAACAAAATAAAGTTATTTGTTTACAGGATCCTAGTTATAACTCTTGTTGCAAATTTTAGCCAAACTAATACAAGTGTTGGAAAGACTCTGTTCTTACAGAATGGCCTTGAATGTGATCTTTGTAGGTCAGTACTAGATTTGAAATATAGTATCCTGTACTCTTGTTGTACAGGGCAGCCAATTTCTCATTTAAATACAGGACTTCCTGCCCAATATGGACTGTTAGCAACCCTATTTCTCCTTGCATAGACATTGATACATAACCCAACACAACACACTCACGAACACAAGTATGTGCATGTGTATACACACACACTTATTGAGGAGGTAAACATATATTTTGAGTAGATTAGGCCTGTGTTCAGAAGATCAATAGGTGATCTTATTGAAATGTATAAGATTCTAAGGGGACTTGACAGGGTGGATGCTGAGAGCATGTTTCCTTAAGTAGGGAACATAGTCTCAGGATAATAGAACACCCATTAAGAGTGAGGCAAGGAGGAAATTCTTTTCTCAGAGGGTTGTGAATCTTTGGACATCTCTATTTCTCATGCTATAAATACTGAATAGTTAATTATATTCAAAGATTTTTGCACTATAGAGGATTCAAAGAGGCAGGAAAGTGGAGTTGAGGCAAACAAGCAGATCAATCAATCTTAATGAATGACAGAACAGGCTAGGGGGATTATATGGCCCACAACTCTAACTCAACTTTGAAATCAGGGCTCTCAAATCATGGTGTTATAACATTCACTATTCCACTTATCAACACACATACACCACACACAATCAGCCATAACAACACATGCAGAAGCATTCACTCTTTACCTTAAGGATGGTGTAGATCACGTCTTGTTCTGTCTGACCTTTGAGAGGATGATCCCCCATGAATTTCATGACAGCTGCAGGAAGGAAACATGGTTCAAGTTCAACAACAAGATAAGGGGGGTAGGGAGAGGGTTGGTGTAGGGGTGGGAATAAACAATATTTGTTCATTTGAGTTGAATCCAAACTTCAATCCCCAATTGACTATACTGGTCAATCTCAGTTATAAGTGGGTCTCAGCGCTGCTAGAATTCTCACTCATGATGTCCACACAGAAAATGTTGGAAAGTGGCATCAGGTGAGCTCAGGATTGTTGTTGAGAGCGCCACACAGTAAAACAAACTGTGGATACTCTCGGCTACTCCTCCAAACATCCCTCTGCCTGTTGTGCCTTCCTCATTCATTTATCTGCATTGAGAAAGAATCTGGTGCCAAAAACACTATTTAAAGATGAAAGGAGTCCTAAGTTTCAGGGAGCTAGAGCTTTAAAGGTTGCAGAGAGACTGACGCTGCAGAGGAAAATTCCCAAGGGCCCAGGCCAGGACAAGGAACTCACAGCCTCACAGAAGAGATCAAAGTCTCCCTTCCCTTTATCCCAGCCTCCTGCAGGGTGAAACAGGGAAATAATTTGGGGCTGGGGATCAGAATGAGAGGGATCATGTCAAGGTGATAGGATGAGAGATCTTGTTAAGAAATCAGGTTCAGATTCAGGTTCAAGTTGGGCAAAGGTTTGGACAGAGCAGGGAAAGGGGGTTATGTGTTTGAGCCAAGAGTCAGGGTGAGGGGATGGAGAGTGATGAGTAGGGCAAGACATTGTTAGGCCAAAGGATCATGGCAAGAATGTCAGGACTGGGATAGGAGTGACGATCAGGTTGGCAAGAGGGACTGATAAGAGGTGAGGAATTAACTCAAGCACTCAGGTTACAAGAAATAGAAGAAATGAGTAAGGGGCTACAAAAGAGGAGAATGGTCAGTCAATGGCTTGAGGTGAGAGTTTGAGGAGCCATTCTGAGGTGATGGAAAAGGGATTGGACCAAAATGAGAACCTTCACTACGCTACTTTCAGTGCCAAGGTGAAATCAGTTTGGGTGGATGAGGCCAGAGTGGTTGATGTCCAGGATGCCCCATCCCCCAGTCCCATGTTGAGTCTTGACCAGGGGAATATTGGATGAAAGGAAAAAGAGTTTGAAAAATGGCAGCAGTGAAATGAAGAAGGTGACATTTTATTTCATAAATAAGGAATCATTGTTGATTCTTACCAACAAAAATCTCGGCTGCTAACTTATTCATATTTTCATCGGAGAATTCAATCAGAGACTCTTGGATTGGAGTCTGTAAAGAAAGATTATGAAATAAGTATTCATTAGACTTGTGCTTAGATCATATTCTGAAAGTGCTGCTCTGAAGATAAATTATTTTGCTGATTTTTTTTTCCTGATATGTGCACATGGGCATGCACACTGGCGCAAAGGTGGGTGGGCATGTATCTCAAGGACTGTTCACTTACAGGAATCAGAGCCACATCCCAACTACTGTACATATGACCAGTGGCCAATATTACATTTCAGCCCATATGCTTGTAAACTCAGTCCCTCCCAAGTCCAAGTGTGGCAATGATGTTCTTTATCCCTGCTATAGAGATGTCTAGAAATTCAATAGTGCAATGTGGTCTCCAGTAGCTGTTCTTTCTTCAAATGAAGTCATCCTTATCACATTCTGTGAGCTCTTGGTGAATAATGTTATAAAATAAGAATGACTTATTATCTTGCAATGTGGTTGTACTCATCTTGGCGACAGCCTCTGAATCTGGAAATGTTCAGTGTCAAATTGTTGTATTACCAAAAGACAGCACTGGATGTCACTCCATCTCGTAGAATGCTTTTATTTGAAAAAATAGTGTTATGCAATCAAAAATTGATCTTTTCTGTTTGGAAACATAATGACGACAGGTTCCTGTTTTTGTTTTGTGTCCCTCTAAAAATTTGACCTGTCACTGTCTGGCACAGGTCACCTTTACAGTTTCTGTGACAGTCATACATAGAATAATGTCATTTCATGTGCAGTGCTCCTTACTGGCAGCGACAATCCCTGAATACTAACTGAACCATTCAGGCCAGAGAGAGACCTATACATTGGGTAGAATCCTGAATGAGAGGAGATTCCTATTCATTCAGGGACAAATCATCTTCACAGAGAATAAGGAACAGAATATTAGGATTAATGTAGGATAAATGGGTAGTTGATGGTCGGCATGGAGTCAGTGGGCCAAAGGGCCTCTTATCGTGCTGTATTTCTCTACGATTCTTTGACTCTAGTGTTGGAATGTCATCATTAACCCATGCAAAAAAGTCTTGCAGAATTTTATTTTGACTCCAAGCTGCAAACAAGTTCATTTAAATAAAACGGGTTCTGCCATCCAGTCTACAATAGTCTGTCCATTATTATAAGCTGGCTGAGAGTGCTCTATTGTGCAGCCTCACTGCTTTTTCTACCAGCTTGTCCCATTATCAGTGAGATTCTTTAACCAGGACTTTTGTCATATTGCCATTGACCAGCAGCAGCTAGCTATGACCATCATCGACAGAAGCAGATCCAGAAGCCCCCTTGGCAACTCACCTTTGTGTACTTTACCAGCTCAGCTGGTTCCTTATGATCTTTGGATTTCTTAGATTTCTCTTTGTTAGATTCACTGTAGAAACAGAATATTCAAATAAATGTATTTTAGGCCACTTTACACAACGTGCATATTTGTTTTCCATTATAAGTGCCAAATCATTAATTATGTTTCTGAGTAACTAATGAGGATTATTTTTCCTTATTTTCTTTCCCCCTTGTTTCCTTTCTCCAGGGGTGAAAGCCCACACCTCAGCACCTCCTTGAAGTTGTACTGTGGTGCATCAGCTGGATCAACAATCTTATAGAAGAACAAGAAAGATAGGACAATAAACAGGCTATTTGGTAGGCCCTTGCATTTGCATACTTAATAGCGGAAAGTGGCCTTAAGGCTGAGGGTCAAATGCTAGAAGCTAAATTGTGCCTAGAATTTATGAATGTCCTTCCACTGGAAATGAGTTGAAGAAGGGTGAGAAGGAAACCTTCTCATTTATTTTGTGTGTACAAGGTGCATTCATTCAGAACTAAAGATCCAACCAAACAGATAACACCAGCTTTTCCCAGCCAGCATTACAAAGGTGTGCCAGGGAAGGAATGAGATTGATTTAACCAACCACATGAAAATGTGAGATCATGTGAGCTCTAAATATTGTGAATCAGACAGATTGGATAATCAATACTATTAAACTGGTCAGCTAACTACAAAGTTAAAGGAGCCTCAATGATTTATTATTTCCGGTCAATGCCACAGTTAATATTTCGCATCTAATAGTAATTTTACTGCATTACAATAGTTACTACAATTCAAAAACACTTTCAGTGCTATAGTTTACTTTGGAATATTCTGAGGTTGGGAATGGCTCCACAGAAACGCAAGTCATTCTTCAGTGCTGAGTTACAGTGAGATGCTGATTTTCTTGTGGAACCTTTGCTGCTGGTTTTAAGAAACTGTCCACTAATGATCTAGCAATCAAATTGCCGATTGCATGATTACGTTTATATATATCTACTAAATATTTGTTACATACCCTCAAAAAGGTGGTACATAACTAACAGTTTTTAGTTGACAATCTGTGATCTAAACTCTTTCATCGTTGCTCTAGAAGAATTCATTTAAACCAAAATTTTGAGGGTAAACCGACTGAATTACAAAATTAACTTCTTTGCAACCTGGTTAATGTCAGACAACTGTGGTGTATGTAAGAGAAAGATGGAGAGAGGGAGAGCACTAGTAAAATCCACAAAGTAAACTCCATCACCAGACACATTGAGCAAGATTTGCTGAGAAAGTGAGAGAGACCGGGTAAGAGATTGCAGAGAAAGAATTGGGATAATGCTGTGTGACTGGTCTTAACCAGGTTTACACTTGAAAGGGAGACACCTCAAAAAAGTTGAGCACAAAACTAAAAATGACACACTTAGGATCTGTTGCAATAATCTGGGGTGGTGGTACACAAGGCTTGCAATTTTGGGCACTGTTGGTGCTGCTCGAAGTTATCACTGATCAACACTTGTCATGCACTCACCTTTTAAATTTCTGTGGCTGGCGGAAGTATTTCTTTGCAAATTCTGTCCATGGTGTACTGGTTATCCTGAAGGCCATACTCAGGGATACTGTCTATAAACTCACTGACTGGAGGGGAAGCCTGAAGAAGATTAAAAGTTATGCATTCCATGAAATCTGCATTTATATTACAATATTGATAAGCAGAGGTCACTTTTTTTTTAATCCAGAGAATTATGAGTTAGTAGGAATTCTGCAATTAGCCTGGTTCTTCCCCTGATTATTTTGGGTGCATCGGCATGTTGGGTGAGGGCAATGGCCATGCTTGTTGTGATGCCACTTGTAGTTTTTCAGTGAATAAATAAGAGCAGTCCAGCATCTCTGAAATTAGCCGCTGGTAAGGAATCACATATCACAGGGGACAAGGTGAGAAAAAGATGTGTTTGAAATCTTTTTATTAATTTCTCTCCACAATTCTAACATGTTTCTAATTTGCCACTGGCCCAGTCTCAGATGAAACAAGAACTCCATTCCCACCTCTCTGGGTGTCAAGTGGAAGAATGGCAGGGTGATGAAAGCTGTGCAGGGGCTATGTGGAAAACATGGTACAAGATCCAAACCTCACCTTGTCTGCTCCCCCAGCCACCTGGCAGAACACAAGGTGCATTGTGGGTTTAACCTGAGACCCATAATCAACAGCAACCACTTGCCTGCTTAAAAAAAATCCTGAGACTTATAGAAAATAAAGCAGGGAATTTTTTAATACATTGTTAATAGATTTCTCTATTAGGTAGATCTTTAGGTAGCATTCCCACTGCTGCTGCTTATTCTGTTCCACTGCTAATGTCATCACGGTATCCATTCCCACACGTACTGACTCCTCTGCCCTCCATTTCTGTTGATACTGACTCCTTGTCACTGATACTGACTCTGAATAATCTATTCCAACTGATAATGGCACCAATCTTCCTAGTCATTGCCTGATTATGTGTTCATCCAATCCCACTGTTACTGACTAGGTACAATTCACTCCTGTTAATAATGACGTGGTGCCAAATCATCTGTTGATAATGACTCTGTGCATTTCATTATGTTTGAGGGGATTGAGTGTTGTATGTGGAAATCAGCCACAGTTCATCGTCACCTGACATCTGCACTTACTACAAGGGTCACTGAACACTGACAGAAGTTGGAAACCTGGTGGATTCTACATCTCCCCTATGTATTGAATTCAGGTACTCTAAGACTGGAAACAGATAACTCAGTAGCAAGATAATTTTCAATTTGAGAGTCCCTGGCTGTTCTTGTTTAATTGAATACTACTTTAAACTTTAGGTACTGTCCAGGAAGCTAATAGTTTGTTTGGAAATCTTCCTGTAATTAGTCCTAAAAATAAATGGATCTTCATAAATATAAGTTTCAGATCCAAAATCCAATGACTAAATAGGATAAAGCAGAGGGAAAAGTGTACAACTAAGCCATTTAATCATCTGTTGCCACATTCACTATAGCAGATTGAAAGTGATCCCCCCATTACTCCACTGCCTTGCCCTTGCATATCCAAACCCTTGCGGCTGGGGAGAATTCTCCTCACCATGAAATGATAAATACGACATTAGCATGAACTAGAACAGCAGCACAGCATAAACAAATTCCATGAATGGCCAAGAAGATCAGTTTCACACCTCTGTTTTCCTGTCAAGCTCCTCAGGCAGCTGCTGTTGATCCCACAACAGCTGCCACCATGGCTGAGGAGGAAGCTGCCACTTTGCCCTTCTTGTCCTTTGGTTCTTGCCTTCTTGTCTGGGCTCAGGTGATAAAATCTGGAGCAGCACAGGCTGCACATACTCTAGTGGAACCAGCCCTGATCGGCCATGGAAAGCTCCAAATTTCCATCCTGTCCAAACAAGCAAAAGGTTCATTATTTTAAAGCTGCTCTTTGTAACTGGCACACAGATCTTCATTCATCTCAATGATGTTCATTCAGACAATAAGTGCTGTGCTTAACAAGAGGGATATGAGTGTTGAAAACTTTGAGAACTTAAGCAGGGAATCAGGAGAGGCTAAAGGGGCCCTGAAATGTCCTTGACAATTAGGATTAAAGAGAATCCCAAGAAATTTTATGCATACTTTAAAACAAGAGGGTCACTGGTGAGAGAGTAGGACCACTTCAAAGAGGGAATTTATGCCTGGAGTCAAAGGAAAATGGCGAGATACTAAACAAGTACTTCGCATTGGTATTCACTAAGGAGAAGTACATGGAGGATAGTGAGATCAGTATGCTGATATCAAGGGCATGTTGATATCAAGGAGGAGATATTGGGTCTTTTCATCAGTCGGAGTGTTGAGTATGAAAGTCAGGAAGTCATGTTGTAGTTGTAACAGAACTTCGGTCAGGCCTCATTTCTATGCATGTGTATTGTGTGCAATTCTGGTTCACCCCATTACAGGACGGATGTAGAGGTTTTGGAAGGGGTGCAGAAGAGGTTTGCCAGGATGTTGCTTGAATTAGAGAGTATTAGCTATAAGGAGAGGTTGGACAAGCTTAGATTATTTTCTCTGGAGCCGTCGGAGGGCTGAGAGATGGCCTGATAGAAGTCCATTAAATTATGAGAGGTATAAATGGAGTAGATGGTCAGATTCTTTTTCCCAGGGTGGATATCGAATACTAGAGGGCACAGCTTGAAGCTGAAGAGGGGAAAGTTTAAGGAAATGTGCAAGGCAAATTTGTTTTACATAGAGAGTGGTAAGTACCTCCTACATTCACATCCAAGTCATGATATATATCACAAACAACAAGAGTTCCAGCACCAATCTTTATGGTAAACCACTGGTCACAGAGTTCCAATCAGAAAGCATCCTTCCACCATTACCCTCTGCTTCCTATCACCAAGCCAATTTTGGATCCAATTAGCAAGCTTGCCTCAGATTCCATGTGCTTAATGTTCTGGATCAGCCCACCATGCAGGACCTTGTCAAGTACTAAAGTCCATATAGACAATGTCTACTGCTTTGCCTTCATCAATCTTCTTAGTAACCTTCTCAAAAAACTCAATTAAATTAGTGAGACAGGATTTTCCCTGCACAAAGCCACGTTAACTATCCCTGATCAGTCACTGCCTTTCCAAATGTACATAAATCCTGTCACTTAGGATTTTCTCCAATAATTTTCCTACCACTGATTAAGGCTCACTGGCCTTTAGTTACCTGGCTTATCCATGCTACCATTCTCAAATAAAGGAACAACATTAACTCTCCTCCAATCTTTTGCATCACACCTGTGGCTAACAAAGATGCAAAATCTGTCAGAGCTCTAGCTATCTCCTCCCTTGTTTCCAACAGCAACCTGGAATAGATCACGTTTTGGCCCTGGGGATTTATCAACCCTTATGCGTGCCATGACATCTAATACCTCTTCCTTCTTAATACTGGCCTGCTCCAGATTATCCACGTATCCCTCCCTGAACTCATAATCTTCCACATCCTTCTCCTTGGTGAATACAGATGAGAAGTATTCATTTTGGACCTCACCCACATTGCCTGGCTCCACATGTAGATTACCCATTTGGTCCTTTAAGGAGACCCACTCTTTCCCTGGTTAACCTCTTGCTCCTGATATACTTATAGAACGTCTTGGGATCCTCATTAATCTTTGTGCCAAGGATATCTCATGGCTCCTTTTTGCCCTCCTAATTTCTCTCTTAAGTTCTCTCCCACACAATATATTCCTCAAGAACTCCAGCTGCCCATACCTGCCATGTGCTTCATTTCCTGTTCAAAACCTTCAATAACCTTTATTATCCAAGGTTCCCTAGTCTTACCATCTCTGCCTTTACACCCTGATCAGAACATACTTGCCCTGAACTCTTACCAACTTCTCTTTTAAAAGACTCCTACTTGTCTGCTGTCATTTTACCCAAGCATCTGCTCCCAGAACAGTGGCAGGGGAGCCACCTTTGGCCAACTGTTCAATTACTGACCCTTTTCCCTGTGTTTAGATGAGGGTCTACATCTTTCAGGATCTGAATCCGTGAACTCATGCTCTTTGGGATAATAAGGGCTCCTGGTCCATCAGCACACTATTCTTCTCTTTGTATGTCTGTCACAGAGGCAAATCCATGACAGATTGACTGTGGTACATCTCCCCCTCAAGATATTCAATCTACAAGACCCCTCTCTTCACCATCTCTGTCCACGATGTTACACTCTCCTGACAGAAAAGATGATGTGAGTCTGGCCCACATCCTAATATAACCTCAACGTGGAGAAGTCTCCTTGCTTCCTTCTCCAGCCAAACCAAGAACCGACTGAACAAGTCTGCAGCTGAGATGCAAAGTGCTTGTTTGTGAACCCCACCTGTGCAAGCAGCAGGATGAGCTTTGCTGACATAAAGCCAGTGCCCCCAGTACAACATTGATTGCAGTGGAGGCTACTGAGACACAGGAGACATACAGCTGTGAAATGTAGAGGCAATTAATTCTGGATCCAGTTTGTCCTGGATCTGAAGATAATGGAGTCAGGATGGATATTTCCTCCATTTCTCCCTGATGCTTGGCCACACTGCTGGGAGCCAGAATGATCTCTCATTTCAAGGATGCAGCTGAAATCTCCTGAGAATGATGCCCTCACTGCAGCTGATGGAACTCAAGAGAGAGATTATGTTTAAAGATGTGTGCTTGCAACACACTGGACATGAGGGTGGCATACATGTTCACAAAATGAAAAGTACATGCCAACCAGATGATCACTGAGGTGGAGCAAGTGGCTCAACAGGTGAGGTGACTTATGAAGACTTTCTCCTTGCCAATGCAGGAACTATGCGGCTTCAACTCCTGGAAGAGTGTTGACAATAAACAATGCCAAGATCCTTCCATCAACAAAGAAATGATCATAATTGAGCCTGCAGGCTGTTGATATATAATGTACCAGTCTGAATGTAAAATGGGGACAATCTCAGTATGCAGTAAACCACAGCAAACATGCACACACCAGATCTAAAAAAACCAGTAAACCATGTTTACTTAAATCAGTTCTCTAGCCAAAAGGCTGGAGCCCTTCAAAGATTAAGACTGGAAGATAGAAGATTAAACAGAGAAGTGGAGAAGTAATACAATGAGTTGGAGCATTAATTGAGTCAGAACACACAAGAACCCACAACAAAATAGGAGCAGGAGAAGGTCACTCGGCCCTTCAAACCTGCCCCATCATTCAATATGATCATGGCTGACCTAACCCAAGCCTCAATTCAAGATAAAGGTGTAACACAGAAAGATGGAAAATTAACAAAGAAATATGGAAATTTAACAAAGTTAGATGGAGATAAACACACTGAGATAATTAAATGAATTGGAAGAGTAACAAAGTAAGATGGAAGATTAACAAAGAAAGGGTGCAATCACACAGTGAGATGGCGGAGTAACATCTTAAAATGGAGTAATGCAGGAGTAATAAATAATCAAGAAGTAACAAAGGGAGGTAGGCATTAACACATTGGTGAGAAGTACCACAGAAAAGTAATACTGTTTCAGGAAACATGGTTATTAGTCCCCCTCCACCCAACCCCAACCCCAACCCCAACCCCCCCCCCCCAGTTTTCACCCTCATCTCCTTGACTCAGAGATGCTAGAGATTCTTCAGTTTCTTTCCAATTATCAAACCGGCCACAAAGGTCAGGACAAAAACGCTGTCCTGTTGGCACAGACACCTTAAAAGCACAAGAATCTCGAATGCATCTGACTGGACAAAAAGAGTCTCAGGACTGTGAACACTGGATCTTTATCATCCACACTGGGCTGAACCATGCATGCAGAACTGAAACTGAGGACGAGTCATCTCCAATAATGGAATCAGAGGAGGAGGGAATCCCTGGAACATCAAACTCCAAAAATAGTAACAATGAGCACCTAAAGGAAGTGGAGGGGATGACTTATACACAAACAAACAAATCAGAAAGCAAACTGGTTATGCTTCAAACCCACCAAAATCAGGAATGTGTTTTCTTAATTCCTCAGATATATCACCTTCTTTCTGACTACGCATCCGTAGCAACAGTCTGAGGGCAGTCACAAATAATCAAGAGAATAGTAAGAAGAGCTGTGAGAAAACAGCACACATGTATACCAAATTGCACTTACCCACATGAGGGAATGAATTCACACTCCAACAAAGTAAGATCCACCTCATATCAGGGAGAAAAATCAACACTTACCCACCACCAGGGAATGTACCCACACACCCTGAACCCAGGCAGTGAATATACACTGAATGAGCTGAGAGTGTGAATCCACAGTTTCTGAGTCCAAACTCACTGAACTGAGGGAGTGAAACTACACTCACTGAGTATATCCATAACTACTGGAACCAGAGTGTGAATCCACTCTCACTGAATCCAGGGTGTGAATCCACACTCATTGAGGCCAGGATGTGAGTCTACACTCACTGAGCCCATGGTGTGAGTCCACACTCACTGAGCCCAGGGCATGAGCTGAGGGTGGAGATTCACACCCAGAGCCCAGGATGTGATTCCACACTCACTGAGTCCAGGATGTGAACCCACAAACGTTGAACCCAGAGTGAGAATCTACACTCTCTGATCCTTGGGCGTGAACACAGTTGCTGAACACAGGGCATGAAACCACACTCAGGTGTCTTTAGAGGGTGTGCAAATTAAACCAATAGCAGGGGAGAGGCTTGGAAAGAGCTTGTAGGAATGGGGAAGGCACAGTCTGAGCTTCAGTTGGGTGGTTTGGGGGAAATCAGGATCTCGAAGTTTGCTCTGAGCATCCAAGGCTGTTGGGACAGGGTGCCAAGACACCATTGGATTTATGTTTTGTGGTGGGGACCTGAAGGTGACAACCAGGGAACTTAAGGAAGACCTACCTGCAGGGGTTGGGGGTGGGGGTTCCAAACTCTGGATCATGGCCTTGAACTTGGTCAGGCAGGTCCCCTTTAAGCTTTGCTGGAACAGACCTTACAATTATTGTGGAGTCTCTGCCTGCATGAGTGCCCCATTTGACTTTTGAAATGTGTGGGTTTTGCTTTTGGAAATCACCGTGCATTGCTGGACACCTCTGTCTATAAGCATGTATTAACACAGAGGATCCAGAAACAATTTGGCAACCCTTGCAAAAGATACAAAAATGTTAAACAAACAATTCTGTGAGAAATTTTTCTCGCATAGCACACAAAAATGTCATGACACACGACAGAACTTCTAGCTATTGAGCTGGAAGCTGACTACAAAACCTCTGCTAATGATGGAGAGATTCCAAGATAAATTGCTCTCCCCACAGTCTTCCCATGTGGATATCCTTGGTCTCTGCTCAGATCCTTATAGACGTTGATAATTACAGCATCATGCAACAGTGGGAAGAGAACTGCAACTTCCTACACCATGCTCCACCCCACCAACCCCACAATAGCTGGTTAATGAGTATTTAGTTTT
Organism: Pristis pectinata; assembly: GCF_009764475.1. Lineage (NCBI taxonomy): Eukaryota > Metazoa > Chordata > Chondrichthyes > Rhinopristiformes > Pristidae > Pristis > Pristis pectinata. The sequence continues at coordinate 34,968,079 of NC_067412.1, read as the reverse complement.
ATGACACTAATGAGAGCATTTATGATGCTTTTGGCCCAACATCTGGACCCTTTCACCTGCTCCATCATTCAGTAAGATCATGGCTGATCCTTTCACCTCAGTGCCACTTTCCTGCACTCATCAATATCCCTTGATTTCCTCAATATCCAAAAAAATTATCAATCCCTGTCTTGAGTGTTTCACTAAACTTCAACTGCCCTTGCTGGTAGGGAATTCCAAAGATTCCCCATCTAGTACAAGAAAAAAAATCTTCTCATTTCAGTCCTAAATGGCCAACCTTTATCTTGAGACTGTGATTTCTGGTTCTAGACATCCCAGCCAGGGTAATCATCATCCCTGCAATTACACCATCAAGCCACCTAGCAATATTATATATTTCAATGAAGTCACCAGTCATTCATCTACACTCTGGAGGGTACAGACCCAGTCAGCTTCATCACTCCTCATCAGACAATCCCCCTTTCCCAGGAATCAGTCAGGTTACCCTCCTTTGCAATTCTTTTATTGCAAATATATTCTTCATTTGGCAGAGAAATCAGCTCCATACTCAAAATTAAAGGTACGGTTTCACCAGGGCCAAATGTAATTGCAGTAAGATGTCTTTATTTTTGTATTCAAATCCTCTTTCAATAAAGATCAATACATTGTTGCCTCCCTAATTGCTTGTTGTACCTGCGCATTAACTTCTGGTGATTCATGAACAAGGACACTAAAGGTCCCTGCTCTTTGTGACTCAGTACCCCACAGTGGGTACTCGTTTAAACAGTCTAGCTCATTATAACTAATTCAGGTGTTCAGATTTAAGCATAAGACAGTAGCTATTTGGACTTTTAGTGAGCTTTAAGAATGAGCAATTAGATTCCCACAGATACTGACCATCCTCCACACCATCCGAGGATTGCAGACAGATGATGTCTCCCTTGTGAATCGCAGGAAGGAGCTGTTGTTTGTGATGTGACTCTTCACTGCTACAACATAATTAGAATCCTGCGAGTGGCCACAACACGGAAAATGTTAACTCTGTGCTCTTACAGCCAAGCTACTATTATTATGCAGCACAGATCATGTAACAAAACATCTCAAGACACTTTGTAAGGGAGCAGAAGGTGAGCGAGATGAATGCAGATACTGTCAATGTTAATGAGGGAAATGATAAGGAAATGAACGCTTTGGAGGCAATGGAGAACAAGGATGATGATCCATCTGGGAAGCAGAGATTATCCAATAAGGATAGGGAACAATGATGATGGTAGTGATCCGAAGCCTTAGTGAGAATCTTTGCATTACTCTACCACCAAACTCCCACCCACCATGTCAACATTGCCTTAATGATAACATCCTATCACCAGAGAGAATGCTCATTGACAATTTGATAATTGCTAAACTCTGTAGAAATGAGACTGTCAAATGAGCAACAGCCTTCTGCCACAGAGAAAACACCTTGTTATTGCCAGATAGGCCTGTTTGTGCAGATCAGTCAAGGATGAAGGAAGCCTCATTTCTAGAGCTGATAGGACAAATATGGAATTCAACACCATATGGGTCACCTTCGAATCTTCTTATTGCTTAAAACTCAACAGTATTTGAGGTTGAACATTGTGACCTGGAATATTGATTGGCGCTATTTTGTTGGAGATTGGAAATACACATGATGTTGCATAGATGAAGAGTTTTAGTCAATGCTGTGAATCAGAGAAATCAATATCCCACAAACAATAAAGTGATAAATGACTAGATAATCTGTTTTAGCAGTGTTGGTTAGGAGATAAATATTGGCAAGGACACTGGGCAGAACTCCACTGATCTTTGATCAAGGGCTCTTTCACATCCATTGAGGGTGCAGTTTTAATTTAATACCTCATTTGAAAGACAACTCTCCCTCAGTACTCCCTCAGCACTGATGTCTCAATGCTCCCTCAAAACCACCCTTCTGACAGTACTGTATTCATTGAGCACTGCCCCTTTGACAATGCAGTGCTCTCACAGCACAACTCATCTGACAGCGCTGTGCTCTCATAGTATGCACCAAAGCAAACATCTGAACAATGTGTTCAGATCCTCAGACAGATTCTTGAATCTTTGTATTTCAAACAAAGGAGAGATGGCTACTCAATGACGAATGCCGAATTTAAAAAAGCTTAGCATTATGTTGTTAGATGCCATGATTCATGAAGAGATTTGGAGATGTATTAACCACTTCCCTCACATACTGACCACATGAAGCAGCTTAAAACAATCTCTCACCCACCTTCTTCAGCTCAGTGATGAAGTAATCAATCATATCCTTAACTTGTGGAGCCTTGGAGGAAAACAAAATCAGTTTCTCATTGGTGAGGTTGAAATCCAACATGTTTTCAGAAGGGATGGTGACAAACAAGATGTCTGTGTAGCTGGAAAGCAAATCATGATGCTGATTAGATTGGCTTCATAAAACTATAGCTCTGCCTTTCCAAGGCTTCTTGGAAACTAATTTTCTTGTCCCAGTCCAACATGCAGAATTCCAATACAGGCAGTCTGGAAACTCATAGACAGGATCGGGAGGATCCTGGATGTCAGCAAGGGGGCAGCTCAGAGGTTGGAGGAAGATCAGAAATCGTCGGGGGGGGGGGGGGGGGAGTGGATCGGAGAGTTGTAGTTCAGAGTTTGGAAGTGAAGAAGTTGGTGGATGGGAGAGCAGAGGTGCAGGTAGGCTTACAGTCAGAAGTTTGAAAGTGCAACTTTGAGATTTGAGAGTGGGGGAAACAAAATCAAGGTTGGAACTTTGAATTATAGGGACAGAGGTTGAGGTGGGGGAATTGGGGGAGTGTAGGCAGATATGTTTCATTCATATCTTATATGTTTTCTTTGGGGGTAGGGTTTGCTGCTGGATGACAGTATAGTAATTTGTTATCCTCCAAACAAGACTGCTGAGATAGTTAATCAGGAGATACTCCCTTTGCTACGGGGACACATGTTTCTCACCTAAAGATGAACCAGTTGATGACAAGTGATTATTTCTACACTGATGCTACTAAGAAGGATCACATCCCCTACTGACTCAAGCACCTCCTATAACATGAGGAAGTGCTGACATTAGTAAAATCACACCTAGTAGGACAGATGACCTTCAATGAGATCCTGAGGGGTCTTGGATGTGGAGAGGATGTTCCCTTTTGTGGAAGAAACTAGAACTAGGGATCACTGTTTAAAAAATAAGGGGTTACCCATTTTAAAACAGAGATGAGGTGAAATTTTCTCTCTCCAGGGTCATGAATCTTTGTAACTTTCTTCCTCAAAGGGCAGTATAAATAGAGTCTTTGAATATTTTTTAAGACAACGGTAGAAAGATTCAAGATAAGCAAGAACATAAATGTTATGGGTGGTAGAGTGGAAATGTAGAAATGAGGTTATTTGAGATCAGCCATGATATTGAATGGCAAAGCAGATTTTAAGTGTAAGTGATCTCATCCTGGTCCTAATTCATATGTTCATATGTAATAACAATGTTATTTTTGTATATAGCACCTTCAATATAGTCAAATGTCCCAAGACATTTCACAGGAGTCTTAACAAGCAGAGCTGGACATTAAGCAACAGAAGGAGATATTGATAATAAAGAGTTGCACATATAGAACACCTTTTAAGTCCCTTTCAGGATGTCCCAAAATGCAGTACAGCCATGAAGTACTTTTGGTCACTGCTGTAATGTTAGAAGCATGACAGCCACAAACAGCAAGGTGATGATGACCAGACAATCTATCTTAGTGAGTTTTACACTGAGGTCTCCAGGGGTAACTCCCTGTTGCTCTTCAAATAGTGCCTTGTGCCATAAGATCTTTTACATGCATAGGAGAAGGCAGTGATAAGACAGTAGAGCACCCCCGGTGCATTTCACTATTGTGTCAGAGTAGATACTTGAGGTGCAGCCAAACTATCAACTGAACTACAGTTGTGGGCCAGGGGAGGAATACAGAGATAGTGTTAGCCAACACTTTGGAAGTACTTGAACATAAGGTTGAGAATTTTAAAATCACTATGTTGCTTAACTAGGAGCTAATGAAGATCAGTGAATGATCGGGAAGATGGACAGGGCTTGTTAATGACAGGACATTGCGGAAGGTTTGAATCACCATGTTTATAAGGGGGGGGGGGTTAAGTCAGGAATTTTTAAGTATGAAAGTTACAAAGACATAGATTAGGATTTCAGTAGCAGATGAGTGGAGGAAAGTGCGGACACGGGTGATAATATGGAGACAAAAATTGTAGATACAAGAGACTGCAGATGCTGGAAGTCTGGAGCAATGTACATGAAATGCTAGAGGAACTCAGAAGGCCAGGCAGCATCTATAGAGGGAAATGAACAGTTGACATTTCGGGTCAAGACCCTTCATCAGGACTGGAAAGAAAGAGGGGAGATAGCCAGTGTAGAAAGATGGCGGAAAGGGGTGGAGCAAGGGCTGGTGGGTGATAGGTGGATCAGGTGAGGAGGGTGACTGGTAGGTGAGGGAGGGGGAGAGTAGGAATGGTGTGAGAAGCTGGGAGGTGATAGCTAGAAATACAAAGGGCCAAAGAAGATTGAATCTGAAAGGAGGGGACAGTGGACCATGGAATAACGGGAAGGAGGTGAGGAGGGGAACCAGTGGGAGGAATGTGTGGGTGATGGGTAGATCAAGAGGGTGGGGGAGGGCCATCCCATCCCACAAAAAATTGTAGGTTGTGCTGGCAATGCTCATCCCAGGTTCAAATATCATGCTAAGTTTCTATGCAATCTAGCTCAGCCTCAGACCATTACCAGGAAGAGGCAATGCGTTAGTGACAAGGAAAAGGAATGTTGTAAGGATTGAAAGCGATCTTGAGACAATGGCAGAGGCTTCCATGCAGGTTTGCTTGGTGTTGTATTGACTGCAGAAAACAAAGCTCTTAACTGTTATGTTTATGATGAGTCAGCTGCTCTTAACCAGTACAAGAAAAGGGCAGGGCTACAATGGTCTTGGCGTCCTTGGGAGGGCAGTTGCTGCTGGTGATTATTGGCCAGTAGATTCTGAGGAAAGTACATCTGGAAAACAACTGCAATCCCTAGTGTGGTGGAAGTCAGTTAAATTATTGCCTAGGTGCACAAAAAGAATGGTTGCATGGGAAGGCCAGTAAAAAGACACATAAGGATGGGGCAGGAGAGAGCATAAGCCTGCCTGTTCTCTGTACCTGTAACTTCTGAGTACCCTCAGGTTCTCTGCCGGAGTGCTGCGACTTCTCACTAGTTTCAGCAGGCTGATTCCTTTGTGGGATACTCCCAGAACTTGCACTCCAGTGCCAACACATGCCCTGCAAGATATTCATCAATCATTGCAAATTAGCATTGTTAAAACTGTCGGGCAAATTAAATAAAGTATACAAATCCAAGAAAATTGTCCTCACAGAGGCAGGGAACAAACGGCAGAAATAAATATCCCAAGACTCTCTGGCTGTCATCACGATCTTCCTCTTAACAGCTTCATCCTTCACCAAGGTCGAAGCTTGAATGTTGTTTTCAGCTGAAGAAGAGAAATAAGTCATTATGTATAAACTGCAGTTGCACATGTTAGATTCATTCAAAGGGAAAGCTTTTAAATATCAAGGATAGATTGATGTTTGGTTCTTTAACATTTGGGCGTTTCACGGTAAATACTGACAAATATATTCAAAAAATGTCATTTGGAGGGATTAAACCAAGAAAAAACATTAGCATGTAAGGAAACAGGATCACCATCAGCCAAGAAACAGTCCAGGTAAAAGGTCTACAGCAGGGAAGCAGACATGAAGTCTACAAGTCACAACCTCAAAGGGAAAGCAGTGGAGAGAAGCAGTACCAGAACAGGTATCTAAGAACTAATGTATATGAGGAGCTGCACAGAAACAGAAGGATCTGGGGAGGCCACTATACATTGGAAATGAAGTCTGTGAAACAGGAAGAGTGCAACAAATGCACCTGTGTATGGGTTTCTCCAGAAGTGGGCCAAGAGATAAGAGTTAGGAATGCACTTCATGTGCAGTGTTTCTAAAAACGTCCAAAGAGACACATATTTTTCTGAAAATGCCTGTCCGTGTCTAACTGATAAAGCAACCTGAAAAAAGATTTGGAATCAAGACGACCAGTTCAGAAGAACCCAAATGTAATCTAGAAAATGCTATGCTGAAAGACTTACTGTGTAATTCCTGCACACTAACTTACTGCTTAGACTTGATATACTCATTTTAAAAAAACAAAACAGGTATGGTCCCAGTAAAAAAGGACAAAAGCAAAGCATAACTGATAAAACAGCCTGAAAAAGGATTTGGAATCAAGGTCAATGCATCAAGAAATCTGAATAAATGACACTCAGTTATAAACATAGGGACATGTAAAAGCTGTGTAATGCAGATGTTAGAAAAATGTCCTCCAGGCCCTGTGCTAGTTGAGAGAGAAAAACAGAGTTAATATTATACTGGTTTACCTGCAGCAGAAGTGGTTGATTCTTATACAAGCAGAGGTCAAAGGATGAGTCTTGCATCTCCTGTGTTTGTATTGGAAGGTGCCCAGGGGTGATTGGTGGAGATGCAGGTTCAGACCAGGGAATTGTAAAGGAACAGTTCCTATGGAATGCTGAGAAGGGAGAGGACAGAGAAATGTACCTGGTGTTGCAATCTCATTAAAGGAGGCAGAAATTGCAAAGGATGAGCAGTTAAATGTGGAGGCTGTTGGGGTGGAAACTGAGAATCAGAGGAACTGCGTTCTCGCTCTGGGACGAGAGATGGCATAAGAACTGAGATGCAGGAAACACTTGAAATGTGATCAAAGGCCCTGTCCTCTATAGTTGAGGGGAAACCATTGCTCAGCAAGAAGGGGCAAATCTCGGAAGCATCTGTGTGAAAAGACTCGTCATCAGAGCACGTGCAGCAGAGAGAGAGGACCAGGAGAATGGAATGGAGTTTTTACAGAAGGTAGGGTGGGAGGAAGCATAGTCAAAATAGCTGTAGGAGTCTGTAGGCTTGGAATGTTTGTTGCTAATCTATCCCCTGGGGTGGAGACAGCGAGATCCAGAAAGGGAAGGGAAGAGTCAGTGATGGACCATGTGATGGTGAGAGCAGGGTGGAAACTGGTAACAAGAATAATGACATTTTTGAGGTCTGTATGGGTGTAGAAAATAGCACTGATGTGGTCATTGGTGAATTGAGAAAAGAGTTGAGGGAGGACTAAAACAAGGACTGTTCTAAGATTCCCACAAAATGCCTGCGTGGCCATATCTTTGATATGCAGCATCTAAGTGGAGCTGAAGTAGAAGTTGTTTAATTTGACCATGTGAAGGTGAGAGTAGGATGGAAATTGGCAGCAAAAGTTGCGAAATTTTCAAGATTTCCACAAGGGCAAACAACACCAGCGATACCTTCCCCTTCCATTCCCTTTGTTGCTCCCTGGTCTGCTCTTCCTTTCTCCACCAATGAATCCTATTCTCATGGTGCTTTCCCATGCAACCCCTTTTCCCTTCCTGAAACAGTCCCTCCAGGTAAAGCAAATGTGGTCTCTTCTACACTGGACAAACTAAATGCAGATTGGGTGATTCCTTTGCAGAATGCCCATGTTCAGGTCACAGTACCAGTTGCATATCACTTTAATTCTTCATCACCCCCACCTCTGACCTATCAGTCTGTTATAATGAGGCCCCAATGTATGCAGTGAGGAAAAACACCTCATCTTCAGTCTGGGCATGTTTCACCGGTTGGAATCAATATCAAATTCAACAACTTCAGGTTATTCACATTCTCTGTTTGTATCAGAATTGCCCAGTTCTGCTATAGGTCATCTATTTGTAATATTGATTTAGTTTCTCTCCCTCCACCAACACAGACTGACCTGCTGGGCAGTTGCTACAGCTCTGAATTTCACACCCTTTACACGTTCCTTTGTTTATATTGTATCTCTCTAGCTGCTCTCATTGACCCTCAACCAACATGGCTTGATCAATGGCTCATCACCACGGCACCCTGTCCTCACCATGTCAGAGATATTACCTCTGTCCAATCCATCCCTGCCCACTTTCACTGCAACTTAAAACTAACTTGTTTTCCTCGCTTTCAAGTTCTGATGAAGAGTCTTCAACTTCAAATGTTATCTCTGTTTCTCTTTCCAAGGATGCTGCCTGACCTACAGAGAGTTTTCAGCATTTTCAGTTTTTATTTCAAATTTCCAGCATCTGCAGCTTTTGGACTTTCGCTCTTAAACTTGCATTTGTTTTCCCTTAGAACCCATGTTGACATAACCCTTTTACCAACTTTAAAATTCATTTCTCTTCCTTACTCTGACATCTTTTGCTCTTTTTCTCCCCATTCCAGTTCCATCCCATCCCTTTTCCTAGGAAGAGTTAAGAATACTGACCGAGTAATGATCTCATCTTCATTTGCTGCTCTTTGTTCAGTCTCACACACGTTTCAGAGAATGTATCGTACACAATCTTTGCAGAAATAAAAAAAAACAAAGTTATTAAGAAGCTGCACGGCATTGCCACAAACTGCACCTCACCCATACATCTCCCCTTCTAAGCCAAAATTCTTCAAAAGATTTCAGGCTGTAACCTACTCCCAAGTATCTGTTTATCTCTATATAAAAATCCCACCTTTCCCAGCCCTTCCTCCTCTTCAACTAATGAGATTCTAGCCTGTAACTTACTCCTGGGTATCTGCTATTCCAGAAAACTCCCAAATTTCTGAATTAGATACCAGTCATTAATTTGTTGTACTTGTATATTAGTATGAAGTGTAAGTGTTGCTTTAAGGTTGGTGGGACCGTTATTATGCTTCAGGCAGTTGAGCACTGACTACTGTAATCAATCGACTTGTTTCCCTGGTACTCCTGGGTTTGTCAGTCTGATATGCTCACAGTACAAGAACAAGAAGAACCCGATGCACTAGACGATTGATGAGAATGTATTTCTAATATGAGGGTCTGTACTGCTAGAGAGAGTTTGGGGAGTCTGCAACTTAAAGTAAATGCAACAATGCAGAAGGCCGAATCCATCAATGCTTCAGTAATACCAACGGTATGTGTAAAAGGGGGTCAAAGTGGAATGGCAGAAATGTTATAAATGGGGTACACAGAGAAACTGACTAAATCTGCTCCATTTGGCTGCATGTATTGATCCTGTGATATGAGCAGTGACCACTAACATTTTTAATGAGAGTGACCTTATAATCACTACATGACAGCAAAATGTTGTCTGACAGCTAGTAGGATTGTCTGGTCATTGTGCTGTACCTTAACCGGCACAGTGTTCTGTTTTCACCTTCTACAAACTCTTCCTCCAACTGTGACTTAAGGGGATAGGACAAAGGACTCGGCGGCAATCGATGGATTTGGCATCATGGCGTGTATGAATACTGAATTTGTCCATAATAATGTCCACTAAGCGAGTCATTAAATAAATTGTCCAGCTCCAACTGCAGTGGACTTAAGCTGCAAATCTGTGCCCAGTCACGTTGGTGTATTTGGTAACCAATCTACAGCTTTTCCTTGATTTATAAAAGGAATGTGTTCCTGGAAAATGTTTCAGTATGCAAAATGTTTCAGTATTCAGTATTTGCAAATTGAAAAGGTTGGGCAAAATACTAGATAGGTATTTTGATACAGAGTTTGGTTTTCTATTTATTACAGTAAAAAGTAGACTTGTAAATCGAAGACACATATCCCAAGGAGTCTGAGGCAGTATAATGAAAATTCATGAATGTTCATAAATTGAGGAAGACCTCAATACTCAATGGTATAAGTTGTTGAATATAACTCACAACAATAATTGATAACTTTATCTGTTTTCTATTGTGCAGAATTAACACGTATTTTCCTCCAAGATCTTCAAAATTACCTCTTGAATAAGTCCACAGCATGGTATTACTGTGGGCTGTGGTTTCTTGCAAATCTTTGCTGACATGTACCATGCTCCAGTGCTGAACAATCTCTAGCCATGCTATCGGTCATTTTAAAACTCGAGACATTTACTGTACGAGTGATTTTAAAATTGTTGTAATCTTCCACAAGGCTGATCATGTGTGTAAAACACTGGTTTATCCTCTACAGATTGAGAAGGAGGCCCTAGCCATCATTTTTGGGGTTACTTGGTTCGATAAATTATTCCTTGACCGATCTTTCACCCTGGTCACTTACTGTAAGTTGCTTCTGGCCACGTTTGGCCCAAGATCAGCTATTCTGATGATGGCAGCCTCTCGACTATAACCCTGGGCTGTGTTGCTCTCTCATTATGATTGCTCCATTGAGCATTGCACGTCAAAACAGATGCTTTATGGCAGTTGGCACAGCAGAAAGCAACCACAGCATGGAACAGCAAATTTTCATGCTGCAGGCTATTGAAGAAGAATTTCTGGTTATGGCTAATGAGATTCCTAGGGCCATCCAGCTGAAGTTATACTTACACAAGTCAATGAATATATCCTGTTGGGATGGTGTGAATCAGAGGTGGGCAGAAGTGAGGACATTCAAGCCTTTCTAAGGAAAGTTGCGTGAATGAATCATGAATCAAGGATGTCTGGAGTGGGGTCATTGGGTGATTATTAAGGCACTGCAGGGTATATCTGCACTGAAATTCATACCCAGTACATGGGGACTGTCCACATTGAAGATTTAGCTGGGTATTGAACATAAACATAGAGGATTGGTCAATGTATGCTTGGTATGTCAGGACTACAGGGCACAGTCACCTGGAGCTCCTATACAGAAGTGAGAGTTGGCCAACTTAGCGGTTCCAGAGGGCTCATACTGATTGTTTTCCAGCTGGAATGGGTCATTTCATTCTGGTGGATTGGCAGTGAAAATGGCTTGAAGTACTGCTACAGGACTTCCACCATCACAGAGAAAAATATTTCAGAAGTTATGGTTAATTTTTACAACATATGGCTTGCCGCAAGAGTTGGTCTCTGATAACGGTCTGCAGTTCCGGTCAGCACAATCTGTAGCTTTTATGCACACCAATGGAATTCGGCATAGTTTGACACCTCCTTGTCATCCAATGTTCAACAGCTGAGCTGAACAGTGAAGGAAACACTGAAAACACAATTGCTCAACAAAGAATCTAATTGTTTGGTTCCTTCTAATGTATAGGACAACTCCTCACTCAACTATGAGAGCTGTACAGATGAGCCGTTTATGAGGTCACCAATTTCGAACAAGGTTGAGCCTTCAGCTGCCAAATTTGGACGGGAAGATGGGAGGAGTCGAAAAGGAATTAGAGGGGATGATTTCTGGCTCAGAGTATAGAGAGGTGGTTTCAGGTAGAAGATCAGATGAGAGTCGCAGACCTCCAGGACAGGCAAAAGCTTGTAATTGTAGAAGTGCTTAAAGCCATAAAATTTATAGTCAGGATCAATACCAAATAGAGCAAAGTTCGTGTGGACCACATAGTATCCACCATAAAGTCCAGAGAGAGTGGAACTGATGTTAAAGGATGGTTCTGCAGAGGTAGTCACTGGAGAACACAAATCTGAGATTGAGACACAAAATTTAAGAGAGGTTAGTGGAAGCTATGGGGAAGATAAAAAAAAAACCATTTTCAGCATTCTGAGCAAATGTACCAGAAGTTCCAAACACACAATCACTGTTCAGAAGGTTTCAGAGTACTAGAAAACCTGTGACATGCTTAAATCAATATGCAGACCATCCCTGGGTTAAGAATGCACCAGCTATGGTCACCACTAATATTACTAAATTCAGAACTTTGAAGTATGTTCATTCCTACAAATAGCAGAATTAGTTTCTTCTCCTTATTTACTTTTAGTGATTGTTCTTTCTTATCAGTCTTATGTGCTTTTGATGCCATTCATTGCAATACTGTGGAGGTATAGTTCGCATAGCGCGTGTAATGCTAAATAGTCAACAAACAAGAATAACCCATAAATGACAGGAAATCATTTATGAAAATTTGCTGTTCCACATATAACATTCCACAGCCCTCAATTTCTTCCCAATTATTATCCAATCCACATTTGGAATGCCTGCTGTTGCTCTCCGAGGTGGATGCTGATGCACATTGATTCTTTCACAATTTGGAATATATGCAGCCAGGATGTTAGCTCACTTGCACCACCTGCTTGTCAGTTGGAGAATAACATCAATGCAACTCTTAGGAACAAGATCCTGTAACCACTTTTGATCCCTCATAAGCTGCCCCGACTTAATGCAGTGGGGGGGGGGGGCGGGGGAAGAAAAAAAAGTTTCAGGGAAAAAAGAAAAAAAATTCCACTTTATTCTCTAACAATTATTGAGAAAGATATGATTCCAATCCACTTTTGGGCACCTGATCACATGTATGTATTAGGATTTAGGATACTACTAGCTAATGTCCAGTCCATTGAAAACAAAGTGATGAACTAAGGGCAAGACTGACCTACCAAAGAGAACTGAGGGACTGTTGTGTGCTATGTCTCACTGAAACGTGGCTTACACCTGACTCACCTGACTGTGCTATTCAACCTGAGGCTTCTCAATTCATCTAATGGACCGTACAGCGTCCTCAGGCAAAGTTAAAGGCGGAGGGGTCTGCTTCTTAATCAATAACTTGTGGTGCTTGGACATGACGGTCCTGGCAAGCTCCTGCTCACCCAGCGTGGAATATCTAACGGTGAAGTGTCGACCATTCTATCTGCCAAGGGAGTTCACTTCAGCTATCCTGATGGCAGGCTACATCCCACCACAGATGGACATGAAACCTGCACTCAATGAGCTATACTACGTGGTCAACAACCTTGAGACAGGATATCCTGAGGCCCTCTTCATTATCACAGGTGACTTCAATCAGGCCAACCTCAAGATTGTGTTACCAAAATACTAACAGCACATCTCCTGTCCCACCAGGGGCGCTAACACCTTTGACCACTGCTATACAACCATCAAAGATGCCTTCCAAGCCACCCCTCGCCCTCACTTTGGGAAATCAGACCATCAGGCTATGCTCCTTCTCCCTGCATACAAACAGAAACTGAAACAGGAGGATCTGGTACAGAGAATCATGCAGTGCTGGTCTGAGGAAGCAGATGAGCTCAGCCTAGTGTGTTGAGGACTGTGTACCAAAGAGGACAATACAGGTGTTCCCAAACAAGAAACCATAGATGAAATGGGAGATCCACTCCCTACTGAAGTCGAGGACTGCTGCACACAAATCTTTTGATCCTGATCTGTACAAGAAATCGAGATATGACCTTTGGAAAGCTATCAGGGATGCCAAGAGGCAATACCAACTCAAAGTAGAGTCCCAGACCAGCCGTAAGTTATGGCAGGGCTTACATGCCACAACAGGCTACAAGACGATGACAGGCTGCATAGTTAACAACAGCGCATCCCTTCCTGATGAGCTTAACGCATTCTATGCGCATTTTGAACAGAAGGGAAGTGGATTGTCACCACACACCCTGACAACCTCCAATGTAACTGAACCCGTGGTCACCGTTGAGGACGTAAGATCAGTCTTCCGGACAGTGAACACGAGGAAAACATCTGGCCCAGATGGTGTCCCTGGCTGTGTGCTCAGATCTTGTGATGATCAGCTGGCAGAAGTACTTGCAGACATATTCAACCTCTCCCTGCTTCAATCTCAGGTTCCCACCTGTTTAAGAAGACCACTATCATCCCAGTACAGAAGGAAAGCAAGGTAACATGCCTTAATGACTACTGACCAGTGGCTCTGACATCCACCACCATGAAGTGCTTTGAGAGGCTGGTCATGGCACGCATCAACTCCAGCCTCCCAGACAAGCTCGACCCACTGCAATTCGCTGGAACAAGTCTACAGCGAACGCCATCTCCCTGGCCCTATACTCAGCTCTGGAGCATCTGGACAGTAAAACACCTATGGTTAGACTATTGTTTATTGACTACAGCTCCGGCTTCAATACGACAATCCCAAGCAAACTTGTCACCAAACTCCGAGAGCTAGGACTCAACACCTCCCTCTGTAACTGGATCATTGACTTTCTAACCAACAGACAGCAATCAGTGAGGATAGGCAGCAATACCTCCGGCACGATTATTCTCAACACTGGTGCCCCACAAGGCTGCATCCTCAGCCCTCTACTCTACTCCCTATACACTCATGACTCTGTGGCCAGATTCTGCTCTAACTCCATCTACAAGTTTGCAGATGATACCACTGTTGTAGGCTGTATCTCAAACAGCGATGAGTCGGAGTACAGGAAGGAGATAGGGAGCATAGTGGAATGGTGTCATGACAACAACCTTTCCCTCAATGTCAACAAAAGAGCTGGTCATTGACTTCAGAAAAGGGGGTGGTGTACATGCACCTGTCTACATCAACGGTGCTGAGGTTGAGAGGGTCGAGAGCTTCAAGTTCCTGGGAGTGAACATCATCAACAGCCTGTCCTGGTCAAATCATGTAGATGCCATGGCCGAGAAAGCTCACCAGTACCTCTACTTCCTCAGGAGGCTAAAGAAATTCGGTTTGTCCCCTTTGGCACTCACCAACTTTTATCGATGCACCATAGAAAGCATCCTATTTGGATGCATCACGGCTTGGTATGGCAACTGCTCTGCCCAGGACCGCAAGAAACTGCAGACACCAGCCTCCTTCGACTCTGTCTTTACCTCTTGATGTCTTGGTGAAGCAGCCAGCATACTCGAAGACCCCACCCACCTGGATCATTCTCTCTTCTCTCCTCTTCCATCAGGTAGAAGATACAGCAGCCCGAGGGAACGTACCACCAGACTTAAGGACAGCTTCTACCCGACTGTGATAAGACTATTTAGCGGTTCCCTTATACGATGAGATGGACTATGACTTCATGATCTACCTTGTTGTGACCTTGCACCTTATTACACTGCACTTTCTCTGTAGCTGTGACACTTTACTCTGTACTGTTATTGTATTTACCTGTACTACATCAATGCACTCTGTACTAACTCAGTGCAACTGCACTGTGTAATGAATTAACCTGTACGATCTGTATGCAAGACAAGTTTTTCATTGTACCTCGGTACAAATGACAATAATAAACCAATACCAATAACAATTTTTAAATAAAACTTCAGATCATGGTTAAATAAAAATAATAAAAATGTAGCCATTAATATTCTGCAGGCAAAGTCTCTTAGTCTCATTTATTTTCCAAGATTTCAGTCACATATTTTAACTTTGTTTATCAAATTTCTAATGGAATGTTGCTGAATTTAATTAATTGTTTCACGATAAGAGTAATTATTTCTCATTTTAATGCTTTATCTTCAACCTGTAGATTCCATTGCACCAGTATTAGTTTTACAGTGGCTGAGCAGGTTTCTTCCATGTAGAAGGGCAGTTTAAATACAGTTCACATTTGATCATCTCCTGTATCATCATTGTTAAGGAATTGCACGGAACCCCTGGAAAACTATTCCCCTATTATTGGACAGGCAAGTATCAGATAAAGTGTTAAAGTGGTAAAATCTCAAGACAGAAATTTTTATCAAAATTTCTCAATCTGAATTTCTGATTTGCATCACAAAATCAAAATAATCAAGGAAGGCTATTCACGCATATCTCTTCAGATATTATACCTGACTGGGAATAACTCAGAAAATGCATTGTGAAGATAAAGAGAGCCAGAATTAAAGAGTGGCAATTGGGAATTCTGCTTGACAATAAAGGTCTAAAATGTGTTCTTGTATTAAAAGGTCTTCTTGCATAAAATGTGAAGTTTGCAAAATGAGATGAAAAGTTATAAATGATTTAATTAAAAACTAGAGTTTATACATGTAATATTATATATCCAAATGTTTAAAGTGAAGGAAATTTTCTTTCTATCTGGCATTTGCACATAAAATGAGATAATTAGAATGAAAGCGTTTTCGTGAGAGAGAATGTCACATGACTGAGCACAAATTTTGGTCCAGCATTGTTTGGGGTCAATGTTCTTGGTCAGATAACCTGTAATCTGACCAAGTGGTGGCGAGGCTGTGGAGAGAGTCTCCAGTTTTAAATTCCTGGGGGCATACATCACTGAGGACTTTTCCTGGGCAATACACACCTCAGCTGTCATTAGGAAGGCACAGCAACGCCTCTTTTTTTTTGAGGAAATTGAGGAGAGCCAGACTGTCTCAGAACATTCTGGTGAATTTCTACCGGTGTGCGGTGGAGAGCATCCTGACATACAGCATTACTGCTTGGTATGCAGCTGCACTAGGAAGGAGCAGAAGGCTCTGCAGAGGGTCATCAAGACGGCCCAAAACATCATTGGGACTCAGTTACCAGCAATGGAGGACATCTATCAGGCTCGATGTCGGAGCAGGGCTTTAAACATCATTCGAGAACCAGCTCACCCTGCTCACTACCTTTTTAAGCTACTCCCCTCTGGTAGGCGATACAGGACAATACATGCACACATAACAAGACTGAAACACAGCTTTTTTCCCCAAAGCTGTTAAATTGTTGAACATGGACTGACACCTCCTATACATACATACATACACATACTATGTCTTCCCCCCCTTTACCGGCTGGACTCATCATGGTGTTATTTAATATATTGATATTGATATGCTGCTGATTATCATTATTATTATTATCATGGTTCATTTTCACAATGCCTTTTTATATTTTTTTATACTTTATATTTGTGTAAGTATGTTTGTTTTATTTTATAGTTATAATTGCTCTTACTAATTCACTGTTTTGGTTTTTATTAGGCAAGGGAGTGCCATCATAATCTCGTTGTGTTGTTGTTGCAACAGTGCAATGACAAATAAAGAAATAAAGAAATAAAGATAAAGATAATCTTTACTCCTCCCAGTACCCTAACCTCAGGCTGTCCTGGATTGGCTTCAGAGTACATACATTCATTAGGAGAGAGGGAACTGAAGAGGGGAAGGCTCAGGGACCCAGAAAATATTAAATACCACCGTCACCTTCAGTTTGGCAGGCTTAGAAACAGACATATCAGGGATAGTCATTCTGAAAAATTGATCCAAGTTTAGCATCTCTAATTTTTAAGGGAACTGGGTATGCATTAATTCTCTCACCTGTCTGAAAATTAGATCCAGTACTACAGGACCGTGGAAATTGTCATTTGGATAAAACACCTGGAACAAGAACAGAAAGAGGACATGAGTTGGATCCTATATCACAGAAATATTAAACCTATTGGGAAATTCTGACTCTTTGGTGGGATTTTCATTCATTACAGTAACCTTTTCTGCAACAGAACTCCCAAATCATATCAACAGAGCTGCAACATGCAAATTTCATCTCTAACCTCACTGGTCTGAAAAATGACAGTTCTTACTACTCACAGAACAACCAGCTTTTACTAACCCTGTTTCCTCAGAAGTTCTACTACTTAAAGGACCAAGCAGCATTCTTTCTGTCCACTGGGTTCTGTGGCCTCTTGTGATTTCACAGCCTACTTTTCCTGTGGAGGTCATGGCCACACTTACTACAGCTTTGTACACTCAATCATCCAAGGTTGCTGCTGATTTCATTGCTCATTATTGCATTAGGGAGATCACTCCACTCTCAAGCAGAAAAGACTTCATTTACATTTAGCCTGGACCTTTATTGGTCTCTAATGCCTGCTTGCACAAGAACAGTGCTTCCTGCAAGCACTGTTCTTCAGTAGAACATCAAGATCTCTCTAACCTTCTAGGAGCACTTTCCCATACCTCTCCCTTCATTGCAACATCTATTCATTAAGTAGCAACATTTTCCTGTAACTGAGAGTCTGCTTCTTGTTTTGTGGTATATCACTTTAAGAGCCCTTAAAGGGACATTTCACAGAGAGTCACAGAAATGGCAGCTGCAAGGATAATTGCTGGCAGCAACAGTAACTGGCAATAGATTGAGAGATTATAGTGTACCGAAAATGACCCAGGGTACATTATGCAGGGAAACTTAACAACACTGTTCAGTGAACCTCACATTTGAACATATTAATCTTTATAGGGCTTTCATGAATAGAGTTTGGGTGATTCACAAAGGACTTCTAGTCCTCATACTTCACAACCCTAAGTCCTCATACCTCTTTACGGGCATAGATATTCCAGGGCACGTTGCTGTAGGTGTAGCAGGCTTCACAAGGTCGCCCATGTAGTTGAGTCTGGATCCTCTCATCACTTCCTGTCAGTTCTCTGGAAATTGAGGCTGCAAGGTACAAAACAGAAGGAATAAATATGTTATTCTTATTTCTTCATGTTGCACAGTTTGTTTCAAAAAGCACCTCACACACATTTCATAACTTTCTGAAGTGTATGTAGGGAAGTACAGCAACCAATGTTAATGCACAGCAATACTGCATAGAGGTGAGACATGATCTCTTCAAATAGTCTGACTATCCTTTACTATCCAACTGATTAGCTATCCTAATAGCTACTTATCCTAATATACTTGGATGTCAAATTTTGTATGATAACCCTTCTGTGGGATGCCTTGAGGTGTTTTATTATAAACCACTAGAACAGACAGACATGGATGGAGGCTTCTACACTGTATCATTTTGCCTGTGACATGATCTCCCATTAACCCCTTCCCAAGGTTCAAGAGTAATCACTGTATAGTTAGGACTACTATACATCTGCCCAATCCATCAGGCATCTCCTACCCCATCTGCGGAAGTCTGTGGTTCCCACACTGGCCTTGTCAGTGATCCCAGAACCCACAAAACTTGATCTTTGGCCCCTCAGGATCAAGGATGACTTGATCCTGAGGGAATGTCTAAAATAAGAGTAAAAGCAAATACACTATCAATTTTGACAGGTTGGTAGCGTATTGAACTAAAGGGATGAACTTCAGGATAGAACAACTTTTTATGCAGTTGATAGCCCTTCAAACAAGCTTGTTTCAACTAGCGAAGACCTTTTGACATATCAATGCTTGTTTACTGCAGCACAATACTTTAATTTCAAGACACAAAGTAACTTCCAAAAGCCCCTTCATAAACACCACCTGATTTACTGTGACAACGTAATTATTGCTGCAGTTATAGCCTTTATCAATTTTTAAATCGGAACTAAATTTCCTATTTTAATGGAGACCTGCAATTGAGGTTTCCATCTGTCCGCTGTTGTGACCAACTTGAAGCAGCCACCTGTATACTCAATGGTTACTGAGCACCCACTCTGCGGATCACACTATGGCAAATGATGAAGCGGCCCAGGAACATAGTTTCCCCTTTAATTATTTAGAAATAACTTTGAATTCTGATTCTGGAAATAGTTTGGCCCATGTTCACTAATATTCTGGGTATGCCTAAAGTCAAATTTTTCATTTTATTAGCTTTTAAAAACAATATTATGCTTCTTCCTATATTGTTGCGATATCCCTTGTACTCAGGGATTGAACCTGGAGAAGTCAGTTTTATTAGCTGGCTGCTTATAGTGGCAATGTTATACTCAGCCAGAGTGAAGATGATTGGGTGATTCCTTCTCAATTGATACTGACAACTAGATTGCTGTAAGTGACAAGATTGATTTTATACATATAATTGATACATATCTACTCACTGCTTTATTTTCTGCAGAAATTATTCTATTTATTTTGGGAGAAGTTGCTATAGATTCTGTCACAAGTGACAGCAATTTATGAACATATGAAAGACATTCCCAGTGTAGGCAGGATATTTTTGCAGAAATCCAGAGTGAAAGAGACTTATGTAAGAACTATGTGCTTAATTCAATCTCAGTCAATTCCAGTGTCAATAATAGGCTTGAATGACAGGGATTATTCTGTTTAAACAGACTCTGTTTACTGACTAAATTAATTTTCTTTGAAAAGCAACAGATTAGTTGATGTGAACTCAATCACATGAACCCAGCCTTGCTTCCAAATCATTGGCTGACCAAGTGCCATCAATAGACAATATGCTTTTTTTATTTTATATATTTTTCCCAATACAAATTCTCTGATTGATTAGTTTCAAACTTTAGCTCATTGGGGCTCAACTTGAGTTTGAACAGTAGACTGCTTTCATCAATGTTTTTCTAAGAATTAAGTCAGTTGATGGAAGGGGCATTCGAGGACAAGAGTGGAATTTGTTCCCATTTTCTTGTGGTAAGTTATGTTTTATATCTCCCTATTCAAGTTCTTACTTTCCTCTTCTGTTTCCCTTTCTCTCTATATTTCTCTGAGTTTCTTGTTCTTAATTGGCTAGAGTCTTGTCAAAGGTTTCCAGTTAGGACGTGCTTTTTGGGTCACAAGTCATGGGAGGGATATGATCAGAACTGCAGGACAGGTGCTGAACTCAAGACTACTTTGCCTCTTGAGCCTGTTCTGCTATTCAGTTAGATTTTGGCTGATGCACAGAAATACTTTTATTCATCATGTTTCTTTAACCCTTAAAACATTACCCAACAATATCTATAAAACTTAGTCCTAAATGATCCCAGCACCATCAGCTTTTTAGGACAGATTAACCGTTGCGTGAAGATTTGCTTCCTGTCATCCACCCTGAGAAGCCTAACTTTAAGGTCATGCCTTGTGTTCTACAGCATTTCTTCCAACAAAGGAAATAAATTCTATCAATTTCTACAAAAATCTTAAACATTGCAGTCAGATCACTCCTTAATCTTCTATACTCAAAGGAATACAAGCCTAGACTATGAAATCAGTCCTCATAACTTAACTCAGGGAATACTATAAGGTAAATATCTACAGTAATTATATGTATAAGTTATAATTTAATGTAACATTTAGGTTTGATAAAATACATCCTAGGATATAGCATACATCTTCCATGCAAGGCTTTTATTTATAGGGAAGCTAGTTCAACAACATTGATATAGTTTATTAAACACCCTAAAAGTGTTTAATTCCACATATAATCCTTGTTTTATTTTACATATTCCAAGAAGGAAGTGTGATATTGCTCTGATTAGAAACGGAATGAATTAGCAATTGATTATACATTATCTCACAGATTGCATACTAAAGTTCTGGCCTGAAGCGTAAGGTTTCAGAGCATATTGCACAACATTAGTATCAAATCAGGGAATGTGCCACCATAAATTGTGGGAGATTGAGAAGCACATTTATTTTATCAGAAGCAGTATATAACAACTAGGGTTGTGGTCTATTACTGACCTCCTGAGAATATAGGACGCCTGGCAGAGACAACTGGCATTGGACGGGGGCTGGCTTTCATTGCTGAGCCACCAACTGGCTTCACCATGGCAACAGTTTCACTGGAACTCTTTTCCTTTAATAGAGCAGGTTTCTGTTTTGATAAAGTACAAACAATGAGAAAGAATTCTATTTACTTCAATTCCCCGTCTTCATCAAAATAATCACTTACTCTGAACAGACTATCACACTGACAGTGATTTCCCCATAACCCTCCTATATCACTGTGACATGCCCTCAACCTGCTTTGTTACTGAGGTGAGGGGGTGATTTGGATGAAGAGAGAGGAGAAGTGGAGTGGTATGTTGGGTATGGGTGTGTAATGAATTGGGCGAATGAAGTGGTGAGTGAAGCAGATAAAGGTGGGGAGGAAGCTGTGAGAAGGGTTAAGGATTAGTAGCTAGGCTCTGGCCACAATAGGTTTAGCATGTATGTTTGGAATGTGGACATCACTAGACAGGTGATTACTTATTGAAAATTTATAACTGCCTTTGAGGAGTGGGTGGTAAGCTGGCCTCTTGCTTGTGGTTGTGCTACTGGAGTGCTGTGGAGTAGGAAGTTCTGAGATTTAGACTCAGAAATAATGAAGGAGCAGCAGCATTATACTTCCAAGTCAGGATAATGTGCAATGTGCATTGGAACTTGGTGGTGTTCCCCTGCGGTTGATGCTCTTGTCCTTCTAGGTGGTAAAAGTTATGGGTGTGGGAGGTGCTGTTGAAGAAGCCTTGGTTAGTTGTGGTAACACATTTTGTAGATGGTACACACTGGCGCACTGGTGGTGAAAGAAGTGGTTTGAGGTTGAAGATCAGGTGCCAGTCAAGAAGGCTGTTTTGTCCTAGATGGCGTCTGGCTTTTTGAATGTTATTACAGTTGCACTCTTTGAGGCAATTGGTGAGTATTCTGACTTGTGTCATGTAGACGGTGGAAAGGCTTTGGGGAAGTATATCACCCATTTCAGGAAACACAACCTTTGACATCTTCTCCCATTTATTGAACTTATGTAGCTGGTTCTGATAAATGTATGTTTAATGGGTGACCCCTAGACTGTTGACGATGGGGAACTCAATAATGGCAGTACCACTGAAGATCGAGGAGCATTGCTTAATTGTCTAGTGCTTGTGTGGTGCAAGGTATTATGCCTGAATGTTGTACCTGTCATGCTTCATACATACATACACAGATTGCTTCATTTTCTCACAAAATGAGAATAGAAATGATCAAAGGTGGTCCTGCAGTGTTGCACTGGGACTGAAGGATTGGTCTCTAACACGTACATCCTTTCTGCCATTTATGATTCCAGGTAGTGCAGAGTTTTCCTTCTAATCCTCGTTGTGTTCGGCGCAGACATCATGGGCTGAAGGGCCTGTTCCTGTGTTGTACTGTTCTACGTTCCCATTGATATCAACTTTACCAATGCTACTTGATGCCACACCTAATTAAAAAGCTGCCTTGATGTGTAGAGTAGTTACTGTCACTTCATGTTCAGAATTTAGTTTTTTGTTCATGTTTGAAGTAAGACTGTAGTGAGGTATGGTGCTGGATATTCCTGGCATAACCCAGATTGAGCAGACTGTTGGTAATAAAGTGCTTGTCAGCAAGTTGATAACAGAAAGTGCATCCTTCAAACTGTCAGGGGAAGCAAGGAGTTCCTTCCAGATTCATCCAAAATCAGCAGAGTTTGATGCCTGCTGACTCCCAGGTTGCCTCCTCCTGGAAGGCAGTTGGCTCGGCACACAACAGAGATGTTAGGAGCCATGTTGAACCTGGGATAAGATCTTCCCTGTACAACCTAACTTCCAGGTCTCACACCATGAATTCTCCATAAAGGTCTACCGATTTTCCAGTCTCTTATGTGCGTATGAACTGACAGGTAGGGAAGCAGCTTAAGAAAGATAGTAATTTTGTTGCTTTCTTTTGGTATTGAAGATTTCCAATTTACTGAACTTTCTGGTAACAGCATTTAGTGAACAATCACTAGAGAAAATCAAGCTATCAGAACCTTAAGCCTTCAAAAATGTTTTTTTTTGTAATAGGATAATATTTTGCACATCTTATAGACTAATATCATAACCTTTTTAAACAACATGGCCTACAAGTTGTTGAGACAGCAATGTATGATTGATGAAACTGGAAGCCCTGGCACATGGTTCCAGTCAGCTCCTGGTACTCCTATCACTTGCTCATAACAAATGCCTCATCCTCAATAAAGAACCAGAAATCTCACAGAATTACAAAGCAGATAGAGCAAAGCACTTTATTCATTTACAACCCATTTTAATCTAGTTTTTCTGTGAAACATAAATTTCCTAAGAAATTCATCTCCTAGTTTAACTTTAAAAAGCCAGCAGCTATGTAATAAAGTTCTGGAGAGTAACTGCATGGTTACCTTACCTGGGATACATATAGTGTTTTCTGTCCTTTCAAGATAGACATGGCCTCTTCATGGGGGTCTGTCTTCCTGGTGAATATCTTACCACGTTCCTTTCTGACAAGAGGGAAACACAAGTGTTCAACTTTATTCAAACACTAAGCTTACCACAATCTACACATATGTTTCACATTTCCTTCTGCAAAACCACAGATCCATTTTGGAATGTAGACAATTCTGGGGTATGGTATTTTGATCAATTAACCCATATACAATTCGTTCCATTGTATCAAATCCTAATAAACCAAACCTGGTTTATTTTGTCCTCTATCTCAAAGGTGGCATAGTGGGGCAGCTAGTAGAGCTGCTGCCTCACAGCTCCAGCGATCCAGGTAAGACCCTGACCTCTGGTGCTGTCTGCGTGGTGTTTGCATGTTCTCCCTGTGAATGTGTGGGTTTCCTCTGGGTGCTCTGGTTTCCTCCCACATTCCAAAGACATGTCAGTTGATAGGTTAATTGGCCTTTGTATATTGCCCCTAGTTTGTAGGTGAGTGGTAGAATCTGGGGGGAATTGATGAGTATGTGGGGAGAACAAAATTACGTGGGATTACTGTAAGATTAGTATAAATGGGTGGTTGATGGTTGGCATGGAACTGATGGTCTGAAGAAACATGTTAGGGTTTAGAGTCATAGAGACATATATCGGTTTCTGTGATATATGTCTCTATGACTCTAAACCCTAACATGTGTCTTTCATGGTACAGAGTTCCAGTGAATCAAATCTCTTTCCAAACTCTCTTACCCTTATAAGCTCTGTCAACTGAACTATGGTGGAAACACCTGTTCTTTGTTAGAATTCTTCTTAATAATATGGATGACAGTGCAAACCCATATCCTTGTACTGTGACACAGACCAGCAACCAAGGCTTTGGGCCATAATAGGCCTGCACTTGGAGGGCTGTAGGCAGCCACTGCTACTGGTTAGTTGGCAAATGCCATCAATGAATGGTGCCATGAGGTCCATGTTTGGGAAAGTATACTTATTCAGCTTTACCTGATTAGCCCAGCTTGCTTGCGAGTTGCTGGCTGCTCATATTGCTTTATGATGTCCTTGATGTTGTGAGTTGGCTCTGGAAAGTGCTCTGAATTCAATGTTGTGTGACGAACAGGGCCTTGTGTTACAACATTGAGTTTTGGTGTTTGGGAAGCTCCTGAATTATTGAGAAAGAATTAATGTAACAAATGTGTGTGGTATTCCTGGTAAAACATTTTCAACAACAAGAATGCTACGGCTTAACAAGGCAATGAATTGTGGTAGTATAATCTTATGTTTATGAATCAGTATTTATGGATTCCCTCCCTAGAGGGGAATAGACTATGAAACAGGTTTGAATTAGATCCGTTTTGTTTGCTCTTTCTAATGGTCTTATATAGAGACCAAAGCTTAGAAACAATTCTAGTTCACTATGGTGAGGAATTAGTGCATGACACATGAAGGGAACTGATTCTAGAAAGAAACAAACTGGATTCTAAGGAATATAACATTTTCCAATTTGGACTCCCATGCCCTGAAAAATGCGGTGTAGAAATTCACTCTTAGTTGATTACACTAAATGCATATTGATCAGCCTATGTGTTCCACTTCTGAAATTCAGTTCCACTGATTTTATTGGAACCATATTTCAGAAAAGGAATAAAGTATCTCACATGTAGTGCTACATTGTGACTTTAGCTGGGGATGAATTTCTACCCCACAATACTATTGGGTTGTCAAGGGAGCAACACCAGTGGATGAGGCAGCAATTGGAATGGAACATACTGTAATTATTGCAGGTTCTCACCTGTTTGATCCTGTCCTGGAGTTTCCTTAGATTAAAAGAGGTTAGACGGTCTGAGCTGCAGTGGTCAGAAGGGCAGGAGCCTGAAGGGAAAGGGTCAGTGGGCAGATGTCACTCAGGGAGATTCCTGCATTTGCTGCTAACACAATTCATGAAAGCTGTAAGGTGTTGGAAGGTGCTGGTTTCCTTGCTATCAACTGCTGGCTCTAAGGAAACTATTTATCTATGCAAAGCACAGATTCTCCCTTAACTAAACTGCCTGACAAGATCACTGTCACCACGATTGGCAGGTGCCCAGATGATATTTCCCAATGAGTCTAAAACAAGGGAACAGTCTCAAAATAAGGTATCGGTCATTAAAATAAGGAGAAATTCCTTTGAGTGATGAATCTTTGAAATTTTCTACCTTTGAGAGCTATGGAGACAGTCATTGACTGAAATTAAAGCAGACACTGATAGATTTCTGCATATTGCATGAAAGTAATCAAGGTTTTATGGAGATAGGGCAGAGGAGGTAGATCAGGAATAATCTTGTTGAATGGTAGAGTAGATTCCAGAGGCTGATCTTATTTCACGTTTTCATGCTCCACCTCACACTGTCACCTTCCCTGGTGCTCCCATTGGGCCCCAACCCATGCCACCCATCAGTCACTCTATCTTGCTTCCAGCTCACAGCACACCATCACAATGCCCAAGTTCATAGTCCCATCCATTTGTTCCCCACTGCCTCTGCTGGACTCTAGTTTGGCCCCAGCTCTTCTCCTATTGGCCCCAGCTTTTGTCCCAGTTTGTGGATTCACCTCAACTTCAATGCACCCACTGAGACCCAGCTGACACCATGCTCAGTCATGCCCCAGTCTCTCCACTCAACCCACTACCATGACTCAGCACAAAGCCATAAACTCTGCCATGTTCCAGCTCATTGCTTCTCCACCACCATGCCTGTGCTGGCATAGTAAACTTCCTTCTCTAATGGCCGAGCATAGGTTTTCCTACAGAGCCAGTGCTCAACATTGCAATTCACCAGCTTTATGTACCTCGCACTGTACTGGGGGCTCCAGACTCCAATGTTCAGAGCTTTGGCGGATACGGTGGATTATTGTTTCATTTATCAGCCTTTGGCAGGATGGAACTAACAAGAAGATCTTCCCTTCCACTATTCTTTTAGCATTCCAAAGAAATGTTCCTACCACAACCCATTGGAACACTCTGTCATCATTGACACCTCCTTGCCTTCCCACAGAACCTTCTAAGCAACTATAGGAGACACAACAACTGCCTTTTATCTTGTACTGTATCACTGGCGATATCTTGTACTGTATCACCAGGGTCCCCAATATCTCACATGATTTATTTGTACTTTTTTCAGTTTAGACTTTATTAGCTACTTAAAGATGTGGTCTCCACATTGAGAAAAGCAAATGCAGATTGAGTGACTTTTGCAGAACACCTTTGTTAAGTTTGCAAAATTCAGACCTGAGCTTCTGGTTGCCTGTCACCTTATTTCTTTGTCCCACTCCCATTCCCAGTTGGCCATCTCTATCTTTAACTTCTTGCATTATTTTTCTGCATGATCATTAAAACTTTACAGCCTCACCCATCCATCCATCTGGATTACAGCTTTCTATTTGTTGTGGGAACTGTCACTTTTCTATCCAAGGCACATATTTCTGTCTTAAGTACAGCAATTTAACTATCGTGCTTAACACTTATTATTTACATCAGATACAGGTACCTAATCCCATGCTGCTCTACTTCATAATTAAGCAAATTAAAATCTTGATTAAAAGTAAGCACTTTTGTTTATGTGCTGAGGGAGACTTACTGGGCGTGTTGACAGCTGGCTTTCCTTTGGCAGCATGTTGGGAGACCACTGGCTGGACTAAATCTTTGTTGGCAGCATTTGTCTGTAACACATTTGGAGTTAATAATATTCCAACTGCAACATAAGTCTTATCTGGAGTGCACTTGCACCCCTCCGTCAGAATTGTGGGCTTGAGTCTCATCTCAGATGTTGAAACCATAAAACCAAGTCAATACTACTGTGCGGTATTAAGGGACGCTACACTGTTGGAGGACAATAATGAAGGAATGTCACACTGTTGGAGTGTAGTACTAAGAGAATTCTAGACTACTGCATGGTCAAAACTGAGACAGCATTGCACTGTTGGAGGTGCAGTATTGCGGGATTTCCGCACTGTAGGAGGGGCAGAACTGAGTATGAGCTGCACTGAAGGAATGTTGCACCATCAGAGCTTTACTGCGGTGGGTCAGACATGGTACTATGAGATCAAGTGTAATCTTTCAGATTTGATGTCTTGATGCCCCATTTGTCCTCTCTGATGGGTGTAAGAGATCTCATTCTTGTTTTCAAGAAAAGGTGTTTTTCCCAATGTAACAAGCCAATATTTATACCACAACCCTTAGACAAGATTACCTAGTCATTATCACTTTGATGTTTGTGGATTGTTGCTCTGTATACATTGTCTGCCACATTTCCTACAACACTGACTGTAGTTAAGAAATGCTTTGTTGACTGTAAAGTAAAATGAGGGGCTGTGAGACAGTGAAAAACTCTGCATAAATATACCTTTTTTTCCTTTTTTTGACTCATAAGAGGATTCACCACATACCTGATTGGTCTTGAAGACATGGGATCCCCTATCCTTATACTCTCTTAGACCTCTTGCATGGTCTTATGCCCTCTGTTACATGTTCCTGCATCTTCTTACACACTTCTTTTCTCCCCAACGCCATCTCACACCCCCCTAGGACTCTTGCATCCTCCTGCTTCTCACTTCCATCTTTTTACATGTTCTAACACTCTCTCCTGCACTTTCATACATACTTTTATGTTTTCTTGCACCTTCTTACATAATCTGGAGCCAGACAAGTATTTACCTTACTTATCTTAAAGGGACCTCCATGAGTCAGGTTCTCAGTGAATCATGATTTGCTAAGACAGATCCCCTTTTGGTCAGGCAGCAAACTTCCCAGGAACTGTGAAAGCTTGGTTCAGCAGGTGTGGTTTACAGAGGTCACGAGCCAAACATTGGCGAGTGAAAACCATTAAAGTGGCATCCAGGCATAATGGAGGCTGTTTGTGCTACAGCATACAGTATATTGGGGGTCCTCCCTGCCTTAATGCAGTTGACACATGGGAGGTTCAGGAATGAGAATCTTGGACTTCATGCAACTCAGATGAAATTTCCAATTGGCTTTTACTTTACATTGAAATTGGATTGTTAGCAAACAAAAACATCCAATTTCTAGGGAAAGGTACCAAACTATGGAAAACCGTTCTAGACTAAAATATTTATAGTTCTTGTCTCAACAAGAACATAAATGTGTTGTACATTCAGAATTCAATGAACATTCATATGTTGGTCTGCTAACTGTGAGAAGGCATTGACTAGCAAGCAGATACAATGAAAACAATATAATACATAGGAGGTGAGATTATAAGCAAGAAGACATTTGGAAGACATTGAAACCTACCACAAATTTTACAGAAGGTTTTAGTTCAGATCTCCCAGTGATACCTCTGTACTTTTGACTCACTATTGGTTTTCTCAGAGTAAAAATGTGAATGTGTGAAATATCCCATTCTGAAGCTCATCAATTAGTTAGACCCAAGAAGCAGCATTCACTTGCACATATCAATTTTGTGCATGAAATCGGTGCACTTACCTGAAGAGAGAGGCTCATTTTTTGGTTGTTGTTAGAGGCTTTCATGGCAGTGCTGTGGTTATGGTTCAGCATGGCGTCTGGGGAGCTGGCACTTGTCACTTGCTGTTGGAGAGCCATGGCCTGCATGGTCATTTGCTGGGCCTGTTGGTCAATCGAAGATATAATAGAAACTTTTGTAATCCTAAAGTCAGCATTTGGATAGGACTGAAAAAAACTTTTGTTTTGATATCAATGCCAAGTACAGACCAGATCAGGTATTAGCTTATTTCAATTGCAGCACTCTTTCCTTTGAATCAGAACACAAGGTGTTCATTTTCATGAACACCTCTCTTGTATTGTGGTTAAGTGGAAATTCTTTGTTATGAGCCCACTCTGCAAGTGTCAAAGGACAGTGTTGCAGCAAGAACCAGGCAGCAATCAACAGCAGCAATTCTGGACACTTTTCATCAGGATCACATGGACCAAGATTATCTCGTGCAATATTCAAATAGTTAATGGCCAGTTTCACAATGGATTGGCCATTTAATTACTAACCATTAGAAATGCTGGGCTCCTCTAGTTTTAAATTGCTCAAAGTTATCGACTATTAAGATGATTAAATTATAACCCACCAGAAGGTAAGCTTGCTGGTTTATGAATTCTTGCTGCTGGGCATTTATTTGAGAAGGATCATAGCCTGAAAAACAAAATTAAAGGATCACAGGGTTAATTAAATTCCAAGCAAGCAATTTTTCCTTTTATTTAGACATTAAATCATTTTACATTTCCTTGCCTTTCCTTTATCTCTAGGTATCCCTTGCAGAAATCTGGGATAGTTAATAGGTCAGCGAGTGGGAATTGGACTGGATTCTGTTATCAGCAAAAAACTCTGTGTCGAGTGCTTGCTTTTGCATTTGGGCATTTTGGCTAGAAATAGAACTGGAATAGAGTAGTTCCCTCTAATGCAGTAAGAACTTCCTCAGGAAAGAGCTCCTTGCTCCTTGAGCAAGCAAATTCACCGATGTTACAAACCAGTCAGAGAAAGGTACCACTGTGAGAGCTGGTATTACTTATGCTGCAAATATCATTGCTTCACCTTGATTCTGAAAAAAAAAACACATTAACAAAATTTTTGGCAGAAAGCATCACACAAATAACAGATACTAACCCAGCTGGGCTCCAGTCCTCTTGGCAAGTCCCTGATGGCTCAGCTGAGTTCCGTCTCCATTGTCAGGTCCTACTTTTCCGCCTCCCTTCATTCTGTTTGACACTAAGGAAGTTCGCTCCAAGTCCAAGAATGGAAAGAAGGAACAAAGTACTCTAAATCAAAACCTGCTGTATGAATAAATCCCACCACTGAACTCATCAGAGAAGTAAAAATTTGATAAATGCTATTCTTCTAACCCAACAATTTAACTAACATTGTAACAATCCTCAATTTAAATCTGCTAACGAAAGAAAACGCACAATTCACCTATCTCCACAGTTCAATAAAATCTCATCAGTCTATGAAGTACAACACCATAATCATCTCCACAGTTTAACAAATCCTCAAGATTTAATTAATTCCTAGTAACTAATGATATCTGCAAAAGTATTTGTTGTATATCTCCATACTTTTACATTTGAATTTTTAGGTGCTTCATTTGTTTAGTCATCTAGGAGTGTTCAGATTGAAAGGATATTCTACAGTGTTTTGGCATTATCCCTGTCAATGTTCTTGTGGGTTTTCCCAGAGTATTCCAATCTCCTCTCACATCTTAAAAAAGTGCTGGTTGATAGGTTATTAGGCTACTGTAAATGTAGCTGGGTGGCAGTAAAATGGGGGGAGGGGAAGTTTGAAGGGAATGTGAGAGAGAATAGATTACAGGGAAAATAGTGAGGGAATGTGACTGATGGGAATGCTCTGGGAGCCTGTAGAGATTCAATGGGTGAATGACCTCCATTAATTCATAAGAGAGTATGAGAAACATAGTGGCATAAGCCCCACACCTTCCAATCACTGGGACTAATTTGAAAACCTACAAGATTACTGATCCAGCTCAAGTATTGTCGGAAAACTGTGCAACCCAAACATCATCCAGCGTACAAGGGTAACTTGAAAGCACACAGGAGTGTACCACCACTATGCTCCACATTACTGGGGTAATACAAACACCCTTCAAAATACTGGGGTCACAGAAATACCCTCCAGAACACTGGGGTAACACACCCTTCAGAATACTGGGATATCCCAAATGTCTTGCAGAACACAGTGGTGACACATAAACTTCAAGAACATTTGAGTATACAAAAGTATGGGGCAGTTTGGGAATAATTTTGGATTGCTGATGTGAAGGCCCTAGACAAACATATTGCTGTCCTCTGTTGAGGAATTGTCTAGACCTTTGCTGTCCTCGCAACACCAGTTTTTCTTTGTAAGTTTCTATCCTTTGAGAATCTGTATCTCCTCCAATTCTTATTTTTAAAAAGATAACAAAGTTGACTTTGCTGGAAGTCCATTTCCAACTTCTTTGGGATAAAATTCCTTTTAAGCTTTAATCTCATAAGATTTTTAATACTGTATCACAATCACATCACAACTTAGTCATCAATTCTGCAAACTATCTTCATACCCATTATCAAAGCATTATTACTTCTTAGAAGAAGCATCTAACCTGACTGAAGTGTCTCCTGTTAGAACATGCCTGACTTTCCTTACCCCATTTTCATAAGATAAAACAGGATCAAACAGGCTATCAAGATAGCGATCGAGTCCTTTTTGAGACCGACGTTCATTGAAGGCATCAGAATCTATAAAAGACAGGAAGACAAAATAATTCAAGAACAGCTGCTTCAAGAACAATAATAACAGACACAATAATTGCTATGAGCAATAACCATGATGAGCAGTAATTACCAAATCAACATGAGCAGCAATCACTAGGATAATAATCCCCGTGAGCATCATTCACCTTAGCAAAGATAACCACGAGTAACAATCACAATAAAAATTGTCACAAGCAATAACATTCAGTTTTAGGATTTAGAGAGTAAATTTCACACCTTTAAGTAACTCTTACTCAAATAACTCACACAGAGCAATCTCACCTCGCCGAATGGATCCTGTGAGACATCTGTCCGAGTCTGGCACAAAGATGGGTGCCTGGGTGACAGGGGGCGAAGGAATATCTTCATCCGAGTCAAAATCATGGCCAAAAACACTAACCAGGAATAAAGACTTGTTAACGAACGTGCATCTACAACTTTTATCCTGTCCCAGCAGCAAACAGACAGCCTGCCTTCCTGGTGGGGCACAGAGATGCAAAAGCACCATGGAACTTTTAAGCAATTACTCAGAAAATTTCCTGTTTCCCTTTAGAGACTACCTACCACTATTTATATATTCCATAATGGACACAGTAACAGTATTAGTGTTGAGACTGTGTGGAAAATTGAAGGCGCCACAGAAGACTTGCTATGTCAGAAATCAGTAAGACACAATACATCCCAATATAAAAGCTCCCTAATTCTGCTGCTTTTAAAATTAACGTGGAACATGCGTTATCTTGTATGTACATCACAGCATTAAGGAACTTAAACTCCTCCCATAAACCTGGAGAAAGACAGCAAATGCCCAACAAATACCCACACGTTTTGACTCTTCCGACTTCTTGTCTTTCCCTCAGAAGAAATCATAAAGAAGGATTTTTGCCTTGGAAAATCTGTCAGGAGCTCCAGGTCAGACACTAAGTCCATTACGTAGTCATGACCTCCAAGCTCAGTCCATTCATCTTTATCCTTCCTTGCCACTGTCCAACCTCGCCAACCTTCTGTAATATCCCTGCAATGAAAACACTGCATTATTTCTGTGCATCTAAATGTGCCCTTGCTGTATATGTATGGGTTTGTCATTATGTATTTGAATATGTCTGCCTGTGTGGGACTGTGTTTCCTCTTGTACGTATGTGCTTGTTTATCTCTGTTTATGTTCACATTTCTGTTTTTGCGTACATCTGCGTATGATTGTGTTTCTGTGGGTTTCAGTACCTAGGTTTGTCATTCTGTATCTGTCTTTGTGCGTATTTGTGTTTGTGCTTTTGTGTGTTTTTCTGTGTATATTTTTGTCTATTTTAGTTTGTATACATGTG
This sequence comes from Pristis pectinata, assembly GCF_009764475.1. Taxonomy (NCBI): domain Eukaryota; kingdom Metazoa; phylum Chordata; class Chondrichthyes; order Rhinopristiformes; family Pristidae; genus Pristis; species Pristis pectinata. Next base: position 34,934,985 of record NC_067412.1, on the reverse strand, counting down.
TTATGTGTTTATTTCCATGTGTTTTTAGTAATTCCATGTGTGTGTGTTTACCTTCCTGGCTGTGGGCCTGTGCTTCTGCATGTTAGTGTTTTTCTGAGAGTTTGTGCTTATTTCTGCATGTGTGTTAATATGGTGTTTCTGTTGTGTATGCCTGTGTGTGTGCATGATGCACATGTGTGTATTTTGTTTGCCTCTGTCCGTATTTTGTCGATTTTTTTCTGTATGTTTTGTGATTGCATACTTCTTTGAGTATGTTTCTATATGTAAATGTTTCTGTATGTGTGCTCTTTACTGTGTGTTTCTTTTTTTTTCAGTTTTTTGGGATTTGGACATTGCTAGCAAGGTAAGGTTTTTTTTTGGTGTCCTTAATTACTCTGGGGAAAGAAGTGATGAGCTGCCTTCTAGTGAAGGTATTTCTATAGTGCAGTTACACAGAATTCCATAGCTTGGTGTATCCAGTGCACTCAATCATTTCTTGCTAAAACTTGAAATGAATTGAATTGTTGAAGAAAGTTCTGAGGTTCTGCAACATCTTGTCAGAAATGGCAATAGACAGCTAAAGAGAGAGGGTGGCTCAAGAACATTCTACCCTTAACAATGGCAGATTCCAGAGAGTGTGTTAAAGCCTTCCTCAAAGTGAATTCAAAACTTTGGCTCTACAAGAATTTTGTAGTGGTTCCTCAAGCCAATACCACTATGGACAGATGCATCCGCATCAGTTAGAGAGGTGAAGTTGAGGTCAAGTACGTTTCCCTTTCATTTAGGTTTACTCAACCTCTGCCATAGATTCACTCTGGCTTCTGCGATGGTGGAGATCTTTGGAAGAAGCCAAGATGGATTATCCACTCAGCACTTCTGAATGAAAACAGAAGTGTTTGGCACTCACACACTGGACTCTGTCATTGTTAAAGATAGGGATGTTCTGAGACCTACCTCCTCCCTTTAACTGTTCAACTGTCCATTGCTATTTATGACGAGACATTGCAGAGCCACAGAACTTTCATCTTATCTGCAGGCTGGGGGATTCGCTAACCTTTGTCCATTGCGAGCTGCCTTGCTATTTAAAATGCATTTTAAATGTCCTGTGTTGCAGTTTGCCAGATTGGCACCTCATCTTTAAGCCTGCCTGGTGTTGCACCCAGCAAGCCTTTCCATACTTCTTCAATCTTAAGCTGCAGGATTTGTTGTGAGTCTATTCCATTTAGCATGATGATAGTGCCACCCAACACAATGAAGGATGTTATAGTCATAGAGTCATACAGCATGGAAACAGGCTCTTTGGCCCAAATGGTCCATGCCGACTATGATGTCCATCTAAGCTAGTCCCATTTGCCTGCGTTTGGCCCATATCCCTCTAAACCTTTCCTATGCATGTACTTGTTCTAGTGTCTTTTAAATGTTGTTAATGTACCTGCCTCAACCACTTCCTCTGGAGCTCCATCCATATACTGACCACCTTCTGGGTGAAAAAGTTGTCCCTCAGGTACCTATTAAATCTCTTCCCTTTCACCTTAAACCTATGCCCTCTGGTTCTTGATTTCCCAACCCTGGCAAAAAGACTGTGTGTATTCACCCTGTCTATACCCCTCAAGATCTTATACACCCCTATTAGGTCACCCCTCAATCTCCTACATTCCAAGGAATGAAGTCCTAGTCTGCCCAACTTCTCCCTATAACTCAGGCCCTCAATTCTGGCTGCTATATTCTTCAGGACTCAGTAAACTTAGTCCTTGATGGTGCAATGGAAAATTCTAGGTAATGCCCAATGAATGGCCCCCATCTGAGTGTACTCTGTGTCCTTACACTCAGGGCTTCTTCCAATTGATGCTACATGTGAGGATCACTGATTCATCAGCTGAGGGAGCAGTAGGTGGTAATAGGCAGAAGATTTCCTAATACCATGAGACTTTATTTGGTCTAAAGTTAATATTGAGGAGTCCTAAAGGCCACTGCTTCCTGCCTTCCTGAATGTATAATTTACCACTGTGCTGCCACCTCTGTCCCTAACATTTCCAGTGACTAAGGTGGAAGAGTCTGTGAGCTCAGCAATGACATAATTTCGTAATTACAATTATATCAGACTGTTGCTAGACTAATTTGTGAAAGAATGTTCCCGATTTACACACCAGACCCAGATATTTTATAAACAGACACAAGAGGCTGCAGATGCTAAATCTGGAGCAAAAACAAACTGCTGTAAGAACTCAGTGGGTCAAGCAGCATCTGTGGAGAAGGGATGGTTGATGTTTCAGATCCTAATCCAGGGTCTTGTTGCTGCTTGACCTGCTTAGTTCTTCCAGCAGTTTGGTTTTTGTTACAAAAAGAGGTTTTTTACAAAATTAGCTGGGACAGAGTGACTTTGTCATGTCTGAATCAGGTGCTTTAATGCGAGATGGTCTGTTCAAAACTATCCTACTTGTGTTTTGATACATCTGAATGACCTGCTAGTCATTTCAGTTAAGAATCCACATTTCTGTGTTCTGGAGTCATATATAGGTTACAAAGGTAAGGAAGCAGATTTCCTCTGTGAAGAATATTAATTATTTAATTACATAAACTTAATTGCCCTAACTGCTGCCTTGGATTTGAAGTCATATTTCTGGATAGTTAGGCCAAACTTCTGGATTACTAGTTTAGTAACTTGACCATTACACCACCAGGTTGATTGAGCAAGGGTTAGGTCATTAATCAATGGGAAAATTAGGAACTCATGGGTCAGGTTTGGTCATCAAATTGGGGAAAGAGGTAGTACGCAATCAGCAACTTGGCAGAGCTGGACGTATGATCAGATTGAGGGTGTAGGGGTCATGACGTGAGGAGATTGAGCAAAGAAAACCAGAAGAACTGTCAAAAGAGGATCTACCTAAAGTAAGTTTCTCATACTTGATGGCTTGGAACCTATTCAGATAGGTTCCATGCAGAAGGAGGCCCTGCATGAGGTATGAAAGCATGTTTCGGTGCTCTTAAACCACATCATCGTAGGTAATACATACATGGATTAAAATTATGGAAGTGTGGGTAGCACATTGCTGGATTTCTCTGCATATAATCAGGCGTCTCCATTGATTTGTGCAGTAATGGAGGATCTAGAAGGAAAATTACAAACTTTGCAATCTATGCATTAAATCCCTGAGCTTTTTGTGAGCTGGTATCATTTCACAGAAATTCAAATACATGGCGCACATAAACCTTGTGTTGCAGAAGTAATTTCTAGGCTATGAAGTCCTATAAGAGCAAATCTTCATCATCGGCACCCAAGCTGAAACCTCTACTTCCTTTGCTGATTCTGAGATTACCTGTGCCGCAGGAGATCTTGTCCCAGTTCCTCTCCTGTTGTCCAGGAATTCACTGGGCACAGAAAGTTCTTGCCTGCAAGCAATATATAGGGAGATACTGAATTTGCTGTCAATTTGTTTACAACTTATATACATCATTTAGGTTTGATAAAATTTCAGAATGATAAGGTACTTGATGTAGTGCATAGAATCAAAGAAATTCCACTTCAAGCAGTCAGTGATTGAAAATTTCATTATAAATTCATCAGCAATACATCAGAGAGGTTATCAAGCAATGTTTTTATGCAAGGGATTATCAAGATTTGGGAGAATAATTTCTTGTGTAGTGCCTGGCAAGATTAATGAGAACTTGATGCAACTCGTACAAGAAGAACTGAATGTGCAGAAAGTGGCTCAAATGAGTATTCTTTTGAGAAAAGAAAACTGAGATTAAACTAGGGATATTAAATGACATGGGGAATGAGGGGATTGCAGGATTAGACTGTTGTAGAGATTAAACTGTAAAGATTAAACTAGACAGGGTGCATATTAAAAATGGGCAGTGATGGAAGGGTGAGATTAGACTGGGTTAGTTATTAAAAGGAATGGACAGGGAAGAGTTTGAAGTATGATTTGATAGGTTGAAATATTAAAGCAAATGGGAAGTTAACATATTGGGTGGAATACTAAAGGCCATATTGGTTGGGATAACATAGGGAGTGAGGGGGAACTTGGAATTGGTGTAAATGGGATATTGAATGAAGTATTGCAGATATTGGAAATCCAAAACAAAAACAGAAAATATTGCCTCATTCCCAGCGCGGTCTGCCTTTGGCCTCCTACACTGTTGCAGCATTGCCTAATATAAGCATGAGAAACAGAATCTCATCTTCCTCCTAGGTTCATTGTTCCCTTGGGATGCAATATTGAATTCAAGAATTTCAGGTAACCAGCTATTTTTTCCCCATGAATGTTGCTGGATATTTCAGTTAAAATCTGTTCCTTTATTTATTTTCTCATCTGTCAACTGCCAATATATTAATGATAATCTGAAAATTTTGTTCTATACCCAATCACAGACATTTCCTCTGTTCTCTCTATTCCTCCTCCATTCTGCAACTTGAAACGTACTTGTTTTCTCAGCTTTCCAGTTCTGCTGAAGGATCACTGACCTGAAACTTTCTCCCCTACCCTCCAACCCCTGATGCTGCCTGACCTGCTGGGATAGTAATATAGTGTTTGAATGAGAGTCAAGGTTGGGATTTACTGTAAGGAATATTAAAGGATTCAGGGAATAAAGAAAAGAGTGGGACTCGAATGGTTATATTATTAAATGGATGGGCAGCAAGGTGCATAGTTTAGTCCTGGCAGGATATTAAATGATGTGGGAGCCATAGAGTGGTGGGATTAGACTGGTCAGACAGTAAAAGGTAAAGGGAGTGAGGAGCGAGGAGACTTAGATTGAGTAGAACTTCAATGGTGAGTAAGGAGTGGATAGTATTAACTAAGTAGGATACTTTAAGGTGTTAGAGGATGTGAATTGAGTGTGATTCGACTGCATGGGATATTAAAGGCTATAAAGAGTGGAAAAAGGATGGGATATTAAAAGGTATATGTAGTGAGGGAAAAACTGGGAGTAGACAATAACATATTGAAGGTTGAGGGAAGTGGGTGTTGCCTATGGGATTAGATTGGATGGAATTTTAAGGAACATCGGGAATGAAGGGAGATAGTGTCTAGGATGATTGGATTATTACAGGGAATAGGAGGTTGGATAGTAAAAGTTCTGTGTTGTAAGAGAAGAGTAGGGTTGAACTTAGTGTTCCCTCTTTTATGTTGCTGTGTGAGTAGAATTTGACACTATAAAGCGAATCTATCCAATCTGGAGAATCTTTGCTCACCATCAAAGCAGGATACCTCTAATGCAATGTTAGCTTTCCTCTTGTTGCCAGTCCACTCCAAAAGGCATGGTGGATAGCCTCTGGCTCCTTCAGGGCCATACTTGGCCTTATGCATTGCCTGTAGTAACTTGTGCTGACATACAGACTTAAATCCATTGTAACCATGATCTGACACAAACCTGTTGCATAAAAGCAGAAAGAGAAGGATGTAAATCATGCATTTTTATCTTTAACATGTTTCAGATGCTGCCTTTCCAGTCTAGAGCAACTGTGGCAGTGGGTGTCTCCAGGCCTTGCATCATTCCTGTTTATGCCAGAGGAAGATCTCCAGTCTCTGCAGATCCTGATAGCACAGCACTTATCCACGATCTGGGGAAGGGGAGCAGCAGAATTGGGAAGGGGAGGCAATGGGAGATGAGGTAGTGCAGTGCTTGGCAGGAAAAGGGCATGAAAGTGATCAGTGTGGCTGGAAGAGATCAGTGTAAGGGGACAATGGGCTGGAGGGAGGGTCAGAAGGGAGGAGAGTGGGGTTGACAAGAGGCTCTTGAACACATAGTAAAATGACTTCTTAAAGTTGCCATAAATTGAAATAAAGCAGCAACAGCTTTCAACCCACCCTTGGTTCTTGATATTGTCTCCATGAATATTGCAGCAATGAAAGCTCAACCCAATTCATGGGAGTTCCAGGTACTTCTGCACGAAAATCATTGCTGATGTTGAATGTTTCGACTTAGAGCCACCAATATAATAATATTCACTTGGAAAATATTTCAAATAATACAGTAGTTAATAAAGTGATCCCCTATGCTCTTCATTAAGAGTTGGAAAGATCTGCACACAGTCCACTTTCCCAAACAGATGGTGTATCTATCGGTACAGGGCAGGATTAGACTTGCCTTGACAACTAGGTTAACAAGTTTGCCCACACTTGAAGGCAAAGTGCAAATGAAATCAAACTAAGAAAGGGGTTCTGGTGAGCTGCCAGGATAGAATTATTTAAAAAAAAACATTTGACAGATTTGGTCAGCCTTTCATGGTTTCACACCTAATTCCACATGCCTGGCTCAGCTTGAACTGATCTACCTCACAGAATACTCACTTCAGAAGATACTTGTCCATTTTAGGTGAGGGAGCGAAACAACTGAGACATGTAGCCAATAAGAGCCAGCCTCTCTCTGCATTCTTATCATTGATGTTTCTCCACACTTGATTGGCTATTTGAGCGAGGATTTCATTGCGTAGATTGGAGTTGGCCAACCCTATTTGGGTTATGTAATTACCAAAGAGGGTTTCTTGAGCTCCATTCAGATGGGGGTCCCCCATGAATCGTAGTATCTGAAAGAAGAACACTATCATCATCCTGTCCTGAACAAGATGTAAATCTGCAAAGAGCAGAAACTGTAAGGTATCTCAATTACTGGAATTCTCCCATTTTCGTCTCCTTTCTTCTACCCTCAGCTTTCCTCTCCACACAATCAAATCTCATCCCTTCTTTGGCTCCTTTCCACCCACCTTTCCCTCTTCTCTTCTGCCTTTTCCTCTCCTTAACCCACAACTCTCACTTACTTTGTCCTTCCTCTGCACCACAGTTCAGTGAATATTGGAAGCCAAGGAGCAGTTTCATAAATGATCTAAGTCAGTGAGTCCAGCAAACTAGGCAACCGCTTTGCTAAGCACCTGCACTCTGTGTGTCATGGCAATCTGGAGCTCCTGGTTGCTAGCTATTTTAATTCTCCTTCCCATTTCCACACCAACCAGTCTGCCCTTGACCTCCTCCACTGCCAGGGTGAGGCCAAATGTAAACTTGAAGAATAGCACCTCATATTCCGCCTGGGTAGTCTACAACCCAATGGCATAAACACTGGATTCCCTAATTTCAGGTAACCTGCTCCAGACTATTTGAATAGGGGAGCCCAATCTTTTTCTTATCTGACATTGACACCCAAACACATGCACATATATACTGTTCCAAAAGTTGTGTTCATTCTCTATTCTCACTTTATATTCTCACATCCACAAAAGCAAATGTACGGATATATACATTATCAAACCAAACTAGCATAGAAACGTATGCAAGCACTTTTAACAGGTTTCTTGTCCTCGCCTGGCATTCACACACACCTGCTCACACATAAACAAGCACACCCAAGTAAACACATGTAGTTGCATATAGGAAACAGATCGTGTTCATTATTAATAAAATGAGAACAGGCTTTTCTTCTCAGTGATCCAGGAGCAATGGGCCAATTAAAGCACAAAGGCATGGAAATTCTTGTGCACCTCAATGTGTGCACCAAATTGACGTCACAGCAAGATGCCAATAATTTTTTTTTTGGTCCAGGATTACAGCCCACTACTCCATGGCTGCAAATCAAGACTTCCATTGGAGACTCAGGTGGATTGTAGCATCGGATGTCAGGAGGATCAGATGGCTTACTGTTGGCAGAGGGATGGACCAGCGTGTCAGAAGGTTTGGAGTCAAGGCTTCCTGAGGAGTGGCTGTGAGGTTGGGAGTGGAGAGACACTGAGTAGATGGGTAGAAGGATGAAAGATAAGTAAAGAACTTATCTTGGTGGGGTCCTAATCCCCCACCAAGTTCTCCTCCAATTCTCTAGGGGTCATACAGTGCACAAGTGAAAGGGAAATAGGATCAGTGGCCCTGGGAATGTTGTGCCGAATTCCCAGAGTGACTCAAGATACCCCAAACGTAGTTGTAACCATGTTACATACCGAAAAAAATTCCATTTTCAATGTCATAATATTGCTAAAAAAACAGCAACATGCAATTGCATTTCTAGGCACATTATCATCATTCTAGCTGAGATCATCTCAAGCAGACCAGGGAACTGAATATTTCATTTCCACAGCTAGCCACTAGGTTCAGCTCAGCTAATGCATGTCCCTCAACTTTTTTATCTGTGTCTCTTGAGATACCCTCCTGATCATGCTGAATGGTTAAGTCACTAGCTTCAGCGAGTTATTTGACTTCAGAAAGAAGTTACTAGTGACAATATATCAGTAACAGGGATATTCTGTCTAAACAAAACTTACTATCATTTTCCTACAAAAGTGTGAGGGTCTGATTTACCATTTAGACATCCTTGTTACTTTTCTAGGCAAGAACAACAAAATAAAATCAAAGGAGAAGTTTTAAGCTTTGCTTTCATGGGGAAACTAAATTGAAATCTTCACAAATGCCATCCTACTGAGAGTTATAGTTTTCAAAATCCATATATGCAAAAAAAATGCTCTTAGTAATACCTGGGACTGAGTCAGTGGCTACAGTCTAACTGAGGGGTTCTACTAGTTTGATAATATTGTGAGCTTATACAAGTATAATATCCCTAAGAAAGAGGTGCCCTAATAGGGCAGGAGAGAGTCCTTTGGTCATTCCCTGTCCTCCACCAATGCAGCTGTATGAAAAGAAGTGGAGCAGGCCACAGCAGGACAAGGAAAATTGGAGGAGACTCATGTCAAGTGACTGCTTCAGAGTACAGTAGGTGGAGACCTGGGAACAGGCAATTACGCTAATCAACTACACTCCATGTATTGGAATAAAGGACACAAATAGTTCTGTTCTTAGGATCTTACCAGCTTGAAGACTGTAACAGCTTCTTGCCTTAAGTCCTCATCTGTTTGGGTCAATGCTTCTTCCAGTGGAATGGTCAACATACCAAATAATTGGTTCTGGACAGAAGAAGGCACCAGTGAGTGCATAAGAAGAACAGCTTGTTCATGTAACATGTAGTCTGCAGAGCGTCCCACACAGACCTACCCTGAAATGAGTCCGTACAAATCTGGAGAAAGGATAGTTGTTGATATCAAGAGGCATTGATAGCTGTTGCCCTGACTCCATCTTTGGAATTTCAGTCTGGATAATACAATCTGTGTGGATTTCTTTACTAACTGCAAAACAAAACATCAAAACATGAACAGCTTTCTCCTGGAAAGGGAGTTCTTGATTTCTCAAATATAAATGTTCAAGAGCGAAAATGGAGACCACTGACTTATTAGCCTGTCAGTTGTCAATATAGAATCATTAGAGTGATTTCTAGGATGGGGGGGGGAGTGTGTTGGTGGGGTTATCTTATCTGGAGAGCTTGAGTAGAACTATGTCTAAGGCTGAACATGCGTACAAAATCATCGGGGAGAAAAGCCTAGGGATGGGGGAGCTTCAGGGATCTGAAGGGTTGACTGATGAGTAGAGAGGTTGGGGTAGAACAACTGGCAGAGGAGTTGGAGCAAGGGTCAGCTGTCAGGGTTCAGTGGGGGTTGGGGGCAATCTGTAGCAGAGCGATTGGGGGTGGTCAGGTTATGTGATAGCTGCCAGAAATTGTGGGAGGAAAGTTAATGGCATTATTTCCAATAACACACTTTCTGAATATAATGCAGGTAACCTTTTTGCTGTTGTCTGGTGTATCACATTTATTTACAACTGTAATACTTCCATTAGAAAGGTAGAGTTTCAGAGAGAGGGAAAGTGAGTAATATAGTGATAGAGACAAGCGTGAAAGGAGGGAACAACAGAGGTTGAAAAATTCACTGAGTAATCAGATGAAAAGTTTACCTGCTGCAACTTGGAGTAAGGTGGCCAACTCAGCTGGAATGTCCAGGTGGGCAACGTTCACCACTTCTCTCATTGTTTGTTCCTGAGTTTAAATATAATGATTTTATAATTAAATTCTCTCTCAGGTAATAATGGCAGTACAACCGGAGTCTCAATGTGGAAACAACAACTATTAATTGAGAGCCGAAAATAACAGTAACATTTTAGGATGTGGCATATGAGGAATGAGGACAATGTGTGATGAGTGTTGCATACAGAGGGGAAATGGTGACTTTGGCCTTTTGATTCCCAAAAGCTTTCCATCACTGTAATTCTGCACAAATACAAACACAAACACGTTTTTTTGTCCAGTAACTGCAATATTTTCAGGGAGGTTTGTGGTCCTGTTGATAAGATGATGATCCTAAGTGTACTTTTGAGTGTTGTTACAGGCTAGGGATCATGATGAGGATGAGAATCCAATGTGTGATACAGTACTCCTGTATAAGGGACCATCCCCTAGTATGTTGGATTACACCCCAGTGATAGGATGAAAGAGGCATAAACTAAGAATGATATAGAAAGACATCTGTTACCATCTCAATCCTCTCCTGTTTTTGTTCTCGGATCTACAAAAAAAAAGAAAAATGTGTTTCTAGGTAAGCAGTGTACCAGCTCATGTTTCAAAAACATTTGATGATATTTCATAGTCACATAATTGATTTCCATACAATTTATTTGACCTCAGTCACCAGGCAATCTGTTCAAATACTGGAGAAAAGACTTTGTGTTTACTTGCTCAAGATGCAAGACACATATAGTGAGTTTGAAGTGTACAACTGACAGGCAACCAAAGATAGTGGAGAAACAGAGTTCTGATAAAGGGTCTTCAATCTGAAATGTTGGCCGTTTCTTTGACGTGAAATGTTACTCAGGTTCTCCTCCCACAGATGTAGCCTGACCTGACGAGTATGTCTAGCATTTTCTATTTTCATATATGTTGGAGATAGCAACCATTTTGTACACAGCAAATTGAATGAACAATAAAGTGAATGATTGGTTTGTCCCGACTAAGTTGGCTAGACTCCATCTCTTCTTCAGATAGTGACATGTAATTTTTCACATCCACCTCAACCACAGAGATGATAAAAATCAAACAGTGAACATGGAGCAGGTAGACACAGACTAGGTGGATTAGATCAACCTGGTGGAGGGAGACCAAGTAAACCAAGCAGATGCACACTAAGTGGATACTGACCAGGTGGATACTGGCCAAGTGGATATAGATCAAGTGTATCAGGTAAATATAGCTCAAATATATTGGGTGTACTTTGACCCAGTAGATAAGGCATTCATGGACAGATTGGAAAGAAAGCAGATGGATGCAGACTAAATGGATCAGGTGGACAAAGTGGAAATGGATAAGATGGGCCAGGTGGAATCAAACCAGGTGAACCAGGTAGACATGGATCAGGTGAATTTCAACTAAGTAAATTAGATTGACATGTCAAAATGGACCATGTGTACATGAACCAGGTGCTGAAGAAATGATAGACAACATGGGCTTGGACATGGCATCTGTGATGCTGCAATGTGAAATGTCTACTCAGTGTTCAAACTCACCCTGAGAAATCTTCTGCGATTTGTAAACATGAGAACAATGGATCGGACTTTGATCAAGTTTTCCTTAAACTTTTGGAATTTTTTCCTTAAAGATAAAAAAAGAAAAAAAAATGATGTGAAGGATGATCAGTCTCACAATCGGCTTGACATAACTCCAAAAAGTAACAGCACTGCTTCGGTTGTCCTATAGTTTCTGGGTACTTGTGCACAGTGCTGACAAAACCAACAACAGCACCTACGCAGATGGCCTCCCAATGCTCTCCTCTCCATAGCTTAATTATGCCTTGCACAGGACACTTAAGTTGTCTAAAGACAGGGGCTGCCAGATGAGTTGAATACTTCTGGCCCAATACACCAGGGATACTGCTTTTTTTTTTAAAATACTCCATTGCTTTTGTCTTCATCCTCTAGAATATTGTTGCCTTGAGGAACAGGTCCATTCCCTTGATGTAAGACTGAATGATTATTGAGCTCTGTCATACATGCCTAGATTTGCAATATTGCAGTCTACCTCACTAAAACATGGGGGCCAGGAGTGATCCTGGATAGGCTTGGATATCAAACTTTGCAGGGATAGGTGTGTTGACATGAATCCATACTTTACTGCCACCAGTCACCCTCTTGCAAACTATTCACCTTTGACCCTCAAATTCTGAAGATGTCAATGGTCACCATGCATTCACTGAATTACACCACAGACCCTTAGGCCCTTACACAAAGATAGGAACATACAAATTAGGATCAGGTGCAGCCATTCAGTCCTTTATTGATGCTTTGCCATTTAACAAGATCATGGCTGATCTGATTGTAACCGCAACTCAATTTTTTTTCCTTTCAAATTGTTTATGGTTCTCAGTTTTAACACCAGATTAATCTCTGCTTTTTGGATACAGGATTTCTCTCTTACCTGGCAATGTAGCCTCTGGCTGAAGCCTGAAGCAGTATGATTGTTCTCCGGAGTTTTGTATAACGCTTTCTGGCAAAAAATCCACGGGCATAGCGTTGCAGAGTAAGAGAGGCAATGAGCATGAGGCCATCCCGCTTACTGTCTAGAGTGTGGTACAAATTCTCCTTGATAAAAAGCTGAAACAAAACCAAATGGCAGCTTGTCACTCTTCAAGTATTGATAAGTGTACAGTTTTATTGAATTTTATGAGGAAGCTTCCAGCAGCTTCACCACCTTCTCCAGTGTAAATGTTAATTTAAGTTTTCAATGCCCAGTGTTTATAAACACCTAAATGGTTCCCATCTGGTGGTTTGGATTAAAATTATTATTTTCTTGATCTCCAGAACCACAAAACAAGAATGGCTATTAAGTTAAGGTTAAAAATAGTTATCACACCCAATGGCATCATCTCAACAAGCATCAAAATCCTTCCTGAATTTGTATCCAGCAATAGTCAGTGCCTCTGAAATTAAACATAAGATTTTGTATGTGGAACTGTACTCCATTTAGAAATGCATGCTTCAAATACTTATGCACTTAAATAGATACACTAAATTGGTGAGGTAATGGTACCCACACCTGTTTATCCTGGCACCAGTATAGTCCAGTTTTCAATCACAACCTGGAGCAAATGCATGTGCATGTTCTTCTCCCCTTTGGCTGCATGATAAATGATTGTTAGTGAAGCAACACCATACACCTGTGGAATGACCATGTGCTGGAGCTGGAGCCCTAATTGATACATGATTGCTAGACGTTATGGAATGTTATGATCCTCCATGTACAGTGGGCCTCCAGTTTTGAGGATTGTCCTCAGGGATCACCTACTATTTCTGGTAAGGATGATTTGGATGAGAACCATCAAAGACAGCCTACATAGGAAGGACAATGCAAGTGCATGTTTATATGTTTATTGTGTTTGGACAGCCAGAAAGGCTGTGAATTGACAGGGAACATGCTACCTTTGTCCTTTTCTAACGTCCTGCAGTACCATCAATGGAGTCAAGAGCCCACTTGGGAAGTGGTGGGCAAATTTCTCCAATGTAGTGGTTGTTGCAGCAGGTTTTAGCCTCCATGGAAGCACAAGTGGAGGCCATCCAAAATCTATATGTCTCAGTGGAAGCTTAGTACACTCCCAGCTTGGTGCCAGCCAGGTGCAGACAGCTACTATCAGACACTTGTAATCAAATGTTGGCAATGGACTTGGAGGCAATGACAGCAGTGGTAGGTTTCCAGCAGACTGCAAGGCTATCATATGGCTGGTCCCAGAAGAATGCCAGAGGTTATTAAATATGTAAACTACACACTAACATGATCTTTTCTATTCTTTTAGGATTTTTTTGCTTCAGTATCCATGAACTGAATCCCAACAATAATCTCTCCATAGAACTATACCCTTAGTAAGAATTATAATATTTGGAATTATACTTTACATCTTATTTCCTTATATATATTTTGGACTAAAGATGGAAGGGGTTTTAGGAAAATGTATTTTAAACATAGAGAGCTGGTTATTTTTTGGAGGCCACTACATACAAGTGTGGTGAAAACTGAGTCAAAATCAGGGATTTCAAAAGGAAAGTGAATAGACACAAGGGAAAATAGTTTGCAGTCTAGAGAAGTAAAAAACAGATTGTTTTACCAGGATCCAGCACAGTCTCAATGGGCCAAATAGCCTCCCACTGTGCTGTAATAATTCTTTAATATTACACCTCAATGGGAGTCTGTTTCTGTAGAAATTTGCCCCAGTGGAAGTCAGTGCCTTCAGGAGGACAGAACACTGGATCAAAATGTTTTGGGGTCAATTGGAAAAAAATTCCCTAGTAATCAATGTTTTCAGAAAACTAAAATAAAATTATGTCCCTTCTACAGGAAAGGCAATGTAAAATGATGTATTAGTGCACTTGAGTTTGCTATGTAATGAATTTGTGATCAGACCTTGGTAAGTCCAATGCTGTACATTCCTCTACTGACTGGAACAATCTGTTTCAAAATGGCAACGCAGTTTTCACCATCTGCCTTTATTTGATTTGTTAGTCCCAATAAGATTTTGTACCTGCAAAAAAATTGTTTTATTAATCTCAGCTGAGTAACAATACAATTTACCCGTCTGTAACAGTGACTATATGGCAAATTAAAAGCCTGTCAACAGAGAATGCTGTAGCATGCAAGTCATTTGGTCTTCCATTGGTTTAGCATCCACTTAGATTTCTTTTCAAAACATTACAGATTTCTCAATTCTTTTATCCACTGTTTTTATTCATAGAAAGAAAGACTTGGATTTAAATGGTGTCTTTCAGCTGCTTCATCGATGACCTCCCCTCCATATTAAGATCAGAAGTGAGGGATGTTTGATAATTGTGCAATGTTCAATTCCATTCACAACCCCTCAAATAATGAAGTGATTTCATATCTCCACATTGCAAAATGTAGACATCATTCAGACAAGCGCTTATATAACATTTGTGCCAAGCAGTCTTTGTTGTGGTTACCCGCAATAAATAGAGGACCAGGAGAAGCAGAAGATTCCTCAAGAAGTTAAACTTTTATTTGCAAAGAAAAGTTGAGACAGCCAGACAGTCAGTTACCAGTCACCAGTCACCCTCTGACTACTGCTCTCTCTGACATGTTTAATGAGCTACACTAAATCAAAAGTGTCTCCCTAGGAATGGGCTAACTATTTCTTTAATTAGCTATATGTTTCCTAAGAGTTTCCCGCGCTTGAGCTGAAGAAGAAGGAGGCCCAGCAGCCATCTTAAGGAGATCAGCAGCCATCTTAAACACAGAGCAGACTATGAATAAAAAAAGGTATAGCCTCTACTTTCTATATATTCTATATCCTCAATAAAAGAGAATCTAACCACCAAAATTCAACACCATTATAACAATTATGGTTTATTGATATGTACCCTTTTAAGATTTGTACCATGTAATTCACTCCTGACTATGTATATATAGTTACATTGTTATTATTAAGTGGACTAGAACTGGTTTGTCTGTCTGGAAGGAGTCACACTTCTCTGTGAATTGTTTTGTTTAATAAAGCAATTTATGAATTTAACTTGCAAATGAAAAGCAGATGCTGGAAAATCTGAGATAAAAACAGAAAATGCTGGAAACACACAGGTCGGGCAGCATCTGTCAAAAGAGAAACCAAGTTAATTTTTTAGATCAGAGATCTTTCTCTTCCAGGAAAACCAACTTTGAAGAAGTTCTCATCAGCTTTCCACCAGGATTTCTGTCTACCTCTTTTGCCTTGTTTATCCTGTGTTTCTCTTTCCCTTCTAATTTTCTTTAAGGTTTTGAACAAAACTCGCGAGTTCTGACAAAGGGTCTCTTACCTTAAACACCAACTCTGTTTCTCTTTCCACAAGATGCTGAGTATTTCCAGTATTTCTTGTTTTTATTTATATTAATGTAAATTACTTGTCCTGAAGTATGTTTTAGGCAGATATCATTCACCATCTCCAAAATGTACTGTAGCAAATCAGCAGGGTGATAAGCAGCATTTTCCAAACTGTGATCTAACTTCTTGAAGCACAACAGCAGCAGTTGCATGGCAATGCCAAATGCAAGTCCTCCTTCTTGTCACACACTATCCTGACTCTCAAATATATTCAGCTCCTTCATTTTTGCTGGATTTAAATCTTGGAACATCTGATAGTATTGTGGGAATGCCTTCGCCAGATGGGTTGGAGATCAAGAAAATGGCTTCACATTATTTTTACAAGGGCAATGAAGGAGGGACAATAAATTCTCAATTTACCCTTCAACCTTTAATTTATACGGTAATGCAAGCACGCAATCTAACCATTCTACTCATTAATTGACCTCATCCTCTCCTGCGCTATCCACCTATGCACTTTGGGTTTAGTTTCATTAAAATTCACAACTATTAAAAATGGCACTAAGAACACCAGAAACTCACTTTGCTTAATTATCAAGAAAAACGTGTTTAATCCCATTTATGTGAATACATATCCACAGCACAAAGAGGAATAATCAGCTAATCTCCGAGGTCCTTCAAGTGCTAACAGTTTCCCTAGCATTGGTCATCTTATTATGCAAGTCTAGTAGAAACATAAAAATTAACAGAGTTTGGATACAGAATCCCCAAGTGCAGATGGACCCTATACCAACCTCTTGATGAAATTATCAAAGGTAATCCTCACAGGGTAGCCCTCCTTACGGATCCTGATGGTCTCCAGAATCCCCGAATATCGCAGTTGTGAGCTGACAACATCAACCTCAAAGAGTTCAGGCTCCTGCAGAAAGGAAGATTTCCATATCAGTTTCTCACTCAGTATGTTACCTTTCTTTCACATACAATCTTTAACTTCTCTTGTAGGTTTTCTTTCTTTTTTTCCTTCTTGGGAAAAAATTAGCTCCTAACTGGGAAGTGGCCCTATGGCACACTTCAGCCTGTTGGCCAAGTATTGCTCTTACATGTGTAAGTGCCTCAAGAGAAACCTTCCTTCAGCATCTTCCATACACAGCTAAGTTTTAATGAGGGTCCTTCCATCTGTTAAACCCTGTAATGCTGAGACCAACATGGACCACAGATCAAAAATACAACATTCCACAAGGTTCCTACCGTCTTTGTCAGCTGATTTTTCATTTTTCCGATCCTCTTCTACTGTTAACAATTTGTTAAGTCACCTGCCTCACATCATCCTTTCACAGGATCTCAGACTGTACTTCCACTCAGCTTCCTCATTCTTCCTCCCTTTGCAATGCAGACTTTTAAAAGGCCCAAATTTGTGTCAAAAAATACAGAATAGAAAGGACTGCAACTGACATAGCAGGAAAGTACAGTAATCTCCTAAATTATGACTGACAAAAATCCATGCATTTCCCTCTTCTGTTGAATCACCATCAGTCTCCCTAGGTTGTTTCATGGTCTGGTATTGCAATTCAAATGCACAGTAATGTACGAAGGTACAGAGAGTAGTGGATTCAGCCCAATACATCACTGGCACACTCCTCCCACCATCAGTAGTATCCACATGAGGCGCTGCCTCAAGAGGACAACATCTATCATCAAAGATCCCCACCATCCAGGCAATGCCATCTTCTTGCAGTTACCATCGGGCAGGAAGTACAGAAGCCTGAAGTCCCACACCACCAGGATCAAAAACAGCTACTTCCCTTCAACCATTTGGTTCTTGAACCAACCTGCACAACCCTAATCACTACCTCAGTATAGCAACAATATCACCACTTTGCACTACAATGGACTTTATTTTTTTTCTAATTGTGTTCTTTCTTGTATAATTTTTGTATACTTTATGTTTAATTTATGTTTTTCTTGTGAATGTTGTGTATCTGATGCTATGTGCCTGTGATGCTGCTGCAAGTAAGTTTTTCATTGCACCTGTGCATACATGTATTTGTGCATATGACAATAAACTCGATTTTGACTTTGACCTTAGCCAGACATGAACTGCTCACTTTGCAGGTAACTGTCTGTTCATCTTTACTTGAGCCTATGTCTTCTTATCGAAGAGTCATAGAGTCATACAGTAGGGAAACAGGCCATTCGGCCCACCACATCCAGGCTGACCAGTGGGCACCCTTCCGTATTAATTCCATCATGCAGCACTTGGCCCATTGCCTTCCATGCCAAGGTGATTTAAGTATTTGTCTAGACACTTTTTAAATGCTGTCAGTGACTCTGCTTCCACCACTCTCTCCGGCAGTGTATTCCAGGTAGTCACCACTCTCTGGGTGAGAAAGGTTCCCCTCAGATCCCCTCTTAAATCTCTTACCCCTTTAACTTAAATTTATGTTCTCTAGTTTAATTATCAATACACTTATTTACCTCCTTAAAAAAATCAGTCAGATTGGTCAGACAAGATCTGCCCTTGACAACACCATGCTGGCTATCTCTGATCAGTCCCTGCCTTGCTAAACTTCTGTCAATTTCCAACACATTAAGTATAATTTACTTATTCTCATAAAAAAATAATGTTTTTGCTCTTTCATTCTTACTGGTGTGGTGCAGTGTAACATTTGGTTCCATGGTTTAGCATTCTCCTGAATGAGATTGTCAGAAATTGAGAAAAGAAAAAGTCATTGTCAGTTAAAGTACTCCCAGATCCCAATATTTCCACTGCAAAATTAAAATACTGAGGGATGCTGGAAATACTCAGAAGGTCAGGGGCATTTGTGGAGAGATTTATCGTCACAACTTATTTTAAGTCATTTGTCTGAAATGACATCACTGTTTTCCTCTTCACTCTTACTGCCTGACCTGCTAAGTAGTTCCAGCATTATCTATTTTAATTCATTGCTTTTATTAGTTCACTTAATGCACCCTTAAACCAATGCCATTTCACCAGCTCCCAAATAGTTCATTTATATTATATCCCAGACCCCAAGGTCAATACCCCAACTCCTGAGTTCAGCTTACCTTTTTGTTATTTGGCTTGATGCAGCGGACAAAGAAAGGATTGCAGCTGAAAAAATGCAAGTGTTATGTTAACTATTATCAGTTTATCAAATCAGTGTTACACTTTGCAAAAAGTGTTAAAGTATCACATTTATATCGCAGCTTATCAGATCTCAGAAATGGTTTAGAACATTTATCAAACAATTAATTACTTTAAATTTGCTACACAGGTAAACATTTCAGCCATTTGAACACAGTTTAATCCCACAGAGGTAAGGAGGGTGGGTGATATGTTCATCTGTTTTGGGTCTTTGGTTTAAATAATACTGTTGGTCAAGATTCAAGCAGAATTTTCAGCTCTTCTTTAAATCACACCAAGGGACATTTACTGTTCACCAGAGCCACCAGAAAACCCAAGGGATGTTAGGTTAGGGTCTAGCACTGGGCTAGGCTTAGTGCTGGGTTGGAATTAGCAGATGGTGGGTAAGGGAAATATAATTTTAATATCCCCAACTGACCTTTCCATCTTCTCCACCAGTTCCATCAGAGACTGTTGGAATTTGGCTGCCACAGTGGGAGCATACCTTCGGCTGATGGTACTGTTCTTATTTGACATCATCTTCATGGTTTGCCCCACGAAAAGACTGGTCAGAATCTAACAAGCAAAGGAAATACATTATGTCATTAAATTAATTCTGTTGTTAAAATAATTTAATCCAGTTATTAATTTTTATGGTCCCCAGAGATTCTGTGGTGGACTAGGATTAGGAAGAAGGGAGGGTTTTGGGTAGGTGGGGAAGATTAGGATTAGAGTTAGGATTTGGTTTGGGGTAAATGTTTATGCTCAGTGTTTGGATCTGGAAGCAAGAGGGAAACTGCTCCTCTTTTGATGGCCTTGTCATCTTTATTCCACTGGTAACTTTTTAGGTCATGTCTCCCATTGCTTCTTGTCCACTTTTACTTGCCATCTTCTATCTCGACTAAGGGTGTTTGAGAGTTGTGTACGGTATATTGGTAGGAAGAATAAAGGTGTATTGTAGCCGAACGTGACAGGTTCCCAAAAGGAAAACTCGGAGACGTTGTGGCTGAATCGGAGCACACTTTACTGTGTGAAGCAAAATGCATGCGCACACAAAGATACCCGAGAGCCTCTCCGGCGGACGTGACGTCAGGATCCCGCCGGATGGCCCGCCCCGCGGTTCGCTTGCGACACGCTACTGCGCGTCTGCCCGTGGCTGCCGATGGCGGTTCGAGTTTCGTAAGTACGGGTCGCTACACCACCCCCTCGAGAAGCGTCCATTGGGGGCGTGGGGCCCCCAGTCTGTGTGTCCTTCTTGGGTGGCCTGACCCATCGGTGCGGTGAGGGTACCTTCATCGGCTGTTCAATGTCCAAATGTGCCGGTTTGAGGTGGTCCACCGTAAAAGTCTCTTCGCGGCCACCCACCTCCACGACACACATAGATCCATTGTGCTGGAGCACCCTGAAGGGTCCCTCGTATGGCCTCTGCAGCGGTGACTTGTGCATGCCCCTACGGATGAAAATGTACTCACAGTCTCAGAGGTCCTTAGGGATAAAGGACAGTGTAGTGCCATGTCTGGAGGTGGGAACCGGTGCCAGGGTCCCTACCTTATCCTGTAGCCTTGTCAGCACTTCCGCCGGCGTCCCTGCTGGACCTTGGGCCTCTGGCACGAACTCGCCTGGGACTGTCAGGGGAGTGCCGTAGACCAACTCCGCTGAGGAGGTGCCCAGGTCCTCCTTGGGGGCTGTGCGGATGCCCAATAAAACCCAGGGGAGCTCATCTGTCCAGTTGGGCCCCCTGAGGCGCACCACCAGGGCTGATTTGAGATGCCTGTGGAACCGCTTGACCAAACCGTTGGACTGGGGATGGTACGCTGTGGTGTGATGTAACTGGGTGCCCAAGAGCTGCGCCAGTGCTATCCACAGGCCTGACGTGAACTGTGCCCCTCTGTCGGAGGTGATGTCCGCTGGGAGTCTGAACCTGGCGATCCAGTTTGCGATGAGCGTCCTGGCGCAGGATTCGGTGGACGTGTCTGTTAGTGGCACAGCCCCCAGCCACCTGGTGAACCTGTCAACCATGGTAAAGATATACCTGGTGCCCTGGGAGACGGGCAGGGGACTGACGATGTCCACGTGGATGTGCTGAAACCTCCCGAGCGTCGGCTGGAACTGCTGGAGGGGGGCCTTCACGTGCTGCTGGACTTTGGCGGTCTGGCAGTGTATGCAGGTCCTGGCCCAGTGTCCGACCTGCTTGCGCAAACCGTGCCAAATGAATTTGTCCGCTACCAATTTGATAGACGCCCGGATGGATGGGTGGGCCAGGCCACGTAGCGTGTCGAAAACCCGTCACCTCCATGCTGCTGGTACCACAGGCCGGGGTCTGCCGGTAGACATGTTGCACAGGAGCCGAACTGCAGTTGAGCCGACAGGGACGTCCTCCAACTGGAGTCCCGAAACGGCGGTGCGGTAGGCCGGGATCTCTGTGTCCGCCTGTTGCGCCTGTGCCAGCGCCGTGTAGTCGACCCCTGGGGATGAGGTGGTCACTGAGTGGATGTGGGGGTGGGACAGCGTGTCGGTGACCACGTTGTTCTTCCTTGCGATGTGGCGGACATCCACGGTGAACTCTGAAATAAAGGAGAGGTGCCTCTGCTGCCGAGCCGACCATGGGTCCAATACTTTTGCAAGGGCGAAGGTGAGGGGCTTGTGGTCTGTATATATGGTGAAATCTCTTCCTTTGAGGAAATACCGGAAGTGCCAGATAGCCAGGTAGAGCACCAGCAACTCCCTGTCGAAAGCGCTGTACTTAACCTCCGGTGGTCGCAGGTGCCGGCTGAAAAAGGTGAGCAATCGCCACTGGCCCTCAATGAGCTGCTCCAGGACTCCGCCGACCGCCGTGTCGGAAACGTCGACTGTGAGCGCCGTGGGCACATCGATTCTCGGGTGTACCAGGAGGGTTGCTTTCGCCAACGCTTCTTTGGTCCACTCGAAAGCCTCCGTGGACTCCACGTCCCATGCCACCTCTTTGGCTTTGTTGGCCATCAGACCGAACAAGGGCCTCATGATGCGCACCGCCGGCGGCATGAACCGATGATAGAAATTCACTATCCCCACAAATTCTTGCAGGCCCTTGCCTGTGCTGGGTCTGGGGAACTGGCGGATGGCCTGGACTTTGTCCAGTAGTGGGGCAACACCATGCTGGCTGACCCTGTGGCCCAAGAAGTCGATTTCCGTCAGCCCGAATTGGCACTTCGCCGGGTTGATTGCCAGTCTGTGGTCGCTCAGGCACTGGCAGAGTTGGCGCAAATGTGCCACGTGCTCTTGGCGTGACTTGCTGGCCACCAAGATATCATCTAGGTAGATGAAGACGAAATCCAGGCCTCACCCTAACGAGTCCATAGGCCTCTGGAAAGTCTGGGCGGCTTTCTTGAGGCTGAAAGGCATCCTTAGGAATTCGAACAACCCGAAGGGGGTGATGAGGGCTGTCCTGGGCACATCGTCAGGGTGTACAGGGATTTGATGGTACCCCCGGACCAGGTCGATTTTCGAAAAGATGGCCGCCCCGTGCAGGTTTGCCATGAAATCTTGGATGTGAGGCACTGGGTATTGGTCAGTGGCATCATTGAGTCTCCTGTAGTCCCCGCAGGGTCTTCACCCTCCTGCGGACTTGGGTACTGTGTGTAGCGGAGATGCCCACGGGCTGTCCGAGCGACGGATGATCCCCCATCTCCTCCATCTTCCGAAACTCCTCCTTGGTGAGGTGGAGCTTGTCGGGTGGGAGCCTATGGGCTCGGGCGTGCAGTGGTGGTCCCTGTGTGGGAATGTGGTGTTGCATGCCATGTTTGGGACCGGTAGTGGAGAACTGCGGGGTGATGATGGAGGGGAAATCTGCCAGCACCCTGGCGAACTCATCGCCCGAAAGTGTGACTGAGTCCAGGTGGAGGGCCGGGAAGTGGGCTTCTCCGAGCTGGAAGGTCTCGGCGTGGACCAAGTGCCAGCCCTTCAGGTCGACCAGGAGGCAGTTGGCCCGTAGGAAATCCACCCCTAGTAACGGCCGTGATACCGCTGCTACCGTGAAGGTCCAGGTGAAGGAGCTGGGTCCGAAACGCAGCAAGATGGTGCGCGTGCCATATGTTCGGACGGTGGTGCTGTTTGTGGCGGTGAGGTCAGGGCCTGGGGCTGCGTTATGGGTGTCCATGTTGGAGGGGGGGGAAGAACGCTGATTTTGACCCTGGTGTCCACCAGGAAACATTGCCCGGAGTGCTGGTCCCAGAGGAATAGGAGGCTGTCTCAATGGCCAGCCGTCGAAGCCACTAGCGACGGCCGGCCCCGGCGTTTCCTGGGAAGGCACATGGTGGGCAGCAGCGGCGCGCATTTGACCCCCATCTCTGATGGTAAAAGCACCATCAGTCTGAACCTTCATCCTTGTCTCCTGCGGGTCTCGGTGGCTTCGGTTGTGGGGTTTTGGCCTTGGGCTGTGCGTTCATGGTTAGGTAGATGGAAGCTGCTCCCCGCTGCTTACTCTGCCACAGAATGTCCGCCCTGGTCGCAAGTCTGCGCGGGTCGCTGAAATCCTCACCCGTGAGGAGGAGGCGAATGTCCTCCGGCAGTTGCTCGAGGAACAACTGCTCGAATAAAAGGCACAGCTTATGGCCATCCATGAGCGCCAGCATGTCGTTCATCAGCTCGGATGGCTTGCAGTGGCCCAGGCCGTCCATGTGCAGAAGCCGCGCGGCTCATTTGCGGTGGGAGAGTCCGAAAGTACGGATTAGGAGCGCCTTGATGCTAGCGTACCTGTCCTCTGTTGGTGGTTGGTGCAGGAAGTCGATGATCCGGCCTGCTGTGTCTTGGTTGAGCGTGCTGACCATGTAGTGATACCGCGTGGTGTCGGCTATAATGCCTCTGATGCTGAACTGGGCCTCAGCTTGCTCAAACCAGACGTGAGGATGAGTGGGCCAGAAAGTCGGGAGCTTGAGCAAGACTGCGTTGTGCGAGTCATTGGAATTCACGTCGCAGGTCCCAGATGCCGTCTGGAAACGTCGGGGTCACCAAATGTAGCCGAACGCAACGCATTCCCAAAAGGAAAACTCGGAGACGTTGTGGCTGAATCGGAGCACACTTTACTGTGTGAAGCAAAATGCGCGCGCGCATAAAGATACCTGAGAGCCTCTCCAGCAGATGTGATGTTAGGATCCCGCCGGTAGGCCCGCCCCGCAGTTCGCTCACGACGTGCTGCCGTGCGTCTGCCCACGGCCGCCAATGGCGGTTCGAGTCTCATAAGTACGGGCCGCTACAGTAGACTATTTTCTAAATTGGGAGAGAATTCAGAAATCGGAGGTGCAAAGGGACTTGGGAGTCCTAGTTCAGGATTCCCTTGAGGTTAACTTGCTGGTTGAGTTGGTAATAAGGAAGGCAAATGCAATGTTAGTATTCATTTCGAGAAGACTAGAATATAAAAGCAAGGATGTGGTCAGTCGTTGGTCAGACCGTATTTGGAATATTGTGAGCAATTTTGGGCCCTGTATCTAAGGAAAGATGTACAGGCCCTGGACCCTGGGTCTAGAGGAGGTTCACAAGAATGATCCTGCAAATGAAAGGCTTAGTGTACGAGGAGTGTTTGATGGCTCTGGGCTTGTAGTCGATGGAGTTCAGAATGATGAGGGGGGATCTCATTGAAAGCTACCGAATATTGAAAGGCCTGGATAGAGTGGACGTGAAGAGGATGTTTCTATTGGTTGGAGAGTCTAGGATCCAAAGGCACAGCCTCATAATAAAGGACCATCCCTTTATAACTGAGGTGAGGAGGAATTTCTTCAACCATAGGTGGTGAATCTGTAGAACTTATTGCCACAACAGGGCTGTGGAGGCCAAGTCATTAGGTGTATTTAAGGCAGAGATTGATAGGTAAAGTGGTTAAGGGGTAAATGGGAAAAGGCAGGACAATGGGGTTTAAAAAAAAAATCAGCCATGGTTGAACAGATTCAATGGGCTGAATGGCCTAACTCTGCTCCTAAATCTTATGGTCTTATGGTATATGCCAGATTTTCATATAGGATATGTCTAGTTGAAAGAGCAGTGGTGCTTGAGGACAAGCTAAGGATAAGGATAAGAGTACTTAAGGGTGAAAATTGGGGGTTAGAGGCTGATAATGGTTAGACGTAATGGTTTAGTGTTAGGTTAAGTTCTTTGATAGGCTTGAGGCTGGACTTAAGGTTTGGAGTTGGAAGTAAATCAGGGCACAGGATTGTACTGGGTTTAGAAATAATGTTAGGATTAATTTAAGGTAGGGAGTGATGCTGGGTAGCAAACAGACTCTCTTCAGGAATTATATTAACTGAGCAATGTTATGGAGGTTAAATGGAATGTCACAAAGTCATTTCAGTTGAAGGGGACCATTCAGTATTTAATTCATTTTTTTAGTGCAACCTTGAGTGTTCCCATCATAGAAGGCTTTGGTTCCTGTATGAATTCAAGGTGTTCTCCATTTGGAACTCTGTTTCATATGGTTCCTCCTCTATATGCATCAGTCTGAAGTTTGGCTTTCATTTTTACTTCGTTTTAAGTAATTTTCTCAACTAATTCCGAGATATTGTCTTTCAAGGCTGCAGAAAATGATAACCTGGGCTTGACAGCATATAACACATCTCCTAAAAGCCAATTTACATGTGGCAATTGGGCAGGAAACCTTATGGACTATCGAGCATCTCTGTCATGATTAGGAACAAAGAACTTCAGCAACAGTTGCAAAGGGCCAACATAAGCAATGGACTGAGTTGAAGGTGTCAAATAAAGAAATCTTCTCAACTTACCTTTATTTTGCTGTTCACAAACAGTTCTATGACATCTTGTCGAACCTGATCATGATTTTTCTCAACAAATTTATGGACCTGTTGAACAGGAACAGGAATGAAATGGGGCCCTATTCAACACCTTTGCAAAGTAAGGAAGCATGAAGTAAGAGCACTGCAAACCCAGGAAACATGCTTTTTAACATGAACTGTGCATGCTAAGTGGTCCCTATACAATTATTTTATCTCCTAACATAAAGGTTCTCCTTCTCCCCACTCTTTCCTGGTTTGTTTACACCATTCAACATCTATTTCATTACATCACAGAATGGTACAGCAAAAAATTAGGTGGTCATTCAGCCAATCATGCCTGTGCCAGCTCTTTGGTAGAGCTATCCAAATTGTCACACTTCAAATAATTATCCAACTCCCTTTTGAATGTAACTATTGAATTTTCTTTCATCACCACTTTTATACACAGCATATTTGTATTACAATTTACTGTGTAAAAGATTTTTCTTCGTGTTCCTTCTTGCATTTTTGCTAATCACCTTAAATCTTTGTCTTTTGGTTCCTGACCACTGCCCCCGCCCCCCCCCCCCCCCACCCCCCACCACACACATACAAGCACACATATACCTGGCCACTGGAAACTTTTTCTCCTTACTCACGCTATCAAAACCATTTATGATTTTCAACCCTTCTATTAAATACCTTAATCTTCACTGCTTTAAGGAGAACAATCTCAGATTTGCATGCCTTTCCATGTAACTAAAGACCGTCACCTTGCAACAATTCCAACAACATTCTCTGATTTCTTTCCTACAGTACCCGGAATCGAACATTGTGCCTGAACAATGTTTCATAAGTGCCTTTTTAATAGACTTTTCCAATTGTTCTGCCTCCTTCAAAGATTTAAGTATATATACACTCCCCATTCTCAGTGTTCCTGCACCAGTTTAAATTTGAACCATTTAATTTATACTTCCTCTCTTCATTCTTTCTACCGAAATGTAACACTTCCCACCTCAACTTTTATATTCAACAATCTGATTCAACTTTCATGTTCATTGACAATGTAACTCAGTGATAAAGCCAGCATAAAAAGGAGGATAATTACCTGGTATGTCACTTTCCCAGCATAATGTTTAATGCTGAATTCAGGCAGAGGCATTTTTGGCTTTGAGTACAGGGGATTGTTGCCGTGGTGATAGTGACATTTTTGCAGGAAGGTATGATCAGTCGCCTAAATTGTAAGAATATTGTGATCAAACTGCTAGTCACATACAGAAAAAAAATGTTTGAAATACATCCTTTACTTGAAAATTTAGTTGATTTGGCTCAAGTTTAGTTGATGGCAGCTATAGAACCATAGAACAATACAGCACAATACAGGCCCTTTGGCCCACCATGTTGTGCCGCCCTTCAAACCACACCTAAGACTATCTAACCCCTTCCTCCCACATATCCTTCTAACTTAAATTCCTCCATATGCTTATCTAACAATCTCTTGAACTTGTCCAATGTATCAGCCTCCACCACCACCCCAGGCAGCGCATTCCATGCACTAACCACTCTCTGGGTGAAAAACCTCCCTCTGACATCTCCCTTGAACTTCCCACCCAATACCTTATAGCCATATCCTCTTGTTTTGAGCACTGGCGCCCTGGGAAAGAGGCGCTGGCTGTCCACTCTATCTATTCCTCTCAATATCTTGTATACCTCTATCATGTCTCCCCTCATCCTCCTTCTCTCCAATGAGAACAGCCCTAGTTCCTTTAGTCTCTCCTCATAATCCATACTCTCTAATCCAGGCAGCATCCTGGTAAATCTCCTCTGCACCCTTTCCAACGCCTCCACATCCTTCCTATAAGGAGGCAACCAGAATCGGACACAGTACTCTAAGTGTGGCCTAACCAGAGTTTTGTAAAGCTGCATCATCACTTCACGGCTCTTAAACTCGATCCCTCGACTTATGAAAGCTAGCATCCCATAAGCTTTCTTAACTACCCTATCCACCTGCGAGGCAACTTTCAGTGATCTGTGGATATGAACCCCCAGATCCCTCTGCTCCTCTACACTGCCCAGAATCCTGCCATTTACCTTGTACTCCGCCTTGGAGTTTGTCCTTCCAAAGTGTACCACCTCACACTTCTCCGGATTGAACTCCATCTGCCACTTCTCAGCCCAGCTCTGCATCCTATCAATAACCCTCTGCAAGCTTTGACAGCCCTCCACACTATCCACAACACCACCAATCTTTGTGTCATCTGCAAACTTGCTAACCCACCCTTCCACCACCTCATCTAAGTCAATAATAAATATCACAAAAAGTAGAGGTCCCAGAACCGATCTCTGTGGGACACCACTAGTCACAGCCCTCCAATCCGAATGCACTCCCTCCACCACAACCCTCCGCTTTCTACAGGCAAGCCAATTTTGAATCCACACGGCCAACCTTCCCCGGATCCCTTGGCCTCTGACCTTCTGAAGAAGCCTACCATGCGGAACCTTGTCAAACGCCTTACTAAAATCCATGTAGACCACATCCACTGCACTACCCTCATCAATCTTCCTGGTCACCTCCTCAAAGAACCCTACCAGGCTTGTGAGGCAAGATCTTCCCTTCACAATGCCATGCTGGCTGTCCCTAATCAGTCCATGTTTCTCCAAATGCTCATAGATCCTATCTCTTAGAATCCTTTCCAACAGCTTACCCACCACAGACACAAGGCTCACCAGTCTGTAATTCCCTGGACTATCCCTACTACTTCTTTTGAATAAGGGGACAACATTCGCCTCCAATCCTCCGGTACCATCCCCGTTGACAACGAGGACTCAAAGATCCTAACCAACGGGTCAGCAATCTCCTCCCTCACCTCACGAAGCAGCCTGGGGAATATTCCATCAGGCCCCGGAGACTTATCTGTCCTAATACTTTCTTGCCTTTTTTCAATTGTAGGAACTGTCTAGAGTTCTTATGGAAGATCAAGGAAGAAGCAGATCTATAGATACCGTCATTCAATGGTGAACCAGTCCACTTGTTTCATGACAGGTGTTTCATGGATACAAAAATGAATGTGATCCCATCCACAATTATATCACATCCTCTCCTGGTTACTCTGTCTGGGGTACAGTTCCTAAAATAGTTGACTCTCATTAGCATGTTGCTCTTATCGTCACTAATACTCATTAGTGTTTGGTTCCTCAAGGCACTCTTATAGGGGTAGTTCCTGATAGTCTGTAATTGGGGTGTGGTTTCTGATGGGAGTACAGCCTTAAGAGTGGAACTTCCCACTGGATAACTCCATTAAAGGTGCTGAGTTTCACTGGGTACAAATCACATTGTTGGAAATATTTGCAGGGCTACAGTCCTGAAGGTATTGGTTTTCGAAATGGTTCACGAAATGTACCCTACTGACAGGGTACATTTGACTCTTCCTGTCATACTATTTCTGAAGTCCCAGGCTTTCACAGGGCTGTAATACCTGATAGTGCTAATCCTCACTAGAATACAATTCTTAAAGTTACTGACTCTTACTGTGCAGAAGTTCCTGAAGATGCTGACACTTATTGGGTACTGTTGATAAAGTTGGTGGCTGTTACTGTGGTAGTTCATTAAGGTGTTGATTCTCACTGGAGTGCAGTGTCTTGAGATGCTGTCCTTCACAGGGATACACTTTCCAAAGCTACTATCACCTGGGTATTGTTTATGAAGTCGCCAACACTTGTGCAGAACTGATTCAAGATTTTTTTTTCTGAATGTCATCTCAGCCTTTATCTGTATATTCATCCTTATATTTCATCCAATTCCTCAGCCATGGCTAGCTCAGGTACACTAGAGCTTAAGAGCAATCTACCCCTGCTAAGATCAAGTAAATCAGCAACTTGCTTTTAACTTCCACCAGAATTAGAGGAAGCAAGCTTACTGGAGCTGACAAGGATCATAGACTTCACACACAAACCAAAAATGAAAGAGAGAGAGAGAGAAAATATGAGACAAAGACAGATATTGAGATAAGAAGCACAGAGACCTCAGTTTAACGTTCTGCCCTTAAGCAAGCTATTATGTTTTTAACAAGCAGAACCACAGAAAGACTTTGACCTGTGGGAAAGAGCTTTGATCATCCAATATCCTGAGGATCCCATGAGGCTTCTGTGAAATAAGATCAAGGCAGGGTTGGTTGTCATTGAAAGTAATTTGTTTCCAGTCAATCTGTTCTTTGATATACTCCTCCTGTAAAATAGAAATACACATTCAAATCAACCAAATGAAAAATAATTAACCCATTCAAGCAAAATTACACAGGTAAATTGTAAAAAAAAACATTTTTCTGTAGACTTTTCTCTATCCCATTCTTTTAAATGCTGGTGTGATTAAGACAGCCTCTAGGAAACTCCTCAAGCATTTCATGGACAAAGTTGTGGCTGTAACTGTGGTACAATTCATTGAGGTGCTGATTCTCACTACAATATAGATAGTGATCATTAAAGGCTATTATGGCATGGAGGGCATAATTGAATCCATTCTGACTGAAGTGACAGGCCAACAATAACAACAGGTGCTTTGAGTCATCAAAAATATGGCTTTGTGATACATTTTTAAGTGGAATCTTGACAGACAAGGCAATTGCAGCAGTGAGCATTTTTGAAGAAAAAAACAGATCTGCTTGCTTCCACCTTTCAGAACAGTTCTCCATCGGGGACACATATTGCTAAGTCAATGACCATAACTCCCCACTGATTATGTGTAGCCTTGTGTGCCTTTCTGAAATATTTTTTCTTATTACAATAAAACAGTACTTAATTTTGACTCAGTATGTGAAATCCATTGAGCCAAATGTTGATTAGGTTGTATCAGATGCAATAGATGAAAAGAAAGTATTAAACTCTGTTTTCTGTATAATGCAGTGCAACCCCAGAGTGATGCAAGATTCCATTTTGAAGAGGCCAGTGGCAAATTCCATTTTGGCCTTGGTGGTGCCATGGTTTTCAAGGTAATGACACATAGCAAGAATGAATGGCATATGAACAAGGGTCAGAAACGATGGAAGTAGTGAATAGCTCTATCATATTCCAGTTCAGCTCTTGAGGTGGTGTTGCTCCCGAAATATGGTAGGCAAAATGAAATCCCTAAGAATAAAAGATTACATGAGTTTCCTGAATACCTGAATGGATCATGAAATCTATCCTGGTATTCAGGGAACTCATGTGATCTTTTCAAGGTTAATTCTAGGTATTCAGGAAATTCACTAGGATGCTGTTCTTAAAGTCACAATGGCATTTAGCCCCTCAAAGCAGGAGCATGAGTCTCTATAGACTCTATGGAGAATGAAGTCTGCTGACACAAGTCCTACTAGGCCATCACCCTTTGGGTCCCCATGCATGAACATGCTGCCTCTGACACCTGGCCTGATGCTTCTCCCCCAAAAATGAAATCAGCAACACTTCCATCAATGCATCCACTTTAAGGTGGTTTCAAATCCAGGCGCTTCCTGGGCTACGAATGACCTAACTTACAAAAATCTGACTTTATGCAAATACCTCTATACACTTTTAAAGCATTTTTCAAGTGACGAATAACAATAATAAAATGTTTCATGGTACTCACTAATGACTGGATACAGTACATATTCCATTAATTTAATTATTGGTAGTGTTAGGGTGATTATTCAATTACCATGAGTCGGAGTACAGAAAGGAGATAGAGAGTTTAATAACATGGTGTCATGACAACAGCCTTTCCCTCAATGTCAGCAAAAAAAAAAAGAGCTGGTCATTGACTTCAGGAAGGAAGCAGTGCATATACTCCTGTCTACATCAACGGTGCTGGGGTTGAGAGAGTTGAGAGCTTCAAGTTCCTAGGAGTGAACATCATCAATAGCCTGTCCTGGTCCAACCATGTAGACGCCATGGCCAAGAAAGCTCAACAGCGCCTCTACTTCCTCAGGAGGCTAAAGAAATCTGGCATGTCCCCTTTGACACTCTCCAACTTTTATCCATGTACCATAGAGAGCATCCTATCCGGATGCATCACAGCTTGGTATGGCAACTGCTCTGTCTGTGACTGCAAGAAACTGCAGAGAGTTGTGGACACAGCCCAGCACATCACAGAAACCAGCCTCCCCTCCATGGACTCTATCTATACTTTTCGCTGCCTTGGTAAAGCAGCAGCATTATCAAAGACCCCACCCACCCAGGACATTCTCTCTTCTCCCCTTTACCATCGGGCAGAAGATACAAAACCCTGAAAGCACATACCATCAGGCTCAAGGACAGCTTCTATCCCACTGTTATAAAACTATTGAACAGTTCCCTAGTACCTTAAGATGGATTCTTGACCTCACAATCTACCTTGTTATGACCTTACACCTTACTGTCTACCTGCACTGCTCGTTCTCTGTAGCTGTGACACTTTACTCTGCACTCTGTATTGTTTTACCTTGTGCTACCTCAATGTACTGTATAATGCATTGATCTGTATGAACAGTATGCAAGACAAGTTCTTCACTATACCTCGGTAGAAGTGACAATAATAAAACCAATTCCAATGAAAAGAATTACAGCAAGTATACATAAAACAAAATGTTCATGGGACATTTCTGACTTATGGAGAAATTGGCTGACAGACAGTTCTGAAGAACATAATCCTTACATAAACCGGGGACTGCCTCTACTGAAATGGCAGTGGTGTTCACCTTGAAATATCGTAGGCAAGAAGATAACTTGAATAATTTTCTGAATGGGAAATCAGTCTCTAGCATCAGATTGCAGGAGTTACGAATAGCCCTTTAAATCATGCTATAACAAAGCAAGCAATCCTGGTTGGGTTGAGTGCCAGTGACAGATGTGATTTGGAGCGATATGACCTAATCTCTACCGGCAATGCCCTAAAAGTGAATTACATAATGAATGATAACATTAGATGCCCATCTGATACAGAAATCGAATCATTGGTCTGAGGCTGAATCATGACCAGATGTGCCTGGTTGAATTTCCGGAGTGGCGCAATTTGACTTATTCTTAATCACACTTCATTCTGCAAATAATTGATTCTCATTTGCTTGGTACTGAAAAAGAAATGTTGCGACTGAAGTTCCAGGAATGTACGTTAGCATGTAGCTATGTCTACATCCTGATAGTCCTGATCCAACAGCATTATGGGAGAACCTTCAGCAAATGAACTGCAACCATTCAAGGAGGTGAATCACTGCATCTTCTGCAAGGGGAATTAGGGGTGGGTTAAAAATTGTAGTCTTGCCAGCAATGTTCACATCCCATAAACAAATAAGATGAGAATTATTATCAAACCTCAATGACGGATTTGGACACCATGTTAATGAATTATTATATGATTCTGGGATTGAATTGGGACAGTACATTAGAACAACAATCTGAAAGAGCACTGGGACAAAATATTAGCATTATATACTCATATGGTAAGTGCAGTTTCAAAGACCATGTAGCTGGACATTCCCATTGCTGACAAAGTGAAACAGAATCCAGTAAATTTATAGCTCCATTGTCCTTTGAAATGGGAAAGAAGAATACAGAATCTGTTTTGCTATCTAAAATTAAAATTAAAACATTATATCCTGTACCTGCTCCAATTTGAAGATGATCTTATTGAAAAAGTATTGTAGGTACTCATTAGCATAATTAATGCACAGCTGTTCAAAACTGTTTACGGACAAATCCTGGAAAAAAATTAATACGTGAATTAGTTAAACAAAAGGTTAGAGACATCAGATGCTATAAGGTGTGAGCAGAGTAACTAAGGACTACTGTAATTCAGGGGAAGTTACAAGTTGTTTTCATAACATCTCTCCAATCTTTAATTTGGGGCTTATTGCTCCACATTTCCTGCTATCTGCCTTCTAATCCATGTATAACCAGCAGGTATGTCATGGAGCTATTTGCTGTTTGAAGGCATAGAGTACGGTTTATGTGTGGGAGAGACAAGGACATTGGGGAAGGAAAGGATGCACTTAATTGGATGAAGTTGGAACAAGGTTTAGACAAAGTCCTTTTTAGACCGGTTCTAGGTCCCAAATATGTTTATTTTTACCATAAGCAATTTCAGGATGGGCAGAATAAACTAGGTTTCCACTCAATTTTCCAATTGGCCTATTTGGGGAGAGTGGGATACTGCACCTGCTTGGTGATTGGGCATGAATCATATGATGGAAGTCCTGCACCAACACCCTTAATGGTGCCAGGTAAAGGCTTATTCTGATTCTCTATCAAACCTTGTATTGCTGTGCCAAATAAAATTGAACAGTCTGGGAGATCTGCCTCCCTAATTAAGGACTCTGACACTGGCTGAAAGTGTACACAGGACAAGCGTTCAAATATAGGTCATTAGTTCTACAACTGTCAAAGGTTTCAACACAGGTCATGACATGCCTGTAGTAGTGTTTTTTTAAATATGGAATCTTTAAATTAGGGAAAGTAAATTTTCTTCAATCAGCCTAGACTGATAGGCTGATACTGCCCTCTTTTCTGGGTACTTGACATACCTCAAATCCATAAATATCTAGGATGGCTATAGACATGGATTCTGTCTTTGGAGAAACCAACGTGTTTATCCTATCAGTGAGCCAATTGAAGATCAGAGAGTAAAGAATCTTGGCAACAGCATCTCTGCAAGAAAAGAAAAGAAATCCTTACATAAATAAGCCTGGTCATCAAATGGAGAAGATTCTTGTTCACTTACATTTGCCCTTTACCACATTATCTACAGATATGCAAGTCGACAGATACCTCCACATCCCCTGATGCTGCTTTGCCTCTGATTCCCTCATTGCCTGAGTGAGATACAATTTCCCGCATTTAAGTAAAGGGAAGGCTAAAAGCATTTCTCTCAGCCTAAGGTCAAAATCTATTCCCTCACAACTGATTCCAAACCCTTCCATGACCATTGTCTCAAATTGAACAAGAATTAACCTCACATCCACTCAGTTAGTTAAGATTTCCAATTTTGTAATATTGCTAGCATTCAGCCTGAATCAATGTAACTATTTTCATGACTTGCAGATATGACTAATCTGGTACCTTCATGACTGGCATCTCATTTTTTGTAAACTCTGGTTTATGTCAAAACTTTATTTCTGTATCCTATTCAGCATCCAACCCAGCTTGCACATCACTCTTATGCTTACCAACCCATGTTGGTACCTGATTTTCCCAGGCTCAAACCTAAAATGTTCATTTATGGCTTTCAAATCCTCCATTATCCTGCTCTTCTCTAGTTCTGTGACCTTTTCGTCCTCCCCCACCTCCCATACACATGCTGCATCCCTTACAACCCCTGACTCACATCTCATATTTTCTTCATACCTTGCACTTCCATATCACCTTCACCTACACACATCATGCATCCCATACCTTCCATACCCTCCATACCCACACTCTCCTAAATTGCACACCTCACACCTTCTGTGCATTCAGTAGTCCCTGAAACACTTTTAGTGGTCTTCCAGTTCCAGATCATTAATTTAAAGATCAGATACTGTTGGAACATCTGGGAAACTTGTGGGGAGAGGCTTGGCCTACCAATTTTTCTAGTTTCATATGACCAATAGAATCCACGATTGTAGCTTCTACAAAGTGTGGTTGCATAGCCTTTGGCAAGTTATTTCCATTGTTCAATGCCAGATTTAATATTTAGCTGCTGCTGCTGCTAATCCTTGGGTCATGTCCGGGACCAGGCCCGGACTTGAGTACCAGATGAGGGAGCCAGAAGCCAAACACTGGGATCTCTGAGCCATTAAATATCAGTATGCTCTAGCTGGATATGGCAGGGCTGATCCAAACAGAGGTTTGTGTAAACTCCACTTGCTCTCTCTCTCACACACACACAACCTTTTAATGATCCCAAGGACAGGCAGTCATCAGGTGGGTTGCAAAGTTAATAGCTGCTCCTTGCTCTGAGCCAAGGGACTGTAGCCCAGGATTGTCATCTGCAGGATATGGTTGGTCTGCTGCCTACACAGCATGGGTGTTTAGTTTGGCTTCCCATTGATCTGCTCATTGATCTCACTCTCCCAACCATCATTGACAGTTGGGCTTGGCAAGGCTGGCTCCTTGCTGTTATCACTGTCATTAACATTACTCCTCATCATCAACATTTGCTGGTAGGGGACACAGGTAGATTGTAAATTGGATGAAGGTGTACAGTAGGAAAATGTGGGAACCTCTCATTGTGCCTTGTCTCACACTAGAATAACTGGAAGAGCTTGATGGAATCCTGTGGAATATCAGGTCATGTGCCCACATTTAATAATTCAAAAATCAGGCAGGGCTCTTGAGAATTATAAGGTAGCCAGGAAGGAGCTTAAGGGACTTAGGAGAGCTAGAAGGGGACATGAAAAGGCCTTGGCGAGTAGGATTACGGGAAACCCCAAGGCGTTCTACACGTACGTAAAGAACAGGAGGATGACTAGAGTGAGGATAGGACCGCTCAGAAATAAAGGGGGAAATATGTGCATGGAGGTGGAGGAGGTAGGGGAGGTCCATAATGAATACTTTGCTTCAATGTTCACAAGGGAGTGGGACTTTGATGAATGTGAGGTCAGCGTAAAACAGGCTAATGTGCTGGAGCATGTTGAGGTTAGGTAAAGGTAGTGTTGGAGCTTCTGAAAAACATTAGGATAGGTATGTCCCTGGGGCCGGATGGGATATACCCCAGGTTACTATGAAAAATGAGGGAAAAGATTGCTGGGGCACTGACGATGATATTTGCATCCTCCCTGGCCACAGGAGTGGTACCAGAGGATTGGAGGGTGGCAAATGTTGTTCCCTTATTCAAGAAAGGTAATAGGGATAATCTTGGGAATCACAGACTAGTGAGTCTTATGTCAGTGGTGGGCAAGCTCTTGGAGAGGATTCTTAGGGACAGGATTTACGAGCATTTGGAGAGGCATAGTCTTATTAGGGATAGTCAGCATGGCTTTGTGAGGGGCAGGTCGTGCCTAATTGAGTTTTTCGAGGAGGTGACAAAACAAACTGACAAAGGTAGAGCCGTGGATGTGATGTATATGGACCTTAGTAAGGTGTTTAACAAGGTTCCCCATGGTAGGCTCATCCAGAAAGTCATGAGGCATGGAATCCATGAAGACTTGGCTCCATGGATTCGGAATTGGCTTGCCCACAGAAGGCAGAGGGTGGTAGTAGATGGAAAGTATTCTGCCCAGAGCTCAGTGACTAGTGGTGTTCTGCAGGGATCTGTTCTGGGACCCCTGCTCTTTGTGATTTTTATAAGTGACTTGGATGAGGAAGTGGAGGGATGAGTTAGTAAATTTGCAGATGACACGAAGGTTGGAGGTGTTGTGGATAGTGTAGAAGGTTGTCGTAGGTTACAACTGGGTATAGACAGGATGCAAAGTTGGGCGGAGAAGTGGTAGATGGAGTTCAACCCGGACAAGTGTGAAGTGATACAGTTTGGAAGAACTAACTTGAAGGCAGAGTACAAGGTTAATGGCAGGATTCTTAGCAGTGTGGACGAACAGAGGGATCTTGGGGTCCAAGTCCATAGATCCCTCAAAGTTGCCACGCAAGTCGATAGGGTGGTTTCATGTGCTGGTCTTCATTAGTCGGGGGACTGAGTTCAAGAGTCACGAGGTAATGTTGCAGCTCTATAAAACTCTGGTTAGACCACATTTAGAGTATTATGTTCAGTTCTGGTCACCTCATTATAGGAAGGATGTGGAAGCTTTAGAGAGGGTGCAGAGGAGATTTACCAGGATGCTGCCTGGATTAGAGAACATGTCTTGTGAGGAAAGGTTAAGCGTGCTCGGACTTTTCTCTTTGGAGTGATACAGGATGAGAGGCAACTTGATAGAGGTGTATAAGATTATGAGGGACATACAGTAGATAGAGTGGACAAAAAGCACCTTTTCCCCAGGGCGGCAATGGCCAATACCAGAGAATATCAGCTTGTCAGAGGTGGAAAGTTTCAGGGAGATGTCAGAGGTAGGCTTTTTACACAGAAAATGGTGGGTGCCTGGAACGCACTGCGGGGAGTGGTAGTAGAAGCTGATACAACATGGAAATTTAAAAGACTCTTAGATAGGCACATGGATTAAGAAAAATGGAGGGTTATGGGTTACATAGGAGGGAAGGGATAGATTGATCATGGAGTAGGTTTATATAGGTCGGCACAACATCCTGGACCGAAGGGCTTGTACTGAGCTGTACTGTTTTATGTTCTAAACTGCCTAACATCATAATGGCTACCAAGACCTTCCTTCAAGGCAGTTTTGCCTCTGGGAATCCATTGAGATATTTCATGATTCTAGTCTACTGAGTGCAGAGACTGCAAACATAATGTACATACTGTACCATTGGCTAGCACCACAAAAGCACTGTGCTTTATATAAAATGGGCAACAAAATGTATGGCTAGTCTATTTTCTCCATTACATTATTTTCCCATAATTGATCTGTCATTATCAACTCATAATGATTTAAAAAACATTTCTAGGTCACAATAGTATAAGTAGTGATATGCCTAATTTATCAATATCAAGCAGGAAATATAAATGCTCTTGGTCTTACCTGGCATCAACTGCACTTTCCACTGTTAGAGGGGTGAAAATCTTCTCTCTCATGGTTTCCTGAGGGAAAGAAACACAAAAGAGCTCCTTGGAATTCAATGTCAATGTGTAGTATTTTGTTATTAAAATACATTACAGCACTTACATGACAAAGAGGAAATAGAATTGGATCCTAGGTTGCCTAGTGTTATGATTAAACATCTGGACTCAGAATTGCTTGGACTCTTGATTCACCTGGGATGGGGGTGCAGGGAAACACTCAATTATGTCATGTAAGAGTCATGCACCCAATGTAAGTAGAATGTGGGAGCCTATGAAAGGTGGCAGGGTGGAGGAGTGGCCATTGGCATGTCCACACAACAAACACACAATGTCAAATCCTGCTGCAGATTGATCTGATGAACTCAATTGTATTGTAGGCTAATTTTGAGGTAAATCGGAAGGGAATATAGAGTTCACCTTACTATGTGTAAAATGCCTTTGAAACTGTTCAGAAAGATAGTGAGAACAGGCACTGCAGATGCATCCTCATGGTTTTGAGTTTCAGACCCTATCCAGAAGTTTGGAGAGAAATTCCAAGCTGATATTCTGATGCAGTCCTGAGGAACTAGCACAGTATTGGTGTGACAGTACAGTGGACAGGACAGAAGCCAGAAGAGTTGCAAATTTAAAGTGTGAGGTGAAGCTCCAGTGTTCAAGAGAAGGAACTCTGGACCGTTGGAGATCATTGTTGAGAGAGTGATGTTCCATCCTTGGCAGCACTTTAGTTTCAGAGAGGAGTAGTGAAAGAGTGCTGAAACCATCACAAGGGCAACAGTGTGGCAGTATTGCTCTCAAACAGGAAATACTAAGGGGAAGCTGTACTATTGTAGGGGCAGTACTGCGAGAATGTGGCATTATTAGAGGATCCATACTGTGGAAATACTACATCTGAGCGGGAGCTGAGGATGCAATGCAATCAGAAGGGCAATGCTGAGGAAGCAGTACACTGTTGAAGAGGCAGTACTGCAGGAGCACTGCATGGGTGGAGTGGGAGTGTTGAGGGAGCACTACACTGTTGGAGGGGCAGTACCATGGGAGCACTGCACTGTCAGACAGGCAATACTACAGGAGCACTGCATTGTCAGAGGGTCAGTACTGAGGATGCTCTGCATAGTTGGAGAGGCAGTACAGAGACGGCTGTACTGTCAGAGGAGCAATACATCAGGTATGTCTTTCTGCAGAAGAGATGCTGCACAAAGCCCTGTCTGCACTCTTAGGTAGAAAGAAGGAATTCCATGGCTACATCTGAAATAGAGCAGTAGTGTTAAACCCTTTGTTTAATCAAATATTTATTCTTCCACCAAATCACTAAAATAGATCTACTATTCATTTACCATATTTGTTATATTGACAGTTGAGTTTTCTACATTACAGTAGAGATTTCATTTCAATGTCTGTGACAGTTTTGAACATCATTAGATCATAAACGACTCTATTTTTAACAAATCAGTGCTGGAGATTTTATACAACCTCAGCTTCTCAAAGTGGGATGACAGGGAGAGAAGTAGTGGAAGAATAAAGTGTGATGAATTCTGTTGAATAATAATGGGAGACAGAGGATAGATATAACAGGCTAAAGACAATCACTTTGGATATTGTCCATAACTTTGATTGTTTTACCATATTTTGCCATTGGGAACATATCAAAATTTCATAGAAATGGGATGGATAGCATAGACCTGAAAGGAAGTAATAACATCCAGAAACTTAGAAGGGTGGTTGTAATTGGAACAATAATTGATAGGGCAAGGCACATTGAGGATATGTTGTTGAGGAATAGGGTGAAAAAAAAGCAGATAAAATATCATGGTCCCTAAGAGGACAATCTATCTTTGATCCCTGTTCAGATCCCTGTTGACCGTATGTGAAAAACTTTGGGTAGTGACTGATCAGCATTGAAAGGGTTAAGTTGGATGGAAATGATGGCTGATTTGAGCATCTGGCCACTGCTCCTAAATTAGGGAGTCACAAGATAATGCACACAGTGCTAAACGTATGCAACTCTTTCATTCTAAAATTGTCTCTTTGCCTCTTGCAACTGCATTCTACTGAATTGAAGATAATGCTGGTAGGGATTTCCCTTTGACTCTCA
Source organism: Pristis pectinata (assembly GCF_009764475.1). NCBI lineage: Eukaryota > Metazoa > Chordata > Chondrichthyes > Rhinopristiformes > Pristidae > Pristis > Pristis pectinata. The sequence goes on along the minus strand of NC_067412.1, from coordinate 34,894,809 downwards.
AACATATCGTGGTTTGGTTCCAGTATAATGTATGTTTAGTAATGTGAATCTGAGATTACCATGTAAAGCTGCTTAATTACTTGATCATTCCACAAGGAGATTGACTCTAAAGAACTTCACTAGTGGCATGTTCTGCAACATCAGAAACCATGACTTACCGTCACTTTATACGTGATGCATTTTTGCAGACCCTCAGGAGACACCTGTAGTAGTTCTGCCACCACTCGGATTTCATGAGCACTGACTACTGATGCCACCTCTTGTGAATCGGTCTGTAACAGTTAAGCACATGCCAAAACCAACAACGGACAAATTAAAATACTACAACTGCTGGAAATCCTAAACAAAATATCACATGGAGAATTCTGGAGATACTCAGGATGTCAGGCAGCATCTGTGGAAAGAGGTACAGAGTTGACATTTTAGCTTGATGAACTTTCATGAAAACTGAGGAAAGCTAGAGATTAATGTATTTTGAAATACAGAGAAAGGTGGGAGGGGAGCAGAAGACATCAGGGAGGTCTGTAATTTGGTGGAAGTGAGGAGAGAGTAACAGCAAAAGAGATGATAGTGCAGGATAATGGGATAAGTAAGAAAGTAAACTATAAATCTGAGAGAGGTGTAAATAAGGGAAGCAGAATAATTTTCTGAAACTACCAGCTGAATAAAACAATGACTGCAGGAAATGTGAAATGAAACTGTGGGTCATGCTGATTATTTAAAATTGCTGATTTCTATATAGAAAGATATAAAGTCTCTGGTCAAAAAACAAGGCAAACTTCTCCAAACTTATGTAAAGCTTTATTTGAGACGTGTGGCAGGCTGAGGGTGAAAAGGTAAGAGTTGAATGCAATAAAAAATTAAAGTGTCCGACTATTAGAAATTCAAGGTCACACTTCTGGACTGAATGGAGGTGTTCCACGAACTGGTCACCCTGAACTGAAGATAAAAAAACTAAGAAAGAGAGTTAGGAATGGACCATGTGAAGGTGAGAGCAGGATGGTACTTGGCAGTAAAGGTAATGGTATCCTAAAGTCATCAATTCTAGGCATTCTTTAATTGCCAGCTAGACTGGGAAAACATCCCTGATAACATATCATATCAGGTGTCACTACAATTAAAGCGTACAGCCATTTGATTCAACAGTTTATCATGTAATTTAGACCTCCCTGATGAGATTAAATCCTTACAAGGATACATCATTCTATTTATAAACCTTCCAACACTTTCAATTAGATTGTGGCCTATAAATTGCTTCTGCAAAATCAACTATTTTGTCTAACACCTATTAAAATCCCTCAATTAGATTGTAGCCTGTATCTGTATTACAGAGATCTATTCTGTAAATTTATAATTGTATTACCTTTAATTAGGTTCCAACCTGTATTTTACCCTTATATTTTCAGAAGCCCTGTGCCTAAGAAACCAGAGCAGCCAATGACAGAGACCAGAGATTAAACACTGCAGCCTGTGTGTCCCAGTCTGCATTAATGCACTATCTTTACAGAATTAGCCTGCACAGATAAAGCCATAGTTCTGACAACAAGTTCCCTACAAGTGGTATTTGACCTAAGACTGTTTGAATCATTTTCCTTTTATTTCAGTAAAAATGTTAATGCTTAAAAAACAAACCTCATATTTCTCGAAGTAGACATTCCCCAGGTGAAGAACCGAAGAGAGAATGCGGAAAATGCTGTTCTGTTCTTCTGGGCTAAAACCAAGCACCTCCATTGAGCTGAGTAGCCTGAGGAAGTCCTCCCCATCATCCTTCCCCCAAATTTCACAGTTTCCACCCTGAAAATACAAATATTGTCTGAAATGTTTTTCTAAATATTTTGCAGACCAAATGAATAAGGTATCATTGATCCACTCTCCAGCCAATTTATTTATGGTTCAAGCATCTTTGAAGACATCTAATGCCTTATCAGATAATTACTTTTACACCAGGGGGCACATTTAACTGCTGAGCAATGAATAACACTGGTACCTGAACCTTTTAAAGACTGTACCTGATTCAGGTAGTAATATGTCTCAGCCTCCTGCAGGTAGAACTTTTGCTTCTGCTGACTTGGGAGTCCTGCCAGCATCTCATAGAAAATATGGTAATTTCTTTCATTTTTGGCCTAGATATTAAAAAATATAAAGAAAGGTAATTCCACCACTTTCCATTTTTTGTCTTATGTCCAAATAACATTTTTCACCATTTTCCCACAACTACCAATCCCATTGTGCCCTAGTAAATCTGAATTTATCAGTGGATTTGATTTCCACTGTATAGTTTTATTGCATTGATTAGGTTGTGGTTGTTAATCCTTACCGCTTTATAGAATGGGTGTAGCATTGAGCTGCATCATCCAAATCACCATTCAATCTTTTTAGTAGTATGGTGTAACCCCCAATCACTAACCCATGACTCACCCTCCATATGGTACCTCTGATTGTACACAGTAGTCCTCTTCATTTGTGAATCTCATGTGGCGCAGGCCTCACCAGCACATGGAGATCAGTCTTCATGAATGGCAATGATGTCAGCCTTAAAGCCACACTCCCTAAAACTACCCCAGTCATTATTAATAGTACTTCTGTGAGGAAGTGAAGCATAAATTCTGATGAAGCCGTTGGATGCACAATATCATTATTTCTGAAATGTTGAAATATGTTCTTACTGGTGCTTTATATAAAGTTTTATTAGGGCTGTTGGGTGTGTAAACATTGTTGAGCACTATGTATCATACAAAATCACTTTTCCCTTATAAAAAATTGCGCTGCTGTTATTCCTTTACAAATATGATTTTAAATTCTGCCAACACACAATGCTGGCTGCTTGCTGTCTACAGTGATTATTATTAAGATATTTTCCAATCTGTTCCTGATTCACTGTCCTCATTCTGAATGGCATTTGCAGAAGCAGATGGAGGTCAGGCACTTTTTATTAAACTAAACTAATGGTTTTAAAGATTCTGAATCTGCCAAGCAGCTGAATACAAAATGGAAACAAACTTAGGATTTACTTCTACATAATAGTCTTTAAAATAATAAGCCATTTTCTATTCACTTCTATTGCGCACAATGTTTATTAAATCATGCATACCACAAAATTACATTGGATTAAAAGTGAGAACTAAAACTCATCCAAATCAAAGAACTAGCTAATCATTTAGGAAAGCTTAATATAATCATACAAAGTCAACACAGTTTCACAAAAGGCAATCATATTTGACAAATTTGCTTGAATTGTATGTAACAAGTAGGTTCATTGAGGGGATCCTGTAGATTTTTTGTATTTGCATTTCCAAAAGGTATTTGACCAAGTGCCACATAAGAGGCTGGTGCACAAGTTAAGAGCTCATGGAGGAAGTGTGTTAGCATGGATTGAAAACTGGTTATGACGTAGAATGCAGAGAGTTGGAAAAAATGGATCTTTTTTAGATTGGATGGATGTGAGTAGTGGAGTAACTCAGGGATCAGTTCTTAGTCCTCAGTTATCAGTTATTTATATTAATGACCTGGAGGAGGATGCAGAATGTAAGGCTTTCAAGTTTGCTGATGACACAAAAATAAGTGGAAGGGCATAATACAGTGAGGATATTGTGACTCTGCAATGGGATGTAGATAGATTGAGCGAGTGCGCGTGAAGTTAGCAAAAGGCGTTTATTGTGGGAAAGTGTGAGGTTTTGTACTTCAGTAAATGGAATCAAAAGATATTATTATTTCAGTGGTAAGAGACTGTAAATCAGTGAAGTATGGAGGAATCTAGGGGTTCTTGTGTCTAAATCACAAAAAGTTAGCAGGCAATTGCAACAAGAAGTTAAAGCAAATGGCATACTGGCCTTCATTGCAAAGAAGTTGGAGTTTAGAAACAGGAAGTTTTAATTCAATTGTACAGGTGGGTCTGTATTCCTTAGGGTTTAGGAGAATGAGGGGTGATCTTATTGAAACAAATAATATCCTAAGAGGCATAATAGGTGTTGAGAAGTTTTTACTAGTGGGAGAGTCTTGGATGAGGAAACATAGTTTCAAGATGAGGGACCGCTCATTTAAAACAAAGGTACATGGAAATTTTTTCTCATAGAGGGTAGTGACTCTCTAGAATATTTAACCCCAGAGAATTTCTTATCAGCTCATTTGAAGTATTTTAAAGATCAGGGCATTGAGGGTTATGAGGATCCAGCACAGAGGAAGTGTTGAGGCCTGGGGAAGATCAGCTATGATCATATTGAATGGTGGGACCAAGTGGTCTACTCCTGCTCCTATTTTCTTGTGAATGGCTGACCACTTGTTTAGAGTCTGTGACCTATGGTTCTAGACTCTCCAGCCAAGTGAAACATTATCCCTGCATCAATCTTGTTAAGCCCCATGAAAATGTTGTATGTTTCAATGAGTTCACCTTTCATTCTTCCAAACTTTAGAGAATAAAAACCCCATCTGCTTAATCACTCCTCAAAGGACAATTCTCTCCTCTCAGGTTTCAATCTGGTGAACCTTCATTGCATTCCCTTTATTGCATATAAATGCTTCCTTCTGTAGAGACACCAAATCTGTACACAATATTCCATCTGTGGTCCTGTGTCATCATTTTATTGCATTAATAATAAATAATAGCAAAATATCCAGCCATATCACATTTATTTATATTTTATCTATGATGCTACACTTCAATCTCAAAAGATTCTACTAAAACCACCTCTGTTCAGCACTGAAGTATTCCCCTGATCATTTGTATTACCCTGATGTTTAAGTATGAACTATTTCCTGGGGGATGGATCTTTTGGCTGTAAGCCTTTTGGCCAGGCAAGGTAGACTTTCCAATTTATAGACCAAAAATCCAAAGATCAGGAACCAAGGAGAGGTAACTTCAACAATTTAATGTGGATGAAGAATGTGAACTGATGATCAGCTATAGTGACAGGTGCAGCAAGTAATTAAGAAAGCAAATTGCCTTTATTGCAAAGAGATTGGAGTTTGGAAACCTGCACAGGGTTTTGGTGAGACCACACCTGGAGTTCTGCACACAATTTTGGTCCACTTGCTTAAGCAAGGATTCAGTAGCACTGGAGTCAGTCTGGAGGAGATTCACCAGTTTAATTCCTGGGATAAGAGAATTGCCCTATCAATAGGGGCTAAACAGCGTGAGTCCATATTCTTGGAAGTTTAGAAGAATGAAGGATGGTCTTATGGAAATGAGCAAGGTCCTAAGGGAGCATGACATAGATGTTGAGATGTTTCCACTGGTGGGAGTGGCTTAAGGCAACATAGTTTCAAGGTAAGGGGCCGGTAATTTAAAAATGAGTTGCATAGAAATTTCTTCTCACAAAGGGTAGAGGATTGCTGGAATTCTCTACCCTTGAGATTTGCGAAGGCTAGATCATTAGAAGTAGTTAAAGTGGAGGTAGATATATTTTTGAAAGGTCAGGGAATTGAGGGCTATGGGGATCTGGCATTAGAAGAGGAGTTGAGGCCTGGGACAGATTATATTGAATGGTGAAACAGGCTTGAGGGACTGCGGTGCCTCTTCCTGCTCCTATTTTCCTATGTTCTTATGTTTTTGTGGTTTATGCCGACATGCTATCCCTGCCTAGGTCACCAGTTGTGAGCATCGTCTGCTGACAGGCAGTTTTCATAGATGTTGAGCTTACAGTGAACTCTATGTTGCTGTGAAAGAGTGATAGCATTGACATTTGACACATCAGAAGGTTGATGGATCAGTTGAAGTGCATGCCATTGCTGAACCACGGCCTTTCCACACAGCAAAAGTGGTTAACGATGGCAATTACTACCATAACTGCCAGCGGTACATCGGATGATCCAACTCAATCAGTTGGAATTGCATTATGCAAATACAAAATCTGACACAAGGTGTTAAAGGCAGCAAGCAAATGGGTGGCTTCTGTTGGGTCAGAGAACAACACGTCCAACAATCTAGAAAGACTGAAGTAGGAAACAACTCAAAGCTGACAAAACACTAAGAGAAAACCCATATAGGTCAATTTTTAAAAATGTCTACATGATGTATTTTTGAGAAGGAATCATCTCTAGTCCCACTTTCAACCGGCCAAAGAAGAGTTATGCAAATGTTGGATATAATTTTAACCTAACCTGCCAGAAAATAGCAAACGGAATTGGGTTGGTTACATCTTTTGCTCACTTTTCCCCCCACAGCAATACATATTTCTCCTTTAACCCATTTACTTAATCACACCCCATTATCACGGCCCCCAACCCCAGTCCTTAACATCCGCCTGCTTTATTTACTGCTGCTTTTAAACATAATCTCTCCCCACCATTCCCTTTACACCCATCCCCTTTGAAAGCACTAAATTCACTCTTCTGTGCAGTTTAAGCCATGGTACTTTTACACTCCATCCAAATTTACTCTTCATTGTATTCAACACACAAGACAGATGAAGTTAAATTTATCTCAGAGGTTTCTAAAATAATAATATACAGTCTGACTGGTTTCTAATTAGGTTGAGACCTGATGAGGAACTTCCTATATTTGGCAGCAGAAGTTGCTCCTTTGCTCTACAGCACATGGATCCATTTCAAACATGCTTTGTTTTAAGGTGCATATTTGGCTGTTATGATGTGGCACATACTTAGCATACCTTTCAACTATATTTTGGGTTTCTGCAGGGTCTGGATACATTTGAGGTACTCTTCATACATAGCTAATTACATCATCAAGCAAGTTAGCCTGCTTGACCTGAGCCATGTAGAACAGTCACAGAGAGAGATACAGCACAGAAACAGGCTCTTCAACCCATCGACTCCGTGCCAATGACCAACCATCCATTTACATTAATCCATTTACAGTAAAGGTATTGAACACACCTGAAACACAATCCTTGACTTTTCAAGAAGATACTGTGAGGTTATGGCACCGCATATCACTCCACTGTAAAGAGAAATTGTTATTAGGGCTGAGACAAATAACCAAGCTTTCAGCACTCCAGGCACAAAGCACTGCAGGAGCAGAGGGGAGAGACGGTGGGAGGAGGATGGTCCATTTATAAGTGAGAGGGTGAGTGGGGGTAAAAGATTGGGTGAGTAGGTGAAAGAGGGTATATTGAGGAGTGAGGGGCGAATGGGTGAGGAGGCTATGGATATTTGGATTACATGAGCAGATAAATGTTAGTACTTACTCCTGCAAAAAAATTTCAATGTATTTCCCAAACCTACTGGAATTATCATTTCGTACAGTTTTGGCATTCCCAAATGACTCCAGAAGAGGGGTGGCTTCAAGAATCTGTTCAAAAATAGGAGAAAATAATGACTTCATCAGAAGTGAATACAAAACATTACTTCAAGGCTCACTTACACTGACTTACTGCCTCTGCATCTTATAAAATGTTTAACCCCTGACATTTCTAGATTTGATAAAAGGTCATCTATCTTAAATGATAATTTTGTTTATCTCTCACACATGCACATGACTAGCTGAGTATTCTGTATTTTCATTTCAGCTAAAATAATCTATTTTAAAATGTTACTTCACTAAGACAAAACACAACTTCATCACTTTAAGCAGATTTGTAGTCTCTCACTGCACCATTCTGATTTACATATTTGTGACTAAGTGTCCCAAACCTGACCAGCAATCCATCTGTTAATGATATACCTGAAATGAGAGAGTTTGTCATTGAAACAGATGGTTGAAATAAAATTCTCAGCCCTTTAGTTTCTGTATTTTTTTTAATGCTTACAATGGGCACAAGAAGTCCAAATTTCAATCAATTTTCAACATTGGAGATACAGAAAGGATTTGCCTCCCAGCATGAAGATCCTCAAATATGGGAAATGCACAGCAGGTGTGTTAGAAAAAGACCTTTGATTGGTAATCAGGTGGGAATTTAAAACAAGTTAAAGTTGGCTAGTGTAACTAAAAGTTAACTCCTTTCCCAATTGGCCAAACAATTAAAATTGACCTTAGTTTAAATTCTGGTGGAAGATACTATCTTGGTCTGAATTTCCATTTAAAACAACTTCTCTATGCGAATATTGACAGGCCTGGTGCAATTAGTTCAGGTTCCCAAGGTTTCTCAAACATCTTTCAAAGATGACGTTGCAATCTTAATTGCATTTGAACTATTGGGCTGAGCTTGGAAGTGGTGCAGGTCATTCTAGCCTTTTTGAAAGATACACACAGCAATCAGTACCATACCTCAATCTTCACAGAGACCATGGAGCAGTAATGTGAAAAAGAGGCAGAAGATATAAATAATAGTATATAATATTACTATATAAATAATAGGATACAAAGCACAAATACATCAATCAAAGACCATTCAAAACAGAAGAGCATTACTTTGTCCTTTTCCTAAAGTGTGGTGAGACCTAACTTGAGATACTGTGTGTAGCTTTGGTCTCCTTGCATGTTGGGTGAGATCGGAGCTTTTGAAGGCTTGGAAGGAGCAGAAAAGAATTTCCCAGAGATGAACTAAGGGGTCCTCACCACTCTGTCACTATTTGTAGAACATAATGTCATTCCCATTCTTACCTGATTGAATTAGCTGAATGTCCATGTAAATAAATAAATCATAGGCAAAAGCAGAAATTTTGCATTTTCAGTTTTTCCTGGATCCAGTGGAATTATGGAACTTCCTCTCCAAAAAGATGTTGGGGTCAAATGAAATTAATAGAACTTTGTTGGGTACAATTATCAAGGGATATGGAACAGATGTGGATAAATGATGGTGCAGATTAGCCACCACCTAACTGAATTGGAGTTTAGGGTTGGGAGCCTGAATGGCCTCCTCCTGTTCTTGCCATTCTCTATTAGAGAAATCTTGCAATCAGTGGTAAATCCCATAACCTCCACTTTTTGGAGTAGTAATTCATGAAATGCAACATCAGAAGTAATGTTGCTTGCCAAGGTGCTAGGTTCAGTTGTGAATTCCTGATTTCAACCAGAATTAAGGACTGGGTATAAATAATGTTGGTCCTCTGAAATTAAAGAGAATTCATTCTGCCCATAATTGCTGCTTGGTTAATCCTGCTGTACTGTATTGGGTTCAAGTCCAAGATACTCCAAACACCTACGAGAACTCATTTTCATGAAGAATGGTCACTGTATATGGATCCCCAAGCAGAGGATATGACCCCTTGGAAACTTAAACTCTGCCAGCATCCTTAACCCTGAGAACAAGTGACCTCTGTAGGAAATGCATTGACGGCCAAAGCTATGAGTGTGGCATCATCACAGACACTAACCTGCTACAATACTTGCTACATGATAGGAAATGTGAGTTGCATTAAAGCTAAACATTAAAGCTAAATTCCCTGAAGAGTGATTATTTGTGAAGATGGCTGTGTGTAGCAACTGGAAAGTATTTTGCCTGCCAATGTATTTTATCAAAAGTTGCTGCAGATTACCTGATGGGTCACACTGTCTTTGTGTTTGTGGTGCACCGCAGCTAGATAGCGGAGGACCAGTTTGGTGGCTTCAGTCTTGCCTGAACCGCTTTCACCACTTGAAAAACAGAAAGGCAGATAGTAAATTCAGAACCCTTTTACCTCCCTGGGGGCAGATATGGTGTTACAGTAGCAGTAGCAGTTGCAGTGCTAACTTGGACACCCAGTGACAGGCTAAAACATGGAAACAATACACACTTAGACTGATTACTAAGGGCTAATGTTACTGCATGGTGTAATTACCTGAGGGGTGGGTTATTTCTTTTCTGCTGTCTGGGGAAGTTGGTTAAATGATCTAGAGAGTGAAAAAGTGGCAAAGGAATTTCTGTGTGCTATTACACCGCAGAGATAGAATTCCCAGAGGTTTCATCATGTGACATCCTAATCTAAAAACCCTGCCTTAACAAGCCTAAGACCAACACCTTTGTGGTCTAAGCCTTCCTCCCCAGTTGGAAGACAAACAGGTACTTGTTCCCTGTTGGATGATTCTTTGCTGTCAAGCTTTTTTTTAAAACCCATTGGGAATATTTTTATTAGAAATGACAGTGTTCAAAGAAAATGAAAGAATTAGGTAGAATTATATTGAATATGTAGCACAGAAACAAACTAATAGGTATAAATGCAGAATTCTGGTACTATATTCATAAATACTTTTTGTTCTCTCTTCAGTGCCTCACTTTTCTTTTCTTATGATAGTGACCAGAATTGTTAACAGTACTCCAAAGATTTACGACTACTTCCACCTGACTTATCTACTATCTAAAAGCATAAAGCAAAAATATCTGTAGATGCTGGAAATCTGAAGTAAGATTAGGGAATGCAGGCAGCACCTGTCGAGAGCAAGTGCATTAATGTTTCAGATGTAAAATTTAGATTCAAAAATGTTTTAAGTTGCAGAGTGATGGATAAAACAAAGGGAATATCTGAGATATGGTGGAGACTGAATGGCACAGATAGTGGTGCTGCCAGCTGAGATAGGGGGTGAAAAGCTTGTTAATTCCAGATGATCTGTCTGGAAGAGATGTAGATAGGAGATGAATGAGAACAGATGGTGGAAAGAGAAAGAAATAAGACTGGAACTTGAAATATAAAAACTGCAGAAATAAAACTTTGCAGATGCTGAAAATGTGCAATTAAACTAAGCATGTTGGAAATATGGGGTTTGGGCAGGAAAGTGGATGTAAGGCACAAGATTAATGAAGCAAGTTCATTGGCTGTATGGTCTCCTTCTGCTTCTATCACTTGTGTTATTGTTTTTCATCTCACATACTTGAGGCCTCTGATGGTGTACATTGAGAGTAACTATGTTGCTGTGGCACATTATAGTCCTGAAGATATATTGACTTACATCTTAGTAGCTGAATAATATTGCTTAATGGGCATATGATATGCTTGAGGTGCATTGTTTGCCAGTGAGTAAAGCAACAACTGCAGGTTATTCTGAGTAAGTCTTTTTGTGTCATTCTAGATTGACGTGATATAACCAACTACAAAATATATAAAGTGTGGAGGGTCATTATTACTTTGTTAATGATCCCTATTTTGAGACCCTCCAAGTAAAACCAAGGATTGATGGTCAAAGAAAAACTCTTTACCTTATAATAATACATTGATTGTGTTTGGCATCAACCATTTTTGAGTAGGCCACATTAGCAATGGCAAAAAGGTGGCTGTAAGAAAAATAGATGAGGTAATTAAAAAATGCTCCAATAGTTTACATACAAAGATTTATTCTGTCTTTATTTATGCTGCTAGTCGGAAATTTTCATCTTAGCTTGATCAGAGTCAAAACATGCCAATTATGTTCTATGGTTAGACACATTACTGTTTCCCATTTCTGTTTCCCTTTCCTGGTTTGTGAAAAGTTCAGGTGTTGATAGCACCTCAGGAGGTGGTCATGCTTTATGAAGCAATGAATAGAAATCAGCAAGGCAACCTGACTAATTCCACTCTTCCTTAGCCTGGTAACACTCAGCACCTGAACTGTTTCCCACTATGTATTCACTCATTTTCTAGACCATGAAACTGGAAGGTGCCCCACTCCTTATAATTGGCCACTTACGGTGGGTTATCCACAAACGATTTCCCTTTGTATTTCAGCACAGTGTCAGTCCCATAAATGTTGTACATCTTATATGGATTCACAGATAAAAGGATGCTGCCAATGTATGTCTGCAAAAAAAAACATGTTTGTTTATAAATTCTTCATGAAGGTCACCCTGTCTTATTCGCTATAAGCACAAAGCAGCAGCTATATTCATTGCAAATCAAATATACGATTAACCATAGTGGAATCAGGGTTTTTGCTTGTTCTGCCCGTCTATTCTGATAAAGGTGATTTCACCATCATTCCTGTTCTAGTTCTTTGAATGAGTTCCTTAATTACTTCCATTCCTCATTCTTATACTGAAATATTTCAGCTTTCCCAGTACAAAATTTGGGTACTTTTCTAACTTGCTTAATTACAACACTGTCTGGTTTTGCATAAGAATTATTGAATGGCAAAGTGAGGAAGTTGAAACAACATAAATAGAGACAGTTAGTTTCCAAAATTTATCATAGTTAATGAAAAATTGGGAGACTTAGAGAACTGGAAGTCCTTATTTAGAGACCCTCTGAGTAAATCATTGTGAGAGGTGATACTGAATAGCAGTGTGAAGGATCTGGACTAACATTACAGATAACTGGCAGAACAGCTCACGTGGAAGACAAGGGTCACAGAGTTACAGAGAGGCATCCATTTAACTAGGGCACTGATGGGAGAAATTACTGCATGACTAAATAAGGGAGCGGATTAACAGTCCAAAACAGCATCCCTACTTTTGAACTCTGCTTCTCATTATGAAACCCAGGCTCTTAAATGCTTTACAAACTGCACTCTCAATATGTCCTGGTACCTTCAGTGATTTATATAGATATACTCCCAGGTCTTCCTGTTCCTGCACATCCCATAGATCTGTGCCATTTCGCCTATGTTGTCTGTCCTCATTCTTTCTGCCAAAGTGTATCCCTTCACACATTCTCTGCATTAAGTTTCATTTATCATGTCTGTCCATTCTGCCAGCCTATCTATATTTTGCTGTTGTCTGTTACAATCCTCCTCATTGATGACCACACTTCCATGTTTTGGATCATTTGCAAATTCTGAACTTCTACTCTCCACGTTCATATTCAAGTCATTAATGTAAACCAGAAAAATGCAGTAGTTTCAGTACTGATTCCTGGGGAGCCATCTGCCAGTCTGAAGAACAACTAATTATCATGACTCTCTCTTCTCTGTATGTAGCCAATTTCTTATCCATGTTGCCACTAATTATTTGATCCCATATGCCTCATTCTTACTAATCAAGATTTTACATAGGATTTTGCCAAATGCTTTCTGAAAATCTGTACAGATGATATTGACTGCATTACCTTCATCAAATTTCTTTCTTAACTCACTAAATAAATACAAATAAGTAATCAAACAAATAAATCAATCAAATAAATAATCAAACAAATGTGGTCTTTTCCAAATTCTTGTTGGTTCACCTTTATTATCTAAAACTTCTCCAAGTGCTATTAACTTTCTTTCCTGATTATTGTTTCTAAAAACTTCCCTATATCCATAGTTAAACTAATCGTCCTATGATTGCTGAGCATACCCTTACACACTTTCTGAACAACTGTGTTATATTTCCTATTTTCCAGTCCTCTGGTACCTTTCCTATATCTAGGAAGAACCGGAAGATTAAGTAAACTCTGCAATGTCACTGCCCTCAAAACCTAGGAATTATCCCGTTTAGATCTTGTTTACTTTAAGCATAGATAGCCCTACTAATAACTCCTCATCATGAATTTTCATCTCATCGATTACATCTACCACCTCCACTTTTCTTCTTCTCAGGCAGTCCCTCAAGATCAAGGATAACTTGCTTCTACTTCTGATTTTGAAGGTTCTGAGGTGACTGATGAGGACAATGTGGGAACAACGGACTCTTCTGCAGATGGGGCAGGGGGTGGCTAATGGGTTGAATGGATGGATAGATTGTGAGGTGGTGTGCTCCTTCCCCTGTTTTGCCTTCTGTGTGCTCTCGATATTTGGCTTCGAGTTTCTTAATACTATCCTTAATGATCCTTCTTCACTTTAGTGAGTCATAGGCCAGAGATTCCTAGGAGTCAGTGGGGATGCTGCACTTCTTCAAGGGAGCTTTGAGAATATCCTTGAATCTTTTTCTCTGTCCATCTGGTAATCTCAGAGTAGACCGTGTGTTTCAGGAGTACGGTGTCAGGCAACGGGACAACATGACCACTGAAGGTGACTGAGAGTAACTAGGTCCTCAGCGTTGGGGATGTTAGTTGGGGAGAGGTGTTGACCTTTGTTCACTTATCCTTTCAGTGGATTTGGAGGATTTTGTGGAGATGTCTGCTGTAGGTAGTCCAAGTCTCAGAAGAATGTAAGAGGGCAGGGAACACTGCCTCATAGACCATGAGTTTTGTGCCAGACTTGAGGTCTTGATCTTCATTACCCTTTTCCTCAATGGACCAAAAGCCCCTTTACTGAGATTTTGGCAGTATCGTTTTCCTTGGTAAAGACTGTCATCTTCTTGGTCCCAAATTAGACATACATATCCTCTTAATGGAGCCATTTAATATTTACATGCAGTTGAAGGCTTTCAGTTTCCTTTTATAGTAACTGCCATTCTCTTCACATCATTCCTCTTTACCTGTCTTATTTTCCTTTCTACTTCTCTCAGTGAACTATATTGAGCTTGGTTGCAGCAGATAATAGGAAAAGCTACTGGAATATTGGCCCTTATTTCAAGGGATTTGTAGTATTTGTAGTAGGGAAGTTTTACTGCAATTCTATAGATCACTCCTGCAGTACTGTCAATAATTTTGGTCTCTTTTTAAAGAAAGATGTTATTTTATTGGAGGTGGTTCAGAGAAGGTTCACTACAAGGAATGGTTAAACAGGATGGGACTCTACTCACTGGAGTTTAGAAGAACGTTAGAAGAATGCTTAGAAAGTGCTAAATCAATGCTGTGAGTCATCCTAATAATTTTTGTGAAAGTCAGGTAAAGATCAAGATCTTCATTGGGAAGCATCACAAAACAGCACTGATGGATTTCATTGTGCAACACATTATCTATTGATGCATTGCAAGTTCTCATAACTGCTGGCATTTTAACCAGGAGAGTCTAATTTTTCCAGCCAGCTCTTAAAGGGGCATACCAACTATAGGAGAGTATTACTATTGGATGAATGGATGTTGCATTGTTAGGAGGGATTGGGAGAGTGCTCCTGTGGTCAGAGGCACCTACTGATGAAGACCAATGCCTGCAGGAGCCATTTTCTATGTGCATTAGGGAGACTTTCATGCCAGTAAAACAGATGCTTGGGCAAATCTTGCTGAAATGTCAAGAGTTGAATTTCCCAATGAGTGCTAGAATACCCAAGAATGTGCACAAATACTTTAGAAATGCACAGCAATATTTTTCTGGAGTTGTACCAAGGAATTTCTCGCCTGATGTAAGATGATTGGATTAAAATCATTAGAGATAGGCAATAAAACATAGTACTTGTGGGGTAGATGATAATAAGTGATGGTTATAGGGAGTTGAATTATCAATGCTTCTCTTTTGAGTACTGTTTGAATTCTAATATGTTCACTCAGGCAAGCCAAGTTCAAAAATTTTATCACTATGCTTTTGTTCTATGCTGTTAGTGCTTGGGAAGACATGTCCAGTTTCCAGTCTTAAGTTTCAACTTTATCCATTGTTTTTATGTGACAGTTTTCTTTCAAGTTTATCAGAAAAATTCACTTTTAATTACACCAAAATTGTCTCTTCTTCCAGGTATGTGGTCACCTTTGACTATTCCATTTCCTTTTCTAGTTTTATTTCTGGTTATTGTCACGTGTAAGTTTCCCAATCCTTATCTACTTGCTTCACTTCATTTTCTGAGATCTTTAGCAAAGGTTCCTTCTTCGTTAGATTAAATACAGGCAGAAATATAAACACTGGAGGGGACATTATAGAAAGCCTTTTTACTTTTGAAACTACATTAGCTGGAGATCAGGAATGAATATATTCACTTTATTCACTGATTATCCCTGATCTACATAAGTCTTGTTTAGCTCCCATTACTAGTTCCAAAAACAAATCAGAATAGACATAACAGTACTCACATATATCACTTGCTTTTCAAACCTCTTCTTTAAATTGTACAACACCGCACCATCATGTAGGTCTCTGGAAGGATAGAAATATCACAAGAACCTTTAACACAATAAGAACACAATGCAAAGGCATTCTCTTGCAGGCCTTATGCCACGGTGTACTGTGTAAGTGCCTACACACATTCCATCCAATAGCTTGTGTACAACGTGAATGCCTCTATGCATACCGTTCAGCGACCTGCATGTCAAATTATTATGGACTGCACTAATAGGATTGTGTTGACACTCTCTTTTGAGATTCTTCCACCTCATCAGTAGTCTTTAAACAAGTGTCATGGACAAAAAATGAAAAAGGATAAAATATAATACCAGCTGGAGTCCAAACACTTCACTGTTGGGCTCTTAAATCCAAGGTCCTCCTGGACAACATACAAATGTAAATCAATGCACCCATTAACTTATGTGTTTCAGGTTGCTGGTTCATGGGATTGTGTTGAAACAAATTAATTACTACATAATAGCAAGTTCTGTCTCAGCCGAAACCTAGGTTCACAAAACTTTATCAGAACTTTATCAAACAGTTCCAGTTTACCTGGTTCTCCTGCAAAGCCCATCCCTGTTATACTTCATTAATTCCTTCCCTACCTGCAGGATCTTTGCACTGCAGTAATCAGGACTGTAACGAAGTTTTAACTACCAATGTGCTCAACAAAATTAAATGAAATGTATATGTGAATCATGAAAGTACTGACACCTAGTACTTAGCATGGTGTAGGTTGGAGGAAAGGAAGAATGAAAAGTTGTGAGTTTGAAATCCTGGGAAATGTACGTTGGATAAGTAAATGTCCATCACACTGCAGAGTAAGGGTATTGAATTTAGTTGAACTTACTCCAGCTGGGTCATGTCTTCCACTCCATCTTCTTCTAGATGCTTCTGAAATTGCACCAGGGGCTGAGCACCAAGGGAGTACATCTGGAGCCAAGTGCAAACCACAACAGCAGAAGCAATTAATTCCTTTGCTCTGACATAGTAAATCAAGAGCAGTTTGTTCTTCAAACTAGATACAACTACACCCTTAAACCAAGCTCCCTTCCTTCCATCCACACCCTACATACCATCTCCCTCCCCCCTCCTCCTTCCCATCTCCAATCTCAATCTCTCTAATTACCACTACATGCTTTCCTCATTCCTAAAACCTGCCATTCACTCTTTCCCTCCCTCCAAACCACTCTCCCTTCCCCCTTAATCTCCACTCCAATCAGCAATCAATCTCTCCTCAACCCACCTACAATCTCCTCTACTCTCCATCCTCTTATCATCACCTCACCAATCTTTATCGTTCCCTCCCCATCATATTCAGAGAAGAGGGAGATAGATGAAGTATATGGTTTGTGTCTGTGGGAAGGGATTTGGATGGAGGAGGGAGGATGAGCTCCAATAGGGTACAATACATGATTTGCAACAGATATACATTCCTCTGAGGCACAAAGACCCAGTGGGTAAAGTGGTCTAACAATGCAGCACAGGAGAAGTTAAAGATAAATCTTAGGAAAAGGTTCATAAATGTCCCAGCAAAATCAAAATGCCCAAAGACTAGGTTTGTTTTAGAATTCAGCAAAGACGACCAAAACTGATAAAGAAAGGGGAAAAAAAATTAGAGTAAGAAGGAACATGAAAATAGTCTATAGGAGCTGTTATAGGTATGTTAAAAAGAAAAGACTCCAAGGGTGAACATGGGTCCCTTACAGACAAAGATTAGAACATTTATAATGGGGAATAAGAAAGTGGCAGAGGAATTAAACAAATACTTTGTGTCTGTCTTCACAGAAAAGGGCACAACAAATCTTCCAGAAATACCCTACAACTGAGATTCCAGATGAAATAAGGAGGTAAAAGGAATTTGTGGTTAAGGAGTACAGGAATAAAGACACTTTCCTGCAACTATGTAGGGCCTTGGCAAGACCACACCTGAAGTATAATGTGTGATTTTGAACTCCTTACCTAAAAAAAGTCTACATTTGCTATAATGGAAGTGTACTGATAATTCGCCACACTAATTCCGGGGATGGCAAGTCTGTCATACGAGGAGCGATTAAAAAATCAAGACCTCTATACTTCAGAGTTTTGAAGAATGTAAGGTAACCTCACTGGAAAGTACAAAATCCTTACAATGTGGTAGGCATCTAGATTGAGACTGAGGCATAACCTCAAAATAAGAGATAAGGCAATTTAGGACAATTTAAGAATGAGGAGAAAATTTCTTCCATGAAAGGGTGGTGAATCTTTGGAGTTCTCTACCTGGAGGGTTGTGGATGATCAGTTATTGATTTCATTAAAAACAGATTGATAGATTTTGGACATTAGGGGAATCAAAGAATATAGGGATAAGGAAGAAAAATAATATTGAGTTTGAGGATCAGTTATGATTTTATTTGAATGATAGAGCAGTCTCGAGGGCTGAATTACCTACTCCTGCTCTTAATTTTATGTCTTAAATGTTCTTTCAATTATGCGTGAAAGAGGGGTAACTTAATAACAGTGTGTGAGAAATAGTGTGGAGTTCATATGATACAGTGTCCTGAACAGGAGATTCATGTAGAAAAACAAATGTTTGGTTAATGTGAACCAGACTCTGAATTCATGGAGCATTCATCATTCAGAAAAACACCATCAACTAAAGAGATGACTGAATTATTAGCATGAGCTCAGTACCTCTAAAAGATGACTAAAAAATTATCACTGCTGTTGGATCCAGTTATTTCGAATCCACAGGTTCTTTCAGGAATCCAGGAATAAGGTTGAAAACAACTTGGTGCTTCACAAAGTTTTATTGGAAGGTTTAAAACAAAGAAACAGTCACAGAGCACATGGCCCTAGTTTTGGTGAGCCGAGACAAAGGGAACAAAAGATGAGCTCAGGCCAGGGGGGAGACGAGCAAGAGAGAGATTAACAAAAAAGCGACACCTCTTATACCTGAGATAAGAGATGCTCTTTAGCTAACAATAGTCCAATCAGGAAACCTATTAGATACTTGTGGCCAAACCAACCAATGAAAAAACCACATATTCACCTGACGGACGAACCAATAAGCTAGCAAGCGGCCATTCCTTGTGCTGCCACTTGAGGTGTATTAAACATTATACATGTTTGAAAAACTAACTAAAACAGTCGAATCCAACAATCCCCCCTTTGATTCTAAATCACCCACTTAGAATATATTATAACCTGGAAATTCAGCGGCAGGAAAAGACTTATGTTACAAGGATATACCCTTGTCCTTCAAAGCATTTTGTAGCCCAATGTCATGGTTAGGCAGATCAGTGGATGCACTTGCAGAGTTTGAATAATTCCTACTAATGATTGCCTTTAAACAAGTAATAAGGATGTAGATTGTTATAAGACATATCAGTATGAACATTATGACTTGTATTAATGAGGAACCCCAGGTTCAGAGACTTGAATGAATCCAACCAAAAAGATCCCATCCATCAGACTGATGTATTTTACTTACTTCCCCTACGAATGTGATCTGCCAAATTAGTTATGTCTTCGGATTCGTCAGTATGTAATTACAACACTCCTTACCTATGACTGCACATGTTCCCTCTTAACTGCTAAAAGGAAATCTAATGCCATACGATTTAAAGAACCATCTTACGCATGGCAACCACTTCTGTTGGTACCTTTCCCAATGCTTCAGCAGTGTCATTGGCTTACTTTTCCTAAGGCTGCAGCAACATTTTTAATCTCTCTTATGCTCCTTGCAACGCCATAAAATGGGAATAAAATGGATGCAAACTGATCTCCCTCTGAAATGTCTCGTTTAGCTCTAGACTTGGGAGGTAAAGGTAAAGTGTGTATATGTCTCATGGCAGGAAAAACATACCCTAAATAGCAAGATCCTAACCAATTATGTGGGAGAGATGTGTAGGCTCACTTCCGCACATAAAATATGTATTGTTCCATGAGCTTAGACCATTTCTTATTACTTTACAGGAGCTCCGTTGGATTGTAGTATTTCCTGATTGTCAATAAGATGCCAGAATCATTACCCCATTTAGGACAGTGTAAGTTGTTATGGCATGAACTATGCCCTACTGGAATGGTACCTTCTGAACTCAAGCAATAGGTAGCTTTTATAGTAAACACATGAAAAGATTTAGTGACTTTGTCATGAACACTGGATGCAGATATATCCAGGATAAGACATGACTAGGGTCAGATGTGATGTTCCTGAAATCATGCTGGTTATTTTACATAAATAATCCAGTTTAAAATGATTTGTGGAGGACATGATCATTGTATATTTATGTATCCCTTGAGAATAGGCATAATGTCTGCCTCGCCATGCTGGGATGCTTACTAAAGAGAGCGCATGCTTGCTCTGGATCTGCAGGAATGCCTAGCATTGGTGAATACTTGAA
This sequence comes from Pristis pectinata, assembly GCF_009764475.1. Classification (NCBI taxonomy): domain Eukaryota; kingdom Metazoa; phylum Chordata; class Chondrichthyes; order Rhinopristiformes; family Pristidae; genus Pristis; species Pristis pectinata. Next base: position 34,874,812 of record NC_067412.1, on the reverse strand, counting down.
GTATGTGGTATATATTGACACAACCAACAGTTAGAGTCATTAACAGCATCAGCAAATTCACGTGATACTCACAAGTACACATTATGAGTCATCTCAACTGGAACATTATGAGTAGAAAAAATAGATAAAAATATAACAACAACTAGTATTAGGATAAACGTCATAATGTCCAGTAGTTGTCAATTTGTTTGAAGTCTTCTGGCTGGTTAGTGATTTTCTCACTGTAGCCCAGCAGCGTAGGCACTGTGACCAAGAGGTTACTAGCACATTAACCACAGCACTTGTTGTCTTCGTCTGGTGCCACTTTAGTCCACCCAGGAATCAGGGTGTGTCCTCCTTCCGATGGACCGCTCCAAGCAGCAGAAACCTGTTGGGAAGCAGACTGAACCGCTTGGGTTAATTTCAGACAATAATCGACGAAACTATCACACAATGTGTACCACATGTCCACTGCGTCCGAAGTTGTACTTCGAACCTGCACCATCCAATCAAAGTGCCTCATTCTTTGTGAGGTAGGGGATTGAACTTGCAGCTGAGGCTGTGGTTGGAATTGTTGTTGTGGAGGCTGTGGTTGAAATTGTTGTTGTGGCTGTGGTTGAAATTGTTGTTGTGGAGGCTGTGGTTGGAATTGTTGTTGTTGAGGCTGTATATGCCAACACTTTTTTTGCACTATGTCCCTCCTTACCACAGAACTGACATCTCATTTTATTACCTTGTGGTCATGGCCCAGACCGATATTGCTGTGCATTGCAGTCCCACTTGTACTGTTGGTTAGCAGGTGTGGACAGTTGGTTCATCTGTACCGATCTTATTTGGAGTTCGATATCTCACTCCACTTGTTTGGTAGTTTGCACCAGATCACTGCAGGAAACAGCAGCTTCACTCCAATTTGCTTTCGTTAGCCTCACCATTTTGGCAACGTTTGGTTTCAAGCCATCCATGAATGCTGACTTGAGGGGGCCATATTTGGATTTCTCTATATTATCTTCAGTTATTCCTTGAACCCCTGAATAATTGATCCAAACCGTCCTATACCGGTCTTCGTATTCAGAAACATCCTCTGAAGCCTTTTGTTTGCAATTGACCACTTTCCTCCAAGCGATCTGCATTGGGGCCTGTTCTCTCAACCCTCTCTTAATTGCATTCCAACCACCTCTTAGGTCCTGGCTGTCAATCTCCCATGCCGTCATCAATTCTCTCACTTAACTGCCTGGTTTGCTGAGAAGAACAACATAGTGGTCAAAATTTGGAGGCCATCATATGGATGCAGTTGGCATATGTTCTTGATTCGACGAAGTTCAGTCCAAGTCCTTAAGTTTCCTTTTTTAGAATGTGGAATTTCTCTGGACCATTTATCAATTTTTTCTGGATCCAGTGGTTGATGGTAAACCTCGTCTCCTTTCATAATCTCCATTCTCATTCTTGCGTGCTTTGATTGCCTTCGTTTTTATTGGGGCAAGTCGTGACATGGCTGCCAGACCAATTCTCTCATTGTCAACATCATCACTTGAGTCACCAGAGGTTTCTGTTGAGTCAGTGTTACATCCATCCCGCAGTACCGTAGAGTCCCAAAGGTGGCGCTGTTCCGGGGTCTGTTCAATGCTGTGCCCCTGGAGGGACCGCCCACTGAAAGTCCTGACTCTGTGTACTGGAGCTGATTCAGTCTGCTCTGGCGTTCCTCACATTTTGCATTAAGCTGGTTACATTTATTGCTTTGTTTTCTCACTCGTTCAGTTAATGCAGAAAATTGTTCTTTGGACTTCTTACTTTCTCTATCATACTGTTCCTTAAGCACGTTACACATTTCTTCCTTCTTCCCCAATTGTTCAGTTAATTTATTTATTTGGCTTTTTAGCTCCGTATGCTCACTTTCAGATTCAGTGATTCGGCTTTTTAGCTCAGCATGCCCACTCTCATATTTAGTGATTTGGCTTTTTAGCTCAGCACGCTCACTCTCAAATTCAGTGATTTGGCTTCTTAGCTCAGCACACTCACTCTTAGATTCAGTGATTTGGCTTCTTAGCTCGGCACACTCACGCTTTCTTGGCTCTGTTAATACTGCAATAGTCCAGCCAGTTTTTGCCTTTCCCGACCACATTTTCTGAATCCTTTTCCGTATCTTTCCAACATCACTCATAAGCCAATCTTCACTAGACTTGGCAGCAACAGCACACTTCTTCCAGATTGTTTCATTAATTACATTAAATTGATATACTTTATCCAAGTAAGCACCTAAACCCCCAGTCATCAGTTCTCTCTCAGTTGGAGATGCTGTGGTTTGTTTCTTAACTCCAGCCATTGTTTCAGTTCAATCTCAATGAATATTCTTCACTTAGAAGTTAATCACAGTTATCAGTAGAGTTTCAAACCGAAATACTTCAAACAGCAAGGTAAAATAGAGTTTTCTTCTCACTCTTAAACTTCCTTCAGATGGTGTACTGAAGCAGAATCCGATGATTTCCCCAACAATTCAGAAATGGAAGATGCTCTTATCTTCTGTCCGTCTGAGGGATTTTCAAACTCTGTTTTTCATAACAATCCTGCCGACTACACCAAAATTTGTTGGATTCGACTGTTTTAATTAGTTTTTTAAACATGTATAATGTTTAATACACCTCAAGTGGCAGCACAAGGAATGGCCGCTTACTAGCTTATTGGTTGGTCCATCAGGTGAATATGTGGTTTTTTCATTGGTTGGTTTGGCCACAAGTATCTAATAGATTTCCTGATTGGACTATTGTTAGCTAAAGAGCATTTCTTATCTCAGGTATAAAAGGTGTCGCTGTTTGTTAATCTCTCTCTTGCTCGTCTCCCCCCTGGCCTGAGCTCATCTTTTGTTTCCTTTGTCTCGGCTCATCAAAGCTAGTGCCATGTGCTCTGTGACTGTTTCTTTGTTTTAAACTTTCCAATAAAACTTTGTGAAGCACCAAGTTGTCATTCCTGGACTCCTGAAAGAACCTGTGGATTCCAAAATAACCGGATCTGACACTGCTCACAATTAATCTAAAATGCTGAATGACATCAGTCTAACCAGAGAAGACAGAGTGGGAGTGAGTGAAGCTTCAATAAACTGCCTTCTAGAAATATTTGGCTGTAAGCAAAATGAACTAACTGGGATATTGCTTCTGAACCTGTATCAATTGGAAGTGACAGGTCAACCTAGAAACCGATCCTAACCTGTCATTCCCTACTCTGAAGTACAATCCAACTCTGAACATTTAATTTGAAGCTCACTCTGATCATCAGGTAAAGGTATACCATATAAAATGCCTGATCACTGGATTGGGAGTCTCATATAACTGTGACAGTAACAACAGTAACAATACTTCAAAAACAGGCCTTGTTATCTTCTAATTAAAACTCCTGGTCTATTGTTACTGCTTGTCACTTTGTTGACTAGCATTTTGACAATGAACTTTTCAGACTCCTAACCTTCAGCTCTGGAGTAACTATCTGTTTTCAGTTACAAATAAAAAATGAGGAAAGTCAATTGACTTATTCTGTGGTTTGAAAATCTGGCTAAATGAATCAAAGCTCATTGTTAACTATCTGTCTCTTGCCTGAACATCAAGCCTGGAGTTATTCTGCATGCAGTGCAAACTACAACCAATCTTTGCATTCACCCATTTGAAGATGAATGGACTTTGATTGAGAGCTGTATCTAGCTTAGAATGTTTATTAGCCTTTGATTTAATCCAACATACTCAATGCCACTGGGTGAATAGTCAGCCATGTGCTCCACTCAGCTGAGTGTATACAGTGGGTGGGTATAAAAGCAGATGTGTTTAATTGGATGGGTGCATAATCAAGTGAATGTATACCATAGAGTGGGTGTCTGTAAGATCAGAATACACCATATTAAATTTCTAAAAATATGATGCTTAGAAAATCAATTGCATAATTTCCAGAGTCTTGCAATGGAAAATCAATCATTGTTCTGAACTGAAACTCTTTCAAGTTCATTTTGTGCCACTCTGGAAATACAGTCAGGTGTTTCATGGACTCAGTTACCCTCACGCCATGATGCAATTTATCCATGCTCCATGCCAAGTTCCTTTTAGAACATTGCAGGATAATTAGACCATATTGCCTTGAGAGCACCAACCCCTACGGACTCCCAGGACAACATGGCGTTCCCTTCATTATGATGCACTGGGACACCCACCAGATAAATTATTGATTTACCTTCATCCTTGGAGCCTTCGCTTGCACTACATGGATTTCTCTCTAACCCCAACTCTTCCCTTCATCTCCAGCTCCCACCAAATCATTTCCAGCCATCACTCTCTTACAGTCCCATATGGGGACTGAGGGTGCACCTCCACACCTAAACCAGTTTCAGAAAGGAGTATCAAGTGATACAAAAAGTTCTTGGGCTTTGGGAGCAAGTGATGTTTTCAATGGAGGGCCAGTGAATGAAATGGTCATTGGCACCCTAATGCTGGGCCCATCTAGCCCACCCCTTAGATTGCTCTAGAATTTCTTGTCAAGACATGTTTCAATGAGATCATTTCTTATTCTTCTGAACTCAAGAGGATTTATGTGAGTTTCCATAGCTACACCTTTGATTTGAAGGGAGTGTTCAATGTGAGAACAAGTTAATTTGGGTCGAGGGTGGTGATGAACTTTTCTTCTTTCCTTTAGGTATCCAAGATAGCAAACTACAAGCCTTGAATTCTAAAATGTCTCCATTTCTTTATCCCCCTTCACGTTACTCTTACCTGACCTCTGTCCCTAGTCTTACCCTTTGTTATGTTTCCACTGTCTCCTAATCTTCACCTCTCTGTTCCTGGACATTCAGTCCTCAGTAGAGAATCTCAGTTTCATCCTCCTATCCTCCTGTGTTCTCATCTCAATCAATTCATGATATTATATTGATCTCTTCTTCTGCCACCTTTGCTTCTGTGCACTGTCTTTAGATAGAAGCCATTGCCCCAAGTCATGGATTCTTTCTTCCATCTTCAGAATTCTCAATCCACCTGGACCCTTCCCTCTAACCTCTCACCCTCCCTGGATCAATTCATCATAAACTATTAATGTGACATTGATCTTCTCAATTTTACATTGCTCTTATCATTCCAACTTATCCTCCTTTAAACTTGCAGCGTTCCACTCACTGAGGACCAACTCCTACATTGTTATCCCATCTGCTGTCAAGGGTCATATTCTTGTTCTTTAGCGAGCAGAGGGGGAATACTAGCTCTCTGACTCCTCCTTGTATCTCCCTCTGGACCATGATCCCACCATTGAACATAGAGCTGGACAGTCGCTGCCTCTGGAGATCTTCTCTCTACAGCCTCTGAGCAAGTAGCACCCCAACCACAAGGAGCCTGTTTTACCTCTTTCCTAAGATCCACAAGCAGATCTGTCCTTGGAGACCCAAGTTTCAGCCTGTTCTTGTCCCACAGCACCTACTTCTGACTGGCTAACTCTATTCTTTCTCCTCTCGTGTAGTTTCTTACTACTCACATCCGTTATAATCTCTGCACCTCATATGGCTTGTGCTTTGCATGTCCTTTGTGGGATATGTGGTTTCACTCATATTCAGTCTTCTTCCCTCACATTTTTCTCTGTTATAATGATGATTCTATTGGCACATTTCCTGTTCTCATACTGAACTTGACTGTTCTATCACCTTTGCTGACTTTCTCAACATTTCTGTCTTCACAGGGTAGGTTAATGACTAAAATCCAATACAAGCCAAAGGTTTCCACAACTAACTTGACTACACCTCTTCTCACCATGCTTCCTGTAAGACTACATCAAATTCTACCAGTTCTCTGGCTCGTATAATGATCCTTGTTCTTCCAAGATATCTTCAATTTCCTTAATTGTGGTTTCCCCTCCATAGCTGAAGGGCTCTCAGAGATACCTGTTCCATTTCCCACACTTCTGCCCAACCCCCTCTTCTGCCACTCAGACAAGGAGAGCCTTCCCTCCTCTTATTCCACCCCTCCCATTGATCCATTCAGTGGATCAATGGATCAATTCTCTGTAATTTCTGCCATGTTGAATGTGTTGCCATCACATGCATTTTACATAAGACTTAATTTCAGAGCTCTGGTTCACTCTTTCCCATGCCACCAACACCCACTCCACTTCTCAAAGCACCTTTCCTGTCCAACCACAGGAGATGTAACACCTGCCCTTTTAGCCCTTCCATTTCCAGCACCCCATACTTCCAAACACTTCTTCCAGGTTAGGCAGTGACTCACTTGTAAATCTTCCATTTTAGGGGACTGCTTGTAAAATTAGTTTTATTAACCAATATTGCTACACCCTACTTTTTTCTTTACTTCTCTTGTCTAAGATCTGTAACCAGGAGTGTTGATCTGGTGTGCCTGCAGGCCATGCTTGAGTAACAGCTACAATATTATACTCCCATATGTCCTATCTGTGCCCTCAGTCCATTTACTTCATTTCAAAGATTTCTTGTCTTAAACACACAATTATGCCAAATACTGTTTCCTTTTTACTACCTTGTGCCCTTTCTTCCAAATTCATTCTGCCTTCCAGACTTTTTATTAAACACCTATCTTGCTCATCTAGTTTTGCCCCTCTCCCTTTTGTATCAGCTGTCTACTTCCTGTCCCCATGTCAAGCTAGTTTAAACTCACCCAGTAGCACTAGAAACACCTCTCTGCTTGGGTATTAAATAAAATATATCTGCCTTATACAGGTCCCGCCTCCCCAATTCCCCTACATCATCTCTTCAGCTACACAATCCCCTATCCTTCTATTCTGTACTAACTAGCACATGGCACCAGTGATCCCCACCTTGAGGTACTAATTTTTTGATCTTAGTCTCAGCTCCATGTAACTTATCGGCAGGATGTTATCTTTCTTTCAATTTATGTCATCGGTACTAATAAGCTACTGGCTGAACACCCCACATCCTCAGTGACATCCTGGAATCAAATGTGTGGGCTCAGAAACACCTATCTTCTCCACAAATAACTGAATTTTCTCTATCACTTTCCTATTCTTTCTATCCCCATCCCATTTAGCTGTCACTTATTTTTTAAATTTAAAAAAAAAATTTTTTTTTAGAATTTTATTTACAGCGTGGTAACAGGCCCTTCCGGCCCAACGAGTTCGCGCCGCCCATTTTAAACCCAAATTAACCTACCCATACATATTTGCAATGTGGGAGGAAACCAGAGCACCTGGAGGAAACCCACGCAGGCACAGGGAGAATGTACAAACTCCTTACAGACAGCGACGGGAATTGAACCCCCCAATCGCTGGTGCTGTAATAGCGTCGCGCTAACCGCTACGCTACCGTGCCGCCATTGAGGGAAATGAACTTGGCTCTCACTGCATTCCCCTGAGGAACCATTGCCCTCTTCCAATACTCAAAATGTAACTGGAGGTAGACTTCCCTACTCCTTCCCAGAGGGTTGTGTCTTTTCCCACCCCTGGCATCGAAATGCCCAAGAGAATCAGTTTTTCTCCCTCTCGAACACAGAACAGGGTTTTCTCATGTTTGAAGTAGAAGTCCTCATTGGCCTGATCCATAGTTTCCAGGATTGGGGCGTATAACATTAGTGACTGCAGTATATTGGTTCCATGTTACAGTGAATCAAAGGGCCATAAAAATACTCACTAATTCCACAGGGATAATTGCTGAGATGCCAGAACATCTCATTCTTGATGGTGAAGTTCACTCTGTAAAGAAGACCTTTCTCTTCAGTTTGCCCCTCCAGGAGAAGGTATACTTCTTTAAACTGACCACCTTCCTCCCATCCTGTCTCACTCTGGGTGGTGATGTTGACATCAAAGATCTGAATTCCTGAGCTATGATAGCAGAGAGACATTCAGTTTGGTCATTGTTGAGACTATTAATGAAGTTCTTGACATGCCAGGTCTCAAACTCCAGGTCTTGTGGAGTGGAAGTTGTTTGTGCATGGTTTCTTCTAACTTAGGGTAGCCATTGCACACCAGCTACCATGCTGCTTGATAGAGGTCTTGAAGTAGTGGCAAGGGGGACCAAAACAACTACAAACTAGTCTTTGCAGCATGGGATATAATGCTCACACATTGATGAGTACCCACAAATGTGTACACACACACTCCGGATTCCAGCTCCTGATCCTGGCTGTACACCTGACCCTGTTACCAGCCATGCTATGTACATCTTTAAGATACATATAAATTCCCTAAGTCCAGACTCAAAACCAGCTTATCTTCTATTCAAGTAACCAGTTATAGCTGACCACTTAATCATTAATGATCACTAGCAGGCAGTTGCTTATCTTTGACTAACACTGTAAAAGAAACTACAAGTTAAAGTTAAATTCTAAATGAAGAACTAAAAGTAAATTTTAGAATGAAATAATTTTCTTGTCAATTCCCACACATCAAATTCTTGACTTCCACACCACTCAAGCTGCACTCTATGTAATCACCCAGTACTCCTTCTCAGAGAGTGCAGTACTTTCTCAAAACATAGAAATTCAGCCTTATTTGTTTTGTTTTAATCAAATAAGCTCCTTCAGCCTGCAATTTTCTTGATTAATCTCATTATGGAAGGTGTAAACTGGAATTGGAACTTTTTCTAGTTCCACTTAACACCTTCTGTGGGAAGCCCAAACCACCCACTGTAATTACATTGCCTCATTCACTAAATGAACCAAATTAGATTTTATTCCACAGATCCAGGACTTGCATCCATTTTGGAAATGACATTTTGCAATTTCACCCATATTTTTGTGACAATTTTGTTTATTTATTGTTAATAAATACCAATCAGTAATCCTTGACACGATGTGGGGAAATTCAGTTTTTCAAATTACTGAACCTGACAGGGCTCTAATGGGTTTCCCAACACCATTTTATTGAAGATTATTTATCAGACCTGTCCAAGCAAGATCTACTTCTATTTGAATATTTAATCCACTAGAAAGCAGAAAAACAAATTGAACATTTTATTACATTAATGGGTCTATTTTAGGTTAATTCATTGCCACTCAAAAATTCCCCAGCCATGCACAAGTTGTAGATATTGAAAGGGGTTACCTTATTAAACCAAGGCATTCCTTTCTCATTGTCATAATCCTCTTCCCACTCATGGGAATTGACTTTATTTGGAATAGGACCTGGTACCGTTGAGACAGTTGTATTCTCCTGTCTGTAAAGTGAGAGTTTTGAAGTAATTTTCTGTGGTGGATGCTGAAACTCCTTTCTTGACGGGTGAACACCAGCCATTTTCCTTGAATCGCTTTGAGACCAATGGTATTTTGACTGATGGTGACGGGGAGCAAGTGAAGCTCGATTGCGTACTGAGTGAACACGAGGTAGAACCACAGCATATCTTCCCATTGTACCTTCTCCATCATCAGGATGTTCCATTGGCTTTGCATGTTCCCCAGAAAACTTTGGTGAGACAGGTCTCTGAAGTTGTAATCTAGGAGGCTGGTTAAATGTTTTAATTTCTGCTGATGGATAGTTCTGCTCATTAAATGATCGCTTTTGAGACAATTGGCTTTGGTGCTCCAAGACTTCACCTACCTGCTCTTGAGATGATTGTTGGGCAGTTGACTCCTCTGTCCTGTAGTCGAAATGTTTAAATAATGGCTTTGGTGAAGGTGACCTTCGAATTTGCATTTCAGTATTCTTTTGACCATGTAATTTCATTTGTGGACTTGCAGAAGGTGAGTGCAAAAGGCCCATGGGTGTACCAGCCTGTTTCATTGAAGAGCGTCGGGAAGGTGGATTTGTGGATTGTCTTACACTCATTGGCATCTTTCCTGATCTTATTGATGGGTGTGGTGAAGTTTGTCTTTGTGATCCAGGGGGATTTCGCTGCCTTACTGATGAATTAGGTGAGGGGGAACGCTGGGATTCACCACTCTTTGATTTTCCAATATTTCTTAAGAATCCTTTCCCAGAATTCGATTTTGTGGTTTCTGCTTGGGAGGTTTTACGGCCAAACATTTTGAATTTTGGTTTTGGAGTAGATGCCATTGCAGAGCTCACTTGTTCTCCTGAAGGTCCATTCTGCCTGAAAGAAAGTTGTTGATAATGTGGCCTTTGGAACCCTTGCACATGAACTGATTGTCCTGGCTTTTTAAATGATGATTTTAGGGAAGTTCCCCCAACGTTTTGAATATCTTTTTTAAATGATTGTCTTGGAGAGGACATCCATTGGGGTTCCTCAGCCTCAGGCTGACCAAAATGCTTTAAATATGGATTTGCAGGGCCAGTCTTTATATCTGAAGAAAGACCTTCTTCTGAATTTGGGCCTGCAGGAAGGCCACCATGCCTTGTAAATGGATTTTGTCTGAAAGGTTTTAATGATTGTGGAGGGGACAGCTTCTGAGATAATTTAACATTCAGATGATTATCTTTTTGTTTTAGTGATGCTTGAGGCGAGGAAGGTCTCTGAGTCTCCAATGTATCTGAAAAAGGTCTATGATGTCTCACTGCCTGTTGTGCAGAATTTGTTCTGTATTGATCATTTGCTGCAGGATGACCAAATTGTTTTAAAAAAGAATTTCTGGAAGATGTTTTGGGAGAATCTGTCATAACTCTTTTAGAACCAAATTTTGAAGGGCAAGGAGACATACCACCTTGTCTAAGACTTTGTTGGGAAACTGATTGTTTATGAAAAATTGTAGCGCAAGTTTCTCCTTTGTTTTGACTCGGTGATGGTGATCGTCTAATTGATGGCCTTGGCGATGATGGTTTTTGGGACTCATTCTTTCGCTGACCAAACCGTCTCAGAAATGGATAATCAGAAGTTGGTTTGGGGACATTGGCTGCTGATGCTTTAATGCCAAATATTGCTTGCTTACTAGGGGGTGACCTTTGCTTTAAGGATGGCTGTGGTGAAGGTGCATTTCTGATTTCTCCACGAGGCACCATTCTTAAAGACGGCTGTGGAGGAGACAATTCTCCATGTTGTCTTAATGATAATCGAGGCGAAGGTGGCCTTTGCGGTTCCCTGTTAAGAGGCTGGTTGAAGTGTTTAAATGAATTTGCTCGATCATGAGTTTCTGCTTTACGACTAAACATCTTGAATGGAGAGTGTGGTGAGGGTGGGCTACGTTGTCTCAGTGGCAACACTGGTGGAGGTAGACTTTGTGAATCCCTTTTTATAACATTGCCAACTTTTTGTCTATGTGATTGATGAAAGGATATTGGGTTATTTTGCTTTAGTGAAGTTTTTGGTGAAGGATGACTCAGGAATTCCACAGGTGAAGGACGGCTAAAGCGTTTAAATAAATTGGGATAAACTGTGTTTGGAGCTAGTTCTGCTGGTGCTTTTTTTTGGCCTAACATCCTGACAGTTAACTGAGGAGATCTTCCCAAATGTCTAGCTGACGGTTGAGGAGATGATGGAGGTCCAAACTGTCTCCGAGAAAGTTGCGGTGAAGACGATCTTTGGTTTCCCCCCTCCATTGGATAGCCAAAACATTTCAGCGATGGTTGAGGAGATGATGCTCGTTTTACAGGTTGGGGTGAGCTTCTATTTGGGAATGGAGGCCTTTGGGATTCATATCCTTTCAAATTAAATGACCTCTGTGATAACCTTGGACTTAGTGTATCATTAGGGTAGCCAAACTGTCTGACTGATGGTTGTGGAGACAGTGAAAAACTTCTTTGTTTAGCAGGTAACTGTGGTGATGCTGGACTTATTTGTTGTCTGACTATAGGACTGCCAACACGTATTATTGATGGCTGAGGTGAAGTGATGGGCTCGTATATCGCACCCCTGGTGGCTGTTTCCTGTCTTCTGTTTGTATTGGTTTACTAAAATGAGTTGATGATAGTTTTGAGGAAGTTCTATTTGGTGTCCTGTGGAATAGGCAGGTTGTCTGAATGGTGACTGTGGAGACAATGGGGCATTGTGGCCATATTGCTGAAGAAATGGACTTGAAGAAGTTGAGCTTGATTCTTCTGTGTTCCACATGAAAGAATGATCCTGTAACCCATTTTCATCTGGTGAATAATCAAAATCACTTGACACTGAATATGGTGAGGGCAGTCTTGGGACTTCAAGTTTTTCATGTCCAAATAACTTAACTTGAGGCCTTGGGAGAGTCTATACTGTCTGGGAAAAGAAAAATGGCATTTCTGTATTTTGCTGATAAATCCATGGAGAACCACCAGCTTGAAAATCAGATTCACTGTCCATTTCTTCTTGCTCTTCAATATCACTCATTGGATAGCTAAACTGATTGTAAGATGACTCAAGGAACGGTGACCTGTCGTACTCACTATAATTAAATCCATAGCCAAAATCTTGTGATGAATATGGATTCCCCAGATAAGGATCAAACTCTCCAGATTGTGTGTACGCAGATTCATGGTAATTTATTCCATCCTCTGCATATGAATACTGGTCTGGTGATGAATATTGAGCAGGTACATCATATTCCAAATCATGCTCATAGTAACCATTTGGTTCACATTGAAGATAGCTATTATGAGAATCATAATAAGCTATTTCATTATCAACATAGTCATATTGCTCTTGAGGCAAATATCCAAAGGATGAATCATAATATTCTGTTTCACCTTCATAATCTGATTGCGTACCAGGAGAATCATAATATTCCATTTCATCATCATAATATCCATACCCTTCAGGATAGTCATAGTCATAATATTCTTCCCCCTCATAGTAACTATCATATTGCTCAGCTGGTATATCGTAGTATTCCATTTCATCACCATAGCTATCATATTGTTGGAATGTTCTCAAAGAAGGAATGGTCCTTGATTCCTTGTGTGATTTTGCAACATCCTTTTGTGGACCCTTCCCCTACCTTCATAACTATCATTATAAACCATATTGATGCTGGCTCCAGGCATGTTGTTTTTCTGAGATTTTTCATTATTTTGCTCTGTGTTGGAGGACTTCATCACCAGGTGGGAATGGTAACTTTTGGGCTCCAATTTTAGAAAACCAAGCTGTCGATCCAATTCCTTTTACTGAACCCCTCATTGGTATTCCATATTTAGCCTTTCGGGAAAGAAATTTCCTGGTGAGCCAGTTGGAAGCAGTAGCCAACCGACCTAGGAGCTGAGCACTGGGTCTAAATTTGGCATTGTCAGTTTCTTCTTAGCTCCAAAACCAAATTTGGTTTTAGTAAACAGTTTGCCCAGGCCTTTTTTTCCTGCTGCTTTTTCAGTTTTTTCAGTTGATCCAGCTTTATCTCCAGTCGGATCAATAGGAATGATGCCTTCCTTGGTCCTCCGGGAGCTGCATTTGCCTGTTTCCTTTTACACTTGATTTAAATCCTATCATGAACTTTGAAGTATTCTTCAAGACTCCAGCTGACTGCTTCTTGGCTTTTGGAGCTGGAATTTTGTTTTTTCCAAAGCCCATAAACAATCTTTGAGGTACTTTTCAAATTGCGTTTTTTTGAACTTTTTGTTTTAAATGTGGGTTTACCAAATCCCATGAAAAGCTTGGAGGCAGCCTTTATACCTTTACAGATTTTTTCTGGGCAAGCTTTTCCGTCTTGCCTTGGAATGCTTTTAAGCCCATTGCTTTTGAAGCTCCCATTAAGTGAACTTTGCATTATCTTTTCTTTCTTTTTCCTTGCTTTTCCATCTCCTGCTAGTCCCATAACAACTTTTGAAGTCCCCTTTAGATGTAACTCCTTCTTGGCTGCATTTTTCTCTTTATTGCCAAAGCCCCTCATGACTTTGTGGCTCCTTTCAGCTTTAATTGTTTACCATGCCTTGGTTTCTCTTCTTCCTCTTCATCCTCGTTTTCATTATCTCTGTGCCTTCTGTCTCTTCTGTCTCTTCAGTCTCAGAATAAGCTTTCTTTCCTTTCCGACCATCATGTTTTATGCCTTGTTTGGCTTTGGAAACACCTTTCAAAGCTGCCAACCTTTTCCCTTTTGATGATGACATATCGCTATCCATCTCAGTCTCTTCTTCATTTATTTCACTCAGTTCTTCATTCTCATTCTATTTCATCAGCACTTTTCTCTACTTCCGACACTTCTTCTGATTCATCACTGGTAATGGCCTTTTTGGGTTTTTTTGTTTCTTTCCCTTTTTTCTGTTCCACTTTGCCTTTTCCTCTTTTGTCCTCCTTACCTTTCTTGGGTTCATCTTAGCTCCAGATTTTCCCTCTCTGGACTTTTTTTGTTGGCATTCTTGCTTTTCTCTGGCTCCTCTTTCTCTTTGCCTCCTTTCTTTGCTGCTTTTGAATCACCTTTTTTGCCTGGCATTATGATTTCCAATGAGTCATACTCAGTAACAATGACAGTTTTTTCTCAATGGTCCATTGAAACTGTCCCAAGTGCCGGGAGATACAATAATGCATTCCATTTCACTGATCTCTCAACAATGCAAATGTCACTACGAGGAAATCCTTTCAGAGCAAAATACTCTTCTACGGCTAGAGGCTGCCAGCAATTAAATGCCTAGTTGCAAGGTTCAAGCAAACTAAATTATTGAAACATCCAGGAAACCAAGAATTTACTGCAGGATTAAATTGTGTTAACTTTTACATTAATTATAAAGGATATTGCTAAATTTTCTCACCAAAATAGTTATTCCAATCAACCAGGAAGCAGATGGATCAAAAAGAAAGTTCTGAATATACATTAACATCCAAGAATACACCTCTGGACTAGGGTTGATTCTTCTCCTAAAATAAATCTGCCTTCTGCATCCATAGTTAAGCTTGAGAATGGAAGTTGCACCAACAGTTGTATTAGTTTCAAGTCTGCTCTGCACAGCTGCCAGCTGATACTTGCATCTTTCCTTAACTTATTCGGCAAGACCGACACAGGTTAGCAATTAGTTCCTTCCACAGTTCCCATTTCAAACGTGCACTAGTGAAACCTCCAATTGCTGTAAATAAGCACCTCTCATTTGCTTTGCTTTTGCTGTCGATATGTTGAAGGACCATTAATGTTAGTTCTAATGCTTTAGTGTAATGCTATCTAGCTTTTTACCATATGAATAATGCAAGTGGGCTGAAACCGTTATTACATTAGCCGACTGCCAGAGAAGACCTTCCCAAACAAACGAAGAGACTGACAGAGAAAGAGTGTTCTATGAAACTACTGGGACCCAATAAGCCATGAAACCATCTGAATACATAAATACAGATCAGACATAGCTGAAGTTTAAAAGTGAGATCTGATTCCACCTCATTCAAGATCTTGCATTTAAGATTGAAATAAAACTCATTTTCTTACAATTCTCCAAATTTTAACAATTTTCTTCATAGTTTTCAATCAATTTTACAACGATTTAGTCTGCATTATTTGAATTGGACTTTTCTTTGTGTTAAAGAATGTTTCAGAACCATTTGGAGATTAAATGAATGCTATGCAACAGAAAGAAATGTAGAAAGACCAAAGTCAAAGGGAGAGAATTTTCAGAGTTTGGAAGACAGAAAGGAGGTAACTAGGGCTATACTATGACCTGTGACGATAATGAAGCACAGACAGCAGGGAATAAGAGCGATACAAGGAAATTTGAAGATAAAGAAGAGAGTTAGGGAGGAAAAACACATATAGAATTAGAAACAGAATGATAGTTATTTGTTTGACACTTTCTAATACATCTTTCAGGATCTGTAGCTTACTGTATGCAACCTGACTTTAATTTGTGTCCTGCATAAACTAAATGGACAACTGTATTCATGAGTTTGTGAGAAATCGGCAATGGATTCCAGGACATAGATAGGGTGGCAGAATGACTAGACGGCAGATGGAATTCAATACGGAGAACTGTGAAGTGATGGGAGAGGCGATAAGACTTAATGGCATGGGACTAAAGACTGTGTAGGAAGAGAGGGACCAGGGGATCTTTGAAGGTGGCAGTACAATCATCTTCCAAGTGACTCACATGAGGTTGACAATGTGACTTGCTTTCACATGTGCTGTGGATCTGAGGTGGATGATAAGGCCTTTGTGGGATCCAGAGAATGCCACAAGTGGGGCAGGAGGTGCTTGACTAGTTTGGGCGGTGCACTCTCTTTCTGCCATATTTTGCTCCCTTCCACATGCTCCCAAAGAAGAGACTCAAGGCTCTGAGTGTCATCTGGATGCTCCTTTCCATTTTGATCAGTCAGAGGCCAGGAATTCCCAGTGGTGAGGATGTTACATTTTTTAAGGAGGCTTTGAGAACATGCTTGAAGTACTTTCTCTGTCTCTCAGTAATTTCTTGCTATATTGGAGTATGGAATAGAGTGCTGATTTGTGTCAGCATGTAAATGATGTTGTCTGACTGCTGTAACTGGTTGAGGCTAGATTCCAGGGATGTTGGCCCTGCTGTTGGTTTGTGTGTCCTGCAAATGGGTTTGGACTATTTTATGTAGACAACAGTAGTGTTATCTCTCTGGTGTTTTGAGGTGCCTACTGTAGGTAGTCCATGTCTCCAAAGCACATTGAAATGCAGGGATCATCAATGATTTTGGGATCTTGATCTTCAAATACCCTTTTCCTCAGATGGCCAAAGGCTGCATTGGTGCACAAGAGGCAGTGGTAAATTCCTTCATTGATACCTGCCTTTGCTGAGAGGTGGTTCATGAGTTATGGAAAAAAGATTTACGTTTTCCAGGGTGGTCATTGTGGAATTTATTATCAGGGGATGGTGTGGTGCATTAGAGAAAGCTGGAAGAGGAACTTCCTTTTGCAGACTCTGAGTTTGAAGCCCATCATCTTAAATATTTCAATGAACAAGTCAAGAATGACTTGGAGTTCAGCTTTCCAGCACAAGCACATGCAGGTATCATCTGCATACCATAGCTCAGTTACAGAAATTGGGGTGATCTTATTTCTGGAGTGAGGGTGATAGAGGTTGAATTTTCCCCATTCATCCTGTAGGCTAGTTTCCACTCCAGCAGGAAGCTTGTTGGAGGTGAGGTGCAATATTGTGTAAGAAGAGAGTTAAAACAATGACACAACCTTGCTTAACCCCAATATGCACTGGGATTGCATCTGTGATCGATCTATTGGTTAGAATCATGTCATCATGATGTAGAATGGAGAGGAATTCACGAGTACAGGCAAATCTGAGAGAATTCTCCACTACCACTCCCAGCTGACACAGTCAGAGCTTTTGTAAGGTGAAGAAAAATCATGTACAGTATAATGGTTGATGCTGCTCCCTGCATTTTTCTTGGAGTTGTAATGTCCATGTATGTGTATGTATGGCAGGGCATATTGAGAGATTGGCTTAGCAAAGGAAATGGGATCTTAAGCATCATAATAGAGAATCTGAATATAAAAGCCCATTTATAAACCTCCAGTTAGGCCACAAGAGAGTATTGTGCATAGTTCTGGATACCAAACTTTAGGAAGAATGCAAATGTTCTCATCTCCCTCAGAATACCTGGGCTTACTACTCTAACCACCTTGGTTCAATCCCGACTCTACTGCTCTCCATGTAGAGTCTGCCATTCTCCCTGTAACCCAATGTTTCCTCTGGGTGCTTTGGTTTCATCCCAAATTCCAAAGATGTGCTCACAGGTTAACTAGCTGGGAGAGTTGGCAGAGGCTAGATGGTATCTTTCTATGTTACGAGGAAATACAGGAATACTACAGGTTTGGATAAAGCAGACAAAGCAAAATCTTCCCATAAGATGATAGCGCAAGGACTACTGGACATATATCCAAGTTCTGGGCAAAAGATAAAGGGAGGGAGATGAGTACGAAATTTTGTTATGCAGTGACCTGGAATTTGCTGTGTAACAGGGTGTTGGAAGTGTCCTGTCTGCTTTCTTCTGTGCTCCTGTCAATATTTATTCCTCAGCCAACACTGTTAAAATACAGATTGTCTGATCATTATTTCATTGCTGTCCATGGGAATTTGCTGATACAAATCAGCTGCCACATTTCCTACATTACAATAGTAAGTACATTTCCATAAAATTGCATTAGCTGTAAAATGCTTAGGACATTTTTGAGGCAGCAAAAGGCATTGCGTCACTAATTTCTAATACAGTACTCCCCTCAGTATTTGGAATGAACTTGTTTTCCTATAATCCTCCTAAGTATAAGGCCTCCACTGCCCTTCCCTCACTTGTCTCTGTTGTATTTACAATACTTTACACTCTTGTATCTCTGTAATTGCATAATATATCCAACAATAAGATCAACTATGATGAGATCATATGAGAAACAACAGGATGATGTTACTCTATGAGGCACGATACTTCATGGAAAGGCATCTTTCCAGTATGGGCTCCATGCTATATGTACATAATTGCTACTAAGTCAGTTTCTTAAGCTGTTGGTTTGAGTAATTCTGCTGATCTGAGTACAACCTACAAATTAGCATCGAGCCAAATAGAGTATCGCCCAGTGTTGAGGATTGACACTGAAAAAGATATGGAGAAAGCTGGATCATGAGAACACCAGTCCTCAGGTAGGCTACAGCACCGCTGTCAAAACGAGCCTGAACATTGACCATGAGTAAAAACTGGGCACATGAAACTCTTGCATGGTGAAAGAGACAGCAAAGGCAGGAGAACTTGCACATGCACTCAGAGCGATAACCTCCTTTTACAGGTGTGTAACTACATCCTTCTTTTAGCTGGATTTTGTCATACAGATGCCTTTCCCTATATTATAGCCTTTCCACAACCAAACATTTTGAGGTGTCATTGTCTAAAATGGGGACATGCTGTAATCATCATCAATAGCCTTATGAAACTGAATATTAAAAGAATTACATGCAAATCACAAAGGCACAGTCAACATAAAGCCAATTGCCCTGAGCTTTGTTTGATAGCCATGCATCAAGCAAAGATTTAGAACTTCGTATCACCAGGTGATCTCTATCTCATTAGTGCAGAGCCACAACCCACAAAACTCCTTTAAGGCCCTGAAGGTTGCCTACTCATCCATTCCAACACGTCCACACGGACCTTTGCTAAAAGAGAACTAACAACTTTCTCAGGTTGAACTGTGGGTTTGTGCCAATGGCACATCACACAATTGAGCTCAGGTTGATATTTGTCATTTGGCTTTCCATAATGGCCCTCAAGCGACCTCATGAGCTTTTGCTCATTTTCTAAGGCACAATATTGTCAACACACTCTGATTCTTCTGCATCACCCCACCTCAAACAATGCTCTGGAGTGACTGGTCAGAATCCTCAATGAAGCCCTAAAGAGGCAAGTTTTCCATGGGTCATCTGAAACCACCAAATATCACATCACCTCTCACTCCACCACAGTTTACACACCAGCGGAGCCTATCCTCTACTGAAAATTTGCATTCATCTCAGCCTGGCAAAACCAAACCTTGAAATGATGGAATGTAAACAGGCATAGCAAGCATGCAGCCATAACCTGTGGGGAAAGGATAGAGAGGGAAAAGCAGGGTCCTTGACAAAGTAGAATTCAGCAACTAAGCTGCAAAGTGGAATGTTGGAAAGATTGTCCAAGTCTGTGGCCCCAAGAGGTATATGTGCATATTGAAGGCAATGTCAGGAATGTAAATGCAGACCAAATGATCCTTGCACTTAATGCAACAAAGGCCTGCCCGGCCGATTCTCTACAACAGTGTGTCACAGAAGTTGACTGGCATGGAAGAAGAGCTGCAAGTCAAACATGACCCAGAATGAATTGTCACACAATGCTGTAAGCCAACACCCCAAGTGCCATTGAGAAGATCACAATGTGTGATGAAACCTGTTGAAAGATTACATTTATAACTAGAATGGGGGTGGTGGGGTTGCAGTGGGTACCAACCTTTAAAAAGGCAGAAGTAGTGTGGTGTATTTACAAGACTTTCAACAAACTGAGGCCCCAGCACTGATCCTGTGGATTTTCATTTTTAGTTTACCAACCTAAAATGGACTTATTTATCCTGACTATTGGTTAACCAATCCTTTAAGCATGATAATATCTTACCCTTAATGCAATGAGCTTTTCCATTTGCTTTTCATGCAACATCTTATCAAAAACCTTTTAGAAATCCAAATGCATCTACTGGTTCTCTTTAATGCACACTGCTCATCACATCATCAAAAATCTCTAATAAATTTATCAAGCATTATTTTCCTTTCTTAAATCTGTGTTGATTCTGCTTGCTTGTATTGTGATTTTCTAAATGCCAGTACTTTCTTAACAGTAGTTTCCAACATTTATCCAATGACAGATATTAGGCTAAATGGCTTATGGATTTCTTCCTTTCTTGAATAGGGGTGTTGCATTTGTGGATTTTCAATCAACTGAGACCTTTCCAGAATCAAGGAAACTTTGGAACACCTGAACCCGTGCATCCACTATCTCTTTGGAGAGAGGATACAGACCATCAGGTTCAGGGGAATTGTCAGCCTTCAGTACTATTATTTTAATCAGTACCCTTTCTTTATAGATGGAGATTGTTTCAAGTTGCTCAATCCTTTTTGACCCCAGATTTTCTCCCATTATTTAAATATTCTTAGTGTCTTGTGAAGAAATATACTCCTATTATTCTATTTCTCCATTTCTCCTATTATTTAAATATTCTTAGTGCCACCATGAAGACATATACAAAATATCTATTCAAATGCAATGCTATTTCCTCCTTCCCCACGCACGGTACGGTATGGTACCGTAGCACGGCATGGTAGTGTAGCGGTTAGCGTAACGCTTTACAGCGTCAGCGACCCAGGTTCAAATCCGACCACTGTCTCTCAGTACGTCCTCCCCATGTCTGCGTGGTTTTCCTCCGGGTGCTCCGGTTTCCTCCCACATTCCAAAGACGTATGGGTTAGGAAGTTGTGGGCATGCTATGTTGGCGCTGGAAGTGTGGCGACACTTGCAGGCTGCCCCCAGAACACTATGCAAAAAGATGTATTTCACTGTGTGTTTCAATGTACATGTGACTAATAAAGATATCTTATCTTAATTCCCAAGTTACATCCTCCAAGGGACCAACATTTACCTTAGCCACTCTCTCTTTCTTTTCATATATTTAGAGAAATAGATACTGTCTGTTTCTATACTTCCAATTTCAAGTCTGAGACAGAGTTTGTATCTGGGCTCCATAACCAGACCAACCCAGCACATTTGAATCACGTAATTCCTCAAATTTGAAAACTTAGAGGACCATGCTGCCATCTTTGAAGAATATTTATCACCCTAAATCTCTGTGCAGTTGAAGGAAATAGGGGGTCAACTAGCATCTATGGGGGAAAGGAATTGTTGACATTTTGGGTCAAACCCCTACATCAGGACTAGGAGTGGAAAGGGGAGATAGCCAGTATAAAGAGGATAGGGGGTACTATGAGACAGGATTGGTGGGCTGAGGAAGGATGACAGGTTGAGCCAGGTAGGGGAGGGGGAGGGAGAGGGGTGGAGACAGCTGCTGGAGGATGAGAAGCAGGAACACAAAGACTATCAGTGCTGGAATCTAATGAGCAGGGAAATTGATAATGAGAACCTTTAGGTCAGAGGTGAATGGCAGTTGTACCTTAGTATACTCTTAGTCCTGATGCAAGGTTTTGACCCAAAATGTCGACAATTCCTCTCCCCCCACAGATGCTGCTTGACCCGCTGAGTTCCTCCAGCAGATCATTTTTGTTCCAGATTCCAACATCTGCAGTATGTTGTGCGTGCATTGAGGGAAGGAATAGAAATAAGCTTTGCTGATCAAGCAAACTGATCTATCTTAGATAGTATCAAACATCTTGATGCCGCATTAATTGAATTTGTATGTGATCGTGAGATATTATCTCTATTTTCTGAGCATAACCAACTGACCATGATGTCGATGTGGCACATAGTGAGTGTAACAAGTTTAAGAGAGTCATAAGGTTTTGCACCTGTGGTTGTCAAATCTCTCCATCAGTGGGGGTTTCTGTGCTTGGACCTGTTTCTCACTCCACAGATACTGACTGAGCTGCTGCTACTTCTGGCAGTTCTTATTTTACTTTAGATAGATCACCATCTTACTTAGTTTGGGTGTTACTGTGATCCTATGATGTGGCTGGGTCAGTTGGGTCAGTTAGGCTTCTGATCAACAGATAGCTCCAGGAAGTTGATAGGGTTTAGTCATGGTGGAGCTGGCATAAGTCAGAAGGATGTGTTTGCCTTCTGTTTCTGGTTGCAATACAACTCTTGACACATACAGTTGGAGATCATTTTTGGTTCTGAATTTCATTCCATATCCTGCACATAGTTTAAATCATGTGCAGGATATGGAATTGTTGGAGACATTAATTACTGAGCATTATTGTGGCCCAGATCATACTGCAACCTGCTATCAGTTGCCTCATTACCACAGTTGAAAATGGAGCTGAACAATGTAGATTTGAAAACAAACATTCTCACTCATGGCCTTATGCTTAAAAAATAGTTTTAGTCTCACAGTTCCCTTGGTTTTGTGTCTGTACCATTTTAAAGGTTTCAGCACCAAAGTGTACACAACCTAATTATGAAAAAGTCAGGCTTTTTTTCTGAATTGTTAAAGGTATTTCACTTGACTGAGTTTATCATAGCTCCAAATGAAATATTCTACACACCCATTACGTATATTTTGCAAAAATACTGTTAACCAATTCAAAATATGGTCCCATTAACACTGCTATTTGCGTGTCTCACTGTTGGATTAATCTTCCATTGATCTGTCTTCAAACTCTAATGACTTTAGAATTTAATATGTTTACCAGTCTAGGCTCTGCACATCCTGACAGATAAAGTACAAACTGACCACATCATATTAAGATGCGAGTTTAGAATGACAGGCACTTTTATGTGAATTTTTAAAGCCTCAACTGAAATTTAATTTTCAGATGTCTGAACTGTACACCTGCCAGGATCTTTTGAATGTTTCCTGTTGCTTGGGTGCTGTGCAATTTCTGGTAGAGGCAGAATGGGGACTATTCCTGGCTCTGAATTTCCTCCTGTTTTGTGTGCCTCCATGGCACAATGGTCTCTTTGAAAGTAAGAGTAATCACCTCCCTGAAAGGTGCCAAATATCTAGTGCTGTTTTCCTCCTCAGAGGATCCCAACATCATGGAATCCCTTAGTTGGCTGCTAACCCACTTTACTGGCAACCCTTCTTGTTTGCCCACAAAACCCATCAATACTGGCATAGATGGAGATACCCCCTGCCCAAGTCCCCCACAATGTCTGTCAATATGGCCATGGATCTACACACTTCAATTCAACTGACTAAATAGGCCAGATTCCAAAACTGCATAAATGAAGTTACCTGCTACCCCACCTTCTAGCACCTGAGGATTACGAGTCATTGCCAGTTCTCCATACAAGTTTATTCTCACACACTCACAAACAAATCAGGAGGTCAGTGAACAAGCACGAAATCATGGACTATCCCATCCATAACACCAACAAAAATTGTAATGTCCTGTGCCCTATTAGTGAGCTCTTCTGGCTCCATAATAACAATCCATCTGTTCAGGACCACCATAGTCTGGAAACTGAGTATTAAACAGAGATGGGAAGATTTTATATTTCAGAAGAGCTCCCTCCTAAACCAACCATCTGTACACATTGAAATTTCTAAGACATGATTTTCCACTTATATATGAAATTCTTACCAAGGTAAACAGAAAAACCAGAAAACTCTGGAAAACTTAAATAAGAACAGAAATTGCTTACAATAATGAACAGATTACTTAGCATCAGAAGAAAATTGTTTTGGGTGTCCTTTGTTGACTCACATGCTAATACTATAGTGTAGACTTAACAAGACATTCAGGACTCTGAGTGCATCAAATGCTCATCAAAGACTGTGTACTCAAGTTGCTGTGTATTCATTAATGTTTAACTTAGGATGGCCTAAATTTGTACAGAGTAAATTTCCTGTCAGACCTTTCCAACAGGAGACAATTATTAGTCTCGTTCTTCTGTGCAGACTAGGAAACAAGCTGTTCCAACTGTATGTGACTATGTATGTTTCAGAAAAGAAAAATATGTGCAGTCACTTGTAACAAAAGAGAGTTAATGAGTTTCATTAAGAATTTACAAGGCTTTATAAATAGAATATGTCAAAAGCTGGCTCAACTGATGCTAACTGACACAGCCTAAAACAGCCTTTCTGAGATAAGAGGAAAATTGACATTTTAGTCAATTTATGCTTTTAGCACAAATATTTAAAAAAAAGATACCAGAAGGATGGTGAAGGAAGAAGAGGATGAGAAACATGCCAGGAAAGTTTCAAATTACTCATCTCATCTTATTGAATTTACTGGTAAACCAATCTAGTCATTATTATGCATTGACAAGACTTAGAGGAATGATATCAGTCTTGTCTCTGTCTTAACGCTGATGTTAATTCCTTAAGTATTTGGTAACTGACCCAATGCTTTGTTGATAACCATGCTATCATACGACTGTAAATCAATCAGGTGTTACATCACATTAATTTCAGTCTCAATGGTGTCACTTGATACACAGACTTGAATCATTCGTAGTCACACCATTGGTTTTAACTAATTCACTATACACTGTCAATCACCATGTTTACACGTAAGTACTGAAAAACACATTAAAATTAAAATAGGACAGAATGGCAATCCACTATGCCTTATTGCAGCCTGGGAACTGGATAACAATCCAATTCTGGGTGTCTTTTCAGTCGTGGGGCTCCTTAAGCTTTTGGTTTGCCTCAACCAATTTTCAACAGAACAACATGAATTAACACAGATTAGTAGCATTTCATGATCTTGTAACAACACAACTGACAGATGTTCTATTGGTTTAACTATCTGCTGATCAGCAAATTTTGATATGTGGCATATATAAGCAGATGAATGTTTGAATGTTTCTGAGCCTGGGAAGGTGAGAGTGAGGGTGACCTTAATTTTTACTACGAGAGGAGTGCAGGTAAATGTGCGAGATTGTACTTGTGATTTTATGAAGTGACATGTGAGTGAGGGCTACTATGTGGAAGTATAACATGTGTTGAAACATGGAAAAAACTGGAGCAAGAGTAGGCCATTCAGCCCTTTGTGCCTGCTCTGCCCTTAATACTATCATGGCTGATCACCTATCTCAATAAATTGGAAATCTTGCTGCTAATGAATTTTGGGCATTGCACAACTGTTTACATTATTTGGACAAATTTGCCACTGGAAAAACTATGCTTGGAACATGAATTACCCAAAAATGTGCATACAATGATCGTGACTGGCTGAAGGCACCCAGAAACATGCGCAAAATTGCTTCAGTACAGTTTAGTATGATCTCCAGCTTTACAAAGTTATTTTATATGGCATTTCACAGAAGAATTTCTCTGCGCAGGTTTCACTGATCCGATTTCCCCTGAAAGCATTCTACTTAAAAGGCTATTAACTCTACTGAATTTGTTGGGATCTTTGACCTCCTGTGACTGCAAATATAGCCCACATTTGTACTTGGACTTATTTGCCAGTGAAAGTCAAGGCATAGTCACTCTCAGCTCCTGTACCTCATGACTATTCCAGTCTGCAACTGCTTACCATTGTCCTATCTCAGAGTTTTATGTATTCTGTAATAAAGAAGTGCAATTCCATCTGCATTTCCTTCAGCCCACAGCAGAAAGCAGAGTGGACACAGAATTTGCTTGCAGTGCAGACTTCCCCAAAGTACAAGCATTCATCGACTGCATTCATATAATATTACTCCTACAGAAGAGCAAGCAATATAGCCTTCAAGGGCCTCTGTGGCCTCTCTGTGTAAGGAACATGTTTTTGGCTATCAATATTCTTCATCAGTTCTCCAGGCCCCGCTAGGCCCTGAGAGTGTTCTTGTCACTCCCCTTCTACCATTAGAGCATCCATTCATTAAATACCAATAGGTATCTGAACTTGAATAGAACGATAGAAAAGAGAAAGTACAGCCTGTCTCTGGATAATGAACAGGTTCCATTTTTACAGGTGGTTATAAGTTGATTTTGTCCATAAGTTGGAAAATACACAAAAATCATTCAAGATGGTAATGGTATTGTAATGAATAGCATCAAAAGCACATAAGACTGATAAGAAAGAACAATTCAGAATCAGAATCAGGTTTATTATCACTGACATATGTAGTGGAGAGAAAGAGGAAACTAGTTCTGTCGTTTGTAGGAATGTGCTGTACATACATCAGATTTTGAGTTTAATAATATTATGGGAGCTTGTTCGTATATAGGGGATGTACACAAGTCGATCATTTGTAACCTGGGGATAGCCGGGAATACAGCACAATATTTCACAGGAAATCCCAATAACACTGCCCTATTAACCCTGCAACTAAAGATCTCTATCTTCATTGGACTCTTATCAGCATAATTAGAGTGAACAACAATACCATTTTAAAACTATTAAAACATAGTAATGCACATTCTCAGCCTTGGCCCCTTCATTATAAAGTTCTCTTCCTAAACTGCTTTATTTTGCTGCCTCTCTCACACCTTCTAAATCTTTTCAAAGCCCAGTTTTCCAGACATGTGCTCAAATCTCCTCTCTGAACCATTTAACCAGGTATTTTTTTACAGCACCAGATATTTCTTCTGCAGACTTGCCAGTTTTTTCTGGCATATTCTGTTGTTAATCTGTGAAAATAATCAGTGTCTTGTTATGTACATTTAAAATAAAATGTGTTCCCTGTGAGTGGCTTTCAGAAGTGGTTTGGATTTAATTCTGGATCTCCCCACCAAAAAGTTTATGCATCACTTCTTATTAGAATCCACAAAGCCATGGTATTTTTCTCACATACCTTTGCATCCAATAGGCTTCCCACTGTCAGAGATATTCCTGATTCCTTTCCTGTAGTTTCTTTCTTTTCTTTGATAACACCTGGAAGCAGGTATTCCCTCCCAATGTCAAACCACACTGGCATTCCCTACAGAAAGAGAACAGAAAGGAAGGGGAATCATAAGATTATAAACATGAGTTCAAGTAATTTACTGACATCTCAGTGAGGAAATGTACTCCCTGGTAGTGCTTATTCAGAGACTTGAATTGAATACCAATATCTATTGAGTTGGATGATCAAACCAGGAAGGTTAGTATGCCTAGAAATTGGTTTGCTCCTAGATAGAAGCACTTAAGCAACACTGTGTGTTCATACTGGTACAGAACTGATACTTGATCACAAACCTGGTTAAAATGTCCATGTGTGAACTTGTTAATGTGTGGACCACAATCACCAAGGGTTCAATACCACATACAGTACCTACCAGCAAATTTCTTTTCTATTTGACCTGGGCTCCTGCACTAAAAGGGCACCTCCCATTCAATCACAGCACTGTTGGAAGTGCATCCTCAGAGCTGAAATGACTGTTAGAGAAGTTATGGGGGGAGAAGAATTTTACCCCAGCCTTACTGACTTAGATCTGAACATGATGGTCAATGGGGTAAAGCCTAATCCTCTGCATCTGGTGTTCCAGGTCAGGCTCCAGAGTAGTGGCAAGAGATAGCCTCTGGCACCACCTCCCCAGAAATGGGAGGAGTATGGGAAGAAATTCCATGACCATATATGATACATCAAGGTTAGTGCTATACTTTAAAGTGTATCTCACTTATGTTATCTTGAAACAAACACAGCTGCACCACTCATACCCCTTTAGACCACAAATGACAAAAACAATTAGCACACAATGGCAGCTATTTCTCCAGCTGGTCTATGGCACTTCTCTCTGACATTCTCAGCAACTTTGTGTATACACACACACACCACTATGGTAGCCATCACTCACTAAGACCCCTCATTGCTTTCACCTTCCTAGTAGATTGCACAGTTCAAAGCACATACTACACATGCACTCGTAACAACTCAGTTATGAAAACCATACCATTACATCACTCTCAAATTAACATTCCCCTTTGTCTTCTGGATTAAAGTTGGCCACAACAAGTGCCCGTTGAAACTATGTGGAGGGGCAAGCTACCAATCCCAAAAGCTCACCTGGTTGAAGGAAAGGATATTTCTTTTTGTAGGTAGCTGAGGTCACATGGGTTGTATGTCTTACAGACTGATGGAGGATTTTATCAGTGTAGCTTTTACCATTCGTTTATTCATTGAATGTACTTGAAAGCAGACACACCATAGAGGTTATCATTTGCCTCAAAGTATGCAAATTTCAGAGACATTTTGCCATTCTCTATAAACAAGTAGGTAGAACTATAATGGGAACTGTATGTTTCTGGCAAATGTATGCTTCTGGCAAATGTATGCAAAGTCATAGAATAACACAGCACGGAAACAGGCCCTTCGGCCCAACTTGTCCAAGCTGACCATGGTGCCCACCAAAGTGATCAGCATCAGGAAGCTGAGTCAACATAATTTCCTGAAATAACAACAGAAAATTCTGGAATACTCATGTGGTCAGGCAGCATCTGTAGAGGAAGAGAAATAGAGTTAACATTTCAGGTTGATGGCCTTCGTGTCCCCCTTGTGTCTCCTCTGTATTGCGCTTTGTCCTCCCTATTTCACCATCACCAATCTCCCTCACGTTGCGTCTAACTTTAAAATTGCTATAAATTGTATTCAATAACTGGTCTGTTTCTGCTGCCATCTAGTGGCCCATAAGAAAAATACAGAGTTGTTGAATTATTTCAGCCAGGTATTTCCAGTCCGCTGAAAGAACGATCCAATTAGTCCTAAACTTCGCCCCTTTAGTGACGGTGTTCTAAGCAATATTTGAAATATAAACATCCTCTTATCATCACTTGCTTTTTGAAATTAAATAGAAAAAAATTCTTGACCATGATCAATTTTTGTTTATTTTTACCTAGATGTGGATATTTAATACTAATAATTATGAAAATGCTAAAAAAAACTTTTTATGTATATCAATGCAAAAAGAACTCCACCTGGACTAGTACTAAAGAAGTACAACTTCATTTTGTCACAATGGGGCACCACCTAGCCCATAGGTAGTGTAGCGGTTAGCTTAATGCTATTACAGCGCCAGAGACATCGGTTCAATTCCCGCTGCTGTCTGTAAGAAGTTTGTACATTCTCCCTGTGTCTGCGTGGGTTTCCTCCGGGTGCTCCGGTTTCCTCCCACATTCCAAAGACGTACAGGTTAGGAAGTTGTGGGCATGCTATGTTGGCATCGGAAGCGTGGCGACACTTGCAGGCTGCCCCCAGAACACTACACAAAAGATGCATTTCACCGTGTGTTTCAGTGTACATGTGACTAATAAAGATATCTTATCTTGTCTTATCTTATCTACCTGTCTCTCCTCACCACATTTACTGTCTGCCCCATCCCTTCCTTCATTAACTTCCTCAACAATCCCGACATTTACTGCCCACCAGCTGACGTCCTGACAAAATTGGAGGTGAGATTTCTGTCTTTACAACTAAGAGCTTAGTGGACTACACACTCTGAGTAAACCATAATGTTAACACGTTCAATGGAAAAACCTCTCATGATCTTGTGCCAAAGTCTGTTGCTTTTAAATGAGAAATTAAGCAGGCTGTAATATAGGCCTGTATCCTCCTGCTTATGTGTTCCATTATGCACAGGTATCTATGCTCATGGATTGAGTGAATAAGATATAGACTGCTCCAGTAAACTGGCCACATTGACTGCAATATCAGTAGTAACCAGCAGGAGCATTCACATCACAATTAGCAAAGAAATGACAAATGTCCACTGTCTGAGAAACTGCTATCATAAAAAAAGGAGGGAAAAAAAGATTGAAGTAGAAAGTGTGAGCATAATGTACAGTTGAAAAACTATTCCAGAGCAAATTAATGAACCTTACAGTACGAAAAAATTTTGAACATGAGCTTGGCCATAATGCTGAAGTACTAGATACACAATCTTTGAATAATGACCTTTTGCAAGAACTCAAGCAATTGATTAAGCTACCGCTTGATAGAATTATCCCTCAAATGATCATTATTCTGGTCCAATTTCCAGACTGATCAACAGCTCTGTTCCACTTTTCTCAACTACACATTTAACCTGCTCCTCACTGTTAGGATGTTATCTGTTTTAACCATGGCCTCTGTATAAAAAAACTCTCAAGATGTCTGAGCTAAATCTCTTGCATCCACTGTGCATTGCCTCCTCCACCCACACACACACCTCCTGATAGATCCTCAATTGTTTAAACTGCCTAAGGGCCGGAAATTGCAAGGTGTTTAAAAAGGCTCATTAGTGTAGCATGTAGAGGGATTGGGGATGCCCGTTCAGTGTGAGGCCCTCGACAGCAAAGCTCTATCATATACATGATGGAAAGGCCTGAATAATTCACGTACACAAAGACCTTTGGAGCTAGTGGAGGAAATTAGTTACACTGCAGATCAGCTGGGTGGGAGTTACATAAAGGAAGGGTTGGAATCGAAGGGTGGAGGGTTACAAGATGGAGGATCAGGGCATGGGAAAATGTGTAGGCAAACAAAAGAAGCTAGACTAGAACATTTATTAAATATTGCCATCTAAGAAACCGTGGAGGAGCAGAAGACTTTAAGGTATAGGTACCCATTTATAGTAATCAATATAACCTGATGCAGAGGTAAAACAGAATGAGACTGGAATATAACTGAGTACAACTAAAGGACAAATAGACTGGGTTCCTCAAGATTAAAGGATTTGGGAGAAGCTCTTTCGTTTGGTGGGTGTGCAGAACAAGGAGACACAGCCTTAACTTTAGAGAAGTTAGAAATCACCTACTTGCATAAAGGGAAAGGGAAATTTGGAACTCTCCTTAAAAAAAGTCCTGAAACTGGGGCTTAATGGAAAATTTCAAAACCATGATTGACAGACATTTTTCAGAAGAGAGTCATTAAGGATTATGAGTAATGCCAGTAGATGGAGTTAATCTACTTTGCCCACATTTTTCCTTTTTATATATCTTTCGCACTGTCCATTTTGATGTTTCTTGCTATTTTTCTCTCATATTCTATCTTACCTTTCTTTATTAATGGGGCAGGGGTGGGGCTGCATTTGGGAAACAATTGCTTTATTATTTAGGATTAGACTGTTTATGGAAAAGGACTAAGAGAAATCAATATAAAAGTACATGTGGAAAAGGTTAATTTTAATGAATTGAAATCTCTCTAGCCCAGGTGGATTGGACATAAAGAAGAAATGGCAAAGGAAAGAAGTCACAGAGATCGTAGTCTACAGGTCTCCTATCAGTGGCTACACTGTAGGAAAAAATGTTAATCAAGTAATAACGGTGGTTGTAAGAAAAGTACAGCAATAATCATGGTTGAGAAATCTTTGTACAGATTGGATAAATCAAATAGGCAAATAATGATGAATTCATGGAATGATTTTGAGATAGAATAATAATTTGTGGGACATTTTATTTTAAGTCTGGTCATGTGTAATGAGACAAGATTAATGAATGACCTTGTTGTAAAGGATCTTCTCGGGAAGAATGATTATAACATGATAGAATTTTATATTCAGTATGACAATGAGAAATGTGGATCTTAAACTTGAATAAGGTCAACTGCAAATGTGTAATGGCAAAATTAACTAAAGTGGACCAGGAAAAAAGATTAGAAGATAAGGTGGTAGATAAGCAGGGGCAGACATTTAAGAAGATATTATGTTTCATTGAGAAATAAAGACTCCATAATAGGGACAATCTATCCATGGCCAACTAAGGAAGTTAAGGATGGCACTAAATCAAAAGAAGATTAGTAATGGGTCAAAAGATTAGCAGCATTTTAGAAACCAGCAAAGGATGATTAAATAAAAATAAAATAGGAGAAACAAGATTATGAGTAAACCATAAAAAAAGATTGAGAACTTCTAGCAGTATTAAAAATGGAAGAGTAATTGTCAGCCCCTTAATGGATAAGAATGAGGAATTAATAACTGGAAATAAAGAAATGGTAGAGACTTTGAAAAAATATTTTCATCCATCTTCATGTCACCATGGGAGAAAACACTAAAAACATCCCAACAATAGTAGAAAATCAGGGAGCAAAAGGGAAGAGGAGCGTAAAGCAATCACAATCATGAGAGAAAAGGCAGTAGGCAAGTGGCAGGCACCAGGCAGACAAGTCCTAAAAATCTGATGGTGGGCTTTCTAGGTTCTCAATTGAGCTAGTTGCAGAGACAGTGGATGCATTGACGTGATCTTCCAAAGTTAGCTCGATTCTGAAACAATCCCAGCATATTGGAAAACCACAAATGTTAATGCCCTATTCAAGAATGGAAGGAGACAGAAGGCAAAAATGTATAGGCCAGTTAGGCTATCATCTGAAAGTGGAATCTAATACCAAGGAGTAGCATGACATTTAGAAAAGCCTAATTCAATAAGGCAGAGTCAACATGGTTTTGGAGGGAAAATTGTGCTTGATAAACTTATCAGTTATTTGAAGAAGTTATGAGGAAGGTGGATAACAGGGAATTAGTGAATACAGTGAACTTGGATTTCCAAAAGGCACTTGATAAGATGTCACATAAAAGGGTACTGCACAAGGTAAGAGGTCATGGCACCAGGGTTAATAAATAAACATGGACAGAGTGTTGGGATTAATTGGTAACTTTTAGCATGGCAAGCTGTAAGTAATAGAGATCAGTACTAGGGCCTCCACTAATTACGATCTATGTTAAAATTGGTGAATTGGTAAATTGGTTTATTATTGTCACATGTACCAAGGTACAGTGAAAAACTTTGTTTTGCAATGCCATCCATAATTGAGGGAGGACAAGGGAAAAGCAATAACAGAATGCAGAATATAGTATTACAGGTAATGGTTTAAATTTGCTGGTGATACAAAAATAGGTGGAAAAGCCAGTTGTGAGGAGGACACAAAAAGTCAGCGAAAGGATATAGATGGACTAAATGAGTGGGAAAACATTTGGTATATGGAGTATAAGGTGAGGGAATGTGAGGTTATCCACCTTGTGGGAAGAAGAGAAAACCAGAATAATATTTATGTGGAGAAAGACTACTGAATGCTGCTGTCCAGAGGGGCGTGGGTATCCTTGAGTGCAAAATATTGTAAGTTAGCATGCAGGTATAGCAAGTAATTAGGATGGCAAATGTAATGTTCATCTTTGTTGCAAGGAGGAAAGAGTATAAAATTAATGAGTTTTGCTACAACTCTGAAAGGTGTTGGTGAGATCACACCTGGAAGAGGACTACAGTTAGGGACTCTACTGTACTTGCATTGGAGGCAGTTTAATGAAGGTTTACTATGATACTATGAAGGGTTAGTCTGCAAGGAATGGTTGAGCATGTTGAGCTATACACCAACTTGTACTGCATTAAGTGCTGGGAATAGTCTCTTAAAAAGAATATTGGCTATAGCTGGAATGGAGGACAGATTTGTTAGAATGTTGTCAGGAAGATATTACAGAAGGTAGATTTGTGTTCCCTGAAATATAGAAGCTTAAGGAATGATCCAAATGAGGATTTTAGCATTTTGAAAGGAACCTGTTAGGATAGAGAGAGAAAGTATTCCCACTGCCAGAGCTTTCAGGAATGAAGTTAGGAAATATTTCCTCATATGTAGGATGATAGAAATTTTTTCCCACAAAATGGGGGAAATAACTAAATTAAAAACCTCATATCTGAGATAAACAGACCTTTCCTAGCCAAAGAAGTAAGGAAATGTGGAGCAA
Source organism: Pristis pectinata (assembly GCF_009764475.1). NCBI lineage: Eukaryota > Metazoa > Chordata > Chondrichthyes > Rhinopristiformes > Pristidae > Pristis > Pristis pectinata. The sequence goes on along the minus strand of NC_067412.1, from coordinate 34,841,357 downwards.
AGGCAAGTGAAGAAAGAGGCACAGGAGTAGAGATCAGCCATGAGTATAGCACAGACTTAAGGGACTGAAGAGCTTTGTCTTGTCCCTGTGTTTTTCTGACAAACTGAGTTTGTAACCATTTCTGGAAATCCCATTCATTATATTTCTATTCATTTCTCAGTACAGTTTTTCATTTGTATTGGACCAATGCCAATTTATACATAAGATGTGCTGAGCCACTGTCTTGGTGCAGCTCACCTGGGTAATTATGATTGGCATTGTGATAATTTCTTTTCTTTTTAGAATTATGCTGCTGTTGACAAAATTGTAAATAGGGATACAGGTCAAACCCATTGTACAACACCTGCCCTACTCAGACTCACTTATTTGCTGTTTGCTGCATCTATTTGTTTAAATGATTAAAATTTACAGGTGAGTTAGTTTAAATTGGAATAAAGTGCAAAGTTGCTAACAAAAGACTATTCTAGACATGACAAATATTGGATGATGCAATTTGCGACACGGAAATTAGTGCCAAAAAGGCAGCTGGAACTTGAACCTTCTATTTCCTATAATCAAAAACTGACTCCCTACTGAAAATTTTTTGGAGCTAACAGGTTCAAGCAGAGAGTAGAAGCACACCAGGGAGGTATCAGATTATTGGAAGAATTCTCCCAACAGCGTAGATACCCATCAAAAATAGCAAATACTTTTGTTAATTATTTAATTTAATGCCATCAGGTTCCAGGCAATTCAGTTTCTCCAAGTATTACATCAATATAATGTTAAAATAAATTTAACAGATAGCAATAAAACCCTTTAAATCTCTGAAATAACTATAATTAGATTGATAGTAAAAACCCTTGTATTTTAGAAGTGGGAACTGCTAAAAGCTAACTTCAAACAACAATGGTCAGGAACTACAAGCACTAAGATTGAGTGGGACAATCAATGTCAAACAATGGTGGCTATGTGAACTCAATCACATATACAAGAACATACACAGGAGCAGAAGTAGGCTACTTGGTCCCTCAAACCTATCTGCCATTCAATAAAATCATGACTGATCTTCCCCAGGCCTCAACTCATCTTTTGTGCCAGTTCCACAAAGCCTTCGATTCCCCAATCTTTCAAAAATGTATCTACTTCCTCTTCAAGTACCTCCAGAAATCTAATCTCCACAATCCTCTGGGCTAGAGAACTCTAAAGGTTCTATAGCCTCTCTAAGAAGAAATTATTATGCACCTCAGTTTTAAATAATCCTAGTTCCTTACCTTATAACTATGTCCCATTATTCAAGACACTCCCATTCAGGAAAACATCTCAGCATCTACCTTGTCATGGCCCCTTAGGATCTTATATGTTTCAATAAAATTACCCCTCATTTTTCTGAACTCCAAAGAATACAGGTCTACCTTTGTTAGACTCTTGCAATAGGATAGCCCTCTTATTCCAGAAATTGGTCTGCTGAATTTCTTCTGGACTGCCTCCAGTGCTAGTACATCCTTTCTTAAATAAGGAGACCAAAACAATACACAGTGCTCTAGCTACAGCCTCACCAACATCTTGTACAAATGTAACAATACTCCAAACCCTAGCAATAAAGGCCAATATGCAATTTCTCTGCTTACCTACTTGATGAACCTGCTTGAGAAACTCCTTGAGTACATCCCTCTGTACATCACTCATTTGCAGTCTCTCTCCATTTAATAATAGTTTGCTTTTTGATTTGTCCTTCTAAAGTGCATGACCTCACGCATTCCTACATTAAACTACATTTGGCAAGTTTTTTGCCCACTCACTCAATCTATCTATATCCTGTTGCAGTCAGCATGCCGACCCACCTATTTTCAAGTCATCAGTAAACTTAGACACCTTACACTCTGACCCCTCCTCCAAATCATTGATGTAAGTAAATGATTGAAAGCCAAGGACTAATCCTTGGGGTACTCCACTAGTTACGTCTGAAAAAGACACATTAATTCTGACTCTCTATCTCTAGTGAGAAAACAGTCTTCAATCTGTTAACAAGCTTCCTCCAATTGAGCTTTTATCTTGTTAACTGGCCTTTTATGTGGCATCTTATCAAATGCCTTCTGGAAATCCAAAAGGTTACATCTATAGGTCTCCCTTTATTGGTCCTGCTTCTTATTTCCGCAAACATCTCAGCAAATTTGTCAAACATGATTTTCTTTCCATAAAAGCATGATGACTTGATCTTAGAACATAGAACAGTACCACACAGGAACAGGCCCTTTGGCCCACAATATTATGCCGAATCAATTACATTAGCAATAAAATGCCCAACTAAACTAATCCCTTCTGCCTACACAATGTCCGTGTCCTACCATTTCCCTCACATTCATGTGCCCATCTAAGAGCTTCTTGAATACCCCTATCATATTTCCCTCCACCACCACCCCAGGCAGCACATTCCAGACACCCACCACTCTGCGTAAGAAAACTTGCCCTGCACATCTCCTTTGAACTTACCCCCTATTACCTTAAATGCATGCCCCCTGGTATTAGGCATTTCAACCCTGGGGAAAAGATATTGGCCGTCTACTCTGTCTGTGTCTCTCATAATCTTATAAACCTCTATCAGATCTCCCCTCAGCCTCTGCCGCTCCACAGAGAACAACCCAAATTTGTCCAACCTCTCCTTATCGAACATGCCCTCTAATCCAGGCAGCACCTTGGTAAGCCTCTTCTGCACCCTTTCCAAAGCCTTGACATCCTTTCTACAATGGGCCGACTAGAACTGAATGCAATACTCCAGGTGCGGCCTAACTACAGTTTTATATAGCTGCAGCATAACTTCCTGACTCTTGAACTCAGTGCCTTGACTAATAAAGGCAAGCATGCCATATGCCTTCTTTACCACCCTATCAACCTGTGTAGCCACTTGCAGGGAGCTATGAACTTGAACCCCAAGATCCCTCTGCTCATCAACGCTGTTAAGGGTCTTGCCATTAACAGTGTACTGTCTCTTTACATTCGATCTCCCAAGGTGCAACACTTCACATTTGGCCGGGTTGAACTCCATCTGCCATTTCTCTGCCCATATCTGCAACTGATCTATATCCTGCTGTATCCTTTGCCACAACACCACCAATCTTTGTATCATCTGCAAACTTACTAACCCACCCATGTACATTTTCATCCAGGTCATTTATATACATCACAAACAGCAGAGGTCTCAGTACGGATCCCTGAGGAACACCACTAGTCACAGACCTCCAGCTAGAATAAGTCCCATCGACCACTACCCTCTGTGTTTTATGGGCAAGTCAGTTCTGAATCTAAACAGCCAATTCACCGTGGATCCTATGCATCTTAATCTTCTGGGTGAGCCTCCCATGAGGGACCTTGTCAAATGCCTTACTAAAATCCATGTAGACAACATCCACAGCTCTACCTTCATCAATCACACTTGTCACCTCGTCAAAAAACTCAGTCAAGTTTGTAGGCATGACTTGCCCCGCAGAAAGCCATGCTGACCGTCCCTAATTAGGCTATGGTTTTCCAAATGCTCATAAATCCTATCCCTAAGAATCCTCTCCAGTAACTTCCCTACCACTGATGTGAGACTCATCAGTCTATAGTTACCAGGATTATCCCTGTTTCTCTTCTTGAAATAATGGAACAACATGAGCTACTCGCCAGTCCTCCGGGACCTCACCTGTGGCTAGAGAGGACATGAAGATATTGGTCAAGGCCCCAGCAATCTCATCTCTTGCCTCTCTCAATAACCTGGGGTATTTTCCACCAGACCCTGGGGACTTATCCACCTTAATGCTCTTTAAGAGACCCAACACTACCTCCTCCTTCACCTCAAAATGCCCTAGCATATTAGCACACTCCACACTGATCTCCCTATCCTACATGTCCTTCTCCTTGGTAAATACTGATGCAAAGTACTCATCGCTTCCAAGCACATGGTCCCTCCTTTATCCTTGCATGGTCCTACCCTCTCCCTAGTTATCCTCTTCCTCTTGATGTATATATAGAATGCTTTGGGATTCTCTTTAATCCTACTTGCCAAGGACTTTTCATGATCCCTCCTGGCTTTCCTGAGTTCCTTTCTGGCTTCTTTATAATCCTCAAGTGCTCCATTTGATCCTTGCTTCCTAAGCTTTACATACTCTTCCTTTTTCTTCTTGACTAAATTCACCACCTCTCTTGACATCCAAGGTTCTCTTACCTTGCCATCCTTCTTACTGGAATATACCTGTCCTGTACTCCATGCAGTTGGTCTTTAAACACCCTCCACATGTCAGATGTGGACTTGCCCAAAAACAGCTGTTCCCAATTAATTCTCCCTAGTTCCTGCCTAGTGCTCTCGTAATTTGCCCTTCTCCAATTTAATATTCTCCCGCAAGGTCCATACTTATCCTTATCTATAGCTATCATAAAACTTAAGGAGCTGTGGTCACTGTTCCCTAAATGTTCTCCCTCTGAAAGGTCAGTCACCTGGCCAGGCTCGTTACTCAACACCAGGTCCAGTATGGCCCATCCTCTTGTTGGACTACCTACATATCAATTTAAGAAAATCCTCCTGGATGCACCTAACAAATTCTGCACCATCTAAACCTCTTAAACTGAGGAGATTCCAGTTTATGTTAGGGAAGTTGAAGTCCCCCACAACCATATTAGTTTTACATCTTTCCCTAATCTGCCTACATATCTGTTCCTCAACATCCCGGTGGCTATTGGAGGGGTCTGTAGTATAATCCCATCAGAGTGATTACATCTTTCTTATTTTTGAGTTCTACCCATATAGACTCAGTGGACGAGCCCTCCATTATACCATAGAACCATACAGCACAAAACAGGCCCTTCGGCCCACCGTGTCGTGCCGTCCATCAGACCACCCTCACACTACCTAACCCCTTCCTCCCACATATCCCTCTATCTCACGTTCCTCCATATGCCTATCCAACAAGCTCTTGAACCTGTTCAATGTATCTGCCTCCACCACCACCCCAGGCAGTGCATTCCATGCACCAACCACTCTTTGGGTGAAAAACCTCCCTCTGACATCTCCCCTGAACCTCCCACCCATAACCTTAAAGCCATGACCTCTCGTCTTGAGCATTGGTGCCCTGGGAAGGAGGCGCTGACTGTCTACTCTATCTACTCCTCTCAATATTTTATATACCTCTATCATGTCTCCTCTCATCCTCCTCCTTTCCAGTGAATAAAGCCCTAGCACCTTAAGCCTCTCCTCATATTCAATACTCTCCAATCCAGGCAGCATCCTGGTAAATCTCCTCTGCACCCTCTCCAATGCCTCCACATCCTTCCTATAATGAGGCGACCAGAACTGAACACAGTACTCTAAGTGTGGCCTAACTAGAGTTTTGTAAAGCTGCATCATAACCTCGCGGCTCTTAAACTCAATCCCGCGACTTATGAAAGCCAACATCCCATTGGCCTTCTTAACTGCTCTTTCCACCTGTGAGGCAACTTTCAATGAACTGTGAATATGAACCCCCAGATCCCTCTGCTCCTCCACACTGCCAAGTACCTTGCCGTTTACCCTGTACTCTGCCCTGGAGTTTGTCCTTCCAAAGTGTACCACCTCACACTTCTCCGGATTGAACTCCATCTGCCACTTGTCAGCCCAGCTCTGCATCCTATCAATATCCCTCTGTAAGCTCCGACAGCCCTCCACACTATCCACAACACTGCCTATCTTAGTGTCGTCCGCAAACTTACTAACCCAGCCCTCCACCCCCTCATCTAAGTCATCTATAAATATCACAAAAAGTAGAGGTACCAGAACCGATCCCTGCGGGACACCACTAGTCACTGTCTTCCAATCCGAGGGCACTCCTTCCACCACAACCCTCTGCTTTCTACATGCAAGCCAATTCCTAATCCACACAGCCAAGCTTCCTTGGATCCCTTGGCCTCTGACCTTCTGAAGAAGCCTATCATGAGGAACCTTATCAAACGCCTTACTAAAATCCATGTAAACCACATCCACCACACTGCCCTCATCAATCTTCCTGGTCACCTCCTCAAAGAACTCTATCAGGCTTGTGAGGCAAGATCTTCCCTTCACAAAGCCATGCTGGCTGTCCCTAATCAGTCCATGATTCTCAAGGTGTTCATAAATCCTATCCCTTAGAATCCTTTCTAACAGCTTACCCACCACAGACGTGAGACTCACCGGTCTATAATTCCCTGGCCTATCCCTATTACCTTTTTTGAACAAGGGGACCACATTCGCAACCCTCCAATCCTCCGGCACCACCCCCGTAGACAACGAGGACTCAAAGATCCTTACCAGCGGTTCAGCAATCTCCTCCCTAGCCTCTCGAAGCAGCCTGGGGAAAATCCCGTCAGGCCCCGGAGATTTATCTGTCTTAATATTATTTAACAACTTCAACACATCCTCTCTCTTGACATCTACAACCTCGAGAACATTACCCCTACCAGCACTCCCTTCCGCATCATCAAGACCCCTCTCCCTGGTGAATACCGAAGAGAAGTACTCATTCAGAACTTCTCCCACTTCTGCCACCTCCAGGCAAATTCTCCCACCTTTGTCCTTAATCGGACCTACCTTCACCCTAGCCATCCTCCTACCCTTCACGTACTTGAAAAAGGCCTTGGGATTTTCCTTAACCCTACTAGCCAAAGCCTTTTCATGTCCCCTTCTAGCTCTCCTCAGCCCTTTCTTAAGTTCCTTCCTCGCTACCCTATATTCCTCACGGGCCCTGTCTGAACCTTGCTGCTTATACCTCACGTACGCTACCTTCTTCTCCCTAACAAGTCGTTCCACCTCTCTCGTCACCCACGGTTCCTTCACCCTGCCATTCCTTCTCTGCCTCACCGGGACATATTTATCCCTAACATCCTGCATAAGATCCCTGAATATCGACCACATCCCCATGGTACATTTTCCTTCAAAAAGGACATCCCAATTTACACTCCCAAGTTCTCTCCTTATAGCCTCGTAGTTAGCCCTTCCCCAATTGAAAAACCTCTTGTCCTCTCTGCACCTGTCCCTGTCCATGACAATTTTAAAGGTTATGGAGCAATGGTCACTGTCCCCCAAATGCTCACCCACCAATAGATCCTTCAATAGATCCACCAATAGACCTACCAATATGCCCCCTAAGTGCAGCTGTGATTTTGTCCCTGAGTTGTAATGCAACTTCCCCCCACCCCCCCACCTTTTACCTCCCTCTCTATCTTTTCTAAAACATTGTAACCCTGGAACATTAAGCACCCATTCCTGTCCCTCTCTCAACCAAGTCACTGTTATGGCCACAACGTGTACTGATCCATGCTCTAAGTTCATCACCCTTACCCATAATACTCCTAGTATTCAAATACGCACACTATAAACTGTCCATCCCATTGCGTCTATTACTTTGCTCCTGCCTGTATTTACTGGCCCTGACATCTACCTTCCTCTCAATCCCTCCACTTTCTGACCTAGTGCTCTGGTTCCCATCCCCTTGCCAAACTAGTTTAAACCCTCCCGAGGAGCACTAGTGAACCTCCCGGCCGGAATATTGGTTCCCCTCTAGTTGAGGTGCAACCCGCCCTTCTTGTACAGGTCACCCCTGCCCCAGAAGAGGTTCCAATGATCCAAGAACCTGAAACCCTGCCCCATGCACCAGTTCCTCAGCCACTCATACATCTGTTGTATCATCCTATTCCTGCCTTGACTAGCACTTGCCACCATGAGTAATCCAGAGATTACTACCTTGGAGGTCCTGCTCTTCAGCCTCTTTTCTAACTCTCTATACTCACTGCACAGGACCTCTTCCCCCTTTCTACCTATGTCATTGGTGCCAACGTGCACCATGACCTCTGGCTGCTCACCCTCCCCCTTGAGAATATTCTGCAGCTGCTCTGAGACAACTTCAACCCTCGCAGCTGAGAGGCACACACCATCCTGGTGTCGTTTTTGCGGCCACAGAATTTCCTGTCTGTCCCCCTAACTATCAGGTCTCCTATTTCTATTGATCTGCCTGACCTTATCCTTCCCTGATCAGCCGCAGAGCCGGTCACAGTGCCCTGATAGGTCATCCCCCTCAGCAGTATCCAAAGGGGTATACTTGTTGCCACATGTGCCATATTGCCGAAGCAATATAGTCCAATTGCACTAATCTTTTCTAAGTGACTAGCTATTTCTTCCTGGATTATAGATTGTTGTTTTTTCCCAATAACAGATGTTAAGCTAACTGACATACACTTTCCTGCTTTTTGCCTCCCCCTCTTTTTGAAAAAGGATGTCACATTCACAATTTTCCAATCCTCTGGGACCCTCTTGGAATTCAGTGAGTTTTGAAAAACTTCAACCAATGGTTCTGGTATCACTGCAGCCACTTCCCTTAAAATCTTTGAATGCAGGCCACTGGGTCCTGGTGACTGGTCTATCTTTGTTGTCATTAGTTTTTTTCCAATACTTTGTCCCTCATGACAGGGATTGTTAAAGTTCTTCCTCCCTATTTGAAACTAGTCCATCTGTTAGCTTTAGGATATTGGCAGTGTCATCCACTGTGAAGAATGATCCATAAGCTATTACTCTAAGAAACAATCCTTCACGCTCTCCATAAATACTTCTTCCATGGTACCAGTTGAATCGTCCAATCAATATGCAGATTAGAATTGCCCATTATAATTGCAGTTCCCTTTTTACACAGATTCAATATTTCTCCATTTATGCTTTGTCCTACTTTGAAGCAACATTTTAGGGGTCTTACAGACCACTCTCAACTGTGTCTTCTTTCTCCTGCTATTTCTTATTTCCACCAAAACTGATTCCATATTTTGATCCATTGCACTTGTATCACTACTCACTTTCATACTGGTACCTTCCTTAATTAACAACACTACTCCACCTCTTTTTCCTTTTTGTCTACTCTTTAGAAACACTAAGTAAGCTGGAATATTCAGTTCCCAGTCCTAGTTACCCTGTAACCATGTCTCTGTAATAGCATTCAAATCAAACTCCTTTATTTCTTTTTGTGCCATCAGCTCATTCAGCTGTTTATAAATGCTGTTGCATTCAGATGTTTCAAGAGCCTTAAGCTGTGACATTTTACAATTTTTTACTCCAGGTCCAATTTCTGCTGCATACATTTGGTTATATTTTCTGCCCCTTCCTATCACACTTTGATTTCCATTCACTTCTTCTCTATCCTGTGCCACCAATCTCTCCTTTCCATTAGATTTATTAAAATTCCAGTCATTTGAACCACCCCCCCTCTAATTACAGTTATAGATAGAATTTTTAATTTAATTGATGTATATAAAATTATGAGGGGCCTACTAGAGTAAGTAGGAAGGCACAACTTCAGTTAGGACAGGTGTCCAAAACCAGGAGGCACAAATTTAAAGTAACTGGTAAAAAGATCAGTTAGAAGGGAAATGCAGGAAAATACATTCACTCAGAGGATGCGAGGGGATGTCTGGAACTCACAGCCTGAAAGGACGGTACAGAAAAACCTTTCTTCACCTTTAAAAATTACCTGGATGTGTACTTGAAGAGTGTGACCCACAAAGCTACAGATCTAGTGCTGGAAGGTGAGATTAAGTTACATTGCATGGCTTCCTTTTGTACTATACATTTTTGTATTATAAATTTTATATGATTCTAAGAGCAAATCAACTGATGATATCCGCAATGAATGGCTCAACTCCCAAAAAAGCTTTTCCAACATCCGCAAGGCTCAAATCATGAGTGTGACGGAATAATGGAACCAAAAAACTCTAGATGCTGGAAATCAAAAATAAAAACAGAAAATGCTGGAAATACCCACCAGGTTAGGTTTCATCTGTGGGAATAGAAACAAAGCTAACGCTTCAGGTGGAAGACCCATTGCAATGGAATATTCTCCATTTACCTTGATGAGTGTATCTCTAATAACTCTCAAGATAATTTATACCATGCAGGACCTAGCAACGAACTGATTGGCACTCCATCCATCATTGGTACAACAGGCACTAGATACATTCTTACCACCACCATCAAAATAATAAAGGGAGCACATGGAAACACTACTACTTGCAAATTCCTTTTCAGCCTGCGCAACTTCCTTATTTGGAAATATATTATTACTTGTTCATTATCACTGGGCCTAAATCCTAGAACATTATACCCAACAGCATTACAAGAGCAACTTTATGAGATGGATTGCAGTGATTCTGGGAGGTGGCTCACTGCCATTTTCTCAAAGGCAATTCAGTGATGCCCACATCTTGAAAAAGGAAAAGATTTTAAAAAAGTGCTCCCCCATGGTGGTTGTGCCTTCAGCTTTAGAGGTCCAAAGTTCTTCAATTCTCTCCTTAAGCCAATATGCCTCTTCATTTTCTTAAAACCCAGGTCTTTTACCAATCTTGTGGTTATCTGACATATTTATAACTTAGAATCATAAAACCACAGACATTACTCTGTTTAGCCTTTTTCTAGACTGTAAGCTACTCTTGGGGAGAAGTTTTCATAATGCCCACATCCCTTCAGCTTCCTGGGCCAATGAGCCATTCTAATTTAAATATCTGAAAGTATAGGAAATAGCACTTCAGACATAGCACATTAGTAGCATTAGGAGGAAAATTGGACTTAAGCTCCTCAAATTAATAGTATAATGAGAATGGCTGACATCAGGGCAGGAATGGATATTGAATATTCCTGGTTTTCAGTGTTTTAAAAGGGATGGGGGGGGGGAGAAGAGGAGGAGGGATGGCGATACTGGTCAGGGGCACTATTACAGCTGCAGAAAGGGTGGATAATGTAGAAGGATCCTCTCTAGAGTCAATATGGGTGGAAGTTAGGAACAAGAAAGGAGCAGTTACTCTACTGGGAGTATTCTACAGGTCCCCCAGTAGCAGTAAGGATACTGAGGAGCAGATTGGGAGGCAGATTTTGGAAAGATGCAAAAATAACAGGGTTATTATAGTGGGAGACTTCAACTTCCCAAATATTGATTGGCACCTGCTTAGTGCCAAAGGTTTAGACGGGGCGAAGTTTGTTAAGTGTGTCCAGGATGGATTCCTGTCACAGTATGTTAACAGGCCGACTAGAGGGAATGCCATATTAGATCTAGTTTTAGGTAATGAATCGGGTCAGGTGACAGATCTATCGGTGGCTGAGCATTTGGGGGACAGTGACCACTGCTCTATAACCTTTAGCATTGTCATGGACAGGGTTAGGAGCAAAGAAGACGGGAAGATATTTAATTGGGGAAAGGTGAATTATGAAGCTATAAGGTGAGAACTTGGGAGTGTAAATTGGGATGACATTTTTGAAGGGAAGTGTACTATGGAGATGTGGTCATTGTTCAGGGATCTCTTGCAGGATGTTAGGGATAAATTTGTCCCGGTGAGGCAGGGAAGAAATGGCAGGGTAAAGGAACCATGGGTGACAGGTGGAACAACTAGTTAGGAAGAAGAAGGCAGCATACATAAGGTGTAAGCAGCAAGGATCAGACAGGGCTCGTGAGGAATATAGCGTAGCAGGGAAGGAACTTAAGAAGGGGCTGAGGAGAGCGAGAAGGGGACATGATAAGGCTTTGGCGAGTAGGGTTAAGGAGAATCCCAAGGCTTTTTTCTCGTACGTGAAGAGCAGAAGGATGGCTAGAGTGAAGGTAGGTCCGATTAAAGACGAAGGTGGGAAGATGTGCCTGGAAGCAGTGGAAGTGGGTGAGGTTCTCAATGAATTCTTCTCTTCAGTATTCACCAAGGAGAGGGGTCTTGATGATGCTGAGGACAGTGTTGGTAAGGGTAATGTTCTGGAGCATGTAGATATCAAGAGAGAGGTTGTCTTGGAGCTGTTAGAAAATATTAGGACAGATAAGTCCCCGGGGCCTGATGGAATATTCCCCAGGCTGCTTCGGGAGGTGAAGGAGGAGATTGCTGAACCTTTGGCTAGGATCTTTGAGTCCTCATTGTTCATGGGGATGGTACCAGAGGATTGGAGGGTGGCGAATGTTGTCCCGTTATTCAAAAAAGGTAGTAGGTATAGTCCAGGGAATTACAGACCAGTGAGCCTTACGTCTGTAGTGGGTAAGCTGTTAGAAAGGATTCTAAGAGATAGGATCTATGAGTATTTAGAGAATCATGGACTGATTACGGACAGCCAGCATGGCTTTGTGAAGGGAAGATCTTGCCTCACAAGCCTGATAGGGTTCTTTGAGGAGGTGACCAGGAAGATTGATGAGGGTAGTGCAGTAGATGTGGTCTACATGGATTTTAGTAAGGCATTTGACAAGGTTCCACATGGTAGGCTTCTTCAGAAGTCAGAGGCCAAGAGATCCAGGGAGGCTTGGCCATGTGGATTCAGAATTGGCTTGCCTGTAGAAAGCAGAGGGTTGTGGTGGAGGGATTGTATTCAGATTGGAGGGCTGTGACTAGTGGTGTCCCACAGGGATCGGTTTTGGGACCTCTACTGTTTGTGATATTTATTAATGACATAGAAGAGGGGGTGGAAGGGTGGGTTAGCAAGTATGCAGATGACACAAAGATCGGTGGTGTTGTGGATAGTGTGGAGGGCTGTCGAAGCTTACAGAGGGATATTGATAGGATGCAGAGCTGGGCTCACAAGTGGCAGATGGAGTTCAATCCGGAGAAGTGTGAGGTGGTACACTTTGGAAGGACAAACTCCAAGGTGGAGTACAAGGTAAATGGCAGGATTCTGGGCAGTGTAGAGGAGCAGAGGGATCTGGGGGTTCATATCCACAGATCACTGAAAGTTGCCTCACAGGTGGATAGGGTAGTTAAGAAAGTTTATGGGATGTTAGCTTTCATAAATCGTGGGATTGAGTTTAAGAGCCGCGAAGTAATGATGCAGCTTTACAAAACTCTGGTTAGACCACACTTAGAGTAATGTGTCCAGTTCTGGGCACCTCATTATAGGAAGGATGTGGAGGTGTTGGAAAGGGTGCAGAGGAGATTTACCAGGATGCTGTCTGGACTGGAGAGTATGGATTATGAGGAGAGACTAAAGGAGCTAGGGCTTTACTCATTGGAGAGAAAGAGGATGAGGGGAGACATGATAGAGGGATACAAAATATTAAGAGGAATAGATAGAGTGGACAGTCAATGCCTCTTTCCCAGGGCACCAATGCTCAATACAAGAGGGCATGGCTTTAAGGTAATGGGTGGGAAGTTCAAGGGAGATGTCAGAGGGAGGTTTTTCACCCAGAGAGTAGTTGGTGCATGGAAATGTGCTGCCTGGGGTGGTGGTGGAGGCTGATACGTTGGTCAAGTTCAAGAGATTGTTAGATAAGCATATGGAGGAATTTAAGATAGAGGGATATGTGGGAGGAAGGGGTTAGATAGTTTTAGGTGTGGTTTGAAGGTCGGCACAACATGGTGGGCCAAAGGGCCTGTATTGTGCTGTACTGTTCTATGGTTCTAAAAGGCTTTGTTAGAGAACAAAGCCTTTTAGAACCATAGAACAATTCATTCAAACTAACACAAATGGGGACAGTGAAGTAGATGTTTATAGCTGGTGCTCTGGATATTGGTAATGCCATGGGAATATCAAAAGTTTGTGATCAGATTCTGATTAGTTGGAGATAATGATTGGCTGATATTTGTGTGGTGAGAATGGTTTAGAATAAGGGAACATAAGAATTTTTTTTACCTGGGTTGAGAGACCAGAAATGTGATATCTGAGTTAGTAATTGAGCAAGAAAGCTTCTTACAGCTTTAGCTAAATGGAAGGAAGGGGAATAAGGAGGCATAGGATTGTGGTGGATACATGGAATTAGGCTTGGGAGATAAGAGCAGGAATCAGCCATTCATTTCTTTGAGTCTGACTGCCATTCACTAATAGTGCAGCTGATCTTCTAGATCAACTCTAACTTCCTGTACTAACCCCATTTCCTTTAAATCCCTCAATATACATCTGGTTTAGATATAACAACTGAATATCCACAAACCTTTCAGCCAAAGAATGCTTAAGTTTAGCAATCTTTTAAATGAAAGAATTTTTCCTCATTTCAGTCCTAAACCAACAGCCCATTGCCACCATCAGGGAAAACATCCACTGATGAGAATTGGATTGGTCTTCAATGAGATCATCTTTCACTCCTCTAAAGTTAAGGCAATATGGATCCAATCAATTCAAGCTCTTCTCATAGAACAATCCCATCATCCAAGAATCAGTAGAATAACCTTCTTTCTACCCTTCTAAACAAGTTTATTTGCTCCAAGTAAGGAGTCCAAAATTGTATACATTGCTCCCGGCCTGGTCTCACAATTACATCCTTGTTCTTAGACTCCACTTCTTTTATAACAAAGGCAAACATATCAGTTGCTAAACGTTTACTTTATTAGCATGTCAATGATCTAAGATTTGAGTGCAAGGGCACCATCATTACTCTAAATACCAACATTTTCCAGTCTCTCACCTTTAAAATATACTGATTTTCTTTATCCTGCTGATATTTTTACACTTCCGCACATTGTACACCATATTCCACACCTTGCCCCTCTTTCTATTTTGGAAGTCTCTTTACATCCACCTCATAGTTTACTTTCCCACTTAATTTTGCAATGTCAGCAAACACCTGTATTTTACAAAGCCATTAATTTAAATCATAAACAGAGTGAAGCATTGATCCACCAGTTGCAGCCTACTAATTATGTCTGTTAATCAATCCTTCTGTTTACTGATTATTCTCAATCCCATGAGCTGTAATTTTGTATAATTTCTTATGTTACGCCTTGTCAACTGTCTTCTAAAATTCCCAAAATACTAAATCTACTGATTTCTCCTGACCTAGCCTGCTAGTTATACCTTCAAAAACTCTAACAGATTTATCAAACATATTTTCCATTTCCTAAACCCTTGCTGAAGCTGCCAATCAGATTTTAACACTTTAAGGGCCCTATTACCTTGATCAAATTTACTCCTGTAGAGGGTAAATGCCAGCATGGATTTCCTGGCTAAGACATCTGTTTTTGTGTTGTATGAACATATGTAAACAAATAGGAGACTGATTTATTAGTCCATTAAGCATGTCCTATACAGTCATATGGCAATGTGTATAGGCGTAGACCCCTACTACCTCCCAAACAAGGAACCATTGAATCTCCTTGGAAAGGCATCACAAACAACATAAAACTCTTCAAGTTTTTATGCAATTCTTTGTAAAGAGCATGTATTTATAACGTCATGTATAAGTGGCATGATGCAATGACAATGTACATCTTTTGTGCAAGCCTAAAAAATAACAGAGTAAAATTAGTAAATGTAACGTGCATTTAATTAACTTTAACCTCGATTGCTGTAAAGCAGCAGGTAACCTGATGAAGTAAAACTCATATAAAAAAGGAACTCTATACCAGCTATCATAAAAAGTGCAATTTTGTATGGCTTCACAAGAATGTAATAAAAGTTCTTTAACTAGACATGCTACTTTGGTATACTACAGTCAACATGATCACTTAATTAATTGTATGTTAACCTCAATTATCATATTCAACAATAATACCTTTATCAATAGAACTTCAAGGACAATGCTGCAGGCAACTGTCTGTCTGCTCGTACACACTATTTCATGTTGAAGTAGCATTGGATATCTACAATATGACAACTCTCCTAAAGTTTGCACTGTTGAACCACCTACCTGGTTATCCCCTGTCATTCATTTTAGGCTCCAACATCCTGCCCAGTGATGCCTTCCACTCTTGAAGTCTTAATATAAAAAACCCTGACATTTTGAAAGATGCATTTTCAGTCAGTGAGAAAACACAGAGTCAGTTGAATACAGATGAATACTGTTTTGCATCGCTCATACCACACAAACAATATTTGATCACAAATAGGACACCTGCTGGCTCTGAATGCATATTTGATGACCACCATTATTCTCGTTTTCACTCATGAATGGAGGTGGAGAACATCTAATCTCTTGTGATCATGAACTGAGCACATTAAGCTTTCCATTCAGCAACAGTAGAATTCACAGTTGCCTGGCTGGCTCCCACTATTTATTTAACATAATTATTCCTATATCATCACTATTTTCTTTTAATACTTTAAAAACAATACCTGAGTACCATAAGAAAATGTTTGCGGCATCCACTAGGTGCAGTGAGCATTCCGTTGCTAAGCTTCAAGTTCGGAAAGGCTCAATGCATCACTCACCTCAATGCATTTAAAGCTTTAGACTGTATTCTCCAGAAGACTCATCATTTATTTATTGATCAATTAGGTTTCAATAAAAGAGATTTGAATGTTGGGGGTGTTGGGAAACTAGCCATAATAGCCAAATTTGGCCTAGCTTAGTAGTTCTTAACTTCTAAAGTTTACTGGACTGAAACCTGGAATGGGCAGGCTATCTCATGAGGAAAGGTTGGACAGACTAGGCATGCATCCACTGGAATTTTGAAGAGTGAGAGGCACCTTGATTGAAATATATAAGATCTTGAGATGGATGTGAGTGAATCTAGAACTAGGGGTTGCTGTTTAAAAATAAGAGGTTGCCCATTTAAGGCAGAGATGAGGCAAATCTTTTTTTTCCTCAAAGAGTCATGAGCCTTTGTAGTCTTTGTAATGCTCTTTCTCAAAGTGCAGTGGAAGCAGAGTCCATGAATATTTTCAAGGAAAAAGCAAACAGGTTCTTGAAAAAGAATAGGGCAAAAGGTTGCCAGGTATAATGATTTTATAGAAAGGTGGAGCAGGCTCAGAGGTCAAGCTCCTAATTTGTATTTTCATATCCCTCCAGTTGTTTCATTTTCTACTTCTAAAGGCACCAGTTAAAGGAGAACCTACTCTAGGCAGCTGGATTTGCCTGGGATTGCAGAATGATACTCCTCTTACTCCTCTGCCTCTCATCTCATGCAAAAATGGTGATTTCGCTGGTACAAATCCAGAGCTGCTGGAATCTAGTCATACAGTACAGAAGGAGGTTTTCTGGCCCATTCCAACTCTTCAATGAGCATCCCCTGATACTTCATCCAAGTGACATGCCTGAGAGTCTGACAGTGATTGTGTCTTCACCTTACATTCATACATATCATTTTCCAGCAGGACTGACAGGAAATCAAGGAATTCCTAATGATTTTCCTGTTCTACCAGTCAGGAACAGCAAGGCAATGGTAAGGAGAAAAGTGAACTTCGTAGACCAGGAATTACACCTTGGATCTCTCTGGTTTACAGAGCAGGTTGCCATGAATGTGGGTGTAGAAGGTATGATTATTAAGTTTGCGGATGACACAAAAGTTGGTGGAAAACGAGGAGGGTTGTCCAAGGCTACAGCACGACACAGATCAGATGGAAAGTTGGACAAAGCACTGGCAGATGAAATTTTTTTAAAACTTTATTTATACAGCACTGTAACAGGTCCTTCTGGCCCAACAAGCCCATGCTACCCAATTACACCAATGTTAACCTACTAGCCCATACATCTGTGGAATGTGGGAGGAAACCGGAGCACCCAATGAAAGCCCACGCAGTCATGGGGAGAACGTACAAACTCCTTACAGACAGTGGTGGGCAATGAACCCCAATTGCTGGCGCTGTAATAGCGTTACGCTAACAGCTACTCTACCGTGCCATCCCTAATCCCGACAAGTGTGAGATGATGCATTTTGGTCAGTCAAGTAGAGGTAGTAAATGGTAGGGCACTAATGAATGTTGATGACTAGGGAGATCAAGGGGTCTAAGTCCATACTTCCAAACAGTGGCTGTACACTGGAATAGAGTGGTGAAGGCATACGGCATGCTTGCCTTCATAGGTCAGGGCACAGAATATAAGAGTCAGAATGTCATGTTGCAACTTTACAAAACATTTGTTAGGCCATACTTGGAGTGTTGTGTGCAGTTTCTAGTTACCACACAATAGGAAGGATATGACTGTGCTGGAGAGGGTGCAGAAGAGATTCAGCAGGATGTTATTTAGTCTGGAGGACTTTAGTTATGGGGAGAGATTGGATAAGCTGGGCTTGTTTTTCCTGAAGCAAAGGAGACTGAGGGATGACCTGATATTAGTATATAAGATTATGAGAGGCATAGATAGGGTAGATAGTCAAAATCTTTTCATGGTTGGGGTATTACAAGCAAGAATGCGTAAGTTTAAGGTGAGAGGAAGGAGTTTTAAAGGGTATCTGAGGAGTACATTTTTATACATAGAGTGGTTGATATCTGGAATGAGCTGCCAGGGGAGGAGGTGGAATCAGATTTAATTACTAGGCTTAAGAGTTATTTAGATAGACATTTAAATAGGCAAGGCATTGAAGGATCCTAATGCAGGCAAGTGGGATTAGTGGAGAGGGGCAAAAAGGTTGGCATGGATGTGGTGGGCTGATGGGATGCTATGATTCATGGCACACAATGTATTTATCCCGTGAGGTACTAAAGGATATCAAGCAGAATCTTTCCTCTTTTAATTAAGCATCTAAGTATTGGAGAAAGCATGGTTAGGCATGTAACTAGATTTATCTCAAAACTATGGCAGCTGAGCAGGAGATATTGAGAAAATTCCCACTGAAGTTGCTTTAACACTAATACTAATCTATTGTGGAAAACTACTGACAAATTTACCACATCTATTTCCTGTTCTTCCATCTCAAGGTAGTACTACCTTCAGTAAGGTAGTAATTGGAGCAAGAATGTTATCTTGAAAGAAGCTCTAGACAGCTTGTTGTGTGGAATGGGGCTGAAAAAATATCCAATCCTGTGGAAGGAAGCAAATGGGGTATCTTGAATAAAAAAAGGCAGAGAAATGCTTTGTGGTTCATTCTTGATAAGCGTATATCTAACATTTTCATATCTGCACACTCATCAGAACAGTGTGCTTTATTGTGTAAGCATTGGTGGATGATGGTCAACTACAGTTAGTCCCATGCTTGTTCCTTCCTATCCCCATGATAAACACTAGAAAAATTACATCACTTGCTCGAGAAAGGAGGATATTTGTGTTCTTCTTTTTGGTTGCTAACACTGGCAATATAGAGCTAAAATTATACTGCCAATGCAAATGTTCACAAGATCACAAGACAAGGGAGCAGAAGCAGGCGATTCGGCCCATCGAGTCTGCTCCAAGGAAAGGGAAATAGAAATGAGAAATGGGGAATGGGGGAAGAAGAAGAAGAAAAAAAACTATTCTAATCCCAATTACCGGCCTTATCCCCATATCCCTTCATATCCTGACTATTTAGATATCTATCTATCTCCTCCTTGAACGCCCCCACTGATCTGGCCTCCACTGCTGTACGTGGCAAGGAGTTTCACAAATTCACCACCCTCTGGCTAAAGAAATTTTTCCTCATCTCTGTTTTGAAACTGTACCCTCTAATTCTAAGATTGTGCCCTCTGGTCCTGGACTCACCCACCAAGGGAAACAGCCTAGCCACATTTACTCTGTCCTTTCCTATCAATATTTTAAATGTCGCTATGAGGTCCCCTCTCATTCTTCTGTACTCCAGCGAGTACAGTCCAAGAGCCGACAAACGCCCCTCATACGTAAGCCCTTTCATTCCTGGAATCATCCTCGTAAATCTCCTCTGAACCCTCTCCAACGTCAACACATCCTTCCTAAGATGTGGGGCCCAAAACGGCGCACATTATTCCAAATGAGGCCTCACTAGTGCCCCGTAGAGCCTCATCAACACTTCCTTACTTTTATACACTATACCTCTCGAAATGAACGCCAACATAGCATTCGCTTTCTTTACCACCAATCCGACCTGGTGGTTAACCTTTAAGGTATCCTGCACGAGTACCCCCAAGTCCCTTTGTACTTCCGTGCTTTGGATTTTCTCTCCTCCTAGATAATAATCTGCCCGCTTATTTCTGCTTCCAAAGTGTACAACTGCACATTTCCCTACATTGAATCTCATCTGCCATTTCCTTGCCCACTCTCCTAAACTGTCTAGGTCCCTCTGCAACCTTCCTATCTCTTCAGTACTCCCTACTCCTCCCCCTATCTTGGTGTCATCCGCAAACTTAGCCACGAAACCATTTGTTCCATCATCCAAATCGTTAATGTTCAAGGTAAAAAGGAGCGGTCCCAACACCGACCCCTGCAGCACACCACTAGTAACCGGTAACCAACCAGAACAAGATCCTTTTATTTCCACTCTTTGCTTCCTGTCAACCAGCCAATGCTCCACCCATTCTGTTATCCTACCCGTAATTCCATGACCTCTCATCTTATTAATCAGTGAATGTTGTATCTACCAAATGTAAATTTCCATTTAGATTTTTACCTTTATATTTATTATATATTCTATATATGAATTGTTACTTTTATATAGTACTTTCTCATATTTCTAGTGAATAGCAAAATATACAATAAGTTGGTCAACAAAGATATAGGGCAGAAAATCAATTATAGATTAGTGAAAAGTGCAGGTTGAAGATCGTAGTCGTAACTGCAGGAAGAGTAGTTACTTGTGCCTACGTTAACAGGAACTGGTGGCTATACAATAGAGTCAGTTATGGCCCACAAATTCAGAAACTGACCAAAAGTTCAAATTCTGAGAACAGAATCAGAGAGAGAATATGGATTAGCTAAAGTTTTTGCTTTCCTCCCCTGTGATTTCTGACTACAATACAGTCATAAATACAGGTCCCATAGTCAGGATCCGCTGGGAAAAAATGCATCTGAAAGGCTGTTTGTTTACAATTTGTCAGTTGCCAAATTCTGGTACATATCTTCCTGTCATCATTGCGGTCTAGAGTTGGCACCAACCACACTGTTTACTGTTTTTCTGCATATTCACAGGGGGCAATATATGGAATGGCTAGACATAGGTGAATGACATTGATACACTACTTAATGGGGAGGTGATTACCAACTCCAGTCACTACTGGGAGTCATGATATGGCATTGGAAGACTTGTATCAAGCCATGACAGATTGGATATCCCAATCCTCTGACATGGTTCTCATTGTAATGTTAAGGAGCTGGAAAAGACGAGAGAGGTTTTACACATGCAAAAGCTAAAGAAGCCATCAAGATCCATCACAACTTCAATGTGAGTAAGTGTGAGGTGTTGCACTTTGGGAGGTCAAATGTACAGGGAAAGTATACAGTTAATGGCATGACACTTAACAGCATTGATGTACAGAGGGATCTTGGGGTCCAAGTCCATAGCTCCCTGAAAGTGGCCACACAAGTAGATAGGGTGATAAAGAAGGCATATGGCATGCTTGCCTTCATTGGTCAGGGCACTGAATATAAGAGTAACTAAGTCACGTTGCAGCTATATAAAACTTTGGTTAAGCTGCATGTAGCATTGTTTGCAATTCTGGTTGCCACATTACAGGAAGGATGTGGAAGCTTTGGAAAGGGTGCAGGAGCAGTTTACCAGAATGCTGCCTGGATTAGAAGGTATGAGCTATAAGGAGAGAATGGACAAATTTGCGTTGTTTTCTTTGAATGGTCGGAGGCTGAGCGGAGACCTGATAGAAATTTATAGACTTGTGAGAGGCATAGATAGAACCTACAGTATGTGAAGATACAGTCAGAGTCTTTTTCTTAGGGTACAGATGTCAAGAGGACATGCGTATAAGGTGAGAGGGGGCAAGTTTTTTTTACAAAGAGAGTGATAGGTGCCTGGAACAGGCTGCCGGGGTAGTGGTGGAAGTAGATATGATAGTGGCGTTTAAGAGGCTGTTAGATAGACACATGAATATGCAGGGAATGGAGGGATGTGGATCATGTACAGGCAGAAGAGATTTAGTTTAATTCGGCATCGTATTTGGCACAGACATCATGAGCTGAAAGGCCTGTTCTTGTGCTGTATAATCAATGTTCTGTAAGCAACAATGGGAGCAGCTCATTAACGAGACCAACAGCTATCAACAGCAGGGTCTGATACAGTGCAGGAAAAGGTTTAATGACTTTAAGCAATTGATAACAATCATCAAACACATCAGCAAATCCTATCTAGCAGTGAATGCAGTGCTACAAAAGTACTGCTTCAAACTCTACACCTTCATTCACCAAACAACAACAATCTCAATAACCATTCCTCCTAACATTCATACTCCCCGTCACATAATTCATATATTTACCACATCTCACCAGCTATTCAATTGTGGAATGAAATTACAGAGTCACATAGAATGTGGTGAAGATGGAATAAACACGTCACACAGCAACAGACTTGCATTGTGCACTACTATGTCCACGTGTTCAGTGGTCTGGAGGAGAGGATTCTACAGCTTCCTGGGGCAATTCCCCTCCATCTCTTTGAATTAACACATCAATGGTGGTGTCAAGAAATTGGGATGCCTGTTACTGGCCCTGGTCTGCCATGGTGTGATGCAAACCTTCTAAAGCTGTGCGATAGCTTCTAGCAGTGACTGAAGCCAAGGACCCTCATCCCTACAAGAGGTGCAGTCACAGCTTCAGTCAGTGACAGTGAGCATGACTACCTACAGTGGTACTTGAGACCATTACTTGAGGAGCCAATGCATAATTGGTGGCCAGCCATGTTTGCAGAGATTGTTCAGAGTGATGGTAATCTCATATCCACATGCCCCTCATCCCACAACCTCTTCTGATTTACAAGATGTGGATGGTGCTCACATAGATTCTTAATTCCCCCTCCCCTCAGTATGACTAAACTGTTGTGCCATTCTCCTTTCAGGTAACAAAGAACTCCCAAATAGCCATACAAGCTACTGAGCACAAAGCCACTGTCATTTGAACTGACATTCCCAATCATCATCTTAAGTAATGGCAGTCCATGTTCTGTAGAGTTTAAGTGGTGGAATTGCACATTGTGAATCAGCAGGCATTAGGTGGCTGCAGCCAGGATGGCAGGCAGGGATTGGGGTGTAAAGTTAACTCAGGAGTTAGCACCCCAGGGGGTGAAGGTAAACATGAGCTCACCTACAGAGGATTCATATGAGGAAGACTGGCATGCAGGTCAAGATGCTTGGGGAATTGTCAGACCTGTTTGAAATGTCAATGATTTTTTTTATAATTGAATTGAGTTGGTTTATTATTGTCACTTGTACTGAGGTACAGTGAAAAATGTGTCTTGCATACCGTTCATACAGATCAATTCATTACACAGTGAGTGTTAAGGGGCACATCAGCTTCAACCACACACGTTCCTTAGTGTGGAGTCTGGTGCTCATTTTTCCAGCTCCATTACAACTTTGCTGCAATGTCTGTCAGCCAAACTCTCAGCTCACCTTATCATATTGGCAGGAATCACTCAGCGTATGAATGCTGCAATGGAAGCTCCAACTTCAAACATGAAAGCGCAGTCTGCTAATATTGTGGCTCCAATACTGGTGTGCAAAAGAGCTCTGAAAATATCACAATGCTCCAGCACATTACTAGGATTGTGGCAGTGGCTCTGTGGATCATGAATCAGCTGTTCCCTCACAGTTTAACATCATTTGTGGACACTCAGATGAACAGAAACAGAGGAAAGATAAAGTGGGAATTATATGACTTTGCCTCTTTTACATGCGCATTCACTCCTGGTTCATGTAAGTCACTTACATGTCAACATTTAATGATCACTTCTAATTGCAATGAAGAGCTGTCTGCTCATTCCATTGTTCTGTGGGGTTCTTGGATCTGACCTGATGATAAATAAACAGCAGCTGCCTTTATTATTTGAACACACATAAGTCATTCAGCTGATAAACCTGAACACTGAAATGCATTGGTTGCCAGAGTATTTAATATATATAAAATTCATTCAAGCACCAAGCAAAACTCACTAAACAGATGTTTTCCAATTGAGAAAACATCTTTGCCCAAAGAGACCAAGGGAAGACACCTGGTACAAATGCAATTGATTCTTTTTGCTATTAAAAATTAAAATTTGCAGTGGCCAATAAATCTACTATCAGGTCTTTGAGATACAGGAGGAAACTGGAGTACCCGGAGCAGCTGTAGAGAGAAAATTCCCCACCAGAGGTCAGGTTCGACCTTGGTTCCAGAGCTGCAAGGAAGCAGCAATGACAGCTGCAGCACAGTGCCACCCTTTTAAAGCGCTTTAGTAAAAATGAAGTTAATAGTAGCCAAGGGGAAAATTCTTCCCTCATATATATCACAAAGAAAAATGGTTATAGTTATTGGAGGACATTCATCTCAGCCATTGGGCATTATTGCAACAGTTCCTCAAGCTTTGTGAGTTCCAGGGTCAAGCACTCAGGCTTTGTGAGGGTCCAGGGTGGCTTATGAGGCCAATATGGGAACCACAGACTTTTCAACTGATGGGCCAGATGGTGGCTAACAGAGCAGGTGGGTAGGTAATTTTATAGGTGGTGAGATCCTTCCACCACTTATGCAGGGTGTGCTCCCAATGCCTGACACTGAGGTTCTCAACGTCATCCTGAGTGAAGCTTCAATAATAAACAACTAATTCAACATCATCCAGGAGAATGCAGCTTTTTTGATGGGTACCTAATTAATCACTCTAAACATTAACCCCCTCCACCACAGATTCACAGTGCTTGTGTTATCTGCTATCCACAAAATGTACTGCAGCAATTCTCCAAAGCTTGACTCATCTCCAAAATTCATGACTTCTACCTCCTTGTAGACCAAGTGCAGCACATATATGTAAGCCATCACCTGCAATTTGCCTCAAAGTTTTTTAAATATATTGCTGTTTCTTCACTGGGATACTGGAATCCCCTTGCCAACAGCATTATAGCTGTATATCCAACAGAAAGGCTGCAGTGTTTCAAGAAGGCACCACCACATCCAGGGCAACAAGGGATGCCCAATAAATTCTTACCTTGCCAATGCTGCCTATCAGCCTGTAAATGAATAATAGAAAAATATGAATCCATGAAAGGGTGATGATCAATTGTTTTATTCAACGCACTGCTGAATAATTCCTTCCAGTCAGTCTCTGTGCTTTCAGTAGGGAAGAAGAAGAACTTTAGATAGTCTTCACAGCCAGAAAACCACTACTGTACAAAGACAGTCAACAATGTTAGTACAGTTCTATGAAAATTCGTTTCCAAGTCTGAATGCCCTTCCACATTCACTTAAGTGCTCAAACAAGTACATGATGTTAGGATTACAAATGGGAGCAATTCCAAATTTTCCCCAACAACATTAAAAAAGAATGTGCTTGCATCATTGCTCTTCAGTATCTGCTGCTATGCTTCTAACAACTTTCAATCATTTCAAAATCAGAATCAAATTCAGACATTATGGGCAGCTCTTCAGTCTTAGATAAGATGATTATAAGATGAACAAATTTACCACTGAATCTTGTTCATTGATGATTGTGCAACATCCAAACAACTATCAACCAAATTGTAGATGTATAGCAACAGTTTGGTATGATATCAAAGTTTTTAACTTTTCTTACTTTTTGAGAAGGCATTATTATTTCAGCAAGCTATACCTAGCTATCATCATAAGTAATCCTCTATTGACAGATTCTATCTATAGGAAACCATATCACTACAGGAACATTCTGCACAATAACCAATGCAAACCTCATTTTTTGTCAACTCTGGTCCTGAGACAACAGAAGCATCATCCTGTAGATCCAGTTCATCATGGAACACAAGGCTGTTCTCACCACTCTGTTTTATGCACCCAAATCTTGGTTCACTGAATCATAGGATAAAAGGAGGCTGCTCAGTCCATCATGCCTGAGCCGATTCTTTGAAAAAGGAGGTAGGCTTAGTCCCACATCCTTTTTATCTGTAATCCCATCCTCATGTACTTGTCCAAATCCCTTTTAAAATTATCGATGGAATCAGCTTCCAGCACCTTACAAAGTACTCCAATTCCAGACAATTCAAAATGAAAAGCAATTCTTATCTTCTCTCTGTACCTTTTACTGATGATTCAGTCTGAAACTAGCCTTGAACTTAAATAAAGACAATTACATACATGAAGCAGTAATTTAACTAAGGTTAATTGAAAAATTTGATTGATAGACTTTCCAATAAACAATAGCAAAAATTTAAAGAAATATTTTATCATTCTCATTGAATACATTCAAAATAAAAACTCCCTGAGAAAAGTGATTCATCCTATATAAATAAAATTAAAGATATTAATGAATTTTAGAAAATGGTTTATAATGGTGTTGTAGCAACTCACTGTCCGAGCAAGCAAACCGGCTTGGCGGTTGGGTCGCGCGTTGTCGGAGCGGCGAGGCCCAAGATGGCGCTGGGCCTTCGTCTTCCCTGAGCGACGGGGAGAACCCGCACGCGGGAAAAGTTTGGTGACGTAGCACATACATCATTTCCATTTTCGGTGGGTGGGAACCGTTCCTCTTAAAAGGCCTGCGCAAGGTGGGAAAATAAATCAGTTTTTGTTCTGCAGCCCACCGACTTGTGTCTTGCTTTCACATCGCGGTAGCAGCCGCTACATTGGTGACCCTGATGGTCCAAATGGATTTTGGACCCGCACAATGGACGACAACGCAGCAGCCAACGCAGTGGCACTCAAGCTGCCCACCTTTTGGACGCTTCGGCCCAGCGTCTGGTTCGACCAGGCTGAAGCACAATTCCAACTTCGGCAGATCACCTCCGACTGCACAAAGTACTACCACGTGGTCAGCTCTCTGGACCAGGAGACAGCCGCCCAGATCGGAGACTTCATCCAGTCTCCTCCGGAGGAGGATAAGTACCCGGCTTTCAAAGGCCTTCTTATTCGCACCTTCGGCCTCTCCCGTCATGAGCGCGCCGCCTGCCTGCTTCATCTCGACAGCCTGGGGGACAGATCCCCATCGGCCCTAATGAACGAGATGCTGGCCTTGGCTGAGGGACACAAGCCTTGCCTAATGTTCGAACAGGCCTTCCTCGAACAACTACCTGATGACATTCACCTGCTGTTGGCCGACGCCAATTTCAGCAACCCACGTGAGGTAGCTGCCTGGGCAGATGTCCTGTGGAAGGCCAAACGCGAGAGCGGGTCGTCCGTCGGCCAAATCGCCAGGCCGCGAGCCAAAACACCTACCTAAACCAGTCCCAGCAACCGAGCGACCACACCCCAGAAACACAGACGACGACACTGGCGACCAGCTGTGTTTCTACCATCAGAGTGGGGCGCGGAGGGCCGTCGATGCCACCCACCCTGCAAGTTTCAGGGAAATGCCAGGACCGGCCACCGCTGATCGCTACGACGGCTGGCCACCAACACAGCCTCCTATTCATTCAGGACAAGCAGTCGGGGCGTTGTTTCCTCGTCGATACTGGAGCAGAGGTCAGTATTTTGCCCCCGACCAGCCGCGACACTCGTAACAGGCAACAAGGTCCTGTACTCAATGTCGCAAATGGCACAACGATACGGACTCTTGGTACCCGTACAGTTCAATTACAATTCGGCGACCGCCGTTTTACCTGGAACTTTACCCTTGCTGCCGTCGCCCGGCCACTCCTGGGAGCCGATTTCTTTCGGGTCCACAGCCTGTTAGTCGACCTGCAAGGGAAGCAGCTAGTGCACTCCAGAACTTTCCAAACCTACCCCCGGGAGAAGCCAGACTACCAGCCCCGCGCCTGGACTCCGTTTCCCTGTCTGGCAAAGAGTTCAACAAGCTCCTAGCTGAGTTCCCATCGGTTTTGGCACCTCAGTTTACAAATTCGATGCCCAAACACGGGGTGCAGCACCACATCATTACCACAGGGCCACCCCTTCATGCCCGAGCACGACAACTACCTCCAGACAAGCTCCGCCTGGCAAAGGAAGAGTTCCGCCGCATGGAGGAGCTGGGGATCATTCGCAGGTCAGACAGCACCTGGGCCTCCCCCCTGCACATGGTCCCCAAAGCCAGTGGCGGGTGGAGGCCCTGCGGCGACTACCGCAGGCTGAATGACGCCACCACCCCGGACCACTACCCCATCCCTCACATCCAGGACTTCGCGGCGAACCTACCCGGGGCCCACATCTTCTCCAAGGTGGACCTCATCCGGGGATACCACCAAATCCCAGTCCACCCTGACGACGTCCCCAAAACTGCACTTATCACTCCATTCAGCCTCTTCGAATTCCTTCGAATGCCGTTCGGCCTTAAGAACACCGCGCAGACTTTCCAGCGGCTGATGGACGCGGTAGGCCGAGACCTGGACTTCGTGTTCATTTACTTAGAAGACATACTAATCACCAGTTGTGACCGCCAAGAACACCTTTCCCACCTCCACCAACTGTACTCCCGCCTCCGTGATTTCGGCCTCACTCTCAACCCGGCCAAGTGCCAATTCAGACTTGACTCTATTGATTTCCTCGGCCACAGAATCACCAGCGAAGGAGCAACACCCCTACCTGCCAAGGTAGACGCTATCCGCCATTTTGCCTGTCCAAACACGGTCAAAGGCCTGCAGGAATTCCTGGGGATGGTCAACTTTTACCATCGGTTCATCCCTGCAGCAGCCTGTATCATGCGCCCTTTGTTCTCGCTGATGTCTGGCAAGGGCAAGGACATCGCTTGGAACGATGAGGCTGTGGCTGCCTTCGTTAAGGCCAAGGACGCCCCGGCAGACGCCGCGATGCTGGTACATCCTAGGACAGACGTCCCAACCGCCCTCACGGTGGACGCGTCCAACACCGCGGTTGGTGGAGTACTGGAACAACTAATCGAAGGCCGTTGGCAACCCTTGGCATTTTTCAGCAGGCACCTTAGACCACCCGAACTGAAGTACAGCACTTTTGATCGGGAACTTCTAGCGCTGTACCTGGCGGTCCGGCATTTCCGGTACTTTTTAGAAGGCAGGCCTTTCACCGCCTTCACTGACCTTTGTCCTTCGCCTCCTCCAAGGTCTCTGATCCCTGGTCAGCTCATCAGCAGCGACATTTGTCCTACATTTCCGAATTCACAATGGATATCCAACATGTCTCCGGAAAGAACAATGTCGTTGCTGACGCGCTTTCCAGACCCACCATCTACAGCCTGTCCCTGGGTGTTGACTACACGGCCCTGGCTGACGCACAGCAAGCCGACGACGAGCTGCCCAGCTACAGAACCGCAGTCTCGGGCCTGCAGCTCCAAGATTTCTTAGTCGGTCCAGGTCAGCAGACCCTCCTTTGCGACATAGCAACAGGTCAACCCTGCCCTATAGTTCCTGCAGCCTGGCGGAAACACGTTTTCGACTCGGTACACGGGTTGGCGCACCCATCCATCAGATCGACTGGTCGCCAGCAAGTTTGTCTGGCATGGCCTGCGCAAACAGGTCAGTGAGTGGGCCAGGACTTGTCCGCACTGCCAGCCATCAAAAATCCAACGACACACCAAGATCCCGCCACAGCAGTTCGAACCTACCCATAGAAGGTTCGACCACATCCACGTCGACCTCGTTGGTCCTCTGCCAGTTTCAAGAGGAGCCCCGTACCTCCTTACCATCGTGGACCGGTTCACGAGGTGGCCAGAGGCAACCCCTCTATCCGACATCACGACTGATTCCAGCACCTGGGCGCTGCTCACAACTTGGATCTCATGTTTTGGTGTTCCGGCCCACATCACTTCAGACAGGGGCACCCAGTTTACCTCCAGCCTCTGGTCTGCATTAGCGAACATGCTAGGGACACAGCTGCACACCACCACGGCCTACCACCCTCAATGAAACAGGTTGGTGGAACGTTTCCACCGCCATCTGAAATCAGCCCTGATGGCCCGCCTGAAAGGTCCTAACTGGGTCAACGAACTGCCTTGTGTCCTGCTCTGCATACGCACTGCCCCCAAGGAAGATCTCCACGCTTCGTCAGCTGAACTCGTGTACGGTGCGCCCAGGTCATCCCAGGGGATTTCGTACCCGCCCTTCGGGGCCAAGAGGAACAACCCACAGCAGTCCTGGAAAGACTGCACGAGAGGCTCAGCAGCTTGGCACCGATTCCCACTTCGCGGCATGGTCAAGCCCCATCCTGTGAGCCCAAGGAACAACGAGACTGTAAGTTTGTTTTCGTTCGCAGGGGCACACCCTGGGCACTGTTGCAACGACCATACGACGGGCCATTCTGGGTCATCAGGAATAATGGGTCCACCTTTAGTTTGGACATTGGGGGCAAGGAAGAGGTCTTCACGACAGACCGCCTCAAACCGGCCCATTTAGATCTACAACAACCAGTCGAGGTCCCAACACTGTGACGCAGAGGCCGACCTCCTAAGCAACGGCTAGCACAACCTGCAAACCTTGGGGACCATATTGCCGGTTCTGGGGGGGGGGGGGGCAGCGTCGTGTAGCGACTCACCTTCCAAGCAAGCGAACTGGCTCGGCAGTTGGGTCGCGCGTCGTCGGAGCAGCGAGGCCCAAGATGGCATCGGGCCTTCGTCTTCCCCGAGTGACGGGGAGAAACCGCGCGCGGGAAAAGTTCGATGACGTAGCGCATACGTCATTTCCGTTTTCGGTGGGCGGGAACCGTTCCTCTTAAAAGCCCGCGCAAGGCGGGAAAATAAATCAGTTTTTGTTCTGCAGCCCACCGACTAGTGTCTTGCTTTCACATCGCGGTAGCAGCCGCTACAGTGTCAAGAAAAATGGCAAGACTGAAAGAGGGAGAGTTTTAGTGAGTAACAAAGGATGATCAAAAAATTGGTACTAATACATAACTGATCTGGGAATAGATATTCCCAATAAGAAAAACTTCAAATTATGCAAACACTTTCTTACGTTTCAGATTTAAATTTACTTGCTGATTTCATTTTATGTTGTTTTCGTAAGAATTATAAATTAACATCAAAAAGTAATCAAGCTCAATAGATTTAACTCTAAACAATGAGTAGCCTAGTGGGTCAGGGTTAAGCCTAAACTTTGTATTTGTTTAACTACTCTTCAAAGCCATGTCATAAATGTTCATTTTTTTTAATGAACAGATCTCAACTGAAGTAACAGGCAGGTACTGTTGACCACAGTTTCCACTCTTGATCATAATGAAGCAACCTTGATTCCATGTGCATATGAATACTCGGCAAAGCAGGATCAAGATAAACTGTGATTGTTCTCCACTGGTGAACAGTGCACTATCCAAATGGATAGAGGATATTTGGGTACAAGAGCTCTACATACGGACTATACCCAACAAGTGTTAATAACTGTAGAATAGTATGCTAGCAAGCATCATAATCTGTTGGACTGGACCCTAGCTAGTCCAAACAAATCTGGAGTTATACTGCAGCAAGCATCAGCAATTTCTAGAGAGAGAAAGAGAGAGTAAAAAATGAGAAACCAGTAAAAAACAATTGTTTTTGATTAAAAAAAATACACCATGCCTTACCTGGAAGCACACTGCAGATACTTAATGATTGCACATAGCTTGCATGTTGCTAGACATCCATGCAGGTAGGTGTCAGAAAATGAAGGAAGGGGGATATTTAAATACTAACCTAAACAATGTTTGAAATATTAGAGCCAGAGAAATCACAAAGCAAGCTTGACTATCAGTGATGTCAGTGTTTTCACGTACAATGAACTTGGCACCATATCAAAACAAAAAAAAAATCAGATTCTGTTAAGACAATGCCAGCAGTTCTAGCTTCTCTGTGATGTTGAACTCTGTTTTAGATAATAAAGAATAGGAAATCTACATGACTATAAGTATGTAAAAGAAACTAAAGCATGAAAGAACAATACTACCAAAACGTTACTGATAAAGAAAAAAAATTGGATATAAAATTTATAAACTACATACCCAGTTAAAATGCAAGGTCATATCGAATGGTCTGTACAGTTCAGCATAATTTACTATTAAAAGAATACGAGTCTTTTGCAACAAATGCAGAGAAGAGTGCTGAAATAAAATTACATAGATGTTCTTAGAAAAGATTGAGAATGAAACCAGCGAATGGATGCTGCAGAAGTAACCAAATTATTCAAGTTTTGGTGACTGCAGAAGTAGAGAACAGGTATAAAATTAGTATGCCCAAAAATAAGGTTAGTGTCATAAAAAGTTTCAAGTACTTTGTAAATTCAAGCCTGCTGCAAGTTATACATATAACTCGAAGTCATGCCCTGTGCAGATACATTGTATTCTACATGCTATCCTGCCAGCGTTACAGAAGATAATTTTATTTGAGTTATATTAGTGACCAAGGCAGCATTCATTTATCATATTCAGGAATGCATAATGAATAGATAAATAAATGGTGCATGGCTACTGCATTAATAGAATGTGCCTAACTCAAGAGTATGAGATATTTGTTATACAATTAACTGTATAACAAGTATCTCATACTCTTGATTATCAGTCCTGGGTTTGTATGAATTTTTTAACCTTTCCATCTGCATCAATAGCATCAAATTCTCTAGAAACACTATAGCAGGGAATGATCCAGAGTAATACTTTTTCTATTCTTAACAATCTTGCTTAAGTCCAACCTTAGGGCGCATCTTGAACTGAACATCTGATGCTGCTAACTTCTCTATCAATCATTCTTATGGCCAATCCAGAGCTCGTCTTTCTGCCGAGAGTTAACTCTAATATCAGCGGGCTTCAGTTACCAGCACACGTGCCTCCAAATCAGAAGGTTCTGGATTTAGGCTCCATTCTGGAACAGAAAAATCAAAGTTGACATTCCAGCTCAATGCTAGGGGATGCTACACAGTCAAAGATGCCATCTTTTGATGGCATCTCAAGTGTAAATAACAGATCCCATGGCACTATTTTGAGGAAGAGTAGGGGAGTTCTCCGAAGTGTTCTGGCCAATTTATAACTCAATCTATATTTCCAAAATAGATTATCTAGTCATCATCACACCACTGTCTGTGGAAACAAATTAGCTGTCATACTTCCTATATTATGACAATGACTGAACATCAATAGCACTTAATTAGCTTTGGAATATTCTGGAAGTGACATGAAAGTATTAGTTTTGACTAGAAATCATCACAAGATATGTAAAAAAACCCAGAATACTCAAGTTTTAAATTACCTTGCTGATGGTATTAGGAAGTTAAGGCAGCTTCATGTTTAGAAACAAAAAGGCTCTAAACATTGAAACAAGAGGTTGTGTAGCGTTTTTGTTCAGTCATGGAGAAGATGAAGCAAAAAAAATCACATAAAATGCAAAACAAACAATATCTGAATATAGTTTTAATTGTATTTGTTAAAAATCTGCAGCTTTCCCTTGCTTTAACATTCTTACACGATGCCAGTGGCATTTTGTCTTACATACTGCCCTGTTCAGAGAGTTAAAGCAATTTAAGTAGTTTAACCTTCTTTAATTTGTGTTATTGGAAGTGTTTCCAAGATGTGTGGAAGTCTGAATGTGGCTCTTAAAGGTTTTAATTTGTGCACCAAAGGTTGAAATCTTCTTCTTCTTAGGCAGCTTCAAGGGTCAAGAACTATCTGCTTTCACGTCAGCTCTGTGATCTCTGTGCTGGCTAAAGAGGCTCTTGCCACAGCTGGGCTGGGTGATTGAGTTCTTTGGGGTGTTGTGCTGTTTGGGCATGTTCTTTATGTGCTTGCATCATAGAGACTTGAGGTGCTCAGTGCCTTCCCTAGTGCTCCTCCTCCATTTTCAGTGGTCATAGACCATGGATTTCCATGTCAGTGAGGATGCTACATGTTTCAAAAATTTGAAAACACGTCCTTTGTCCTTAAAGCACTTTTTCTGACAATGGAAATTGCTTCCTGTGACAAATCTCAGCATTGGTTCACTTATCCTGCCAATGGATTTAGAGAATTTTGCAGACAGCTTTGGTGGTACTTCTCTACTGCTTTAAGGTAGCTGCTGTATCTCATGTCTCTAAAGATTACTGGAGGGTAGGGATTGCTGCTGTTTGGTGTATCATGACTTTGGCACTAGGTGTAAGATCTTGTCTTTGAATACTCTTTTCCTCAGTTGGCAGTAGGCTGTGCTGGCACTGATTAATTTTGTCATTATCATCTACCTTTGCCGAAACATGAGTTCCAAGATGTGGAGAGTGATTCATATTTTTTAGGGTCTTGTTATGAACTTGGTTGTCTGGTCACAGCATTTTGCAGTGGGTGCAAGTTGATAGAGGGCCTCTGTTTTCTGTATGTTTAGCATAAGGCCCATCCTCTTGTACATTTGTCTGAAAGAGCCAACGATGACTTGGAGCTGGATGCAGAACATTGACATGCAAGCTGTGTCTGTGTGCTATAAATCAATAACTGAGCTTGGTTCTGGACGGAGAACGAGTCATTGTCCAACTTCTGTGGAAAGTTTATTAAAGGTGAAGTGAAGCATTGTAGGAAGAAAGATTGAAAAGAAGGTAGTTGTGATGACCCAGCCTTACTTGACCAAAGTCTGCAAAGGGATTTGAATTGCAGTAGAGCCGCTGAGTAGAATCATAATTTGCATGCCATCATGCAACATAGAATGGTAAAGAATTTCTGAGAACAGAAAACCTGAGAGTTTTCCATTTTCCCACTTGTTTGACAGTTTTGAAGGCTTTTGTGATAGAATGTTATGATATGAATAGTCATAGAGTTATGCAGCACGGAAACAACTCGTCCATGCCGACTAAGTTGCTTACTTGAGCTAATCCCATTTCCCTCTAAATCTTTCCTATCCATGTACCTGTCCAAACGTCTTTTAATGTTGTAGTTGTACTCTGGCAGCTTGTTCCACATACCCACCACCCTCTATGTGAAAAAGTTGCCCCTTAGATCTCTTCTAAATCTTTCCACTCTCACATTAAATATATGCCTCTCATCTTAGACCCCCCCCTACTGTGGGGAGAAAAGACTGTGACCATTCACCATTCTATACCCATCATGATTTTATATACCTCTAAGGTCACCCCTCAGCCTCCTATGCTCTGGGGAAAACAGCTCCAGCCTATCCAGTCTCTCCTTGTAACTCAAGCCCTCCAGTCCCGATGACATCCTTCTGAATCTTTTCTGCACTTTCCAACTTAATGACATTCTTCCTATAGCTGGGTGACCAGAACTGCACACAATCCTCCAAGTGTGGTCTCACCAATGTCTTATATAGTTGTAACATGACATCCCAACTCTTGTACTCAGGGCACAGATCAAATGAAGGCAAATATGCCAAACATCTTCTTCACCACCCTGTCTAACTGTGTCGCCACTTTCAGCGAACTATGTACTTGTACCTCTGGGTCTACAACACTTTCCAGGGCCCTGCCATTTACTGTGCAAGCCCTGCCCTGGTTTAACTTAGCAAAATGCAACACTTTTGCACTTCTGAGAGTTAAATTCCACTTGCCATTCCTTGGCCCACTTTATTTACATCCTGTTGTAATCTTAGTTAACCATCTTCATTGTTCACTATACCACCAATTTTGGTGTCATTTGCAAACCTACAAACCAGGCCAACTGCATTATTATTTAAATCTTTAATATAAATGATAAACAACAGTGGACCCAGCACCGATGCTTGTGGCACATTTCTGGTCAAAGGCCTCCAATCTGAAAAACAACCTTCCACTACCACCCTCTGACTAATTCCTAATTCCATCATAATGATCGGTGCTGCCGTATATTCTTTATGGATTTATTGCACAATAAAGATCACGTCCATTGTACTTCTGGGTGGATGGAATCTGCATTGCAAGTGAGGCCAGCTCAGTGAAGTCTCTCTACCTGGAGCAAGGGGACAGTGTGAGCTGGTGCAGAGTGAAAGAGGGGCCAGGTTGTCTGGAACCAAGGGTAATGTTCTGAAGAGATCAGTTATTCAGGACAGAGAAATCTCTTCATGCAGAGAGTGGTGATTTTTTGGAATTCTCTACTCAGAGTATATTTAAGACAGATCCATAGATCTTTGCAAATTAAGGGAATCAAGGGATGTGGGGTTAGTGAAGGAAAGTAAATGATCACCGATGATCTTACTGAATGGCTGAACAGGCTTGAGAAGCTGAATGGCCTCGTCCTGCTTCTATTTCTTATGTTCTTATCTTCTTTGGAGGATTTTGAAGACAGCTTTAATGGTACTTTTCCAGTGTTCTTTGGCCACAAGGAGGAGACAATGAGACAGAGCTTTGCAATGTTCCCACTGAGTGTGCAAACATGATGGTCGCATGTGAGATTACAAGCATGAAGAAATGCACAGAGAATTTACACTGATATGATCACTTGACAAGTAGAACATAGAATCATTGAAGAGTGAGGTTAAATTTTAAATCAT
Organism: Pristis pectinata; assembly: GCF_009764475.1. NCBI lineage: Eukaryota > Metazoa > Chordata > Chondrichthyes > Rhinopristiformes > Pristidae > Pristis > Pristis pectinata. The sequence goes on along the minus strand of NC_067412.1, from coordinate 34,805,408 downwards.
CAAGGCATTGATGCACAAAGCACAGAAAAATTTTGAAACAATCAGACAAAGTTAAGACCCATGGGTTTCTTTCAGAGAATCAAAGTTATAACTCAGAAGGCATGTACATTTTGAATGGAGGAATCCAAGGAAATATACTTTGTAATAATTATTCACAGGATGAAAATCAGTTCAAAAGGTGCACAAAGATACTTTTATGGTTAGAGTCACCATGAAACAGTCATTTTCTTTGTATCATAATTTAGTTGAAATGTATATACAGGTCAACAAGCTAATTGTTTAGAATTGGTAGCTTTTCTACTAAAGATTATGGAATATAGATGTGGGATGAAATTTTAACTCCTGTCAAGAGAATAATGATGAGAATGACTATATACTGTTTTCAGAACATTACTGGTAGAACTAAAATGACTGAGTACAGGTGGAGCAGGCAAGTTAATTGTTTATTAATATGTTGGTTGAAGGAAAGATATTGAGTACAGGTGGCCTATCTCCAACACAATTAGGACTATGAAAACCACACAAAAAAAAACTGCAGATGCTGGGAATACTGGAATCACTCAGGTCAGGCAGCATTTGTGGAAACACAGTTAACAGAACCGACCAAGGTCTTGGACTCAAAACATTAACCATTTTTCTCTTTCCACAGACACTACCTGAGCTGCTGAACATTTCCAGTATTTTCTATTTTACTTACAATTACAAATGTGTTCATTCATTTTACCTAGTAAAGGATATTGCATTACATATTGAGAGGTCATAAAAATATTTCTCAATCAAGGCAAGGAATCTGTTAGAATTTAAAGCCTTTTAAGTTGTTTTGCTGGTGCTACAATTTTAGGTACAGCATCTTCATAATTAAGTGTAAATTTTACAGATTGTTTGACTAATGCCTGTGACTACATTGCAGTGATTTGATTGAACAAATCAGGATATGAATAGAGGGCTTGGAAAATAATGTAGTAGAGCATTTATCCAGTTTCATTAATCAAAATCATTTGAACTTAGGACAGAAAACAGTGGCAATATGGTAGTCAAGGGAATGATGGAAAGCAGCTGGCCAACTCTCTGTTTTAAAACAGAGAAAAGAGCTTCAGATTTTGATAAAAATGAATCTCAGGTCCCAGATAATGTTACACACTCTGTCCTCACTTGTAATAAAATTGCATTAGAGAAGGCTAAATAAGATCGGAAAGATAAAGAAAGGCATGGAGGGATTTTAAATGAATGACGAGAATTTTAAGTTTGAGGCATTGCTCATCTGAGAGCCCATGTGATTGAGTAGGCAGAAGGATGATAGATGAATAGGACGTGGTGAGTTAATATGTAGGTAGTCACATTTTGGAAGAGCACAAGACAACAAAGGGTATAAGGTGGGCACAGGAGAGCATTGTAATTTTCAAGTCTAGAGGTAACAAAAGTATGGATTAGAAGCTGAGCAGTCAACAATCTGAGGCAGGGCAGAAATGAACATTACAGAGGTGAAAGCTTGACAAGTCAAATTTAACTTCGGGTAGTGTCCAGAGAGAGAGCTAGTTCTAACAAATAGGGAACAGAGTTTGTGATGGAAAACAAAGCCAATGGCTTTGGTCTTCCCAATATTTAACTGGAGGAACTTTTCCTATCAGTGCTCATTACTACCAGATACCTGAGAAGCAGCATGACAAATAATAGGCAGTAGCAATATCAAGAAAGTTGGTAGAGACAAAGAAATACTGAGCAGTTGACTAATTCAGGAGATACCCTGCACACCACCCGCAAGAGCATCTTGCTCCCCAACTACTACACAGTTCTAAATATTGATGGAAAGATGGGATTCCTCTGGGGAATGCAGCCAAAGCCAAAAACATAGTACCATTTGGGGTATTGGGTCCATTTTTGGGCACTGCACTTTAGGAGAGATGTAAAAGATTTGGAGAGGGTGCGGAAAAATTTACCAGATGAACCCAGCAATTAGGGACTTGAGTTATCTGGACAGAGTAGAAGAGTTGGAGATATTCTCCTTCAAATGGAGGAGGTTGTGAGGGAATCTGGTTGAGATATTTTAAATCATGGAGGGTATAGCCAGAGGAGATAAAGAGACACTGTTCCCATTGGTGGAGGTGTCAAGAATGAAAGGACATAAAATGAAGGTGACTACCAATATAACCAAGAGTGACATAAAGAAAATTATTTATCGGTTAGGGTCTAGAATGCACTATTGGGGTAGTAGTGCAGGCAGATTGAATTGCAGCATTCAAAAGAGAGCTGGATAAGTATCTGAAAAGAAAAAAAATTGACAGTTATGGAAGAGAGTGTGGGTGTGGGACTGGCTGCATTGGCTCTTAAATAGAGCTGGTATGGACTTAACAAGCTGAACGGGGTCTTTCCCTGCTCTAAATATTTTGAGATTCTGTAAAAAGGTGACATTAAAATCAACTACAAGCTCTCAAGGAAATTACACATATTTCCTCGTAATCATGCAGTTCCTATCACTAACCCAGTTAGTGTGTGGCTAATTAAATGAACATGTAGCTAACCAATACAGACTCATGAACTAAAACTATTACCTGCAATCTCAAGAACAGCCTGTGCAAATCCATAGAAGGTACTATACATTTCTGCATGACATTATGCATTATGTTATTTAATATGCCTCTAATCTATGGCAAAATAAGTTGACCCATGAAGTGGTCAATGGGCAATAAAATATTAATTCTACATAATGTTGAACTTCTTTGAAGTCATTAGGGCAGAGGTCAGGATACAGATGGCATACAAATTACTTAACAACTTCCTTGAACCCAAACCATGGTGATGAACCACCGATTGTAACATTTTTCCAAATCTAACAATTTTCTGTAAAATATTAGATTGATAATATGGCCAATTACAATTAAAATAAACTCATCAATTCTAACTTTGGTCTCTGCTTAGTTACTTTCAATGTTGACTATAAATCAGGATTGAAACTTCACTAACCACTGAAGATTCAACTTTGGCTCAGTGAATGTATTCTTAATTGGAAGGGAGTAGCCCAAGGGCCACTCAAAATCTTAAGGACTTAAGCTAGACTGGCACACAGTGCTGAGGATCTGTTTCACTGTTTAAGCCTTTCTGTTGAGAGATAACACCAAAGTCTTGTCTACTCTTCTGGGTGATCACAAAAGATCCCATGGAACTATTTAAAAAAAATCCTGGGAGTTTATCTGCTGTCCTAACCAATCAATATTTCTCAACTAACTTCATTAAAAGAGATTAACTGTTTGTCCACATAGCCCCACAACTTTATCTAAATATGAAAAGCACTTCATTGAATGAGAAGCACATTAAGTTGCATCAAGATCAGAAAAGGCATTGTAAATATATGATTTAAAATAAGAACTGAAAATGTTGGAAATACTCAGGAAACATCCTTCGAAAGAGAAAAATTGTTGATGTCTCCGATTGGTGACCTTTGTCACTGACCTGAATCTTTAACTCTGTTTCTTTCTACACAGACACTTCCTGACATGCTGAGTATGTCAGTCCCTGATCACAGAAACAGGCTCTTTGGCCCACCATGTCAACATTGACTACTGCACCCATATATCTCCTCCATTTCCTAACTGTATTTCAGATTCCTAGCATCTGTAGTTTTTTGCTTGCAAATCAATAACTTTTCTTCCTGAAGTTATTGCTACACTCCAGTTTTCACTGCCAAACCCCATCTTTCAGAATATAACAACCACATATATCATCTGACTTCCTGGCGGTTTATATTGATGCCATACAGCAGGCAAGCCAACGTTGAGAGAGACACACAATCTATCAGCACTGTCCTCTCCTCATTAGAAGTCAGGCCTACAGAAATTTTAACTTGATGCTCAGCCACCAAATAAACGGCAATCAGGCTGAAGATGCAATCTCAAAATGCTGTTTTCTTGATGTTTCTTCATCTGTGTGCTGCAGATCCCTATTTGAGCTCAAAAACTAACCAGCAAGATCCATTGCAGACATGGAAATCACCAATAGCTTATCATTAGATGCCAGCAAATCAATGCACCGACAAAAATGGATAACGCACCTGAGTAAATCCAGGTCCTACCGCATCCACCAACTCCCAACATTCTCAGTATAAAGTGGGAAAGTGCTATAGAAATTGTGTCTTTCAGAACCACTTATCATTCTTATTAAAATCAAAATCTCATTCATTCAGAAATTAATTAATAGCCCAAACTATATTTGCATATCCAAAATCGAAGGCTCACAAACTTTCAAATAAACTCTATTTGCTAATGAGAGTCAAACCATGGTTTACCTCTTGGGCGGCAAAATCTTGCCCCAAAAAACTTGTTAGTGTAATTTGACCCAACCTAAAAAAGAAAGGGACGGCAATTACTCTAAAATTTCTTTAAAGCTCTGGGTAGTACAAGCCAGGAAGATTCAGTTCCTGGTTACAACATGGTTGGGCTGAGAGACTGGGCAGCAATGGATAGACAGAAGATCATGGCCTTGTCTCCCATAATATTCAGTAACTTGTTGAAGAGTGAATGCACATTTTGATGTTTTGTGCGAAGATAAATTTAGACTTGGCAATGAAATTCTTCAGGTTTGACTATCCTACTAATACTCACAGATGAAGAATGGATGAAACATCTAGGTGCTGGTTTCACAGTATCATGGAGAAAATTTTAACTTTTTTAAAAAAAGAAACTACTGCAGGGCTGGACAGAACACTGAAAAGAAACAAAAAAGAGCCTATTGAACAAATGCTCTTTTTGGCGTATTAGTACCAGCATCATGTAGGCTTTGCTCTATAATTTTTATATAAACTGATTAAAGCATTCAATCAATCCTTGCTATTTCAATGAGATTTCATCTCAATCCGGACATAAATTATTCTGAATTACTGTAACTACAGCAAACCTTACACAAGTTCAACATCTTTGGAGTTCTATGAGGAATCAAATTTGTGTATTGAGAATGAATAAAGAATGTATCTTCAATAAACAATTAAGGGAATGACTGGCCTACGGTTCTTTGAAGTAGGAAATCTTGGTACTAAAATGTACTGCAAATTAAGATGTGTAACTGTTTAAGCAGGGACCACAATGCACAATTAATAGCCTACACATAATAGGCCATATTATCCCATTTTAACATTCAGCATACTTTAAGATACCAGAATAATGGTAAATATTTAATTAACGGGCTGCCACAGCAAGCCGTCTCTATACAATAATTTCTTTCATCACAATTTCAGAACAGTCCATTTTCATATTGCCTGCTGTTCCAAGGAAGGGGAGGGCAGATGACACACGGCAGTTACTTGGGAAACGCTGGTCAATATTTATTTCTTGACGATTTGGATGACATCCTCATGCTCCATTACGTGAGTCAGCCCCACTCTTTGAGGACTGTACTTTGTACTTGTACCCTGGAATCAAACATAATAAGAATCATTGAATTATAAAAAAATTACAGAGTCTATAAACTTTACAGAAGACTGTTTGGCTTATTGTGTCCATGTCTATTGAAAAAAAAAACTACACAGAGCCTTTCAGCCTTGATCCATAGCCATGAAGGTCAAAGTTCTTCATGTACTCATCCTAGTAGTTTTCAAATGTGATGAGGTTTCTCCTCTGTTCCAAAGAAAATAACCCCAGCCCATCCAATCTTTCCTTATAACTAGAATTTTCTATTCCTGGCAACATCTTTGTAAGTCTTCTCTTCACCCTCTCTTGTGCAATCACATCTTTCCTACGGTCACCAGAACTGCATGCAGTACTCAAGATGAAGTCTAACTAGCACTGTATACAGTTCTAAAATAACTTCCCTGCTCTTATATTCCATGCTTAGCAAAAGTTGGAAAGCATCTTGTATGCCTTTCTAACCACCATACTGATCTGTCCTGTTACATTTAAGAATACATTTCAAGGTTCCTCTGTTCCTCTACGTCTCTTAATATCATCCCTTTTGTTGTTATTTCCCTCCTTATTGCACCTCCCCAAGTACATTACCCAACAATTCTCTGGTTTAAATCCCACTGACATTTTTCTGTGCTAGATCATTTATGTATGCCCACAGTCTGAAGCTCTCCTCATTGTCAACAACATATCCAACTTTTGTTTTAGCTGCAAACTTTTTTGTCATACCCAAGTCATATATGACATAAAACTAAAGTATTGAGTACTGAATCCTGTGAAGCCCTAGTCCTAACAGCTTTCTAGTTACAAAAGGAACCATCAAACCATTACAATTTGCCTCCTGACTACTGAGCTAATTTTAGATGAAAGTTTGCTACTCTCCTTTGGAACCCATGGGCTTTTTACTTTCTTGACCAGTCTCTCAAAAGGAACTTTATCTAAAAACTTTGCAGAAATTCATATAGACGACATCAAACAATTTGCCCTTCCTGCCATCTCCTTAAAAAAATTCAATCATCAGGCAGACATAGTTTTGTTTAACTAATTCATATGACAATCCTTGATTAATAGACGTCTTTCTAAATGAAGACTTGTAGTGTCCCTCAGAATTGTGTCCTATAATTTATCCACAAAAGTTACCAAAATTGCTAGCATATATTACTGAGTTTATCCCTTTCTCTTTAAACAATAGTACATTAGCAGTCTCTAGCATCAGACCTGTAGCCATACTGGATTGATAAGTGATGGTTCCATCCTTCACAATTTTCTGCCTTGTTCTTTTAACAGACTGGGATACAATTCATCTGGGCCTGGGAATGTATCTACTTTCAAAGATGCTAAATTCCTTAAGTACTTTCGCTTTTATTCTGTTATCTCATCTAATATTCCACACTTCCTCTCATCTACAACTTCAGCATCATCCCACTCCTTTTTCAAGAGAGCCACAAAACACTGATTAAGAATTACTACATCCATGCCTTCACACAAAACTTGGCTTTTTGGCTCCTAATAGTACCTTACTCTTTCCATAGTTAATCTCTTGCTCAACGTAATTTTAAGTTGTCTTTGATTTTACTTCCTAATATTTTCATGCTCTCGCTTTGCTTTCCTAATTTCAACTTAATTTCACCACTACATTCTTTGCAGTACTAAGCATTGATGTCTCATAAACTAGCATTTATTGCCTTATCTTACCCTATCTGCACATTATCATCTGGGGGTTTCAGCTCTGGTAGTCCAAACCTTTTTTGTAGGAACCTATTTATTTGGAACCTCTCAAATTTCCTTCTTGAATGTTTCCCATTACTGACACTAATTTATCTTCAAGAAGTTGTTTCTTGTCCATTTTTAAGTTACTTTTCAGTCTAGTAAAATTAGTTTTCCCCAATTTAGAAACATCATTCCTATTTTACCTTAGTCTTTGTCCATTTCAATATTACACATATATAAATGATTACTTCAATAAAACTCTTTCTACCGATCTAGCTTCAGTATTTCAGGTTTAAAACCAAACTCTGCAGATGCTGGAAATCTGAAGTGAAAACAAAAGTGCTGAAATTGTTCAGCAGTCATGCAGCATCTACAGAGGGAGAAATAGTTAACATTCCAAGATGATGATCTTTCATCAGAACAGAAAAAAATAATCTGAGACAATGACATAGGAATTCTTGCCAATTCTCTCTAATTCAATGCAAAATAGGCCATGAAGTGGTGCCATACAGGAGAGTTACTACAGATTTGTGCAAGGCCATGGGGAACCCCGAGTTCTCTACACGTAATCTCAAAGAAACTGTGTGATCCACTGAAAATCGCCTGGGAAACAAAATTTGTTGCATGATCATACACGGTGGTTCCCAGTTATGGTGAGCGATGGGAATGGGCACTGAATACATAGAGTTGAGATTATCACCACCTGGGGCCCCTCACCAAAGAAAGAGGACCTACCTGGGAGGTGGATGGCAGAGACCACCCTTGAAGATTCAAGGCTTCTCACGAATTGCAGTTTAGGTTGCGAAAGGATCTCAAGTTTAAACTTAAATTGGGGCAGACCTTCATCCTCTAATAAGGGCTTGCTCCAGCATCTGAGCCTCTCACCTTACTGTAACTATATTGTGACTAGCATACCAAACTTCAGGCCGTTCAAGTAAATCATTGAAAATGCGCATGGTGGAAAGAGAAAAACAAAGATAGGAGGTGATGCATCTCCTGTACTCACTTGGGTAGGTGGTGTGGGAAAGGAATGGATGTTAGTGATGATGGAAGACAGGACTAGGATGTTGTAGAAAACACAGTGCCTTTAGAATACTGAAACAGAAAAAGTAGATAGATAACTTTGGTTATGGTATAAAACAGGGGGTAGCAAAAATATGCTTGATAATGATCCACTGAATGTACAAGTTGGCGAGGTGGATAGCAAGGATAATGGGAACCATATCATGCTTCTGGTAGGGAGGGGAAGTTCAAGAAATAGAAAAGTAATGGTCAAGAGACTTATTAACTAAAGTAGATGGAATACTCAGTTGAAAAAGAAGAGGAAGAGATTTCACAGGTCGATGTTGTCAGAATAGATCCAACAGAGATGGAGAAACTAAGAGAATAATGTTATTGCTTAAAGTTGATGGGATAATTGTAATTAAGACAGCTGTGTAAATCAGCTGGCTTGGTGGAATATTTCAGACTTAAGCAATTCTTAATTATCAATTCAAGATAGAATGCCAAAATACGTACCCAGACTAGAGCATACTTGAACTGGCTTGCTAAGGTTCTGTGAATTCGATGACACTGCGGTTGGGAGACAAGGGCAATATATTTACTATCATAATACTGTTATGTTTACAACACAAATTACATTTGTTGCAGATTCCTTTCTTATCTTCCCAAGTTAAAAATCATGTATACATAACAAAAGAGCAAATCACAGTATGCCAGACTCTGCTTTAGTCTACAACTACAACTACAATGAAAAACTAAAAACAGGACCATTATTAGTATAGCTCATTTTCCAAAGCCTCATCCTTTGTTTCCCAAATATGTAATAGGATGGTGTGCCTCTCAACAAATAAGTTTGTATGTCACAAGAATACTGTAGAAATTGTGTAATGTTTTCAAGCAATAAATTCCCCAAACTCATAAAAAATGGCTTAAGACTTCTAACTTCTCAGTTTAGCTCCCTTGTTAACTTTCTCATCCCTGAAGGATCTGATGATTTCAAACAATGTTCCAGGGCTTGAGGACATAATCTAGGCTGGCATTTCAACAAATTACCAAGAGAGTGTTGTACTGTCAGACGTGCTATCTTCTAGGTGAAATGCTAAACTAATATTTGCCTTCCCATGTGAACAAAAAACATTTCTGTGACACAAAAAGAAGAAAATGCTCTCTGTGTTCTGGACAATATTTTTCCTTTAACCAACACCTCCAAAAGAAAGACTATTTATCTGAATAATATTTGTTGGATTTTGTTTTATACAAATTATCTGTTGTGGAGCATAGCAGCAGTAGCTACATTTTAAAAGTAATGCATTGCAAGGAAGTATTTTGGGCATCCCAAAATTGTGAAAGATTCTATAAAATTCTAAGTTAGAGTGTCAACAACTATATTATTGTTGTATTATGTGACCTGCAGTGTTGTAGAAGGTGAACTCAAAAGGTTGAGGCCATCTTTCAAAATGTAATTGCAAATTCCTATGTTCATTTTTTCAATTTGCCATGATTGAATTTCTTAACCTCTGGATTGCTAGCCAGACATATCAATTACACTACTGTATCATACAAAGAATAAACAGAGCCAAATAAATGGCAGGGCCTGTGAAAGGTAGCTGTTACAAAATCATGTTTACCTACTGAAAAAAATGGCAAGAGTTCCTGAAGTTAATTTTATAACTGCTTATAGATTAAAATCCATGTTCTTCAGAAATGAAGAGGAAATTGTGACATTAGCAAACATTTCAACACAAGAAAAATAAGGTTGATGTAGGGAGGCAAAGTGCTGGGTGTTTCAGAAAGAAGTAGCTTTTTCTTACCACATGTTCAACTGAAGCTGATCTTCTCATAATAATAGCACCCGAAAAATCTGGTCTTTCTGCCAAAATAAAATTTTGCATTATAAATGTGCACACACAAATTTAAACCACAAGGTTAATCGGTACTGAATATTTTCCTACCTCCTCTCTTCTTTGTGTAGATGCAGATTAGTGCGAGGTAGTCCCAAAGCATGTCAAGCAGATAATCCAAGTTGAGCTTCATCTCACAGCTAGAAAAGACAAATTAGATATAAACACAAACATTCAGGCAATCACAAGAGTAGGAAACTGGATAAAGCTACATTAGAAGCACTGCTTAGACTTTGTTTCTAATCAACAGAGGACCAAGATTCTGAAACTAATAGTAAAGTGGCAACCCTTGTGGAGAGATGGAGCAAAACAATGTCCCAAAGATGTCTAAACTTTTTACACACTGAAAAATGTTTCTCAAAGACCAGTTTGAGAACATAGAAACAGGAGGGCATTCAGTATCCTTGAACCTGCTCCATCAATCAATTACATCATGACTAATCCCTACTTCAACTCCATCTCCACTTGTTCCCTAACCCTTAACATCCTTACCTAATAAAAATCTATCAATCTCAGCTTTGATGATTTCAACTGACTTCCAGCTTCATTTGAAGGAATGGTGGTGAGGAAAGAGTTCCAGTGAAGGTGTAGTCCCTGGCATGATCTACCAAACAGTCGATCTCTAATTGTGTTATTCCCATTTGTTCTGCATTCATCATCAGAGGAAATAGTTCATCACTCTCCTACCCTATCAACTACTTTTATAATCTTAGAACACCTCAATCATATTATCCCTCGATTTTCTGTATTCACAGGAATACAAGCCTGGTCTGAGCAATCTGTACCCATAATTTCACCTCCATCGTCATTCTAGCGAATCTGTCACTTAAACTGATACTCCTTCTGAAGATCCAGCTTGCATTGCTGCCTACAGTCCTTTCTCCCCACAAGTCTCACTGATCCTTTACGTCCGGGAGTTGGACAATGAAGCCTCAATGATGCATGGGTCTCAGGCAACACACTAGTCAGGCCCTGCCACTAGAGTGCCCCACGACCTTTGTTAGAGGGCAAAGCTGGCTGCAGAGCTGGCAAGGCCTGTGAGGCCCTTTTTTGTAAATTAAAAAAAAAATTATTTTAAATATACGTCTTTGATAGTGAAAGGCCAAAAACTAGCAAAAATAATATAAAAAATCTAAATAAAAATTAATTAATAAGGTCAATTTAATTAAAAACATTGAAGTATTTACAAATCAAGAAAATCATCGAAATAATTAAAATATTTAAAAATGCATCATTTTCCAAGCCAACAATCCCCATTGAAATTTATGGGGTCTCCAATCCTATTCCACATCCTGACTTGTCTTGGGATCAGAGAGGCAGATTCCCCAACCAAATCACAACAAGACTGGAGTCTGCCACAGGACTTCAGTTTTGAGGCCGAGTGATAGATGTAGCAGTGTCTGTCATGCAGCAACTCATCAACTTATAACAGCTCCTTGTGAGTCCAGGATTTGCTTGCGTGAGAACAGCTAAATTCCAAATAATTTGGCCCAAAAATTCTTCCCTAGGTGCAATGTCCAGGATTCAGTACAGTACTCGAGGTGGGATCTAACCAGAACAAGATATGCCCAGATCTCTTTCATTCGCCACTGACCAAGTGCACAATGAGCAGTGGAAGGCAGAGGAAAAGTAATTGTACCCTCATGCTTCCTGTTCAACATAATTTAAAGAGATAAACGAATGTTAGATTATGTAGCAACTCTACTGTGCTAAAGCTTTCTAACACACAAATCACATGTATCTGCAATATACTTGCACCACAGATACGGTTTTGGGTTTCAATCAAACAATGCCATGTTTAAATCATTCAGAAGAACCCACAAATCTGCTCAGAAAACAACATCATAAGAATTCTTTCTTCAACAGTTAAATTTACCACATGTACACTCCATAATGTCAAACAGGAATTTCACATAATTTCTCTTGTGGGGCAAATTTAGAGGCACACTATAAATTAGAGTCAATTAAACTGAAGCTGGGTGTGCTTTAGTCACAATATTAGAGAAAAACAATACATACATTGCAAATAGCATGGAACTCAACTAAACTGAGCTCAATTACAAGGATGTAGACGAAGATGAGAGAAGATTCAGAGGAATTTTTAAAATTTATTATTCAACCAGTGATAAATATTCAGAATAATCATCCAAAAGGAATAACAGTAAAGTTATGCATGAAAATACAAAGTCAATGCCTAACCTAATTCCAATTAAAGCAGAATTGTTTTATACCAATTCTGAGTTCATGAAGGAAGACAATATACAAATATTTCAAGCTAAAGACAATTGTGAATAACAAGATTCTTAACACGTCTCCCTCATTTTATACATTTTGCCATTTACCCTTTTCCTTGCAGGTCAGAACAATAGGGATCACTTGTCCTCCACTTGTACACAATGGATCACCTCGTGTCATGCCCAACCATACCCCATCACCAAAGTTATTACTCCCTACCTCACCACCCCCTCCCCCATCAGCATTGCCAAAGGACCAAAGCTCACCAAAAGAACGCCCATTGGTCACAGCACCACTGGTTGGCTAGTGCCTATGGAACTGCAAGGAGTTCATGATTTCAGAAGAATGAAGGATGTGAGGAGGAAAAGAAACATTTCACAAGTTCTTACAAAAGCCCAGTGAGACTCATCATACTCACTGCTTTATAAGCAAAGACTGAAGATGCTTTCTGACATAAAAACAGAGAATGCTGAAAATATTCAACAGGCCAAGTGTCTGTCAAAAGAGAACATATGCACAGATGCTGCCTGATGTCCTGTGTATTTCCAGCATTCCTGTTTTTATTCCATACTCACTACTGCCTTTAGTGTTTATTTAGATTATTTAACGTGTTTTATTTCTTTAAACCTCACTGTACACATTTAAAATGAAGAATGATTTAACAGCACTTCAGTAGGCTGCAATTTAGGCTTACCTAATGACAACGCTGTGTGATTGTCTGGCCAAACGGTCTACCTCTTCCATTGAGATCTGATCAATTTTATTATATACCTGTTTAACAAGATGAGAAAAAACAGTAACATTCCAAACATTATAGTCAAAAACATGGAAACATATTAAAACTCACAGGTAAATTATAGTGTTAACCGTCTCAAGTGAGATCCATAAATTTTTTCAACATGAAACCGGTTATTCCCCATGTGACTGTGCAGAATAAAGATGCATAGAGACACTGAGCACCTTAACAGCATTCCCTCAAAACTATTATAACCTATTTTCCAAATAAGTTATGCTATTCCTTTCAAGACAGCAGCAACATCTGTTGTGATACAGATCCCCAAATAGAAAAGACATCTCTTGTATCTTAGATTAAAGATTGAATTGTGTATTGACTAAGTGGTCACCACAGATGACATCAAGCGCATTTACAATATGAAGAACTTATGCGGGAAAGTGCCAGACTTCTGCTCACTATTTGTTGGCATTCAGAGAGAATTGGGCATTTCATTACACGTGTCTCTTAAGTTAGTATGCATGCACAGGACACAATCATAAAGATAAATGGCATGTTGGCCTTTACTGCGAGGAATGTAAGAGTAATTACTGAATTCATACTGGGCTCTGGAAAGGTGACAAATGTAGCACAGCTTATATTTTTTGGTCTCCTTTTCTCATAAAGGATACATCTTCCTTGGAGGCAGTGCAATAAAGTTTATTGGAGTTATTCTCCGAACAAGAGGGAATTCCTATGAAGAAATATTGGGACTATAATCTCTGTTGTTTAGAAGAGCAAGATTAATATAATTAAGAGTTCTAAGATTCTGAAGGGAATTGGCCGTGCAGATAAGAGACTATTTCCCTTGACTGCACGTTCAAGAAGTGGACAACACCTTTTCAGGATAAGGGGTTGGATAGTTAGAACAGAGATCAGGAAGAATTCATTTACTTTATTTAGAATTGTCAACCTAGAGCCTTGTGGATGCTCATTATATTCAAGGCACAGTTCAACAGATTTTTAGAATCCAAAGGAAACAAGGGAAATGGGGTTTGAGGAGTCAAAGTAGATCAACCACTATCTTGTCTAATGGAGAATCAGACTTCTATTCCTTGTGTTCTTTACCTCCATCTCATCTATTCTCATCTTTTACAAATAATGCAAAGGCACATATTCTACATTGGAAGGCATTGGAACATTTACAGTCTTCCAATAAAATTTTTATTTTCACATCACCTTCCTCGTCCAGTGATTAAATATATATAAAAGAACATTCAGCTTAAATACTACTAATATAAAGGGTGTTGGAGTTTAACTTACATAAAGACATGGCATGTGAACACGGTTTCCAACTATTACGTCTATAAATTCATCAGGACTTGCGTCTTCCCTGAAAAGAACCTCTGCATTGAAGATTTCTGGGATGAAAAATATTAAGGACCAAATAAACCTCTTAAATTTCAATGGAACAGTTGAAGACAACAAGTACAATAAGCCACTGATCCTGCTCAAATCTGACTGAAGCCAATTATGTGCAAATTGGGGTCTCCTGTTGGTTGGAACAATAGAGAGTTCACGCAAAACAACTGCTCACTAACAATTACTCTGCATAGCCTTGTAGAACAGGAATAGTGTGACTTATTGACAGTAATTCTATGACTTTCTCTCCTGGAGTTCCTCCCTCCACTCCTCTCGCCCCAGAGGTTTAGCTGCCCACTTGTGCTCTGTCCCCAACGCAAAGATAATTCAGGTGATAGTTGCCCACCTATAATTTGGGAAAAAAGCACCTCAGTGTTATCATGTAAGGCGAAATCTGCATACAGAGTCATTTTATAAATAACTTAGTTGCTTAGGGAGGAACACAGATTAAATTAGCAAAACTGGCAAGAAGCCCATTGATTACACATCCATTAATGGGATAATTTTCAAAATTAAGTGTTTATGTGATTATTTTGTGATCAGAAAGCAGAGGGAAAATTAAACATTATATTGAGCTTCAGCTCCTATTATGCTGCCTATCAGGTTCTGCCAGCTGATACATGTGTGTCTGTCTCAGAAAGTGATTTGTATTTACATTATATTGAATTGAGTTAGTCAATTCAATATGATATTCCCCTGTAAACAGTTCAGACAACACATTAACAAACACCAACATTTATAACTTTAATTTGAATCGAATGCTAGATAATTTGTGTTCAAGCAGATTAAAACAATAGTTCGCAAACTCATTCAGAACATTCAAGGCTGGGTGAAAAATGAAAGGGAAATGTCATACTGCTGCAGTACACAAATTCTTTAGAGTTAGTATTTGAAGTGAGTTTTGGGGAGAAGGACAGCAATGGAACTCTGGAATTTCCAAATAGAATGTCTGGAATTTCAAGATTAACAAGTGCTCATCACCAACTGCATATGGACTCTCTTGATCTCCACCCTTCCTCCTCTGCAACTTAGAATACGCTTGCTTTCTCATATTTTCAGCTCCAATAAAAATTCCTCAACATGAAACATTAACTTTGTTTCTCTCTTCACAGCTATCACCTCACTTGCTGATATTGCCAGCATTTTCTCTTTGTATTTCAGATTTCCAGCATCTCTAACTTTTGCATTCCAATCCTTCCCTTTCTCTGGTCTCTTAAACACCCCTTCACCAGCATGTCCCATCAGCTGAGTAGTCCTCACACTGAATCTCTGCCTCCTGCAACCTCTTTAAATACCACCGGGAGATTCATTTCATTGAGCAAACTTTCAGACACAATTCTATCTTCTTTTTTTACTTGATCTCTACATACTCTCCTTGTACCTGGAAAAAACTGTTGGGTATTTTCACATTAAAGGGCTATGTGAGGGGATGGTGGTGTGCTTAGTATGTCGTTGCTTGTGGTGGTGGTGAGGAGTCATACTCTGAAGATTTTCCAGCATAACAAAGGATACTGTATTCGTGCAAGATGAGCTGTACTAATTTTTCAGAACATTGAGTCAATGTAACTGTCGAGTTGAAAGAGATCCCACCACCTTTCTTGGGCTGAAAAAGAAATATATGAAACTAAATGTAAAAGCTTAGACACATAATTTGATAGCAAGTTATTAAAACTGTTGAAGTACAAAGTATATTTTGGCTAAAATGATTAAGAACATGCTGATAGAATGGGAATGTTCAACACAACACTTTAGAGCCAATCCAGTTAGCAAGCTTGTTTCATCTCCAGATAAGATTAATCAAAGGGCCCCCGAGGTACAGGGAGAGGTTGGGCAGGCTAGGACTTTATTCCTTGGAACGTAGGAGAGTGAGGGGTGACCTTATAGAGGTGTATAAAATCATGAGGGGCATAGACAGGGTGAATGCACACAGTCTTTTTCCTAGGAAAAGGGAACCAAAAACTAGAGGGCATAGTTTAAGATGAGAGGGGAAAGATTTAAAAAGGACTTGAGGGGCAACTTCTTCACATAGAGGATGGTGCGTACATGGAACAAGCTGCCAGAGAAAGTAATTGAGGCAGGTACAACAACATTTAAAAGACATTTGGATAAGTACATGGATAGGGAAGGTTTAGCGGGATATGGGTGAGTTGGTTCTCCATTACTCTATGACTCAATGACTTTGACTTTGTGTATTAATGTGAAAAGCACATGATGATTTTTGAACTCCCTGTGTCTCAATATTTTTTTAAAATATCACTTGTTCCCTGAATATAGGACAGTGACCAATTAGGAAGAGTCTGTCCAACTACAGTTCTCTAGCTTGAAGTTTAAACAGTGCTACAAATTCCAAAGTTTGGGTTTTGGTATGGGGGAATGGTGGGTAAACGTTTAGAGCTAACTGGTTTAACGTGCCTCCACTTCCAACACATTGGACATCCCCACATGTATACTAACATGCATCTGCCCTCAGTGCTCAGGAGACACTGGAACCCACATTACTGTGACCAACTGCAGATTCCTTGAGAAATCACTGACATTCTAATGTTTTCATCCATTGATCTACTAGTGAGAGTGCCACATACTTAAAACATGCAACATAGAACATAATAACCTGAAATGCATACTTAAGGCCCAGATGTCGTAATTGAAGATTTATAGAAATGACTTAAAGGAAGATTTGATAAAGGTGTATAATATCATGATAGGTTTAGATAGGATAGAGTGAAGCTTTGTCCACTAGTTGAATGCTTCAAGAACCAGGGTTGCAGATTTAAAGTGATGGGTAAAGCACACTGAAGTAAAAAAAAATTGAAAAAAAAGAATGCAAGTGAGTTCTTGCTCATAACCACTAAGGTGGTGGAGAACAGAGTGAAATCAGCGCTTTCAATATTAGAATAGGATAGGTACTTGAGAGAAAATAATTTGTATTGTTACAAGGAAGAAGCAAGGGGAATGGGCTGTTTTTAATAACAGGCTTAATGGCCAAGTGGCCTCCTATTCTAAACGCTATGACTGAAAGTTGAACTGTTGCAATGGGTTCAAGGAGGTTTTGAAGGAGTACACAAAGCAGTTAAGTGGCATGTTGATTTAGGAATGAAATTTTAGAAAGTAGATGCAAAATGGTTAATACTCTGACAAATGAGAAGAGAGAGCATTCACAGAGGGCCAGTTAGAGATGTAGTATGAATTGAAGTTTACAATTGGCTGGAAAAAGTTCAGCAAGGCCAAGAAAAAAAAATCATGGACTGTATATTTAATAATTTAGGTGAACCTTACTGTGGAGCATAAAGCCAGCAATGGGGTTCCAGGATTTATAGGGGTGAAGGCATCAAACAGGAGGCTGTTGGTGAAATCAGAGCTGGTAATGACAAAGTCATGGATATGGGCAAGGGTACCTCTGTACCTGTTGTTTTTCTAACTGTGTTAGGCAAATCAGAACACTAACATTATGAAAACACAAGATATGGAAGTGCAAATTATATCAATCTTCTGAATCCCTCAAGTACATAATCCAATAATTCCCAATACACTTCTATACATTGATTTATTGGTTATCAGTCATACAGCACAGAAACGGGCCCTTCGGTCCACCATATCCATGCTGTCCACCAAGTACCATTTGTATTATTCTCAGTGAGTAGCAATTGGCCCTTAGCCTTCAATGCCTTGCGATTCAAGTGCTCATCCAGATACTTTTTAAATGTTGAGAGTATCTGCCTCCAACACCTTCTCAGGCAGTGCATTCAAGGTTGCAACCAACAGCTGGGTGAAAAGCAAAATCTTCAAATTCTCTCTACTCCTCACCTTAATCCCATGTCTTCTGTCTGTGAAACTGTTGTTGTTGGAACTGGGGAATCGGGGCAGCGTTGGTCATGATTCATTTGGATTTTTCATTCTTAATAGGTTGATAGTTTAGTAATGCCTAGGTTGTGGGTTTCAGGTTTGTCTTCAGAGTTGGACAACACAGATTATGTGTTATGCCATATAATAACACAAGTGACATTTGTACAGTCACTCCAGCTGCACTGCTGCTTCAGGTTTGTCACTCACTCAAACTCTTCATCCCCCTATAGAGACCTGATGCTTTCTCATGTCCAGGCCAAACCTCCTGCATCACATTAGTATTGAACCCTTCCACTTAAAAATGTCCTGTTCCAAGATATCCCCAAAGAAGCAATAAAATGCTAAGAAAGCAAAAATTATAAGAAAGGAAACATTTACAGGACCTAAAATTCAACATGCAAAGTGAAGAGCCTGAGTGCAAAAATGACAGTTCAATTACAGAAAAAACAAATCTCTATGCCTCACCTTAAAATAAATATTGGGTTTAGGCTTGTTTAATCGGATTCCTACAGACTCCAACTCCTTTTCCAGTAAATTCCTAATGTGAAAATAGGAAGCAGTTTCAGTTTGCAATTTCACTCTCAACTTTCACAATTGAATAATTCCCCCTCCTCCTCTTCCCCCCCCCCCCCCCCCCAAAGCAAGGTATACCTTGAAATTTAGTTACAGTTGCAAAAACAAAAGCCTGTGGCGGCTATATTCTGTTACTCAACTTTACATTTCAACTACCAAACTTCAATACAAATATCTAACATTAGCTCAAGTTAAGCAAATTGCACATGCACCTTGAGAACCAAGTTAGAGTCGGTTAATGTCAAAATACAACTACAGGCTGTGTCATTAAACAGTAATGAAAATGAAACTGTTATAATTTATATTAAACCAGCCACTAGCAAAAGAACCATTTAATGTTGTATTAAACCATACAGATTAAAAAATATCCCAACATTCAATCCTCAATTTGTGTTCAACTATCCAAACTCATTAAAGGAACATTAGGATGCTTAATTGGAATGAATATCTGAACTATTAATTTATCTTTTCACATAACAACATACTATTATTTCCAAATTTTAAAAACTTAGAGCAACTGATTATGGACATTTTTAACACTTCCATGCCGACACACCTTTGGACATCACCCTTTGTTGCATCCAGCATCATTATTACAACATCTGCAGTCCTAGCAACTGCAATCACCTGGCGACCACGACCTTTTCCTGCACAGATTTAAATAAAGTATTTTAGCAATGAATTCAGATAAGATTCCTAATGTAAACTGCTAAGAAAAAATTATTTAAGAATTTCATGAATTGTTTTAATTGTAGACAAATATGGGTGGATTTGAATGAGTGATCACTTTATAAGTAAGTTTTTAAGAAAATCTGAAGAGCGGAGAGAAATTTCATAAGAGAACACTGTTAGTATCCTGATATAAGAAATATACAGACTCCCACACTCAACACTGTCATATTTCCAGAAGCAAGGTCAACAAAATATCCAACTAGACAAACAATATAACCGACATTACAAGGCCAATGTGCATCATTTTAAAAAATCTCTTTTTGGGACCTGAGGGTTGATGGCAGGGTAAGCATTTATTGCCATCCCCAACTGTCCATGAGAAGGTGGTAGTTGGCCACCTCCTTCAACTGCTGCTGTCCTTCTGAAGGTACTCCCACAGTGCTGGGGAGGAAGATGTACAGGTAGGTTAATTTGGGTTTCAAATGGGCGGCGCGGACTCATTGGGCAGGAAGGGCCTGTTACCACGCTGTAAATAAAATAAAAAAAAATTAAAGTTCCAGCATTCAGACCCAGCAATGATGAAGGGCTAGTGACATTTTTCCACACAAGTATGGTGTGCAATGTGGAGGGGAACCTGCAGGCAGTGCAGTTTCTATGCATCTGCTGTCCTTGTCCTTCTTGTGGTGGAGACTGTGGGCTTAAGAAGTGCTGTCAGAATAGCCTAGGTGAGTAACTGTAGTATTTTTTTGGATGGTATGCACTGCAGCCACTGTGCACAGCCGATGGGAGGAATGAACATTTAGGGCAGTTGATGGAGCGTCAATCAAATATGCTGCTTTGTCAAGTTTTGTGGGAGTTGTTGGAGCTGCATTCACCCAGACATCTGAAGACTTTCGATGCAGATGAAGTCTAACCACCTACCACTGATTATCAAGGGTAGGTGGTTAAAAGCTCTCGTTATAGATGGTCATTGCCTTGAAGTATTTAAAGTGGAGGTAGATAAATTTTTGAAAGATCAAGGGACTGAGTGCCATGGGAATTTGGCATAGAGGAAGAGTTGAGGCCTGGATTTGATCAGACATGTTCACATTGAATGGTGGGAAAGCTGGAGGGGCCTGGTGGCCTACTCCTGCTCCTATGTTCTTGCATTCTTGTACATTTAGAGTCATAGAGTCATAAACAGGCTCTTCAGCCCACTATGTCCATTCCAACTGTCCAGTACTATCTATACTAATCCCATTTACCAGTACTTGCTGAATAGCTTTCTCCGCCTTGGTGATTCAAGTGCTCATCTAGATACTTTTTAAATGTTGTGAGAGTCTCTGCCTCCACCACACCCTCAGACAGTATGCTCCAGATTCCAAACACCCGCTGGTGAAAAAATCCTCCCTCAGATCCCCTCTAAACCTCCTATCCCTTCTCCTAAACCTCTGCCCTCCAGTTTTAACTCCATCATTTATTTCAAAGTTTTTATTTACATCATTAAA
This sequence comes from Pristis pectinata, assembly GCF_009764475.1. Taxonomy (NCBI): domain Eukaryota; kingdom Metazoa; phylum Chordata; class Chondrichthyes; order Rhinopristiformes; family Pristidae; genus Pristis; species Pristis pectinata. Next base: position 34,784,464 of record NC_067412.1, on the reverse strand, counting down.
CCCACAAGGACAGGTTGCTTTTAGTTTGCCTGGCTGTATTCCCGTCTCACCACTCCCCCTCTCTTTATACTGGCTATCTTCCCTCTCCACCATTAGTCCTGATGCAGGGTCTCAACCTGAAATATCGACAATTCCTTTCCTCCCACAGATGCTGCTCCACTTGCTGAGTTCTCCAGCTGATTGTTGTTGCTCTAGATTCCAGTATCTGCAGTCCCTAGTTCCATCACTGTGTCTGGAAGTCCCCCCTCTCCGATCGCAGCCTACTCTGATGTTGCTTTACTGATTTCTTACCCCTTTGCACCCCCCCCCCCCCCCCCCACCCATTCCACCTGGCTGTCCACAGTTACCGGAGGCATTGAGGGGACGCCTAGTTCTTTGTTGTGTTTTGTGGCACAAATGTTGCTTGCCACTTATCATCCCATGCCTGAATGTTGTCTAGTTTTTGCTGCATAGACACAGACTGCTTCATTTGCTAAAGGGCGGTGAATGGAATTGAACATTGTACAGTCATCAGCACTTCTGATGTGATGATGGAAGGAATGAAGAATGTCACTGATGAAGCAACTGAGGATGATTGGGGCTCAGACAATGCCCTGAGGAACTCCTGCAGCAATATCTAGGGCTGGGATGATTCACTGCCAACAACCACAGCAAGCTTCCTTTGTGGAAGGTATGACTCCAACTACTGGAGTTTTTTTTTCCCCATTGACGTTTACTGACTTCATTTTTACCAGGACTCTGTGATGCCACACTCAGTCAAATGCAATCTCGATATCGAAGGCATTCACTTTCACCTCACCTCTGAAATTCAGCTCCAATAAGGCATGAAACCAAGTGTTCCAGGCAAAATTCTAACTGGTGAGCAGGTTACTTGTCAGAAAGTGCTGTGGATAGTAATGTTGAAATCACCTTCCGTCACTTTGCTGATGATTTGCAGTAGACTGATTGGGCAGTAATTAGCTGAATTGGATTTGTCTTGCGTTCTGCAAATAGGACATATCTGGGCAATTTTCCCCATTATCAGGTGGATGTCGCTGTTGTAACTGTACTGGGACACCTTGGCTAGCTGCACAGCTAGTTCTAGAGCACCAGCCTTCAATACCAAATCTTTCATTTCAACTTTCCCAGTCTCCTTTCCTCCAAAACCAGAGTGTAAAATTGTGATTAGAACATTGAACAAAGGTTTTATGACGACAGCCCAACAGTAAAACCTTTCTGAATGAATTATAAGATGTATTCCAATTAAACAGTGACATGTACAAACCTTGTGCTGCTCCTTCAATGATACCAGGCAGATCCAAAAGCTGAATGTTAGCACCTTTATGCTGGATTACAAAAGAAAAACATATTAAGTCATTTTATTCTTGTGTTTAAAGCAACTAAAAATTTGCTCACAATAGTTTCACTCTTTGGCTCACAGGGGTAAAGTATATTTGTGGTATTTAATGTCTTTTAGGATTTCCAAAATCACAAACCAGCCAATGTGCAATATAGGATGTTTGGCTCCAAACTCCCTGCCATCACGCTCCATGATTGTTAGTGCAGAAGTATACAAACATTAGTGATGACTTAATTGTCTGATTATTTTTCTTCTGCTAATTAAGGAAAATATGTTTCATTTAGATGTCTTTATTTTAAACTTCTATGATGAACATCACAATTGTTAAAAGTTGATTTTCAGTCCCAGATAAGTTGCTTGTTAATAATTAAAAGTCAAAGTCATTAAAGAGTACCTACACTAAAATAAATAAGCACTTATATTTTCTGGCAAACACAGTTTGCATATATTGGGTAAGTATATCAGGTTCACATCACTGCACTTGCTTCAGTGCAGAGTCTCTCGGGAAGTTCACAAGAGGCTCAGCAGTGAAGCGTGTGGAATGATGTGAAGTTATTATTATCACAGCCTCCAGAGCAGCAGAGCCACAGACTGTAATATCTGGATTTTTACATTTACTACTACATGTGCAGTCAATGGAAAATTCTATCCAACTTCCAAATAAATATTAGTTCTGACTGCAGCCTACAGTGATTTCTCCTTCACAGAGTAGTTTGTTGTTAAAACTTGAAAGCTATCATGCACTGCATACCATCAGTCTCATGAGACTCCTGATAGGCCTTCCTGGAGGGATGGAATTTTTACATGCAAGCACAGCCCCCGCAACATTATTTCCAGAACATAACCTATTTAATAGGAACTTGGCATATCACCACAATTCCTTCAAATACTGTAGGTAGAGCTGCTGATTTGCCTCCAAACAACTTCTAGCGTTCCAAATAAATCAAGGGGAGCTATAGACAAGGTGGACAAGCATTCACACCATTCAGAAGAAATGGAGGGGAAAAGATTGTTGAAAAATGTAAGAAACTACTTTTCATTTCACTGATCCAGAAATGGATGCAAATTAGTTCAGTTACTTTTTTATAACAGCAGAAAGAGGAGGCAATAAAAACAGCAAGAGAATGAAGAAATAACTACTCAAGGGCTGAAGGGGAATATTATAAGGCAATTATGGCAGTCTGGCTGTTTTAGGAATGAAGAGTGATTTAATCACCAGCAGATGAGCTCTACAAACAACTGAGGTTTGAATAAAAAAACCCTGAACTGGTTGGAATTTAATCGCAGTGAATGGCATACATTCTTCTGTCAAGGGCGGACAAGATCAAATGACAGCAACAAATGCAGTCCACTAGCATCCCAATCACAAGGCACAGGTGAAGATACAGCATTGTTTAATTTTACAAAAGTCCCAATAATTAACTACACAAGAAATGTTCTCAAATAAAAACATTAAATCCTGGAAACACTCAGCAAGTCAGCCAGCATCTATGAAGAGAATCGTCCTGTTGAAAGATCATTGAACTGAAATGTTAATTCCACTTCTGTTTCCACAAATGCTGCCCGAGCTGTCAAGTCAGTTATGAAATCTTGTTTATAATTCAGATTTCCAGCATCTGCAGTTTTTTTTGTTTTTGAAGAAAATGTCTCACCTCGATGACACCTGGAATGCAGGTAAGGGTTGTAAATTCATACGAAGCTGCTTCGCTTGCAGTGGAAGTCATCAAACTCAAAAACGTAGACTGAAAGACAAATATGAAATCATAAAGCACTACAGCACAGAAACAGGCCCTTCATTCCATCTAGTCCATGTCGACCTGATCTTCTGCCTAGTCCCATCGATCTGCACTGGACCATATCCCCCCAAACCCCTCCCATCCATGTACCTATCCAAACCTTTGTTGAATGTTACAATTGAACCCACATCTACCACTTCTACTGGCAGCTCGTTCCACACTTGGACCAACCTCTGAGTGAAGAAGTTCCCCCTCCGATTCCCCTTATATATTTCACCTTTCATCCTAAACTTATGTCCTCTAGTTCCAGTCTCACCCAACCTGAGGGGAAAAAGCCTGCATGCGTTCACCTATCTGTACCCCTCATAATTTTGTATACTATAAGATCTCCCCTCTTTCTCCTGTGCTCCAGGGAATAAAGTCCTAACCTATTCGACCTTTCCCTATAACTCAGGTCCTCAAGTCCCGGCAACAGCCCTTTTTTCTCTGCACTCTTTCAAGTTTATTGATATCTTTCCTGTAGGTAGGTGACCAAAACTTCAGACAATACTCTAAATTTGGCCTCACCAACATCTTGTACAACTTCAACATAACATCCCAACTCCTGTACTCAATGCCCTGATTTATGAAGGCCAAAGTGCCAGAAGCTCTCTTTACAACCCTATCTACCTGTGACACCACTTTCAAGGAACTATGGATCTGTATTCCCAGGTCCCTTTGTTCTACTGCACACCTCAGAACCCTACCATTCACTGTACCCTGCTTTGTCCTCCCAAAGTGCAACTCCTCACACTTGTCTACATTAAATTCTATCTGCCATTTTTCAACCCATTTTCCTAGCTGATCAAGATCACGCTGCAAGCTTTGATAGCCTTCCTCGCTGTCCAATATGCCCTTAATCTTGGTGTCATCGGCAAATTTGCCAATCCAGTTTATCACGTTATCATCTAAATCATGAATATAGATGATAAACAACAACAGACCCAGCACTGATCCCTGCGGCACGCCACTAGTCACAGGCCTCCAGTCAGACAGACAAGCATCTACCACAATTCTCTGGCTTTTCCCGCTAAGCCAATGTTGAATTCAATTGGCTATCTCATCCTGAATGCCAAGCGACCTAACCTTCTGGAGCAGCTCCCCATGTGGGACTTGGTCAAAGGCCTTGCTAAAGTCCAAGTAGACCACGTCCACCACCTTTCCCTCATCGACCTTCTTGGTAACCTTCTCAAAGAACTCTAAGGTTGATTAGACATTGCCTACCATGCACAAAGCCATGCGGACTATCCCGAATCAGGCCCAGTCTATCCAAATACTTATATATCCTGTCCCTTAGAATACCTTCCAATAATTTACCCACGACTGATGTCAGGCTCACCAGCCTACAATTTCGTAGCTTATGCTTAGAGCCTTTCTTGAACAATGGAACAACATTAGCCATCCTCCAGCACCTCTCCTGTGGCTAAGGACATTTAAAATATCTCTGCCAGGTCTCCTGCAATTTCTGCACTAGCCTCCCACAAGGTCCGAGGGGACATCTTGCCTGGCCCTGTGGATTTATCTACCTTCATTCTCCTCAAGACAGCCAGCAGCTCCTCTTCCGTAATCTGGATACGGTCCATGACCTCATTACTCTTATGCCTCAGTTCTATGGACTCTGTGTCTGTCTCCATTTTTCCAATGATCCAAAAATCTGAAACTTTCCCTGCTGCACCATCTCCTTAGCCATGTGTTGAACTGGACTATCTTCCTACTTCTTGCCTCACTAGCATGTGGCACGGGTAGCAATCCTGAGATCACCACCCTGGAGGTCCTGTCTTTTAACTTGGGACCTAACTCCCTGAACTCGCTTTACAGGACCTCGTCAGCCTTCCTGCCTATAATCATTGGTACCAACATGGACCACGACTTCTGGCTGCTCACCCTCCCCCTTAAGAATGCTGTGGACTCATTCTGACACGTCTCTGACTCTGGCACCTAGGAGGTAACATACCATCCGGGAGTCTCGTTCTCATCCACAAGATCTCCTATCTGTTCCCCTAACCAATGAATCCTCCTATCACTATTGCACTCCTTTTCCCATCCCTTCCCTTCTGAGCCACAGAGCCAGACTCAGTGCCAGAAACCTGGCCACTGTGGCTTTCCTCTGGTAGGTCCCCCCCCCCCCCCCCCCCCCCCAACAGTATCTAAAATGATATACTTGCTACTGAGGGGAATGACCACAGGGGTGCCCTGCACTGACTGCCTATCCCCCTTTCCCTGCAACCTAAGTGTGACTGCCTCCCTGTAACTTCTATCATCTCTTCAGTTTCCCGTATGATCCGGAGTTCATCCAGCTCCAGTTCCCTAACATAGTCAGTAAGGAGCTGCAACCAGATGCACTTCTCAGAGGTGTAGTCCCCAGGGACACTGGAGCTCTCCCTGACTTCCCATAACCTAGAAGAGAAGCACAGCTTAGGAAAAAAAAAGGAAAAGCGACTTAATTCAACACAAGTAAGGTACAAAGCTGTAACGTGAAGCTGACTAAAAAGCCTCACTTGAGGTTATTTTTCAGAACTACTTAGAATTTTTTTTGTGAATAAAAAGTTTTTTTTCTTATACTCTAGTATCTCATGGGTCTTGTGTTGATTGCGCCATACAAGCAAAGGTCACCTTGGATCATCCCATTTATCAGCTAAGCTACATTTACATAGTATCTTATTATCCTGGCAAATGTTTCAAAGCATTTTGTACATAAGGAGTTATTTTGAAAATACTTTAAATATTAATTAGTGATGTCCTTAATGCCCTTAAACCATAAGAAAGAGCTAGAAATATTTTAATCTTCTACTTTCTTCATATGATTGACAATCTGATAATAATAAACACAAACCTCTGGCATGAAGATCACAAACTTCTGATTTACAGAAAACAAGTACTGCCTAGAACAACAATTTGACATGTGCATACAGCATTTCACGTGACCAATTACAACAAAGCTTTCATGTTTTGATACTTTAGAGTAATAAGAAATTGTAATCAGAAAAATAAATCTACATTTGACTGGCAGAGCACTTTAAAAAAGACAATTAGAGTAAAAAATTTTCTGTTCAAAACATTGATCAGAAGGTGTAAAGTCCTTCTATGTCCCAATAAAATTCCCACATTACAGAGGATGGTACATGGGTTTTTCTATTGCTGTGGTCACGATTCATGTTGTTTTTAAGGCCTTGGAAGATGGTGGTGGATTAAGAGTAAGAGATAAAGTTCAAATTTACTTACTCAAGACGAAAAAAAACAAAAGCCAAAATAGGAAGTGTGCAGTACAAAGGATTAATGCTTTGGATGTTAGCGGTCATCGAGTGGTTTCCGAAGGAAACAAGGCTTGCACATTTAAGATGCTGACTGAACTACTGTCCACTTTCAGTATCTCCTCTAGTTTGTCCCACCAACCCTGTTGGTCCAAAGAGATAGTATTGTTATTGAAGAGTGTAAAGATGTACAAACTAAACTTGTTCCTACCTTACCCACAGAAGGGAATCCAATCAATGCTACCCTGGCATCTCCTGATTTCATCACATCAAAGCCTTCTCCTTTGGATCCAGTAGATTTTGGGGGTTCCAGCAAGTGTGCTCTATACTTTGCAAGTTTGGCTTTTAACAAGCCCAAGTGATACTCAGTGGCTGTAAAATATCAATCACATTATAGTCAGTCTCCCAGTAGTGGTGACTTCAGGCTTATTCAGCATATTTATTCTGCTGTTCTATGAGATCATTCTTTGTGATATATATAAGTGACTTGGACAAAAACGCAGGTGGGCTGACTCATAAGTTTACAGAATATACCAAAATTGGTGAAGTTGTGGATAGTGAAGAAGATTGTCAAAGGATACAGCAGGATATAGGACAGTTGCAGATATGGGTGAAGAAATGGCATATGGAATTTAATCCGGGCAAGCATGAACTGTTGCACTTTGGGAGGTCAAATGTAAGGGAAACATACACAGTAAACAGCAGGACACTTAAGAGCATTGATATACAGGGCAACCTTGGGGTTTAAGTCGATAGCTCCCTTAAAGTGGCAACACAAGTAGATAGGGTGGTAAAGAAGGCATATGGCATGCTTGCCTTCATCAGTCAGGGCACTGAGTTTAAGAGTCAGGAAGCCATGTTGCAATTGTATAAAACTTTGGTTCGGCCACATTTGGAGTATTGTGTAAAGTTCAAGTCACCCCATGGCAGTAACAATGTGGAGGCTTTGGAGAGGTTGCAGAGGAGGTTCACCAGGATGCTGCCTGGATTGGACAGCATTGGTTGGACAGACCTGGATTGATTTTGGATTGGAACTTCCAAGGCTTAGGGGAGATCTGATAGAAGTTTATAAAATGATGAGGGACGTGGATAGGGTAGATAATCAGAGTCTCTCTCCCAGGGTAGGAATATCAAATACTAGAGGGCATAGCTTTAAGGTGAGTGGGGGATAGTTTAAGGGAGATGTGTGGGGCAAGTTTTTTTTACAGAAAGTGGTAGGTGCCTGAAATGCACTGCCAGAAGTGGTGGTGGAAGCAGACATGATAGTGGTGTTCAAGAGGCACTTAGACAGACACACGAACATCAAAGGAATGGAGGGATATAGATCATGTGCTGGCAGATGGGATTAGTTTCATTTGGCATCATGGTCAGCACAGACATTGTGGGCCAAAAGATCTGTTCCATTGTTGTACTGTTCTGTGTTCTTTTCTATGACCATAAAATCCAGGCTAATGCATCATGTGCAATGGAGAACAAATCACTTAAGGGCAACATGCTTCATGTATTAGCTCTGCCTCTAAAATTGTTCCAACTACTAGTGGTGAACCTGTAAATACCATCCATCACCCCAACATTAGACAGCTGAATAAGCTCCCTCCAGATCCAGCATAAGTTTACTATTAAGAAAATCATAGATTATGTCATCACCTCGAGGTAGAAATCGATGACTAGGCATGATAATGCTGCTGGATACACAGTAATATATGGTTTAATATAAACAGATACAAAGGATGTTTATGTATGGTGTATATATTTATACACCACATCATTGACTTATTATGTGAGAACCTGCAAGATCCACCAAAGGCTCCACTTCAAATTTGTTCTGGAGGCACCAAAAGTGCAGGAACGAATACCTGAACCTGCAAGGTCAGTCCGCAGTGTGGGCTGAGTGTGTGGCCAGAGCACTTGTATGTTTCGTCTTGTTTTGTTCTGTAAAATGTTGAAAATATTAATTTAAAATTGTGCTTTTAACTTTATAATTTACTGCAATTGGAAGCTCAATCAGCTTGATGACATTTTGGCTTCTGAGTGCTGGGAGTACCTTTGAATTGATACCTACAACCAACTGATGTCAGAAAATGGCATGGAGTTACTGAGTGAACCCCCAATCACAGTAAATTATAAAGTTAAAAGCTCAATTTTAAATTGATATTTTCAACATTTCACAGAGCACATAATAGACTGGAACATCAATATGAAATTTAGAAGCTGAAAAACCATCAACAAATTCTTTAAAAAGATATAAACTACTTAAAAATTCCTCCAGGGTGGTAAAAGTTTAGTTGACAGTCCTTCCCATGGCAACTTGCTGCTGCTGTCCATCAACCTCCTTGTATTAACACAAAGGCACTCTAACACCTTACCAACAAGTGAAAATCAAAAAAAAATCTGCAGATACTGGAGATCTAAAACAAAAACAGAAAACCCAGGAAAAACCCAGCAGGTTCAACCTGAAACGTTAACTGTTTTTCTTCCCACAGATGCGGCCTGACCTGCAGAGTATTTCCAGCATCTTTCATTTTACTATCATGCCAGCAGGCTTTGCTTTTATTCCCCATCTAATTACTGTTATTCCTACAATACTCTCTGAGTTTCCAGCATGCATCATTCGGGAAATTTAGAAAATCACTGCCTGTATTCAAGGGTGCAGGAGCTGGTATTGTAGGCAACTGAAATGGGTTGTGCTTTATCTTTTATAATCCACTGGTGATGGGCTTGATTACTGAACACAATCCAATAGGGTACATGGGGTCACTGAATACAATCTGGAGGTCATGAAAGTCGTTGATCTCAATATGAGGAGTGGAACGGGGAAACTAATGAGTGACCTACAAGGTGAAAGTTTACTGAACACAATTTACAGGATGCAGTGGGAGAGGAATACAAACTACAAGGTGTGATGTGGGTTAATGAATATCAATGTGGTGCAAGAGGACCGAGGGTGATGATGAACAAATCTATCTGTGGGAGGACTGACTATTGAACATTCTGTCTAGGCTTGTGAGGTATAATGAACACAATCTATAGGATTAAAACAGTGTACAGTTTGTGTGGTGAGGAATTGATGATCAATGTATAGCCTGCAGGGGGAATTTTTCTGTAAAATCTGAAGAGTGTGGAGGGGTCTTGATAAACACAATCCATGGGTGTAGAAGGACAAAATAACCATCTATAGAGAGCATTAATAAACAGTGTATAGGATGATGTAATGGTAATGAACACAAGCTGCAGGGAGGGAGCAAGGGTTAGAGAACAAAATTTGTAGAGCATGAATGGGAGATATTGTTAAAGTACAGTAAATGGCATGCGAGTTTATTTAACAATCTATAGGGTGTGAGGAGTGTTAATAAACAAAATTTATTAAGTACATGCAGATATTCATGAGCACAAACTATATGATGCTTCAATGTACATAATCTAATAGCAAGGAATGGGGTGAGTGCAAGATGATTTAATGAATACAATGTATAAGGTGCAGCTTGGGTTAATGAATACGATCCAAAGGATGCAAAGGTTAGGTAAATGAATAAATCAATACGGGGGGAGGGGTGTAGAGTTATTGAACAACCTGTAGGGAACAGTGGGTAGTTTACTAATTATGTTTTATGAGATACAAATAGAGGATAATGAATATAATATTGAGCACATACGATAAAATGCAGAAGATGATGAAGGAACTCAGTGGGCCACAGGTGGGGCTAATAAGCACATTCCAAGAGGGCAGAGGGTTAATTAGCACATCCAATGTGGGGCAGGGGTATGTGGGCAGATTCTTTTGGGTTCAGAGGATTAATGCACACATTCTTCAAGGTATGAGGTGGTCCATGGACACATTCTACAGGGTACGGGGGGGGGGAGGGATCCATGGACACATTCTACAGGGTACGGTGGGGGGGGGGGATCCATGGACACATTCTACAGGGTACGGGGGGGTGATCCATGGACACATTCTACAGGGTACGGGGTGGGGGATCCATGGACACATTCTACAGAGTACGGGGGGGGGGGGGGGGTGATCCATGGACGCATTCTACAGGGTACGGGGGGGTGATCCATGGACACATTCTACAGGGTACGGGGGGGGGGGGAATCCATGGACACATTCTACAGGGTACGGGGGGGGGGGGGAAACCATGGACACATTCTACAGGGTACGGGGGGGGGGGGGGGGAATCCATGGACACATTCTACAGGGTACGGGGGGGGGGAATCCATGGACACATTCTACAGGGTACGGGGTGGGGGCTCCATGGACACATTCTACAGGGTACGGGGTGGGGGCTCCATGGACACATTCTACAGGGTACGGGGGGCCATGGACACATTGTAATAGGGCGAGGATGAATTTTATTTTATCCCCTGGCGCCAACCTTTGTTTTTCTGGGTCCGTGCGATTTCTTTCTCGATCTCCGAGATTTTCTCCAGGATCCCCATGGCTGCGGCTTTGAGCCCCGGAGCAGATTCACCAAAAGTTCTCGCAAATTCTGGAAACTTCCCACACCGGATCCGGAACCCGGCGCATTTGCATCCGAGAAAAGAATCCCGGCTTCAGTTAAGTTCTGTCTTTCGTTCCCTCCTCTACTGCTGCTGCTGCAGTGTCCAATTACTCTTATCCTTTCATATTACATATTGCTTCATCACATTTCTGGTTACATTATATTTTTCTTTACTTTGAGTTTACCTTACACATTTTCCTGTCCTAGTAGTTGCTAAAGTAATCTATTTTCTCTTTATTTCATTAATGTAGAAATTTTCATGGAAAATGTGATAAACGTTTTTCTTTCAACAGGGAGAAATGCTGCATTTGTGGCTCAAACCACGGCGGATCTCGTGCTTCAAAACACATACAAAAGTTTCCTCAAATATTTTGCATATGGGGCATTTAAAATAATTTACATTAAAAATTCAGGGGACTTCTGACATTTTCCTGTTGTAACTCTGTAAGGAATTGGCTGGGATTCAGTTACAATCTGTACAGTTTTACCAGAGGTGAAACCTCTGCTTTCTCCTCTTAAGTCATCAAATAGCGGGAAAGACGGTCCTGCATTTGGGGCAGCACAGTGGCAAAGCTGCTGTTTCACAGCTTCGGTGACCTGGGTTCGTTACTAAATTCCAGTGCTGTCTAGGTAGAGTTTGTATGTTCTCCCTGTAACCAAGTGGGTTTCTTCCAGGTGCTCTGGCTTCCTCCTACACCCCAAGTATGTGCAGTTAGTAGCTTAATTGGCCATTGTTACTTGCCCCTTGTGCGTAAGTGAGTGGTAGAATCTGGGGGAACTTGATGGTAATGTAGAGAGAATAGGTCAGAGGAATAGGATTGCTCTGTGAGCTGGCATAGACTTGAATGACCCAATTGGCTTCCATCTCTGTTGTAAGATTATATTTGGCCCAGTACTGGAGGTAGAAATATCTCATGAGTATTGGCAGCCTGCAGAAGGGAGGAAGTATTGGTATCGGTTTATTATTGTCACTTGTACCGAGGTACGGTGAAAAGCTTGTCTTACAAACCGATCGTACAGGTCAATTCATTACACAGTGCAGTTACATTGAGTTAGTACAGAGTGCATTGAGGTACTACAGGTAAAAACAATAACAGTACGGAGTAAATTGTCACAGCTACAGAGAAAGTGCAGTGCAATAAGGTGCAAGGTCACAACAAGGTAGATCGTGAGGTCATAGTCCATCTCATTGTATAAGGGAACCGTTCAATGGTCTTATCACAGTGGGGTAGAAACTGTCCTTAAGTCTGGTGGTATGTGCCCTCAGGCACCTGTATCTTCTACCCGATGGAAGAGGAGAGAAGAGAGAATGTCCCGGGTGGGTGGGGTCTTTGATTATGCTGGCTGCTACACCAAAACAACGAGAGGTAAAGACAGAGTCCAAGGAGGGGAGGCTGGTGTCCGTGATGCGCCGGGCTGTGTCCACAACTCTTCCCCCACACCCCCAAAAAAAGAATCTTTTCATTCCTCAATGGCAAGTCATAGAGGTACAAGTACCATTGAAAGATCAAACTGTCTGGTTGAGCTTCAAGTGTTGCTACAACTGCACTTATTAAGTCAACAGGCTGGGTTTGTGGCAGTTTGGAGTTTGGAAGAATCAGGGTAATCTTACTGAAACAAAAATGATTCTGAGGGGGCATTAGAAAGTAGATGTCGAGATGTTTTCACTTATGGGAGAATCTTGAACTAGGGATATGCTTTCAAGATCAGGAACCAATCATTTAAAACCAAGTATGCAGAAATTTCTTCTCGCAGATTTGTGAATCTCTGGAATTCTCTGCCCAGGGAGTTGTAGAGGCCAGATTGTTAGAGGTTTTGACAGATCAGAAGATTGAGGGTGATGGGGATCTGGCACAAAGAAATAGTTGAGGCCTGGGGTAGATCAGCCATGATCATACCAAATAACAGAGCAAGCTTGAGGTGGCCTCCTCCTGCTCTTATTTTTTTGTGTTCCTCTGATGAATTCTGCAATGTTATAATTCAGCAATGTTATAAACCTTATTTCATCTAATACCATCTTTATTTTCTCCTGTCAACTTCGGCTGGATCACTTTTCCTGTTCTTATTGCATTCAAGGGATATATGTGACTTACAAACTATTAATTCTATAAAAAGTATGACAGTAAATTAGCGATGGCTAATTTGTAATGTAGCTTCCCAGTTTATCATAACCAACTCATAACTTGTGCCTTTGTGGTTTGGTTTATTCAGCTTAAAGATTCTGTCTTTAGATTGGACTAAATAATTGCCTTTATGCAAAATTTACATTCACTATTCCCTCAAGGCCTCTTTAACGACTAGGTCAATTAACCTTTCCCCATTGCATAATACCAGTTCTAAAATAATCTGTTCCCTTGAGATAGCGATGTAGAAGCCATCTCTTAAACATTCATAAAGTCATCCTCCACAGTATTACTGAAAATTTGGTTTGCCTAGTCTATATGCAAATTAAAATTCCTCAATGATTGTATTACCCTTGTTGCATGCATCTCTAATTTCCTGATTTATACTATGACCTATATTTCCACTACAGTTTTAGGTCCTATGTACAATTCTTACCAATATTTTCTGCCCGTTGTTCTTTCTTAGCTTCAGCTACACCAATTCCATTTCTTTATTTTCTGAACTGGGCTTCTTTTTCTCTACTGTCTTTATCCCACTCCTTAAGACAAGGGCTACCCCACCTCCTTTTCCATTTTGCCCATCTCTTCAGAATATTTTATTCCCAATCTTGGTCACTTTGCAACCACTTCTTCATAAATCACAACAATCTAATGGCCACTATTTTTATTTGCACCATTCGTTCGCTACCTTGTTATGAATCCCACATGCAATCAGAGGAAGAGCCTCCACTTTTGTCTTTGTACCATTTTCCCTGCCCTATCTACCTTAGCATTTTAAAAATCAGTAAGATCATTGAAGGTTAACAAGGGCTTCAGAACCTTTATATAAATCATTTTTAATAAACCTTTTCTACTCTCAAATCAGCAAATTGACACAAGGTATCATCAACAGTGCTGCAGGAGGCACTTAGTCTCCTATAACCTGCTCACCAATGTCCAGTTTTTCTGCCACAATCACTCGGCTTCAGAACTCATCACAGCCCAGTCCCAAACATAGATCAAGGAACTGAATTCCAGAGGTGAAATGACAGTGACTACCCCCACCCCATGACATCATCAAGCAGCATTGACCCAATGTAGCACAAAGGAGCCTAGTAAAACTGAAGTCAATGGGCATCAAGACACTTAAGTCGTTATTCATATCTTGAACAAGATGGTTGCCATTGTTGAAGGTCGATCTTTCAACCCCACAGTATTGCTGCAGGAGTTCCTCAGAGCAATGGCCCAACGTCTTCAGCCACTTCATCAATGACCTTCCTTTCATCACAAGGTCAGAAGCAGGGATGTTTGCAGAATGTTCAAATCCATTTGCAACACTTCAGCAACTAAAGCAGTCCATGCCTGCATGTAGCAAGACTTCAGCAACATTCAAGCATAGGTCGCAAGTAATATTCAGGCTCAGAAGTATTAGGCAATGACCATCTCCAAAATAAAAAAGCAGTAACTCTTAAGTACAAGACGAAGCTGCTGCTTGTAGGAAACAACCTGTTGCACCATTACGCAGTTAATATTTTAAGCAAAAATAGTAAAGCTCTTTGTCAGGTGATTCCTAATGAATCAGCGACCGCACTGGGTTTATTTAGCAAATTGCAACCAAAATCAGTTTTAATGGGACCCAGGTCATCTCAGTTCAGAGATCTCTCCTTTTCATCAATAATTGATTTGTACCTACCTGGTATTTCACACCAATTAAGATCCAAATTTTCTCCAGGTAAAATTAGTGTACTGCTTTGTATTTGTTTAAAAAGGCCTAATTTACCCACAACTAAAAACAGGTGAGATAGCACAGGTGGAGACTGACAATACTTCAGTTTGATGACCTTTTATCAGAAAGATCATTTTCCTTCAGATGACAAGGTCATCAGAAAAGTTAACTCATTTTTTCTTCCCCCCAATGCTGCCTGACCTGCATTTTTTTGCTTTTATTTCAGGTTTTCAGCAACCAGTCTTCCTTTTCAATTTTCTTAACATTGTTGTGCTATATTCTATTTACATGAATGCAGAGGCAACAACAATAGAATAATGCCCAATTCCATCTCCCAAACAGAAAATACAAACTCCATGAAGTCTTTCACAGGACCTTTATTGGATGCGGCATCCTCATTAATATCACCACAGATCTGCAACTTAAAAGCTCCTGATGTCTCATGAACAGTGTAATGTAATAAAACATTCATTCCCATGCTCTGATTTATACAATAAAATCAACTCACTTTCAAACCAATTAGTCACTCTCTCAAGTATCAACAGGTCAGACGCAATGTACATGGGCTGCTTCACTCTAATCAGCAATCCTTTCTCACACTTAAACAACTCATGTTTTAAATAAAAAAGGACTTTCAGCTTTATTTATTAGAATTCCAAAAATATGCAAAATTCAGAAAAGGAAGTCTTGAACCATGTGAAATTAAAAGTTCCTATTTTCCAAAAACATTGGGATAGTATGAAGCAAAACGCTGCCCTCACTTTTAGATGTAGGGTTCAAAAATTAGAGTCCATTTGAATATCTCAGGAGAGGCTTTTGTTAAATACCTCCTTGATCCAAGCATAATCTTGATCCATAGATAAAATTCCTCTTCCCATTTACTCTCAAAAACAAAGACACACACATTATCATCTCTCTTGGCAAATCAGTAAAGCATTTATCAAGATTCAACAATTTAAAGAATGGACAAAAAGGCTGGTGCAATACATTTAGTAAAAATGATGGCACTATATTTCACTGTATGTCACTGGATTATGATGGATGCAATAATTTTTTTTCTAAGTTTACAAAAGAGTAGCCACCTCAATTGTTATTTTGAATGTTAAAACATCCATTGTTGAAATCACGCGAACTGCTGGCTACAAGACTGCAACCATTCCAATCTTGTTCAATTAAATCCCATTATAGCCAGTAGATTTAGTTTTAACATGCTGTTATATTTAGAATTTCATTGAGGTGCAATGGGGCTTCTGAAAGAGTCAGTCATTGTGAGAATGTTAACGCCTTGCATCTTGTCTTCACTACCTTAAAAAGGATATTTTTGCACCAATTTTATTAATACATCTATATTTTAAAAACATTATATTAAATAGGCTGTCCAATTTGGAAACCCTTGTTCTCTCCCTCATCCACTATTCAAGTGCAACATCCAACAGCAACGAGCTAGTTTGACCCATGGCTAGATTTAAGGTGGATTTGTTCTCTCTTTGCACATACTTAACATGAAAACTCTGGATCCAATACTTTTCACAGGGTTTGCACAAAGGCTTTCCTTGGAGGGGGTCATGATGGGCTGCGACCACAACCTCAAAATGAGCAATATACTGTGCATGGAATTTCCTACTGATGTAATGTAAATTGAGTATTTCTGTAATTCCTTATGGATTTACATGATTAAAGGCACGCAGTATCCTTCTGTGAACAGCTGAGATAGCACCAACAACACACACACACCTGCCGCATTCACAAAAAAAAAACTCAAACTCCACACACAGCATGTGTTAACAGAAAATTACAAAGCTATAGCCTGGCAACTGTTTGATTTATTCCCTATTACTTCTTGATTAGGTCAAAGGCCTTACTAACACACTGCCAGGCATGCCATTTCAGAAATGCTCTATACAACTTGAGTCTTACAAAGGTCAGTTTTTTTTTAATTAATTGAGCATTTTATTTTAAACTTCACCTCTCCCTCCAATACTGTTTTGTGGTATCTAAACAATTGCTCTCTATTAGGATAAGGCCACTTCTGTTCTCCCATAAAAACCCTAGTACAGAACATGTGCAACAGCACCAGCAGCATAGATAAAAAGGACCACTGCCATCTAAAGAATTCAAGCTTGATTAGCAATGTATAAAAATAGCAACAGCAAAAAAAGGGGGAAGAAACAAAAACACAATAGCACACAGCTCTCACACCATTGGCTCATTGCCAGTTCATGTACAAGTTAGAAGTACAAGAAGAACTTTATAAATCAGAGACCAAAATTGAAAATCTGTAAGTGCCATTTAAATTAGCATTAAAAATGAGATTAAAATGGAGTTTTCTTTTGCTTGGTGAACACAAGCTCCAACAGTCATGCACTTGGATTGGATTATTGATGCTCGAGCTCCTCATCATGTTGTGGTCGGTCTGTCAGCAGCAGAGAAACAATAATTGTTCTCATTGTTACAGAACACTTTTCTCTCTCTACCCGCTCAACAGTTCCACTATTTGTCGACTCTCTTCCCCCAACTGTCTGAGGCAGATTGCATTGATGAACGTCACCGGAACTCATAGATCGGAGTGCTGTGTTCAGGGACGTGTGTCAAGTTTAAAGACTGATACCTGTTAAATAAAAGCAATAATTCAATCAAATATTAAGATTCAAACTTATACACATACAATTAAATACACATACAATTAAATAAAAACTATTTTAGTTTTAGTGTGGTGGATTAAGGAGAGGGGAAACTATCAGCTAGGGCCCATGCTTACCATCTTGTAAGCCTGATAAAAGTTGTGTGTCTGAAATTAGAGTGGAACAGTAGTAAACTCAACTGTGACGTTCTCCCACCTAGTTAACTACTCTGATTGTGTGGTCTAGATGCTTGCATCAAGTCCCAGGTGGATGAAGGATCATCAATGTCCATTAGATTTGATGTCTTCACCAAAGAGACAAATTGAGAAAAGGCGAGATAAGGAATAGAATGAGCAGGAATTCTTGTTCTGTTGTATTATTTAATGTTCAGCTTCTCAAACTTTTCAGGTGATTACTTGTACTTCATACAACTTATTTCTCACTTTAATATTTTATTTTCACCAATGAATTTTAAGTGAAATAGTTCACGGCATGTTTAAATATATGGAACTATGCATAATGTCATCATACAATGATGAAATATATATATAGTTTGAGAGGCACTCCACTAAGTCAGAAATTAAGATTTAAAATCAGGACAAAATCTACAAAGATATGAGGAAAAAGTAGGCCAAACTACATTATTAATCAGATTATAAAGGTAGGTCTGCAAATAGCAATAACATACAAAGAAATAATTCATAATTCTCCTTTGGAGAACAAAAACATGCAAAAAATTTTTCCCGTGACAAATAAGAAACACTCTGAAGGAAGTATCAGTATAATGAGGCTGATGTTGCCTGACCAAGTACAAGGAGGATTTTAGAACTCAAAGGATAACTAAGAAACTGATGAAGTGGGAAAAGCAATATGAAAACAAACCAGAAAAGGCTGCAACAAGGGTTCAAAAGAGCTTCTGTATGTAAAAAGATTAGCGATAGCAAACCTGGGTCCCTTTTGATAGGGATAAAATAATGGCAGATATTAAATAAAAACTTAGTACCCATCATCGCCGTAGATTAAAAAAAATACAGAAGTAGTGGGGAACCAAATTTCTAGTGAGAATAAGGAATTTAAAGAAATTCAGAACAAGAAATAAATAGTACTGGAGAAATTAATGGAATTGAAAACAGACATATTCCCAGAAGACCAAAAACAGGGAATTATAAATCTGAAAACTTGACATTAATAGGGAGAATACAAGAATATTAGAGTTATTATTAACAGCAATACAGCAGCAGGATATCTGAGTAAGGGTGAATAGAAAGAAGAAACAGTGTAATTAGAACAAATGAACAGCAAAGGATCACATACAACTTGTTGGTGGTGGGGCTGGGAAGGAAGAATATAAATATGAAATAAGAGGAGCAGTTGCTAAACTGGATTGCTTAAAACAGATTTTAATTTTCTGAAGACTTGGAAAAGCAGAACAGCTTAAGCAATAGAAGAAAGAAATTTCTAGAATGCCTTTAGGACAGTTTCTGGAATGTGTTTTATAATTAATAAGGGATAAGGCTTCACCAGAGATTAAGTGATGAGTAACAAACCAGATTTAGAAAAAAATTCAACAGGGGAATGTGTCACAATTAGGCACCATAATGTGATTTTGGACAAGAGGGAGATGAGGGAATTGAAAATTTGATATGAGAAATAAGCTGACAAACTGACACTAGAAAATTGGACTGAAACATTAAAGGGGAACCTATGGAGAAACTGGGGGATGGACACATTGGAGGCTTTGTTTGACACAAACACAATACATACCTGGAGAGGGTTCAGTAGCATTTTGGTTATATTAATGGGAATCTAGAGGCCTGAACAAATGATCTGGAGGTCCCCTCACAACAACTCTAAGAAATCTGCTTTAGGAAGATTTTTTCTAAGACTTAAACATGGTAGTGACTATTTCCAAGTCATTTTGGAACACGTAAAGGAATCTGGAGCCCACTCTCCTGGGGTGACTGTCATTGACCATTCCCAAGACAATATAGTTTTACTTGCCAAGTATTGATCTGGGAGGCCTGCAAAATAAATTAGCTTTCTACATTCTTGAGATCTCTCTGCTGAAATGACAACCTGCCCCTGCCCCATAATACATACCTTTTTCAATTTATCCCTCACCTCCTCTAATCTGAGTTTCCCCAACCCACAATGAAATACCAGTTCCTATTCCCCTCCTGTTTGTGTCTTCTCACCCCTTGATGCTGCACTAACCCCATTTTCAATCACACTGTCAGTCTCCCCCCTTCAATCCTCTCCTGTCCGCCTGGCCACCCTTATGTACCATTGGTCTCTGCTCCCAAACCCCCCTCTCTACTCTGTTAGCACCTACCATTAGATGGTTGCCTTCAGCTACTTCCCATAACCCCTCCAAACATGAACTGCCCATCTCCCACTGGGCTCCAGCAACCAAATCCAACAACACAGGCCTGTGGAAAGGAGGACTAGATAGCACATTTTCAAATAAACACATTGAGTAATGCCTGTTGGACCCAAGACTGAGGGTACTAGGATTTCTAGGCAATTGTCTCCACTTAAAAAGAAACAGGACAGAAAGTAGAAGCACAATAAAATCAAAAAAGTAATTGGAGTTAATAGAAGTAACAAAAAGATAATAGGGAAAAAAAATCAACTTGACAGACAAATCCCCAGGGCATGATGTTTTTACCCAAGTACATTTAAAAAAATAGGTGGGGAAGTTAATGATATTTCTCAATTGTCTCCAGAAATGGAAATTATAGTGTTGGATTGAGAAGCTGTAAATATCACTACACAATTCATGAAAGGACCAAAGAAGAAATTAGTGAAGTGCACAACAGTTGGTTTAATGCAAATGTTACTGGGATCCAAAATCAGAAGCAGAATTAACAAGTATAAGCTGATCATGGATTTGTGATGGTGTACATCATATCTAACATTTATTTCCTGGAATATGAGTATTTACAAGGCCAGCATTTAATGCTGATACCTAGATACCTCCGGGAAGGTGAAGGTGGGCTACTTTCTTAAATTGCTGTATCCTAGTTGTGAAAGAGCTCCCACATTGCAGTTTGGTAGGGAAATCCAGGATTTTGAGAGAATTTAGAGTGAGAAAAGAAGAGTGCTATATGCAGATGAAGCAAATCTATTTGAGTGTCTTACTTTTCTATACACCACGTTTGTGATGATCTCCATGAACGTGACATATGTGGGCTTCTTAAGAAAAGCATTTAATAAAAGTTGTGGATTAGAAATTAAAAATAAACAAAAAGTTGAAAGTAGTTAAGTGCCAGGGAGTAGAAAGTGGTTAGAAGAAGAGTGAAAGGAATGTTCTCCAACTGGCAAAATATAATAAATGGTGTACAAGGGCTCTCAGCTTATTCATCAATGAATTGTTAGCAGGAATAAAGAGAAATATCCACATTTGCATATAACATCAAGTTAGGAGACAGTAAATTGTGCTGATTGGAACAAAATATTACGAAAGCAGTGTAACATTAAGTGGGAAGAATTGAACAGGAATGGAGTTCGGGGTGGGGAAATTCAAAGCCATCCACTTCAAACCTAAGAAAGACAGATCATAATATTTTATTAATGGAGATGTGTTTCTCGTACACATGTTAGAAAACAAACATTTTTAGTTAACTATCTTTTAATATAGCAAAACACCCCAAGGAACTTCACAGCAAGTCACATGTTGGGGCTGATGTCCAAAAACTTCAGAGGCAGGTTTTAAGGAGCAGCTTTAAAAGAAAGAGGTACAGAATGAAAAACTTACAGAATGATTCCATACCTTAGACTATCAATTGTGGAGTGACTAAGGTAAGAACTGGAAAAATGGAGAAATCAAAGGATTTGAGAGCTGGGAGAGATTATTGGGACAAGGATAAAGTATGACAGATTCTATCTGCTTTAATGAGTTCTGGGCACCTTATTTTTTTTCTTGATACAGGAATCCAAAACTCAATTGTTCACAAGTAAAAGCATGATGCACTTTTCCCATACAAGTGGTTGTAGAACTTTGGGGCTGGGGATCTAAATAAAGATTGAGTAGGCTGCAGGGAAGGTGGTCTAATTAACAGTTAAAACTGCACAATCACCAAGGTGCCCCTGTCAATTAGTACCTAGTATCAATACATGGGCTGAAAATAGAAACAGGACCAACATAAATGTAAGTGGTGCCATTTTCTGCAATGCAATATTGAGAGCTACTGGCTTGCCTACTTGAGCTCCACTGAAACTAGGCAACAGAAGTGACACCCTCAGATCTTGCTAATAATGGGACCAGAGTGAATGCGAAAGAACACATCTAGCGTCACCGTGTCTCTACATCTCTACATTTGTGTGTTTTGTATTTTGCATCACTGATGAAGATGCTGGGCTGGAATGTGCTGTTTGGCTAGTCAGCAGTTTCGTAGCTACAGTACATATGGAAACATGTGAATTCCATGCCTGCCCACTGTTGTCCAGTCAGGAATACACTAGAGGTCAGATAGCCACATGCATCTGATATTGCACCCTCTCTCTGGACTCATCATGGAGTGTGGGACGTTGCACAAGATGAGTCAAGGGACTAGATATACTTTGCATTCAGCCATTGTCAGCACATCTACTCTGGCTCCATTCAGTTAAAAAGGGTCATCACCTTTCAAATATAAACAAATTTTGCTTTTAAGTATTTTCATGTTTTTTTTATGGCATTCAATACATGTCTTTTATTGATTAAGTTTAATGAGTTTATAAAGAAATTTTTTAAATTGTCTTCAGTTTTTTGAAATACTGAAAAAATGTTCTTTCAGAATAAGTCAAAAAACAAAGACTGCAGATAGGTCATTATCTTCAGCTCCGTTTGTGGAGGACTCTGCCTTGCAGAATGCCGGAGGCAGTGATACCAGCAGGACCTCACCACAAAATGTTAGTGCAGCCATTGGGCTACTGTAGGGGGCAACAGTGAGATATTAGCCAATATTTTGGGGCCTATGCAAGAGAAGAGGGCTAAATTAAGTTAAAATGTGTACCTTTAAAAGATGTAAAATAAAATCTTGCCAGGATCACAAGGCTTTCAGACTTGCATATTAAAAAGAGAAATCATATTCTGCACCATCACCTGGCCAGAGCCTGAAACTGCATGTGGTCTAAAATAGTTCCAAAAGTAACCGGCCAAAATAACTGGAAAATCCAGCTAAAAATGTGAGACATCCACAGAGAAGCATAATTGGATTTTTAGCAAAGAGTCAGAAACATGGGTTTTGGAGGTATCCTTACAAAACAGGTTGGCAAACACAGTGCAGTTATTCATCTAGGTTAGTTGGAATAAAGAGAAAGTTCTCTGATTGGAGGAATGCAATAATTGGTGTTAAGTAGTGATTTGTCCCGTGTCTTCAGCTTTTCATTACATATCAAATAATTTAGATGGAATAGAGGATTGATTTTCCCTACTTAAGAAGTGACATCTAGTAGTATAGTAGGATAGGAAAATGAAGGATATAGATTAAATGGAATGGATTAGCCTAAATTAATTGAGTCAGTCTTCCAAAGAACAGTTTTTGTATCAATTATGTCATGTAAACACATCTCCTACAAGGCCAACATTTATTGCCCATCCCCAGTTGCCCATGAGAGAATGGCTGTGAGCTACAGTCTGAACTACTTCAGTACTCCTGGTGATGAAGGTACTCCCACAAATGTTATTGGCGTGGAGTTCCAAGATTTGTACACAACCACATTTAAAAGGGATCATAGTTTCTATCCATCTGATACCCTTGACCTTCTTGGTAGTCAGAAGTGTTGTCAGAATAACCTAGGGAGTAACAGTGCATTTTCTAAATGGCACACTGCATTTACCACCAGTGTGCTCTTGATAGGATGGTGGACTGGGTATCAAATTTTCCTGGATTGTGTCAATCATCTTAGTACAAGCATGGATGGGCTGACTAGCATGATAACCCCCTTCCAAATCATTCGATGATAGATGGAATTCAAAAGTAGCAGTACTCCATTTTGGATTCAAAAAGTTTTTTTTAAAAAATGATACTAATTGTGCGGTAGAGGGACAAACAGACTTAGGAATCTACTTACAAATTCTTTAAGTAGATAGGTACAGAAAGCAATCAAAGAGACTGGAATGCATTTGCAATAAGCATTCTATTGGTTAGTATTATGTTTAATGCACACAAGAATAAGCTAATTGAAATGTTCAAAATGCATAAAAATCATGACAGATCTGTGGAAAGTTATTTCTTTAGGTTAGTAATTCCTACTGAGGGAATACTTTTAAAATTAGAACTAGGACAATCTGCAATGAAATCAAGAAAGCCTTTTTCATAAAAGTTTAATTTTCTCTTCAAAAGATACGGAAAGAATAAGTGAATAAAACTGGGCACAGATCATCCAAAATAGTACAGGCCAAGGATCTGAAAGACTGTTATCATCATCATACAATCAAGCACAACATAAATCAATAATTTCTATAATGAAATGGAAATATTAAAATCATTTAAATTGAAATCTTTCCAAGTTTCTCTCACCATTCTGAACTCCTGTGATAGTAATAGCCCTCTATTGAAGCTGTGGATTTTTGGAAGCAAATGTAATAAAAGCCTGCGAAGGAAGCACCGCTGATGTCTTTGATTGTGTGATCAGGGACTAGAAATTGTTCCTGTTGGTGGAAAAGAAAGAAAAATCTCGGTACAATTAAATTGATTTATAGGAATAACCTTTAAAACACTTTGTAAACTAGACTAATATATTTTTAAATACATGAAACCTATTGGGAAATGTTGTAATAATATTCAACATAAATGAATCAAAAACAATCGCTATAGCAAAAAAGGCTTGTGTTTATAAAAGAGGCATGGTACACTTTGTACACTTAATGCAAAACTGAATAATGAGGAGTCACTTGCATAGAATGATGTAAGTAAAATACCTTGAAAAACAGTATGTTTCTTACATAGGTATGCCGTGAGGAAATGTAACTAGCACAGAATATCCATATACAACGCAACATGGTTTAACAGAGGGGAAACATTACACAAATTTTCCCATTTGAAAAGCCAAGATACAAAAGGAGAAAGAGAAAGCCCGCAAGAAACAAGACTTATTTTGATAAAATGATTACAAATAGTTCAGATATAAAGGGGTCGAGATGCTTGGATACAAGTATAATTATATTCTACATAATGAAAGTAAACTCTGAATAATGAATGGAAGTACTGCAGACCACTTTGCTTGATGGTTTAATCCCCGCATGTATTTCAGCCCACGCCTGCAGGCATGAAGAAATAACCAACTTTCTTAAGGTGTTCACAACTTAACTATCCCTTATAAAGTTTACCCAAGGTGAAAAAGAAGGGGGAAAAAAGTGGAAGATTTGCTAAAAAAAAACACTTAAGGTATGTTGGGATGCAAAAAAAAATGTATATCTTCAGGATATCCCAAAGCACTTTACAAGAAATAGAACACTTTTCAAATTGCATTTTTTTAATATAAATAAAAATTAACAGTTCATGTAGTAGATTCTTAAAAGTTGTCAGCTTTGGTTCTATTTTAACCATTGTGCTGCAAAGCTAGACAGTTGTGAGTTCATGCTTGCTCCAGAAACAACACAAGTGTTTACAGGCTAGTGTAGTAAATTGGAATATTTCATTGTGGGGAATGCTGAGGAACAGATGTCCCTCAACCAGCATCATTACGCTGCTTTTTGTAGGACCTTGCCGTGCACAAATTGGTTTCTACATATACCAATGTTATAACAGCAACTATATTTCAAAAGCAACTCTTCTGTCTGAGAAGGACTTTGAGATGCCCTAAGATTGTGAAAAGTGCTGTATAAATTCTAGCCTATACATCTTGGCTTCTCTTGCAGTTGCATGATTTCAACTAATTTAGTTTTTAGCTTTTATTTGATTGGTACTTATTTTTGTCCTTCTGGAATTTAAATCATCCCCAACCCCACCCCACATTACTGGCAGAGTTGCCTCAATCTTCTGAAACTCTTCCCTCCAATTTCCACAGCTTATTTCACCTTTAAAAGCTTCTATAAATTCTACTAACATGGACAATCCTATCAGTTAATTTTCCTCATGCTCCTGCTCAGGTTTGTGAAGCACTTTAGGACGTTGTCTCTAGGAGCCCACTACTCTCAAGTCAAAGTTGCTTAATCCAAATGCTAAAATTAATCTTAACATTAAATTCACATTTTCTTGTGCTTTTTACACTGTTGAATTCATGTTAATGGAGAATCTGAATCTTAAACATGTACTTACAAATTAATGGGAGTACAGAAATTAATGCACTAACTGCTTTTGAATGTTTTAAGGAAGCCTCACATTTCAGGTCTCTTTCTCTGAAACCACCCTGATAATAACTTGCCACGATACCCAAATTTAGTAGTCTTCACAAAATTTCAATTTCAACTAATTCTGTAAAATATTGCACAGTATTATTATGCAATAAGGTGGTAAGCATTGTAATTTTTAAATAATTTAATTGGAAAATAAAATCTGAAGAATTTGTAATATATAAAATTTTACTAAGATTATCTTGCTCAGCTAATTTATAAGGAATAATCAACTCAGTTGTGAAGGAAGTGAAATTTCAGACAAAAGTCACCTGTATCACAAAGTGGTTGTTTGTTTATTTTGGAACTGGGAAAACATTACACAGGAGATCCAAGCTGTAAGGTGAGCCCTCCTAAAGGGTATGGCTGTTCTGTAGGGAAAGAGATCTAAAATGGGGGATCCCCATAAAGCTGTCTAAAAGACTAGGATAAGGACAAAAATCTAACGGAGTACAGGTTATTCAGCTTATTATGTCAATTCCGTTATAGACTTGCTCCCACTAGCATCTGTTAATAATCTAACTTAAAGTGGTACAAGTTCATTTCCCAAGTTTTCCTAAAACACTAAGTATTTCTCTTACAATCTTTAACCTCAATCCCCTTCTCAAAAGGTATCAAATGAGCTACTTTCAAAAGTTATCCTGAATTTCTTTCTTCAGGAGTTTGTTTCATGTGTCCACTGTCCTGGTATAAAATAAACTTTTATTTGGACAAATGGCAGAAAGCACCATGAATAAAACAGACTTTTTCCTCTGTGTGACTTGTGTTGATAAGGCAATAAGTACAGACTTTTAATTTTTACACTTACTGTGCTGGCAGCCCTTGCGCACGGAAGATACTTTGAGGTCCTGTGTTTCGGGATCGCAATCATGGAGGGAAGCTGCTGTGCATCAGTTGGTAGAGGCAGGCATGGCATCCACGTCGTGGAGCAGATGTAGGCGGGACTAAAAAGAGGTGTTGAGATTTATTTGAGTTGGAGGATTTTTATGGAGCAGTTGCAGAAGGATGAAGTCAAAACATTAATGAGTTCAATATCCTGGAAATCCTTGTCAATTTCAGGCAGTTTGGAGAAAATTTAATCTGTTTATGTTGCGATGAAAAAAGAAAAGCAATGTTCCTCTGCCCCAGCGTTTATTTTCCTTGGTGCAGATGTGGCAGTCATGGGATAGTTGTGTCCCAAAAGAATGGTTTTGGAGGACTCTCCCTCCTTCCCAATTGAGAAATGCCTTGCCTCTGGATGCCAGCTTGTTCCACTCTTTCCACTCCCCTCCTTCTCCTGCCCCATAGTCCAAATACTAATTGTGGCCCAGGTGGAAATGGTGGGATTCATAGAAAATTATTTGGATGCAAATTTATTGATGATCAAACAAAGTCAGTTTGGTCTCATCATAAGACAGCATCAAATTCTGAAAGCAAAAAACCCCAGCACAGTGACTAAAAGCAAACTTTGACCTTCTGACAATAAATGATTCCTTGCCAATATACTTAATATGTTAGAATTATTAAAATGTGGCCAAAAAGTTACTGTGCTGTTAAAATACATTCCAGATTAACTATATACTTCTCATTTATAGCCCTTGTATAAAATGTGTTTTTTTGACTAAGGGCTTGATACATACTGTAAGGTGTCACCTTTTAGATTAATCATACATCCACAAAGAGGCAGTCAAAGACCCATCACCTCTCTTTTGAAGAACAGAGTTCTTTTGGTGCTCGAGTCAAGATCCACCATCACAAAATCATTTGTTTCTCAGTCATTACAAGCACCTTGTTATGTGCAAATTGCCTGCCATATTTAACTACAAAAGGCTGTGAAGTGCTTTGGGATATGCTGTGGACATAAAAGGTGTTATTTAGATGCAAGTCTTTCTTTCCTTGCCAGATTTGTAAATTACACCTTATTTTTGAGGTGCTCCTGAATAAACTCCTGTCTTACAAAAGTCTGATCAGGAAGACAGAAATTTGGTTGCTTTGAGAATCCTCCAGAGTTAGACTTCTCTCAAAGCATGTTTCAAAAACAAGTTTTCATTTCCATTGCAAGGTCATATATACAAGAAGATTTCATTTTCCCTACAACTCTTTGAACATGGGGAGCCCCACAGTTACTTTACAAGATGAAATGTTTGACTGATTGCCAGAAATTATTGGTTTCTTGTTGAGCAGCTGCAACTTGATGGAAAACTAATCAAATAGACATAAACTAATTAATAGTTAAAAGAAAAGATGGTGCCCTTGAAGCTTGGATGAAAAAGAACAGTGATGATTCCCATTTGGAGAATTGAAATCCCCATTGCCAAAATCCTTGGTTTTATTGAATATGTAGGCATCATACCATTATGGGAGAATAGGTTATAATATCTACTAAATAAATAACCAGAAATCAAGAGATCAGCTGAAGTACAATATAAAGCCTATAAATTTCAATATTAAAAATCAACAAATGATAATGTCGATTTTGAAAGTTTTCCATGCAGGAACCAACATTCACTGAATACCTTAAAAGATTTGATGAAGATTTTAAATTCACATTACACTACCAATTTAATACAAAAGTCATTGAAGTAGTATCACCTTGAGGGCAAAGCATTAGAATGATAGGTTTTTCATCACTGTTGAACAGAAATCTAAAGACTGCAACACAAAACAATTGTTTTCAAGATGTGGGAAGCAGCAAGTATCTCAGCATCTCAAATCAAATCTTCAATTAAAAGATTAGAAATGGAGGGCAAGTCCATTTTTGACAAACACAATCAATAAATTCTTGCTTCCTTACAGAAATCTATTTTTGGCTTATGTATTTTGCAGAAAGTCAGACATTTTGATGAGCAATCTAAAAAGTACATGAAACATCATCCTTTCCTGTCAGAAAGGCCTGCAGAAGACTAATTCTTCACTATGTTCAATGGGTATTAACACTTCCCACTTCAAACATCAGAACAAGGAAGGATGACAACCTCCGAAATTCATTTAGATTAGTTAAGTGTCTCCTTGCCAAGGATAAACCTGCAACACTCTTTCCACAGTTAGAGACACCTACAAAATTTTTTTAAACATCTTCATCAGAAGTTTAATAGAACCCTTATCTCAAGCATGCATTGATCTGCTTTAAATGGTGATATCTTAAACTAGATTTCTTCTTCTAATGTATACTTAGCTTCAAAATGAAACATTAAAATAATCATCAATGAGGTCACAACCAATTCAAAAACAATTATTACAGGAACTGTGCAAGTTTGTAGCAGTGTTATTTGTCATTGAGGCTCTATTATCCAAGTAAATATTATCCTCAAAGGGGACTCTGAAGATTACACTGAGATGTGATGGGACAAGGGTCTGCACCTGTGCTTCATCACATAATGCATTTCTAAATTCAGTTATGCCAATAGAGATTATTAACAGGTAAATGCAAGAACTTTGCCACAGAAGAGAAAGAAATTGAAAACTGCTAATTTGGGTAAATACTTTTCTGGTCCCTTTCACATACTTCTATTTTGCTACAGGCCAAAGTGAAAATAAAGAGGAACAGGATCCAACCCAAATTGATCAGTTTGTGCATGAAGACCAAGAAACAAGTCCCTTGAGGTGAAGAGTAGGAGTTATCTTAGAATATGTTGATCTCACAATAGACTATAGAAAAGATTCAAATGGTACATTTATCTAAACCAATTTCTCCAGGGGTTACTTCTAACTTCTGCACAATAAGGATAATTAAATAATTTTCACAGCACACACTGGAACCTAACACTGGAAAACATCAAGCTGAAACGGGAATTTGTTTTGATTTGCATTGGGGAAATCCCGAAAACACAGAACTTACAGAATTAAGTTCTGACACTTAGCTGAAACCACAAAGCACAATATCATACAATCCAGGAATTGCCTTTGAGATGATTTCTGAAGAAAACAGATCTGGGTCAAGAAACATGTGAACCCACATTTCAGTAAAGTTTATTTTGATAATTTCCCCTCACTATTAAATAATCGATGCTACTATTTCCTAGCAGCATAGAGAGGCCAACTATCCATCTCATTTGGCATCCAGAACACAATTACTCAAGGGTGCCCAAACTACTACAACATCAGAACATACCTCTGATAGCAGCAAATCTACTATAAAAGGAAAAACAATAAAAATAGTATTTTTAAGTTCTTCATTTGAAATCTGAGCATTATATTCCAACTGAACAAGGGGAAATAATATTGGTGTCACAAACTCGGTAAAGGCAAAACGTACTAGGTAATAATTTTGTAATCAATTATACTCTGAAAAGTTCAACTTCCAATCTTATAACAATACTGACTTAAATTAACATATATAGTACATAAAGGAATATTACAAGATAATTGACGTTATTCAACAAGATTATTTATTTTTTGGGAGTAATACAATGGAGAAGATTGACTGAAGGAATATAAACATAAGATGCACTGCGCTTCATTAATTTGCTTGTTACCTGCCTGGAGTTACAGCTTTTTAAAAAAAATCAATTTCATGTACTTTAGCAGTAATACATAGACACAGTGGCACAATCTGATCTAATCTTCAAACTAAATGACCCCAGTCTTGGCTGGGATTTCCTTTTGGACCATTGAAGAGTTAAAAATGATTTAAGTACATTGAAACTGAAGGCCAAAGAAAACTAGAATTATAGTATTGATACGAGATAAAAAGGTGGCCATTTGGCCCAATAGAGTCTGTACCATCACCAACCTAAAACAATATGGTTTGTCTCATTCCTCTGCTACAGGCTATGATGAGGCATCTCAGAGCAGCAATACTTGGCCCTGAGCTACATAGATCCCCTTCAAAGTGAAGGAGGCACAGGACAGAATAGTTTGCCCTATTACAACTTCCTGCTTTTCTCCCTAATAAAATTTTCTCATTTACTTCATACACAAACTTGTATAAACACATCAACTGCATATTTTGTGCATCAGGGAATTGGATCAAACAAAGTTCGCTTCAAAATATTTACTCCTCACTGTATACATCTATGCAAGTGCTCTTCAGATTGCTATTTCTTTTCTGGGTTACCCACTCCCTTTTAAAGAAGGCTCTATATTAAAGTCACATTTTTAGGGAAATACCAGCAGATGAAATTCCTCAGTTTCTTGCATTTCGCTAGCATAATTTTGGCAAAGATCTCATTTATTTGTGGAAATTGGGCTTCTACTGAGGTCACAGTAGCAGAGCAGAAGTGAAAATCTATCTCAATTATGTTACTACCAGTGAATTACTTTTGTCCAATTCAAAAGACAGGAGGGGAAAAAAAAAATCTGTTGGCCTTTAAATAAAAGGTGGCCATTTGGCCCAATCAAATCTGTGCCATCACCAACCTAAAACAATATAGTGGTCTCATTCCTCTGCTACAGACAATGATGAGGCATCTCAGAGCAGCAATACTTGGCCCGGAGCTACATAGATCCCCTTCAAAATGTTTGTCCAGAATCACTGAGCATGCTAGTGGTCAATTTCTGGAGTACTGCAGATACTGCAGCTATGATGGTCAATATTTCTGCTACCACAGGATCTCCAGCTGTACTTGGTCATAAACATCAATCCAAACAGTCTGCACTCAACACTCACAATGAAGAAGTTTTGAAAAACATTTTTCCATTTGACAAAATTTTCTCCAATGTCATGTGGAAAGATGTCCAATGAAGATAGCAATTTTACTTATAACCCTTCCTTTGAGAGCAGAGTTACCAAATGTATCAACACAGTTTTAATCCCTAGGAGATGACTCGTCAGGACATCACAAATTGGGAAAATTAATCAGGGTTGCTACACCAGATCACTATCCAAAGAGTCCAGTAGGAAAATGTGTCCTTGTGAACAAGATAGTCCTGAATTCAAGTTTCAAATAGTCCGCTAACACACTCGTACAAGAGCAAGCACTTAGAAGTATTATAATAACATAATTCCCATAAAATTATGCAATGGGGGAGTCAAAGTCAGGAAAGAAAGGAAAACTTAATCACAAGAATTGATAACCTTACATCAGTCTGTTGGACTGTGCATTAGGCTGTGGAACAGTTTTGAATATATCCTTTGGAAACTTATTAGACCTTTTATTTGTCCACAGTAGTAACTAAAGTAATTTAAAAAGTACATTAATACTTTTATTTTGGCTTTAGTCTATTATAAGCCAAAATATAGTGCTAAATTTTGGTCACTGATCTGTTAAGAGTGAAGCAGGCTTCAACACACATAAGTAAATAATCCTTGTTACCTTCCACCTCATGAAGACAAAGTCACTGTTCTTTAACTCTTCATAATCAAATTCATCTGAGTTAAATGTTTTCGCATATTGGTAAAATGCCAAGAATTTCCCCTGAAAAATAAAAGAAAACATTAGCTGGAAAACAGCAAGAAAAAGTTAAATTACTGAAACAGAAATACTCAAATCTTATACCGGTATAGGAGAAAAAGTGTTGAAAGTGTACAATCCTCAAAAGCTATCCTAAAGGTTAGAATTCAGAACGAAATGGCCCCAAAATGGATTCAGTAAGAAAGCAATAGTTGTGTAATCACTTAAGGGGCAATTTTATTGGGTTCCATTCTCTGTTCCACCACATTAAAAAAAACTCTAGTTGCAAATTTGCTTCCTAAAGATCTATTTACTGAACCATGTCCATTCAGTTAATTCCTATACCAGACAGATTCTTTATTCACTTGCAGTCAAAAGTGTTAAATCTGTATTTCAGATTTTAAAAAAATCACATCATTGTCCAATGCAAGTGGAGGTATCTGAGCTTTTCAAGAAACAGTCTTATCTATGCTGTGACTACATAGATTAACTGTTTCACAAAATGCAGAGAAATTTCATGAACAATCTAACCAAGGCTAGACAGCATTGGCTTATTATTCTGAGCACCTCTCTGGCTGACAACATGTGCTTTTTCCATGTAGTGCTTAAATAAACTCAAGATGCTGGTAAAAGTAGCAAGTCCAAAAGATCACCAATTTTCTCCAGATTTCTGACACAGCTAAACACCAATTCTGTTACTGTCAAACTTTGTTTGTGATTGAAAAGTGCTGGACCAGCTCAGCAGCTTCTAACATTCCACATCAGCACCAATGAAATTTGTCCTCTGAAATTTTTTAATTATCAAGTACTCAAATTTAGTACTCATTGACAGTCATATTTACATGGAATGTCTCATAAGCAAATTGTAAAAGTAATATGGTTGAGGCATACTGTTGGGGGGAGATCATAAACATTATATTCAGTCCCTTGCTGAAACCACCTGGGACTGATGGCTTCAATGCATCAACACCTGTCACTTCAATGGACAGAAGGCTCACACAAAACAAGCCAAAATTCAACCCCTGCCAAAATGAGTGAACTTCGTCAAATGTTAAAATTTTTAACAATCTAAAAACCTATCCCCATGTGCCCATTGGAGGGTTAATGGCAGCCAGACAAGGGACTGATAACTAACTTGATTTCCAGAGGAAAGTTGCCAATTTAAAAATTTTAATGTCTAAGCACCCTCTAATTTTAATGCCTTTGCAGCTTGCTTTTTTTTTACAGTGCTTAGCAGTGTTTATGAAGCCTTGAGAAACCTGACAACTGAAGGAAGAAGACAGCATTTATAGCACTGCTTGTGGACCAGAAGGAACAGAGGTGCTCCCTAGTGGCCTCCGAACTCCCCCACCCCTCAGACTCCCTACTCAAGCAAATGACATCCCAGGATCAGACCTTCCTATTCCCAAGACAACATCCTAAATTCTCACAGTTTGACTGGAAGCTCAGCCCATTAACCAGTCTGAGTTCTGCGTTGGAAACCTGGCTACAAAAGATGCATGTGATGCAGATAAAAATGCACTGGGGAAATAGGAACTTTTTGGGTTCCCTTCTGAAATTGATTAACACCTTTCCCCAGACTTAAATATCCTGCCCATTAACATCCAAAAATGAAGTGCAAAACTTACCCAATGTTTTCGATCTACATCTTCATCTGCATCCCATTTTCTTGTTAAAAATGGATGTTTTTTACTGATTATTTCTCCTTCAAAAAACGTGGTAAGAGTTGGATATTCCTGCAGGAAATAAAGTTGAACAAAGACTGTAAGGCAATGCCTTTTCATTATGATGTCTTTCTACACAATTCTGCCCTCAGTATGATTACACCTCAACAATAACCACTACATGACCGTTAGATTAACAGTATTGATATTATAATCTAACAGAGCAGAGCAACTGGGTGCAGGTACCAACTGTTGGGGAAAAAAATAAAAACTATTTCCTTAGTTCTACTGATGATTATTGTAGAATTATTCATGATCCAAAATATTATGTACAAGATAAACTCAAGTGATTAAACTTTAAAGTCCTTCACTCATTGTAGAGTTTTAAATGCGATTCCCTTGTCATTGAATGGTCAAATTCTTGTTGCCTATACTTTTGAGAAGTTGGTGATGAGCCACCCTCAAAAATCATTGCAGTCCTTCAGATGATGATTTCCCTTCAGTGCTCCCACCTCACAATGTCATTGTGGAATCAAAATCCTGGGACACTCTACTTAACAGTTTTGAGGGAAACTATTGTAGGGACTGCAATGCCATCATCCGCAAGGACAATTTTGTCATTTGTTATGATATCCCACAGACGTGACCCAGACTTGTTGTTACTACAGTGCCATCCTTGCTGATGTTTTGTTTTTAAAAAGTACATCAGCTACTGGAGACTTGGGTTACTAGAATTATCCCAACCCTTACACTTCACCTTTGGCATCTAACTTGGAAGACAATTTCATCTCATAAGGATTTTGACATGCAAGGCAAGAATAGTTATTTTTTAATACTTCCAGTTCAACAGAAGCAGGAAAAGATGGTTTCATTGTGTTCCTATGTGTTCCCAAGATTTCTGTACTGGAACCACTTACATTTCTTAAGCAGAAAGAAATTTCAAGGTGGTTGTTCAATTATGATTCAGACTGCAGCACAAGGAAAAGTGGCTTTGGTCTCAAAGATTTCCAGTTTCAACAAGTCATTTTTGATGGATTTAGTTATCAATACAAGGAATTGTCTTCTTTGTAAATGCCCTGGAACTCATTAAAGTTCAAAGTGTACTTCACAACATGCTATCTTCAAGAGGCAAAATAAAAGGAGAAAATATTGGAAGTTCTCAACAGGTCAAGCAGCATCCATAGGGAAAAAGGATTACTGTTTCAGGTTGATAACTTTTAGTAGAAGAAAGACCGTCAACTTAATGTTAACTCTATTTCTCTCTTCCCAGGTGCCGCCTGACTTGCAGAGTATTTCAAGCATCTATAGTCATGAACCCACTCAAAAATTAGGCAGACATTTTTGAACAAAACATGGTCAAAATACAAAATAAACAAGCCTAAGACAATAAAGAAATGTAAAACAAAGAACTTGATGGATGAATTTAAAACTAGATCAAATTTTCAAGAAAATGATTAATAATACTAAAAGGAAATAGATGAAAAGCGTTAAAATTGAACAGAAACGAAAAACAAAGAAAATAATCAACTTTAAGTGTGCACAATAGAATAGATAAGTGGAGTGGTAGATGGCAGGATCTACCTGCCATCTATCACTCCACTTCTCTAAGAATCTAACAAGACTATTGCACAGTGACTAGAATAATTCTTACCTAAAGTGCAATTGCTGTGGAAAAGAGAGCGAGTGGGATGGAACTTCATGTTGGTGTAGTAGTAAGTGATCTTTTAAGATTATGGCTTTAGACATATTGTCACTGTGGAGGAATAAAGGGAGTTGTACACTGCAAATGGCCACATCCATCAGAACAAAGCTCAGCACTGACAAAGATGCTAAGAATTAAAGTGTGCTATTCCCAAAGCTGATGTGACTGAATGTAACATTCCATGTTTAAAAAAAGTTTCACTTGGTTTGAAGTAAGACTTAGACTACACTTCAGAGTTCCATGCAACTTTTAAAAAAATCAGTGATCTTTGTGAATAACTAATGACCTACACAAGGAAGACCAAAACAGCCATTAGTTCCATTCCTGAGTGCTTGCCATTAAATCTTTCTGGAGCCAACTGTGAACCTCAAGTGAAGAATCAAATGCAATTGTGCTTCCTTCCAGTTAAATTGGCCATGCCACAACGAGGGAAAGATTCTGTATCTATGGAATTATACCCTAGAAAGTGTCTGCAACTTCAAGGAAGAGCAGTAAGTAGTACAACCACTAGGTTTTCATGTACCATTTCTCACAAAGCACATTTACCATGACAACAGAGGGGACCCTAGAGCTATTGAAGTCCGTCCATTTTCTAAATTTCTTAACCACCATAGCTCCTTTTCATACTGATTTGGTCCTGAATGAAGATTTTCTGTTAGCCTCTAATTTCCACACCCCCACCCAACTATTAACCTATTGCTCCCCATCCTCCAATTGCTAGAGACCAGTCAAATGTGTTCTTTGGCTGGTGGATTTTCTGACTGGAAGCTGGTCAGCCTGTTAATTTAGGCAACTGCTGGGCAGGGACGAAAGCAATTTAAATTTTAAAGCACCTCCCAAAAATAATAGCAATCGTACTAGAGATCATTCCTGCTTGGGCAGAGACACATTTATGGTCTAATTTCCAACACCGTAGTAGGAATTAGAACTTCCAATTAACAATAAATAGTATTAATTTAGACAATTACAAATATAGCTCTGCTCTGGGTAGCATTTTTTTTGTAATTTGTGCATTGTCTAAGATAAATATCAATAACTACTGTATACTTCAGCTAAGAACCTCTTTTCTGATTGGCTTACCTCAGTGAGCCCTTTGATCTTTAGGTATCCACAGAGAAAAGAGTTTTCCATGTCAACATGCTACAGGAATAAATAAAATGTTATTAGTTTGTATGCACTTACCAGAAGTAATTAGAAATAAACAAATTATTCAGATGGATCAAGGGAACAGGAGAAATTTCATTACGCATAGAAACAAAAATATTCCATAGACATGTGCACAGCAAAAAGGTTGCAAGAGAAGACGTGGGACCAGAGACCAAAAAGGAAATCTGCTTATGGAGTCAGAATTCATGGTTTTGTACTTCACATCCGTATTCACCGAGGAAAATGGAATCCTAGCAAAGAAGATGCAATTGAGATTCCAGATGGACTAAAAATTAATAAAGAGGTACTAGAAAGGCTAGCTGCACTTAAAGTGGATAAATCACCTGATCAAAATAGGATGCATCCTTGACTGTTGCAAGAAGGGAGGAAATTGTACAGGCCTGGGACACAACCTTCTAAATAGGTATAGATTCAAGAGTAGCATCCAAGAAGTGGAAATTGCAAATGCCACACCTTTTTCCAAAGGGTGCAAGGGTAAAGCCAGCAATTACAGATCAGCTCAACTTCAATAGAGAGGTACGTTTTAAAAAACAATTAACAGGGGCAGAACAGCAGTTACTTGAACAAGCATCAATTGTTAGGGAAAGCCAGGATGAATTTGTTAAAAGTAAAATCATATCTAGCTAACATGGAAAATCGTATCTAGCTAACTTGATGTGGTATAAATGGACTTCTAAAAGGCACTTAATAAAATGCCATAAGCCTCTTGTTATCAAGACTAAAGGCCATGGAATACAAAGAGAGAAAACTGGCTACATAACAGAAAACAGTAGTAATGCAAAGCTATCTTCAGACTAGAGGAAAGTGGAAATTCTCAGGGAGTTGGTACAAGGACCACTGCTTTTCTCAACACATATACTGATTTAAACCTTGGGTGTTCACTTACTTATTACTACAGAGAGGTGCCTATATGGCCCATCGAGTGCAGAAAGCAGATTTAAGGGTGGTGTGACTGCAAGGTTTTACTTGTGGGGCTTTTAGTCATATATATTAATTATTTAGATTAAACATAGGGTTCATCAGAATCAGATTTATTGTCACTGACTTATATGATGTGAAATTCGTTGTTTTGCAGCAACAGTACAGGGCAAAGACTTAAAATTGCTATAAATTACAAACTAAATAATGCAAAAAAATGGACGTAGTGTTCATGAATTGTTCAGATTATAAGTTTTCAGATGATACAAAATAGCCTAGAGGATGACAGGGAGGAAGAAAGTCTTAACCTTCAGGAAACTTAGGATGGGCTAGCCATTGGGCAAAAAAAAAAATGGCAATCGAATGTAATTCAAAGAAACATAAGGTAATACGTGGGGGTGGTATAACAAGGCAAGAGAATACAAAATAAATGGGAGGATTTGATAAATATGTAGGAACAGAGAGACACCAAGGAGTCTATGTCCACAGATCCTTGAAGATAGCAAATAGTTTGGGGAAAAAAAAGCATACTTCCATTAGTCAAAGAACATAAGTGCAGGGAGGCTAATATTAGAACTGTGCACAACGCTCATCATGTCACAGCTCAAGTATTATGTACATTGCTTGTCACCATAATACAGGAAAAATGTAATTGAACTGCAGAAAGTACAAATGAGATTTATGAGAATATAGTAACAATGGAAATCTTTAGCTATGAAGAAAAACTGGACAAGCCAGTGTTGTTTTCTTTGGAAACAGGTAAGACCGAGGGGAAGACGTATAAAAGTATGAGGGACTTGGACATTGCAAATAACTTAACATAAAAGATAACAGAGAGAATGACATCAGTGAAGGCCCATAAAATAATGCAACTTCCTATAAATTGAAAAAGCCAAGAGAAAGGCCAAGGCCTTATTATCAAAATTTAAATAAAGACAGGCAGACCAAACTAAATTGGGGTTTGAAAAGGCTGTTGTCTCCAGAAAGAAAGAAGTCCGATTTTGACTGACATTTTTTTTTGGTCAAATGCAGCATACTTTATACAATGTTAAATTATTTTTAAATATCAGAACAAACAGCTTTCCACAATTGGCAACCAAGCATTGTCAATAACAGATCAAAAGAAAATTTTCTTCCTGTGCTAAAGCTCACCAGAGTTCACCTATGTAATAGCTCCAAGTATCCCTCTTAAGCAAGATTGCCAATTTTTTTTTAATATATAAGTAACTTCGATTTTAAAATGAAACACACTATGATGCTGGAGGAACTCAGCAGGCCAGGCAGCATCTGTGGAGAAAAGCAGATGGTCAATGTTTGAGTCAGGACCCTTCTTCAGGGCTGAAGATAGGAAAAGGGGAAGGCCAACAGGAAAAGGGAAAAGCAGAACATTGATACGTGGACAAGAGGGGAGGCGGGCTAGGCAGAAGGTGGTGATAGGTAGATTCAGGTAAGGGATAGTGATAGGCAGGTGTGGGGAAGAGGGAGAGTAGATCCATGGGGTAATGGGTCAAAGGAGGAAAAAAGGGGGTCAAGAAAAGAGAGATAGGCTAGGAAAGAGAAAAGAAGCAGCATGGTTGGGGGTGGATGATGGGATTACTTAAAGTGGGAGAATTAGGCTGCAAGGTTCCAAGACAGAAAATGAGGTGCTGTTCCTCCAGTTTGCGCTTGGAATTCTCCTAGCAGAGGAGGCAGCTGAGGACAGACATATCTGTGATGGAGTGGGAAGGGAGAGTTGAAGTGACTGGCAACAGGGAGATGCAGATTGCAGTTACGGACAGAGCGCAGGTGTTCTGTGAAACAGTCATCTAGTCTGCATTTGGTCTCGCCAATGTAAAGGAGGCCACACTTGGAGCACCGAATGCAGAAAGATGATATTAAGGGAGGTGCAGGTAAATCTCTGTCTCACCTGAAAGGGCTGTTTGGGTCCCTGGATGGAGGTGGTGTAGGGGCAGGTATTGCACCCATGGCAGGGGCAGTGAAAAGTCCCTTGGGTGGGAGCGGGATGGGTGGGGAGGGAGGAGTAAACTAGGGAGTTGCAGAGAGTGGTCCTGCAAAAGGCAGAAAGGGGTGGGGAGGGGAAGATATGCTTGGCGGCGGGGTCCCATTGGAGATGGCGACTGACATATCCGTGATGGAGGAACAGCACCTCATTTTCTACCTCAAGAAGTCTAAGCACAAACTGAAAATACAGCACCTCATTTTCTGCCTTGGAACCTTGCAGCCTAACAGCATGAACATTAAATTCTCCCACATTAAGTAATCCCCACAACCCCACCCACGCCTCTTCTTTCTTCCTTTTCCTAGCCTCTCTTTTTGCCTACCTTTTTTCCCCTCTATATCTCAGTAGTGTAGCAGTTAGCATAACCACTATTACAGTGCCAGCGACCCAGGTTCAATTCCGGCCGCTGTCTGTAAGGAGTTTGTCATTCTCCCCATGTCTGCATGGGTTTCCTCCACATCCCAAAGCTGTACAGGTAGGAAGTTGTGGGCATGCTATCTTGGCAACGGAAGCATGGCAACACTTGGGGCTGCCCCCAGAACACTCGACTGCAAAAGATGCATATGTGTTTCAATGTACATGTGACTAATAAAGAAGTCTTATCTTACCTTCCGGTGGATCTGATCTCCTCTCCTGTACCTGCCTATCACTATCACCACCTTGTGCCTACCCACCTCCCCTCTTTTGTCCACCTATTACTGCTCTGCTTTTCCATCCTATATATTGGGCTTCCCCTTTTCCTATCTTCAGCCCTGAAGAAGGATCCTGACCCAAAACATTGACCACCTGCTTTTCTCCATAGATTGCTGCCTGGCCTGCTGAGTTCCTCCAGGCATCATAGCGTTTTTTCATCTAGATTCTAGCACCTGCCAGTCCTTTGTTTCTCTCGGTTTTAAAATTTTGATCTCTATTTCCAAATACATCTGTGACTTCACCACTCTCCAATTTCCTCCAGCTCTAAAATTTCTATACTCTGCCAAATTTTGGTCTCTTCTCATCCTTCTCTTTTCTCCTTCAAAATACTCAAACTTTTTTCCTTGATCATTTTTTGACTCGCAAAACAGAACAGCACAGTATGTGCCCTTCGGCTGACGATGTTGTGCCGACCTATATAAACCTACTCCATGATCAACCTAACCCTTCCCTCTTACACAGACCATAACCCTCCAATTTTCTTATCCATGTGCTCATCTAAGATTCTCTTAGATGTCCCTATTCTATCAGCCTCTGCCACCACCCCTGGCAGTGTGTTCCAGGCACCCAGCACTCTCAGTGTAACAAAACCTACCTCTGACATCTCCCCTAAGCTTCCTCCTCTGGACCTTACACTGATGTCCTCTGGTATTGGCCATGGCCACCCTGGGGTAAAGGTGCTGGATGTCCAGTCTATCTATGCCCTTATACACCTCTATCAAGTCACCTCTCATCCTACGTCACTCAACCTTTCCTCACAAGACATGTTCTCTAATCCAGGCATCATCATGGTAATTCTCCTCTGCACCCTCTCTAAAGCTTCCACATCCTTCCTATTATGAGGCAACCAGAAATGAACACAATACTCTAACCAGAGTCCAAGCAGAGTGTGGTATAACCAGAGTTTTATAGAGTTGCAGCATTACCTCATGGGTCTTAAACTCAATCCCCTTACTAATGAAGGCCAGCACACCATATGCTCTTTTAACCACCCTATCAACTTGCACGACAACTTTGGGGAATCTATGGACCCCAAGATCCCCCTGTTCCTCCACACTAAGAATCCTGCCATTAACCTTGTACTCCGCCTTCAAGTTCATTCTTCCAAAGTGTATCACTTTGCACTTGTCCGGATTGAACT
The DNA here is from genome assembly GCF_009764475.1 of Pristis pectinata. Classification (NCBI taxonomy): domain Eukaryota; kingdom Metazoa; phylum Chordata; class Chondrichthyes; order Rhinopristiformes; family Pristidae; genus Pristis; species Pristis pectinata. The sequence continues at coordinate 34,743,236 of NC_067412.1, read as the reverse complement.
CCATTTGCCCTTCTCCTCCCACTTCTGCTCCTGTTCTATATCCTGTTGTAACCTACGAAACCCTCTACACTAACCCACCAACCTCCAACTTTCGTGGTCATCTGCAAACTTACTAACTCGTCCCTCACTTCTTCATCCAAGTGATTTATAAAAATCACAAAGAGCAGGGGTCCCAGACTAGATCCCTGCAGAACACCACTAGTCACCGAGCTCCAAGCAGAATACTCTCCATCTACTACCACTCTCTGCCTTCTGTGGGCAAGCCACTTCCAATCCAGGCAGCCAAGTCTCTATGCATCCCATGCTTCATGACTTTCTGGATGAGCCTACCATGGGGAACCTTGTCAAACGACTTAAAGTCCATATACACAACTCTACCTTCATTGATTTGTTCTGTCACTGCCTCAAAAAAATTCAATTAGGCTCATGAGGCATGACCTGCCCCTCACAAAGCAATGCTGACTATCCCGAATAAGACTATGCCTCTCCAAATGCTCAGAAGTCCTGTCCCTAAGAATCCTCTCCAGTGATTATAGACTCACTGGTCTATAATTCCCAGGATTATCCCTATTACCTTTCTTGAACAAGGGAACAAGATTTGCAATCCTCCAATCCTCCAGCACCACTCCCATGGCCAGGGAGGACGCAAATATCATCATCAATGCCCCAGCAATCTTTTCCCTTGCTTCCCGTAGTAACCTGGGGTATATCCTGTCTGGCCCCGGGGACCTATCTATCCTAATGTTTTTCAGAAGCTCCAACACTACCTCTTTCTTAACCTCAACATGCTCCAGCACATTAGCCTGTTCTACACTGACCTCAAATTCATCAAAGTCCCTCTCCCTAGTGAGCACTGAAGCAAAGTATTCATTGAGGACCTCCCCTACCTCCTCCACCTGCAGGCATATTTCCCCCTTTATCCCTGAGCAATCCTACCCCCATTCGAGTCATCCTCCTGATCTTCATGCATGTGTAGAACACCTTGGGGTTTTCCATAATTCTACTCACCAAGGCCTTCTTATGTCCCTGTATTGTGGAGGGTCGTGGCTGTCACGTGACACCACTACCCATCACCTGGTCGAAAGACACACCACTGTCAATCAAAGTTTGGCTCCACCCCACCCATCAGTGCACACCTGACCACTGGTCCCTTTAAGCACCTTTGTACTTAGCCTCGGGCCATTGGCCTTTTGTGATCGATTAGTCCTTACTGGCCCCAGGCTATTGGCCTTTTTGAACTACCTGGGCTGAACCTCCCAACCCTCCAGCACTATAAAGAGTGCCACATGTGCTCAGTTCATTCTCTTTTGACTGCTTTGAGGGATTTACTCTGCTTCATCCCAGGCTGAGGAACGGCGCTGGAGAGATCGTTGGTAAGGTGTGCACTGTCAATAGGGTTAGGAGCATTCTAGTTAGTATCCCTGGTAGCAGAGCCATGCCTGCACTGAGTCAAGGGGCGGTGAGTATTGTATTGTTTTTCCTTGATTGTCTGTACCTAGTTTGTTTTGTGTATGTGTATACATCCCTCCCTCTCTCTCCCTCTCTCTCTCATATATCTCATACATATACACACTTGCTATAAACAGTGCACGTGTGTGTGTGATGTTCCCGTTACCCTTTCCCCACATTTGTCTTTTGTAAATAAATCATTTATCTCTAAAACTGTGCCTCTGAGACCTCAAATCTGTTTCACAACAGTCCCCTTCTAGCTCTAAGTCTCTTAAGCTCCTTCCTGGCTACCTTAATTCAAGAGTCCTGCCTAATTTTTGCTTTCTAAACCTTATGCTTCCTTCTTCCTCTTGATTAAATATTTCACCTCTTGTCAACCATGGTTCCTTTATCCTTTCCCTGTCTCAGTGTGACAAACCTATCCAGAACCCCATGCAAATGTTCCCTGAACAGCCTCCACATTGCTGCTATGCATTTCCCAAAGAGCATCTGTTCCCAATTTACACTCCCAATTTCCTGCCTAATACCAGTGATATTAGCCCCCCCCCCCCATTAAAAACTTTCCCATATAAACTGCTCTTATCTTTATCCACGGCTATGCTAAAGGTCAGGGAATTGTGGTCACTGTCTCTGAAATGCTTGCTCACTGAGAGATCTGTCACCTGACCAGGTTCATTGCCTAGTACTAGATCCAGTATGGCCTCTCCTCTGGTCAGCCTGTCCACATACTGTGCCAGAAATCCTTCCTGGACATGCTTAAAATCTGCCCCACCTAAACCTTTTGCACTAAGGAGATTTCAATCAATATTATGAAATTGAAGTCACTCATGACAACAACCCTGTTATTTTTGCACCTTTCCAAAATCTGCCTACTTATCTGATCCTCAGTATCCTGGTGGTTACCTGGGGGGCCTATAGAATACTCCCAATAGAGTGATTGCTCCCTTCCTGTTTCTGACCTCCACCCACACTGACTCAGTAGACAATCCCTCCATGATGTCCTCCCTTTCTGCAGCTGTGATACTTTCCCTGATTAGCAATACCACTTCCCACCCCCTCCCCATCCCTCTTGAAACATCTAAACCCTGGAACATCAAGCAGCCAATCCTACCCTTTCAACATCCAAGTCTCTGTAATGGCTACAACATTGTAATTCCACGTCCTGATCCATGCTCTACGTTCATCACCCTTATTCTTCATACTACTTGCATTAAAGTAAACACATTTCAACCTATCCAAATGACTGCATTTATGCCCTATCCACTGCCTATCCTTCCTCACAGTATCTCTGCACATTTACACCAACTGCTCCATCATCTGATCTAAGCCTATGGTTCCCAACCCCCTGCTAACCTAGTTTAAACCCTCCCCAACACCTCTAGTAAACCTGCCTGCAAGGACATTGGTCCTTCGAGTTCAGGTGTAACCCATCCCTTTTGTACAGATCATACCTTCCCCAGAAGAGATCCCAATGATCCACAAATCTGAAACCCTGCCCCCTGCACCAACACTTCAGCCACGCATTCATCTGCCATACCTTTCTATTCTTACCCTCACTGGCACGAGGCACAGGCAGCAATCCAGAGGTTACCACCCTGGAATTCCTGTTTTTTTTAGCTTCCTTCCTAACTCCCTGTATTCCCTCTTCAGGACCTCATCCCTTTTCCTCTGTCATTGGTACCAATGATATACTACACGAATGTCATTTTCTTGGCTCAATGACAAAACTTGTTTAGTAATGCCCTTGTGGCACGTTGAGGCACTTTCAACATTAAAGAACCATTAATGGAAATACAAATTGTTAGGAAAACACAATTAAAATGTAAATTGCTGTTCCCTATGCATGAAGAATTGGTAACTGATTTCACAAATTAGTAAAGATACACAATTCACATTTACAGCTGTTCAATACCAATAGAAAGATTACTGATACAGGGACAATATCACACAAACTCAGTTTCACTACACAAACAACAGACTAAAGTGAAATGAAAAAATGACTGTGGTCCTAATCTGTTCAATTATCACACCAGAACACAACACAGATATCAGCATAAGACCATAAAACACAGGAGCAGGATTAGGCCATTTGAGTCTGCTCTGCCACTTGATCATAGCTGATTTACTTTTCCCTCTCAACCCCACTCTCCTGCCTTCTCCCTGTAACCTTTGATGCCCTTACTAATCAAGAACCTATCAACCTCCTCTTTAAATTTACCCAATGACTTGGCCTCCACAGCTGCTTGTGGCAATGAATTCCACAGATTCACCACCTGCTGGCTAAAGAAATTCCTCCTCATCTGTTCTAAAGGAACGTCCTTTTCTGAAGCTGTGCCCTCTGGTCCTAGACTATCCCACTACTGGAAATATCCTCTCCACTTCCACTCCATCCAGGCCTTTCAACATTTGGTAGGTTTCAATGAGATCTCCACTCATCCTTCTAAACTCCATTGCCATCAAATGCTCCTCATGCATTAACCCTTTCATTCCCAGGATCATTCTTGTAAACCTCCTCTGGACCCTCTCCAATGCCAGCACATCCTTCCTAAGATATGGGGCCCAAAACTGCTCAATACTCCAAATGTGGTCTGACCAACATCATAAAGCCTCAGCATTACATCCTTATGCACATCATATTGCTAACAGTTACAGAAGGTAGTTTAAAAACATTGGTTCAGGTTGAGTTAAGTGGTCAGGCAAGAAAGTACATAGAACATGAAACACTGCAGCAAGGGAACAGGCCCTTCAGCCCATCATTTCTGCCCTGACCATGATGCCAATCTAAAACTCATCCCATCTGCCAGCACATGTTCTGTATCCCTCTATCCCCTGCCTGTTCACATGTCTGTCTAAGTGCCTCTTAAACATTGCTATTGTATCTGCTTCTACTTTTCCAGGCACATAGCATCATATAATAAACTCACCTCACAAATTTCCTTTAAGCTTCCCCCCTCTCACCTCAAAGCTATGCCCTCTAGTTTTTGACTATCTATACCTCTCATAATTTTGTACACTTCTATCAGGTCATCGTTCAGCCTCTGACCTCTTAGAGAGAAAAATCCAAGTTTGTCCAACTTCTCCTTATAGCTAATACACCACCCAGGGAACATCATGGTGAACCTCCTTCTGCACTCTCTCCAAAGACTCCACATCCTTCCAACAGTGTGGTGACCAGAAATGCATACTATACTCCAAATGTGTGTAACCAATGATGTGTGTGTAACCAAAGTTTTATACAGCTGCAACACAACTTGCCAACATTTATGCTTATGCCCCAACTGAAAAGCAAGCATGCTGTACACCTTCTTTACCACCTTGTGTTGTAGTAAAGACAACTTGTCAACTTGTGTTGCCACTTTCAAGTGGTGCAGGGTTTCTGAACAAGTTCTATGTTAGAACAAGAGATGGGGGAAAATAGTCATCCAGGGTCTCTATTACATCATCTGGTGACAAGTGTTGGACACACATGCAAGTACTTATCAAGCATGATTCATGGTCAGACTCAGTTTCAATGCCCTCTGCAAAACATTTGAAGTTTCATGTTAAAAATTATATTTAAGAGCTCTGCTCAATGGACAACCTGCCAGTAGTTGTGAAACCATACTTAACCAGGACTCAGAACCTCAAGAAATAGTTGCTAGATAAAACTTATACAAGAAAATTATTTGTATTTTAGAATGAAAGGAACCAAATGAATACTATTGAGATCTCAAGAAAGAATGCCTTTGAGAAGGAGACTGCAACCACTTTGAAGAAATAAAGAAACTGCAGAGAAAAGTGAAGAGCCTGAACAATAATCTGTGACACTTAAAGCCTTCCTACAATGGAAAAATCCAGATAGTTAATCCACCATAATTTGTGAATTTTAGGCACCAATTCATTCTCAGTCCACTGATGTCTTTGTCTTGCCATGGTGGGACAGCTTACATGTTCTAATGATTCCTAGAGTCTACACGGCAGGAGCTTGGGGGCAAGGCATAGGACTAAAGGCTCTGACCTAAGAATATTATAGAAACAGTGGTGGAGAAAACCACCACTACTGTCTTCAGGATTCAATGACTTCATGATTACCAGAGACAAAAGCCAAAAGGAAATCACTGACCAGGAGACTGAAGCATTCACAAATGAAACAAAAATTGGATTTTGAATCACATAGATAAATGCATAAAACAGGTCAGAGCAGAGAGAAGCCTTCCCCAAAAAACAACTGTAAACTAAGCAGAATAAGCTGGAGCATAGCCGTAGATTCATTGAAAGACTTACCATAGAAGGGGCTTAAACACCAGTGACAATCAATGGCAAATAAGTAACTATTCTCCCCTTCTCTAACATAGCAGACTGAAACTCTAAACACAATGCTAAAAGTTTCATAGAGGACGCCTAATCTGATATTGTGCAGCCAATGCAACTGAGTTTTATTTCAGTTTATATATCTCACTTGCTGAATTGTCATATTTGAACTTAGAGCCTTGGCAAGGGTTGTTGAAGCACTACTGTCTCATTGGCAGTTAAGTCCTAAATCAGAACACCAAAATCAGTTACCAGCAGCCACTCCAGATATACAAAAATCACTAGCAAAGTGGATAAATTGTAGATAAAAGCATAGAATGTGTGACTTAAGGATACCTTGTAAAACTATTTTGTGTGGTTTGACATTTCTATTGGCATCAGACAGCAGTGAAGTGATTTATATTATGCTGATTATTCATTCCTGTATCTTTTTGACTCACCTATAAGTTTTTGCATCAACTACAGATATTGTCTGGGAAACACCATGTTCATATTGTTAAGAAGTTACACAATGCATTATCCATATTGATTGTTCTGATGTGGCTTTACCCTATTTACACAGAGGCAGCTGCCCTTAAACCAGATTCCCAAATTCCTTCCAAAATAAACAACAATTTATTTAAAACTCCATCACCAACACCTTGATGATACCAAAGTCATCTACCCATCCTCCCTTTCCTTGTACATCCACTAGCTCTCAAGTAATAAAATTCAAAGTTATCGTCTTTCCCTATCTTTATATCTTCCACCAGCTCTGCATTTCAGAATACATCTCACTGTTCCAATTTTTTTGCATTCTCCCCTCTGTTTCAACATTAATGGAATGACCTTTAGCTATATAGATAATCAGAAACTTCAACTTATTCTCATTCCTTTAAAACCTACACCTAGTATTTGTTCACCTCACCACTTTTCATTTACCAGTACTCCAAGTTCCATGTTTATCTGTGTACAATACTTGAAGGTGCATTATTATTTTAGTAGCCTTCTCATCAAAAGCTTGCATTTATAATAACAGGGTAACATGCATACTGACCAATTTAGACTGCATGAAAAGCAGGTCATCTTATTGCTTGCAGAGGTGACGTCCTCTACAGACATATCTGAAAAAAAGTCTATTATGGATGCCCCGCAAGCAGCTAGAAGCTGGTTTCTTTACCTTGATGCAATGCTGGCAAAAGCTGCTGAATTTTTACAATCCATGTGGGGTAAAGGAAATGCACTGGGAAAAGCAGGTAAAAAAAGTTTGGTACTCAAAACTTGGCTTGGTTGTACTCCATCTGGAGCCTAACTAGAGATTTAAAGATTTTACATAACTTCCTTGCCATTGAATTTCGTGCTGCTGTTAATAAAGTCAAGGATCCCATATGCCTTTTAAAAAGAAAACAAAACCAGCCTTCTGAATTTACCTTGCCACCTTCAAAGACTATGAATAACAGGCAGAACAAGGCAAAACCAAAAATAAGCCGAGAGGAAACATAACATTGTTACAACACAGAAGGAATCCATTCAGCTACTGATCTTAAGGCAGTTCCTTGCACATCCATCCCCATCATTCAGATTCCCTGGTCTTTCCCCAAAGCCATGCAAATTATTCTCCCTCAAATGCCTATCCAATACCTTTCTGAAGGTACTGATTAACTCTGTTCCCACTACCCATAACAAATTCCAGATCACAACTACAAGTTAAAAAAAATTTCTCACATACCTTTGTATCTTTTGCCCCCAACCAAAAAATCTGTACATCTCCCAATGCTTGAACCATCTGCTAATGGCAACAAACTCCCTTCTCGTTACTCTATTGAAATCAGTCAAGCCCTCATACACCTCTGTCAAATCTCCTCTCGCCCTTTGTTCCAAGGAAATCAAAGGACCATGCAATCTTGCAGGGTGGCATGTGGGTAATCATCATCAGATGGCAACAGGAGGAGAGAGAGCGAGGGAGGAAAAAAAAATGGAAACTACAGACCATTAGCCCCACACCAGCTGTGAGGATGATACTGGAGTCTGTCATATGGGATAAGAGTGCTTGAGCATGCAAGTGGTCACCACATAAGTCAACAAGGATAGATCATGTACGACTAAATGACTTCTTAATGGTGGGAAGTACGGACTATTGAAAAAAGTTGAGATTTCAATGTCTAAATACACAAATCAATAAAAATACAATGCACAAAAAGATTATTAAATAATATTCCATAACTTTGTTCTTTAACTCAAGGGGGACCAGTGTATAAAGGAGAGGAAATGACACTTAGATTGCATTCTACAGTTGAGGACCTTGGTTAAAGCTCAATTGAAACAGTGCTTCCAGTTCCAGGAATAACCCCAGGAAAGATAGTTTAGCCTTTCTGGGTGGGACGGCACAGATACAAAAGAAAAATACCAGGCCTCAATAAGATGACGGATTACATAAACTACTTCATGCTTTCTTAGGTATAGACTATAAGAGAAATTTTTAAAATGAATTGAAAGGGTAGATACAGAAAAAAGCATTTCCTTTCCGACAAGATTTCAATAAAGAGCCATTCACAAGTAAAACCAGGAAGATATCTTCCACACAAAGGGCTGTGGATGCTGAGACAATTATATACAAGCATACAAATCAGGAACAAGAGTTGGCTATTCAGATCATCAAATCTGCTCCACCCTCTAATAAGATCACAGCTGGTCTGACTGTAACATCAACTCCACATTCCAGTCTACCCACAGTAACCTTTAACCTTCTTGCTAATCAAGGACCTATGTACCTCTGCCTCAATGATATCCTGTTGCCTTTTTGAGGAAGAAAGGTCCAAAGAATCAATTTTCTGAGGGAAAAAAATTAACTCATCTGTCTTAACAGACATGATCCCTAGTTCTGAATTCCCTCACAAGAAACAAGCTCTCCACATCACCCTGTCAAGACTTCTCAAGATCAATAAGTTTTAATAAATTTTACTCTTGTAAACTCCATTGGAGACAAACCTTGCCTGTACATCCTTTACTTGTTAGATAAACTCACCATTTCAGGTATTAATCTAGTAAACCTCTCCAAATTGTTTCAATACATTAACATTCTCCTTTAAATAAGTATTCCAATGATGTACACAGTACTGCAGATGTGGTCTTATCAATGCAATATAACAGAAACAATCACCCTTACCTTTGTATTCAATGTCCTTCACAATAAATAACATTCCTAACGATTTGCAGTACATCCTACATGTCTACCCCCCTCCCCCCAGCAGAAGCCAGTGCGCAGGCACGGGAAGTGGCAGCAGGGAAGAGAGCAGAGAGTCACCTGACGCAGTGAGGATTTTTTTCTCTCTCCTTGCTTGGGGTCTTTAACCATAAAAGAGATGTGGGGTCTTTAACCATAAGAGAGGTAGGGTATAGCGGAGCGGACATCGTTGGGAGTGGGAAATTGGAGGCTTTGACTCAAGAGGCTTCGAGAGAAGAGGCCGAGGCAAAAGAACAGGTAAGAAGGGTAAGTTAGTCCTTTTATCATTGCTGCATTGGTCTTAGATTCCCTTAGTACAGTGTAGGTAAGATGGCAGATATGGCAATGGAATGCTCCTCCTGTGGAATGTGGGAATTCATGGAACTTGATGATCTCCCTGATGACTACACCTGTGGGGAAGTGCAGCCAACTTCAGCTCCTGAAAGACCAGATTAAGGAGCTGGGGCTGGAGTTGGATGAACTAAGGATCATCTGGGATGCTAAGCAAATCATAGGTAGGACTTTTGACCAGGTGGTTACATCCAGAGTGCAGGATGGGTGAGCACCGAGAGAGGTAGGGGGGAAAAAGTCAGTGCAGGGTCCCTCTGTGGCCATTCCTCTCAGCAACAAGTATACACCTATGGATATGCTGAGGGGGGATGACCTATCTGGGCAAGCCAGCAGCAGCCAGGCCAGTAGCACTGTGGTCAGCTCTGAGGCTCAGAAGGGAAGGGTGAAGTCAGGTAGAGCGAGAGTCCATAGGGGACTCGATAGTTAGGGGGACAGACAGGAGATTATGCAACCGCAAAGAGAGACACCAGGATGGTGCGTTGCCTCCCAGGCGCTAGGGTTCTGGATGTTTCGGAGCGGTTGCAGAATATTCTTAAGGGGGAGAGTGAGCAGCCAGAGATCGTGGTGCATATTGGTACCAATGACGTAGGCAGGAGAGGGGTAGAGGTCCTGCACAATGAGCATAGGGAGTTAGGAAGGAGGCTGAAGAGCAGGACCTCCAAGGTAGTAATCTCCGGATTACTCCCGGTGCCATGAGCTAGTGAAGGAAAGAACAGGATGATGGCACAGACAAATGAGTGGCGGGGGAGATGGTGCAGGGGGCAGGGTTTCAAGTTCTTGGATCACTGGAACCTTTTCTGGGGAAAGGGGTGACCTGCACAAGAGGGACGGGTTTGCACCTGAACTGGAGGGGAACCAATATCCTGGCAGGGAGTTTTGCTAATACTATGGGGGAAGGTTCAAACTAGCTTCGCAGGGGGATGGGAACCAGAACAACGGGTCAGTAAGTGAGGGAATGGGCAGGAGGGCTGATGTCAGGGAATGTAGTATTAGGCAGATTCCTAATAACAGATGTGATGGGACGTATGGTTTGAAGTGTTTGTACTTTAATACTACGAGTATTATGGGCAAGAGTGATGAACTTAGAGCATGGATCAGTACATGGAACTATGTTGTTGTGGCCATTACAGAGACTTGGTTGAGAGAGGGACAGGAATGGGTGATCGATGTACCAGGGTTTCAAAGTTTTAGGAAGAATAGAGAGGGGGTAAAAAGAGGGGGTGGAGTTGCAAAACTAATTAGAGATAATATATCAGCTGCAATCCAGGGAGACATAACAGAGGGCTCAGACACAGAGTCTATATGGGTAGGAATAGGAAGGATGCAATCACTCTCTTGGGGGTGTAGTATAGACATCCTAATAGCCACCAGGACATTGAGGAATCGATATACAAACAGATCAGGGAAATGTGTAAAAATTAAGGGTTCTGGTCGTGGGAGACTTCAACTTCCCTAATATAAATTGGGACTTTTTAGTGCAAGGGGATTAGATGGGGCAGAATTTGTTAGGCGTATTCAGGAGGGGTTCTTAAATCAATATGTTGACAGTCAACAAGGGGAAAGGCTATTCTGGACCTGTGTTGGGTAAAGAGCCTGGGTAGGTGAATCACCTATCAGTGGGTAAGCAATTGGGGAACAGTGACCACAGCTCATTAACTTTCAGGATAGCTATAGATAAGGATAGGTATGGGGCTAGTGGGAGGGTTTTTAAACTGGAGCAGGGATAATTATGAAGGCACAAGGCAGGAAATAGCTAGAGTAAACTGGGAACACCTTTTTAATAGCAAGTCCACATCGAACATGTGGAAAGTGTTTAAGGATCAAATACAAGGGTACAGGATAGGTATTGTACCGATTAGTAGGACATGAATGGCAAAGTAAGGGAACCTTGGTTATCCAGAGAAGTGATAAACTTAGTCAAGAAGAAAAAGAACAAGTATGTAGATAAGGTGGTTAAGGCGGCTTATTTGAATGCTTGCTTGCATTAATCGAGGTATTGAGTATAGAAGTCAAGAAGTTACGATGCATCTCTATAGAACTCTGGTTAGGCCACATTTAGAGTATTGCGTGCAATTCTGGTCACCTCACTAATAAGAAGGATGTCAAGACTTTAGAGAGGGTGCAGAGGAGGTTACTAGGATGCTGCCTGGATTAGAGGGCATGTGCTATCAGGAAAGACTGGACAAACTTGGACTCTTCTCTGGAGTGGCGGAGGCTGAGGGGTGATCTGTTGGAAGTGTATAAAATTATGAGAGGCATAGGGTGGACAAGCAATATTATTTTCCCCATTATTGAGTGATCCAATACCAGGAGGGCATGCATTAAGGTGGGGGGAGGGGGGAGGTTCAGAACAGATGTGAGGGGTACGTTTTTGTGTTACTCTCAAGAGTGGTAGATGCCTGGAATGCACTGCCTGATAGGGCGGTGGAGGCAAATTCATTGGGGGCTTTTAAGAGGGGCTTGGATGGGCACATGAATGAAAGGAAAATGGAGGATATGGGCATTCTGTAGGTAAGAGGGATTAGCTATGTTGGCACAACATTTGTGGGCCAAAGGGCCTGTTCTGTGCTGTACTGTTCCATGTTCTCTGTTCTTTGCAAATCATGCACTATGACACCCAGGTCCTTCTGTATCATACTGCAAACTCTATATACACACACTTATATTTTGTTTTTCCTGCTATATTAGACAATTCTGGGACACTATGCTCCATTTCCAAGACATTTGTCTACTCACTTAACTCGTCTATATCCCCTTGTGGCCTTCTTTTGAGCACTTTACATACTTAGTTTCTTAATTAACCTCTAAATTTTGCAAATATACATTTGGTCCCTTTATCCAAGTAATTTATACAAATTGTAGAAGGTTGAACCCCAGCATCAATCCCTGTGCTACACCCTTTATTATATTTTGCCAACCAGATAAAGACTCATTTATATCTATTCTGTTTCCTGTTGGCCAGCCAGTCTTCCATCTATGCCAATATGTTACTTCTACTCCATGAGCTTTTATTCCTTGCAACAACCCTTTGAAATTTTCAAGGTATTTAAGTTACAGGTATCTGTTAGGTAAAGGCATTGATGACTATGAATTACTATCAGAAAAACTGGGTTGAGATAATTAAATTGTGCAAGATAGTCATCGGAGGATTACCGACTCATATTCACTTGAGCCAAACATCACAAATTTAATAAATGGCCACTGCAAAGAAAGTTTAGGCATGATCATCATCTGCAAAAGTTTCAACTTCCAACTGATTTTATATATTAAGTGTCATACATAATGGAAACAAGCCCTTCAGCCCATCATATCCATAACAGCCATCAAGTACCTAGCTATACTAACCCCATTTTCAGCACTAGGCTCATATCCTTTTACCCTATTCCCATAAAGCCATGCTGATTATCCTTGATTAATCCCAGCCACCCAATGCAGATTTAGCCCTTCAGTCAATTTTTTAAAATAATATGGAAAATGTCAATCCCACAAGCGATACAAAGAAATAGTTACAAGTTAATAGAAAATGAAACAGCCAGAGTCCAACCTCCCATTATTGTAGAATTCAATGGTTAACACCAAAATTATAAACATCTTTTCCCCCAGATGCTATCTGACCAGTGTTCTTGCTTCTAAGAGCAAGATACATTTTAAGTGTATAGAAAAATAAAAATGCTGAAAATACTCAGCCAGTCCAGCAATACTACAGTAGAGACAAATGGAGATAATGTTTCAGGTCACTGACTTTTCATCAGAAGTAGAAAAGTTGTAAATCAAAATGTTTCAACTTCTGATACAGACTGGAAAAAACATACTTGCCAAAATTGTTGAATTCAATGTTTAGTCTCAAGGGCTGTAATGTGCATAGTTTGAAGATGCTGGGTTTTGTCAGTGCCAGAGGCCAAGGATGGGTGTGGGATGGAGAATTAAAGACAAGCACCTGGAAGTTTAGTGTTACCTTCGTAGACTGAATGGGGGTGTTCTACAAAGCAGACACCCAATATGCATTTGATTCCTCTAAAGTAAAGACCACTTTGAATGCACCAAATGCAGTGCATTAAATTGGATATATAACTGAATCACTGCTTCACGTGAGAGAAGTGTATGGGCACTGGATAGTGAGAAGGAAGAGGCAAATGTTACATATTGCATCACCTATAACTGCATGGGACAAGAAGGGCAGTGGGTGAAATTGAAAGAGTGAACCAAAGAGCAAATGTTCTCTTCAGAATTCTGAAAGTGGAGGTGATGGTACATTAAAAGTGAATAAGATAAAGATGAATACAACAAGATATCAGTTTTTAAATGACTAATTAAGATTACTGAAAGTTGCGTAGCAGTCAACAAACATTGATTAATATAGTCATCGGTAGAACCAGAAATGAGTAGGCCAGCAGCTTCCCGAATCGTTAATGGTCTCTCTCCACTGCTGTTGCTTCATGCTCGATGGGCTAATTGGTTTCCCTTCTTATCTTTCAATATGCAGAGCCATTAACAGGAAAATGCCATTTATCAGGGAGGAGACGTGACATGATTGTAATCTCAGTATCATTTGGGTTTCACGACAGCGATGACAGATTTAATCAGTGATCAGCATTCCGAGGAGTGAGCATGCGGAACAGGGAGCAATTATAACTTTACCTGCAACACCACTTCCACGTCATAGGAGTTGCCTTTGCTTTTCTGGTGTCCCCTGAACTTGGAGCCGCTGTACAGGAGTGTGGTGGCGACTCCGGGCTGCTGCGTGTTGATGGGAGGCGGCGGGATGAGCGAGGCCGCCTCGGTGCGGACCGGCATCTCGCGATGTCCGCCCGGCCCACCCCCTGCGAGCGAAGAAGAAAGGGGGAAAGGGCGGGGAAAAGGGGGAAGGGGGATGGCTCGGCTGTGAATCGGAATTACCCGGTCACCGTACCCAACGCCGCTTCTCCTTCACAACCCCTGACAACGCGAGATGCCGCGATCAGCTTCTGACTCACGGGGACAACATTGCCATTTCTCATTGGCTCATTTTTTTTCCCGTCACTATGGACCTTAAATGGTCGCACATTTCCATTGGCTGAGAGACGAGGTACAAAGTCACTGTCGGATGAGAGGACATTCGACTAGTGCGCCTGCGCCGTGTGCCAGGCGCATTCTGGGAGTTGTAGTCCCTGAGTCTAGTTTGACGCAACCAGCCTGACGTCGCGTAGAACCGACGGGAAAGGAGCAGCAATGGTCAATGGATAGGAACTCTAACAGTACTTTACATGTTGGTAATTTACTGTAACTAATGGTTAATGATCGCTATTTTTTAAAAAATCTACTTATCTACATAGTTGTCCATTTCTTCAAAACTGTTCATTAATTATTTCGGGATTTAATGCCACTTGTAAAGCCACCATTTATTGCCCATTCCATAATTCTCCTGGGGTGAGCTGCCTTCTTGAACTACTGCAGTTCTTCTGGTGAGGGTACACCCACAGTGCAGTTGAGGAGGAAGATCCAGGATTGAAACATGGTGATGATGAAAAATCCAGTGATATATTTACAAATCAGGATGATGTTTGACTTGGAGGGAAAAACGTTGGTTGGTTGTGTTCCCAATGTACCTTGTGCCCTTGACCTTCGTTATTGCTAGAGGTTGCAGCTTGGAAGGTCTATCAGATTAGGCGAGGTATCTGCATTGTGTTTTGTAGATGGTACACACTGCAATCACTGTATCAATGGTGGAAGAAATAAATGTTTAGGGTGGTTGATGGGGGTGCCAATCAAGAGGACTGCTTTGGCCCGATGTTGTTGAACTTCCTGAATGTTGATGGAGCTGCACTCATCCAAGCAAGAGGACGGTATTCCATTATGTTTCTGACTGGTTTTATGATTGTGGGAAGGTTTTGGGGTGTCAGAGAGTTCATTGCTCCAGGTTGCTCAGCCTCTGGTGTGCTTTCTAGCCAATGTATTTATATGGTTAGTGTAATTGAGTTTCTGGTCAAAGGTAACACCCCCCCCCCACCCCCAGGATATTGATGGTGTAGACTAGGTTGGGGTAAAGTAACTAAATTTCAAGGGTAGATGGTTAGATTCTGTCTGGTTGGAGATGGTCATTGGTTGACATTTTTGTGATGTGAATGTTACTTGCCATTTAGCAATCAAGCTTGAAAGTTGTCCAAGTCTTACTACATGGAGACATAGATTGCTTCATTTGCTGAGGAGTTCCAAATGAAATTGAATGTTGTGCGATCATTCGTGAACTTCCGCATCTCTGACCTTGCAATGGCAGGAAGGTCTTTCATGAAGAAACTGCAGATGGGTTGGTTGTAGGGCACTGCTTTGAGGAACTCCTTCAGGGATGTCTTACGGTTAGGATATAGAACTCCGACAACCATAGCAATCTACATTTGTGTAGAGCATGACTTCAACCACTGGCGTGTTTCTGTTTGATGCCCATTGTTTTCTGTTTTACCAGAGTTGTTTCAAGCTGCCTTGATGTCCATAATCATAGAATAGACTTATAGCATGGAAATGGCATGGAAGAAAACGCATTTGGCCCAATGAGTTCATGCAGCTTCTTTGTAGATCACCTGCCATTCATATTCCATCGCTCTTTCCCCAAAACCCAGCAAATTGTTTTCACTCGGATAACTATTCAATTCCTTTTGGAAACACCAAATCTGTTTCCACCACCTTCCAAGGTGTTTTGAATCTGTGTCTCCAGGTCTTCGTATGATCCCCTGATCAGAATAAATCTTCTACACCTCAATCAAATTTCTTTTGACTTTTTTGGAACAGCTCCAGCTTCAGGTGTAACCTTGTAGCTGAAATCCATCATCTCTGGAATCATTCTAGAAAATCTTTCATGCATCCTGTCTAGGACTTTCATGACCCTGAGAGTGTGGTGATCAGAATTGGGCCTTATGTAACCTAACCAGTGTTTTATAAAGGTTCAACATATCCTCCATAGTTTTGTACTGTAAACCTCTATTTGTGAACCCCAAGGTTTGATATGCTTTGCTGTCTGTTCTCTCAATATATCCTACCACTTCAAAGATTTATGGACGTATTGAGCAGTCCTGCTGTTCCTGCACTAGTATATATTGTCGTGCCTCATTGTTTTTGCAAAAATATTTGCATTTCTGAGTCAAACTTCATCTGCCAGTTCCAGTCCTTTCTGCTAACCTCTCTTTGTTTTGAAGCCTATCTATATCCTCCTCGCTGTTTATCACAGCTCCAAGTTGGTGTCATTTGCAAAATTTTGAAATTTTGTCCTACAGGCAAAATCTTGAAATTTGCAAATGATATATGTTTCAAAAAAGACAGTGGTCCAAGAACTGACCCCTGGGAATAAAATAATCTTCCATTGTCCAGTTTGTAAAAACAACTGTTTACCGTGACTTAGCTTTTTGTTCTTGAGCAAGTTTTTTTAACCATGATTCTACTGATCATTTTATTCGACATGGCTCAGTCTTGCTGACCATCCTTTGTCAACTTTGTCAAATGCCTTCTGAAAATTCTGCATTCTCTTCTTCAATATTCTCTGCTCCCCTATTAAAATATGCAGTGAGGTTATTCAAATACATTTTGCCTTTAACAAATGGAGACACAGGAGACTGCTGGTGCCGAAAGATGCAGGGTCCAGCAGAGTCTTGACCCAAACCATTGATAATTCTGACCACCCTCCCTCCACCGATGCTGCTCAGTCTGCTGGAGAAACAATCTGTGATGGGTCTATTTTAGAAACTTAAACATCAACAATGCTTATTAAATTTTTTCCTGATTATGGTTTCTAAAAATTCCCCCCCATCCCTTGGTACAGGTGACCAACTGATCAGCCTATAATTCCTGGGCATGATCTTGTATCAGTTTTTGAACAAGCGTGTCACATTGCCATTTTCCTGTGCTCCAGTTAACCTTATCATCTAATAGATCCAGGATATCTCTTTCAGCAATGCTAGTACTAAAAAGATACATAGCTTTAGAATTTTTTGGCTTGTCCTATATTGAAGTATTATAGCAAATATAAAATTACACAGAATGTATAGCTATTCAGTTTAAGTATTCCATGCTAGTGATTATGCAACTCATTAGACTTCTCCCACTTGGCTTTATCTAACTTTTTCAGTATAATCTTTTTTCCTTTGTCCTCATTGTGCTTTACTAGTTTCATCTTAAATATTATCTGCATCAATTACTATATGTGCAATATTCTAACCACTGTCTGGGTAAATAAGTGTCTCCTAAATTTCTAATTGGATTTATTAATGACAATTTACAGCCCTTAGTTTTGGTCTCCCTCTCAAGTGGAAATGGCCTACCTTCAGCTACCTATTCAAATCTTTTCATTATCAGTAAAACTTTTGGTATACATTCATGCTCATATTCTTAAGAAAAAATGCTAAGTCTGTCCAATTTTTCTAAGATAAGACTTCTTAGTTCTTGTATTATCTTTCTAAATCTTTTAAGAGACACTGATGCCTAGAAATTAGATAATTTAAGTGTTATCTATCTGAATTTCAATGTTTTGTGAGTGACTTGCTATAATTGCAAAGTTCACAAAATTTGGCCCGGCATTCTGGTTGTGATACCTGCCAATGCATCAGACTTTTGCATATAGAATGTATATACTTGATTTCGTCTGTTGTCCAATGCCTACTTAGAGTATTGCCAGATGAAGTAGCCAAGTTCTTCCCTTTGGTGCATTTTCTCATCAATGGTTCAAAAAGTGTCCATTTCATCTGCCAGATTTGCATTGGAGTTTTTCTCATTGACCTGCTCTGATGAAAGGTCATTAATCTGAAACATTAACTCTATTTGTCTTTCAATATATGCTGCCTGGCCAAAATATTTTATAATATTTTCATCGTTCATTGCAACAGTACTATTCAGCTGCTGGAATTTGTTGGCAATCTGCTGCAGAACACTGGAGGTTGCCTGCAACTCAGGGAAGCTGCTGCAAGGTCATGTGGAGACTTTAGGAGATGGCAGTTTACCTTATTCAATGCATGGAGAATAATTTTTTTTCTCAGTCTATGGTAATGCTCACTGATCTTATGAATGGGCCAATGGGTCACCTTGAACTTCTTGGCCTCTGGGTTATTCCAAGTACTAGTTAGGTTAGTGCCACACTTGGAGTACTGTGTGTAATTCTGGTCACCACACAATAGGAAGGATGTGATTGCGCTGGAAAGGGTATAAAGTAAATCCACCAGAATATTACCTGGATTGGAGCATTTCAGTTATATAAAAAGAGATTGGATAGGCTGAGTTTGTTTTTCCCTGGAGCAGAGGAGGCTGAGTGGTGACTTGATAGGGGTATACAAAATTATAAGGGAGTAAAAAATCTTTTTCCCAAGGTGGGGATATCGACGACAAGAGGGCATAGGTTTAATGTTTTAGGTAGGAGGTTTAGAGGGGATCTGAGGGAGAATTTTTCACAGAATGGTTGGAATCTGAAATGAGCTCCTTGAGGAGATGGTGGAAGCAGATACTCTCACAACATTTAAGCATCAAGACAAGCACTCAAATTGTTAAGGCATAGAAGGCTATGGACCTAATGAGGGTAAATGGTATTAGTATAGGTGGGTGCAATGATCGGTGCAGTTCAGGGGGGCTTAAATGTCTGTTTCTGTGTTGTACAGCTCATTATTCAATCTGCGCCCTATTTTCCAATATGTGTTACAAAATAGCATTACGGAGTTGACTGGTGCTCCCAACTTAAGGAAAAATATATTTTTCTCCTTGAGCAGAGGTCAGGCATATTTAACGGAAAACTGAAAGTTCAAGGGGTGAAAGACTCCACTCATAGTGTTTCTGTTTCCGATTCAGAATCTGGATCTCTGCTTGAATTGTAAAGTTGTTTACTCTTAAGTGTGAGGCTTTAGTTCGACCAACAGCAAATCTGGCCAGTCTGATACAAACGAAGAAAATAAATAACCTGAAATCCTTGTATCAGTTTCTGAAGGCTGCGATGTGCCCAGAGAAAAGATGAAGCGCAGTTCTTCATGTATGTAATGGGCTCAACTGGGGTGTCTGGAGCATTTGTGTGATTCTTTA
Organism: Pristis pectinata; assembly: GCF_009764475.1. Classification (NCBI taxonomy): domain Eukaryota; kingdom Metazoa; phylum Chordata; class Chondrichthyes; order Rhinopristiformes; family Pristidae; genus Pristis; species Pristis pectinata. Next base: position 34,723,921 of record NC_067412.1, on the reverse strand, counting down.
TTCAAAGTTGACCCATGCTGCATGCCATATCTACCCATAAGGATTATCAAGAGGAAAAGGGCTTTCCTTCTTTCGTCAGCATTTGACTCCTATCCATCCTTATCTGGTGCAGTTGAGTGCCATTATAGCAATTGCAATGTAGATCAAAGATAATGGAATCAGGGTCCCCAAGATGCAATTCCTGTTGCCTGCATTGCTCTGGGTGCATCCTGCAGTATCCTCCACAGAGGATTGAATACTTTGCTATGTGCTGTGTCCCACATAATCCTGCCATCAGGGTGGCTCTGCCTTTGCCTTTGCCAGGGAAGAAGGTTAGGTAGGAGGAGAAGGAGCAGATAAAGCAGGTAATGGAGCAGGAGGACATCTGCAGTTGGCAGCAAAGGGAAGCCCTTTCTGGACTTGTTCTCAAGATCAATCTCATTGGATAGAAATTGTCTTTAGGACTCAACTCCTTGAGCTTAGTGTCCTGTAAGGAAGGTAGTAGGTGGGGCATGAATAAGCAGCCTGTGATATTCAATTGCCAAGTTACCATGTCATGACACTACTGTGCAACCCACTCTACACTTCAGCTGCTGCAGACCTCACCTACAGTCTCGTAATAAAGTCTTAACCCTTGCCTGCAATGAAAGCAGGAACAAGCTGACCATGACAGTTGACAATCTTCTACTGAGGGAAGAGCATTCCTTGGGTGCCAACACAGTAGTGACAAAACTTAGTGGGGGGATGGGTTTGTGGGGGGAGTGGGAGTGGCAAGATGTGTTGGGGTGGGTGTGGTGGGATATGGGAGTGAGGGAATGTGTGTGGGTGGGTAGGGTAGTATGGGGGGAGTGGGGGGGTGAGTGGGAGTGGGGGGATGTGTGGGGTGGGGGTGTGTGGGGTTGGGTTGGGGGTGTGGGGGGGTGGGTGTGGGTAATGTGGGAGTGGGGTGTGTGGTGGGTGTGGGGGATGTGAGAGTGGGGGTGTGGGTGGGTAGGGGAGTGTGGGGGGAGTGGGAGGGGGTGAGGAAGTGAATGGTTAAGAATTGCAACCATACCTATAACTGGCAAACAAAAAAATATATATATTTGCCTTTATACTTCTTTAGCAAGGACTAGCAAGCTGCTGACCCACTAGTTAGGTTGGAGTGTTTAAGTATGTTAACTGCCTTTGTTTCGGGTAACGAACCATTCCGATATGTCAGACGGTGGCGATACTGAGTGTAATTAGCATCGAGGTGAAGACTTGGTCTGAACAATGAAGGGTGATACCTGCCTTTGAAAGCCTTGATTCTAACTCAATTATACTAAGACAAAAGGTGTGATAGCTGTTTTGGGATCTCTATAGCTTGACCGAAACTCGTGGTGCCGTTTGCATGGGATGTGCGTGACAATTCCTGTATAAATGTCTGTCTGCCCTTTGTTCAGAGAGAACCCGGGAAGCGACTCTTAGTGAGTGCTGAAGAGAATTCTCCTAGCGGTGCACTGCTAATAAAGGTATTTGTTCGAATCGACCTCGTGGCAACTGTGTTATTTACAGTGGACGGAAAGGGAAATTGATTTCGGGATGACAATTTGGCGAGCCAGCCAGGAGTCCAAGACGAGGTTTCGGAAGCGGCGTGAGCGACCGACGGGGATAACGGCCACCTGAGACGGACGGGCCCACAAGGTACGATTCACCTTGATCCCTCTCAGGCAGTCGGACACCTGATCGATCCCTTCACTTACCGACAATCCTCTGATGGACTCCCTCGCGAACCTGTCCCGAGTGCCACAGGTAAGGTGGGGTTCGAGTCCCCAATTAAGTTAATTTCTGTTCGGGGTTTGAGTCCCCAGTTAAGTTAATTTCTGTTCAGGGTTTGAGTCCCCAGTTAAGTTAAGTTCTGTTCGGGGTTTGAGTCCCAAGTGGAGTGGAGTGGAGTGGAGTTGAGTTGAGTTCGGGGTTCGAGTCCCCAGTTGTGGGTTTGGGATTGGAAGTTGTGAATTTCAAGGTCTTGAGCTCTAAGTTCTGAGATCGGTTCTCCGGTACTACCACCCTGCTTTAGACCGGTTCTTAAGAGGGGAAATCCCCCACGAGAAGGTCAGGAACCTGAAGTGGGTGAAGGAAAGAGACCGATCTTATAGGTAATCGCAGCGATCGGGTAGAATACAAAAATGGGACAAACTCTCGATAAGTCTGGGTCAATACCCCACTATCTAAGTTATGGTAAAGACCGATCCGAAGAACGAGAGTAACTTCCGTAAATTATCAGCATGCCTTCAATAAGAAATTGGGAAACGAAATATGGCCATTGGGGGAACTTGGGACGTAGATAAATGCCTAAAGGCGAGAAAAGGCAATTTGGGAGCGGAATACAGGGGAAAAATGGAAATTATTAATGTCCACTTGGAGAAAAACAGCCGAAGACCTAACAAATAAATCTAAGCAGCTAGCTGGGAACATAATGTGCGCAGAAGGGGAATTAGTGTGTGTGATGAACAGGGAAATCGTAAGAGTTGGGAAGTCCTGAAGTCTCAGTGCGGAGACCACGATGCTGAAAGAGCAGAAGGGAGAGAGAAGAGGTAATGAGGTGTATAAGGAGAAGAGGCAGAAATAAAAATAAAAGTAGTAAGGATAAAGTGGAGGTACCTCCCGACATGTCTGGTGTGCCCCTGTTGTTCCCAAAGTAATGATAACGGGACGATAGAGGAGGAGGATTGGATGGTCCGACCCACAGCCCCTACCTACCTCCCGGTTTCATTGCCGCCCCCATATAATTGCGGCTAGCCCGCCAGCCGTCCCGCCCTTACCACCAGCGACTGCTAGCCAAGTCCCACCCACAGGACAAGTCCATGGCCCTATTACGTCCCGAACCAGGATGCGGCTTAGTCGAAGGGAAAGCCCACAGACAGGTGGCTCTAAGGCCACAGACAAACGACAAAGCTTTTTGGCAAGGGATGGTCCTTCAATAGATTCTCAGACGGACACCGACTCTGATTCTACCACTGATTATGGCGACCCTACAGATCCCAGCCTACCAACCATGTTGAACAGGGTTAAGGGAGCCAAGGTTAAGAAACAGTTCCCCAACAGGAGTGTTCCCAATCCTGATCCAGCCCAAGCCAGCACTAATCCTACAATCCAAATTTACACCCCTTGGAAGCCTCAGGAGATGTGCTTAATCATGAGTCAGGCGCCCAACCGTAAAACCAACCCGGAGGACTTCATAGATTATGTGATTGGAACAATTCAGATGTATCAGGCCACCCCACAAGACCTTTTCAGTCTTTGTTGCATGACCCTTACGACTAATGAAGTGGCACAGTGGAAAGAACACCTGGGGAACTATGCTGACTGGACAGCCTTTCAGGCGGCCTTCCGGCCTCGGACCAGGTGGCCACTATTAGAACTGCCCTTCGTAAAACCCTCCATCAGCCTATTGACATAACTAAAGTTTTAGAATGCCGACTGAAACAAGGTGAGGACCGTTTCTGTTCACTTTACGGTACCTATATACAATAGAGGCAATGCCTCCCCCCCAGTTTAACGCCCTCTTATTACAATGCATCCCTGCGGGAGTGGCCTCAGCTATCTGCACTAATGACATGAACTGGCCTGACCACACACGACAAGCCATGAGGAGGGCGCTAGTCCACTTCTGGAGTAATGGGCGCGAGTCGAAAGCCACAAAGACAAAACAGGAAATGGTGCAGAGACCCCCCTCGGCCCCAACCTTCCTACTCCGACAATATGGGCTATCAAATGGAGCGGCAATTTTGCGTTCCAGAAGGGATTGACTGGTCCGGTAAAGGATACCCACTGTACCCCAATGATTTAAGAGCCCCAGTGTACGGGCCCCCCTTGTGGGCCACCACCACCACCCTCTCGTAATTACCTAGGACCCAGGGGACCCCAGCAACCCACACTGGCGAGCGCCAGGCCGACGGGATGCTACCTTTGTGGGGCACCTGACCATTGGCGGAGGGACTGCCCCCACTACTGTCATTGGCAGACCAGACCCCCTGGTAGACGACAACCTTTTTCAACCAACAACCCGTTTTCTGCCTGACTAGATGTGGAGAGTAGCCTCTCCATGTACCCTGCCCTCACCGATAACCTGGATGATGAACCCATCATCAATTTCTTAGTTGAAGGAAAGCCAATTCCCTTTATGATAGACACGGGAGCAAATACTTCGACCCTTGAAGCCCCTTGTATTACCCAGCATGATTTTAAACTGTCCACTGCTTCAGTTCCATTGAGCGGACTGGAGGGACAGGAAAGATCCTACCCCTTAACTGAACCCTTACAAGTTAAATTTGAAGATCGGGAATGCCTGATCCAGTTTGCAGTAACCACAAGCCTGGGGGTTAACCTAGCCGGGAGGGACCTGCTCTGCTCCTTCCAACTCAAAATACAATGCCTGGATGACGGTATTACCATTACTGGTCCTAAAAACCATAGGATCCTCTGGATTCACCAGCCTCCTCAGTGGTGGACGGTGAACCTCACGAGCAGCAATTTTGACCCACCCTTGGAAACCACTGACCCGCATGTGACGCTAGCTTACGACCCCACTGGGGCCTCAAGGGAACTAGAAGGGTTGTATGCTCCTCTCCTGGGTAGCATGGTGACCATCACTATTTAAGGGGAAGTAGTGGGAAAGGAGGGGGCAGCACTTCTAGTCCAAGTGCCTAATGAATTGTGGAATCAGTCAGGCTTGATGTCCCCTCACATTACCCTGTCAGTTAACGAGGGACATAGACCAAAGGAACTGGGATTCCTAGCCCACCGGCTTGAGGTACAGGCAAACAAAGGCCTTATCGTGGTTCCTCAGGCTCCGCCAGGGGGGGCCCTGACTTATTACCTCGTCCCTTTCTTGGTGACGGGCTGTTTACACCATCACCGGCCCCATCGACTCCCTTCGGATGAACCCACCCCCGATTTATGGGCCGCATCGAAGTCCGAGGTGGGATACACCCCAGTGACCCCAGTCCAGATCTGTGTAAGACCAGGAGCACAACTGCCTTCCGTCCCACAGTATCCCCTTCGGAGAGAGGCAGTCGACGGAATAACTCAGTTAATAGATTCGTTCTGCAAACAGGGCATCCTGGTTCGTTGCCAATCACCTTGTAACACCCCCATTTTACCCGTCCCCAAACCCGGACGAACAGAGTGGCGCCTTGTACAAGACCCACGTAAGGTCAACGAGGTGGTGGAGCCACTACATCCCGTGGTCCCAAATCCAGCTACCATTCTCAGCAGTATCCCTGCCGACTCTTGCATTTTTACCATTGTGGATTTGCAGCATGCATTTTTCGCAATTTCTCTCTCTCCCGACTCGCAGTACCTGTTTGCTTTCACCTTCCAAGGTCAGCAATACACGGACGCGCCTCCCGCAAGGTTTTATACACTCCCTGACTATTTTTTCCTCAAGCCAGTCCGTGGGACCCTTTGAACTTACCAAGGAACAAAGGGAGGCCTTTGATAGCCTCAAACAGGCCCTTGCCAGCGCCCCAGCCCTGGGACGCCCTTTGTATGATCGCCCATTTCAGCTCTTTGTGAATGTCCTAGAGGACTGCGCTACAGCCGTCCTTACTCAAACCCATGGGGATAGGAAAAGACCGGTGGCACACTACTCCACTCGGCTGGACCCAGTTGCAAGGGGACTTCCACCATGCTCACAAATGCTTCCAGCCATTTATTCCCTAGTAACAGCAGCCTCCAATATAACCCTGCAACAGGCAGTGGTGGTTTATTCCTCCCATACCGTAATGGCACTCTTAACTTCTCACCAGACGCAACACCTTACCCAGGCCCGCTAAGCAGATACGAGGTAGCACTCCTGAATAAACCCACTCCTCACTTTTGCCTACTGTATGACCATTAATCCTGCCACCTTCCTAGAGGCCCCACCCGAGGATCTTGCGGACCCACCTCATGACTGTCTAATGCATAACCACTTTTTAACTGCACCCCGCCCAGACCTTTCAGATAAGGCCATCCAGTCAGCCGACTTAAACCTGTACGTTGACGGTAGTTCCTACATTTCTGAACAGGGCATCCACCTTAGCGGCTATGCCGTGGTTAATGACTCCCAGAGTGTGGAATCTGCATCTCTGCAGCCCCCAGTCTCTGCCCAAAAAGCAGAACTCTTTGCCCTGACCCGAGCTTGCATTTTAGCCAAGGACAAAGTAACTAATGTCTTCACTGACTCCCACTATGCTTTTGGAGTTGCCCATGATTTTGGCCAACTCTGGGCACACAGGGGATTTCTGACCTCTACAGGTAGCCCCATACAGAATGCGGTTTATGTAAAGAACCTCCTCCAAGCCATCCTCCTCCCAAACAAATTGGCCATCATTAAATGCTCCGCTCACCTTTCAGATGCCTCCCTAATAACCCAGGGCAATAACAGGGCAGATACAGAAGCGAAATTGGCAGCACGCCAGGGGTCTAAAACCGTTTCCACTATGGAAAAACAAGCAGTTGTTTGCAAGCCAAAGATAGCAACGCCAGGCACCCCAGACATGGTCACTGTGCAGCACTTACAGGGGGACGCCCCTGACTCAGAAAAACAAATGTGGAAGGCGCACGGGTGTACGCACTCTGCGCTACACGGCCTCTGGGTTACTCCAGTCGGTCAAGTATGTATACCTGATTCTTTGTTACCAATGCTTATTGACTGCCTACATTCTGACACCCACCTTGGCAAGGAGGGAATGAGTAACATTTTACTACGTACCTGGTGGCACCCCAGATTGGAGGAAGCAGCACAAGGCAAAATATGGTCGTGCTTGATATGCCAACAAACCGATGCTGGGAAAGGGGTGAAGTGCACCCCAGGCAAAACCCCCTTGCCAGGTGGTCCTTTTGAATGCATACAACTCGACTTTATTGAATTACCACGTGTACATTGTTACAAGTACTGTCTTATTATTGTTGATGTATTTAGTAGATGGATTGAAGCTTTTCCAACCACCAACAATAAGGCCTCAACAGTGGTAAAGTTATTGCTCACAGAGGTTATACCAAGGTTTGGGGTACCCTGACGGATAAGTTCTGACAATGGCCCCCACTTCATAGGGAAAGTAAATAAGGAAATGTGCGAGGCACTGCATATCGAACAGCAGTTCCACCGCACCTACCACCCTCAGTCAGCAGGTGTAGTAGAGAGAGCTAACAGCACCCTTAAGAATAAACTAACCAAATTAGTGTCAGAGACAGGTCTAAACTGGTTGAAGGTTCTCCCCTTAGCATTATACCATATGAGAATCACCCCCCACTCAGCCACCAGGGTATCGGCTGCTGAAATCGTCTATGGGCGTCCGGGAAGAACCCCATGGGATGCCGCCACCCAACCCCCCCACACAGGTTGACCTTAATATCATGGGGGATGAACTACAAAGGTATTTCAGACAACTTACGTCCTCTTTAAAGTTTCTTCATTCGCAGGTGGAGAGTGCCTTTAAACCACCTGAAGGGCAGAACACGGAATTGCCTGACCTGGAAATCGGAGACTCGGTACTGATACGGGATTGGGAGCACCCTAAACTGGGACCTCAGTGGAAGGGCCCCTTCCAGATACTACTCCAAACACCGACAGCTGTGAAAGTAAAAGGCCAGGAACGTTGGATTCATCTAAGCAACTGCAAACGATGGCCACCGGAAGAAAGCTAATACCTTTTAAATTCAGACTCCTCACCATTACCAGTACTCTTGTGTGGGTGTTAGAGGATAATTTGTTTTACAAAATACATATGCAGCTACATGGGAATCGCACCATTTGTTACCCCTTGGCAGAGTCAGTGGAAGGCCTTTTTATAGCCACACCAAGCTGGAGCCCCAGGGCCTCTTAAAGTATGAATTTTCAAAAACAAAGTGTGTTGGACAGATGGGAACTTACAGGAGGGTGCTGCCGGGTAAATGCTTGCAAGGAATAGTAACAGGACCTAGTAGTACAGCCCGCCACCAGTCCTTCTCCCAGTGTTTCACTGGCAGAGGGTGGGGTTGTGGGTGAGCAATTGTACAGCATACGATAGCATGTGCCGCCACTACCCGTACAAAGAGGAATTGCGGGTTTAAAGGGGGATGGTTTAGCTGTGAGTGCACTGCCACCAGGTGTGCTACGTTACTTGCAGGAGAGCGATGGGTTTGCGGAGAAGGGAATGGGACCCACGTGAGATTGTCTAATGTCTCTTTAGAATGGCTAACCAGGGAGAATTACCTGAGGGAGCATGGGAGAGATGTTGCTGGGATCTCTTGGTATTCTCAAATGCCCAGTCCACGGCAATCGGGTAATGTAACCTGCTACCGGGCTAAGGAAGGGTATGTGTTCCTCTTTAATGGCACTTACACCACAGCCACCCCCAATCTGCCAGCCTGGTTTGCAATAGGAACAATCGGGCCGGTCACGGTCCCCTGCCCCCAGAAGGCTCATGTCCGACGAAGACTTGTGGTGCGGTCAGTTAGTGAGGAGTTCTGTGGGGATTTGAGGGATCCTATGTCATTGGGATCTCCCTTAGCATCGTTAGGCTATGGATTCCTGAGTACTCTCTCTCTGGGGGGTGCGGCAGGAACTATAGCTGCAAAAAAATCCAGAACTACCTTATTTGTGGACTGGCTGCACTGGGAAACAGTACTATGGAGGGCCTGAAGGTGGTGAACCGGGAACTGGCAGAGCTTCGACTTTATGCCCAGCAGACCCAGTATGCTGTGGACTACCAGTTGGCTCAGCAAGGAGGAGTATGTGCTATAGTTGGGGACAAGTGTATCAACAACGTGAGAGACGAGTCCTACAACATCTCCCATGCCATTCAGGACATTCAGACGCAAGTAAGATAGCTTTAGACAGGGATTTACAGGAGGGACAAGTTGGTTGGGGTGGCTGCTAGGAGGGTCGTGGGCATCATACCTGCTGCATGGAGCTGTGGGACTAATCGTGATTATAATAGTATACTGTGTGGTGCTGGCCTGTCTAAATACCTGTTGCAAGGTCCTTATTAATGAGGTCTTGGCCCCGTTTTCAGCGCCACTCTATCATGAAATGATAAAAAGGAGGGAATGAGGAAGTGAAGGGTTAAGAATTGCAACCATACCTATAACTGGCAAACAATATATATATATATATATATATATATATATATAATATTTATATTTCTTTAGCAAGGACTAGCAAGCTGCTGACCCACTAGTTAGGTTGGAATGTTAAGTATGTTAACTGCCTTTGTTTCGGGTAACGAACCATTCCGATATGTCAGACGGTGGCGATACTGAGTGTAATTAACATCGAGGTGAAGACTTGGTCTGAACAATGAAGGGTGATACCTGCCTTTGAAAGCCTTGATTATAACTCAATTATACTAAGACAAAAGGTGTGATAGCTGTTTTGGGATCTCTATAGCTTGACCGAAACTTGCGGCGTCGTTTTTATGGGATGTGCATGACAATTCCTGTATAAATGTCTGTCTGCCCTTTGTTCGGAGAGAACTCGGGAAGCGACTCTTAGTGAGTGCTGAAGAGAATTTTCCTAGCGGTGCACTGCTAATAAAGGTATTTGTTTGAATCGACCTCGTGGCGCTGTGTTATTTACAGCAGACGGAAAGGGAAATTGATTTCGGGACGACATGGGGGGATGTGTGGGGTGGGGGTGTGTGGGGTTGGGGTGGGGGGGTGTTTGGGGTGGGGTGGGGTGTGGTGCATTTGTGGGGGGGAGGAACGATGATCCTCCAATCTTTGAGAGGAGGGATGATGACTGTCCAGTCTTCAAAAAAGACTCCTTACCTGGCATCACAATGAACATCATTATCAGCAGGTGTGCTTATGAAGATTGTTTAACATATCCAAGGGAACCATCCAGTGCTTTCATTAAGGATCCTAATGGTGAACTGCTGTAACTACTGTCTGGACAGATATTACAGAGTACCATACACATAATTGCCTGACTCTGTTCTGGTCAAACCTGGAAGTCTGTGACTGTTTCTGCTAAATCTGGGCAGACTCGGCAGCTGTGAAGCTGTGCTGTTTGACCGGAAATTGGCATGCAGCAAAGAGTTAAGAGACTGGAGAGATATGAGACTTTATGTTAATTCTCAAACATAATCAATGTTCCTGCATTGAACACTGCGATGCCATAAAAAGAGCAGCTGACCAAAACTTTGACTTTAAGTGGCTTAAGGAGCAGAGACTATTAAGAATGGAAACCACTTGACATCCTCAGCCATATTTGCAGATAACTTTACACATGCAGACTATTGTGTGCATATCGGTGGTGTTCACATCATTGCATGTTAAGGGTCTGAAGACAAAACCAACAAAACAGAATCCCTGTTCTATTGAAACATTTCACCTCCCAGTTGAGGAATAATTTAACAGTGATTTCACCTGTGCATCCAAAATGAGCTCTAAGTGAAAAGAAAGTCAAGATGTGTGCTCAGGATTATGTAAGTAATCGTACTGGCCTATCCACCCAATTATTTGAATCGCTACTAGTTATGTCTGTATACAAAGCTATCAGAATGCCCTTATCTCTGTATATCCATCAGAATCAGGTTTATTATCACTGACATACGTCGTGAAATTTGTTGTTTTGCGGCAGCAGTACAGTGCAAGACATAAAGACGTAAAAATTACTATAAGTTACAAAAATAAATAAATGGTGCAAAAGGGGAATAATGAGGTAGTGTTTATGGGTTCATAGATCATTCAGAAATCTGATGGTGGAGGGGAAGAAGCTGTTCCTGGAATGTTGAGTGTGGGTCTTCAGGCTCCTCTACCTCCTCCCTGATGGTAGTAACATGAAAAGGGTATGTCCCTGTGGTGAGGATCCTTAATGATGGATACTGCCATATATCCATGCTATTATTATCAGTGACTTTACAAAAGAACCTCACTAATAGGACAGGTCTGATTGAAGGCCCTACCAGATGTGCTTCCTCCTAGTGCTGCAAACGGTCCCCACTCTTTAAAAAGTTAAAGATCTGGAAGAAATTACATTGAATTGGGGAATGAGATAATATGAGTAAATGACAATAGCAAAGCACTCTGACACTAATCCATTTATATACTGTACGTCTGCCAAGAAACTGGAGATAACATGGCAGCAGATTCATCTCCTTGTTAAAGGGAAAGGCCAAGGTGACTTTGGAATTTATGCACATTAAACCATAGAATGAATGTGATGATGTGTCTGCTTTCAAAAACATTCAACAAGTGAACAATAAACATTGCACAAAAGACTATTCATCAAACAATGCTCCACCTTTCTAAAGTCTCGCTCATCCTTCCATCTGGCTGGAACATTTCGAACAAAAGATTTTAGTGAGCATAAATGTCAGAGCATTAACAAGAAAGGAAAGTTGATGTCTACACAATGATGTGAATGATTCACCAATATGTTTTCCTGCAGGGATAGGGGCCGAGGTTTTGCAGTCTGGAAGCTGGCTGTGGGACACCTGTAATGGCATTGCTTGAGAACCAGTGTTGGGAAGAGGAATGCCAATACCTTGAGAGAAGAACCTATCTTTAAACTGTATAATCCTGGTAGAACTCTCCTGGGACTGGGCAAATAATGGATTGTATTTCTACCGTGACTAGGATTATATTGCTGCCATCAATGCCTCCAGATCCATTCTAACAGAAATGATTAACTCCTGCATGGTAGCATCTGCCCATTGATGGCAACAGTCTGCTCCTAGTTATCAGATCTCTGTTGATGCAAAATAAAAGTCTGCTCCAGATGGCAGTTGTCAGTTCACGGGTGCCACCTTTACACTAGGAGGACACAGTCTTCTCCCAGTAGCAACCTATTCCTGGTTGCTATTTCTCTGATTTTGAATAACGTTAGTCTTCTCCCACATGATAGCAATCAGAGCTCTGAATGGAATGGTCTGAGATTCAGAAAGTCACAAAGCCCCTGATTTTATCTCAGTTGGAAGCTAAAACCTGTACCATCAGCCACTGTCTGGTGGAGTGTCAAAGTCATCTGGTATCACAGTGTGCAGCACTTCCAAATGGAAAACTGACATGTTCTGCCTTCACATTAGGTTCTGCAAGTGAATAGAGATGGACTTTCCCATGGTCTTTGACCTCTCATATTCCATCAAACAGATTAGACCATCCTCCAAATGGGTTTTGGTATTTAGTCTCTGGAACTTCCTAGTACAGAAGACATCGCTGCTGCATTCCACCTTATCCAACAAGATATTCAGCTCAGAATCAGTAAAGCAGGGACATGCTTCCTCTCCTGCTGACCCTCCCTTGCTGTTCTTCACCACTTCCAGCGATACTATGGTTTAGTGGAAAACAAAAATCAGTTGGTGGCTCAATTGATCAAAAGGTACACTTTTATTAAATAACAATCTGGCCCTGCATATTAACACTTTAATGACAGCTTTGCATACTTAAAATGTGTTCATATATTTTCATAGGATCATAATGGAATATTGCATTTAATCCTCACTGATATGAACAGGTTCAGGTTAATTGGACAACATAGATTAAGTATTCTTATTTGGAAGTGATCCATTTATGAGGCTTGGATCCTTTTTGTAATATGGACACATCAAATTTTTTTGCAGTTCAGTTTTGTCTTTATAAAAGTATGTCCTTGTGTATGACTTGCTTTCTTTTTGGATGGGGTATTAACCTGTGACACTACCTTTTGAGATTTGATTAGCTACATTCCCAGATTTCTTTGCTTCTCCATCCTTTTTGGACTTTTATTTTGCAAGGAGTACTGTGATCCTTGTTATTCCAACCAAACTAGACTACTTTATACTTAACTATATTGAAATTAATTTACAATCATTTCTGCAGATTTATTAATATTACCATGTTTCCAGGCTATGTTCGTGAATCAGCTGCTGGATTGAATCGTGAATGTCCATGTAATAATCCTCAGTGTCCTAAGCTCTAGTTGCACCCACTTTTCCGGATACTCTTAATTTTGCAAGCGATATTGACCCTTTGTCTCCTCTCTTGTTTTCTGCACAAAACCAGCAGAAACACCTGGAACTTTTCTAATTTGTGATTGAATGTGTTCAGTTATTCATCTTCAGGTTTCATTGCATTATAATCTCACTTGAAAACTTACCTGCTGGTAACTACTGTTAATTACAGCGTATATTATAGGTTCACAATCATTGTCATAAATACTGCATATTTTAGTCTGATCTATTATTTGGTTTTGGTTGGGCTAATATTGTACTTGATTGCAAAACCATGTTCCTCCATATCTTGATAAAGTTCCACTCAGTGGATTCTGAGGAATGTCCTGCTACCTTTTGTCATTCTAACTTTTCTAATTCATGTCATGTAAGCATTTATATGTCCATTTGTGATGGATATTAGCATTCAGGTATTACTTGGAAGTGTATGTTTATGTCTGATCTCATAAACCAAGCAGACCCATACCTGGTTAGTATTTTGATGGGAATACCAGATGCAGTAGGCTTTACATGGAGAAGACATGGCTCGAAGTCATTCTGCCCAGAAGTCAGCTCCAATACTAAGTATTTTGTGGCATCTAACATGCTCCACCAGTCACAGTGCCTTCCAGATTGACTTTGATTTTGATCCCTAGAACCTATGCTGACCTCGGACCAGAGAGAGAAAAGAGGGTTCACTAACCAGTCATTGTGGTGTCTAATGGACACTATATTTTAGGGCAGTACTTTAGATGTAGACTGGAAATTAAATATCAAATGTCCATGCACTGGGTGTTATATTTTGGGTTTATCACACTGTACAGCTCCAGATTTGGGACACAAGAGAGATTGCAGATGCTGGAAATCTGGAGCAATACACAAAAAATGCTGGAGGAACTCAGCTGGCCAGGCAGCATCTATGGAGGGAAATGAACAGTTGACGATTCGGGCCAAGACCCTTCATTAGGACTTCATTGAATACTCCATTGAGTATCATACAGCCTGTGAGGCACCAGTATTGAGGATAATTGTGGTGGAGGTGTTGCTGCCTATCCTTACTGATTACGGTCTGTTGGTCAGGAAGTCAAGGATCCCGTTGCAGAGTGAAGTGCTGAGTCCTAGTCTAGGAGTTTGGAAATGAGTTTGTTCTGAATTATGGTATTGAAGGTGGAGCTATAGTCAATAAATAGTAGTCTGACGTAGGTGTCTTTGTTATCCAGATGTTCCAGAGATGAGTGTAGGATCAGGGAGATGGCGTCCACCCTGGACCTGTTTCGGAGGTAGGCGAATTGCAGTGGTTTGAGGTTGTCTGGGAGGCCAGAGTTGATGTGTGCCATGACCAGCCGCTTGAAGCACTTCATGGTGATGGATGTCAGAGCCACCGGGCGGTGGTTATTAGGGCCTTATTTTACTTTGGCACCGATATTATAGTGAGATTCCTAAAACAGATGGGAACCACAGATTGGAGTAGGGAGAGGTTAAAGATGTCTGTGAATACTCCCGCCAACTGATTTACACAGGATCTGAAGATATGGCAGCGGCCTCCATCTGAGCCAGTCGCTTTCCACGGGTTCGCTCTCAGGTAAGCTGATCTGACAGCTGCAGCTGTGACTGTGGGTACAGATGTGTTGGATACTGTTGGGTGGTATCATTTCATTGCCCTTCTGTTCATAACATGCAGAGAGTGCAATGAGCTCATCGGGGAGGGATACGTTGTTATCAGTGATACTGCCCGACTTCGTTTTGTAACCCCTTATAGCATGCAAGCCTTGCCACAACTGACGGCTGCTCTGGGACTCTATTTTGGTCTGGTATTGTCTCTTGGCATCCATGATAGCTTTACAAAGGTAGTACCTTGATTTCTTGTATAGGTGAGGGTCACCCGATTTGAATGCCGCGGATCTGGACTTAAGTAGGGAGTGGATCTCTTGGTTCATCCATGGTTTATGGTTGGGTAACACCCAAATTGACCTCTTTGGTATGCAGTCCTCAACACTCTTGCTGATGAAGTCTGTGACAGAGGTGACATAGTCATATAGCTTTAGACCCATTCTAAATTTTGTAAAATATTCTCCATGTTTAGATCAGATTCTTTTGTTTGTACTAGAATTCCATAAAGATATTTAACACATTCCTATAGTAGAGGGATGATAGTGTCATTCAAATTTGGTCCAGTATAAGTTTAAAAATTTTAGTAAAATGTTCTGCTTAAAGATAGGGCCATATTGTGGATAAACTGGGTAACACAATCAAATAAGAAAATGATTAAAATTAGATCTGATATATTTTTAACAGTTTGCTATAATTCATTGGATACCAAGCAGATGAACTCCTCATATTAGCTGACAGATTTCAGAAAATACACAAGACAAGTGAATGCTCAAATGTTTCACAAGTCTAATGTTTGTTAAAATGTTATTTTGTAATAATTGATATAATGTTAACTTCCTAAAACAATTAATTTTTGCAATTGACTTACAGCTGACCAGGCCAAAGGGCTCTTAGTCCTGAATTCTGAATACTCACAGATATGTACACTTCTGTACATTTACAATATATCTGCTCAGGCTTCATGCAGCAATGCCGGGAACCTGCATATCGGGAATCTATCACCAGCAGGGGAGGCCAGAGATTCATGTCAGGTTCTCAGTACCCAGGTTCCTGGCACAGCAAATCAGCAGCAGCAAAGAGGACAGGAGTTTGTGCCAAGTTCCTGGCAGAACAGCACTGTCAGTAATGCATCTAATCTGCTGTAATGACCCCTTTTATTGTTGATTCTATTAGCACTCTTGTTCCTGGAATACATCCTGAGCTTAAGTAAGGTACTGTACCAGCAAATAAGCATGAAATTATTCAAAACCAAGGTGGAAGTTCTATTTCTTAATCATTTGTCCCAGCTAATGTACTGAGTCTTCACATCTGGAATTTCCTTAGCTATAGCTCAGTTCTTTTCCTTTGTGTCATTGGGTTGCACTCATTTGACTCATTATGGTTTTTACGGTAATTGGTAGTTCAGGGATATCACACCCAAATCTAGTAAATCCTCTAGATTTACATTCAAACCATCTCTCATTCGTTTATGTGAGGCATTGCAAGGAGGCTTTTCCTGACAACTGTGGTTTTGGTAGGTGTATACAGTAGATTCCAGGGTTAATTGCACATTTAGTGATCCATAATAATAAAAGCTGTTCTTGTTCTCACACTTTATGGTCCTGTCATTTCCATGGTATATTTCAGCCCCTTCTGTTTCCAAATGAAACCACATTTGTCTTTTGAGTGCTCATGTCATTTGATCAGGTGGCAGCATCCTCAGTTGTACAACATTCTTCTTGGTTTGGTCTTCTAGTTCAGGGTAAAAGTCAAAGTCGAGTTTGTCATATGCAGGAGTACATGTATGCACAGGTGCAATGAAAAGCTTACTTGCAGCAGCATCACAGGCACATAGCATCAGATACACAACATTCACAAGGAAAACATAAAGTATACACAATTTTTACAAGAAAGGACACAATTAGAACAAAAAGAACAAAGTCCATTCTAGTGCAAAGTAGTCATAGTGTTGCTATACTGAGGTAGTGATTAGGGTTGTGCAGGTTGTTTCAAGAACTGATTGGTTGAAGGAAAGTAGCTGTTCTTGAGTCTGGTGGTGTGGGACTTTAGTCTTCTGTACCTCCTGCCCAATGGTAGCTGTGAGAAGATGGCATGGCCCGGATGGTGGCGATCTTTGATGATAGATGCAGCACCTCATGCAGATACTACCGATGGGGGGGGAGGGATATGCCTGCGGTGCATTGGGCTGAGTCCACTACTCTCTGCAGCTTCTTACATTCCTGCACATTCGAATTGCTATATCAGACCTTGATGTAACCAGTCAGGATACTCCCAGCATACTTCAGACAAACTAGTGGGTTTGTCAGGAATTGGTGAATATCATTCCCCCTCACTACCTTTGTGTTTTCTATTCTAAGCAGGTGATTCAGTACGGTTCATTTCATAAGATTAGGAATTAGTTACATCAGTCCCAATAACTTCTGGCTCCCTACTTTGTCGTATTTGCATGTAAGTGATCAGAATGTAACCAAATACCTAATCTTATATGGCTGTGCATCATAATAATTAGAGCCCTAACAAACATTTATTGGTTATCCCAGTGGGAAGTTGATCGCCACCTGCATTGTTGGCTGCTTCAAAGCATTTAGTCTGTGTGGCTTTCACCTCCCTGATTCCCTTCAATAAGTTGCATGCAGGCTTAACCATTTCTGGGACCCGTGTTCACTTTCTCAATTTCTCAACTAAGTGCTATAGGTCACATTTATCTCGTGCTAAAAATGGACTGAAAATTTTTCTGTGTTCATATCAAATATTCCAAAGCATAACCTCTCCTCAGCCTTCTAAGTCTTTATAATTGATTTGTCTCAAAGAAATTTATGTGCTTTAACTTATCTCTTATATGTTTCAAAATCAGTTTCTCAATGGATTATGTCAGTGCCTCATCTTTCTCTGTCCTGAGCCACAGTAAACCATTTCACAATATGCTTTTGTCAATGAACTGTGCTTGTCAAGTGAGAATTTGACAAATTTGCTTTCTCAGACTTGTTGCTTCTCTCGCAACCAATCATATTTGCATACTCACAGCAGTATCCCAGCCTTTCAGATATTCTTCAAAAAAATATTAAGAATCTGGAGATCTAGTCTTGTCCCTCCAGGTCTCAAGTAGCAGACAGGTTATCAAAATCAGTTCCCTTAAAATGTTCATAGATAAAGACAAATTTCTTTAAAAGTAAATACTTACTTACTATTCATAACAACACATTTTCTAACTTGAAAATCAAACTAAGATATGTTGATGAATTACACCCAGGTAATTCAATCCTATTCAAAAACAATTTTGGGAAACTTTCCATTGGTGGAGTAACTTCCCCTTTTGTGATTGAGAACATACTTATTGCAAAGGAGGATATTTGGCCTATCAGTTCTATGCTGGCTCTCAGCACAGCAGTCTCATCAATACCATGTCCCTCTCCAATTTCCCTGTAGTTCTGAAACTTATTCTCTCTCACATGCCCATCAACATCCAAAATGTGATGGAATTTCTTTACCATCTTACTCAGTAGCCCAAGAATAAAAAGCACTGTCTAATACAGTGTTTCCCTTAAATATTTAAAGTATTAAATCACCAACACAGACTTTTTTTGATTATTTTAGTCCCAGAATTGTCCCAATATATTGTGCCTTTGTTCTTTTCCCATTTCTAAACTAAAACCCCTTTTGATGGATTGATTACAGATTTGAAAAGAAATAAAATCTTGTTCTTATTTCATTCTTTACTAATTTGTTATGTTGATTAATACCTTTCTTTCCCAAACAAGTTTCTGGTTCCTTACTTTTAGGGATGTGGGAGGAGTCAGTCCACAAATGGATTTACAGTAATTTATTGTGTGTTAATGAGTGTTCAAATGAATAAATAATACTAATTTTAACAAAATCAATTTCATAACTGTGGTTGAATTTAACTGTAGTTGAGCTCAGTTTTTTTAAAAAGACTGAATTGATTTAAACCAGGCAACGTAACTTTAGAGCAAAAATAGAGAAGGCAGGAAGCGCTTATCAGGTCACTGTAACTTTGATTTTTTTTCTTCAAGACCACATGCTATCTCTAATTCTCCATAATGGTCAGAACAGTGATTAAGGAAACGTATCAATGCCTGTAATTAAAACGTTAATCTTTAGTCATTCATTAAAAGTTCCTTCCAAGATTGGGTATACAGACTTCAAAAAATCTTAACAAATTAAGAAATGCACACCACTTGAGACAATTTAGAAACATGGATCCATATGATGGGTTAGAAATTCAAAAGTTTGTTAACTTTTCAGGACCATCCAAGTTCATGGGCCAAAACAATCATACTATTTAGATCAGTTAAAAAAAACAAAAACAGAATATAAAGATATAAAAACACTTAAAATAACTGACAAGGCTGCAAAGGATTAACAGTTTTCATGTCTCAGCATAACATTGACTGATCATGTAAACAAACAGCAGACACTTCTTAAAGATGTACTTGCATGTAAGGAAAACCCATGCAAAAACTTGACATACTTTCGTACAAATTGAATCTAGGTTCCTTTCACTACCTCAATAGCATCAATGCTGGTTACCATCATATCATTTATGTAACTCAGGTCAGCATCAAATTCTGAAAAGATCCACCTCCTGGGTTATGGATGATATCATCCACATCATCACTCTGCCCAGGTGGAGTTATTTCTATTGCTGCCACCAGTACCTGTTATTTGCCCTACCTCTCTTGTAGCTCTACCTCAGGGTAACACAAAGAATGGTCCATCTCTTGTGGGAGATGATTGATGGCTTCCCTAATACACCCTACCTGCATCCTCCAACTTATGTTTAAGGCCCACATTTATAGACTGGCTCTTTTTCAATATATCTTTCATATTTTGCCATGCCTAAAAATGCCAGCAGCCTGTAAGACTATTACGCTTAGTGTGAAGGGAACTTTTGGGGGGGGGGGGGGTATATAAACTTTTACTAGATTTTTCAACTTCTTGGCAAAAAACAAAACAAGGGTCCCCATGCTCATCTGACACCCAGCTTTCCTGAAATTTTGAATTACCAAGCCAACCTGAACCATATTTACAACGCTGTTGTGTAATTGCAGTAGCTTGCATCAACCTCATTCTGCTCCTCTAATATATCATATTTATATCATGCTACCCAGATATCTTCTCATTCTAAGCAAGGAATACCTCATAAACCCACTCTGCACAAATCCAGGCAGTGTACATCATCAAACTCATTGCAAGACCTGTTCCCCAATGAATGCCACTGTAACCTGAAAAGATGCTCTCAGATATTTATTCAGACACTTCAGTAACAATGTCTGTACTTGTGGATTGATACCCTTATTTCTCATTTGAACTTTGAATTATTCCCAAAGATTCCTGTTTGGCACTTTGGGTGTACTTTAAAGAGGCATTATCAGTCAGCATAACTAGCAGTCCATGGAAATCTACCAGTGATCAAGTGATAACCACTGTATCCAGTGACCTGTACAGACTAATACTTGGTTTCAGTGTTTGTCAGATCCAGTTTAGGGTGCCTCTGTAAGATTCTGCCAATTGTAATTTATTTTAGTTTCAAATTTTTAATTTTAATTTATCTGAAGAAATTGCATCTGGTACAAAGAAACAATACTTAACAAAGATGATAGTCACAGTCTGATCCTCAGGACCTCGGAGGCTCACCCACTGAGTGACTTTGGTTTCTTTTCTTCCTACTAGGTTCTGTTCGCTGCAGGTCTGTCTTCTAAGTCACACATGGAATAAGCTACTTTATTCCTTAACTCAAAAAGTACATATTATGCTTTATTTGTTATCAGCCCTGTTCCTTCTTTCTCAGACTGTGCTACAGATGATCTTGGACTTCCACCTAACAGTCCTGTACTTTGCCACAAATGTCCTTGTTCCAGTGATGAAGCCTTTAATTCCATCTTTTGTTCTTCACCTCTTAGCTCATTTGTTTTAAAAACCATCCTTTATTAGTCCATTCCTTCTGCAATTCATTAAAATCCTAATCCAAGAACACTCTCTGCCCTTCATAATCTACAGGTTATAAACATGTTCCCACTTTAGCCTTTCTCTGCAGTTGGCATCACTTTTGCCGTAATCGACCACCATTCACAATATGAATTTGGCCATTTCATGGGTAGAGTTCCAGGGAGTACAAACCTGCCGATTGTCCCTAGGCTACCCACCTCCCCACCACCTCAGGATGACAGCATACATGATCTCACCATCACTTGCCAGTGCAGACTGCTGCCACTCATGACAAGAAGTGCAGTGCAAAGCCAGGTCTTCTGGGACCAGAGTATCTTAAGGCTATTGTCCAATTCTATCTGTAAGCTCTCCAATATAAGCAAGTAGGATACCATCATCTTATTCAGTCATCTTCCTTTTGCCATCACTGATTCTCATTAAGGGCTAGCTGTACACATATGTGGATGTTTCAGACTTGAGGAACAAGACTATTTATGACTGTACATCCTTGTCACCCAGTAACTGGAGTTTGACTTGCCATGAATGGCAATACAAATGATATACGGGGCTGCTTTAGAAAGAAGGAATTGCAACAGCACTGAGGATTCCTGGAACTCTCCTGCAAGTTGTGCTGCTTGTGGTCACATTCCAGCTGCATGCTGAGAATTGAATGCCAAGTTCATGTGAGGTGCAGACAAGGAATGCCTGACAGTCAGCAGAACATTTCATGAGGAGGTCTGCAATCCAAACAATCTCTTGTGCTTAGAAGTCTTGCTGGTCTATTGCAGGAGGGATTGGGAAGAAGCTAAGCTAAGTTGCCACAGTCACATTGACAACCAAAAGCAATGTGGTCCTTGCCCTTCTCTGAAGTTGCAACTGTGGTCCTACATCATCTCCACTATTCTCGAAGTCATAGAGAATTCCAAGGAGAAGGCCTACCAGAACATCCATCCCCAGGGATAACTGGAAGTCAAAATAATAAACTTTTGAATCATCAGAAATGTCTTTCAATGATCACCTGAAGCCACAGCAAGCACCTACAAACATGTCAACATTTGAAGGCAGCCAGAAGCTAACCTGTAAGTATTTCTTGATCGCTTTAACTAGCTCCAGCAGGAGAATTCTGCAGACATTAATATCATGCTCAGCTCCATGAGATTAAGCAAACATGAGGTCATGGTGCAGAATTTGAAAATGGCACTGTGAAGTTAAGTCAGCATTGAACACTGATTGGTGTCATAACTTCCTGCTGGGTCCATGGTGCAATCCCTTTATCAAATGGCCTTTATTGCAGTTCTTGTCAGAAACATGTGTAAGATCTTGGCTGATATTTTTGAGCATTAGAAAGTCATGTTGCAACTTCAGTTAATAGGCTCCAGGGAACAATTTCTCACTGATCTCTTCAACAACACTTTGGGAATGACCTGGGTAAAACCCCTTTGTACCCCTTGGCCCAATGATCAATCAATGTGGGTTTAACTACTGAGCTCTGTATGGTGAAACTTTTTAATAGAGTACAATTGATCAGGTTAATTATCAGAGAAATATGCTGACTCAGAATATAAAACCAAACTTGATCTTTGTCTCTTTACACCAAGATAAATGATAATACACAAGCAATCACGTACAGAACTGTGCTGATTAAAGGTGCCAGCTGTCATTTTGTTGTTCTCTTTCAGCTGCTGAACAATCTCATCTGAATTTCTAGAGGTATCTGTTTTAACTCAACATGGAAACTGGCATGAAGTCTTTAATTTTCGCAGCTCTGACATCTTTCTTGGTAACTGTGGTGAGATGTGTGCCAATCCAACAGACCCACAGCAACAAGAAGCCAAATAAACTCTTGTTGATCTCTTTCGATGGATTTCGTTGGGATTATGATCAGGACGTGGAGACACCACATCTGGATTATTTGGTAACCAAGGGAGTAAAGGCAAAATATATTAATCCACCTTTTGTCACCATGACATCGCCTTCACATTTCACAACCATCACAGGTGGGATTTCAGTGTAAAATAACAAACTTAGAATGAAAAAATTGAATAGATTGAACTTGCTCAATGTTGCTAATTTACTGTTTTATTCATAACTGAATGTAGACAAAATTTAGAATGAAAAATATTAGAATGAGACTTGCTGGTAAATGTAGTAGTTGAGTATCAGAATGCCGGACTACAGAGCTGGCTGACAGATTCTTGCTGGTGAATCTGTAACTGTATTTTGCCACTGAACTTCACATCCAGGATCTATGAGCCTATTTATTTGAAGGTAGATTTCCTGACTGTGAATAAAAAGATTAAGAATAAGTTAAGTTACATTATTTTAAAATATTTGTGTTTTCTATAATGTTTTAATTATTTAACAAGGAGTTATGTTAGAATGGTCTTCGAACTGAAGCATTAAATTTGTTTCTCTTTCCACAGTTACTGCTTGACTTGCTGAGTGTGTCCAGCATTTTCCAATTTTGTTTCAGGATAGTAGGATCTTGGAAGCATTGGTGCTTCCTCTGTGGTCAACATTGCACTTGGCTGATTTTGGAGATTTAATGGGGCATTGTCGAAGAAGCCTTAGTAAGTTGACGTAGGGCACTCTGTAGGTGATATACTCTGCTGGTAGTATACTCTGCAGACATTGTGTGCAATGGTGGATAGAGAATGGTTAAAGTTCTTTTTAATTACCCTCAGGACAAAATGGATAAGAAAATAGTTTAATAAATTTCTAATATGGTTTAAATTCTTTTACAGTATCATGCTTTTAATCTCTGATCTCTAGGCTGTAAACTGGGATGAAAGGGCATATTTTATCATTTGGCTTTCAAAGCAGACCAAATGGTCTGTCAGCACTTTCTTTTATTACTATTGTTGTAAAAAACAGGAGTGGATTCATTAAGATGGAGAAGATTTTGTCAAAGAACAATTGATCTGATTTTTGCTCATTGTTCTCCTTCATTATATTTATTTTGTTTAGTCTGATTAAGGAACTTCCTCACTGTTTCTAATTATAGTAAAAGGTGTACATTGCTGGCAGCCCTACTGCACATGACCATTATTTCATTTTCCCAGCAGGTGCAAAACCTTTTCTTTGAAACCCAAGTGAGAATAATGGCGTTTTATTGTAGATTACACAAATGTATCTGTAAAATTGAAGACCTGTTGATAATATTTCTAGAATTCCAAGAACTCTACAAATAATTCAACTGCAGTTGCAACCATTTTGCCAACATCAAAATAGACACAGGAATGGATAAAGGAGATCATTGCTGGTTCAAGTATGCACAGAGTATATACAGATTAATAACAGTAGCACAAAATGTTATAGGTGGGAGGGATTATTTTGTTGCCACTTTACTGTAACTAGGTTAAATGGTTAACTTTCTAGAGATGCTAAGTGTTAAATATCTTGGATTCATAAACATATAGAGTCATACAGTGCCAAAACTGTCCCTTCTGCCCAGTGAATCCTCACCAACCATTAAGTACCCATTTATCCTAATCCCATTTTATTCTCCCCACATTCCCATCAATTTCCCCCAGATTATACCACTCTCCTTCACCCCATGGGCAGTTTACAGTGACTAATTAACCTACCAATGCACAGGTCTTGGGATGTGGGAGGAAACCCACAGAGTGCCTCTACTAACTCCACTACTGTGCTGCCTATGAAAAATTTCCAGAACACAAGGAATCCACAGATTTAAAACATGATATGTACTTCTTAGCTTCCAACTACTAAACAAGATATTAATGATTTTAGGCTGGGGCAGGTTATAACACAGTGATTTGCAATTTAGTTAGTTGATTGAATGTATTTTATTTGGATTTGCAGCTCTCTGCCCTATGTTGGTCCAGTAGCTGAAGTTACATTTGTTTTCTTTCACAGGACGGTGGATTGAAGATCATGGAGTTGTTCACAATATGTTTTACGACACGAAAACCCTGTTTAAACTACCACATAAACTTACACTGAAGAAGACAGTGTGGTGGGATAATGGAGTACTTCCTTTATGGATCACAGCTCAAAACCAGGTTTGTTCATACTTTGACCTCCCTAACTGTAGCACTTGCAGCAAATCATCCATTAACCAAATTAAATAGAATCGTAGAATTGTACAGCACAGAAACTGGCCCTCAGATCACCTTGTCCATGCCAACTGTGATGCCCACATTATGCCCATATCCCTCTACGCCTTTCCTATCCAAGTACCTATCCAATGCCTTTTAAACACTGGAATTGTATCTGTCTCTACCACCTTCTCTGGCATCTTCTTCACCACCCTCTGTGTGAAAAACTTACCTCTCAGATCTCCTTTAAATCTTTCTCCTCTCACCTCAAACCTTTGATCTCCAGTTCTAGACTTCCCTGCCCTAGGAAAAAGATTCTATCTCTCCTATCAATGCCCCTCATTCTTTTATAAGCCTGTGTAAGGTCATCCTCAGGCTCCTATGTTAACGAGAATAAAGCCAACTTAACCAATCTCTCTTCATAACAGCCTTCCATTCCAGGAAATACTGTGTTGAATCTCTACTACATTCTCTCTATTGCTACCACATCTTCCCTGTAATACGGCAACCAAAACTGTATACAATACCCTTAGTGCAGTCTAACCAATGTTTTGTACAGCTGCGACATGACATCCCTACTCTTATACTCAGTGCCATGGCCTATGAAGGTAAACATACCAAATACCTTTATCACTACCCTATTCACCTGAGTCATCACTTTCAGAGAGTTGTGGACTTGCACCCCAAGGTCTATCTGTACAGTGTTGTTATAAGTCATAGATAGCGAAGAACATTGTCTAAGGATACAGTGGGACATAGATCAGCTGGAAAGTTGGGTAGAGTGGTGGCCAGTGGAATTTAATCCAGGCAAGTGTGATGTAATGCCAGTTCTGATGCAAGGTCATCCACCAGTAACATTAACTCAACTTTTCTCTCTTCACAGATGCTATCTGATCTGCTGTTTCCAACATTCTCTTTTATTCCAGATTTCCAGCAACTGCCTCTCACAGTTCCGATACCGTCTTTTATTCTCTGTATTGTCCTCAGTCATCTCCCTCTTTCTGCACTTCTCCAGGCAGATCAGCTGTGATTAACAAATATTTATCACCCTCTCTTAAATGGCACCAACAACATTTTCGTTGCCTGGGTAATCTTGGTTTGCACCATAACACAGGCATTCCATTTGCTCTCTCCACCGTACCATCCCTTTGTATCTTAAAATTATTTCCTCAGGTTTCCAATTCATCGACCTGTTGTTGACAGAAGAGCCTGCAGATGCTGGAATCTGGAGCAAAAAAACGAACTTCTGGAGGAACTCAGTGGGTCAAGCAGCGTCTGTGGAGGCAAAGGGATGGTGGACATATTGGGTTGAGACCCTGCTTAAGGACTTGGGGTGGAGATAGAAGACAGCCATAATAAAGAGATCACAAGATAAGGGAGCAGAAGTAGGCCATTTGGCCCATCGAGTCTACACCATGAGCTAAACTAATACTATTCCTATCTAGCCCCAATTTCCGGCCTTATCCCCATATCCCTTGATAGCTTGACTAATTAGATACCTATCAATCTCCTCCTTAAACGCCCCCGAGAGGTGAAAGGGAAGGGTGAGACAGGGGCTGGTAGGTGGTAGGTCAAACCAGGTGAGGTGGGGGATGATGGGCAGATGGAGCCAGGTGCGGGAGGAGGAGGGGGAGCAGTTTATTGGTATTGGTATTGGTTTGTTATTGTCACTTGTACCGAGGTACAGTGAAAAACTTGTCTTACAAACCGATCTTACAGGTCAATTCATTACACAGTGCAGTTACATCAAGTTAGTACAGAGTGCATTGATGTAGTACAGGTAAAAAAAAACAATAGCAGTACAGAGTAAAGTGTCACAGCTACAGAGAAAGTGCAGTGCAATATGGTGCAAGGTCACAACAAGGTAGATCGTGAGGTCACAGGTCATAGTTCATCTCATTGTATAAGGGAACTGTTCAATAGTCTTATCACAGTGGGGTAGAAGCTGTCCTTAAGTCTGGTGGTTCGTGCCCTCAGGCTCCTGTATCTTCTACCCGATGGAAGAGGAGAGAAGAGAGAATGTCCCGGGTGGGTGGGGTCTTTGATTATGCTGGCTGCTTCACCAAAACAACAAGAGGTAAAGACAGAGTCCAAGGAGGGTAGACTGGTGTCCGTGATGCGCTGGGCTGTGTCCACAACTCTCTGAAGCTTCTTGCGGTCTTGGGCAGAGCAGTTGCCATACCAAGCCGTGATACATCCTGATAGGATGCTTTCTATGGTGCATCGGTAAAAGTTGATGAGAGTCAAAGGGGACAAACCAAATTTCTTTAGCCTCCTGAGGAAGTAGAGGCGCTGATGAGCTTTCTTGGCCATGGCATCCACGTGATTTGTCCAGGACAGGTTGTTGGTGATGTTCACTCCCAGGAACTTGAAGCTGTCAACCCTCTCGACCTCAGCACCATTGATGTAGACAGGTGTATGTACACCGCCCCCTTTCCTGAAGTCAATGACCAGCTCTTTAGTTTTGTTGACATTGAGGGAAAGGTTATTGTCATGACACCATTCCACTAAGCTCTCTATCTCCCTCCTGTACTCTGATTCGTCACTGTTTGAGATATGGCCTACAATGGTAGTATCATCTGCAAACTTGTAGATGGAGTTAGAGCAGAATCTGGCCACACAGTCATGAGTGTATAGGGAGTAGAGTAGACGGCTGAGGATGCAGCCTTGAGGTGCACCAGTGTTGAGGATAACCGTGCCGGAGGAATTGCTGCCTATCCTCACTGATTGCAGTTTGTTTGTTAGAAAGTCAAGGATCCAGTTACAGAGGGAGGTATTGAGTACTAGGTCTCAGAGTTTAGTGACAAGCTTGCTTGGTATTATTGTATTGAAGGCAGAGCTGTAGTCAATGAACAATAGTCTAATGTAAGTGTCCTTACTGTCCGGATGCTCCAGAGCTGAGTGAAGGGCCAGGGAGATGGCATCCGCTGTGGACCTGTTTCGGCAATAGGCGAATTGCAATGGGTCCAGATTGTCTGGTAGGCTGGAGTTGATGTGTGCCATGACCAACCTCTCAAAGCACTTCATGATGGTGGATGTCAGAACCACTGGTCGGTAGTCATTGAGGCATGTTACCTTGCTTTTCTTTGGTAGCGGGATGATAGTGGTCTTCTTAAAACAGGAGGGAACCTGAGATTGAAGCAGGGAGAGGTTGAATATGTCTGCGAATACTTCTGCCAGCAGATCAGCACAAGATCTGAGCATGCGGCCCGGGACACCATCTGGGCCAGGTGCTTTCCTCGTGTTCACTCTTCGGAAGACTGATCTTACGTCCTCCACTGTGATCACACGTTCAGCTGCGTTGGTGGCTGTCAGAGTGGATGGTGGCAATCCACTTCCTTTTTGTTCAAAACGTGCACAGAATTCATTAAGTTCATCAGGAAGCGATGCGCTGTTATTAGCTATGCAGCCTGACTTTGTCTTGTAGCCTGTTATGGCATGTAAGCCCTACCATAACTGGCGGCTGGTCAGGGACTCTATTTTGAGTTGGTATTGCCTCTTGGCATCCCTTATAGCTTTACGAAGGTCATACCTCGCTTTCTTGTACAGATCAAGATTACCAGATTTGTGTGCAGCAGTCCTCTCCTTCAGTAGGGATTGGATCTCCCGGTTCATCCATGGCTTCCTGTTCAGGAATACCCGTATTGTCCTCTTTGGTACACAGTCCTCCACACACTTGCTGATAAAGTCTGTGATGGTGGTGGCATACTCATTAAGGCTGGCAGCTGAGACAAAGGCTGGTGATGATAGGTGGAAACAGATAAGGAAAACAAAATGGGCTGATGGAGTCAGGTAGGGGGATAAGAGGGTTAAGGTGGCTGTAATGTAGAACCAGATACAGAAGGGATGATGGACAGATGGGGGAGGGGACAGGAAAAGTAGGCTAGGGAGAAGAAACCCAGGTGAATAGGTGTGCGGGTGTTGAGCAGATGGAACCAGTTGGGGGACGTTAATGAATCTAGGTAATGGGGGGGGGGAGCAGGGGAAGAATAGAAAGGATGAACAAATGGAGAGAGAAATAGGTGGACCAGTAGGAGTGGGAAAGGGTTCTAGGGAGTGTGAGTTATATAGATGACAAAATGGTCGCCTAGTCCACGCTTGGTCTTGCCAAATGCAATAGAGGAGGTTGGAGGAGGTGTGAATCTCTGTCTCACCTGGAAGGACTGTTTAGGTCCCTGGATGGTGGTGAGGAAGGAGATGTAGGGACAAGTGTTGCACCTCCTACGATTGCAGAGGAAAGTGCCAGGGGATGGGGAGGGATGGAAGTTCACATAATCTAGCAAAGTTTTTCTCACATCCAACTCACGCAATAATGCCAATAGTAATGCAACACCCAGAGTTTGTTTCTAATGCAGTTTTTAATCAAAATTAAAATCAAAATCACTACAGATGCTGGAAATCCAATGTAAAAACAGGCAATGCTGGAAACACTCAGCAGGTCAGGCAGATACATGGAAAGAGAAACTGACAAAGTGTCTGAGGCCTGAAACAATAACTCAATTTTTGATTTTCATTTACCATTGAATTCACTGCCATCTCTCTTCCAGGAATGCCAACCTTGAAGAAATTCTCCTCTACTCTCTAACAAGCTAAATTGTGACAGAGGTATTACTCTTTCACAGAAATGTCAGCTTTTAATAATGCTGGAAGATCAAACTGAGCATTATTCAGAGGCTAAGACACATTTCCCTTGTGGTCCTTAGCAGAGCGCTTCACAGTGCTGTCATACAAACCTCATTTGGATGGACCCAAACTGAGCTTGCAGTCACCACGTCATCAGATGGTTTCCACACTTCCCCACATCCCCCCACCCCCAACCAAATTAACTTACCAGAAATGCCTAAACAAATCCTGCAAAAAGTGGTTCCATGTTCATCAGATTGGAAACAGTTAAAAAAAATTAGAGAAAGACAACTGATAAAAGATGTGCCAATCATGGTAGGAAGTTGTCAGGAAGTTGTCTGTAAAGGCATGAATGTCCTCTATAGGTTCCAGCACGTTAGGGAGCCCTGCAATGCAGCCAAATGCCCATTCTAATGTTAGTGCAAAGTGACATTTAGAAAAAATGGGAGGAAAATAAAAAACAAACTACAGATGCTGGATATCTGAAATAAAACAGAAATGCTTGAAACACTCGGTGAGTCAGGCACCATCAATGGAAAGAGAAACAGTTAATATTTCAGGTCCAAGCCCCTTCATGAAAACTGGAAAACAGATGAACACAAGCTAGTTATTAATAGCAGAAAAAGGTTGGGCAGGGAGGGGTAGAAAGAAGAGAATATTTCTGACAGGGTGAAACCAAAGTCAAAGTCGAGTTTATTGTCATATGCATAAGTACATGCATGAACAGGTGCAATGAAAAATTTACTTGCAGCAGCATCATAGGCACATAGCATCATATAAGCAGCATTCACAATAAGAGCATTAAATAAGCACAATTTTTACAAGAACACAGTTAGAACAAAAATAACAAAGTTCATTTTAGTGCAAAGTAATCAAGGTGATCATAGTATTGCTAAATACTATGGGCAGGCACGGTAGTGTAGCGGTTAGCGTAAAGCTTTACAGCGCCAATGACCTGGGTTCAAATCCGGCCACTGTCAGTAAGGAGTTTGTACGTTCTCCCCATGTCTGCGTGGATTTCCTCCGGGTGCTCCGGTTTCCTCCCACATTCCAAAGACGTGCAGGTTAGTAAGTTGTGGGCATGCTATGTTAGCGCCGGAAGCGTGGTGACACTTGTGGGCTGCACCCAGAACACTACTCAAAAAGATGTATTTCACTGTGTGTTTCGATGTACATGTAACTAATAAAGATATCGTATCTTATCTTATCTAAACTGTAGTGATTAGGCTTGTCCTGGTTGGTTCAAGAACTGAATGGTTGAAGGGAAGTAGCTGTTGTTGAACCTGGTGGTGTGGGACTTCAGACTTCTGTACCTCCTGCCCAATGGGGAGCAGCGAGAAGATAAGTTAATGAGTTAATGCGGCAATTAGAAGCACATTATGCTTTGTTTGGTCATGTGTTGCTAATAACAGGGTTGTGGAACATGCCCAACAGCCAGACTATACTACAGGTCTTCCCCAGGTTATGAACACACAACTTATGTACATACAAATGAGCATTTGGGAACCAGTGGGGTGGATTTGCCGGCCACTGTGGGCTGCAGGAATCTTCTGCCACCTGGGAACTCAGGTTGTGGCTGCATTTCTGACTTGCGAACTGTTCAGGTTATAAACAGTTCACAGGAACGGAACCCTACTGTAATCTGGGGAGGACCTGTAATAGAAAAAGACCTAACAGAGCTAAACTGATGACAGGCAGAAATGGCCAGTTTTGATACTGACAGAAAGAAAGGATGAGTGACCTAAAGTTGGAGAATTTGATATCGAGTCCAGAAGGCTACAAAGTGCCCAGAGAAAAGATGTGGTGCTATTCCTCTAGCAGTGCAGGAGGCCACAGACAAAAAGGTCAGAGTGGGAGTGGGATGGTGAATTAAAGTGGCAAATATAGGAATTTCCCAATCTGTGCACATTGTCTTTGAGAAAGCTGTGAAGGTTTAGCTGCCCTCCTCTTTCTCAGATTTCTTGTCTCAGGATGCTTGCAGACTGCCATTGCTGGGTTCTGCTGTATTTGCTGCTTACTGCCGTATTGCAGAAGTTAAAAAAGCTCTATTAGCAAAGTCAGGAACCTTGCAAATTAGCTCTTGCATAAGACAGCTGCTTTCTGTCTTCAGTGTTCTTCAGAGGACAGTGCAGATACTGCCCATTGTTGGACTTTGCCACCCCCTCCGATCATTTGAGTATTCACTCATTCCTTGACAATATTGCCAGTAACTGAATAAGTGTTGGTTATATCATCGTGTGACCCTTTTATGCCAGAGCTTTGAAGAAAGATGATACTCATGAGGGAAATTTGATCCCTAGTGCCCATTGTTTCAGAATCAGAGTAGTGTTACAGAAGGATGCCTGTCAGTGGTGATTTGGAACTGGCGTTAATGAATTTTTGTGGTTTTTTTTTAGTGCTTTTTGAAACAATGTTAGGGAAACTGATACAGAAGAAATTCTGCAGATGCTGGAATCTGGAGCAACACACAAAAAGTGCTGGAGGAACTCAGCAGGTCAGGTAGCATCCATGGAGGGAAATAAACAGTCAACGTTTTGGGCCAAGACCCTTCATCAGGACTGTAAAGGAAGAGGGCAGAAGCCAGGATAAGAAGGTGGGGGGAGAGGGAGGAGTACACACAGGCAGGGGATAGGTGAGTTCAGATGATAGGCGAGTCCAGGTGAGGGGGGGGGGGGAAAGTAGTAGGTGGGGGAGGGGGAGAAGATGTAATAAGCTGAGATGTGATAGGTAAAAGAGGCAAAGGGCTGAAGAGGAAGGAATCCGGTAGGAGAGGGCAGTGGACCATTGATAACATATTAGGGAAATTGATAACATATGGATGAAGTTTCTAGGCCATTGTTTCAGTACTGCTTACTCTGAGCTTTCCAGGGACTTGCCACATCTCATCAATTTCTTGTTTTGAAGTCTTCATTCTATTTGCAATTTACTCTTGCTTTCTCCATTTGGGTCTTAAACCCTGCTACTCTTTATTCTAATGTTGTCTGCCTCTCCAAACTCTCTCAGCACCAATTTTCACACCTTTTGTAACAATCTTACTGTCACCCTGGCTGATACTGGCTAACTCATCTGGCTGATCCAGACACCTTTCTCATCTATTTTCTAGGTGCTACACATATTAAGTATATTTTCCCAATGAAGCATTATAAAAGTCATTCCTAAATTCTTTTGGGAGTGAATTTTCATCATTAGGAGAAAAAACTAATAAGTATTTTGAATTCTGCACACAGGGAAAAAAAGTTGCATCATTCCATTACCCAGGAGGAAATGTGACCTATGGTGGACAAGCAGTGTATAGATCTCTGGGGGAATCACTCACTCACCCAGATTCTAATGAAACAGAATGGAGAATAAATATTGATATGGTCTTGGATTGGTTTGAAAAGGAAGACTTCGATTTTGTGACTCTTTATTATGGAGAGCCTGATAACATTGGGCACAAGGCGGGACCAGAAACACCACAGAGGCGGGAGATAATCCGACAGATTGACAGAACCATTGGTTACTTAATATCTAGTATTGATAGGCACAATCTGAAAGACAGGCTAAATGTTATAATAACCTCAGACCACGGGATGACAACAGTAAAGAAATACCCTGAAGTTGATGAAATCAGGCTGTCAAAATTTATCAGTTTTAAAAATATTAAATTTGAATTATTAGACTATGGAGGATTTGGGATGATTATGCCAAAGAAAGGAAAAACTGAAGAAGTCTACCAGGCACTGAAGAATGCACACCCTCATTTAAAAGTATATAAAAAGGAAGAATTTCCTGAAAGATTCCACTATAGTAAAAATGATCGTATTTTGCCCATCCTTGTTTATGGAACCAATGGCTATAATGTAAATGGGGTAAGTAGCAGCTATGTTAGTTTCCTTTAAATTATTCAAGGGGTGAAATATAATCAAAGCTTATGAATCTACTTATTCTTTATATGTTCAACAATGGACTAACTGAAATTATGAATAGCAAAATAATCTGAATGTCTGTTCATTTAGAGCATGTTTATTTCTTTCAGCGCCTTGTCAACAAAGAACTTCTACACATCATTTTTATGTGTTTCCTGATTCCATCCTCAGTTCTTTCTATTTTCTTTGTCCTTTTTATTCATATTTTCAGGCAGCAGCAAGATACCAAAACAACGGCTACTTAGTCATAGTCATAGTGTAGTCATGGTGTCATACAGCATGAAAACTGGCCCTTCAGCCCACCAAGCCCATGCCGACCATTAAACACCCATTTATGGTCATCCTACTGATCCCATTTTATTCTCCCAACTTTCCCCTTTAACCCCCCACCTACACACTGGGAGCAAATTACAGTGACCAATTAACCTACCAACCTGCACATCTTTGGGATGTGGGAGGAAACCAGAGCACCCATGTGGTCACAGGGAGAACATCCACACTGACAGCACCAGAGGTCAGGACTGAACCTGGGTTGCTGGAGCTATGAGGCAGCAGCTCTACCAGCTATGCCACTATGCAGCCCTTCTTACTTTTTAATTCTGTACTCTTATTTTATTTGCTGTTTTCCTCCTTGAACAAGTCAATTCTTGCTACACAGCATTCCCAGACTGAAGACACAAGAGGCTGCAGTTGCTGGAATCTGGAGCAACAAACAATCTGCTGGAAGAACTCGGGCGGGGCGGGGGGGGGGGCGCGTCAAGCAGCATCTGTGGGAGGAAAGTAATTGTCAATGTTTCCGGTTGAAATGTTGACAATTCCTTTTCTCCCACAGATGCTGCTTGACCCACTGAGTTCTTCCAGTGGATTGTTTGTTATTTCCAGACTGAAGACAGGAATTCTCAGTAATGTAGTGTGCCTTGAAATAGAATCACTGGGCATGCCTTCATGTTTAGTTTGCCGTTCTCAGGAAGAGCACACTGAGATTGGGAGTGTATGTGTGGAAAAGTGCAAGTCCCAACTCTGGTGCCTTACATGTTACCACCAGCACACTTTAACAAACTGGTCACTTATTACTGAAACAGTTATTAGCACTTCATTTCTACTTTTTTTTCCTACTCATGCCTGTTTTTTCATCACACCATTCTCCTAGTTGGCTTCCAGGTTCCCAATGGAATTGCATCTCTGCATTTCTCTTAAGTTGCTGACTGATTTTCACACTTACAATAAAATGGTGGACACTGTTATTAGCTTTGCCATTATTTTTACAGTAAATTCAGGGCCTATATAACTTCAAGTTCAGTAAAGTGATTACAGATTTGATTGATTTATAACACAGCACCTGCAAATTTCTGGATACAAAACAAAGCAGAAATCCTCATTGTCTGTGCTATTTAAGAATGCCAAGGGGGGAAGACTGACCATTTATCATTTCAGAGAATCATCATTTACTACAACAAAGGAGATCATGGATTTGCCAATGAAGAAATGGATATGAAGATCATTTTCCGAGCATTTGGCCCAGATTTTAAGAATTCTTATCTGGCAGAGCCCTTTGACAGTATTCATATATATCCTTTGATGTGCAAGTTATTGGAAGTGACACCTGAACCGAACAATGGATCATTGACATTCACTAATGGGATGCTAGTAGATCCATCTGACAAAAGAACAGATTATCCAGGTGCTGAAAGAACTCCTTCTGTATTCATCTATATATTTTATGACATATACATGTAATTTTAAGAGGAAGATACATTACTTACTTTCAGTTGTGTGCAAACTAATACATTTTAATGTCAGCTGAAAACTTCATTGAACAGCAATTATAGAACTTCACAGCAACCGGAAAACTGCTAATAATGGCAAGTTTTGGGAAACTTTTGTGGTTAGCACTGTATGCTTGCCCTGGCCTTGGGGGAAGGGATCTAATGAGAAGAGGTGAGAGGACAAATCTAGGGAATCTGAGGTTACCTCTGGCTGTCTTCCCAATGGAGATTTGTGAAGGCCATTGGGAAGATGGTTTGTGTCTTGGTTTTCATATGGGGACATCAAAACACAAAATGAGTCAAATGCTTTGACAGCCTGCTCTATTATGACCCCAAAACGGGACAGAACTGTGAAAATATCAAGAACTCTGCATTCAGCCCAAATTTCCTTTTCCATGAAGAGTCCAAGGTTGGAGACTGACCTCCTCAAAAATCCCATTCTATTGCTTTCCACTCAAGAAGGGGAACTTGGGTCTTCTTAAGAGAGAGAGCTTCCATAACACAGCAGTGTACTCCAATTTGATTGAGGTGATTTTGTGTTTCCATTGCCAGCCTGGAAAGAGCTAAGGGAAAAAGTTGGGTAAATTAAAAACCCAAAGGTATCCTGCAAGTTGAGGCAGGGAATATAGCCAAAATATTAAATGTGTCCTTTCCCTCTGTCATCAACAATGAGACGGACTATGATGTCTCCCTTATACAATGAGATGGACTATGACCTCACGATCTACCTTGTTGTGACCTTGCACCTCATTGCACTGCACTTTCTCTGTAGTTGTGATACTTTACTCTGTACTGTTATTGTTTTTACCTGTACTACATCAATGCACTCTGTACTAACTCAACGTAACTGCACTGTGTTATGAATTGACCTGTACGAGCAGTTTGTAAGACTAGTTTTTCACTGTACCTCGGTACAAGTGACAATAATAAACCAATATCAATACCAATACCAACAGTGGACGCAGAAGATGTGAAGATTTCACTAAAAGTGGAGAGAGAAGTTATAGACAAGAAAGCAATGGAGAATAGTTGCTGCCTAACCCGCTGAGTGTTTACAGAATTTTCTGTTTTTACCACAGGGCATATGGCCAAATTGATATCTGTCCCTGCAATAAGATATAATGAAATCCTTTTGTTTATTTTTGGGCCTAAAGTGGTGTGTACAGAGCATGGATGCAATACATGAAAGTTTCCCGATACTGAATCTCAGGCCTGTCAATAATGGTCCAGATTTTGTTGTTGAAATGGCAGTGAAATTGCCAACATTACTCATTGAAAATTACATTACCTTTGGAAGTCCTTAAGTTCTAACAGAGATTCTGCACTCCTCCTCAGGGTGTGCCATTTTTGTCCTTCTCCAGTATGATCAAAGTCAAAATTGAACCTAAAGGAGGTTTCATTCTGGGAGGTTTCATAGAAACATACATGTGCAAGAGAGTAATCACTCCAGCTGATGAAATGTTGTACACTGTTTTAATACTGCACAGTGATGTATCCCTTTCATGGCAAGTTGCATATTTCAGCTATAAATGTAAACTGTTAAAGAACTCCAACAAAACAGTAAGTTAAATTCATCTTGTTCTCTTTCAGGTCCTCAAGAGGACCAGGGGAGATCAGTTCGCACCTCTGCAGTCATAGGATTAGGTTCTGTCCTTGCGTTTCTGTTCGTAGCGTTTACAATTATTGTGATATGGAATGCCATTCAAAGAAGTAAAAGGTAAGGAGATGTTGAAGCAGCCAACTGTAGTGTAGTTCCTTCGTTAAGATTCCAAAGTGATTGGAAATTACAGCTGAAAGTGGACATTAAACATAACTTGTGTAATGGTACTCTAAAAAACACATTAAGGAAGGGCCTGATTTCTGTGATATTTTCAGATCTGTGGGCACTTAGAATTTCTGTCACCTTCTCTTTGAGATGATGCAGTCATTTGCATCCACTTTTAGGCCTGGTTATGTGATCTCTTTTCGCAGGAAAGCACACCTGCTCCACTTCACTTTGACATTGTGCCTCCAGAAAATCTCTACGCACACTCCCAAGTACTCTTCCTCAGTTGCTGTGGCAATCAGATATTGTACTGATTACAGTGACAATGGGGAGTGACCTGTAGCATTGGATCCATGACTGCTGGTGAAATCTCAGGGGCCAATTTTACCCAATGTAGTTTTTTATGTTTGCATACGAGTCTTTTTACCATTGAGTGGTTTTGGCTTGCCTGCACCACCTTGAACAGGGTATATACAAGTCAATCTTGCTGAATAATGTTGCTACTGTCATCACTCCTTGGATCATGTGCAGGGAATAATATTCATCATTCACTGCTCTGTTCAGTGGGGATTCATAGTCACTACTGAGGTACCCTTGTTGGACTTTGAAGTGACGACTCTAAAGAGTCGCTCATTCCCTTCCCACTATCTTAACAAGTGCTCCATGTTGTTCCAACTTCTTTAGTTCTGCCTTTACTTAAGTTTTAAGAGAACAGGGCACAGTCTAGGTTTTGCATCTTCCTGGATGCAAATACGAATCTCTTTTATGCAAATACAGAAATCCTTGAATAGGTCTGTGCATTGCATCAAAATAGTATTCTGATCAGCACGTGTTGGACTGAGTGTACATATCTTGTTTTGCTTGAATGTCTTCAGCCAGCCTGAATTTCTATAACTTGCATGCACTTATGATTTCAATCTGCATGCCCAAATTATAGAATCATAGAATGGTAAACAGCCTAGACTGAGGGTCCAGAGACCCTCTGAGCCTGTACCAGCTCAGTGCAAGGACAATGCAGCCAATCCTATTCCTCTGCTGTTGCTCTGCAGTTCTGCAAGTTTTGTTTGCAAGTTTTGTTTGCAAGTTTGGACCCAATTCCCTTTTGAAAGCCATGGTTAAATCTACCTTTGCCACCCTTTCAGGCAATGGAAATGAGATATTCACCACTCAAACTGTAATGTAACATCACTGGTTGTTACACGATTTATTTTTTAATCTTGGCAAACTATCACACTTTTTCAATTAATCTTCTGATCTTATTCTACATACTTGTAGGTATTGTATGGTGTTTACCAATGCAAAAGCTCAAATTCACAATGCCATTTGACTAACGTGAGGTCCTACTTAGCCAGGAAATTACCTTGCAGAATTTACCAAGGGATGAAAGTTGTCTTTCATTTGTAGGACTTGCTCTTACCTGTTTAATTCCTAGGATCTTTTCTTCAGGAAAGAAAGGTCCTAGAAATCCTTGCTGTTGGTTAGGGAGTTACACATTGTGATGTCCTCTTCAGGGCACCTGAGATCTAGTACGACACAAGGAAATGTGCATCTCATTAGCAACTGAACTCTAGTTTCCATTTTACTTTAAAAACACAGAAAGTTTTGTTTTAACATGTAGTACTGTTTAATGTAACCAGATTCTTTAATTAGGTAATCCTTCCATTCTACTATTAACCTGCAATATTAAAGTATATTGTAGATACTTTACAATTAAAATGCAGAGTTATTCCTCCCATGTCAATGTATTCTTCCTGTAGGTCAACTAATAAAATTGTTCTTTCAGCGATGAGGCTTGCTCTCTCCCCCTCTATAACAGGTCATATAAGAATATGAGAAACAGATTCAGGAGTAGCTCAATCAGCTCCTCAAGCCTGCTCTGATGTTCATTAAGATCATGGCTGATTCAATTTTTGGCCTCAACACTACTTTGGTGCTATCTCCCCATATTCGTTGACTCTCTTGTTTCTGTTAATCTCTGCTTTCAATGACTTTGCCTCTTCATTTCTCTGGGTTAGAGAATTCCAAAGAGTCAAGGTAATCTGAGAGGCAAATTCAACCCCATCTCTGTCTAAATGGGTGACCCCTTATTCTGGTACTTTGCCCATTAATTCTAGTTAACTCCACTTAGGGAAACATTCTTTCAGCATTCACCCCATCAATCTCTCTCAGAATCTTACATATTTCAATAAGATTGCCTCTCAATATTCTAAATTCCAATGAGGTGAAGCCCAACCTGCTCAACCTTTCTTTCGAAATCAACCTCATCCTTCCAGGAACCAACCTGTTGAACTTCCTCTGCACTGTCTCTACTGCAAGTATATCCTTCCTAAAAACAAAATAGGGACCAAAACTGTACATAGTTCTCCTGGTGTGATCTCACCAGTTCCTCTGTGAAGGAGTGTCAGAACTTCCCTCTTTTTATACTTCATATCCCTTGCAATCAAGGCCAACATTCCATTAGCCTTCATCATTTCTTGCAGTACCTGCATATCAACCTTTGTGTTTCATGCACTAGGACTACCAAGTCCCTTTGTACTGCAATGATCTGTAGTCACACTTTATTTGCTTGCTCCAATAATTTGCTTTTTCATTCTTTTTTCCAAAGTGGAAAACCTCACATTTGCCCACATTATATTCCACCTACCAACTTCCTGCTCACTTACTTAATCTACCTGTAGATCTTGTAGGCTCTTTACGTCTTCCTCACAACTTGCTAACCCACCTACTCTGGGATGGGAGACTGATGATCTAAAACGTAGTTTAAAAGTGAAATTATATTATAGGAGCTGTAAAGATATTTGTTTCCATTAATTGTTAAATACAGAAATAGATTAAGAAAGAAATGCATGAGAAATTCTGTAAATTTCAATATTTGTCGAAATCAATATATAAACTAATTTAGTGGAACTTCCCCTGCACAAACCATGCTAGATTGGTATGTGCAACAATTTTTGTAAGTAGAT
This sequence comes from Pristis pectinata, assembly GCF_009764475.1. Lineage (NCBI taxonomy): Eukaryota > Metazoa > Chordata > Chondrichthyes > Rhinopristiformes > Pristidae > Pristis > Pristis pectinata. The sequence goes on along the minus strand of NC_067412.1, from coordinate 34,684,397 downwards.
TAAAATGTTAGCTAACATTTGTCTAAAGTATGCAACCAATAAGATGTAAGTATCTTTTCTTTATTTTTCTTTTAAGAATTTCCAGTTATGTAATGTTTAATTTGTGTTTCAACTTCCCAGATCCAAGCATGAAAATCCTCACAGTGACGGAAATCCAATTTCAGCAACGGCGTTTTGATTCTGAACTGATTATCATAGCAACCAGTTTATCAATTACACCAAATTTCAAAAATTGTAATGCTGTTCTATTAATTCAAGCTTGAAATGTTGAAGAATTTTCTTTCCTTGTGAAACTATAGGTGGTGACCCTCGCTTCTACTGAGGAATATCGTTTTATCCATCCCTAACAATGGAAAAATTATATTTTTTCTTTCTTTCTGTACATTAAGAGATGAAAGCAAGGCAAAACCCAACCTTCATGCTGCTATTATCTTAAAGCAAGGCAGTGGTTCATATTTTGGAGGCATTATAATAGCATCATTAGCTACCAGTTACATGATCTGCAATGGATTCATTAGGATATAATGCTAAGATTTAAAGTGATAGAAGCCTAGATATTAAGGTGTGAAATTCAACATTATTCTTCAGGTGTGGGGTCTGAGTGGAGGGGGGATGGGGGTGTAAGGGGGAGGTAGGTAGAGTGTTAAAACTGCCAGTTGTGAACTTCCATGAAACAGAAATAAGACATTAGGTTTAATGGGTGGCTAACTTATTATCCACCCGTTTTGTGCTCAATGCGTCAGATTGTCTAGCATAATTCAAGATTTTTACCAAAGTAAAATATTGCTAATGCTGGAAAACCGAAATATAAACAATATTGGAAATGCTCAGCAGGTCAGGCAGCATTTGTGAAGACTCAGAGTGAGAGGAAAAGAGCCGTGATGAAAGGTCAATGACGTATGACATTGGTTCTCTTTCTCCAGAAATACTGCCTGACCTGAGCATCTCCAGCATTTTCTGTTTTATTATAATTGAAGAACTTTATAGTTTGAAATTGAACTTTGCAATATCATTAGCAAACTCATTCATAATGACATTTATTCATCTGATATTTTAATAGGATCTTGGGCTTTGGTTAAAATAATGAACATGGAAAGAACAATTTTAGCTTGAGCTACATAATAGCAGAAAGCTTACATTGCGACTACTGTAAAGTCCAAACAATTTTGGGGTCTGCCCCTTGTTTGTATGTAACCAGCGAACTGTGAGTGCCAAGCAAGCATCCCATTGTAACTTGCAAGTTGTGTGATGGAGGATTATCGCACTGAGCCAATTAATAGGTGTGCTGAGTGGATGATCTATCTCCTGATATCCCCACCATTATAAAAGCCAGTGGCCAGCCAATTTGATTCACTCCATGTGATATCAAGAAATGGCAGGGATCAATGGATTCAGCATAGGCTCTGGGACCAGTCAACACCTCAGCTGCAGTGCTGAAGAAATGTGCTCCTGAACAAGCCACTCCTATGGACAAACTACTCCAGAGCTGTTACAACATTGGCATCTACCTGACACAAAATTGCCCAGGTATCTCTTATGCACATAAAACAGGACAAATCCAATCTGGCTAATTCCCATTCAATCAGTCTACTCTTAATCATCAGCAAAGTGATGGGAGCTGTCATCAAATGGCACTAACTCACCAAAAACTGCCTAGTTTGGGTTCCATGGGAACCACTTGGCTCCAGACATTGTTTCAGGCATGGATCAAAAAGCTGAATTCCAGGAGCTAATGTAAAATGACTGTTCTTGACATCAAGTTAGTACTTGAGCAAGTGTGGCATCAGGAAGCCCTGGTAAAAACTGAACTCAAGGGATAAGCATTCTAAATGTTAGAGCCATGCCTCGCACCAGGATGATGTAGTAAAATAAAAACATAAATTGATGAAAACACTCAGAAATTCAGGTGGTACTTGTGGATAGAGAAATGGAATTAATCTTTCAGTGCAAGGATCTTTTATCAGAAGATGGTTGTGGATTTTAGAAGTCAATCATCTCTGTCCCAGGACATCACTGAAGGAGTTCCTCAGGGCAGTAACCCAGGCCTTCCATCCAAGTGCAGCATTCCAAAGTGCACACAATCCTGACTTGGAAGTGTATTCATCCATCATCACTGTATCTAAATCCTGAAAATCCCTATCCAACAACACTGTTAGAGTATCATGATCAGAAAGACTGTAGAAGTTCAAGAAGATGGGCCAGCACCACCTTCATGAGGCTATTCAGGGATGGGCAACAAATGCTGGTCTTGCCAGCCAAGTCTGCATTCTGAAAAATAAAGGAAACTAACAGTTGGCGCCTAAGACGGAGGCAATCCCAAATTCCATTCATTTGTACCCTGAAATTACAGTCAGGATTCTAAATTTCTGCGCACATTGTGGGATCTCAGGGTGCATTTAAAAATGGCTTCCTGCTTGAAGTGGCTCCAAACACCCATCCTGGGACAACACCCACTGTGGTCAGAATATCAGTATAAATAGGAAGACAAGTCACTTTAAATCAAGGTATCAATGCCAGACCTGAGGGTTTAAAAATTCACCTCATGAATTTAGGGAATTAGATAGGCTACATAGCTCCTTGAATCCATATGCCTTTCAGTCAGGCATGGCTCACCTCTATCTTAACTTTTATTTATTAGATTTAATTCCATGGTTCTTGATGCCCTTCATTACCAAATACTCATCAACTTCAGTTTTGCATTCTTCTCTTGAACCAGCCTCCAGATTCCTTCACTTCATGTGTGAAGAAGTAATTTCTGATATAACCCCTGAACCTCTATTTTCTCTGTTCTGAGTTTCCTCTGCAGTGCAATGGTTTCTACCTAATTAAAATGTCTCAATGATACCATTGTTTAATCTTTTGTCTCTGAGGGAACAGAAATTTGCCTGTGCAATATGTCATAATTTAATCTGCCAATTCCTGGTAACAATTTAATGTTCTTTCCTTCCAGAAGAGCAGTGACAGCCACAATCAACTAGTTTGTCTAAAATGAATACAAAGTGCAAGACAAAGTGGTTGACTCAGTGAGCAACACAATGATGTTTTAGGGTAATACTCAGCATAAAAAGTGTGCTCAAGAACAGTAACAAACTCTTAAAATTATGTAGAATATGTATTTGCACTATAACTTCTTTTTATGGATACATATTTCATTGCAATTGATTTTAGAGATACCATCTAACATTCCAATCAAGTTTTATCTCCTGTATTTTTTCTTCACATTAGTGTTGATGTTGTTTCCTCTCAAAGCTTTTTATAATTTAAAAGAAAACCAGTGTAAAATTTTATTCAACATTTTGTAGCATGTAGAATGTAGAGAAAGTAAATCCAACACTGAGAACTATACACAGTGGCTGATTTTGAAATGGAGTACAATGAGCAGCTGCTACTACATCCTCCCCCTTTTGTAGCAGTCCCTTGGAACTGAGGATGACTTGTTTTCACTCCTGTCTTCTGGGTTTGAGGTGGTTAATGAGGCCAATATGAGAACTGCAAATTCTTCCATGGATGGGGCAAGTGATGGCTGACAGGGTGGGCAGATGTGTAGTTTATGAGATGCTCCTTCTCACACATACCTAGGGCCTCTGTGTGCTCTGGGTGTATGACCTTGAAGTTCTGAATACCATTCTGAATGCTCCTTCTCCTCTTTGAGTAGCCATGGGCCAGAAGTTCCCAAGAATCAGAGAAGATATTGCATTTCTTCAAGGAGGCTTCGAACCCATCCTTGAATCTTTTCCTCTGTTTGCCTGGTGATCTTCTTCCAATGATAGAGCTCAGAATAGAATATCTGTTTCTGGAGTCTGGTGCTGAGCATTTGAATGATGTGGTCTGCCCCACATAGCTGACTCAGTGTTATTAAAGCCTCAATGATGAGGATGTTGGCTTGGGTGGGGGCAATGACATTGATTCCTTTATTCTTGCAGTGAATTTGGAGGATTTTGCAGAAACAATGCTGGTTATATCTTTCCAGTGCCTTGAAATAACTGTATGTCCCCCAGGTCTCACAATTTGCACATATCTGGTTGAGCTGATATGGAACGCACGGATAATTTGTGCCTTCACCTCATTATCTTGATTACAGCATCCATTCAATCCATGCTTGCTGGCTATGCTTCACAAGTAGCCATTATCAGTTGGGCTAGCTAATGCTGAATAAAATCATGCCTGCAACTCTTAAAGGAAAGATGCTCAGTGGCTGTAATTGGTGGTGGAAATCATTCCATAGAGTTTATCTTAAAGCCAAAGCTGATCACAGGCAGAGTGGACATTCTGGCTTTCAGACATAGCTCCGAGGCCTTGGTTGAAGAATTAGAGAAGATCTTTACCCTTAGGGCCCTAGGAAGTTCTCCAGATAGTCAAGTGGGGCGGAGAGGAAGTATAAAAGACAGTTCTGTGAAGGGTTTAATGACCTCATGTGCCTAGTCAAGTTGAATGAATATATCTTCAAATCTCATATTCCAAAAGCCTCACCAACCTCTGCTCCATGCAATAGACCTCATCGCTGATTTATCCACAATCTCAATCATCAGGTTTGCTACCTAACGTTAACACACCACCACACCCTCAACATTATTACGAGTCTGATAATGACATCTCAGATTCCACATGATCAGTTTACATCAGGAGATGGTTTCTTCCCACAGAAACCCAGCCCCACAAATACCTGGCACTTCTGTAATACCGTTCACTCTCTGGGCATCCTTTAAGTATATTACACGCATTTAAGTATTTCTGAATTGCAGCCACTGTTGTACTTTGTCTTCGTTATCTGCTGATTTGTTGTTTGAAGAGCCGCCTACTTGCGAAGCTGGCCTCAGGCTCCATCTTGAACTTATTTCTAACAAAAATATCTATATACATGCACACACTGAACCATTCTGTTTCCAGACCACTTGTGAAGTGTCTCCTTGCTGACCCTCGCTCTAATAGTGTTTACACAGGCGCACCAAAACCTTTCATTGCCTGTAAGTTTCGATGGAAATAGGCTGTTAGCTAATATCACTACCTTTCAGGTAATTAAATATTTTACTGTGTTCAGTAACGTACATTAATGCTTTTAACGCATTATAAGGCACATGTATGTTTATCTGGGGGTGCAGCGGGCACAAAGGAAAATCCTCAGCGGTACCCGCGGTTTTGTTATCTGCGGGAAATCCCTTGTGGATGACGGGGATTTCGTGAAATTAGGGAATAAACACAGTAAGATCCCACAAAATGCAAGGTGAGAGAAACCGTGCATTGGTGAAGTTGGATAAATGCAGGCACCCGGGCAAGTGGACCGCTGTCCCTGTGATCAGCCAGTCACTGGCGGTTTGCCCCCAACCCGCGGTTGTTGCCTGACCTGTTGAACGTGTCGAACGAGGTCCGAGTCGCCGGCAGCTCCGCCCCGCCCCGCCTCGCCTCGCCCCGCCTCGCCCCGCCTCACCTCAGTGCGGGGTGACCTGGAAGCGCCGCCGCCGTTGCTCGGCGGGTGACCCGGAAGCGCGGTTACTCGCCGGCTGGCCTGGAGGGTGGAAGATGGTGTCGAATGGTCCGTGGCGGCTGGAGGTTCACGATCATGGCCCCGAGTGGCGGGAGCAGGAGGAGGGACCTTTCCTTCTCACTTTCCAGCGGTTGTTTTTCGCCATGTGCCGGCTGGACAGCTTCCCCATGGCGGTAGGTAATAACGCATGCTTCTGCCATTCGCCCCGCACTGAGCGGCCGCGTCCTGTTCAGCCCTCACCCCTGAGCTGGGGCGGTGACTCCGACCGGGTGTAGAGTCAGAGCGTTATACTGCACGGAAAGAGGCCCTTCGGCCCGACTCGTCCCTGCCGACCAAGGTCTTTCTGTAAGCTAGTCCCATTTGTCTGCATTTGGCCCATATCCCTTTAAACCTTTCCTATCCGTGAACCTGTCCAAATGTCTTTTCAACGTTGTAATTGTACTCATCTCTACCACTTCCTCTGGCACCAGTACACCGTTAATGGCAAGACACTTAACAGTGTTGATGTACAGGGGGATGTTGGCGTTGAACTCCTCAACCTCCGACGCTCCAGAGAAAACAACCCAAGTTTGTCCAACCTCTCTTTATAGTACATGCCTCTAATCCAGGCAGCATCCCTGAAAGTGGCTGCACAGGTTGATAGAGTGGTAAAGAAGGTGTATGGCATGCTTTTATTAGTCGAGGCATTGAGTTAGAGAGTCAGGAAATTATATTACAACTTTATAAAACTCTACTTAGGCTGCATTTGGAGTATTCCATTCAATTCTGATTGCCCCATTATAGGAGAGATGTGGAGGCTTTGGATAGGGTGCAGAAGAAGTTTACTAGGATGCTGCCTGGATTAGAGGCATGTACTATATAGATAAATTGGACAAACTTGGGTTGTTTTCTCTGGAGCGTCAGAGGTTGAGGGGAGATCTGGTTGAGGTTCATAAGATTGAGGGGCTTAGAATAGACAGCTGGTATCTTTTTCCCAGGGTCAAAATGTCTAATACCAGAGGGCATTTGTTTTAAGGTGAGAAGGGTAAGTTCAAAGGAGATGTGCAAGGCAATTCTTTTTACACGGAGAGTGGTGGATGCCTGGAATGTGCTGCTGGGGGTGGTAGTGGAGGCAAATATGATAGAGCTGTTTAAGAGGCCCTTAGGCACATCAATGTGCAGAAAATGGAGGGCTATGGACATTGTTTAGGCTGAAGGGATTAGTTTAGTTAGGCATTTAATTACTAGTTTAATTAGTTCAGCACAACATCATGGGCTGAAAGGCCTGTTCCTGTGCTGCAGTGTTCTATACCCACCACCCTCTGTGTGGAAAAACTTGCACCTCAGGTTCCCTTTAAATTTTTCCCTACTCATCTTAAATCTACTCTCTCTAGTTTTAGACTCCCCTACCCTGGGAAAAAGAGCATGACTATCTACTTTATCAATGCTCCTCATGATTTTATGAAGGGCAATAAGGTCACCCCTCGGCTTCCTTCACTCTGGGGGGGGGGGAAACAGTCCCAGCCTATCCAATTGAGACAAGAGATTACAGATGCTGGAATCTGGAGCAACAAACAATCTGCTGGAGGAACTTGGTGGTTCAAGCAGCATCTGTGGGAGGAAAGGAATTGTCGATGTTTCCTGATGCAGGTTTTCAACCCAAAACATTGATAATTCCTTCCCTCTCACAGATGCTGCTTGACCCACTGAGTTCTTCCAGCAGATTGTTTGTTGCCGCAGCCTATCCAATCTCTCCATACAACTCGAGCCCTCCGGAAGAGATCCCAATGGTCCAAAAAATTGAACCCCAGCATCAGCTCTTCTAGCCATGCATTTGCCCTACCCTCACCCTCACTAGCACATGGTGTGGAATAATCCAGAGATTACAACCCCAGAGGTCTTGCTTTTTAACCTTCTGCCTAACTCCCTATATTCACTTTTTTCAGGACCTCATCTGTTTTTCTACCCACGTTGTTAGTACCAATGTGTACAACGACCTCTGGGTGCTCCCCCTCCCCCTTGAGAATGTTCTGCAGCCGCTCGAAGACATTCTTGACCCTGGTACCAGGGAGGCAACATACTTCACTCACAGCCTCTTAGTCTCCTATCTGCCCTCCTAACTACTGAGTCTCCAGTAACTTCAGCTCTCCTAAACTCCAAAGTCCCCCACCGTGCATCAGAGCCAGTCGTGGATGCACAGACTTGGTGGCCACTGCTGGTCTCCTTTGAAAGTTTATAGTTCTGTACAGAACTCATTTTGAATCAATTTTTCTCTTTTAAAATCAACTCTTGACTTTTTTTTGTATACTTTTTAGGAGCTTGAAGACAGATTGAGGAACAACAGAAATTCTACTTTATTGCATCAGATTTTGCAACAGGTATACAATAGGACTGGATTTCCATTATCTTGTATAATTTGAGATGGGGAAATAGTGAGCCAACTTGTGTATCATCCTCATTTTCAGATGGGTGTAAATCCATACAATTGTCTAGTATTGGAACAAACAGAACCGATGAAGCTATAAGGTACTGGGTGGAGGTCTGTGAATAACCAATACACATCTTTGTCCAAAGATTATTTTGCACTATTTAAACTGCTTTACTCAGAGATTGAAGTGCCATGTACACTTTCATTTTCACAGATATATATTAAATTTCAGGAGAAGTCTGACAGAATGAGGGCTTTTAACAACCTGCCTTCCTGAATGAAATAGAGCAGAAAGCATTTCTAGCCCTTGTGTGATTTGGAGGTTAGGTGAACCACTGGAGAGCCTGGCTAGAAGATGCCCAGGACCTGCTGTGTCTCTGTGATATGACAGTCGAAGAGGTGGTTTACCATCAAGTTCTCAAGGACAATTAGTGATAGGCAGTAATTGCTGGCTTTTCCAGTGCCCACACTTTAAAAAAAACTTGACCAAAAGTTAAGCTGTCTGTCTGACTGGAACATTGTCTGTTACAGTCATTTTCTGCTATCAATGCTGCTGATCACAAGTTTGTTTGAGTTGAAATGTGTTATTGTCAAGTTGCAATTGCTGCATAAAATGTCTTTTTGTTGAACTGTTTTCCAGGTTTTGCAATATTAAAAACCATTAAAATATTTTCAAGTAAATTGAGTGCAGCAGTGCAACGAAACACTGTACAAAATTATTTAGATTTCCTGTATAGTTTAATTTTTTATAGTCAAAATGAGTTTGTTACAGTTAGAAAGTGTTTCCATTTGAGAGCTGTGTCCAACTCAGTACAGAAACTGCTGCTCCTTTTTATATTCTGCAGGAACATGGAAAGTAATCAACAAGCAAAGGAGTTGGTTAATTGACAGAGTTCATCCACTCACTGAGCCCTCAACTGAACGTGTGTAATGACTAAATTAAACACATTGTGATAGGCACTGACATGCTGCATGGTGCAATATATGCAAGTCAGGGATCACAAATTATCTGCATGTTGAGGGATTAGTAATTTATTTTATTCATATCAGTGTGAATATTCTTAAGGAGAACCTTTTGCTTCTGCTGTCTGATAGTTGCACACAAGCATCTGTTTACTCTTGTCAAATTGAAGTTGATACTTTTTGTGAATGTAATTATTGGATATTATTTAATTGAGGAAATCAGAAGATCAAAGGCAGGCCTGATTTTTTGCCTCTGTGGAAACCAAGTTATAAAAATGATAAAGTAAACTTGTAGGAACTACAACTCATCTGCATTTCTTAATTATTTTGTTAGACAGTTCTTCATCCTCTTTGCAAAAAATATCCTCCATCGGTGAAGTACAGGAGGTTTTTTCTATCTGAGCTGATTAAAAAGGTAAATTCTTTTGAACTACAGAAACCATAGTTTAAAGAATTGCAGGGAAATAATAATTGAACAAGTAATAAAAACTTTAAACAGATTACACTTCATTATTGTTTCCAGTTAGAAACCCGTGATGAGCGCTGTAAATAGAGTATCACTTCTGACCATAAAATATAAATAGCATCCTCTTTCAAATGACTAATATGCTGGTTTATACCCTGTCTATTGGTAGCTTGTGTGAAGGTACTGTACAATGTATACTACATTTGATTCATGGCCACTCCAATGAGTGTACTTGGTATACATGTAGGATACTATTTGTGTTTTATTTCTGCAAATTTGTATCCATTAAAGTGTCTCTTCTCAATCTAGCATGAAACAACAGGTGCTGAGCTGCTAGATGATTTGTATAATGCACTGGGTGAAGTGCTGAGATCGGAAGATTCACCGATGTGTTACAAGAACTATTTTCTGGTTGGTATACAACTTTCATTTATTTCGTACAAAATCAATTTTAGCAAACCTAACAAGAATAAAAAACATTCAAATTAATAATGCATAAACAGTACATATGATTTATTAGAGGTTAAAATTATTGGTGCAACCTAACAAGAATAAAAAACATTCAAGTTAATAATGTTAATAATGCATAAACAGTACATATGATTTATTAGAGGTTAAAATTATTGGTTTTTAGATTTGTTTGTTTATAGAATGGGAATAGTAACAAGCAGCAATACAATTGAGTTTCCTCTTCAATATTGCTGCTGTAGTATATACTAACTATAATAATCTGGGAAGGAAGAAAAATAAGTTATCCTCAGTGAATATTGATTCCTTGAAATTGACCAACAACAACTTTCAGTGTTTGAAGCTGATGGGAGTCTAGTACCAATGGAATCCGGGGTAAGCCATTCAGCCCGTGATCTGCTCTGCCACTAAATTAGAATTTGTACTACAGCAGACTGTATCGCATGTCCTCCATATGCCTTGAAATACTTGCTTAACAGAAATCAAGGTCTTGAAAGCTCCAGCTAAGAATACCAACAGTCTTTTTAGGGATAGAGTTCCAATCTATACCACCCAAACCAAGTTCTAGACGAGGATGTGGAGCCACTATCACATTGTGTGTTTACAGCAGGTGATCAAGGATGAAATTCTTCTTGTATTTATCAGCCATGGATCAGTTGGTAGCTTTGTTCCCTGTGAGTGAGAAGTTTGGGGCTTAACTCCCACTCCTGAAACCAGAGTCTACAAACCTAAGCTGGGCATGTGAATGTAATGTTCATCTTTGAGTAAGAAATTAAACTGAAGTTCCTTTTACCCTCCAAAATAAATGTGCCAGATATCATGAGACTGTTTAAGAGGAGTGGGGTGTTCTGTTGTTTATCTCTTAATTCATATCACCTTCCTTAAAGGTTATCCATTCATTATCATCTTGCTGTTTGTGGGACTTAGCTGTGTGTAAATGATTGTTGGATTTTTTTTTACATTTACAACAGTGACTGCACTTCAGGAAGTACTTCAGTGGTTGCAAAAGCACTTTCTGATGTTCTGAGGTCAAGAAAGGTGCAACATAAAGGCCTTTTCATCTATGGGGGGGGGGGGAATATATTCAGATTAGATTTGATCAGATGGACCATGAAAGCAATTAATCACGAGCTATGAAGGGTTATTTGATATTTTATTAGTTAGAAAATAATTAAGAATATGTTAATATTCTCTTTTAGCAATGAAATTTGCCCAAGGTTCAGAGGTGATGCAGAACAGTTAGGCCTAGTTGCTATCATATACGTAGAATTTGCAGCACAAACAGCAAGCGTTTTGGTTCAGCAGGTCAATGTCTGTGTTTGTGTTTCATAAGAGCCATATCCCAATCTATTTCATCTAATCTCTTCTGCATATCCACTTATTTTGCTTTCATGTATTGATCCAGCTTCTACTATATTGCATCTTGTTATTCTGTTCATTGACTCCAAGTTCCACATTGTAACGCTGGGGTGAAGATATTTTTTTCTTGTTTGGAATCTAGCAGGAGCAGAAATATCTTCCCTACATCAACCCTTTTGCAATTTCAAATTTTTATTGGGTCATCCCTTGGTTAGTTCTGTCCTGTAGAAAGGAGTACCAGTCTTTCCAGACCAGAACCAGTCTATTTAAGTCTTGATATCATCCTTGTATTATTTTTTTACACCTTCATCACCTCTGTTATTTGTAATTGGGAGATTAGAATGGTGCACAATACTACAGTGTGGTACAGCTATCAGTTATGCTTTCTGATTTTTTTCAGTTCTTTTCCTTTTTTTAAAAAAGAGCATTGGTACTTTGTAATTATTATGACATTAATCTGGATTACAATTTTTAATGCTTTTCGTATCCATTCACCTGGGTCACTTTGGTCATTTATTTCATCTACACTAATTTTCTGACGATTGTGTGGCATTTTTATTCCTACCATCAAAAGCACCACATTTATCTCTATTGAAATCCATCCATTTGTTAGTGTCTTTTAATTTGTTATGAATTCCTCATTGTTGAGGCTGGTCTCCAGTTGTCTCTCATCTACTAATTTTCTATTCCATTAGTGAAAAATAACATTGGTCCCAGAACTGATCCCTGGAGAACATCATTTTGTACCTCACACCAGATTTTTTGTTGTCAATGCTGCTTGCTCATTCATGATGTTATTGTGTGTGTGCTTGCCATGATCTTATCAGAATAATAGGATGGGGGTGGGCTTTTGTCCCCCTTGCATACATCCCTGTTATTAGGTTAAAATGCATGGAATAATTTTCTATTGTCTTGTGATTTAATTGCACAAAAATGAGTAGTGGGAAAGAAATACTTCAGTGTCTTCAAGATTTTTTTAAACAAAATCATTATTCAGTTGTCAGGAGAGAACATTACACTGGCTGAAAATGTGGCAATAATCTCTGAAGGAACCACTGGTCTGGTCACATGGGAAGCTGCACTGTACTTTGCAGAATGGGCGATGGAAAACCCTGAGGTGTTTAATTGCAGGTCAGAATTATTAGAAATAGAAAGGCAGCTATCATGGGAATCTATTTTATTTCTGTGAAAAGGGAAATTAATATCTTCTCACTGACTTCTATTTAAGGTAAATTTTAATCAGTTTAAGTTGTATTTTCCCTTTTAAATGATTGTACCTTTTTAAAACTGCTTCAAGTTTTATTAGAAGTTGTCTAAGTACAGCCTAGACTCTTGCTCTTTTTTTTGAGGAACTTGCCAAATGATGAGTCATTCCTCATATAATACCACTCCCATGTTGGTTCACCAATATTGATTGCAAATTTTCTATTTTTATTGTAAATGTATTGTTCAGCTAAGCCTCTTATCGTTGCAAACCTAACTGGGTATCATAACATTCAAGGTTACATATGAAGTAGAAACTGCTTGGAGGCTTGTTAGAAACAAATACAGTCATTTGTTTAGATAATTATCAGCCTTCAACATGTTGCTAATGATCCAATTATGAAGCATCTAATTGTTAACTTTGTATCAGGACCATTTTGGAGTTGGGTAGTGGAATTGGTCTCGCTGGAATTGCCATTTGCAAGACTTGCAACCTGAAACGGTACACATTCAGTGACTGTCATCCTAATGTACTTAAGCAACTCAGGAAGAATATTATTAGAAACAATCTGCAAATAGATTCTGACATCTGGAACCCAAAAAAATGTGGAGTAGAGGTCAAGAGTAACAATGGATCTGAAGAAATCCGCAGACCAAAAGTTTCTGTTGTTCACTTGGACTGGGGAGAAATTGCACAAGAACAGATTTCAGAGCTTCAATCAGATATTATTATTGCAACAGGTAGGTTGATTTTTGCAGGTCAGTAATTTTCTTGATAGTCTTATTCAGAATGCACAATGATCTAATCAGTACTTTCATGTGAACTAATTACACAAATCTGGAATAGTTTGTAATACCTCAATCCTGAGGACTAGAGAAGTTTGTTTCTAATCTGTTTAATTTCAGTTTACCGAGAAAAGTTTGGTATTATGATGTTCAAAGAAGGGATATAGTTTTCCACAGGCCCTTGTCAGTAGCCAAAAAGTGGATGACATATAGTTCCTTTCAGACCCATGCCAGTTACGTAAAACCTTAGTCACATGATTGAGAACATTTTACCTATTGTATCTGTGCTGGCTCTATGAAAGAGCCACTCTTATCGTATTGCATGCTTGCTCTTCCTGAGACCACACTTTAAGTATTGTGGACGGTTCTAGCTATACACCTGAGGAATGATATGGTGGCCTTGAATGAAGAGCAGCACATGGATTTACTTGAATAATACTTGGACACCACATTCTAAGTTACAAGTGGAGTTACTGAATTTACAAAAATTAAAATTTGTATTCCCTGGAATTAGTGATTTTTTTTCTTAAATAAGAGTTGTTAAAATACTTAAGGAAATCAAGGATGGATGGAGAGAATCTCTTCTAGTTGGTTGAGGTCTGGGACCAAGGCTCATAGTCCATATATTTTTAAAAAAATCAGTGCCAGGCCTTTCAGGAGGAAGTTAGGAATCTACTTGCAAAGGGTGGTAAATGTTGGGGATCCTTCTGCAAATCCAATTAGTGCAAAGTCAGTATTAAATCTGAGTTTGTTAGATTTTTGTAAACCAAAGGTGTGCGTCAGCCATGCCTCATTTGGAAGCACTCCGTCTCTTTGGTCAGATTCAACACTCATTCCAAAGGCTGGAACACACAATCTAGCCTGGAGCTTCTGACCTGTAGTAATGAAGTAATGCTGTCTTTTGGATGAGAATTAAACTGGGTCCCATTATTATGGACATAAAGAGGAGTTATCCCTGTGCCTTGGCCAATGTTTATCACAAATTATCATATTTTCTTTGTGGCAGTTGCACTTATTTACAATGGTGACTGCTCTTGAGAAGTCTGTAGTTGGCAGTAAAGAGTTTGGGATGACTTGAGAGTATGAAATGTGCAAATGCAAGCTTTTTGTAAGGATGGGGTTAGGTTGGATCAGCCATTATTTTATTGCTTGGTGGAGCAAAGTGGCCCACTGTTTCATTGTAAGGAATGATCTACTATACATATTCTTCATTGTTTCATTAGCCTTTTCCTTTCCAAATATTCAAAATGATCATTGGCTGAACTTTGAGCGCACATTTAAAGCAACCTTCACCATTGTTTCACAAAGTCATAGTATGTGATTGTGCTATGTAGTGAGTCAGATGAGTTGAGGTCATCTTTGTAGAGAACCATAATATCTATACTTCAGCTATTCTTTCATGAACTAAAAGCCAACTTTGCTTATTTATGATGCTAAAAATAGTGAGCATAAAGGTAATAAACAACACTGTAATGTAACAAGCATTGAGTTGTCTGAATTAGAAATGTAGAGATCCACACTTTTCTCCATTAGTATGTGCATGGATGTTAAATCAAGAGGCTATTTTTCTATATTAATAGAGTGCAGTTGAAAGTGTATGTTCCCTTCCAATTTATTCTCTTAATAAACAGATATAATTTATGATCCTGAGGTTGTCCTCTGCTTAGTTTCTCTACTGGAGAAACTTCTTGTTGCTACACCTGATGGAAAGATGAAAACAAATTCTGTTGTCTATTTGGCATCCACCATACGTAATCCAGAGACTTATCACCAATGCAAAATGGAACTTGGTAAGTGACTGGTAGCTTCTAAAGAGACAATTGTTCAGCTTCTTCCAGTAGCTGTTTCCATCAAAGTTCTGTCTGATACCAGTTCTTGGGGCTAGGATTATTAAAAATGCTTGGTAGGATTCAAACTACTGAAGATGCTAAATTCATGTACTGTGGCAACAACCACACCTACTCTGACAAGTTTTGGACGGTTCTGGTGTCTTTGGGGGAAATGGAGGGCAGAGATGGTGAGAGGACTGCTACAAGGGCTCTCTCCTATCAATATCACTTGCCATAATTTCCTGCAAGCCATCATTACTTTTGTGTTGATGTTGTAAATGTATGACCAACTTGAGTCAATAGGAAGCCCTGACATGGATTTTACTTAATTTTTTTTTGTTATATTTTGGCATGGCAGGTAAACTCAGGCATGTAGGCTTGTTTACTCCATTTCTAGCATGCCATGTTTGGTCCTGAGAAGTGTCAGATGTTTGTCAGCAGTGCTTGTAATCTTCAACAAATACTTATACTTTGGTTGAGGGGAAACATTTGATTTTCATATCTAGCTTACCTTGTGATCACTCTGATCTCACCCCACTGGAGATAATTCCCTCTATCCTATTCACTCTCCTCTGCATCAACTACTACTTTCCCAGTTCTGACAGTTTTTTTGACCAGAAACCTTAATTGTTCCTCTTTCCATAGATGCTACCTGACCTGTGTTTCCAGCACGTGCAGTCTTTTTGATTTTCTTTTGACCTCTCTATGCTCCATAAAATTTAGTTTTTCCTAATTCACTAAATTTAATTTACCCCTACTCTTTGCTTGCCTACATTGGCTCTGTTTCTCCTAATTCAAAATATTCACCCTCACATTGAAGTTCCTCCATGATCTTGCTGCTTCCTGCATCCTACAGCCATCAACTCTGCTCTTTCAACTCGGGCCTTTTCAGTAACCCATCCCTGCCAACTCCCTTCACCTGACAATCTACATCCTTCTCTGCAATTCATTCAACCACTATCTGGTAAGGTTCTAAAAACTGAGTTCCAGTTCTTCATCCTAATCTTCAGTGCATTTTTTTTTGTTAATATGGAAGAACTATTTAGGCCCCTGACTTATGAACAGCCAAAATGAAATGAGCAAAACAAAAACAAGCAGTGCAGTCTGCTAAGGACTTTAAATTTGAGTCTGCCTAAGCCTTCACTGTTTCTAAGTAATGAGCTAAATGTTTTAAATTGAACATGCATATCCCTCCAAATGGAATTATAATGCATTTCATATTCCCTCATTTACTTTCCCAATCTTTACCAACTTAGCTGGAACAATACTTAATGAAGCAACATACAAATTAAACTTTTATTTTTGACATGAAGTGAACAAAGCAACAGGTAAAGCTAATTCCAATCATAAAATAAGCAAAAAATAGTAACATGCTGTCTGTTAATACATACTCTCATTTGCTTTTGCCAGTAGTATTACAGTAACTGCAAATTAGTCTGGTTTAATATCCATCTGTCAATTCTCTCCCCCACCCCCCCCCCCCCCCCCCCCCAAACATAAACAATCTGTTTTGAAGAAAATGAACAAATATCCCTGACATGCACCCTTGAAACAATAGTTCCAAATCTCCCACCATTTCAAAGTTCTCATCATGGTATTTAAATTATCATTCTTCCCCATCTCCAAGGTCTCTGCTACACCTACAAACCCACTTACTGACGACAGTCCCCTTCATCCAACCCTAATGCTTTCAGCCACAGGCTCCAGAACTTAGGATTTTTATTTATATTTTAATCAAACACCTTTTCCCCCACAATCCTCCCCTTGCTTGACTTAATTCATTGTAAGATAAATGACACTTCTGCTCTTTTGAAAACAGATAAAATTGGAATTGAATATCACACAATGAAAGGACCTGCCACAGAGGTGTTTCCATACAACAGGTGCACAAAAATAGAGTTGCTTAAATTATATTATGGAACTTAATGTCCAAAATGCTGGAACACAAAATTAAATTGTTTTGCGTTTGAAGAATTGTGTACTGTACACTGCTGAGTGGACAAGTTTTTTTTAAACCAAAGTTGTGCTGTAGCTTTTAAATTATTATGTCCAATTTTTTTTTAAAAAAATGTTGAACACATTCCATTTGAAAAGGATACCTGACTCTTAAAACGTGAGGATTTTCAGGTTGACTGTCGTAAAGTGTAATAATTCCAGAAGTTACTTAGCATTCATTGGTATACCTAAGGGCTCTAGCATCATCTTCACACTGTTTTTTCTTATCCATGGCATTCCATGATCCAGCCAGAAACAAACAACTATAAAGACAGCCAGACCTGATTTAGTCTCAGTAGTGGTCACAGATTTCAGTGGCTTGCCAGCAGAGGAAGCACTGTTTGATCCCAATTCTCATCCCACCGAACCATCTTAGCTTCTTTCAAGTTTCTTTTAAATACACCAAGTTTGTTTCTTTCTTTGTGGAAATCTGTAAAGAGAAGCTGAAAATACCACTTTATTAGCTAAAGATAGAAGAAATGGTTAAAAGATCTAATTTATATTTGCACAAATAGCTTAAAATTTTAAAATCAGAGGTAAAGGGAAAATGTGTCCTCACTAAATTCCAAAATATAGGGGCTGCAACAGGGCCTACTTGTGTTTTTTTAATATAAATGCAGTTGCTTTTTGTTGCTATGTATAAACTTCAATAAATTACAGAATATCAAATCTTGATGAGTTGTTAAGTGGTAAGTGCTAAAAATTAGCCCTTTGCTACAATACCAACCTTAGATATCAGTTAGTGTTTGGAATTCAGTTTTATAGCTGTAAAACAAAACAGCTTTCCAATTACTCTGACCCTGCTCCCTCTTTTTTTTTTAAAAAACTCATTGCGTCTGAAAAGCTTGGCCTGAATGTGCTACCTCTTCTCTCTGGCTGGAACATATCTTCACCAGCTTCATTTAAGGTCAGACAAGCATAATGTTCAGTTCAGTTCCATTCCCACTCTCATCGTCTCAGGAAATTAAGCAATCTGTGCTTGAATGCAACAAGACCTGGACAACACTGCTTGACACTGGTGACTTGAGAGTAACCACCTCCCTTTTGACAATGGCATCATTATCAAAACCCTCTCAGTATCCTGAGAGTCCTCAATGAGCACAAATTGCATTAGACCACCACATTAAAAGAAAAGCTGGTTACTCACCTCCTTACTAAAGAAAGCCAAATCCCAGTATTTTGACAAATAACAGATTCAGTCTTTAGTTTTACCATGACCCCCTACCCTCACAATATTTCTTAATGTTGACATCCAAGGTTCAAAATAATACTCTCCCTACTCCCCACCCCATGGCAAGTCAGTTAAACTGACTTGTATTTAGTCTGCAATTTGCTATCTGATTTAATTATCATCTCATCTCTACCTCTGATACCCTTGTTTCCAGAAAAACATTCATTTTGGTCCTTTAATCCTTGCAGATACTATTCCTTTTTAAAAACATTAACCCATCCTCAAAATAAACCACTTTCACCTTTCCAGCACCAGCCATCATTCTCAATAGCAATTTATGGAGTCAGTGTTATTTACTTGAATTTCTTTATTAGAATAATGTAACATGATTTAATGTTGAGTCCATAGAACAGATAGCAATCCTTTTTTAAATACACTGTGTAGTTTATTGGTAGATGATCACGGACAGGTTGACTAGTTGGCAGCTAGTTACCAGTGGAACACCAAAAGGTTAGGATTAATAGTTATAAATTATTTGGAAACTAGCCAAGTCAACAATGGTCATTAAGTTAATTAGATTGTATCAATTAGTAGTGAGGAGCTCCATGGGCAGAGAAATATAGTAGGTTCAATTTTGTATAAGAAATATACAGTTACAAGATTTGGTAGTGGGAAATTTGAGATAAATTGGAGGCAAAATAAGAGTATGTAAGATATCAGAGCATGACAGATTATGGTCCTTGAGTTTTTTTTTTACTGCTCTGACAACTAAATGTTCCCGTGCTATTTAGAATATAATCAATGTTGGGATGAATAGTAAGGATTATAACATAAATCTAGTAAGATCATTTTAAAACTGCTTGGCACTGGTAGGATCATTGAGTGCTATGTGCAGATTTGGTCTCATTTCAAACAGGATATTGTAGGCAGAGAAGAGGTACATTGAATCTATGACATGTAGAAATCTTGACAACCCGAGGACTTGTCCATTTATGTGGATCATAATTAATGTAGATAAAGAACTAATTGGTAAAAACCTAAATTTCAATTATTAGTGCAATAAATGATAGTAAGGGATAAATGTAGATACATGGGTATAATTAAAGGCTTCATGAGAAATTAAGTCATTGGTAAGGATGACTAACAGCACAGTTTTACATTAGTTAAACAGGCTTCTCATTGATATTGACTTTACCACTCTTGTATCCCATCTTCAAGTAAAATCTATTACATACCCACAAGACTGGACAAATCGAGTTTAGGGCAGTTTATCAAAGAAAGAATTACAGGTGGGTTGTTGTATACAAGTTAGTGAAGATCAAAAAAAAGTGATCACATTATTTGCATATTTACCAATGATTGCTGCATCAATGTAAGAATGGCAAAAAATCTTTAATATGAATAAAATATTAATGATTAACTTCAAACTCTTGTATCTAATTATTCATGGGCTTTATCAGAAGCCATTTTAAAAGGACTAGAACAGATTGTCAGTATGGGTGTTAAAATAATTCATTTTGGGTTCCAAAGCAATCTTTAAAATTAAATGTTCACTATTTCATTGCAAATATCACTTTACCTTTAGTTGCTCAGCCAGTTCATGAGAATTTTTAAATATTAGACCGTTTTCTTCATGTTTCACAAGTTCTGGTAGACTGCAAAATAATGGGAGATATATTACAATTTATCTCAATTACCAAAGATTGGAGAGATTAGAGACGAGGGCTGTGAAGAGTGAGGCAGAGACAGGGGAAGTTGAAAGAGAGTGGAGGGGCATGGAAAGTGGTAAAAGGACAGTAATTATCAACAAACATATCTAAACAAACATCACAGATTTGGCTGAGAGAGAATGGTTAGTGAATTTCTGGTTTTATTGATTTTGATACTTGTTATAATTTGTGCAGAGGACTAATTCCAAAATTTAATGAAAAATAGAAATATCAAAATCCATTACAAAAAATAAAAATGCACTATATAAAAATAAAAACTTGAACAACTCTTCCCCAGCACAGGGACTATGTAATACTGGATGCCTGAGGGAGCCATACAAGTACTGAAGCTGCTTTGTGGGAATATGCAGGTTCCAAAGCTGTAGTTTGATGGTAGAGGTACTTCTGCTGTTGGTAAAGGGCCTTAAGATAACAGCTGAATACTTAAAATTTGTATTGACAAGTAATCAATGAAACAACAGTGCCTCTCAATACTCATACATATTTACTTGTTTGATTAATCCCACTTTTAAAGAGTAAATCATACTGCAGGATTTACCATAATTAAAAAGCACTGTAAAGAGACAATAACGTACAAGTCAGGTTGAGGTGAAAGGAAGAATCAGGAGGGTATTATTTTACCTTATACGTACCACTGGAAATCAAGTGCGCACACAGGCAAACGACAACCAAACATGTCCACTACCTTCATTGGCAAATCTAGCCCACTGCTTGATTTATGAAGACAAACTCCTAGATCACCAGATCCTGTAAAATGATTAGAAAATACAAGGTAATGGAGAAAAGTGCACTAAATGTTTAATTCTATTGCATTATGGAACTTTATTTCAGTACAAAATATCTTCCCTAAAATCTTCAGGAATTTAAAACACTGCATGATTGCGAAGAATCAAATTGTAGGGTTCTATGATGACCCAGTTACCAACACTCTTATGGATACAAAGTTCTTTGCCTTCAGAAACCAATATTACCCTTAAATATTGAAGTTCAGTAAGCTCAGCTATGCTCCCTGAAATATGACAAGATACTTAAATCTGCACAAAGTATTGACAGATTAGAAGGTCCACCATGCTATATCTTCAATCAGGTTTGATCATGAAGTTAAAAAAAAATCAAAGCACTATTACAATTACTGCTAATATAACATTTGCATATCAAAAGCAATTTTACCTAGTAGCACTGGATAGTCCTCTGCTTCCAGCCATGGAGTGCAAATGTGAACATGCTTAAAATGCATTTTTTCAATTAGGTGGCTGTAGAATTCCTTTAATGGACCTTTTCCTGAAAAAGAAAGTGAATTTAAACATTGAATGTAAAAATGAAATAGGAGGGGTTGATGGAGATGGGGAAAGAAAGATGTGGGGTCAGGGCAGTGGGGAATGAAAGTGGAAGAGGACAGGGAGTGAGAAAAAAGGTGGGAGTTGGGAACAGGGAAGAAAATAAAGAAGTTTCCAGGAGGAATAAGAAAGCAGGGATGTTCAGAAATATACCTGTAATAGCACAAACAAGGATTGGCAACTTTATACCGCTGGTTATAAATCCTTCATACTCTGAAAGGAAAACAGAAAAATGCTTAAATTAAAAAAAAATGCACAATCCTTGCATAATTTTAAAAGTAAGACAGTATAAGGAAATCCAATTAAATTGTTGTACTAACCATGTAATGCTTTTTCCTCCAAGTATTTATATTACTAAAGAATCTGATTCCACCACCCTTCAAGAGGTGGCACACTTACAGGCAAGTTGCTGTGTCAGAGAAAGTTTCTTTATGGCAGCTCTGATTAATTTGGCCATCATTTTTTATCTGTATCCTTTTGTTATAGAAGGTTTTGCCACTGAAAATGCAGTATCTGCTTGCTAGCTACAAATCAGTTCACAATTTAACACCTCAATCAAATCTTCTTTTAATCATCTTTTCTCAAGCAAGGACTACACAGCTTTGCCAATATCAGTATAAAAATGAAGTTTCTTATCCTTGGTACTGCTATAGGTCTTCTGCAACTTTTCCATGGCCTTGATACCCTTCATAAAGTTTAATGGCCAGAACTGAACACAATATTCAGCAAAAGCTCAATCGGCATTTTAAAAGCCCAACTTTTCCCACTTGTAGGCATTACTTCTGGTGGTTTCTTTGACTGCAGTTCATGATGTCACTGACCATCTTGGCAGCAATGAGCTTAAGCATACATTGGCCCATTATTACATGTATATATAGCACCTGTCTAAAATACTTAATTATCCATGTGGACTTATGATGCCACATAACAACTGAAAAACTGGCCCAATTTCAAGGTTCATTTGTCCTATATAATTCCCACAAATAATATAATTCGTACATTTTGATGCAGCTGCTATAATACTTTCAATTCCAGCATTTCCAGTCAAGCAAATCGGATATGCTATCATTAGACTATATTGATCTCCATCTTGCCTTGATGCAATAATTTCATGTGCTCCCCCAGAATTTGATCCTACAGATCATTCATTCTACCATCACCTGGAATCAATATCCTTGCAGTGGTTAGAAATCAAATTGAAAATGAAATATTGGGCATTAAAACAATAGATTTTAAATCTATTTTATGTACATATTTATAATATATGATAGAAATACATTTATTTATAAGCCTGAGTTATGCAGACAGGAGGCTGCAACAAATATAAACAGCCATTTTTAGAAAAGCAAGCAGCTTTGAATTTGCATAACTTAAGATTTTACAAGACAGCCAGATAGCTAACATTGAGCAAGTTCACAAGACGAAAACTAAATTATATCTTCATGATGGAAATGGGTTCCAGCAAAACTGCAAGATGGATAAATGCTATTCCTTCATTCAAAATAAGCGGTGTAACTGAGAACGTAAAGGAATTTAATATTCCAACTGAAGTTGTTCCTAAGTCATGCTTGTGTAAAGCACAGAGACACAATGATGAAACCATGGTGTCAGCACTTCCCATCTCTAGTATCCTCCAAGATAACTGTACTTCTCTAATTCTGGCCTCCTTCAGATCCCCCAATTTAAATCCTTCACCTTTGGCAGTTGGCCTTTGGCTGGAATTCTGTGCCTAATCCTCTCTGGCCCCTCTCCCTTTCTTCCTTTAGGGTCTCCATAAAACCTCTCTCTTTGACCATGGCTTTTGGTTATCTTCTAACATGGCTCAATATAACCTTTTTGTTTAATGACACACCCATGAAACTCTTTGGGATTTTATTCTTGTGTTAAAGACATAAAATAAATAATGTGGTTTGGACAATTCTGTTGGAGGACATCTTCATTAAAACACAAAGTAGAAAAAATGGACAGAGCAAGAGGTCATCTATGCAGAAAACATTGTGACAACAGAAATTATAAAATCAGAAGATCTCACCCTGCAATAAACAACCAAGAAAAAGCTAAAGAAAGAAATGTATATCTCCCCTCATTACCAGAGGGCAGAAATAAAATGAAGATAACAATTAAATCACAGAATCATAGAATGGTCAAAACATAAAAGACAGCTATTCAGCCCTTTGATAAATAGTTGTTATTGTTGCGTGGACTTCTAAGCAGCAAGAAAAATTTACGCCACACAAGTGAAGCACCATGACCAAGTACAAGGGAAGGTATAACCATGTCCCTTTGACATTCAATTGCATTACCATCACTCAATTCCCCCAACACCTACTGGACTAGTCACACAAATACCATGGCTATAACGGTATGTCAGAGGCATGGTATTCTGCAAGGAATGATTCACTTCCTGATTCCACAAAGCCTTTCCACCATCTCCAAAGCACAAGTTAAATGTGCAATGGACAAGTGCACTATCCAGGACAAATCAATCTGCCTGGTTGGTACCTCATCTGACAACCTCAAATTCACTTTTCCCATGACCTATATACAGACTGTAGTATTTATTCTCTACAAAATATTATGCAGCAATTTGGCAAGATCTTCTTGACAATACTTCCCAAACTTGCAGTCTTGACCATTCAGAAGGATGAGGATAGATGGTATATGGGAATGCCATCACCTGCAAGTCGCACATTATCCTGACTTGAATATAAACTGCTGGCTCCTGGAACAATTTACCTCACAGCACTGTGAAAGTACCTTAACTAAAAGGATTGCTTCAGTTTAAGATGACAGGTCATCATCATATTCTCATGGGGACCTTAGTGGGTGAGCATTAAATGCTGATTTTGTCAGCTTATTTATGTCTCATGAAAAAATGAGTTGCGTACACAGGAGGGACAAAGTAAAAGGTTTTTAACTGTTATAAATTTTCTGCAGTTATCCATTTAATACATGCATGTATTCAAATCCTTTAAAAGAAGGATAGTAATGTGCCACACATTTAAACGGAAACAAAAATTAGCAATAACCTACCTTCTAAAGCTTTTAATAGAATGGAGAAATCTTCATCTTCTGAAAATCAAAGAAGGATAATCCATTATGGTGAAGCCAAGCTTTCTTCCTGGGCCACATAAGGATCTATGGGACCCATAAGCCAAATTTTAACATATTTTATATATTTAACAAGTTAATATGCATAAATCTTAAATTAGTAATGCAAACAGATTTGGCCATTTTGACAGCATGTTATGTACCAACAGCAATAAACTTAGCCCTCTTCATGAAACCTAGCCCACATGATTTACAGGACAAATTAGCATGTTTGCAAATAGACTCTTACCTAAACATTAAGGATTGGAATGTGTGGAAGGCATGAACAATATGGTCACAAGATGACCCCACGATGTACGATATACTATCATTATTCTGGAATTAATTAGGTTTGTCTGAATATTACAAAGGAAAAATTCTGACATTTCCCATTGATTTTATAACTGAAATGCATAAAATTTTAAATTTAGAAAAAAAATTATCATTGGTCCAAAAATTTCCTCATCTATTAATTTACGAGGAAGGAACAATAAATATGGGATTGCCAGTATGAATGAATACATAATTTAAAAAAAAATCCACTTTGGGCACAACTTTTGATCCAAGTGTAAGCTGCTGCCCAAAATTGCATTAGTTTTGAAAAGTCATTTTATGTTTAATTTTCATTCAAATATACTTGCATATTACCAAATGTAAAATCTGGCATGAACTCAGCACACAAAAAAGGTCGATTTACTTAACAGCTGTAACTTGCTACAGTTTGATTACCATTGCTGGTGTTGGTTTATCACAAAAAAAACTTAAGTCAGAATAGTTAATCCATTTGTGAGTAATTCAATTCTGGATCACTGAAAATGAAATTAAAAGCCTACAAGGTGTGTAGATGCTTGGAACAGGCTGCCAGGGGGAATGATGGAGGCAGATACTATAGTGGTGTTTAAGAGGCTGTTGGATAGACACATGAATATGCAGGGAATGGAGGGATAAGGATCATGTACAGGAGGAAGAGAATTGGTTTAATTCATAATCGCATTCAGCACAGACATTGTGGGCTGTACTGTTCTATGTTAGTTAAAATGGCATACAATATTAGACAAATAAAAATTCTAAATCTTTTAAAACCTAGCTTTCATTGTACTTCTGTCTAAAATAATCAGCTTAATTTAAGAAGCTTCTTTATAGGTCATAGCTATTTGAATTTATTAATTGGCGCTGGTTCCCATCTTTTTACATTTCAGCTCTATTTTCTATTCTTCCATGTTTCTAGCCCTTTCAAGATCATTTTCATTGGTATCCCTCCCGTCACCTCATGCTGTGTCATTTTCATAACGATATATAACTATCCAATTATTAATATACATAGCAAACAGCACAATAAAGCTGGCTTTTTTTTAAAAAAAGAAAAATCTGACTTGCCTGTCCAGCTAGTACTGCTAAGCAGCAATGCAGGTCTTTCTCGGACATATGTGACATCTCCAGTATTAATATTCAGTTCAGTAAATGCTGTCTGTTCCAAATTAGAAGGCACAGATTTGGTCCTAATTTCACAGCAAAAAATGCATAGTTTATCTATAGTGTCAAACTAAAGACTTATCTGAAACTAAAATTGTGTGTATGGCATCATTAAGCAGATCTACTGTTACGGACTAGGTTACTATTGGTGAATGTCCCTTTAAGATAGAGTTGTGTGTGTGTGTGTGTGTAGCGTGATGATGTCAACAGAAGATAAGGACATAATGACGTTGGTGGAGCAGGCAGAGAGGGACCAGCCTGCTAGTTTCTCTAACGATGGATGAGAAACAATAACTGTGTCTGTCACTACAATTGGAGTAATCTGGTGGAGTCCACTTTGTCGTTAATCTGTAGAAGGAAACAGGTATTTGTGTGGGCAGCCACAATTCGAGTGCCTTTCGGGGTGGCAGATACTTCGGAAGAAAGGAATGGAGCATCAGTGATTGATGTGTCGTAAGAGTTCCATCGTGGAACATTTGAATTTCGTAATTACTCCCTATTTTCTCTCTACATTTCCTCTTCAGTCAATGGTGGTTGTTGAAGAAGCCTTTGCTCACGTTTCACCTTATGGCTTGCTGAACTGAACCTTGAGAACTATTCCTGGACTTGGAGTTTGGGAATTTGCCACACACACACACTTCGAGTTTAGTTTTTGGGGTTAATGTTTAAGATCTAACATTTTTACTTCTAACATTCTAACAATTTTATTTTTCTTATTATCATTAGTTATTAATAAAATAGTTTTTACCACTTATACATGACTCGGAGTGTTTCTTTTGTTGCTGGTATGTGACACTACTTTCTTAAGAAATGTTTTGGAAATTGGCAGTCACAGAACCAGTATGCATTTTCTATACCTGATTTCAACTGTTTTTGAAATAAAAATGATACTACAAAAAGAATAAACATTCTGAGGCTTTGTCACTATATTTAATAAACAAAATGTGTTTAACATTTTCTGTCACACATATAAAACGTACCTTGCTCTAAATGGGGCAAAATCATTGGCAAGCTTCTTAAACAACTTATGCTGCAATTCTAGAGGAGCTTCTCTGAAAATGGGAGATGGGGCATCATATAGTGTGATTGCCCTGTTGAAGAAAAACACTTTTTAAAAGAAAGCTGAAGCATACTCAATGTACCACAGAAAATTAGGACAGATATATTGTCTTTATGAATGTCAATAAAAACATGCAATTAAAAACTCTGGACTATGTTTTTTTAAACTATTCATATTTGGTATTTGGGTGGTACTGGCAGGGACAGCATTTATTGTTCATCCATAACTACCTTGAGAAGATGGCGGTGAGCTGCCTTATTGAATGGATGCTGTCATTCAGTGGAGGTCCTCCACAATGCTGTTGGGTAGGGAGTTCCAAGATTTAGACCCAGCAATGAAGGGCAGGCAATGTACTTCCAAGTCAGGAGGTTTTACGAGATGGAAGAGAACTTGCAAGTAATGGTGTTCCCATACACCTGTTGCCCTTGTTCTTCTTGGTGGTACAGGTTGCGGATTTGGGAGATGCTGTAGGAATAACCTGGGTGAGTAACTGGAATGCATTTTGTAGATGGTAAACACTGCATCTGCCATGCAGAGGTGGAAGGAACAAACTTTAGGGAGTGCCAATCAAGCAAGCTTCTACCTCCTGGATGGTGTTGAACCTCTGGAGAGCTGTTGGAGTTGCACTCATCCGGGCAACTGGAATAATCCATCATGTTCCCTACTTATGCCGTGTAGATGTTGGAAAGCCTTGAGTATCACAAGGTGAGTCATTCGCCACAGAATACCCAGCCTCTGAACTCTTCTTGTAGCCATGTTATTCATGTGATCTAGTCCAGTTGAATACATGGTAAACGATGACTGTCAGGATATTGATGCTGGGACTTTGTGGTGGTAATGCCATTGAACGTCAATGGTAGGTGGCTAAATGCTCTCTTGTTGGATATGGTCATTGCCATCTCATTCCTGCATGCAGCAAGACCTAGACAACATTCAGGCATAGGCTGATAAGTGGCGCAATGTTACTTGCCACTTATCAAGCCATGCCTGAATGTTGTCTAGTCTTACTGCATGTAGGTATGGGCTGCTTCATTTGTGAGGAGTTGTGAATGTAATTAAATGTTGTGCAGTCACTAGAAAACAGCCACACATCTGACCTTATGATGGAAGGATGGTCACGGATGAAGCAGTTGTGTCTAGGACACTGCCCTGAGGAACTCCTGCAGTGATGAACTGCAACTAGAATGATTGATCTCTAACAACCACAACCATCTTTTTTGCGTGAGGTATGATTCCAACCATTGGAGGATTTGATGCCATTAACTTTAGTTTTGCCAAGGACCCTTGATGGCACAGTCAGTCAAATGCAACCTTTATGTCAAGCAAATCACTTTGGGATTCATCTCTGGAATTCAGGAATTTGGTCCATGTTAGGAACGGTCTTGGCAAAAACCAAAGTGAGCATCATTGAGTATGTTAGTTGGTGCTGCTCGATAGCACTCCTTAAGAACTAGAATGGATATTAGGGTGATATCCCTCCATGTCCCATAGACCTACAAAATCTATCCAGAGAAATAGGAAAGGACTCAGGACAAATCCTTGCAGGACACTAGAGAGGGTGGTATGGAAGTGGGAAGGTTCAGTCCAGTTCATTATTCACTAAAACAGGCCACACCAAACAGTTCTAGGGGCCAGATGTGGTCTGTGGGCTATGTATTCTGCACCTCTGTTCTACAGTACGGGTCATTTATTCTCTTTATCTCAACCAATCAATTGTGGATAAATCCAACCTTCAGCATTTCTCGTTACTACATTATTTCCTTAAATTATGTCTTTTCATACTTAACTCCACAACTTGACTTGACGTAACAAGGAACTTTCTTAAAAGATCTAATTATTAGCCAGAAACTTTCAAGTTTCATAACTCAGCAACAGAATACATGCAGCCCACAATGACAGCCAATCTACACACTATAGGAATAAATACCAGATCTAGCTGAAGCCACCCAGTTAAAGAATGTGTTAGAACCTGGGTTTACAAAACAGAATATAGCAGAACATGCTTTAAGCAATTCAATCAATTTTGTTTGCATATATTATGGTCAAATATATTAAACAAAGAATGCATACTCACTTGATACTCCAGTTCACTCTCAAGTCTTCTTTCATGGCTTCAGTCACACACAGATTTGAATCAGACAGCTTTCCAAAAAAATGTTCATACCTAATTAAAAACAAAATCAATGCAAATATTAATAACAAATCATGATAAATACATTAATTTTAACCTTCAAACATTTATATATTTAAACCAAAACACATCTATTTTTTGATGAATAGATCTAAAGAATTTGAAATTCAATTTGTGAAAGGTATTAGTCTTAAAAATTGACATGGTAACGTCCAGAACCAGGGGTCATAGCCTAAGGATTGTTTTGGGCCCCATATCTTAGGAAAGATGTGCTGATGTTGGAGAGAGTTCAGAGGAGATTTACGAGGATGATTCCCGGAATGAAAGGGCTTACGTATGATGAGCGTTTGTCGGCTCTTGGACTGTACTCACTGGAGTACAGAAGAATGAGGGGGGACCTCATAGAGACATTTAAAATGTTGAAAGGACTGGACAGAGTAGATGTGGCCAAGCTGTTTCCCTTGGTCCAGGACCAGAGGGCACAATCTTAGAATTAGAGGGTACCGGTTTAAAACAGAGATGAGGAGAAATTTCTTTAGCCAGAGGGTGGTGAATTTGTGGAATTCCTTGCCACGGACAGCAGTGGAGGCCAGATCACTGGAGGCATTTAAGGAAGAGATAGATAGATATCTAAATAGTTGTGGTATCAAGGGATATGGGAATAAGGCCAGAAATTGGGGTTAGAATAGTGTGTTTTTTTTGAGCCCCCTGCCCCCCCCCCCCCCCCCCCCCCCCGATTTCTCATTTCTTTTTTCCCCTTTTCCTTGGAGCAGACTCGATGGGCCGAATGGCCTACTTCTGCTCCCTTGTCTTGTGATATGTATTATGCCATTAATGTCTGAGATGAGGAGAAATATCTTCACTCAAGAGTGGTGAACTTGTGGAATTCTCTACCACAGAAGGCAGATGAGGCTAAATCATTAAATGTATTCAAAGAGCAACAGAATATATTACTAATAGCTAAAGAGATCAAGGAATATAGGGAGAACACAGGAACAGGGTACTAAATTGGAATGATCACCCATGATCACATTGAATGGCTGAAAAGGCTCAAAGGGCTCAACGGCCTACTCCTGTTTCTACTTCCTATGTTTCTAGGTCTCCTTCACTGACATTATTAAAGTGATTTGTTGATATCACCATGCAAGAAGCCTTCAGTATTAGAGGTAATTTACAATATTAACAAACCAACCAACACGTTTTCGGCATGTGAGGGGAAGCTGGAGCATCCAGGGAAAACCCATGCGGTCACAGAAAATTTGCAATCTCCACAAAGAAAGTGCCAAAGGTCAGGATCAAATCTAAACTGTGAGGCAGCAGCACTAACAGCTGCCAACTTTCCACATAAAAGATTGGTTAGCACTTTTTTTAAATGTTGTTTACAAGTGGGCTCTCCTTTATTGGTCCATGAATGCCCAATTGGCTATTCATTTTTTCCAAGACTGTTTCCAAAACCATCCCCCAATGACAGAATTAACGTCCAGCACAAGGATCGACAATATATGTTTTGGTTGGTACAATATGTAACTCTTAAATTCCCTTGAATTACCCAAGTGGGCAAGGAGGACTGAAGGAATGCTGTGATCACATCTCCAGTTTCTACTTCTAATTTCCTCAGCAACCATAATCCAGAATACGTGACTAAGCAATGTTTAAGTATTTCACCACTTCTTATTTTTATTCAGCAACCTGTATGTCAAAAAGAGACAGAAAATACTGCAAATACTCAAAGTCAACGTTGCATCTGTGGAGGGAGAAACAGAAGTAACATTTCAGATAGATGACAAAACCTTGTTGTTCACCATCACTTTTGCAAAAATCCTCTTCCTTGATAACTATCTGCATAATGTACCCATTTAGCACCTCAACTATACCTTTTGCCTCCAACAACAGATCTGTTTTAACATTTGTTCCCAATGCCCTCACTGTTCCTGACAGACTTCTCACTGTTAATATGATTAGAGATGACCTTTTGATTCTTTTTTATTTTAGCCTCTTATCTATTCTCATATTATTTTTATACCTCTTCATTTCCCTTTTAACTTCTCGGTTTGTGTTGAAAATAAAAAAGGTTTGAACTGACAAGAGAGTGAAACTTTTTTCATTAGCAAGAAGGTCCATAAACATTCAAGATTAAGACTGAATTAATATTGAATTAAGATAATTAGCAAAAAATCCAGGGGAAAACGTGGAAATGAGAATGGTTCTGGAATGGATTAGCTAAAAGGGTGGTGGAAAAAGATTCAATAGTAATATTCAAAGAGCAATTGTATTTACATTTGGAAAGGGAAAGGGGAATTTGCTGGCTAAAAGAAAAGAGCAGGGGAATGAGACCAACTGGATAGATCTACTAAACAACTGGCAAAAACACAATGGGCTCAATGGCCTCCACCTCTGTTGTATGACTACTACTTATGACCCAATTAAAAAATTAATATATAGTTTACAATTAATACATCTCCCTTTAAATGCAAAAACTTGTCAAAAGTGATAATATATAATGATATAATAATATATCAAAGAAAAATGCATATAATATTCCTAAAATTATATTGTCCGATGCCTGGGAAAAATTAAGCAAAGTAGAAATAATACATTGATAAGAAAAGAGAAAGTAGAACATCAAAATAGGCAGATGAGAAATGATAGAAATTTTAAAAAAAGATTAGTTAAAATTAATGTGAGATGCTTACTGACCAAGACAGGAGAAATCATATTGGGGATTAAGGAAAAGGCAAAGAAATTAAATAAATATTTTATGCCTGCCTTTCTGGAAAACACAGAAAATCACTCACAAACAGTGTAGTACTAAAGATTTAGAGTGAATGAGGAACTCAAAATAATTAGCATTAGTAAAAAAAAGAAATAGTTATGGAGACATTAATGAGACTGAAAGGTGTTAACTGCCCAGAGCCTGATGACTTTGATCCCAGAATTTTGAAGCAGATGTTTATAAAGATAGAGGAAACACTGGTTCCCATTTTCTGAAATTCAATAGATTCTACAATGGGTCTCACAGATTGAATGGTACTAAACATAACCCTCTACAAAAGGCCTTCAACAAGATGCCACACTAGAGATTATTGAACAAAATTAAAGCACACTGTATTGGGGATATATTATAAATATATTAGCTGGAATTGAGGACCGATTAATGGACGAAAGAATGGGAATAAATGGTCATTTTGTGTTGGGAGGCTGTAATTGGTGGTTGCTGCAGGAATCAAAGCTGGAGTAACAGCTGTTCACAATCTATGCTGCGATTTGAATGGGGGTCAAATGCAATGCATTCATATTTACAGATGATACAAAGCAAGGAGCCAGAGTGGACTGTGAGGAAGATGCAGAGAGGCTTCAGGTGAAAAAGGTTAAATGATTACATCAAAGACATGGCAGATGGAATACATCATGGCAAAATGTGAGGTCATCCACTTTAGTAGAAAAAATATAAATGCAGAATATTTTTAAACAGTGGGAGAATGAAAGATGTTGGTTCAAATACACCAAAGGTACCTTGTACTCAAATCACTATGCTAACATCCAGGTGCTGCATGCAAAACTGGCGGTCTACTAGGCAGCAGTAATCCCTGCCCTCCTGCAGCAGACATCTCAAAACACTGGAAAAATACAACAAATGCTGTGTCTGCAAAATCCTCCAAACTCACTGGAAAGAAAAGTAAACTAGTTATCAGCGTCTCTCCCAGGTCCTAGTTACATTCCGTCAACTCCATTAGGCAGGCCATATTATTTCACATGCCTGACACCAGACGCCAAAACAGAATCAATTCTGAACTTCATCATGGGAATGGATTACCAGGCAGAGGAAAAGATTCAAGGAGGTGCTCAAGGCAACATTTGCATTAACTCCTGGAAATTTCTGGCCCATGACTGCTCAAAGGAAGAGCATTCAGGACCTTGAAACCATGCACCTGGAGCTCACAGAAGTCCAGCACAAGCAGTAGAATGTGCACACCACCTCACAAACTATCCACTTGCCTGCTTTGTCAATCACCTTCTGCTTCATCTGCCACCTCAAAAATTCTGTGGTGGCCGATGAGGCAAAACCTCAGGCTAATGTGCAAATTCAGCAGTTCCACATTAGCCTCATCAGCCACCTCAGAACCCACAAAACTGGTATGGAAGCAAGTTATCTTTGATGCCTTGGTCTGTCCAAGAAGAACTGTAAGCAATTAGGAAAGCAAACAATATGTCGGCATTCGTTGCTTAAAGATTTGAATATAAGAGTAGGGATATTTTGCTCCACTTATATCAGGCCTTGGGAAGACCAAATCTGGAAAATAGTGTAGCCTCCCTACATAAGAAAGGATGCATTTATAATAGAGAAAGTGTGAGGGGCCTGTTGCTACTTCTATGTTCTTATGTTATAATTCGCTAGTTTGTGATTGGTATTTGTGCAAAACTATCAAACTTGCTGATTCTTCAAATAAAATACATGTTAGACTTCATGACAGTATACAGAATAGCTACAATAAGATGTTGTATCAGAACTAAATATAGAAAATCATTCTATACTAACCATTTGGCAATCAGCACAATCGGGTGATGATCTCCATGTGTCAGTCCCATAATGGTGTAACCATAATTATGCCAGTCAATAATAAATTTACTTCCGCTGAAGAAACATACTGCCCATACAGCTGCAATTGCAGGGAGGCCTGGAGGATTCTGCATGGAATTATCAAAAAAAAGCATAGAAAATTGAATCTTATCAGTTTATTCAAGTAATTCAGAGAATAGAAAACCAAAAATCTAGAATAAACCTTTTACCTGCAGCAGCATGTAGGATGGTGGATTAATCTTTAAGAGGACATAACATATTTGCAAAGTCTGCACAAAGATCTTGACCCCATATTGAAAAATCTTTGGTCCAACTACAAAATATAAAAACAGATCTTAATCCTTTGTAAACTGATTACAGAATATTTAAAAATACCTGTATTTCACAGATACTTTTTGTTTTGACTATAAACTTAGAGCATACCTTTATGAATGACTGGGTTCATTTGGAACATTCAAATTGGTTTTCCTCTACATTTTAACATTAAAGAAAATAAAATCCACAAGTGCCTAATCAACATGTATCAAAGTATTTCAAACACCAACATATTCATTTTGTCCGTTTTTCCCTGTGCCATCTTTTATAGAGGTATCTAGTTAGTCCCATTCCTCTGATCTTTCGCCACAGTCCTACAAATTCTCCCTTTCACAAGTCTTTTGGAAGTTACAACCAAATCTGCTCTGTCACTCTTCTAGGCATAGGTTCCACAACTTGATCTCTACATTTTCCCCCTCTCAGTTTTTTTGATAATTACTTTAAATTTGTATCCTCTGTTTACTGACCCACATGCCAGTAGAAATAATATCTCCCTGTCCAATCTTCCCAGAATTGTTGATCTGGCACACTACTTGGAGCCTCCCCATATCCATAATAATCCAGCATGAATACAGAGATGGATCCTGGAGTAATTGGTCCTGGAGTAAGTAGTCTTAGCAAAGCCTCCATGGCCAGGGGACATACCGTGGAAGCCCCATCTGTTGGAATGCCCTGACAAAATTTGACTGGATGCATAGCTGTGGGTGGACCTGTGCCTTTTGCCAAAAATGTCAAGGAATTTAGCAATTTTTAAATATCTGACATTCAGAGACATTTCAAACAAAAAATCGCAGCAAATAACAAAGATGAAAAGAAATCCAAGTGGAGTTTAGTTGGAACACAAGAAGACAGGGGAAGGAGTAAGCTAATCTACCCTTTAAGGCTGCTCCACCATTCAATAAGATCATGCCTGATGCAACCTTGGCCTTAATATCAATTCCCCACTTTTTCCCCCATACCACTCGACTCTCCTGTGTTTTTAAAAATCTGTTAATCTACACCTTGAATATTTTTAATGACTCCACCTCCACAGTTCTGTGGGGTACAGAATTTCAAAGATTCACAATCCTCAGAAGAAATTCATCCTCATGTCTATATTAAATGGGTGACCCTTTACTCTGAAACCATATCTCCCCCACCACTCCAGATCCACCCAGTTCTAGATAACCCCTCCCAGCATCTACTCTGTCAATCTCCCTCAGAACCATAAGCATTTCAACAGACATAATCTGCTCAATCTTTCTCCATATGTCACCCTCTTCATCCCAGGAATCAATCTAGTGTAACTTTTCTACATTGCTTCCAGTGGAAGTATAACATGGAAACCAATTACTCCAGGAGCAGTTTCACCAGTGCCCTGAAAAGCTGCATCAAAATACATTTTTTTTATATTATATACCCTTTGCAATAAAGGCCAACATTTCATTAGCCTTTCAAATTACTTGCTCAACATGCAGACTAACATTTTGTCCTTCATGAACTAGAGACCTCAGATTCTTTTGTATTGCAATATTTTGTTGTCTCACTCCTTTTGAAAAATAATGACTTTTTAATTCTTCCTTTCAACAAGGATAATCTCATATTTTCCCACATTATATTCCATCTGTCAACTTCCTCCCCATTCACTTAACGTATATTCCTTCGCAGGCTTTTTGTGTCCTCACATCTTGCAAACAAACCTATCTTTGTATCATCAGCAAGTAAGTACAATCAATTCCTTCATCCAAGTCATGAGCACAGCCTGTAAATAGTTGAGTGCCCAGCACTGGTCCCTATAGCATACCACTAGCTACTAACTGTGAATTTAAAAATGACTCATTTATCCCAACTGTTTTACTGTTAGCTAGCTAATCTCCTATCCATCCCAGTATTGGTATTGGTTTATTATTATTGTCACTTGTACCGAGGTAAAGTGAAAAGCTTGTCTTACAAACCAATTGTACAGGTCAATTCATTACACAGTGCAATTACATTGAGTTAGTACAAAGTGCATTGATGTAGTACAGGTAAAAACAGTAACAGTACAGAGTAAAGTGTCACAGCTACAGAGAAAGTGCAGTGCAATAAGGTGCAAGGTCACAACAAGATAGATCGTGAGGTCATAATCCATCTCATTGTATAAGGGAACCATTCAATAGTCTTATCACAGTAGGGTAAGAAGCTGTCCTTAAGTCTGGTGGTACATGCCCTCAGGCTCCTGTATCTTCTACCCGATGGAAGAGGAGAGAAGCGAGAATGTCCCGGGTGAGTGGGGTCTTTGATTATGTTGGCTGCTACACCAAGACAACGAGACGTAAAGACAAGAGTCCAAGGAGGGGAGGCTGGTGTCTGTGATGCGCTGGGCTGTGTCCACAACTCTGTATATAACCCCTTATCTTATGCAGTAATTTTTTTGTTAATGTGGCACCTTCTAAATCTATTGATTCCCCTTTATCCATCCTGTTTGTTACATCCTCAAAAACCTAGCAAATTTGTCAAACACGAATTTCCCTTCCATAAAACCACGTTGACTTTGTTTGATTGTGGTATGGTTTTCCAAAGGTCCTGTAATTGCTTCTTTAATAATGGATTCCTGAATTTTCTCAATGACAGATGTTAGACCAAATGGTCCGTGGGTTCCTGCTTTCTGTCTCACTCACTTCCCAAATAACGCTGCTATGTACTCAATTTGAGTCATCTGGGACCTCTGCAGAATCCAGGAATTCTGGTAGATTACAACCAAGCATTCACTGTCTCTGTAGCCAGTTGCTTTAAAACACTAGAATCCAGTAAACTTGCTGGCCTTTAGCCCCACTAGTTTGTCTCGTACTTTTTCTCTAGTGATAAAGACTGTTTTAAATTCCGCCCTCCCCTTAGTGCCTTGATTATCTTTCATTATTGTCTGGTGTCATGAAGACCAATCCACCGTACTTATGTAAAATCTCTGCCATTTCTCCATTTCAAATTATTAATTCCCTGATCTCATCCTCAACTCGCAGAAATAGCACCTGCAGCTCAATGACTCCCAGAGGGCTTCTGTGTGAACAGTTCAAAGCTGGTTGTTCACAATTCAGCCCATTTACTTATACCCAACACACTTCCAAGGTTAGTCATATAATTAGTGTAACAAAGGTGACAATACTTACACTTTGTTGCTGTCATAACCTCTGTTAAGTAGACAATTTTAATGTTATCATTATTTAAAATATCTTCATGAGGTTTTGCACCTGAAAAACATAATTCAAACTGAGTTTTAAAACAAATCTGGAAATTATAGATTTGGATAACATTAAGTAAAGATGTGTAAAGACAAACAATCTATTGGAGAAACTCAGCAGGTCGATCAACATCTGTGGGAGGAAAGGAACTCTCAACGTTTCAGTTGAGACGCTACATCACGACTGTGAGTGGAGAAGGGGTGGGGTGAGACAGGGACCATTAGGTGATGGATGGACCAAGGAGGGGTGAAGGATGAAAAACAGATGGATCCAGGTGGGGGAATGGGAGGGGTGGAGCTGGGACACAGAGGCAAGTGGATGATAGATGGAAGCAGACAAAAAAGGCAGATGGAGTCAGGTGGGGGGAGAAGAAGGAGATCAGCAGGAACACAAAGGCTACCAGTGCTGGAAGCTGACAAGTAGCAGAGAAAGGTGAAGGGCTGATGGAACAGGATGGGGGAAAGGGATCCAGTGGGTGAAATGTGTGGGCAGCAGGTGGATTGAACCAGGAGGGGGACAAAAATTTGGGGGGGGGGGGGGGGTGGGAAGCAGGCAAATAGACCAAACTCAAGGTCCACAGCATAGTTCAAGTTAAATGCAAAGTACCACATCCAACATAAATGGCTAAAGAGAAGCTAATCAATCTAATATGTTTGAGGTTTAACCACTACAATGTGTCATGCCAGTGCACAGTGAGCAGTGTTAAATTGTTAGAAACACTTTAAATGAAACCTTAGGAGAGCCCTGTTAGCTTTTTGTATAAACATTAATTAAAACAAAACAGGTAAGTTAGTCATTATCACGATTACATCTGTGGGAGTTGACGGAGTTCAAATTTGCTGCCACATTATAGCAGTGATTACAGTTCAAGGGTACTTTAATTGACTAGAAGAGGTTTTGGAACATCCAGAGATCCTGAAAGATATGAAGCAAACACAAATCGTTTTTTTCTCACCATATGCAAGACATTAAGGACAAAAGGAAGGCTACCAAAATCACAGATTCTAAATTTGACACACAATTAAATTTTTAGGTTATCATCTAAAATCATTTGCTTTAGATGATTTACAAATAATATACACTACATCAGTGTGTCAAATTATAGAAAATGGTCTTCGTTGGCTCAAAACATCCCCCCACTTAGTCAGATGTAAGGGGTTAAGATTAATTTAACTGAATGATTAATTGCATTTAACTTTCCTTAAATTATTGGTTTAAATATCCGAGAATTAATTTGATAGCACTTTTGCCAGACATCAGAATGAGATGTAGCACACTTGAAGAGGGCAGTTAGCGTCGTTAACGTACCAGGGTAGCCGACAGCAGTGACGCTGAAGCCGTGCCTGGCCAACGACAGCGTGTGGTACAACATGCGGGGGCTCCGGCCCAGGTCCCCCATAACCAGCACACACACAGCCCTACAGGCGACACCACCCCACCGCCGGCGAGCCCACACGACCGACACCAACAGCAGCACCGCCCCCACGCTCAGCAGAGACACGTTCGCATCCGCAAGGGAAAAACTGCAGACGGAGAGCACCAGAAATAAAGCTGCTAGAAACCATAACTCCGCCATAGCAACCGGGCGACCACCGGCTGCAAGCGGCACGGCGGACGTAGAGACAAGTGACGCGACCAGGGCAAATCTCGCGAGGCCAGACCTAGAGATGGGTTTGCGCCTGTGCGGAGCTCTGGGTGGGAGAAGCGGGGCCGGCAGTAGGGGGAGCGCGGTCTGGGAGGCTGCGCCTTGATACTCGCCTGAAGGCGGTCCAAGGCTCATCGAACTGAAACGTTTTTCTCTGGTTCTCTCTCTCCCCCGACGCTGCCCGACCTGTTGAGTATTTTCAGCACCTTGTTTTCCACCAAACAGGTCGATTTAGTGACATCTGTAGAAAAACAACAAAAAACTTTTGCTGACACCTGAAATTAAAACGCAAAATGCTGGAAGTAATACGTAGGTCAAGCAAGATTTGTGGAGTTTGAAAGAGTTAATGTTTCAGGCTGCG
Organism: Pristis pectinata; assembly: GCF_009764475.1. Lineage (NCBI taxonomy): Eukaryota > Metazoa > Chordata > Chondrichthyes > Rhinopristiformes > Pristidae > Pristis > Pristis pectinata. The sequence continues at coordinate 34,645,350 of NC_067412.1, read as the reverse complement.
GCCCTTTCATTAGCGTCAAGAAAGGTATAAGTTGAGAAGAATGATTATCACAGACGGGATGCAACATTGAAGGAAACCATTGATCAGATACCTTTATTAGATACATGTACATTGAAGCACACAGTGAAATGCATCTTTTGTGTAGAGTGTTCTGGTGGCAGGCTGCAAGTGGAGCCACACTTCCGGCGCCAACGTAGCATGCCCTCAACTTCCTAACCCATATGTCTTTGGAATGTGGGAGGAAACCAGAACACCTGGAGGAAACCCATACAGACGCAGGGTGAACATAGAAACTCCTTACAGACAGTGGCTGGAAATGAACCTGGGTTGCTGGCACTATAATAGTGTTACGCTAACCGCTACACTACCATGCTTGTTGAGCCTGTTTGAGTCCATCCTGACATTTAGTGTATGTACCTGCATGCTCCCTTCCTCCCATCTCCCTGTATTCCTGCAAATTCTTGTCTTTCAGGTACTTCAACAGGCCCCATTTGAATGCCAGAACTAAATTTGCTTCCACTAATATTCCTGGAATGCATCCCTGATCCTAAGCACTGGCTGTATAAATAAAAGTTCCTTGTGCTACTTTTGGTTCTTCTATCAAGTACCTTCATTCCATGTTCCCTAGTTCACAAAGGAACTGTTTCTATATACTTTATCTTCATGATACTGCTACTAGATCTCCTCACAGCCTCTATTCCAAGGATAATAACTCCACATTCTTCAGTTATCCATGTAAGTAAAATCCTTCCTCCTTGGAATAATTTTGGTAAATTTGTGTATTGTTGAAAGCCTTCCCAACTATGCTAAAGTTTGATGTTGCAGCATAACTGGCCATAATAATGTCCTATTGCAGCTGAACTAATGCTTTATAAAGATTAGTCATGGCTTCCATTTTCAGAGACCTATTACAGGAATTTTGGCTACAACTGATTTACATAAAATATTTTATTAACCGTATAACATAACTTTTAGAATTGCATTTATATCGGAACATTTCATTGGATGTAATGAAAATGAGCAATATGATTCATCACTTAATGAAAAATATGCCTTTTACTCGGATACCTTAATACTGTTTTCATTTTGCATACTTTTCAGAAACAACAGTCCTTACTTGTTACTAATCCTGACATACCATTTCACCTATAATGTTTATCATTAGGTTTGAAATAAATGTGAATATTTAAATATTTATTTTTATTTTATTAACATATATTTATATTTGATTTATTTACAGTATTTATTTTCACTTAATTGCAGATGTATACAGTATACATACACCCTGGTTTTTAAAAAAAACACAATAAGGTTGTCAGCAGCAGATGGCAGTCTGGCTTCGTACAATAACTCCTCACAATGCTGAAGTTAATCTTTATAGTGTTCTATATTCACATTGACACATTCCTGAAATACAGAAGTTATTCAAGTTACAAAAGTGTAAGTTGCCCATTTCTTTTTCGGAGAGGTGTATATCTTGGATTGCTTTCTCTGAAGTATCGGAGGCTGAGGAGTGATTTTTTAGAAGTACATACAATTATGAAAGGCATAGATAGGGTAGGTAGTCAAAGCCTTTTTTCCTAGGGTAAAAATGTCAAATACTAAAGGGCATAGCTTAAACTCTATCAATTTCCAGGTCATTGACTGGAAATGTTAACTGTTTCCCTCCACAAATGCAGTTTGATCTGTTGAGTATTTCTAATATGTCCTATTATCAATTCAAAAGCTTCTATTTAATCCTCTCAATCATAACTCAAATGAATGCCAGTCGAAATTGTTCAGTCCGTCTTCACAATTTAATCTTCTAAAACTGGTATCATTCTGGTGAACCTACATCAACCCTTTTCAAGTTCAAGTTATCTTTTCTGAGATTTGTTCCCAGAAACAATGCACAAGATTGCAATCCACCTCATTAAGATACTAACACATTTTGTGGTAGAAATCCCGTAAACTCCAAGAAAATTTGTTTTTGAATACCCTGGTGTCCATTACCTTCCAATGTGAAAAGGAATTTAACTGTTTTGTCATGAATGGACATCCTTTGTATTGTTTTACATTCATTTTCAGAAAAGAGTAATTGAGCGCTGGATCCTGAATTTGAAATGAGATGAAAACTATTTTAAAATTGCAGCTTACTGGAAGGAATAATTTGTTGAAGAACAGACTTTATTTTCGATCTGCAATTGGCTCAATCTGAACAGTGGTGGAATACTATACCCAATCTCCAGCACATAATCTCATATCACTTCCATTACAGTAATGGGTAAAATTTTTATGACCCTTCTGTTCCAATCCAGCGAGAATGTCGTACATGCTGCTTGTGGGAATAGTAAGCAGGTTGTAGGAAGGATGACCAGAATGCTAAGTTTGGCAGCATGGAGAAGGAGACTGTTTATGAGTGAAAGCAAACTACAAATAGAAAATTGCAGTGGATTTAATTAAAAGGGGAATATGTAGAATATTCTGCAGTTGTGAAAGATTGGGAGGGTGTTTTATCCACCCGGTGCAATGACAACAGATATCTTGAAGCAAGAGGAAGGGGAGTTACTGTTATCCTTATCAGGACCAAAAAGTGTAAAGAACAGGGAGCCTAGAGGTAACTTCAAGATAGGACCTCTCGGGTAATTAGGTTGGGATTACCAACCAAACCATATGATGATTGATGTTGGGATAGACGAATCAAAAGATCAAAATACACAACTCAATGATTAGTGTGGGAAAGAACAGTTCAATACCAGGATTAACTCTACCTGAACCCAAGTGCTTCTAAAGGCCTAGTGGGGAGGGCTTTTAGGCAGGTAGGTAAACTTTAAATTTGTAAGATGTGTAAGGACCTGACAGAAGTAACCAGACTCTCCCCATACACACACCAACGTGGTAGGGATGCAGAGAAGGAATCACTCAGTGCCTCTGGATTCTGCAGGCATCACAGCGTCTTTGTGATTAATAGGTGGAAAATGCAAGTGACACAGTACTGACGCCCCACCCGTGGGATGTCCTGATAAACCTCGAATGAATAGAAAGTGGAGGGCATAGTTTTCATTGTGCCAAAGTTGTTAAGGGATTTGAAGATCTCTTCAAATAAATAGAAATAAGAACAACAGGATAAAAGAAAAGGGAGATGAAAGTAAAAGTCAGATTAATTGTCAAGGACAATACTGCCATACCCTGCTTTTCCCTTCCCTATCTTTCCTGAACCCATTGCATTCAAGACTATTAATTGCACTGCAGGATCCTCCAACCTTCTGAGCAACACCTTACTATTTAACTGCAATGTGGGATCAAGCCTCTTATCTACGAGAAAAACTATTTGCAGTGAAACTTGATAAGTTAGCCTTGGCTCTGGGTGGTTGATTTGTGTTCCAAGTGAGGTTATGCAGTGATGATGTGGATGTGAGAGAAAACCACATACCATGTTACGGCATGAGAACAGATAAACATTAATAAAATTATTCTACAGGAGAACCAGCCCTGTAGCTGTCATAGGAATAGAGCCATTGTCAGGGAATAGAGCTCCAAGGACAGTATGATGGAGGAGGTAAATAGTGAGAGGGTATTGGGGCCAGTCGGGGCAATTAAAGATCAAGGTAGGGTGGAGAGTTTGGAATTCTTGGAATGAGTTGGAGATTGTGAAGTAGAAGCTGGTAATCAGATGTTTGGGTGTGAGGTATTTTTAGACTTGTGAAATCATTCTTCCCTCTTCGACTGGAAGCAAAAGACATTCCTTACTCAACAACAGCAGTGTCTAAGCACAGATATATTGTGCTTTCTGCAGAAGCTCACTTACTATAGTGATTCTGGTTCTCTTGTTCACTGAGGTCACCTGCTGGTCTGATTCAGGTGGCATGAATGTGGTGAGCAGGATGACTGCCCCACTATGATGAAATTCTTCTGAGTGAATACCATCAAATATAAAAGTTTTCTGTGCTCACAATGTGAATACTTAGGGGAGAAAAAACCCTTTGTGGTACTGGTATAAAGTCATAGCCAGAGAGTTACAGCACAGAAAAGGCACATTGGTCCTGTGCTGACCATCATCACCCATTTTTACAATAGTCCTACCCTAACTCATTTTATTCCCCCATATTCCCATCAACTTCCTGAGATTCTACCACTAATCAACACAACTAAGGGAATTTACAGTGGCCAATTAACCTACCAATCCACACATTCTTGGGATACGGGAAGAAACCAGAGAAAACCCCCATGGTCACAGGGAGAATGTGCAAACTCCACACAGGCAGCATTGGCCGTTATGACAGAACCTCGGTCAATGGAGCTGTGAGGCAGTAGCTCTACCAGTGTGCCACTGTGCTGTTCAAAGATCAGGCCTATTTTGCAGAGCCCTTAAGATGTCTTTTCAGTCAGTTATGTTCAGGAGAAGAGCGGTATGACTGCTGTCCTCTGTCCAAGGAGAAGGAAATGAAAAATGCCTGGCCTGCTGAGTGTTTCCAACATTTTCTTATTTTATTGTTGTTTAGGTTGTGTGTTGGAGCTGAATTCCTGGAATGATCCTGGAGGATAGGCTTTCTTCCCTTCCTCCTACCCAATGTGGCAGGTTGTTCAATGGGCTATTCCCTCTTTTACCTTTCCCTCATGCTGGGGGTCCGGCAGGGTAGCCCCATAATCAATATTTTCTCACATACACCAATGGAAATGCCTTACCTGAGGTAAAACTCTCAGTTGGCATAGTTGCCTGTAATCAAGTGCACTTCTCCACCTGCAGCAAACTGCAAGGATGAACTGGTAATTAGCTTTTAATTCATAATGCAGTTTTCTAAAAAATCATGCAGAAATTTACAGTTTCAAAACACCACACCTAATTATCCTCATTTCCAGGTATGTTGCATGGGAACCAAGAGTACTATGTCTTCATTAAGCACCCTATGATTAGATGTCAGCTGACAGTCAGAGGCACTCTCATCTCTGAGTCTGAAGGTCAGAGTGTCATAACCCACTCTGGAGCCTTGAATGCGAGATTTAGGCTGAGACTTGACTGCAGTTTTGAGAAAGTGAAAAACAACCAAATATTCTTTGGAAAGATTAGAGAAGCTGATGGGAAATTGTGAAGGATACAATTATGAAACCTTTGAAATACACCATTGTCAAATAGAAACCACCCAATACAGACATATTGCTAAAGACAACTGGCATCTTAATGTGAGTAACTGGCACCCCTATACCCCAGGGAGCAGCTAAACACTTGGAAATGTGTTCTTTGTACACCTGATGTCAATTCTGGTGGGGGTTTCCAATTAATGTCTGAGTTCAGTCTGTTTCCCAGGATGCTTAAATGAATACTGATTGCTACAAAGCACGACCTGAATTTTACCTTTCAAATATTGCTGGCAGAATACACAGCTTTAAAATGTAACTGCTTTGTCAGGTGCTTGAGAATTGAGTTTTATTACCATGATGCAGTGAAAATGATCGGTGTTGAACAACACACTGGGAATGAAAATTGTCACTTTGAACAAGTGGATGCATTACATGTTGTTAAGGCTTGGCTGCACTGTCAGTTTTGGACACCTGATAATCAAGGTCCCAATAACAAATTGTGTTTTGAGACTTTATTCACAGGAATGCAGAATATAGATGGAAGCTGTTAACTTTTGTTCTCCAGAATATGGTGGGTCTAAAGCTACCCTGAGTCTGTCCCAACAGATAATTGCTCTGTGTACAAGTTTTTTCACAACCAAACTTTCTGCAGTGCCCCCTTCCCAACTTCTGCTTATTCAAGGCAAACCACAAGGTTGTCTGATTTTTTTTTTCATGCCAGATATACCCCTTGCTTCCCACCCACTCATTATGGACTGAAATGTAGTCATGAGATTATTATTGTACTTCTATTACTTCTGTTGTCAAGTTATTCATTTAAAGCTTATTTTGAAAGTAAAGTAAGTTTTGTTCTGAAAACTAAGCTGGATCTTTCTGAATATAGCTGGTGGTTTTCATCAGAACTACCAGCACATGGCCATTAAAGCAGAAATCCCAAATTTTGCCTGCACCCTATGAATTGTTAAAATTTGAAATTAATGGACAGACTTGGAAGGTCATATCTGTCTATTTGCTCCACTGTTGGACTCCGTGTGACATTATTGATTTCAAAGGGCAAAATTTTAAGACACAAAGAGGAACGTAACTCCTTAAATTTCATTTTGCTTTCGCTTAATTTTATAATTACTTGTGTATTTTAGTTTACTTTTAAAATTTTAATGACATCTGACTTTAAAAGTGATTTATTTCAAATCTTGATGTTTTTAGGTCTCGATGTTAGACATTTAAAAACTATTAAGGTCAATTGCCTGTTTTATTGCTGGCAAAGCCCAACCCCCAGCTTTGCTGGCTTGATGGTGATTTGAGGGCAGGACGTCCGTGCGATATTGTCATCCAGGTGGAATGCAGACTGCCACTGAGATGGACCCTCTGTGTCTATGCAAGGTTAGTATTAGTGGGGTAGGGGAGGAGGTGACCAGGCCATCACGATCTGATCTATCACACAGCACTAAAATGTGCTTTAAAAATTAACTGTTATTTAATAAAAATTATTGGAGATGAGGAAACTGGCCATCTAATTGTGAGGATAGTTTGAGATGGGAGGCCAATTGACAAAACATCTGGGGAAGGGTCTAAACAGAGCTTGCAAAACTAGCTAGCTGGTTGAACTGTGTTTAATCAACCTACATCGAAAGGTCAGACCAAGGTAAGTGGACCAAGGATTGGCAGATGGCTTTCAATTCAGATAAGTGTGAAGTGTTGCACTTTGGGAAGTCTAACTAAGGTAGGACTTGTGCTGTGAATGGTTGGGCCCTAGGGAGTGTTCTGGAACAGAGGGACCTAGGAGTACAAGCATATAGTTTGCAGAAACTGGCATCACAGGTAGACAGGGTGGTGAAGAAGGCATTTGGCACACTGGCCTTCATCAGTCAGTGCACTGAGTTTAGGCGTTGGGACGTTATGTTTTAGTTATACAATGTTGGGGACACCACACTAAAGTATTAATGTACAGTTTTGGTTGCTCTGTTACAAGAAAGACATCATTAAACTGGAAAGAGTGCAAAGAAGTTTTACAAGAATGCTGCCAGGACTCAAGAGCCTGAGTAATAGGGAGAGGTTAGTCAGGCTTGGACTTTATTCCTTGGAACGTAGGAGATTGAGGGATAACCCTATAGAGGTGGAGAAAATCATGAGGGGCAGAGATAGAGTAAACAAACTTAGTCTTTTTCCCAGGGAAGGTGAACTAAAAACTAGAGAGCAAAGGTTTAAGGTGAGAGCTGAAAGATTTAAAAGGGTCCTAAGAGGCAAAATTTTCACACAGAGGGTGGTATATATATAAAATGAGCTGCCAAAGAAAGTGGTTGAGGTAGGTGTTATGAGAAAAGGTTCTTTGAGGTCTCAAAGGTAGAAGACTCTGGACACAGTCTTTGGAGTTTTAAAAATGATTTAATCACAAAGACAAACACGGGATCAGAATGAATGAGAACAGATGCACATGGGTGATCGTGAAACGAGGGGGAAATTGCAACGGGGGTGAAATGCGCGCGCGCGCACACACACACACACACACACACACACGGCGAACTGGTTACAGATGATCAGCGTAAAAACAATCCGATGCCTGAACACCCCGACTCTGTGTAAGCATCGGCTCTACGCTACCGGGAATCTACTCAGGATGCTCCTAACTCCTGTGGAAGTTCACACTCTTACCAATGGTCCCTTCGGTGTGGTTTCGACTCCTGCAGCAATCAAAAGAGAGAGAACCACGCACATATGGCATTCTTGATATAGCTGGGGAGCTGGGTGGAGCCAGCCCAGGTAATTCAAAAGGTCCAATAGGTCATGGCCAGGTACAAAAGGTATGTACAGAAGCCAATGGTCAAGCGTGTGCACTAATGGATGGGTGGAGCCAGACCTTGATTGACAGTGGTGTCACTTTTGACCAGTGCTCAATGGTGTCACGTGACAGTCATGCCCTTTCACACTACAGCAGGTACAATAAAAGTACATGGACATGAGGGGTTTAGAGGGATATGGAGCAAACATGGGCAAACTAGACTAGCTTGGTGGGCACCATGGTCAGGTTGGGCTGAAGGTCCTGTTTCCATGCTGTGTTACTCTATAACTTTATGGCAATCATCACTCTAAACTTAATGAAAATACAGTATATGGCAGTTCAAAATTAATGATGTCTTTATTATATTCATCTTCTCCCATTGTTTAAACTTTTTTTGAATTAGATTAATTTGTTCCAATTACCACACAATTTAGGATTATAGGTAGTTTACCCAGCTTACTTTCCTGCCTCCCACTGTCCATTTTGGTAATGAAAATAAGTGGCTATTTGATTTTGACAGAAAAATAAAGTTAAATGCAATGGCAACTGCTGCCTTGCAACACACAATATGGTAAAGATGCACAAGTTGAGTCCTGGAGGAATATATGAAAATGGGTATATTTCTAATGATGGGTGTTGTCAATGTGAATGAAGCAATTCATCCAATGAACATGAAGCATTAATTATACTTGTATCTTGTTAGCTGTTCTTTTAATACAACTGAAGAACCATATTATTGGATAAGATGATCTGAGATTTTATCACAAAATGTTGCATTTTAATTTTAATCTTACTAATAGTAGTGTGTTAATATTGGTTTTTTTTATTTCTTTACCTAGACTATAATGAAATACTAGATACTGATTTCTGGATTCTCAGTCCTAAATGGATACAGACAAGCAGACAATTTACTTATCCTGAACAGAGTGATACAGGTTGTTTTCAAGAAATTTCTATAAGATGTGTATTGTGCAATTACTTGCCATGTCTTTTTGATTCTATGAATGGTTTATGTCAACTGTCATTGGTAAAACAAGTGCTACGGTCTCCTAATACAGATCACTACAATGAAATACTTGGTAAAACTTTAACAATTCTTCCAACATCATATTAATATTTCTTTTCAATACTAAATGTTAATTTTTCCCTAGGCTGGAACTGAGTAAGCAATATGTATTCTAGTAATCGCAGTTCAAGTGTTTAATTGCAGTTTAATGACTGCAACCTAATATTATGAATATTATGAAGCATCAACTGGAATTTTAGCATGGTGATGTATTTGTAAGAAACTTGTGTGAGCTTTGAATTTTCATCCCAATATTTCTGTCAAAAAATGATAAACTGGAATGTTTAGAGCTCTTTGTATTAAATAATTTTCATACTGCCAGTGGAGAGTTTCTACATGGACTTTAGTAAGGCCTATGACAAGGTCTCTTGTGGTAGGCTGGTCCAGAAGGTTAGAACACATGGGATCCAGGGCAGGCTGGCAAATTTGATCCAAAATTGATGGTGGCAGGGGGCAAAGGATGGTGGTGGAGGGTTGTTTCACAGATTGGAAGTCTGTGACCAATGGTGTACCACAAGGATTGAAGCTGGAACCAGTGATGTTCATTATGATGACTTGTGGTGTTCCGCAGGGATCTGGTCTGGGACCCCTGCTCTTTGTGATTTTTAGAAATGACTTGGATGAAGAAGTGGAAGGGTGGGTTGATAAGTTTGCAGCTCATACAAAGGTTGGTGGTGTAGTAGATAGTGCAGAAGGTTGGTGTAGGTTGCAACGGGATGTTGACAGGATGCAGAGCTGGGCAGAGAAGTGGCAGATGGAATTCAATCCACATAAGTGTGAAGTGATACACTTTGGAAGATATAACTTGAAGGCAGAGTACATGGTTAATGACAGGATTCCTAGCAGTGTGGAGGAACAGAGAGATCTTGAGGTTCTCATACATAGATCCCTTAAAGCTGCCATACAAGTTGATAGGGTGGTTAAAAAGGCATATGGTGTGCTGGCCTTCATTAACTAGGGGATTGAGTTCAAGAGCAAAGATGTAATGTTGCAGCTCTATAAGACCCTGGTTAGACACATCTGGAATATTGTGTTCAGTTCTGGTCGCCACACTATAGAAAGGATGTGGAAGCTTTGGAGAGGGTGCAGAGGAGATTTACAAGAATGCTGCCTGGATTAGGGAACATCTCTTGTGAAGAGAGGCTGAGCAAGTTAGGGCTTTTCTCCTTGGAGAGACGGAGGATGAGAAGAGACTTGATAGAGGTATATAAGATTGTGAGAGGCACAGACAGAGTGAACAGCGATAATGGCCAATACTAGAGGTCACCTGTTTAAAGTCCATGGAGGAAAGTTCAGGGGGAATGTTAGAGGTAGCTTTTTTACACAGAGAGTGATGGGTGCCTGGAATGCACTGTGGGGGGGGCGGGTGAGGGTGGTGGTAGGGGCCGATACAATAGGGTCATTTAACAGACTCTTATATACGCATATGGATGAAAGAAAAATAGAAGGTTATGGGAGGTGAAGTAGAGGGGGGATAGATAGAATGTGGATAAGGTTTATATTGGTCAGCACAACAATGTGGACTGAAAGGCCTGTACTGTGCTGTATTGTTCTACTGTGTGTTCTATTATCTTTACTAATGACTTAGATGTGAATGTACAAAGTATGATAAGTAAGTTTGCAGATGAAATGAAATTTGGTGGTGGTGTAGATAGCAGGCAAGGTTGTTGAGGGCTATGGCATGATATATACCAGCTGGAAAGTTGGATAGAGCAATGGCTAGTGGAATTTAATCCTGACAAATGCAAGGTGATGCATGTTGGGAAGGCAAACAAAGGTAGATATACACTTAATGGTAGAGCCCAAGCGAGTATTGGGTTCATACATCCTTGAAAGCAATAGGACAGGTGGGTAAGGCGGTGAATAAGGCAAATGGGATGCTTGCTTTCATTGGCCATGGCATAGAATATAAGAGCTGGGACATCATGTTATAGTTTTATAAAATTGGTTAGGCCACACTTGATGTATTGTGTGTAGTTCTGGACGCAACACTTTTGGACGTGCAGAGGAAATTCACTAGGATTTTGCCTGGATTGGAGCATTACAGTTAGAAGAAGAGACTGTATAGGCTGGGAGTGGAGGAGGCAGAGGAGTGATATAACACAGTATGTAAAATTATGAGAGGAGTATATAGGGTAGATAGATGAGGCTGTCAAAAAGAGGGCAAAGGTTTAAGGTGAGAGCTAGGAGGCTTAGGGGGTTCTGAAGGGGAAGTTTTTTTCACACAGAGGGTGGTTGGTTGTCTAAGTTCAAGTTTATTGTCATGGACATACATACCTAGGGTTTTGAAATGATCTGTATGGATGGCTTGCAAAACTAAGGTTTTCACTGTATCTTGGTACACATGACAATAATAAAGCAATTCCAGTTCCATGAAAATTAGCTTTTTGCAGCAGCAGCATAGTACATTACAAACATAAATTACATAAACTTAAATTAACAGAACTATTAATAATTAAATTAATAATAATTAAATTGTTTGGAATGCACTGAGGTGGTGGAGGTGGAGACCCTCACAACGTTTTTAGAAGCATCCAGCCAAGTACTTGAATCACCAAGGCACAGAAGGCTATGGACCTAATGCAGGTAAAAGGGATTAGTGTATGGAGGTACAACGGGCTGCGTGAACATGGTTGGCCAAAGTGTCTGTTTCTATGCTGTACCTGTATGACTCTGGGATGTACAACACAAAATCTTTATTTCTTTTCGACAGCTCTGCTCTAATTTACCATTTTTAGTTTAGATTGTTATGTTTTTGAAATCAAAGAAATGTAGAATATGGAAGCTGGGGACGGCCATTCAGCCCATTAAGGCTTCCGCACCACTCAATATGATGATGGCTGAACATCCAAATTCATATCCTGTTCCTGGTTTCTCCCCTTATCCCTTGATGTCTTTAGCCTTTAGAACTATATCTAACTCCATCTTGAATATATGTAATGATTTGAACTCTACTTCCTTCTGTGGTGCACCACTCTTTGGGTGAAGAAATTTCTCTGATTACGGAGCTGACTGGCTTCTCTTTGTCATTAGATTGTGATCTCTGGTTCTGGATTTCCCACCACCGAGAACATCTTTCCTTCGTCTGGTCTGTCCAGTCTGGTCAGATCTTTATAAGTCTTAATTAGGGCTCTTCTCAGCCATCTAAGTTTTAGCAAATATAAGCCTAATTGTCCTAATTTTATTCATGCTGCCATCCAAGGAATCAATTTGCTGATTCCTTAGTGCGTTCCCTCCTTTGCACAAACACCCTTCTTCAGATCAGTAGACCAAACCTGCACACAGTGCACCAGGTGGGATCCTGTGTGATGTCAGTGAAACCTCCCTGATTCTGTACTCAATTCCTTTCCCTGCAGCATTATTGCCCCAGAGAAATCCAGAAAGGTGTCTCCAGAAACCATTCTTGTTTCTGTGTCAATCTACACAGAAAATAAAGACGTTTTGGAACCTGGCCTTGAATGAAAGGCAGCAAATTTTTTTTTACGAGTCATAGGTAATCAGTTAATAATATAATTTCACATGAACTGGCAATGTCACAATCCACCAAAACAAATCATGTAAATATTTGTCTATTCCTTAAAATCAAGGAGGGAACATAGAATGCCTCTCGTGGAAACAGTCAGATGTAGGAGATTGATGGTGACAATAAATTGCCCAGATTACTCCATGTCACACCAGTTGCTGTACTTCCTTATTGGTGAGATTGTAAATAAAATTATTGACTGTTTAACATTATTGATTGAAAATCAGTTATATCTATTATTGTAATACTTCCTTAAACTGTAAAGGTAGTCCCTGCTTCCATTTATAGGGCATTGATTATGAATATTGTTTTTGCTATGCTCTGAAAAGACTCCACTTTAACATTCACCAGCAGCGCAGCGGTTAGTGTAACGCTATTACAGCGCCAGCAACCCGGGTTCAATTTCGGCCACTGTCTGTAAGGAGTTTGTACATTCTCCCCGTGTCTGCATGAGTTTCTTCCGGGTGCTCTAGACTCCTCCCACATTCCAAAGATGTACAGGTTAGGAGCTGTGGGCATGCTATGTTGGCGCCGGAAGAGTGGGGACACTTGTGGGCTGCCCCCCAGCACATTCTCAGTAACGCAAAAAGACGCATTTCACTGTGTGTTTCAATGTACATGTGACTAACAAATAAATATCATGGACACTGCATTTATCTGTTACGCCGGGACTGGTAGTTTAGTACCTATTCCTGTAGATGCACTTTGGTACAATTCAGAGGAAACTCTGCATACAGTCAAGGCTGACTCAAGAAAATGAGAATGAGAAAGGCTTGACCACCTTACTTCACAAACACTGCAACAAAGCACCTGGACCAGCCATCATCCTGCCCAAACAGGGCTAGATGACTCCTGAAGATCTGGTGACCAAAACAAAACTAATTATATACTGGGATTTCCTGCAATCAGTCCCTATGCTTTTGCTTACTACTCCAACCAAACAGTTGAGCTCATTGACTACTGCAATGTACTGTGTTCCTCAAATGAATGCCTTTGAGGTTCAATTACCATTATACTATGTAATAGATCCAATTTTGTCAGAAAATTACTGGGTCAGAATCGGTTGTGATAATAAAATGAAAGTTAATCATGTTCTTCCCTCCATTCACCAAAATTGTATATCCTTCCATTAGTAGACACCATTATTTCTTGGGAATATGGACATTTGGCAGCAACATTTCTGTAAAGTTACTTCATACCTTCTAACTTATTCTACAATAGGAATATTCATGGATTCTTTATTACTCCCACATAAAATTTAAAAAAATTAGAAGTTTTGCTGTATAATCTATTATTGAATGGTGATCAGGGTACTGTTCATGGTCTCCATATCTTCCATAATTGTGCATTAGACAGTTACAGTACCCACCTCAGAGCTGGTTTCATTATTGCTGTGGCAATGGCTTCCAAAGTTTGGGAAGGATGAGTGTGATTGTGGTCAGTGAGTATATTATCATCAGAGAGCTTCTCATGATGAGAAGTGCATGTGGGACCCTTGTGCTTTGTTTTTACAGCACTATTGAATTTCTAGTCTGTGATCCATCAGCAGGCACTCTAGGGCCCTCCAGACAATCACTCCAATCACAGTGGGAGGATAAAGTACTGAAGAGAACAATAGGAGGCTACAAAGAGATATAGGTAGATTAAAAGAAGACATAAGAGACTGCAGATGCTGGAATCTGGTGTAAAAGACAAACTGCTGGAGGAACTCAGTGGGTCAGGTAGCATCCATGGAGGCAAAGGGATAGTCGACACCTTGCACCAGGGCTGAGAGTTGTAGAGGGGCAATAGCCAGGATAAAGAGGTAAGGAGGAGGGGTGAGGCAGGAGCTGGAGGCAAGATGAAGAGAGGGATGATGGGCAGATGGAGCTAGATTGGGGGCTGGGGGAAGGGGAGGGTGGAGTTAGAGCAGAGGCTGGAAGGTGATGTGGAGACAACCAAGGGCTGCAGAATCTGGAATCTGATAAGCAAGGAAGATGATAAGTGGAACCAGATAAGAGCAAATGGAACCAGTGGAGTAAGGGATAGGGGATCCAATAGGTTGTGTGTGGGTGATGGGCAAGTAGGGAGGGGAAAGAAACTGGGTTACGAGGGTGTTGAAAAGGAGGGGTTGAGAGAACCTGGGTGGATCAGAAGGAGCGAGAAGGGGACACAGGGGTGTGGGTTACCTAAAATTGGAAAGTTCAATGTTCATACCATTGGGTTATAGACTAATCAGGTGGAACATGAGGTAAGGCACTTTCTCATCCGGGCAATGGAGAAAGCCAAGGGCAGACAGGTCAGTGTGGAATGGGAAGGGGAGTTAAAATGGCATGCAATCAGGAGCTCAAGATGGTCATTGCAGGCAGAGCACAGGTGCTAGGCAAAGCAGTCACCTAGTCTATGCTTGGTCTCACTGATGTAAAGGAGGCCATATCAGAGCACCAAATGCAATAGACAGGATTGGTGGAGGAGAGAGATGAATGAGTGACAAATGTGGGAAAATGTGAAATTGCCCATTTAGGCAGGAAAAAAAAGGCTTTATTTTCCAAATGGTGAGAGAATGTCGAGTTCTGAGATGCAGAGAGATCTAGATATCTTGATTTGCAGAAGTCTAGTATACAACTATAGCAATTAATTAGGAAAGCTACAGTATTAGTCTCCTTATTTAAGGGAGGATATATACGTGTTCAGAGAAGGCTTACTAAACTAATAAATGGAATGGACAGGTAATATTATGAGGAAAGCTGGACAGATTTGTATGTGCTGGAGTTTAGAAGACTGTGAGAGGAGCTAATTAAAAAAAAAGATTGAGTGATTGGATTAGGTATTTTCCTTACAACAAAGGAGGTCATTTGACCCATTGAGTCTATGGCCAGCTCTCAGAGCAGTCCCATTAATACCATTCCCACACTTCTGTATAATCTACTCTCTCTCAAACACTCATGAACTCCCTTCTGATTCTTTCACCCATCTACGCTGGGGACAATTTGCAGTAGTCAATTAAACTAACAACCAGTACAGTTTTGGAAAGTGGGAGGAAACCAGTGCACCATGACAAAACCCCACATAGTCACAGAGAGAACATGCAAACCACACAGAGAATAACAGAGCTCAGAATCAAACTGGCATCATTGAAGCTGTGAAACAACTGCACAATCTGCAGTACCACTGTGCCACCCCTAAGGATTAAGTGGATGTGGAGAGGATGCTTCTTCTTGTGGGAGAATCTAGAACTTTGAGTCATCCAGTTGAAAGTTGAGAGGAAATTTTTTCTCAAAAGGTCGTGAGTGTTTGCAATACTCTTCCTCAAAGAGCAGTGCAAGTAGAGACTCTGGATATTTAAGGCAGAGGTAGGTGGATTTGTGACAAAACAAGAAGATGCAAGGTTAACAAGGGAGACAAGAATCTGGAATTGAGGTTACAATCAGATTAACCACAAATGGCAGAGGAGCTGAGTGACTTACGCAGGCTCCTAATTTCTATGTTCTGCAATGAGGAATTCCTGACTTTGCAAAGCATTTCCATCATTTATAAGAGACAGTTGATGAAGAAAGTTTTCCCTCAGTGCAATTGCCTTCAGTGCAATTCCAAGCATGTTGAAACTCATGGAACTGAGGACAAATTATTGACCTGGATAGCAACCAAACAGTGTGCTAGGAAGCAGGCACGGTAGTGTAGCGGTTAGCGTAATGCTATTACAGCGCTAGTGACACAGGTTCAATTGCGGCCACTGTCTGTAAGGAGTTTGTACGTTCTCCCTGTGTCTGCGTGGGTTTCCTCCAGGTGCTCCGGTTTCCTCCCACATTCCAAAGACGTACGGGTTAGGAAGTTGTGGGCATGCTATGTTGGCGCCGGAAGCGTGGCGACACTTGCGGGCTGCCCCCAGGACACTCTATGCAAAAGATGCATTTCACTATGTTTTTCGATGTACATGTGACTATTAAAGATATCTTAGATAATGGACAATAACTCAGTAGTGCAGCAGGTAGTGCTCATAGCCCCAGTGACCTGTGGCACTTACTGCTGCATTTGAAAATTTGTTGCAATCTCCAAATGATTCTGCTACCCCCAATGGTTTCCATTATAATGGTGCTCTGCATGGCATTAGGAATCACTTAGGAGTGAGGAGTCAAGAAAAGTGTCCAACCACAGTAGTTCTCTCTGGAAATGTCTGGTTGCTTGCTCTCCCCAAGGATGAATGTGTCATGGGTATTTCTGATGATCCACCAGGTTTACTGTATAAAAGCCTTTCTCATCAATGAAACTAATGCCCAATCATCACCATAGCAAATCCTCCAATATCCTCAACTGATAACACCCATTGGCATGACGACTGATGTCCCCATTAGATGAGAACTCAAGCTATTAAATGCAGCAGAAGTCACTGAGTGTGGATCCTAGCAGAATCAATGGCTTTGTATGGCATGTTAGTAACCAATTTCTAAAGGTAGCTTAATAGATGTCCAGAGCTCAATGGTGTGCCTTTAAATCACAAAAACAGCTATTAAGTAGCATGATGTACTCACAGATGAACAATGATTGAATCCTGAATTTTGTAGCCAAATAGCCCAATTTATGAAAATAAAGGCAGAAGAGCATGTCACACACACTGATGATCTCATTACCCCTGGATTGGAAATTGTTTTCCGTGTAAAGGTGAATGGGTACAGAGGTGCCTGGGCCAATGTTGTTAACAGGTGCTAATTTTAATAATTTTTGGCATTATCCCTTGAATTTCTGCATTAAAGGTATTTTATACACTATTTACACATGAAGTCAGGCTTGGGTCCAATTTCTAGGTATAAGATACACACATAAAAAAATGCATTTCATGTATTTCTTTGTAACTGCACTGGAGTTTTAATGTAAAAAATGCATATTGAAATGCAGTAAAGGAGAAAATGAAATTTAAAATTTAGGAACCAATTCATTGGCACATATACTAATATTTACTGAAATATTGGTTCTATATTTACCAATGATTGCCAATTCAATAAAAGATTTTTCTTTATTTTTAATTCTGATGCAAACTTCAATGGAATATCTCCCTCTCCCTGAACTCTAACAGAATTATTCAAAATTTTCTTCAAAGAAAATTAATTCATCCCTTTTTAAATAAGGTTAAATCTAATTCCAAGAAAAATAATTCTTTAGCAATTGTGAATTTGACATATAGTAGATTGCAAGGTCATTGTCTGTTGAGGAGATAATACATGAAATTGTTGAGTGCACAGAAAGAATTGTCATAATTACACCTGCAAGGTCAAGAATTCACTAGAACAGCCAAAGTACTGCTCCTTGATTACTTAATTGAGCGCATCACAAAGAAGTTCTGATTAGATTATTGCTAAATCAGGGTAAACTTCACATATTTATCAATCCACAGGTCTATACAATGTGCACATAGTGCATATATAAAATGCAGTGCTTTCCCGATGTTAACATAGCAGACTTAGATCGAGTGAAATCTGCCTGGAAATATAACAGGATGTGTTAATGTAGAAATAAGCAAAAAAAATTTAAATGATATCTTACAAATCTCCAGAATTTACCAAATTTTTACTGCTCTGATGCTCATTTTATGCAAATAACATCTTTATTCTGTTTATTCTTATCGGTTTTGCTGGATATATTCATTAAACTCATTGCAGAAAATTAAGGGTTCTAATTAATAATGAAAGTTACCCTTTTAATGATATGATAATTAATACAATGCCAATTAACTACTCCAGCTCTGAAAAGGGATCAATCTTAGACCATCATTCTGTATGTTTAAATTATTTGTAGAAATTAAATTAATTTTGTTTTGTATTTTACCTTACTTTTCCCTAGTCATTTCTCTCTCTCCCTCCAATATTTTCCCTCATTTTCTGTGCTTGATTTGGTGTTAATTCGCCATTATATTTCACTCTGCTCAGTTATTCCTGTTTTCTTCTCAATCCTACATTTATTGGATAAAAATTGCACTGTTCTGAGATACCTTATTGCCCACTTTTACGCCACTATCAGATCCAATATTTATCAGTCAAGTTGTGGTATAATAAGTATTAAGTTGAAGAAAGACTATTAACCAATGTCAATGACTGATCCACCTTAGTGTTGAGGTTTTCCAGGTGTTTTACAGAAGCAGTGGATGCAAGCAGTGTTTATGATTATTTGTTGCACAAATGAATTTTGATTTATGGACATTGTCAGCAAACAGTCATAATTACAAAATTTAAAACATCATGATTTTAAACAGACTGAATGACAATATTGATGATCAAAGTGTTCTGATCTCAGTTGTCTTACACTATTAGTAATACTTAATTATTTTCAATGACAGAGATAATTATATAGAAAATTTCACTTGTATAATCTGCAATATTTGTTTCTTTTTTTTGTTGTATGGTTCCAAGCTCTTTATTACTCTTGAAATGCCAAATTCATAATTTCCTTCAGCACAGTATAAAGTTCTGAGAGAATTGAGAAAGTAAAGCACTGTATAAATATTGCAAAGTAATATATGTAGAAATCAACATGGATGCCTCTTTCATTACCCTTTTTTTATTAATACATTATTGAAGAATTTTAGAGTTTTTTAAAGAGGCCTACTCAGAGTAAACAAAAATTCTGAACCCTTCTATGGATGGTTAAAATGTCCTCACATCTGCTGTTCAAGGTTTAGTTTAGACAAACACCATCAGTTAACATGGGCTAAAAACATAATTTTCTGTAAAGTGCCACTACTTAAGAGTGAGCATTTACCTACCAAAGCTACACTAAAATTCATTTCCAGCCCCTCAGCAACTACATCATTGATATTAGTTATTCTATTTGAGATACGATCCTCTGTTGTATACTAAATATAAATTTATAACTTTAGCACTTAACCTGCTACGATTAAACAAAATATTACCTACTCTATTATAATACAAACAATGCAGAGGTGTTTTCTTTTATCTGAGTAATCATATGCCAGCTGCTCCTCTTCCTTTACAACCTTCCTCATCAATCCTCTGCCTTTCAACAGATGGATAAAATCCCATATTGGTCCAAAGTAAAGTAACCTGATTTATTTTTTAGTTAAAAGGAACTATTCAAATCAAAATAGGGAGGGAAATTACAATAGACATTAGAACAGTGGAAATGCCAGTAATGGAAGTACTAGATTTAAATTAAGTTTACTGTTACGTACCAGCAACAAAAGAAACACACCAAGTCATGTATAAGTGTTAGAAACTATTTTATTAATAACTACTTATGATAATAAGAAATATAAAAGTAAAAATGTTAGAATGTTAGAAGTAAAAATGTTAGATATCAAACATTAACCCCAAAAACTAAACCCGAAGTGTGTGTGTGGCAAATTCCCAAACTCCGTCCAGGAATAGTTCTCAAAGTTCAGTTCAATAAGCCATAAGGTGAAACGTGAGCAAAGGCTTTTGCAAAAACCACTGTTGACTGAAGAGAAGATGTAGATAAAAAATAGAGAGAAGTTACGAAATCCAAATGTTCCACGATGGAACCCATATGACACCTCAGTCTCCGAAGGTCTCCATTGCTTTGTTCTGAAGTATCTGCCACCCCGAAAGGCATTCAAATCATGGCTGTCCACAGAAATACCTGTTTCCTTCTACAGGTTAACGACAAAGTGGACTCCACTGGATTATTCCAAAAATCCATACGTGGATTGTAGTGACAGACACAGTTATTGTTTTTCATCCATTGATAGAGACCAGCAGGCAGGGTCTCTCTCTCTCTTCTCCAACTGTCTGCTCCAAAACGTCAGCACGTCCTTATCTCCTGTTATTGTTGTAATCACCACACACACACACACACACACACACAGACACACACACACACACACACACACACACACACACACACACACACACACACTACTGTGCAATGTCTTAAAGGGACATTCACCAAATAGTAACCTAATCCGTAACATCATTAAGATATAATTCCATAGCATACAACCTGTAAGCACTGCTAATTTACATATTTATCATCTTGTAATTAGAAATAGTATGGTAATTTTTGCAGTTTTTCAGATGAAATATTTCACAACCTGTGTTTCATTACAAAACTACAAAAAAAGCATCCATATATGATTTTGACACTTCAATACTTTGAAATCCCTTATTACTGTCATATCTTAGTGCAAAGCTTAACAGAGTAAATTACAGTGCAGGAAACCAAATCAGATAGTGTAGTATTGAGGAAGAAACCTGAAGAAAGCATAACCAACATGGGGCAGGGCATTATGGAAAAGCCCACATATAAAGCTAAACAAGCAGAGTTAAGGCATCACTTTGCATTTCTGTGTTATGTTTTAGCTGACATGTGTTTATCCATCTGTCAATGAAATGTGAGAAACAGGAAGGGGTCAATGATAAATTGGTCTTTGAGCCAATTATACATTCAAAAGGATAGAAATGGAAAATATTGGAAATACTCAGCAAGTCAGGCTACAT
Organism: Pristis pectinata; assembly: GCF_009764475.1. Lineage (NCBI taxonomy): Eukaryota > Metazoa > Chordata > Chondrichthyes > Rhinopristiformes > Pristidae > Pristis > Pristis pectinata. Next base: position 34,624,480 of record NC_067412.1, on the reverse strand, counting down.
CTGTGGAGGAACAGAATTAACATTTCAGATCAATGACCCTTCATTGTGACGGGAAATTTTAAAAAGCGGGCATGTATTACGTTGCTGAGAAGGTGGACAGATGCAGAGAACAAAGGTAGTGCCTTTTGATAGGGTGGAGATCAAAAGAAAATGGGTGACACAGATGGCTGTTGACTGAGAAAGGTTGAAGAGGCTTGTTTATGGCATTTAATCTGTTTGGAGGAGGTGCAAATTGAGGGTAAAGAGAGGAAAAAAAAACATGTTGGAACTGTGAGCAAAAGCTGCTGGAAAACTCAAGTAAAGGAGAATGATGTGAAAGCCCAGCAGGTCAGGCGGCATCTGTGGAGAGAGAAAAACTGAATTTTATCAGAACTGGTCAGAGATTTAAAAAAAGCTAAAAAAACATGCAGTTGCTGGAACTATGAAATAAAAACAGAAAGTACTGACTCAGTAGGTCAGGCATCATCTGTGGATAGAGAACTGGAGCCAAAACTTCATGATGAGAAACCCACACCATGAAAGTTCATCAGGCTGAAATGTTGACTCTTCTCCCCATGGTGTAGATGCTGCTAGACCTGCCAAGCTGCCCCAGCATTCCCTACTGTTGTACCAGAACCAGCCAGTTCTGACCAATTGGAAAAGATGGCTATCTGAAATTCCTGAATTCAATATTAAGCCATGAGGGTTGTAGCATGCCCAGATGGAAAATGAGATGTTGTTCCTCAAGGTAACATAGGGCTTCAGTGCAGCAGTGAATGAGGCAAAAGGAAGTCTTACAGTTTTCTTCTCACTTTTACATTCAACATTTTAACATTTCCCATCAGCAACATCCTGGGTTACCACCATTCACAAAAACTGATATGGACTAGGCTGCATTTGAAGCTAATCTACAAGGAATGTCAGGCTTATGAGAATTTCAGTGTAGCTCCAAGAGAATGAACAACGTTTTAGCTCATACGCAATCCACTGCATTGCCATCCCATGAACTTTCACCATTATTTAACATTGATGCTGTGTGCATCATGTATCCAATGAATGTCAACAATTTATCAAAGCTTTGCTTTGTGAATTGTGCAGTTGGATTGCTAAATTTCATTATGACACTCCATTTGGCAATTAAGGGAAGGGGTGAAAACAGATAACCATAGAAGTATCAGTCCAAAGTCAAATGTCAGGAAGTCAGAGACATGCTGACTGAACACTTGAATTCATTGTATTAGTAGCCTAATGATTCGCTCAAATCTGTTTGTTCATTTAATCAGATCTACCCTTCTTGATACCCTTGTTTTGTTGGCAATCAGACTCAAGTTGAACTTTTCAATTGACCTAGTCTCAGTAGCATTTTAGTGGAAGAAAGTTATATATTTCCACTACAGTCATGTTAAATAACTCACTTACTTCACTTCTTTTTCACTTCGGGAAATACAAGCCCATTCCTTCAACTTGTGTCTTCATGATCTAACTTTTTGGGTTTGGGTAAAATCACGCTTGGCCTCCTACAATGCCCATATATTCTAAAATGAAGTCCTGCAGTTCTGCAGCTCAAGCTCCCAAGTGAGCAGGATGGACTTGAGTGATGATATAACTCCACAAGTTAAAATGGTTCAGTTTGTGCAATAAAAATGAAACAATTGCATTCTTATATGGATCAACCATTAATGTTTGTTTCATTCACCTCTTCATTTTGACTGAAAAACACTATGATGCTGGAGGAAGTCAGCAGACCAGGCAGTTCCTCCAGTGCTGCCTGGCCTGCTGAGTTCCTCCAGCATCTTAGTGTTTTTCATCTAGATTCCAGTGTCTGCTGTCCTTTCTTTCTCTTCATTTTGACTGGTCATGCAAAGATCAGCAAAGACAATGGTGTTCACATTCAAAATCTGGAAGCACATATTTAAAATGCTTAAATCATTGGAAAACAAAAACCATATACACTGTTCAAAGCAAGATGACAGTTAAAGACAACATAAAAGAATTAGTAATTCAGGTATTTTAAATATTACAATTAAATAAGAATACATGTAAAGATATTATCATATTCCTAGTAAAGCCACAACATGCAGATTATTATAATGTCACAATTCATTCTTGACACGTAAAAAAAAATTCTATAATGAAGTTGCAATGTATAAGGTTATGAAGTGTTGGCCAGAAGGAATTAAAATCTTTAAATCATCGAAGTGGAATGAGCTGAGGACAGTGGAAGCAGACAAACCAAATATCTTTGTTCTTGTTATGTGGTCAAAAGTATGGAGGCTGCCATTTTGTGAGACTGTTCTTGGGACCACCATTTTGTGAACTGGTTCTTGCTCAGGGATGGTTTGATCAGAGCGACTGAATATGGACACAGTGAAGACCCTGCTGATGATCTGCTGAAACTGGTTTCATTTCCAGATAAGAAGCTGTTTATTTGGTTAGGTAGAAATGGCAGGAGTGTGGAAAGAACAGCCTGCAGTTTGAAGTAACCTGAGCCCAGTGTTTGGCTGACTTGGCTAAACTGGTTTGAGCTGGTCTGATTCAGAAAGAACAAAGAAGTTATCTGAGGCACGTGTCAGGTTGAAGAGTAATAAAGCAATACTGCTTGTAGCCTTGGGCCAGGTCCAGTGAGAAGCTGACACCAGCTAGTCAGGTGAGCCTGAGCCACAAAATCGAAGCACAACAGTTTGATCTGTTAAAAAAGGGAATAAGAATTGAGGATTTCAGATGCAGAGCAGTGAAAACTCTGGAGACCAACCATCGCAGAAGTGGATGACCCCACGTCAGAAACGTGGAGATTACGTTAGGGCCAAGAGGAACACCTGGCCAGCGTAAACTATTCCTGGGTATTACCTTTTCTATTGCTAACTGTTCAGGGAGGGTCAGAGAAACTTAGTGGGTGTGCACACAGATATTTAGTTTTGTATGACTTGCATGTCTGTTGTTAACTCCAAAGACGTACGGGTAGGTTAATTTGGGTTTAAAATGGGTGGCGCGGACTCGTTGGGCCGAAGGACCTGTTACCACGCTGTAAATAAAAAAATTTAAAAAATGAACCAGTAAACATATTTGTCAGTTAATACAGATTCTCTCTGTGCCTAATCAATTATTGTTGTTCAGCGTGAATACCTGCAACAGAAACATTTATGAAATGCATCATTTTATCTAAGATGTAGTAGAAGAATTTATTAACCAAGGTATTGACCTAGCAATGACAAAGCATAAACCTTCAGCAATCAGCTCCAGAAACGAAAACAAACTAAAGGGGGAATAAAACACTTCTAATCATTCACAAATCCTATGGTGTATTAGCAGAGGGATTTGTAATGAAACAATGTACTTAAAAGATTGGATATTCAAGAAAAATACAGAAAAATGACAAAATAATTGAGTAAATCAATTGTGTTATTATGTTATTGGTCTTGGTGAATGATTCCTCATTTTCATTTCATAAAAACTGAAATAACCTTATACGCTGGAGATGCCTTACACAGCTTTAGTGAGCTATGTATTTGAGATGAGGCCCATTAAATACAGGCTGGGAGTTGGGGAGAAGGGGGTGGAATTGTTGCAGAAAGTCTCAATCTAGATTTTAAGATGTCATAAATCATGGTTTAGTACAAGATGGTGCTAAACATCCTTGTGCTAAGATGTGACATAAAAATAGGAGTTCAGTTTACTAGCTGATAAAATGGAATGGGGTGGAAATACATCTTTAATTTATCAGCCATAATCAAGAAAAATAGAAAAATACCATTGATAATTTATTTTGAAATTAGCATCTGATCAAAAATATACTGATGCTTTGCCTTATTCTGGAGTTTTCCAATTAAAATTGGGCCATGCAGTTCTTTACAAGAGATGACTTAGGCAAAAATCATTTAGTCAGTATTTAGAAAGTACATGAAATTAATATTAAATGATCTAAGCAATAGGAAGGAAAGTGGGGTTAGGCCAGACATCTCCATCTGAAGAGTCTGCACTGTTATAGTCCAATGAACAGCTTTTTTATGTATTGTGATTTACTTGGTTTAAAATGGAGTTTGCTAATTGTACATTACTACACATTTTAATCAAACCAGGGAAGCATAAGTTCCAGTTACAAAAAGCAGTTGATTTTAGAATTAAGAACCTTTATAACAAAAAGGAACTACAGTTTATACAAAAGGTAATTCAATTTTGGAAGATTATCCAAGTGAACTCCAACTAAGATAAGGTAAGATTTAGTCACATGTACCTTGAAACACACAGTGAAATGCGTCTTTTGCGTAGAGTGTTCTGGGGGCAGCCCGCAAGTGTCACCATGCTTTCGCGCCAACATAGCATGCCCACAACTTCCTAACCCATATGTCTTTGGAATGTGGAGGAAACCGGAGCACCTGGACCAACCCATGCAGACACGGGGAGAAAGTACAGTACAAACTCCTTACAGACCAGAATTGAACCTGGTTCGCTGGCACTGTAATAGTGTTACACTAACCGCTACACTACTGTGCCTGCCCTAAAATGCTACATGAAGCAATTGAACTGGAAGGAAAACCTAAAAATTTCACAGCTGTTGTCAGTAACTGCTATTAACTTATATAAAGAACATTCTGTGTCCCTAACGGGCTAAAGATCAGCATTTCAAAGTAACTGTGTATTGGTAGTTTAACTATTTATCAGCATTGCTATTCCTTTCAGAGCTTGGCAAATAAAATTAACAAGCTCATTAGACATAAAATTTCAAAAGAATAATTTTTGTAAAATTTTCAGTCTATAAGCAAAGGCTATCTTACAGCAGTCAGTAATAGCCTTAGATAATTTTATTATGAATTAATCTGTACACTCAACCTTTGGGTGAGCAGAACCATAGCTAGAAATAAGCAGGCATTCAGTCCCTTAAAATGGCTTGGGAACCAATTAGGTTGATTTTTTTTTATACATGATATGTTCTTTTACAGTACGTATAACAAAAACCTTGTTTAAAAGATCATAAATTTGATTCAGAAGGAAGAGGCCATTCTTAGCTCGGCTGTTCAAAAAAAAACTTTCCCACCACCAGAACATTCAATTGAATTGTGGATGATTCTTTTCTATTGCTTTTGCTGCTATTATAACATGTTTAAGTTCAATACATGGGAGAGAAATTTGACTTCGACCCAAGATAGCAGAATGATAGTTTCATAAGGAAATCTTAGCTCTCTTAAAGTATATCCTGGAGATAGATTAGAACAAAAACAGTTATAACAAGGAGCTTTCTTTCTGTGACCTTTGCACAGTGGTTCTACAAAATTTAACAATCTACAAAATCACAGGTTCATCACATCCTTCCATCCAGTCCATCTTCACGGTGCTTTGCGTCAGGGAGACTTAACAGTACATCAAGGATGCCTGCCACCCTGGCCATTCCCTTTTCTCTCTTCTACCTTCAAGGAAAAGATACAGGAGCTTGAAAGACCAAACTCAAGAACAGCTTCTTTTCCCACTGCTATCAGAATTATGAACCAATCACCTCTTTCACATCCCCTTCCCAGTGGCGCTGCCATGTTCTCAAACCCTTAATTCTACTTCTTCCATTATTGTCACTTCAGCATTTCTTTTTGCACTGCTTCAGTTTGCACCACTGTACTTTGCACCAATCTGTTGTTTTGCTATTTTTACATAAGATTTGAATGTGAAATATTTGTTAATATTTATTTGCACTCAGTTGCAGGATGTTTAAAGTATGTACACATCATGATTTAAAACAAACACACACACACACACACACACACACACACACACAATGTGCAGCAGCAGATGGCAGTGTGGCCTCATGCAACAACTCCTCGTGCTGAATTTAATCTTTATAGTGATCCATACTTCTCTTAATGTGTTCATGATACACGGAAGCTACACAAGTAAAATATAACTTCCAATTGTGGAGATGTGTGTATATTGGAGGATTGTGTTTAATCATTGATATGTTAGTACAAAGAAGCAAATTTGGCACTCCAGCATCAAACACACTCGCACCTTGGATAAAGCAAAATTGTGGCTGAGTTGTACCTCTTCACCCACTCGCTTGGTTTTGCTCAACATCCCTGATCTATTGTAATTACAAAATTTATTGTTTTCTATCCTGAAAATTTCAGTGGATCCAACTGGCAAGCTTAGTCTGAATACAAAGCAGAGGGCAGGGTTTTTCTTTGGGCCAAAGTTGTCAAGGAATTAAAACATCTCTGATATTTGAAAGCCATTAAAACTGCTGCAAATTATTAAAAATAAGAACAAAAGGATAAAGTAACTAAGAAAATTGATGAAGACAGAGCAGTAGGCATGGTTTACATAGATTTTGACAAGATCGCACATGGGAGGCTGGTCCAGAAGGTTAAGGGACAAGGAGTCAGTGGCATGTTGACAAACTGGAACAAAAAAATTGACTGAGTGATAGGAGGCAGCCAGTAGTGGTGGATGGATGTTTTTCTGACTGGAAGTCTGTTGTAAATGGGGTACTGCAGGGATTGTGCTGGAATATTCGTTGTTTGTTTTGGGTGACAATTTACGTGGTGTGATTAGTAAGTTTGCAGATGACATGAAAATTGGCGGTGTTGTATATAGTGAAGAAAGGTTGTCAAAGGATACAGTGGGACATAGATCAGCTGGAAAGTTGGGTGAAGCAGTGGCAGACAGAATTTAATCCACGCAAGTGTGAGGTAGTGCACTTTGAGAAGGCAAGTTCTGGCAGAGCATACAGAGTATATGGCAGGGACCTCAGAAGTGTCGATGTACAGAGAGACCTTGGTGTGCAAGGCTATAGCTCCCTGAAAGTGGCAGATGGATAGGGTAATGAAGAAAGCATTTGGTATGCTTGCCTTCATAGGCCGAGGCATTGAATATAAGAGTTGGGACATCACGTTGCAGCTGCACAAAACATTGGTTAGACCACACTTGGAGTATAGCGTACAGTTCTGATCGCCATATTACAGGAAGGATGTGGTAGCAATGGAGAGAGTGCAGCATAGATTCACCAGGAGGTTGCCTGGAGTGGAGGACTGTTGTTATAGGAGAGATTGGATAGGCTGGGTTTATTCTCACTGGAAATTGGAGCTGAGGAGTGACCTTATAGAGGTTAATAAAATTATGAGGGTCAGAGATACAGTCCTTTTCCAGGGCAGTGGAGTCTAGAATTAGAGGATACGGGTTCATGGTAAGTTGGGAGAAATTTAAGGGAGAGCTGTGGATAAGTTTTTCACGCAGAGGAAGGACCTGCCAGAGGAGGTATCAGAGGCAGATAAAATTATCATGTTTAAAAGGCATTTGGATAGGTACTAGGATAGGAAAGGCATAGAGGGAAACAGGCCTAATGCAGGCATAGATAGGCATCAGGGATGGAATGGATGAGGAGGGCCGAAAAGGCCTGCTTCTGTTCTGTACGTTTCTAGGATTCCATCTATTAAACAGAAGACAGCAGAAAAGCAATTGAAACAACAGAAATAGTCAAGGACTATGTGTTGAACTGCTGTACCCTGTTTTTCACTTCCCTATCTTTCCCAAACCTATTGCAGCCAACATTAATTGCATGATAGAATCCTCCAACATCTTGAACAACATTTTACTATTTAAATGCTCTGTGGGATTTAGCCTTTCATCTATTCCAATAACAATTATCACCAGAACCTGATAAAGTATTCTGGCTGGTTGATTTGTTTCCCTAGTGAGCTGACATGTACATAAGAGACAATCTCATACCATGTTATTTCTTTGGAAAAATATATTGTATGCATCTCATTATCACTCCAAGCAATTAAAAAATAATATAAGAAGGTGTATAGTGTTCATAACAAATTCATCACTGTGTTACTTAGAAATAATTTAGGCAAATATTCGCCAACACTGGACCAGTGGTCTGTCCATTCTATTGCTTACCACCTCAAAGCCCAGTTGCAAACTCTGCAGGGTTTTGAGTGAGCCATCAACAGCTGAGATGAGATTGTCAGCACCAGGAATATGTGGAGTTGGTTGCCTGTGTAATGAATTTATCGGCCTTTTGAACTACCTATCTCGGTCAAAGCTGATTCCATATGTATAACTGAATTTTACATAAATGTATATGAGACACAGTATTTATACTGTTGGAATTCCTTTCATCCTTGGGTGGAGTTTTGGATTTTATCCCTTGCACTTCCTGCAGTTTGACATTGTTAATCTACCACATTGAAAACAACTCAGGTCTCTATGGTTATACCCAACTTTGATGTAGTAAATATTAGAATATTTACGGACATTTAAACCTCCAAGAATACCCCTAATTTCAATCAAACCCACCCTTAACTTAAGCACTTTCATAGAATTGTAGAACAGGTACAGCACAGAAGGAGGCCATTTGCCCCAACAGATCCATGTTGACTCTCTAGCAGAGAAGGACTTTAGTTCTATCATCCATCCAGTAGTCCTCCCTCTGTAGCCTTGCAAATTTTTGTCTATGTATTCATTGAATTACTTCTCAGCCACATGTAATCTGCCTCCACTGTATGTGCAGACAGTGCATTCCAGGTTCTAATCACATGTTGCATAAAAAAAGATTTTCCTCACGTCAGTTTTAACTCTCTTTCCCTTTATTTTATTCCAGTGATCTTTGGTCCTCACCTCCTCCACCAACAGGAGCAGCCTCCCATGAGCCATTCTGTCCAGACACCTCCATCAAATCTCCTGTCAGTCTTCTCTTCAAACAAAAAATTCTTCCCTCATCCAAGGAACAATTTTCACTATGTCTTCCCATCTTTCCAGGAAAAATACTGACCAGAATTGAACACAATTGTCCTGTGCTCAAGATTCAATTGTGTTCCATTCTGGTCAGTATTTTTCCTGGAAAGAAAAATACTTTTTTTTATGAGGATTCAGCATAACTTCCTTGCTTTTATACTCTATGCCTCAATTGGTAAAGCTCAAAATTGTGCATGCCTTATTAGCCACTTTCCCAATCTGCCTGGCTACTTTCAATGACATGTTCACCCATACCCCCAGGCTCCTGCAACTCTTTGAGAAAATTATCCTTTATTTTACATTGCCTCTTTTCAATTTTCTTACCAAAATGCATCACCTCACATTTCTTTGCATTAAATTTCCTTGGCAGTGCATCTGCCCATTCACCAGCCTGTTTATATCCTGTTGCAATCTATCACTATCCACCTCACAGTTCACAATACTGTCAAATTTTATGTCATTTGCAAATTTACAAATTGTGGCTCGCACCCCAAGCCTAGGTTACTAACATAGATCAAAAGAATCAATGGTCCCAACAATGATCCCTGGGAAATGTCACTATTCCTCTTCTTCCAGTCTGAACAACATTTACCATGACTTTTAGTTCTCTTACATTGCCAGTATTGTATTCATGCAATAACATCCCATTTATGTCCTGTCCTTCAACTTTGCTGATGTCTACTATATGACACATTATCAATAGCCTTCTTAAGTCCATGTACAACATTTCAACAGCATTACCCTCATCATCTCTCTCTGTTATCTTATCAAGTAATTCTATTGAATTGGTTAAATGCAATTTGCCCTTAGCAGATTCTGTGTTGGCTTGTCTTAATCAGTCCACTTTTTCCCTGGTGATTATTCATTGTGTCCCGCATTAATGTCTCTAAAAGCTTTCCCATCACCAAGGTTAAATTGTAGTTGCTGAGCACATCCTTACTTTTTTGAACAAGAGAATAACAATCCCTCTTACACTACACATTTCTAAAGAGCACTGGAAGATTATGGTCAGTGCCCTTGTGATTTCCTCCCATACTTCCTTAAAGGATGCATCCCATCTGGTCATGGTGACTTACCTACTTAAAGTTCAGTCAAATTTTCCAGCACCTCTCTGCTTTCAATTTTTAATGTAGCCAATGTCTCAATTATTTCCTCCTTTTGCATTACTTCGGAAGTAACATCATCCCTCGTGAAGACATTCAGCACCTTAACACTGCTCTCAGCATTGGTTTGTCCCCTTTGACTCTCACCAACTTTTACCGATGCACCATAGAAAGCATTCTATCAGGATGTATCACGGCTTGGTATGGCAACTGCTCTGCCCAAGACTGCAAGAAGCTGCAGAGAGTTGTGGACACAGCACAGCGCATTGCGGACTCTGTCTTTACCTCTCGTTGTCTTGGTGAAGCAGCCAGCATAATCAAAGACCCCATCCACCTGGGACATTCTCTCTTCTCTCCTCTTCCATCGAGTAGAAGATACAGGAGCCTGAGGACACGTACCACCAGACTTAAGGACAACTTCTATCCCACTGTGATAAGACTATCGAACAGTTCCCTTATACAATGAGATGGACTATGACCTATGACCTCATGACCTCACGATCTACCTTGTTGTGACTTTGCACCTTATTGCACTGCACTTTCTCTGTAGCTGTGACACTTTACTCTGTACTGTTGTTTTTTTTACCTGTACTACATCAATGGACTCTGTACTAACTTGATGTAACTGCACTGTGTAATGAATTGACCTGTAAGATCGGTTTGTAAGACAAATTTTTCACTGTACCTTGGTACAAGTGACAATAATAAACCAATACCAATACCCTGTGAAAGTTCCCACTTTCGACCTTAATGGGCTTCACTTCTCCATGCCACCCTTTTATTATTTATTTTTCGATACAATACTTCTGGATTCTCATTATTGTTTGTTGTTAATATTTTCTCAAAAGCTCCCTTCACCTCTCTTACATTCATTTTCACTACCCCTCTGATTCTTGTGTAATCATTCTGCTTCCTCCTGATATTTACAACCCACCATTTGTCATAAGCAGTCTTTTCTTTTGCTTTACTTCTCTCTGCATCTCTTTCCTCGCTGGGGGATCTGAATTTGTTTTTCTTTTGCTCTTCTTGGGGACGTGCCTCAACTATACCCGAACCATCGCTCACTTAAAGGCAGCCCCATTGTCCTGCTACAGTTTTGCCCATCAATCTTTGGTTCCAATTACTGGGGCCAGACCCACTCTCATCTGTTGAAATTGGTTTTCCTCCAGTTAATCATTTTTACCTTGGATTACTCTTTCTCTATTCCTGTAGCTAATTAAATGCACAATAAAGGAGCCCAACAGTCTTAAATCAGTAAACACGGCACAAAGCAGGGGTCAACCAGATTGAATGCACAGTACTAATACAGTTATCCACTAAATATTGGGGAATTCATCCCTGCACAATTCTAATTAAAGATATTTTAATATCCATTGCATGCATAATATACACATTTTTTGAATAAAATCGGAAAATGCTGACCAGGGAGAAAAACAGAGAAAACATTTCAGGTCAATGACTTTTGATTAGAACTCATTCCCTTTTGGATGCCTGTTGCAATGGGTTTTATTTATGTTTTCTCATTGTCAGGTGGAAATTGTTCCCCATTAGTTGCAGCAGCCATCCACTGAAACCTCCGTGGTTTAGATATTATACAAACCGTCAGCCTGAAAACAGATAAACATTAATAAAATTATTCCACAGGAGAACCAGCCCTGTAGCAGTCGCAGCAGTGAACAAGTCACGTGTAATGGTGCAACTCGATAAAATCCATAGGGAAAGCACCACCCACAAGCAGTCGATGGTAAACAGCGGCAGGGAAGAGGAAGCATGAATTCTGTTCTGATCATAATTACTGTACTAAGTTGTGTTTCAGCAAATGAACGAAAAGTCAACCATATTATTTCCACACTCGAGAGGGCAGTTCTCTTCTTTGAAGTCAACTATGATCGATTTAATTTGGATGGTGTGACAGGGTATCGTGTATTACAAGGTAAGTCGAATAACGAGTCCTAGCGACAGTGGGGTTTTGGCCCATTGCCCTGTCAGCCACACATAGGCAGGCTATGAACTGCTGCAGGTATAGAGACTTGGTGAGTTTCTTACTGTAGAGTGGGCTACAGTTGTGATTGGGGGGAATGGCCCAGATATTTCCACCCCAAACGGGTTTTGCGATGTGGTGGCGTTTAAAAGAAATAAATATATTCTGTGCGTTTTAATTTGTGCACCATAAGGATGTAGAAGGATGATTTTAGTTTCAAAGTCATTGCATTTTGACAAAGGTTTAACTCGGGGGAAAAAAAACTGGTGTGGAAGAGGAAAGCAAAACTTGCATTCGGAATCAGAGGTGCTCATAGTAAATGAATCGCCAACTGTGCATTCTGTTTTGGGCTACTTTTAAAAGCATATATTTAAAAAACATACCGTAAAAGGACTTTAAAATGATAGTTCCAAAATAGCTGATTTTTAGTGAACACGCGTATCAATGTTTTTTTATATATATGGTTATACATGGTTGAAGTTTTTGATCATCTGATTTTTATATTGGTTGAAAGTCTCACCAGAATTGAAACTGAATTTGAATATGATTTGTGCTGTTTTGTTCACATAGCTCTGCTGGAAGATACGTTGAAGAGATGGACTCTTTCAGGACCTGAAGCTGACTCTCCGTATACAAAGGTGGAGGATCTTGTGAAAAAAGTGGGCTTCACAGTAGAAATGGCTATCAAAGAATTAAAATTACATCAGCCTGCATATTTTAATGGTAAACTTCTTTAACACAATTTCCTCCCACTTTTCAAACCTAATTTGCAAATTTGCATTGTAGCCTTTCCACAAGAGATAATGAGTGAGATTAAGCCTTACTCATTACCTGGATTGTTTTCAACAATGGATGCATGGCTCTGATAGTGCCAGTGAGACATATCTGTAGTTACAAGTATTATCAAAGATTAAGTTAAAACAGAAGATACTGAACTCAACAGTTCAGGCAGCAACAATGGGGTGAGTTCAAGAGATGGAGTTAATATTTTGGGTAATCGATAATGATCTTTCAGCTTTAAACATCATAACAGTGACTACACTATGAGAAGTATTTAATTGATTTTTGTCATATGAATGCAAAATATTTTCTCCATAATAGTGAGTTGCTGTATATCATGTTTGCATTTTAAATTGCACTGAATTTGTTTTCCCATTGCAATTACTGATGTTGTTAACTGAGACATAGGACAGTGTTTAAAGGATAGCAACATGTAGTTGGAATATGTAAAAAAAAAAGTACAGGTCTAGGAAAAAATGTACCATTTAGTAGGCTGGCCATAGAATGCAAACACTTTGAAAATAACCACAATTAATATGCATCCAATTCTTCCATAAACTTTTCAACAATATCTGTTCCACAGATTTTAACTTCTGCATAAAGCCATTAAATCCAAGCTCTCTGTGTGGCTTCCCCTTTTTATTTTTGAGTCTGTGTTCTCTGCTTCTAATGTTTCTAGTAATCTTCAAAGAGTTCAATCTCTTTGTACCCATGAGTATATTTAGCAGATTGCATTTACCGTGCCTATATGGCAAGAAAACATTACATGATTCTTAACTGGGGAGAGATGACCAAAAGCTTGTTTATGGAGAGTATCTGAGGAACTTCTCGGAGGAAAGAGAGGTAAAGGATTGTAGGAGCATAGGGAGGGAGTTCTTGAGCCTGGGGCCTAGGCAGCTAGAGATATGACATCAGTGGTGGAGCGTTTTTAAAATTAGAGATGTGCAAAAGGCTGCCATTGTCAGGGAATAGCACTCCAAGGATAATATGATGGAGGAGGTAAATAGAGGCAGAGGGTATTGGGGCCAGTGGGGGGGGGGGGGGCAATTAAAGACCAAGGTAGGGTGGGAAGTTTACATTTCTTTGCATGAATTGGAGATTTGAGGGCAGTAATCAGATGTGTGGCTGTGAGGATTATTTGTATAGGTGATATGCTCTTCTCTCTTAATTTGCAAGTAAACAGCAGCAGTGTCTGGCACAATATATTTTGCCTTCTGCAGAAGCCTCATTTTACTACAGTGATTCATGTTCTCTTGTTACCTAAGGGCACCTGATTGTGGTAGCATGAATATAGTGGGCGTGGCCTTGAGCTTTCCAAGTGAATAACAACAAATATTAGAGTTTTCTGAGTTTGGTCACAATCTGTTTGAATGTTAAAGGAGCAAAAAGTCATTGTACAGGCATAGAGTTGTGTAGAGAGATACAGGCCTTTTGGCCCATCAAGTTCACACCATCAAGCACACCACTTTTACACTAATCCTACCCTAATCTATTTGATTTGCTCCACATTCCCATCCCGTAGAGCACCCTGTGGAAACCTACGTGGTCACAGGGAGAATGTGCAAACTCCACACAGGCAGCACCTGAGGTCAGGATTGAACTTGGGTCTCTAGTACTGTGAGGCAGAATCTCTACTAGCTGTGCCATTGTGCTGCCCTGGTGTCTGTTCAGTCAATTGACACTTGCATTGTGGGGAAGGCTGCCATGTCTGCTATACTTTATTCTAGGAGAAGGAAAGGACTTACTCTCTCCATGTGCAGAATCTCTGCTAATATCCTCACCAAGTGGCATGCCACATATTTGCTGAGGTTTGCCACTGCTGTCTTGCAGAAGTTGGGTGCAAAGAATTTGAAGTCCACTGTGTCCTTGACTGACACAGGTAGAAATGGTATAGATGTGGCTCTATGGCTACAGCTCACTCCGTGGTAGTTGCTGGGTCTGTGGCCACCTCCTTGGAGAATCTCTGTTCTGTACACATTGCTGTTCAGAAAATGAACATCAAAAAACGGTAGATCTTGTAAGTCAGAAATAAAAACAGAAAACACTGGAAACACTCAGCAGGCCAGGCAGAATTGACAAAGGGTCTCCAACTTGAAGCGTTAACTCTGTTTCTCTTTTCACAGATGCTGCCTGACCTGCTGAATATTTCCAACATTTTCTTATTGCTGTTCAGGAAGATGTGTGTTGGAGCTGCACTCTTGGAGGATAGGCTTTCTTCCCTTCCTCCTACCCAATGTGGCAGGTTGTTCAATGGGCTATTCCCCCATTCACCTTCCACCTTTCCCTCATGCTGGGGGTCTGGCAGGGTAGCCCCAAATCAACACTTTCTCACATGCACCAATGGAAATGCCTTACCTGAGGTAAAACTCTCAGTTGGCACAGTTGCCTGTAATCAAATGCACTTCTCCACCTGCAGCAAACCTGGTGATTAGCTTTTAATTCATCATGTACTTTACAAATACTCAAACAGAAATTTACAGTTTCAAAACACCACACCTAATTATCCTCATTTCCAAGTACATTCCATGGGAACCAAGAATACTATGTCTTCACTAAGCACTCTATGATTAGATGTCAGCTGACACTCAGAGGCACTCTCATCTCTGAGTCTGAAGGTCAGAGTGTCATAACCCACTCTGGAGCCTTGAATGCAAGAATTAGGCTGAGACTTGACTGAAGTTTTGAGAAAGTAGAGAACAATCAAATATTTTTTTGGGAAGATTAGAGAAGCTGATGGGGGAATTATGAAGGATACAATTATGAAACATTTGAAACATACCATTGTTAAATTAGAAACTGGCCATTACAGACATATTCCTAAAGACAACTGGCACCCCTATACCCCGGGGAGTAGCTAAACACTTGGAAATGTGATGTTTGCATGTTTGATATCAATTCTGGTGGAGGTTTCCAATTAATGTCTGAGTTCAGTCTGTTTCCTAGGATGCCAAAATAAATATTGATGGCTACAAAGGATGAACTGAGTTTTGCCTTTCAAATATGTCTAGCAGAATGCATTGTCTTAAAATGAAGCTGCTTTGGCAGATGTTTTGGAATTTAGTTTTATCGTACATGTACCTGCATTTGGAGCGGCAAGGACTGATTAGGGATAGTCAGCATGGTTTTGTGTGTGTGGGACATCTTGTCTCACGAATTAAATTGAGTTATTTTGAAGAGGTGGCCAAGAGGATTGATGAGGGCAGGGCAGTCCACTGTTGTTCGTCATCTATTAGAATGTAGTTGGCATAGTTAGGTTTGAGGATGATACCAAAATTGATGGTACAGTGAAGAAGCTTATCTAAGACCACAACAGGATCTAGATCAACTGGAAATGTGAGCCAAGGATTGGAAGGAATGGAATTTAACTCTGACAAGTGCGAAGTGTTGCATTTTGGTAAGTTAAATCAGGGCAGGACTTGTATAGTGAATGGTAGGGCCCTGGAGAGTGTTGTAGAACAGAGAGACCAAGGGGTATGAGTACATAGTTCCCTGAAAATGACGACACAGGTAGACGGGGTGGTGAAGATGACGTTTGGCATGTTGCCTTCATCAGTCAGTGTGAGTACAAGAATTGGACCATCATGTTACAATTGTACAAGGTGTTGGTGAGACCACAAATGGAATATTGTGTGCAATTCTAGGAACCTAGCTCTAGGATGTCATTAAGCTGGACAGGATGTGGAAAAGATTCTCAAGGATGATACTGGAACTAGAGGGCATGAGTTATAGGAGAGACTGGATAGGCTGGGGCTTTTTTCCCTGGAGCATCTGAAGCTGAGGGGTGACCTTACAGAGGTATGTAAAAAAACATGAGGGGCACAACTAAGGTGAATGGTCAGTCTTTTTCCCAGGATAGGGAGTTTAAAACTAGAAGGCATAGGTTTATGAGAGAGGGGGAAGATTTATGGGGGACCTGACAACAACTTTTTCACACAGTGTGGTAGGCATGTGGAACAATTTGTCAGAAGAAGTGGTAGAGGTGGGTACACTTACAATGTTTAAAAAAAAATTTGAACAGGTATATGGATAGAAAAGGTATAAAGGGACATGGGCCAAACACAGGCAAATGGAACTAGCTCAGGTAGGCAACTTGGTTGGTGTGGATGTTGGGCTGAAGGGCTTATTTCCTTGCCGTATAACTCCATGACTGATCATTCTCCGTGAGAATGATCAGTGTTGAAAAGAGCACTGGGAGTGAAAACTGAACAAATGGATGCATTACATGTTGATAAGGCTTGGCTGCCTCGTCAATTTTGGACACCTGACAATCAGGGTGCTGATAACAAATTGTTTTGAGACTTTATTCACAGGAATGCAGAATATAGATGGAAGCTATTAATTTTTGTTCTCCAGAATATGGTGGGTCCAAAGCTACCCTGAGTCTGTCCCAACAGACAATTGCTCTGTATAAATTTTTTCACAAGCAAACTTTCTGTGGTGCCCCCTTCCCAACTTCTGCCCATTCAAGGCAAACCACAAGGTTGTCTGATTTTTTTTTCATACCAGGATACACCCCTTGCTTTCCACACATTCATTATGGAATGGAATGTGATCATGAGATTATTATTGCATTTCTATTCTGTTTCTATTATGAAGTTACTCACTTTAAAGCTTAATTTGAATAAAATTAAGTAAGTTTCCTTTTGAAAGATGAACTAGATCTTTCTGAATATGGCTGGTAGTTTTCATCAGAACTGTTATCACATGGTGATTTAAGTAGAACTACATCCCAAAATTTTGCCTGTGCTCTATGAAATGTTAAAATTAGAAAATAATGGGTAGTCTTGGAAGGTCGTATCTGTCTATCTACTCCACCACTGGACTCCATGTGGAGATGATCTGTGAAGCTCAATTTTGCGGGGATTCAACAGCGTTATGTAGGTAACTGCTTCTTGACCTTGTACCACCTCAGGCCTGGTGCAGGATTGTAGATGCTATTGATTTCAAAGGGGATATTAGGACATAAGTTTAAGATACATAGAGGAAGGTAACTGTTTAAACCTGTTTTTGTTTAATGTAATTACTTGTATTTTTTTTGTAGTTTAATTTTAATTAATAATGACCTCTGACTTTTAAAATTATTTAAGTTTTAATTAAGTCTCAATTTCAGACATTTAAAAACTATTAAGATCAACTGCATGTTTTACAGCCAGCAAAGCCCAACCCCCAGCTTTGCTGGCTCTTTACGGTGATTTGAAGGCAGGGCCTCAATGCGACATTGTCATCCAGGTGGAATGCAGAGTACTCCTCTGCATCTATGAAAGGTTAGTATTGGTAGGGGATGAGGTGAGCAGGCCAGCAAGATCTGATCCACCACACAGCAGTAAAATGTGCTTTAAAAATGAACTATTATTTATTAAAAAGTCATTGGAGATGAGGAAACTGGCCATCTAACCATGAGGATCATTTAAGATGTGAGGTCAATTGACAAGACGTCTGGGGAAAGGTCGAACCAGAGCTTGCAAAACTAGCTAGCTGGTTGAACTATGTTTAATCAACCTACAGTGAAAGGTCAAACCAACACAATAGTCAATCTAATCTTAATGAAACTACATGGCAGTTCAAAATTTATGATGTCTTGATTATATTCATCTTCTCGCATTGTTTTAACTTCCTGATTTAGATTAGTTTGCTTCACATACCACACAATTTAGGATTATAGGCAGTTTACCCAACTTACTTTCCTGTCTCCTACTGTCCGTTTTGGTATTAAGGGTCCACTTGTTATTAAGAGAACAGAAAAAAAACTTGGATGCAAAGGCCTCTGCTGCCCTGCAACACACAATATGGTAAACATGAACAATTGGGTTCGGGAGGAAAATATGAAAATGGGTAAAGTTCTAATGATGAGCATTGTCAATCTGAATGAGGCAACTCGACCAATGAACACCAAGGGTTAATTAGATTTGCATCTTGTCACCTGTATATCTGGTCCTTCAGCACAATTGGAGAATTATATTATTGTATAAAGTAATCTGAGATTTTATTGCAAAATAATGCATTTTATTTTTCATATTGCTGATAGTGCTGGATTAATATTGAGGTAATATATTTCTTTGCCTAGCCTTTGAACCAATACTACAAGTTAATTTCTGGACTTTCAGACCTGAATGGACACAGACAGACAGAAAATTGGTCTATCCTAAATGGAGGGTTAAAGAATGTTTTGAGGAGGAGGACAGTGACATATGTATGTTTCAAATATTGGGTACCTGGTATGTCTTGCTTTTGATTTTATGAAATGTTTTATCATATATAACTGATATATGTCACTTATTGGGGTAAAACAAGTGTTACAATTCCATTACACCTTGCTACAACAAAATACTTAGTAAAATTTTAACAATTCTTTTAACATCACATTAACACTTTAGTTTTAAGAAGAAACATTAAGTTCCCAGAGGTTGGAAAATGAATAAGCAACATTTTATTCCATTAATCAGGGTTCAAGTGTTTAATTACAGTTTAATAACTACAGCCTTAAATTATGAATATCATAAATGAGGTACCAGTTGCAATTTTAGCTTGATGATGTATTTATAATTGACCTGACTGCGCTTTGAATTTTCATCCCAGTGTTTCTGTCAAAAAATGATAAATTGGAATATTTGTATCATTAAAGTGAATAAGTTTCCATTTGTTTTTGAGATTTACAACATAAAATCTTTACTTCCTTTTGACAGTTCTGCTTTTATTTACCATTTTTAATTTAAATGGTTACATTTCTGAGATCAAAAAAACCCCATAGAAAATGGGAATAAAAAAACCTGCAGATGCTAGAAATCTGAAATAAAAAACAGGAAATGCTGGTAAAACAGCAGCATCAGTGGAAGGAGAAACAGTCAACGTTTTGGGTCTATGACCTTCAGAAAATGGGACCATTCCCCTTTTGAGCCTTTTGTGTCATTTATGTGATTGATGGCTGATCATATTCATTCCCCCTTCTTAATTAATCCCTTGGAGCAGAGTTGGGAACTGTTCCTAGTCCTCAGTTTTGCTGCTTTATCAGTTCTCCTTGGATCTAATACTATCCATAATTTCCTTTTGTCATCCATCATTTTTTTCATTTTTGTGCCATTTAGGAATGAACAATTGTTTTCATCCATGCACTCCTTAAATGCTTGCCATTATTGATCAACCATCAACCCCATAAGTAACATTCCCCAATCGGTCCTGGACAACTCTCATCTCATGCCATAATAGTTTCTTTTATTTAGATTCAGGACCCTATTTGCAGAAGCAACAACTACATTACTCTGCATTTTAATGTAGGATTCTATCATGGTCACTCCTCCCCAGCGGGCCTCTCACACCAAGACCTGCTGATTTATTCTTTTTCATTACACAATACCCAGTCTCTGGTGGCCTGCTTTCTAATTGATTTCTCAATGTTTTGGACCAGAAAACTAATCTGTACACAATCCAGGGATTCCTCTTCCACGGTATTGTTACTAATTTGGTTAGCCCAAGTTATGTGTAGATTAAACTCACCAAGTATTACATTTCCAACTTTTTATTTCTCTAATTTCCTGTTTAATGTCAATCCCAACAACACCGATTTCTGTAACTACTCCCACTAAGGTTTTCTCGACCCTTGTTATTTGGTAGCTCTGCCCATACAGATCCAACTTAATCTTTACTAATATCCTTCCTTACTATTGTATTAATCTCCTTTTTAACCAGCAATGCTCTCCCACTTTTTCTTCCTGCCTATCCTTCCCAGATATTGAATACCTCTGAATGTTCATTTCCTATGCTTGGAGCCCCACTGGCACGTTTCTGTATTTTTAATGATATCCTATCATTTACATCTATTTGCATAATTAACTTATCTACCTATTTAAGAATATTTTTTAAAAACCATTTCTTTCCATTCATTACAGAATGGACTGGGATTGCACTGTGGTATTTTGCCACAGTATAAGTATGCCCGGAAATCCTAAAGAAATGCCTAAAAATAATTCAGTCATCCCTTCCATTGATTGGTTTCTGTAATGCATGAACTACTTCACAGGCACAGATGGTGTAAATGTTACAGTCATATTGTGTGATGGGAACACCAACTGATGCTTTGCTGAGTTCCATTTAAGTGGAGAATATCCTAAGATATTACACAGGGACACAGCTGGGGGGAGAAATATAGACAGAGTTAAGAGATGTATTAGGAGAGAACCAATGAGATTGAGGTACTTAGGAAGATACTTGAAAACAGTTTTCAATATAATTTCAAATGAGCTGGTAATGTCTTAATCCACTAAAACAAATTATGTAAATATATGTTTATCCTTTAAAATCAAGGAAGGATTATAGAGTAAATTGCCTGGATACAGCCAAGTGTACGAAGTTGATGACGACACTATATTGCTCAGATTACTCCTTGTCACACCAGTTGATCTACTTCATTTTAGCTGAGATTGTAAGTAAAACTATTGACTAACAGCATTGATTGAAAAACAGTTACTTTTATTATTGTGATACTTTAAACTGTAAAAGTAATCATACAGCATAGAAACAAGCTCTTCAGCCCAACTCATCCATGCTGAACAAAATATCAATCTGAGGTAGTCCAATTTGCCTGCGTTTGGTCCATATTCCTCAAGGCTTTGCTAGCCATGTACCTGTCAAAACGTACCCACCTCTACAGCTTCCTCTGGTAGCTCGTTCCATATACCCACCATCCTCTGTGTGAAAATGTTGCCCCTTGGGTCACTTTTACATCTTTCTCCTTTCATCTTAAATCTATGCCTTCTAGTTTTAGACTCCCCTACCCTGGGGAAAAAGACTGAACATCCACTTTATCTGCGCCCCTCATGGTTTTGTATACCTCTAAGGTCACCCCTCAATCTCTTGCATTCCAGGGAAAAAGTCCCAGCCTATCCATCCTTTCCTCCATTATTCAAGCTCTCCAGTCATTACCATGTCTTCTGAATCCTTCTGCACTCTTTCCAGGTTAATGACATCCTTCCCATAGCTGGGCCGGCAAAACTGCACACAATACTCCAAGTGCAGTCTTGCCAACAAACTGTACAGTTGCAACATGATATCCCATCTCATGTACTCAAAGCCCTGATTGATAAAGGCAAGGTGCTACACACCTTCTTTAGCACCCCGTCTACCTGTGTTGCCCCTTTCAGGGAACTGTGTCCCTGTACCCCTAGATCTTTGTTCTACAACACTCTCCACAGCCCTACTATTTACTGTGTAAGTCCTGCCCTGGTTTAACTGACCGAAATGCAACACCTCGCACTTGTCCAAGTTAAATTCCATCTGCTATTCCTTGGCCCACTTCCCCAGTTCACCTAGATCCTGTTGTAATCTTAGACAATCTCCTTCACCACCAATCTTGGTGTCAGCCATAAACTTACTAACCATGTTAACAACATTGTCATCCAAATTGTTAATAAAGATGACAATCCCTGCTTCCAATTATAAGGCGTTATTTATAATTACTATTTTTGCTACGCTCTCTACAGACCCTACTTCAGCATTCACCAATAACATTTATTTACCATGAATACTGCATTTATTTGTTAGGCTGGGGCTGTCAATTTTGTACCATTTTCTGTAGATGCACTTCAGTACAATTCACCAGAAAGTCTGCATGCAGTCAGAAAAATTGGTCTTTTCTAAGACAAACTCAAGAAGATCAGAAAGTGGTCCCTTCTCAAGGGTTGGTTGACAAATCAACACCTTATTTCGCAAACACTGCAACAATACACCTGGACCAGCCATTATCCTGCCCAGATAGGGTTAGAGGACTCTTGAAGATCTGGTGACCAAAGAAAAACAAAGTACATATTGGGATTCCCTAGAATCAGACCTTGTGCGTTTGCCTACAATTCCAACCACACAGTAAAGCTCATTGACCACTGTAATGTACTGTGTTTTTCAAATGAATACCTTTTGAGGTTCAACTTACCATAATTTATATAACTGATCAAATCTTTCTGGAAAATTACTGGGTCAGAATCTGTTGTGATAATAAAGTGAAGGTTAATCATGTTCTTCCCTGCATTCACCAAAATTGGATATCCTTCCATCAGTGGGCACCATTATTTCTTGGGAATATGGACATTTGGAGCAACACTTACATAAAGTTACTTTATATTTTCTAAATTATTCTACAATAGAATTTTTCTTGTATTCTTTATTGCCCAGACATACAAATTTAAAAAAAAGGTTATGCTGTACAACCTAAAAAGCATTATGTATTACCTTTTCTAATTCACTTAATTGCCATTTGATTTTCGTGGAACTGATAACTTCGAGTCCATTCATCAGAAGTACACAGATATCCAATCTAAATGCTGGAAAGATCTCGGCACCTCCCAAATTTACCATCCACCTGCCTTTCGAAGCAACTCCTGCCCCACCTGTTGGCTTTGTCAGCCACCACAGGACCCACAGAGCTTGAGTGGAAGCAAGTCATCCTCATTCTTGAGGGACTGTCTAAGAAGAGCAAGATATTAAATTGCAGAATGAGCTATGATTAAATCACTGTGGATCAATCTGAAGTGATACTTCATTATAGCTATTTTGCTAATGGGAAGACTTTCCTTTTACACCTGTGGATTGCGGAAAACCATGCAGTCAGATTGCACAGCAGTCATGACATTGTACAACTTAAATGGATGTGGGTGTCCAATACACCCAGCCCCAAGTTCTTCTTTGAACAGTCCCAACGTAATTTTTAGAATGAGTTGGAGTATTGGGAAAAATCTGCTCTAATAATTTGACTTTAGGCAGCTCGGCCAACAGTACAGATATAATCATGAAATAAACTACCAGATTTACTAAAATTTTAATAATCATTTAGGGGCTTGAAGTGTGAATGGAATGGACATTTACTAAAGCGAAGGGAAAAAATGGTAATGTATGCTAGCAAACAATGCAGAATTTTTGAATAAGCCTATTGACCAGAATAAGGAAAAGACAGCAATTTTCATCAAATGGTTCCATGGAACTGTTTGCATCCATTTGAAGGACCAGTGGAACCTTGGTTTAATGCAATTGTCACTCAATTCAGGTCCAGCTTGGACTGTAGCATAAGATTTCTGGAGTTAAACTTGAGCCCCTGTCCTTACTTGCAGTGTGTGTGTGTGTCTGAACATGGACATGTTAAAATCATTGTAGCTGTGCCTGGAATGCATTGCTTTTTAAGATAGTCACAGATGACTGAAGTTTTTAGTCTCTATATTTGTCACAGTCCTCAATCTGCAGTTTTAATATGAGTGGAATTCATATTGTACTTCTCCAGTAATGAGATGCTGGCAGCTTGGATCTGATAGAAGTGTTGTGCTGAGGGTTCCACATGGGAACTAGACCTGGAGCTCTGCATCTCGCTAGTCTGGGCTGGTTGGCTGATGGTCAACAGTGTTGAAATGGCAGTGGTGAACTCCCTGTGGCCCACCTGATAGGGGAACAGCTGCTTTGTGCTCCAAGTAGCTGATTCCCTGGGGTGACAACTCAGTTGATCATTTGAGTGATCTATTGTAGGCTGGATTAAGAGGATGCCAAGACACTCCTAAGACCTTGAACACTGGTACCCAAAGCAACAGTCTGTGCCTTTGGTGCAGCATTGGGGGCAGGGGGTTGCTGCCTTTATTGGAATTGGCCACACCTTCCATGCAGGAAAGGGCAAGATTTAGACACTTCAAAGAGCTAAGTGGTGGTTGGAGATGGACTCCCTTGTGCTCTTAGACATTTCTCATGGGCTTTTGGGCAGGCCTGACAGGCAGCTATTTGCTTCCTTGCCTATGCCATTCAATGGGGTTGCCATCCACACAAAGAGTTAGCATGTGACTCATCCTCCAGGGAACTGGCACACATTACTATTTTCCTTTGGTCTAGCTGTCTGATGAAGATCCCATCTCTAAAGTATTCTCAGCACTTCATAGGGCACCAGTGTGTGCAAGTGCAAGTTGGAGTGATGGGATGTCCACTTCAGTTGCTTCAGTCTCACCTGCAAAGGCTTGAGAAAGTGGGATCTGAAAATAGAGAGGGCCAAAGGTATGGCCCCAGTGAGAAAGGAGCACCTTAGAGTTCATGTTTGAGCCATCAGCATTCTGCAAACAAGAAGAGATGGTGGAGTGCTGGGGAAGCTGGATATAAGCAGGAGGGAAAACTAGGAGTATGTACTATCTTCAATGACTTCCACACAACCTCTGGCCACAGACTCTTATGGTAGCACAGCCACAATTCAAGCCATGAGCCTTTGGGCACTGTAGTGCTTGTCACAAATCTGCTGCCACTGGTAGCTGTTGTGCCCTACCTTCTCTTGCAAGAAAAGGGAATTGGTGCAATAGGTTGTAATGTGTTCATGTGATATGCAAATAGCTGGGAGCAGGAATGTTCACAGGAATTTTAATTAGAGTAGTTTTGGACTGGAGGGCATGTTCAGTGCACACACACATGCATGTATTAGTGTGATCCAAAGGAGGTATTGTGGCCTTGCTTTCCCCATCTAGTGCATGGCCCTGGCTGGGAATATGTGGCAACTGTGATGTGCGAATGTTGGGGCAAATGAGTGCTGGGTGATCGATGGGGTTTATTGTTAATGGTGATCAGGGTACTATGTGTGATCGCCACCTCTTCCACCTTTGAACAATTGTGCCATGGACAATCACAGTGCCCGCCCAAGAACTGTTTTCATTATTTCTGTGGCAAACACTCCCAAAGCTTGGGAATGATGACTGTGATTGTGGTCAGTGAGCACATTCCCATCAGAGATCAACTCCTGATGAGAAGTGCAGGTGAGACCTTTGTGCCTTGTTTCTACAGCACTATTGCATTTCTAGTCTGTGATCCATCTGCATGGACTCTGGGAACCTCCAGACAATCACTGCAATGACAGTGGGAGGAGAAAGTACAACAATTTGAGCCTTGAGGATCTTGGTACAACATCAATTTTCTGTCAATTTCCAGACATAATTTTTCTTCCTAACTGATCTATTTTTCAATTTAAATTCTAGAAAAATTGCACAAATATCGTAGGATCACAGCACCCACAGTCAAGAAATTCAATCAGTACTCAGCGTCTTAAGAAAATCTTCTGCACCAATATGATGGAAATAAACTTGCATATTGAAAAGGATGGTTTTCCAGTATATCAACGTGATTTATTTCTGGAAAACAGTAAGTGGCTTAAATTTAAGTTGAATTATTGAGATAAAATTGAAAAATGAAAATAGGAGTATGATCATGTCACTGTTTACAAAGTGGATTATTTTGTGCATGAGGGTCTAGAAACTCTAGTGCACCCAATAGAACATGTTGGAATAGTGCAGATATTTAGTGTTTCAAGTTGCAATTTAAGTTTATTGTCATAGGCATACATACCCAGGGTATAAATGCTATTAAAATTAGCTTTATTGCAGCAGCACAAAGGGTCTTTGACCTGAAACATTAACTCTGTTTTGCTTCCCGAGATGTACCCTTAACTGTTAAGTCTTTCCAGCATTTTCTGATTTTATTATTTTACCTCTCAGGGGTATTGGATAGCAAAGAATGAAATTGTTTATTGTGGATCCACAGTTTTTGTGGTGGTTGGGGGGGGAGGTGGGTGGAGGGAGGACTGTCACTATTCACGTAGGATAAAAGGGGAGGCATTTTCTTCATGAGGAGGAGGCAATTATGGGACCTGGGGGTGATTTAGATTGGGGTGGGGTTGAATGGGAGTAGTCACTGAAAATGGTTGATGATTAGAAGGCATTTTATTGGCTGGTTCTTCAGCCAGCCTCCCAGCCTGGCACTGTGCTCAAAAGACTACATTGTCCTGGGAGTGCCCAGTACCTGGCAACCCGGTACGATGTGCTCCAAATGAGTATTGCAGGATAACTTGGATCGTGTCGTCCTGGGGGGGGGGGGGGAAGTAAACATGCAACCAAATTTCCATACTTAATCTTGTAATTGTAACAGAGGTTAAATTCTATTTGAATAATTTGCATTTTGCACTTCCTCCATTATTTCTTTTTATAAGACCTACGTCAGTGCAGTTTTACTGGAGCATTACCTTTACGGAAATGAAATACTTTAGTTGGAACTTTCACATTTGTGATGGGGTGAATGAAGAGCAGTAAGTGTCGAGTCAGTTCAATAACTTAACATTCAGGAAATGTTTGGACATGTAAAATTATTTAAAATGATACAATGTCTGTTTTTGCTTAAACATTGTCACTGATACTTCTACTTCTCCCAAATTTCTAAACTGGTACATTTTGACCTAACTCTAACATGATGTGAGCTTTTTATATTTTGTAAGGGGTTTTGACTTGAATTATATTGTTGCAGCATTCAGCAGATAATTCATCAGCTCAACCCTGGCTGAATCCCATCGTGGCATTGTTTCTTTAACTAGTCCTTTGATTTTTAACTCTATATTATCTGGAATTCCATTTTATTTTGTCTTTAGTGTGTGAGGAAGAGTTTCCTGATATCACTGCTAAATTAGTTTCTGCTGATTTGAAGTTGTGTAACTTTGGCTTAATTCAAAGCATTATATAGGTTTTCCTTTAAGTGGTCATTACTCAGACTGCAAAAATGTTTCAGCATTTTTCTTTGCCACTCTGCACTGCCTTAATTCTGTTAATAGTGTAAAAAGCTAAACAGCTTTTGAATCTGTGACTAGAAGTAGACACAAGGATTCAGATGGCCCTGAATAGAGCATTCTGCAGTTGCTCAGTCTAAAATCCTGAGCGTTTTTTTTTCATGAAAATTGTCAGCCCTTTTAAATTTTCTGTGAAAACACCTCCTGCTTATGCATAATCCATACCAACTAACTTCTGATTTTTAGATTATATCTGTACATATTTTCCCTGTTTTCCATTCCTCCCTGCCCCTTGATTGTTTGGAAAAGCTGTGATGAATCTTTGTCTTGTGGTGACGTTCCTCCACAACGGTAGGCTGGGAATTTCAGACAAAAGAATTGTGGGAAGAATGGGAAGAATTTCTTTTGCATTGTGATTTTATTATGACCCAGAATGTGTTATGTGAAAGTGTTGGAAATAGAGTAAACATTAACTGTCTAAGGTGTATTGAATATAATTGATAATTGCTCTTCCGAATGTTATTAAGCTTCTGTTCCAGGCCCATTCCCTTCATTCCCTAATGACTGTTCTATCTTCTGAGAAGCTGAGTAACTTGATGTGTAATTTACAGATATGAAATTTATTATTAGTGTAGTTAAAGACAGTCAACACTTTGTTTCCCCTGCCCATGTTGATGGCAAGATCTCAAGAGCTGGGGACATATTTTTGACTTTTCCTTATCAGAGAAGTTACTGCCTAGTCTGTTCAACCCTGAGTGCTCTTCAGGTCCTGCTGGAATGAGCTGCTTCATGAATGGAGCTGTGGAATTACATTCAAACCCGTTTGCTCCCAATACAGGGAAGGTTACCAGAGCTGTTGAAGATGGTTGATCCAACAATACTGCTGTGAGGATTGCCTGCAGTGGATTTGGGTCACATCTTTATATAATTGTTCTCCAATTATGTGCTGACAATTGTAATTATTGATGTTCTTTAGTTGCTCTGATACCCTTATTCTTGAACTACTGCAGTTTCAGTGGTCATTAGTTCCGGTTGAGATTTTAGTCTTTAACCAATGAACCATATAATGAAAGACTGAACTGGGCAGGGTAAGAACATGAGAACTTGGAATGGAAGAGGGCTGTTTGGCCCCTTGAGCCTGTTTAGCCATTCAACAATGATCATTATTTTAACTATCAATTCACAAATTTCAACCAGGTGTTCAGTAACTGGAAGAGTGCAACCAGCTAAGTGGTGTAGCAAATTTGAATACAAAGGCTTGAATAATGACTAAATTTGACACACCTAAGAGTGTGAGGGGTTAACAAGTAAACTGAATGTAGTACTCACAGTTGGACTTCAGCTGTTTGAGGTCAAAGTTTCTGACTGAATGTATAATTTATACAGTAATGCTTTGCGGAATGATTGGATATTCTGATTTCTACAAGACCAGGTGGCTTGAAGCCATTCTGTCATGGCAGTATCCCAGTGGTTGCTACGTGGAGACTGGTGAGTTGATTGATTAATATTCATTGTTTAGAATTAAAGCTACTGTTCATATGCTTGATGAGATGTTTTGAAAAGGTCCCGTTGAAGATTCAATTTTAAAACCAGCTATTTAATTGAATTCCAGAGGTGAGATGAGAGGACTGTTCTTAATATCAAGGCTGCTTTTGTGGCATCAAGGAATCCTGTTTGATTTGAAATCACTGGTTGGAGTTATACAAAGGAAGATGGTTGTAGTTGTTGATGATTAATCTTTCTAGCTTCAGGGCAACTGTGCCGTAGTTTGTCAGGATAGTGTCCTTGTCCCCATGATCTTCAGCTGCTTCATCAATGAACTTCCTTAAAAAGGTCAGAAGTAAGTAAGTTTCCCAATGATTGCATCACATTCAATTTAATTTGCAACTCCTCAAGACATGAAACAAGATGGGCCTGCTTTCAGCAAGACCTTGACAACATTCAGGAATGGGCTGATAAGTGGCATATCTATCATAAAAATGCAAGGTGATGACCATCTCCAACAAGTGAGTCTAACCACCTACATTTGACGTCTAATGACATTGCCATTACTGAGTCCTTGCCATTGAACCCCTGGGAGTCAGCATTGATCAGAAGCTCAACCAAAAGAACCATATGAATATTAACTACAAGGCATGTGTCAGGAATGTGATTGAATACCTTTCACTCAACTGAATATTTGCAGCTCCAAAAAGATCCTGCCAATACCCCAGAAGCTTAACACTATCTAGGACAAAGCTGCCATCCTTAGGCCTGGGGAACACCACAATCTGCAGACTCTCCTCCAAAATGCACACCTTCCTGACTTGTAACTGCATCACTGGTCTTTCATTTGTTCCTGAGTTCACAGCCTAGAATTGCCTATCCATTGGTATAGGAAATACCTTCACTATTGATTCAAGAAATTGGTTCACCACCTCTACCTCAAGGGCATTTAGGGATTGGCAATAAATGTTCGCTCTCAGAGAGATGACACATCCTGAAAAATAGATAAAATCTATCACTGCTGAAGGTATTAATTGCCTTTCTTGCACTTGTACTGAACTTGAAGGCTCCTTTTGCCTTTGCTGCAAATTTCCAGCCTGCTCTCACTTTCACATGGTCCATCTCTGCTTCCTCCCTTTTTGTAGCTTCTACACCTCCACTTCAGGTGACGGGCAAGTGATCAGTATCCACTGCAAGCCCATGGACAGTCACAGCTACCTTGACCACAATTTCTCTCGGCCTGGGCCTGCTTCCTGTAATGACTCCATTCCATTCTCCATATACTTGTTCTGTAGAGAACACTTCCCACACCAGTTCCTCTGAAGTATCATCATTTTGCTCATCCATGAGTTCTACTGAACTGTAGTTGACAAGGCTGTCATCTGAATGTGCTCCACTTCCAACACTTCTGCTCTTTCTCTCTACACTCAGCCAGAACAAAGATAGGTTTCTCCTTGTCCTCTCCTTCCATCCTACCAGCCTCCACATTTCAAGGATCAGCCCCAGTAATTTCCACCACCTGGGACAGGATTCCACCACTGGACACATCTTCCCCTCCCTTTTATTGTTCTGAAAGGTCTATTCCCTCATAACTTCAGTCTTCCATTTTCACCAATGTTTGCTTTCTTCATGCAACCTTCATGTGCAACCACAGCAATTACAGCACCTGCCCTTTTACCTCTTCCCCACCCATCATCCCGGGCCATAATATTCCATCCTGCTGCAGACATCCAGATTGAAAACAAAGTAGCCTGTGACATCGAGTTGCAGACAGATGATGTAGAGAGAGGGAGAGAAGAAGAATCGATGAAGAATACCGATAGGAGGCCCAAGGGTGTGGGAGGAGAAGAATTATTATTTTTATTCCCTCTTTAATGTACCAAAAGTTCGTGAAAATTCTCTGGGGAGTGTATTGCACAAAGTGATGCCTACCTAAAAGTGGAGAGGTGAGAGCAACTGACTAAAAGCTTAGTTAGTGGGAGAAATTCTAAATAGTGTCTCTAAAGAGTAAAACGAGTTGGGGAGACTGCGAAGTATGGGGAGAGAATTCTGGAGCTTAAGCCCTTGGTAATAATGTGGAACCATTAAATTCAGAGCTAAATGAGAGGCCAGAAATTGAGCAGTGAAGATATCTTGGTTAATTACAGGGTTGGGATACATTACAGGGATAGAGGCAAGATTTGATAATGATGAAAGCAGCGTGACGGGGTGGTGAAGAAGGCGTTTGACACGCTGGCCTTCCTCAGTCAGGGCACTGAGTATTGGAGTTGGGAAGCTACACTGCAGTTATATAAAGCCATTGGTGAGGCTGCACTTGGGATATTATGTACAGTTTTGTTTACCTTATTATAGGAAAGATGTTAATAAACTAGAAAGAGTGTGGAAAATACTTACCAGGATGTTGCCTGGACTTGGGGGCCTGAGTTACAAGAAGAGGTTATGTAGACCAGGACCTTTATTCCTTGGAACATAGGAGATTGAGGGTGACCTCATCGAGGTATCTAAGATCATGAGGGGCATAAACAGGGTGAAGGGATGTAGTCTTTTTCTCAGGGAGGGGGTGCTAAAAACAAGAGGGCATAGGTTTAAGATCAGAGGCAAGAGATTTAAAAGGGACATTAGGGGCAGCTTCTTCATGCAAAGGATGATGTGTATTCGGAATGAGCTGCCAGTAATAGTGGTTGAGGTGGGCACATCAGCAACATTTAAAAGCTATCTAGAGAAGTACATGGATAGGAGAGGTTTAGAGGGCTATGGGCCAAATGTGGGCAGATGGGACTAGCTCACTGGGCAACACAATTGGCATGGATGAGATGGGCTGAAGGGCCTGTTTCCATGCTCTATGACTCCATAACTCTAAAGGTTTAAAACTGGGAACATTGTGTTTATTTCTCTCTCTTTGTCATCTTGTATGCCTCAGGGCTCAGGAGAGGTGCTCAGGGGAATAAAATTTTAAGATGTAGTATATGGATCCTGTGCCACTTAATTAGCTGTGTGTTTTTTTTTAGCTTTTTGTGTTTCTATTTGCCAGCATTTGCAATGTTTTATTTCACATATCCCAAAGGACTTCCTTTGCAATCATCTCATTAGTGCAAGAAACTCTTGGGATATATTTGATCCTACTTTTCTATCCTTTGTCATAATTTCCTAGAGTTGAGCAGATGCAAAGCAATTCATGAGCTGGTTTGGAGTCTGACTTCCTCTCCTTGTACCATTAGGGATGGGTACTACCATTGTTCAACTTCACCAAAGCAGTCTAGCAGTGTTAAAATCCTGCTCAATGGTCTTTTTTGCAGAAGCATTCAATGCGTTTTTTAAAAAAAAGTTTTAAGGAGGTCTTAATCATGTTTAAAAAGCAGTGTTTCCACTCAGACTTTCTTTTTTAAAAACAGCTACATCAATCTATTAGTGTATAAATTTTAAAATTAAAATGTGTAATATATTTTTAAACATGATTGTGTTCTGTTGAAAATTGTAGATGTTCCTCCACAATTCACACCTTGTATTTCATACAAAATTAGGCAGGTCTATGCACTCAGCAGAGATGAAACAAAATGCATTCACAGAACACAAGAGAGTGAAGAGAGAAGATGTCTTATTGGATGGTAAAATATTTCCATTTTAAATATTTACTACAGTTTCTGTTATTGAGATTGGTACCAAACAATTGACTGGCACCAGGAATTGATGAGAAATGCATGTTAAAATGTGATTAAATCTCAATATAATCAATGTTAATCTTTTGATTTTTGAAAACCTATGCAAGAAAATAAATTGCAGCTGCTCCACAAACTGCCTCAAACAACTGTAATCTTGTTGATGTGTCTCAGCAATTCTTGGAGCCTAAATTTCTAGATGTGATAGTAGAGTAGTTGTTTTTCTTCCCACATTTAGAAATACAGAACAAGGGCAGTACATGATGAAGTGATCATGGTCCCTCCAAATATTGTTGTACAGTACAGCAATATTGTTGTTGAGACTAGTATATCCATGCACTGATATTGTTGTTGTGCATTTCAATGTTCCATGAAAGAAGATTATTTTGTATTTTTTTTAAAAAAGAGGTCAGTTCAATAAATGTGGGTTGTATAGATGATGCCTGGTAATATTCAAACTGGCTTGATCATGGTGTAGATGGTGCACAGCCTGTGTGAGGGTCTGATATTAGAAGTAACCTACACTCTGTTAAAGCTTCTAGAATCTCTTCCTTTAAGAGATGCTATCTGTGAAATTAATGTCTGGAATGGCTGACGTAGGAGCAAGGAGACACCAGGGTTCTGATGCCACTACTAGAATCCCTGGTCTAAGAAAGTGCAAAGGGGGAGGGAAATCCCAATATTCCTGAGGCAAGAGAGCATCCGGGTAATTGGCAGTGAGAGGATTTACAAGAACTGTGTGTTGGAAACATGGTTACAGCATTGCAAAAAAAGTTTCATGATTTTGTTTTGAGCTGCCACGGTAAGAAGACTCTTCAAATGTCTTAGCACAGCAGTACCACCTGTAGCCTTGTCCTGTGGAGCAAAAGCACCAATCCACCACTGCCCAGTACCATGCACACAGCTCTAGTGAATGCAGCACACACAACATTCATTCCGTTATTCTTGTAACACTGTTTCAAATTTCACATCAAGCACACTCTCACATAAACACGACTGCCACATTGCCCAGGTTTCTCCCCATGATTCTCACTAACCCAGATCCCTTGTCCTTGATTTCTTACCGAAGGTGGTAACAAAACACAAGACAAAAGATTACCACTAAAGGGGAGCAATACTTTACCATCCTTTATCTCCCTGGAGGTCTAGTGACACCCCTTATTTTAACAATAGTGGGAATTTCTTGTCCCCTTCCACCACTCCCCCCCCCCCCCCCCCCCCACAGCCACGGCACTCTGTGTAGGCAGCAAAGACCTTACAGTGATTTCCTCAGCACAGTTCTATTGAACCTTTCAGTCTCCCTTCAGTTACCAACAAAGCTCTGAAAGGACCTCTTACATAGTGTGGATAAAGTGAGATGGTGGGTAGGAGGGAATGTGGGGGAGGTACTTCCTGCTGCCAGGTTTTGCAGTGCTTTTAAACATGCAATAGTAGCTGGAATATCGTGCCACAATTTGGCAGAGCTGGTGTAGGAAGTTATACTAAACCTTTAAGTCACCAGTTAGGCACCACAATTCTGGACACAGCATTTTAGGTTGAATATTAAGGCTTGGAAAAGATGTAGAGGAAGATTATTAGAATGTGAATTTGGGTACATGGGGAATGCGAGAAGTTGAGTTTGTTCTTTAATACAAGAAATAAAATAACAATTCTGGTGACTGGTGCATTAGTAACAGGAGGCAGATCTGAGGTAATTATCTAAAGAGCCAAATACAATTTGGAAATATTGTGTACAACAGCATGGCAGCAATAGATTCATGAGGTTTTCAAACAGGAGTTTATTCATGAAGGAACAAATACATATGGCCAAGGGGAAAGAGCAGTGGGCTGTAATGAACTGGGCAACTCTACACAGCACTGAGTTGAATGGCCTCATTTTGTGCAGCCTCATTCTAAGATGGTGTAAATTAAGTTAATTCCACATTGTCCAAGAAATCATAAGCTTCAAGGGATATGATGTGTGTGTTTTGGGGGGGGGGGGGGGGGGGGGGGTTGGGGGTTGGTGGTGGTGGGGAGAGGTTAAGGGGATGGGGTGCAATATGTAATAGGGGTCCAGTGAAATACGACTACAGCATAACTTCCAAAAGTGAACTCCCAGGGAAGTAGTCTGTTGATTTCCAACTAGCAAGTCCCCAACTTGCTCTCAATGTGGTGTCTAGCAGCAAGAGCCAGTCTTGCTGGGATTTCCCAGCATTATACTGGGAATTTCCCTCTGTAATCCTATCCCAGTTGGAGAAGCCTGTGGATTGGGAAGCAAATGTTACAGCTAAGTATCTTGAAACATTATTGTTTAATGTTCTTAATTACTTTTGAGTGTTTTTAATTAATTTGCATTTTAAATGAAATTAAAAACTTCCATTTTACGTTTTTTTACATCAAACCTAATAGTTCTTAAATATCACTGTCAGGGACATTTTAAAAACCTGTTAATATTGGTGACATATTTCACAGAGGCCACAGTTTTACTCCCCGTTTTGAATTTTGTCAAAGCCTGTCAGGACATTTCAGGGGCAGGACCTTGGCACTGTGCTGCCAGAGGACCATTTGCCATCTGGACCTCAATGCCCAACTTCAGAATACAAAGGACCAGCAAGATCAGTCCCTATTCTAATCAGCTGAGGGTGGGCTGGGACTGTGGGTCTAAGAAGATCTAATGCATTGTATCTAATCCATTGAAGAAGGATGACACGATCCTGAATTTGCAAAGATTTATCAGAAGTGAGAGCAGGGTTGAGGAACGTCAGTGCTTTGAGCATTTAGAGAAGCTGGCACTTTTCTCCTGAAAGCAAAGAAAGTTGACCATAAATCAAAGTGTTCAAACTTTAAAGAATTTCTTTAGAGTAAAAAAAAGAGAAAGAATTGAAGCAAGTTAGAGCATCACTAACGACAAAGTGTCAAACGATCAGAGGAGATGAATTTATTTAATGCAGCAAGTGATTATGACATGAAAAACACTGAAATCAGATTCATCTGTCATTTTCAAAAGGGAATTGGATATATACTTACCTGCAAAGTAATAATATCAGAGCTAAATGAAGGTAACAGAGTTGGCACAGGCAAGAAGGACCAGATTAAAATGTTGTGCTAAAACAGTGCTGCACCATAAGCCCTGCCTGTTGCACAAAATTTTCTTGCATTGCTTTCAAGCAATGATTTCTGCACTAAATGCCACCAATCACTATCTTTTTCACATCAGTACAAAGCAACTGCAAGTAATTTCTGAAGTCATAGCACAAGTTGAAACTAACCTGCAGTGTTCTAGACCCAATCACCTTCAGTGACCTTCCTTCCATTATACCATCAGAAAGGCGGATGTTTGCTGATGATTGCAGAAAGTTCAATTCTACTACAACTCCCCAGCAACTGAAAAAAGATGACAATTCATTCCAAAGATGCCACAGAAAAAATACTTCATCAACATATTAAACCAGTATGGTTGTCCTTACTTCAAGCAAAAGATAAACATTTTGATATTTCATCCCATCACTGTGCAATTTTAACTAATACATTAACAATGCCTAAGAAACCAACAGTGAATGGATTGTGGATTACAATATTATAAATATTAACCTTTTACTTGAAGAGATCTGATGATCAAGATGTTTACTTCTTTTCAGATAATTGTTCATGTCACAAGACTGCCGTCGCTGTAGGAGCTCTGGGCAGTTACCTTCGTTTCTATGGAATAAGCCAGAACGTCATAGAACCATGAAAAATGCAACAATAAACTCCAACTTGTCCTTATGATTATTTTGCATTTGTAATACTATTAATGTATCAGAACAATTCTGTGCTGCATCCTACTTTTGATGACTTACGTTGTTTAGTGACAGTTATTCCTACAATTAGCTCAAGGTGAAGATGGAAAAACGTTTATCTTGACTTAGCAAGGGTAAAGCATTCAGAGTAATTCTATTTAAGGTAGATATAGAATTGGTTGTTTTCAAATGGCGAGTTCAGATCATGACCACATGGGTTTCTCCTGGGTGCTCTGGTTTCCTCCAATGTGACATTTGTAGGTTAATTGGCTAAGTTACCTGTAGTGTAGGTGGGTGGTAGGAGAATCAAGGGGAGTTGATGGGTGTTTGAGAGAGGTTACAGGGAAGTGGGAATGGGATAGATCTGAGAGCTAGCATAGACTCAATGGGTTGAATGGCCTCCTGTATTTGTAGAGAAATATGTATCTGGGATGGCTGATGGGGTCATTTTCTTTACCTGAAAGGACTGAAGTAAAATCAATTAGCATAGACTTCATGCAGGTTAACTAATGAAATCCAAGAAGCCATTTCATCAATCCTGTTTGCTTTGTCATGGTGTAACCTTTATGACTCACAGAACAGGAAGTTGATTAAAAGGTCATTCAGGAGCCCAAGCTGCTTTATATTTAAGGCATGAAATTGATTATTCATAGTAAAATGGGTACAGATAGCTTTTAAAATTTAATATACAAGTTCCACCCAATCAATTGTTACAGCATTGTATTACATGAGTAAAGGATTATTATACTGGGCCAAACAGTTGGAGAAAATCACTTTCAAAAGATGTTGCCAAAATTCTGGCAGGCAAGATGGCAGAGTGAATTGAATTGTTACTCTGGTTCTCTCTCCACACACTGTCTGATTTGCTGACTTTCTCCAGCATTTTCTGTTTTTATTTCTATTTTCCAGCATCTGCAGTTTTTTGCTTTTCAGTGGCAGATTATTT
Source organism: Pristis pectinata (assembly GCF_009764475.1). Taxonomy (NCBI): domain Eukaryota; kingdom Metazoa; phylum Chordata; class Chondrichthyes; order Rhinopristiformes; family Pristidae; genus Pristis; species Pristis pectinata. Next base: position 34,587,526 of record NC_067412.1, on the reverse strand, counting down.
TCTTACTGATTATAATACTTCTGTCCCATTTAGTTTTTGGATATTTTTTTCTGCAGTTTTGTTTTAATCATTTTCTTCCTGAATTTTATGGAAACTACCAACAATTTTTTTCTAGTTAAGAGGACTTTTTTTTGGTCTTAGAAAATAAGATATTGGAAGTGCACTTTTCATCTAGCACAAAAAATTGTCATCTGGGCTCATACTGTGGAATGTTAGGCAACTCTAATGTAGATTAAATGATGCAACATAATCTAGTTTTCACTAATACTTTATTCAAAATCTAAAATAAAAATGCAAAGATTTTGTCATTATAGGATTTTTGAAACCAAGTTTTGAAAAAAAAAGATTACATTGGAGCCAAAGATCTTACACTTGTGTTTCCAGAAATACACAGAACAGAAAGTTTATAAAATATTTGTTTGGGGTTGTTTCTCAGAGCTGGTTATTTACAAGACAGTGAAATGTATTTACATTTTCTCATGGAACAAAATTGTTAAATATTTTATTTAACAATTTTGTTCCATGAGAAAATGTTACAATATTGCCCAAAACCAAAAATTAAACATTTCAATGAAAAAACATCAAAAAACTTCTGAACCAGGGCTAAATTTTAAAATAGTTTGTTTAATAGATCAGCCAAACATGTTTGTTTTAAACAAGTATTTGTTAGCTATTCCATCCGATGATCTCATAAATGAGTGACTTCAACAGTCGTGCCTGGTATGTAACTGTATTCTTTCCTGTATGCAGTCTTTGTTCCTCTAAGGGTTGTTCAATCACCGCTAGTACATTCTTGCCATAAACTAAATGGGCCAGAAATAAAAAGATTGTTATAACTGTATATTAAAACATCAGTTTTATAATACTTTTCACAAGCTTCAGATATTGCAAAGTGATCTACAATCAATTAATGTTGAAGTGTCACCACTTATGTAAATTTGGCTGAACTACTCATGTGTAAACCTGTAAAGAGATTGTTCAAATAAATAGTTGCTCCATTTAAAAACACTCTGTACTCCTGAACAGCAACAGCATCACTTGTGTGGTTAAGCTACTATGATCAACAAAATGAGGCAGGAGGCAGCATGAAAAGACTTGCACATATCTAAGGAAAAGTGGGGTTGCAACAAATAATCATCCAATGAAATGGGATATAAAAAGAGCAATTAAATACAAAAAATAATTGGAAGAAACACACAAATAGTATCTGAAGATCTTCAGAAAACTACTGAGAGAATATCCATGCTGATGAAGAAAATGAGTTCACTCAGGTGAAACCATAATAGAAGCTAAGGAAATGGCTAGTGTTGAACTTGTACTTTGAAGATGTCCCGTGAAAACGATATGTAAAGTGAAGGGGAGGAACCAAGTGGACTGAATTCAAGAAAAAAAATGTACAATCTCATTTTTTCATCCCAGGTGGCTGCTCAGTCCTTGGGAATGGTCCTGTTCTTTCAACGACCATTCTAGTTAGTTCATTGCCTCATATCGCTACACTTTTTTCCCTTTCGAAATTAACTCATGAATCTTTATTCACCATCCATTTAATGCAAGTATGAAAAGAGGTATTTCCTTGTGTCTCTCTCTGGTTTGTTTGCCAGTAATGTTAAATCTGTGACCTCTGGTTTATCAACCCTTCAGGTCCTGGAAGCAGTTGCTTTTTTTCCCCCCATTGATCTAAACCTTTCACAGACCTCTATCACATTTCCTCTTAACCTTCTCTGCTTAGGGGACAACAACCCAACCCTTCCCAATTTATTCATGAGAATCTAATGTCATTCCTGGAACAAGTAAATGTCCAATACACTCTACAAATCTTCACCTCCTTACTAAAGCGATGTGCCTTAACTAGCCTCCTTTATAGGTTTAACACAATTTTCTAGCTTTTGTACTCTATGCTTCTATTTATGAAGCTCCAGATCCCATATATTTTTTTGTTAGACTACGCTGTCACTTTCATAAGATTTATGCACAACCATTCATGGTTGTCTTTTATTGCATTTTAAGATCATACCATTCAGTATGCAAAGTGTCTCTGAATCTTTTGCATCAAAATGCAGCCTCTCAGCATAATAAAGTAAATAATGAGGATTAAGATGCACAGGTTTAATAGTTTCCACCCAAAAGGAATCATCAGGGAAGTGGGATTGAGAAAAATGTTGGAGTTATAGGTGACAAGTTCCTGAGCCCTGCTAAATTTCACCGTAGAGCTTTAAAGGGGGTTATTGAGAAAGTTGATCCATTGGTTTTAATTTTCCTAGATTTATGGAAACTTCATTTAGGTTGGAGAATAGCAAATGTAACTTCTTTATTCAAAAAGAGAGGGAGACAAAAAGCAAGAAACTATACACCAATTGGCTCAACATCGGTCTTCGTAAAAAAGCTAGCTGCTATTTAAGATGTTGTAGCAGATCATTCAGAAAAAATTAAGATACGCAAATTTCAATATGGATTTGTGAAAGGGAAATAGTGTTTAATGTATTGGAGTAACATGATTTGAGGATCATGGAAACTAGTGGATGTTACACTTAGATTTCTGAAGGAATTTCATGAGGTGACACATCAAAGTTTATTATGGAAAATAAAAGCCTGTGGTGAAGGTGGTAATATATTGGTAAGGAAAAATAATTGACTAGCTAACAGGAAAAAGAGTTTTTAGCAAAATCGATCTTTTCCTGGTTGCCAAGGTATTATAACTGATCACAAGATCACAAGACAAGGGAGCAGAAGCAGGCCATTCAGCCCATCGAGTCTGCTCCAAGGAAAGGGAAATAGAAATGAGAAATGGGGAATGGGGAAAGAAGAAGAAGAAGAAAAAACTATTCTAATCCCAATTACCGGCCTTATCCCCATATCCCTTGATATCCTGACTATTTAGATATCTATCTATCTCCTCCTTGAATGCCCCCACTGATCTGGCTTCCACTGCTGTATGTGGCAAGGAGTTCCACAAATTCACCACCCTCTGGCTAAAGAAATTTTTCCTCATCTCTGTTTTGAAACTGTACCCTCTAATTCTAAGATTGTGCCCTCTGGTCCTGGACTCACCCACCAAGGGAAACAGCCTAGCCACATTTACTCTGTCCTTTCCTATCAATATTTTAAATGTCACTATGAGGTCCCCTCTCATTCTTCTGTATTCCAGCGAGTACAGTCCAAGAGCCGACAAACGCTCCTCATACGTAAGCCCTTTCATTCCTGGAATCATCCTCGTAAATCTCCTCTGAACCCTCTCCAACGTCAACACATCCTTCCTAAGATGTGGGGCCCAAAACGGCGCACAATATTCCAAATGAGGCCTCACTAGTGCCCCGTAGAGCCTCATTAACACTTCCTTACTTTTATACACTATACCTCTCGAAATGAATGCCAACATAGCATTCGCTTTCTTTACCACCGATCCGACCTGGTGGTTAACCTTTAAGGTATCCTGCACGAGTACCCCCAAGTCCCTTTGTACTTCCGTGCTTTGGATTTTCTCTCCTCCTAGATAATAATCTGCCCGCTTATTTCTGCTTCCAAAGTGTACAACTGCACATTTCCCTACATTGAATCTCATCTGCCATTTCCTTGCCCATTCTCCTAAACTGCCTAGGTCCCTCTGCAACCTTCCTATCTCTTCAATACTCCCTACTCCTCCCCCTATCTTGGTGTCATCCGCAAACTTAGCCACGAAACCATTTATTCCATCATCCAAATCATTAATGTACAAGGTAAAAAGGAGCGGTCCCAACACCGACCCCTGCGGCACACCACTAGTAACCGGTAACCAACCAGAACGAGATCCTTTTATTTCCACTCTTTGCTTCCTGTCAACTAGCCAATGCTCCACCCATTCTGTTATCCTACCTGTAATTCCATGACCTCTCATCTTATTAATCAGTCTCTTGTGAGGCACCTCATCAAAGGCCTTTTGAAAATCTAAATACACAACATCTACCGCCTCTCCCTTATCCACCTTACCTGTGATTTCTTCAAAAAACTCCAATAGGTTGGTCAGGCAGGATCTTCCCTTCACAAAACCATGTTGGCTAGGACCTATCCTGCCCTGCACCTCTAGGTATTCCGTAACCCCGTCTTTGAGGATAGATTCCAATAACTTTCCCACCACTGACGTCAGACTAATAGGTCTGTAATTTCCTTTATGCTGCCTCCCACCTTTCTTATACAACGGAACTACATTTGCGACCCTCCAGTCCTCCGGAACCACGCCGGAATCTATCGATTTCTGGAAAATAATCGCCAATGCCTCCGCTATCTCTAAAGCCACCTCCTTCAGAACCCGGGGATGCACCTCATCCGGTCTGGGAGACTTATCAGTCTTTAGTCCATTTAGTTTTCCTAGCACCTTCTCCCTAGTAATCTTAACTGAACTCAATTCCATTTCGTGAGACTCCTGACTAACCGGCACATTGCTGATGTCCTCCACGGTGAAGGCCGATGCAAAATATTCATTCAATTCCTCTGCCATCTCTCTATCGTCCATTATAATAGCTCCTGCACCGTTATCAATTGGTCCTATATCAACCCGTGTCTCTCTTTTACACCTTATGTATTTAAAAAAACTCTTAGTATCCTTTCGAATGTTATCCGCCAACTTCCTTTCATAATTCATCTTTTCTTTCCTAATGACCTTCTTAGTTTCTCTCTGCAGGTTTTTAAAAGCTTCCCAGTCTTCTGTTTTCCCACTAATTTTTGCTTCTTTGTACGCCGCCCCTTTTGCTTTTATTTTAGCCTTCACCTCTCTCGTTATCCACATTTGTGCCTTTTTTCCATTAAAAACCTTTTTTCTTGGAATATATCTATCCTGCAATTTCCTTATTTCCTGTAGAAATTCCTTCCATTTCTCCTCTGCCGTCCCTCCAGCCAGCTTACTCTTCCAATCAATTAGGGCCAACTCCTCTCTCATACCATTGTAATTTCCTTTGTTCCACTGAAATATCGATACACCAGTTATCAGTTTCTCCTTCTCAAACTTGAAACTGAACTCAATCATATTGTGATCACTGGTTCCCAGTGGTTCCTTTACCTTTAGTTCCCTAATCACCTCCGGTTCATTACACAGCACCCAATCCAAAACAGCCGATCCCCTGGTGGGCTCTTCAACAAGTTGCTCTAGAAAAACGTCCCTTAGACATTCCACAAACTCCCTCTCCTGAGTACTACCGCCATTCTGGATTTCCCAGTCCACCTTCATGTTAAAATCCCCCATAATTATCTTCACGTTGTCACTCTGGCATGCTTTTTCTATCTCAAACTGCAACTTATTGTCCACTTGCTGACTGCTATTAGGGGGCCTATATATGACTGCTACTATTGTCCTTTTACCCTTGCTATTCCTTAGCTCCACCCACAAGGATTCCACCTCCTCTGACCCAATATCCTTCCTTTCTATCGATTTTATATCACTACTAACCATCATGGCCACACCTCCCCCTCTGCCTACCCGCCAATCCTTCCTATACACTGTGTACCCCTGGACATTCAGTTCCCAATCACATCCATCATAAAGCCATGACTCGGTGATTGCCACAATGTCGTATTTATTAACCTGTAGTTGTGCCACTAGGTCATCTACTTTATTCCTAATGCTACGTGCATTTAAATACAGTACGTTTAGTCCGGTATCTGCTATTAATTTTGTTGTACTTCTATTGTTCAGCAGATTATCCTGGCTTTCCACCTGTCTATCCTTCTTACCATCTTCACTACATACTACCTTAGGCATGTTCCTATATACCTCATCCCCTATCCTAACATTCTGTATCCTAACATCCTGACTTGTTGTACTTCCAATATTCAGCAAATTATCCTGACTTCTCACTTGCCTGTCCTTCTTGCCATCCTCATTGGACTTGTTTCTATAAACTCCCTCCTTTACCTTAGCATCTTGTAACCTAACATCCTGGTTTCCATCCCCCTGCCAGATCAGTTTAAACCCTCCCCTACAACTAAATCAAACATTCCCGCCAAGATATTGGAACCTCTGGAGTTTAGGTGCAACCCATCCTCAGCGAATAGGTCATGCCTCCCCCAAAAAAGGTCCCAATTATCCAAAAATCTGAAGCCCTGCCCCCTGCACCAGTCACTCAGCCACGCATTCATCTGCCAGAGCTTTCTATTCTTCCTATCATTGACACGTGGCACAGGTAGTAATCCTGAGATTACTACCCTTGAGGTCCTACTTCTCAACCTTCTCCCCAATGCCTTGTATTCCTCCTTCAGGACCTCTTCTCTTTTTCTACCCATGTCATTGGTACCTACATGTACCAAGACTTCTGGCTGCTCACCCTCTCCCCTCAGAATATTCTGGACCCGGTCCGTGATATCCTGTACCCTGGCACCAGGGAGGCAACACACCATCCGAGACTCATTGTCGCTATCGCAGAATCTGCTATCCGTACCCCTTACTATAGAATCCCCAATATCTACTGCATTTCGCTTCCTCCGCTGGACCACAGTACCAGGCATGGTGCCAAGGTCCCGGTTGCTGAGGTCTTCCTCTATCAGGTCATCCTCTCCAACCAAATCTAAAATGAGATATCGGTTTTTGAGGGGGACCGCCACAGAGGTGCTGTCTACAAACTCTTTATAACTCCTATCTATCTCCTGCTCGCTCTCCCTAACCAACCAAAGGTCATCGAGCTGCAGCTCCAGACTCTCAATCCGTTCCTTGAGGAGCCGCATCTCGGTGCACTTTGCGCAGATGTAGTTATCGGGGAGTCTGGTAGTCTCCCAGGGTCCCCACATCTGACACTCCAAACATAAGACCAACCCTAGATGCATCTTGCTGAATACCACTGAGTTCAACAAATAAACTAATAACTTACCCCCTCTCTATTAGTCTCGCCTCTTTCCCGCTCTCGCCGAAGCCCGTTGAGCCAAAGCCTAACCCACTCTGCTCCCTCTCACTCAGCTGCCCGCTCCGACGCTGCCCGCTAGATATGTTGGTCTGCTATTTAAATCGCCCGCGCACTGCCAAGTGACGTCACGCGCCTGCGCAGTCACTCGCCGCTATCCCGAACGCTAGAAAGTAAAAAAAAAATCATTCCTCGTTAATTTCCGGCACTCTCCGCTCTCTGGAAAGCTGATGTGTCACATGGATTGGAACTATGGCCCCAACTATTTTTTAAACATGACTTGGATAAATGCATTGAAAATATGTTTGATAAATTTGCTGATGATATGCAGATAGGAAGGAAAGTTTTGAAGAAGACACAAGGGGGCTACAAAAAGGTATAGAGTAAATGAATGGTGAATGATGTGAGAAAATGTGAAATTGCTCAATTTGGCAGAAAGAAACTGCTATAGGAAAGATGTTATTAAACTGGAAAGAGTGCAGAGAAGATTTACAATGATGTTGTCATGACTTGAGGGACTGAGTTAAAGGGAGAGATTGGACAGGCTAAGACTTTATTCCTTAGAGTGTAGGAGACTAAAAAGTGATCTTATAGAAGTGTATACAATCATGAGGGGCATAGATAGGGTGAATGCGCTCATTCTTCTTCCCAGGGTTGGGGAATCAAGAACTAGAGGGCATAGGTTTAAGGTGAGAGGGGAAAGATTTAATAGGAACTTGGGGCAACTTTTTTTTTTACACAAAGTGTGGTATCTATGTAGAATTAGCTGCCAGAGAAAGTGGTTGAGGCAGGTACAATCGTAACTTTTAAAAGACAGTTGCATAGGTACATGGATTGGAAAGGTTTAAAAGGTTATGGGCCAAACACTGGTAAATGGGACTAGCTTGAATGGGGCATTTTGGTTGGCATGGATCAATGGGGCCAAAGGGCCTGTTTCTGTGGTATATGACTCTATAATTATCAAAATGGTAGGGTACTGTCGAGTTCTGGGATGCAGAGACATCTGGATGTCCTGATTCACAGAAGGCTAGCATACAATATCAGATGGGAGTGATAATTGGTTATTCAGATCTCTAAGCCATTTAGAGATTTATTAAAAATACATCCTTGCTTAGGAGGGGTTTCTTGCTTCTTAATCTTTGTTCAGAGAAACTTAGTCCTCAACAGTACTAATAACTTACTTTAAAAAAAGCACCTCTTTAATATAGAGAACCTTAAGATTATATATTTTCCTCATTTTCTAGTCAATGGCATTTCAGCTTTCAAAAATGATGTTTTAAGTACTTACTTTCACAGTGCTCGAGAAACTGAATACATTCCTGTATAACGGTGTCCCTTAGCATAATCATGTGTTTTGCCATATTTTCCAGTAAAGACAAGAAGCAACGTTTGGCATAATACCAAGTATCTGTTCCAAGCTGTAAAAGGAGAAAATAAACTTTAAAAGTTTGGGAGCCAATTTCATTTACACTAATATTTCACCGAAATATGTGTTCTGTATTTATCAATGACTGCCAAGTAAAACAAAAAGTTTCATTTTACTTTATTAAGATCCTCTTGAAAGAAAATTAATACAATCTTTTTAAATGTGAAATCTAATTTGAAGAAAAATAATCTTTTAATAATAGTTCTTTGACGTACAATGGATTGCAAGGCCATTGACTGTGAAGAACACTATAGCTGAGATTGTTGGTGCACATAAAGAATTGTCACAATTAAGCCTGCAAGGTCAAGAATTGACAAGAACAGCCAATGAACTGCTCCTTGATTACATAAACTGAATTTAGCGCATCACAATGAAGTTCTGATTAGATTATTGCCAAATCAGAATAAACTTCATATATTTAGCAATCAACAAACTATACAGTGCATGTATAAAATGCAATGCTTTCCCAATGTTCACTTTTTATGGCAGACTTAGAAATTTAAAGTGGATTAATGTATACATCAGCAACAAAACCAGAGGATGAAAAAGTATGTCGTAAATCTGGAGAATTTGCTAGTTAATTTATGTTGTTCATTAATAACAACGTAACCTTTGCCTCTTGTTTATTCTCAGGAACTTGCTAGATATATACAGTAAACTCATCACAGATAATTAGGGCATTTAATTAATATGAAAGTACCCTCTTAATAATATGAGAATATAATGCTAGTTAATTACTCTAGCTCTGGATTGGGTCAGTTTAAACTCTGGAGCATCATTTTATAAGTTTAAACTTTTTTTTAAGAGACAGTCTTTTTTTTTACACAACTTATGTTTTCCTTGACTCTTTTTCTCTCTCCAATATTTTTTTCTGTGTCCCATTATAATTCATCCTCCTCAATTATTCCTGTTTCTTTTTTAATCCTTTAATTTTATTGGATAAAGATTTACACTGTCGGTGCAATTTTTCATCAGGATCGTAGAAGCATCATTGTCACTTCTATGCCACTATCAGATCACAGTTCAAGTAAGCTGTGGAACAATAAGTTTGAGTTGAAAAAGACTATGACGCAACACCGATAAGATTTGATTCAATGTGTTGCAAGCTCTAAAATTGGAAAAAATGTTAATGTGATTAAATACACAACAAATTTCAATCTATAAGAGTATCTAATCAAGATAAGATCAAGCATTTTATGTCAATTTCAATATAACAAAGCAACTTTTATGTTACTCAGTTTAATTTCTGCATCATGGGTTATACAACTGAGGTCTTCCAGGTGTTTTACAGAAGCAGTGGATACAAGCAGTATTCTTGATTATTGTTGACCAAGTGAGTTGTGATTTGTGGACATCATCAGCAAACAGTCATAAATACCAAGCTTAACACAATGATTTTAAACAGATCAAATTGAATGCCAGTACTGATTATTAAGATGTTCTAAACTCAATCATTTTGTAAGCTATTAACATTACCTGATTTTTTTTTCCAAGATGACAGATAATTGTACAATTTTCACTTGATAAAAGATAAGAGGCTGCTACATAAATTAAGAACTTCTGGTATTGGACGAAGTGTGTCAGCATGGATTGAAAACTGCCTATCACATTGAAAAGAGAGTTGGAATAAGTGGGTCTTTTTTTTATGTTGGAAGTATCCCAGTGGAGTACTCCAGGGATCAGTTCTTGGGCCTCAATTATTACTCGCTATTTTTATGACCTGGAGGAGGGGGTGAAATGTAAGATATCCAACTTTGCCAATGACACAAAAATAGGTGGAAGAGCATGTTGTGATGAGGATATTGTGATTCCGTAATGGGATATAGATTGAATGATTGGGCAAAAACTTGGCAAATGGATTTCAAAGTGGGAAAGAACTAGGTCATGCACTGGCAGGATGATCAAAAGGCAGATTATTATCTAAATGGAGAGCAACTGTATGCATTAAGTACAGAGTGCTCTAGGTAATCTAGTGCATGAATCACAAAAAGTTAGCAGGAAGGTGCAGCAAGTATTTAAGAGGGCAAATGGCATATTGCCTTTTATTGCAAAGGAGCTGGAGTTTAGAAAGAAGGAATTTTTGTTACAATTGTACAGGTGTAGGTGATGCCACACCTGGAGGTTTGCACACAGTCTTTGGAGCATTGGAGGCAGTACATAAAAGATTGATGCAAGGACTGTACTATCAAGATGAGCTAAACAGGTTGGGCCAGTCTGTATTCTTTGCAGTTTAGAAGAACCAGGGATGACCTTATTGAGATATACAAGATCCTGAGGGAACATGACAGGATAGATGTTGAGTTGTTTTAAATAATGGGACACACAATGACAAACATAGTTATAAAGGGTTGGTCATTTAAAATATAGGTGCTTAGAAACTTTTGTGCTGAGGGTGGTGAATCTCTGGAATTCTCTACCTCAGAGGTCTGTGGAGGCTAGATCATTAGAAGTATTTAAGCTGGAGGTAGGTAAATTTTTGAAAGATTGATGAAATGAGGGCTATGGAGAACTGACACAAAAGAGGAGCCGAGGTCAGTGTTGATCAGCCATGAATAGCAGGGTAGGCTTGAGTGGCCTGGTGGCTTACTCCTGCTCCTATTTTCTTGTGCTCCTGTGTACAATCTGGCATCTTTTCTTTTTCTTACCTTTTTGTTGTATGGTTCCAAGCTCTTTATTACTCTTGAAATGCCAAATTCATAATTTCCTTTAGCACAGTACAAAGTCCTGAAAGAATTGAGAATGTAAAACTGTAAAAATTACAAAGCGTTAGCTATAGAATTCAACATGGATGCCTTTTTAGCATCCCTTCTTGTATCTGGAATTCTAGACATTTAAAAAATATTCCTGCTCAGAGTAAACAAAGACTGAATCAGAAAACAGCTACTTCAATTGCCAGTGAAAATTCTGAAACTGCCAATTTCGAACCCTATGATATGCAGTTCAAATGCCCTCACATCTGCTCTGCAAGGTTTAGTTAAAACAAACAACATCAGGTAATATGTCCTGAAACATAATTTTCTGTAAAGTAACAGTCCTTCAATAACTACACAAGCACCATTGCCCATGTTAACCCCAGTTACCTTCCTTAAAAATTCAACCGACTTTGTAAGAGAGAGCATTCGTCTACCAATACTACACTGAAATTCATTTGCAGTTCCCCAGCAACTACATCATTCAGTCCTCTAGACAGCAGAAATCCAATAATCCTGCATATTTGGGATTTTGGTGGTGCTGGATTTTCTGGACTTTTGGATGTCACTCCCAAAACACTTTGAATTCACTTTCTTTTAGATGATGCACAGTAGTACAATAAACTTTTCAGTGAACAAGGTGACTTAAAAGGAAGTTAGGAAATGGGGCCCTGGTGCACTTAAAGGGGCACAGGAAACATCACCCAGTGAGCCAGATGCCGAACTATCAGGATTTCCAAACAATCAGATAGCGGATTATCAAAGTTTTGGGGTATTTCGGTGTATTAGTTATTCCTTTTGAGATAAAATCCTCTGTTTATATACTAATATAATTATGTAACTCTAGCACTTAATCTTTCACCATCAAATGAGATACCACCTACCCTATTACAAGATTAACAATGCAAAGGTGATAAATTTTTTTATCTGGGTCATCATATGCTAGCTGCTCCTCTTCCTTTTCAATCTTCCTCATCAATTCTTCTGCCTTTCGATGGAGATATAAAAACCCATATTAGTCCAAAAAGTAAGCTATCTTGAAAAATCATTAGTTAAAAACAAATTAATGGAATCAAAATGGAGAAGGAAACTAAAATAGACATTAGAACAAGGGGAACACAAATCAGATAGTGCAGTGCTGTGGAAGAAACCTGCAGAAAGCTTAACCAACATGGGGCATGGCTTTGTGGAAAAGGCCAAATACAAAGGTAAATTTGACAAGCAGACTAAATGCATCACTTTGCATTTCTGCGTTATGTTTTAGCTGACATGTGTTTATCTGCCTGTCAATGAGATGTGAGAATTAGGAAAGGGTCAACAATAAATTGGTACCACAGCCAATGATATGTTCAAATAGGGATAAAAACAGAAAAAGCTGTAAATACTCAGCAGGTCAGGCATATTCTGTGGAGAGTGAAACAGAATTAACACATCAGGCCAATAATCCTCTATCATCATTGGGAAAATTTAGGAAAACAGACTTGTTTTAAGGAGGAATTGATTGAACAGAATAGATCAGTATGGAGCATTGGAACAGTAACTCCACAAGGAGTTCTATTGGGAGACTGGCAGGCTAGGATATGCTGAAGTGGAGAAGGTGTATCAAATGATGAAAAAAAGCCAAACTTAAACAAATACGACAAGTTAAGAAATAGCCATTTAAAATAGTTCAGTTCATTCAATAAAATGGTATGTTTTACTTACCTCTTCATTTTGACTGGTCATTATATAGGAAACACAGAGATTTGCAAGGACAATGGCACTCACATTTAAGATCTGAAAGTAAAGTGAAGTGGAATGTAAGCACCTCCCCACATAAAAACAGCATTACATTGAAAATCACGAAAAATAAAAGATTGGATGGATCGCAATATCAAAATAAACAAAATGACATTTTAAGCAAGCACAAAGGATGCAATGAACAATTCAGGCATTTAAGAATTGCAATTCAATTAAAACACATGTAAATATATCAACATATTCCTAGCAAATACACAATGCTCAGCTGATTATAATTCATTCTTGATGTGTAAAAATTGTTTACACAATGAAGTCTCAGTGGAGAAGATTAATGAAACATTCACTAACAGCATTCCTTTATCTCTGTATAAGATGCATTATAAGAATTTATTTTACTAATCAAGGTATCAACCCAGTGATGAGAAAATATAAACCTTCAGCCATCAACTTCAGAAACAAAATCAAACTAAATAAAATAATAAAAGTAAATAAAAATGGAGGGGGGCACATATTTCTTGGTTGATACATCCTAGACAGTATTAGAATTGTAGTGAAACTATGTACATAAAGGACTGTAAATTGAAATAACAAAGGAGAATGGGAAAAGTGGCCAAAGTAATTGAGATGAGTAAATCAATTGAGTGATGTTATTGATCTTTGATGAATGATTCCTCATCTTGGTGTTACTGGGTGATGGTAGGCTGAGGACTGGGGGGGGGGGGGTAGGGGGGGGGAGCGGGCGGGGTGGTGGAGAACTTGTAGAATGCCTCAATCTAGATTGTAAGATGTCATAGTATCATGATTTAGCATAGGTTGGTGCTAAACATCCTTGTGCTAAGAAGTGACCTAACAAATAACAGCAGTTTAGTTTGCCAGCTGATAAAAGTGGAATGGAATGGAAATACATCTTTAATTTATTGGCCATAATCAAGAAAAATAGAAAAATATCATTGGTGAATAATTTTGAAATTATCACCTGACCAAAAATATACTAATACTTAGCCTTATCCTGGAGTAATTTCCAACTAAATATGGGCCATGTAATTCTCTACAAGAGATTACTGAGTACTGAAGTAAAAATCATTTGATCATACACTTTGAATTTAATATAAAATGATATAAGCCAAAGAAAAGGAAGTGGGACTAGACTAGGTAGCTCCAGTTGAAGAGTCTGCACAACTGTAGTCACAATGAGTTAAATGGGCTTTTTTTTGTACTGTGACATACTTGATTTTAAATGGAGATTGCTAATTAAACATTACAACACAATCAAACAATTTCCAGCTGCAGTACAAATTGATGTTAGAACTAAAAACCTTTATAACAAAAAGAATGTACAGGGAGCTGCAATTCCCTGTTTGGGAGATAAATCTAAGTGAACACCAACTAAAATATCAAATTAAAATTACTGAATCAGGAGAAACGCCTAGAAGTTTCACAAATATTGGTAGTAACTGACATTGATTTGCATAAAGAACATTATGTACCCTTAACACCTAAACAATTGAAGAACAGCAGTTAATAATTACAGTGTACAGGTGACCTCTGTGTTAGGGGTGGGGGCTTTCCTAGAAAACAGTCCATTTTGCAATCTTCTGTAACATGAAGTCCCATCAAGAAATGCAAGTTGAAATAAGAATTTTGTGCTGATTTACTTACCTTTTCCCCCCACATAAATTCAGTGAGAGTGAATTTTAATCTGTATCTCAAACTTATGGGTCATAATTTGTGAATTATGTCAGGGAGAATTTCTGTAACCCGAACAGCCTTAAGACAGGGGTCGCCTGTATTGAATAGTTTAACTATTAAAAAGCATTGGTATTTCAGTTGCTTACCAAATCAGATTAACTAATTTTGAAATTATATTCCATAAGAAGGATAACTTTTGAAAAAGATTTATTGGTCTCTCAGTAAAAGGTATCTTGCATCAGCCAGGAATGGCCTTTGATAATTTAATTGTAAATTAAACTGTACACTCAGCCTTTGAGTGAGAAGCACTGTAGCTAGAAGCAGGCATTCACTCCCTTAAAAGCAGCTAGGGAAACAATTATATTGATTTTATTCTCTTATACATGATACATCCTTTTACAGTGAATATAGTTACAACTTTGTTTACAAGATCACAAGAAGAGGATGGCCATTCCTGGTTCAGCTGTCCAAAAAACCCTACTGTCCCACCATCAGAACATTCAAATTATTCATAAATGATTTTTTTGTTTGCCTTTACTGCCATTATAACATGTTTAAGTCCAAGATGGCAAAGTGACAAATTCACTAGCAGTTCTGAGCTGCTTTGAGGTATGTCCTAGAGATAGATCAGGGCAAAACCAGTCTTATCATGGGGCTTTACATTTGTTCTGTGAATTTTGCACAGAGGTTCTACCAAATTTGCAAATCAAGGAAGCATTTTGCCTTTTTTAGGCAATTGAGCTACTCACATAAAACAGTTCTGCCTAAATAGATGGGGCTAAATCTTCAACTGGTACCACCTTCCAATTTTCAACTACTGCCCACTATTCCTTAAGCAATAAATAGACAGCCATGAGTTGACTTTTCTTCTTGGTCTCAATTTGAACAATTAAGAATTTGGATAACAGGGTACAAAAAACTGACATTCATCTCTCCCGATTTTCATTTCTGTTGACTTTTTGACACTTCAATTTTTCCATAGCTCCCTGAAAGTGGCAACACAAGTAGGTAGGGTAGTAAAGAAGGTGAGGGAATGCTTGCGTTTAGTGGTCAGGGTTTTTAGTATAATAGTTGGGAAGTCACGTTGCAGCTATAGAAAACTTTGGTTAGGCCATATTTGGAGTCCAGAAAGCTTTTGATTAAGGTGCCATATAACAGGCTTGTTAGCAAAGTTGAAGTAGATAGCATAAAAGGGAGAACGATAGTACGGATAAAGTTGGCTAAGTAATTTTTCAGACTGGAGGACGATGAATAGTGGCCTTCTTCAGTTATTACTATTGGGACCATTGATTTTTTTGATCTATATTAATGATTTAGGCTTGGGGGCACCATTATGAAATGCAAAGAGGAGAATTATATTCTGTACAGGCTGCTGGAATGGGCAGACAAATGGCAGATTATGCTTAATACTGGGAAATCTGAAATGATACATTTGGTAGTAAAAATGAAGAAAGGCAATGTAGAATAAAGGATATTGTTCTAAAAGGAGTCCAGGAAAGAGGGACCTGAGGATATGTGATCACAAATCATTGAAAGTAGCAAGGTAGGTTGAGAAAGTGGTTCATGAAGAATACAAAATTTTTCTTTATCAATAGAGGCATGGAGTATAAGAATACAAAAGTTATACAGAACCTTTATTAGACACTGCTCCAGTTTCAATTGGATAACTACATTCAATTCTGGTTAACATAGGAAGGATGTGAAAGTATTAGACTGGGTCGAGGAAAGCTTTGAGAATGGTTGCTGGGATGAGAATAAATTAGAGATGTTGGGACTGTCTTCTTTGGAAAAGAGAAAGCTGATGAAAGATTTGATAGAAATATATGAAATGATGAGAGGTCTGGGCAGAATGGATGGTGAGAGGTTGCTCACTTTGTTGGAGGGGTCAAAGAGTACAGGTCACAACTTCAAAATAAAGGGGAAGAGAATAAAGAATGATAGGAGGAAGAACTTATTTATGGACCACGTGGCAGGAATCTGGAATGCACTGCCTCTAGATGTGTTGGAGGCAGGTTGCCCTGGCCTTCAAGGGAGAATTGCATAAATATGTGGTGAAGGAAAATTTGCAAGGCTGCAGAGCAAAAGCCAGTATACTTTATATGTTTCAGACATACCTGTATGCTGCACTGTTTACATATCCAATGTCACCTCTCCGTTGCCTTAGCTCTTTGAAGCTAGAGATCAATGTCACCACTAACCTCTGCACTGTCTCCATGACTAGACTTCCTTCTTTGTGATCAGATTATCTGAACTGCACAGTTGGTCTGACCAAGCCACAGAAGAATTGAGCATAACAGTGCAGTGTTCGACTACAGGGAATCCCCTGGTTATGAACAAGTTACATTGCTAAAACCTGTTCGTTAGTCAGAACATATTCTTAACATTATTGTTACAGTAGTTTTAAATGGTAAGAAGAAATATTCTAGTGTAAATACCTGTAATAATGATATACTTAATAAAGCATGTAAAATATAAAACATTGAGCATACAGACCTAGATATTTCACATTTGCCTTAGCCTCTATGAAACAATTGCAAGTGATTTGTCTTGCAGTTAACATCAAAAGCTAAAGTCTGTGTCAACCATGCACAGCTGCCATTCTACTTGTCTTTGTTTACATAGATGAACCTGCCTGTAAGAATCAATAAAAGGCAATGGTTCAATGAAACAATGTAGAAATTCAAGAGAAGTAATTAGAAGGGCGCTTACTGTCTAAATCAATGACTCCCTCTGGCTCTACTCCCCAATACTTGCACTATAAATGTGTACTTTGGACAGCTTAATAAAGCAAAACTTTATAATAGCTTCTTAAATAGCCATTTGTAAGTGTGGGCAGTGGTACACTGGGAAGTGAGTATACATCAAATCTGTACTTTTCTCATTCAGCCAAGGTTTTCTTGTCTGCTTGATTTATTGGCTGGTTTAGAGACTGCACTGAGTGAACAAAGAGCCTCATAAGACAATCTTTCAACTTCATCTTTTCTGTTTCCATATCACTCATGAAGTAACTTTTGTATCATTATCCTAATTTCATATAACTTTAGACTTAAAATATCAATTAGAATGTCCCATTTTTCCCAGAATCCAGTAATTATACATAATGTTATAGCACATGAAATTTAAGTGTAAATCATTAATCACATTTTTCATTTTCATACTCCTGAGATTTACTGCATTGCCAAACCACTTCCTAAATATATTAAATTTCTAAATTTATCTAATATTTTCATACTTTACAACTTTATTGTTACATAATATTTCAAGCAAAACTATCTATCTATTTTAAGGGTTTGCTACAGCCACTTTCCAAATACTTTAAACAGCTTTTATCTGATATGTGACTGATTTTACAGCTAGTGACTGGTATAAATTATAGTAGATCTATATAATTACAAAGGTCAATCATATCATCATACTGAAAAAATAATATGGAAAGTCCAATTTTCTAATGAAGGCTGTATTTGCTACATTTCAGTCACAGAGTTTACAGTGACGATTTAGCTTAAAAACATGATTTAAAGTGTAATTAAACCCATAATATAAACTGCATGCACTCTGAAATAAATTAAAAATACAGAAGTCATACTACCCTATTACAGTAAAATCAATACCCAAAAAACTACTTTTAATCAGCTTGCATAACCTGTATAGTTTAAATAATGCAATTGTTTTACATATAATGGATAACCAAGTCTCTAATATCATCCCTTAAATTCTATCCAGCTGGTAGTTACCAAAATAGACTTCAGTGCCTGCTTTAAGACAATTTAATATTGATCAAATCAATTTGTAAAAAGGTCAGTTTTGCAATAGAGACCTCAATTTAAATTTTAACATGAGGTATTGCAAATGTACATTATTCATTACAATAAATACTCATGACCAGAGCACTTCCTTTAAAATGAAAACAACGGTTCTCAGTGTCAGACTTTGTTCCATTAAATTGCAATGTCAATTGCCATAAAAACTCATTCACTGTTGTGCACTTTGAAATATTTCTCTTGTAGAGTGGCCTAACTATAGTACATGCAGGTGTAAAAATTCCAGGTAAGACAATATAGGTTTTTAAAAGCATTAGTCCCTTGCTGAATTAATATTAGTGGCAACTCAGAAATTCATATACTGTCTGACAACTATAGTGATTACTTATTAATGCCTTTTTAATGTTGGCACAATTCTAAAACAAATCTGATTAGAATGGACTCTAAATTACCTGCAGTTTTGCCATGTTCAAGTACAAATCCTGATGGAATATAGATGCAATATTTTAAGAACAATCTCCCTTAAAATGTGACAAGTAGAAATTACATTTTACCAAATTAAGTACCTTTACAAAATTTAAAGATGCATTTAAAATTTCTCTTTTGGAACAATGTTTTACAATGGTATTGTCATATTATTGCAAACCTTTTGATATATTAATTTCCCTATTGTTAAACTACAATAGCAGATAAGGCTTTTCCAATGAAGATATTAATAATCTAGCCCCATGCAAAATCTAGCATGTGATGTAATAGTATTGTCAAGCTATTACAACTGACAATATTCTGAGGAAATGTCACGTATTTGTGCAAACAATCTCTTGTTGCTGGAATACTCAGCTATCTGACATCAACTATATATGGTGGTTGGTATACGGAAGTTTGCCATATTTGATCAGAAATTGCACTTCTGATGGGTAGACATACAAGTCTATTCAGAAAAGGAAAATAATTACAGTAGTACAAGGACACTAGATTAGAGTAGACATGAACAAGCTAAGAAGAGGTTAAAATAGAAAATGTTGCATAGAACTATATAGTTTATATAGTGGCATACTTTAAGAAACAAATCATAAAACTGCATAATAAATACCTTCTTAAAAAAAGACTACTTTCAGTTACTGCATACTAATAGTAAATGATTGGAAACCAGCAAAGAATGGAGAAAAGCAGCTAAAGCCTATAACGATACGTATATACTGTATACATAAAAACAACATAAAAACATAAGAAAAGGTTAAGAAAGGATCCGAAAGCAATCAGACAACACAAAGATTTTTTAATAAAATGTATCAAAAAGAGTAAAGTGTTTCCCAAAAATATTAATACAAGGAGAATGGTCAAATATCAGGATGATTTAAGAGAGAATGATAGTAGGCTATAAATACTTCAACATGCTTTCTGTTCTCCGTTGCAGTTTAATGCAGAGAGGCAAGGTGCCATATTCTACCTAAATTTCCATGCATGATAAGATCATCAATTGCACAGCAAGATCTTCCCTCTGCAATCTCCCATGCCATGTGTGGGTAGAGATTGTGAAGAGAGTAATGGGAGCAGATTGCTGAGGAATGGGATGAAGACATTTGGTGGTGAGAAGAGCCTGTAAAAAGGCAAAGGGTGGGAGGCAGTGGTGTGGTAAGAATGGAGGGGGAGATAATTGCAGAGTTGGGAAGAGGATTGCAAGGGTTGGAAAGAAGGAAGTCATCAAGACTAAAGATTGGGGAGGCTTGGGAGGATATAAAGGAAATGTGGAAGGCTGCAGAAGAGATTGGTGCTGGGAGATGAACGTTGAGCATGAAGATCAGAGGGGTTGAGGAGAAGTTTGGGAGGGATTTGGGGGGAAAAATGAGAAAGATCAAGGTATGATGCAGTGGGATGAGGAGGGAAATGGCTGGTGTTGAGACTGATTACAGAGAGGGGAGATGCCAATCGTCCCTCCACTTGAGTTGATAAAACTAGAACTTAAGGATGATTAATGCATCCTCGAAATACCTTCATTGCCAAGCTTTTCAGCAGCAGCCAGGTATGAACAAACCCTTTGATGAACACAGTAAAAGGCTTTAGCTCTCCAGATAATATCTGTTCCAGTATTTAAGCCCACTGTTCGTCAACTGCATATGAACAGTAAAAAAAGTGTAATGTAGTGTTCATATGCATGCAGGACCAGATCAGTTAGCTTCCAGATTAAACTTTACTGCACAGTGAATAAAAGGAAACAATGCACTACACAACAGAATTTCTAGGCCAATGAATTATTGGAGGATAAGTGAAAATTGATACTGATATGTAATTATTTTGTTTCAGTTTTTACAAAAAGAGAATGATATAGGGGAAAAGTAAAAATCTAAATTGTCTAAAAGAGATGCGAGATATTGTAATCAATAGAAAGGGTGTTTAGCAATTTTGGTTAAATTAAAAGTATTCAAAGTTCAAAACCTAACTGATACATAGAGATGTAACATCTTCTGCACAGGCCATTCAACCCTTTGTGCAGACTCTTTGAAAGAACTATCTAATTAATCCCATGCTTGCTCCTTTCCTATAGCCCTAGAATTTTTCTCCCTAACAAATAATTATCTCTGTTTTGAAAGTTTCCATTGAATCTACTTCCCTTTCAACAATGCATTCTAGATCATAAACTGGATAAAAAAAAATCTGGTATTATCTCTCACACTTTACCTTAAAGCTGTGTCCCCTGGTTACTGAACCTTAATTCAGGGTAAACAGCTTCTCCTTATATACTCTAACAAAACTTTTCATGATTTTGAAAGCAAGCAGCAACATAAGAGACGTCTCTGTGACCTATAGACTGTTCCAGGGGATGTGTACAGAGACAAAAATGAACTACTGCTGGAAGATCATTAACATGCTGATGCCCCTTTATTCTGGCTGGAATTTCTTGATCTTCCACTTTAAGGAGATGTCCTTCTGTGAAAGCTGCCAACTTGGGATATTCCAGCGTGCAGGAGTACATGCTGAGGGACACGATGAACTTTGGTGCAGTCACCACAAAGGCTTTGGGGGCAGGGGGTGGGGGGAGGACAACAGTTTAGGGTCCTGCCATCATTAGAGGCTGAAGGGCTGGGTCCCGTGAAACAGTCCTCAAACATTTCATAGACGTAAGAGAATGGAGTGATTAGGTGGTACAATGAATGTAAAAAAACTATTATATAGTATTATTAATGAAGTATATATTTGTTAAAAGTCTCTATTAAATTTGTGTTTAATCTTCAGTACTCCAAGAGCAACAACCCCTCTAAGCTTCTCCACGTAATTTAAGAGATTTGATGGTTTTGATGGGTTTAATCTACTATTTTCTTTTGGAAAAACTGATTTGTAGTTTTAAAAAAGGGGAAGATTAAAAAGTTACATGTTTAAAAATATATAACTATGAAGATTTTGATAGCTACATTTAAAAATGTTTAAAAAATAATCTTAAATTTCTTAAAATGCATTGAATTTCTGTCGAAATTACATAGAGGTTGCGATATTGTCAAGCAGTCTAATTGTTTTTTTTTAATTCACTTATTTTAGTATAGTTTACATAAGATGCATTTGTTCTGCAGAATCTATCAAATTTTATTAAGTTGCAAGAACTTGATGAATTTTATTTTATACAACTTTTGGGCACTGAATTCATCAGTCTCTAACTTTTTAAGAATGCAGTAGGATCTTAAAAAGTCAGACTCTGATGAATTTCATATCCTGTAAAATGTACAGTCCTATTTCTCAGTGATCTAAGAAGAAAACTGGTTCGGGATACTGCATCGTGAATCCAAGGCTACATATTAGACACACAATAAAACTGGCACTTACCAGGTACAATTTATACCCAAGTGATGGAGAAAACAGCACATAAAAACATTTCAGTGATAATTAGGTCTGTCAACTTAAGTTCTTGGGTGAGTATTCAATAAGAAAATATTCTTCATTGATTCAATAAGGAATCCACAAAAGCTAGGGATTATGTTTGACTTGAATTTGAAAAGACTTGATCACACAGTTAGGAGGGACACTTCCAAAAAGGCAAACATAAGAAATCTTGTGGTGATCAATTGACTAATGCTGCTCAAGAACTACTTTTGTTTTTTCAATTTAATTAAAGATAAACTGAATTTGGTGATTGAGTGAGAAGCAAATAAATTCACGTTATGAGCACCTGTGAGCACGTCAGGATAAAGATATACTGTATCTCACGATGAGTAATAATCCTAAATACCATTTGCATACGTATTCATAATCAACTATCAGTAACTAAATTCATTTTGTAAATTACTGTTGCTTGATTACTATCAGAATGCAAATAATAAATGCTTAATCATTGGGGATATAGGATGACAATTTACTATTGTTCTTAAAAAAAAGCATACAAACATTGGTATCTTACGTTATCGTAATGTTTTTTCACAATTGGTTCATAGAAGCCTATTGCCTCTTTATACTTGTTCTCTTGCATAAAGAGAACATGGGCAACATTCAGTTTCCAAACATCGTGCTCGTTGCAGAACTCCACTGACTTTCGGAAGATTTTCTCAACCATTTGGTAGTTTTCCAAGTTCCAATAGATTCGGGCCTGAGCCATAAGCACTGGAATGTACCTGAGAAAATGCATTCCATTAGGTTTTTAATCATGAAGGTTCAAAGTTAATACAAGATGTATGTTAAAAAATGCTAACATATCTCTATTGTAGTATCCCTATTTTAGTAGCTTGTGGAAGTGCTTTCTAGAGATACTGGAGCACTGATCTTGGGGAATGTCACCTTGCACAGATCCTTCATTATCTTGCAGATTGCAAGAGTTTCTCTCTAATAATGATAATTACCCAATTTGAGAAATACAGCAGTCTCTTGCATTCTCCCTTGTCATAGATGATCCCCTTATTCTTTCCTTCCTTTTCCTCTTTGTCAACATATTAAAATTGCTTTATTTGTACTTCTTAGCTTCTGATACAAGGCTTTTGACCCAAGACATAAACTCTGATTTTCTCCATGACCTGAGTATTTCCAATATCTTCTGTTTTAGTTTGAGAAAATATGACAATGATCAGTGATACTTCTTTGTGGCAGGAAGAGGTTCAACCAATCACTTCTTCATGCACCCCCTGCCCAGCCCTCAATAGATGGGGTCAACTGATGTTTCAAAAGTGAGGAAGTAAGCTTGTGCATCCTGAGCTCAACCTTGTCTCATCCAAGGTCTCATACATCTGGAGTTCCTGCAAGAGTCACAGTCCAGGAGTATCTGAAACCTGGACCGATTATTGCCCTCCTAAGCCTAGTATTTTGGAAGAATAATAATTCATGACATCACCAAAGTATTTTTCCCAATGTCTTGTGGAAGACAAAGAAAGAAACTGTGTGGACCTAGAAATTTTATTTCAGGGGTTTTGTAACTGTGGGTGGATGATGAACTGCTGGAAAGTGTCCAAAATTTGTCTTTAAATATAGAGGACAAGCTAATTTTGGTAATTACTGGTTGATTAATTTAAAAGTTCTACTAGAGAAAATTGCTGTTTCTAAATAAACATGAAAGTACCATAGCATCTAGGTCAAAAAAAAGTATGTTAGAAGTAGCTTTTTTAGATTTTAAATCAATATTAAATAAATTGATTTTTGGCCAGAAGTTAAGGATATCTTCTGAAAGATGACATTAACACAATTTGTAATGGTGTTCTGGAGCAACTTCTCTTCTATGTATCACTGATTTTGTTTTAACAAAGGTAGTGGTAGAATTTGCAGTGATATAATTTTGATGATCGAAGGAAGCAGCAAAGGGAAAAGTGGAACCACCAGCTAGCTGCAGTCCACATGTCAGTACTGTAGCACATATGACCTCTAGTTCTGCTGTTGGATTCAGCACCGGGTCCAAAAGTAATTCCTTATTGGGTGGGATACACTTCATATCTTGAATGAGGTTGTCGATCTTCATTAAAAAAAGGTAAGAGAAGCTTGAGCTGTCAGAAGGTGGTCAGCGCAGCTCAGGAACATAGCCTCAGAATTTGCTGTCTGAAGTGTACTTGCTTCTTGCAGACTGGTCAGCTTTGTGGAACAGCTGTGACAGTGAAGCTCAAAGGGATAATGGGAGAAGGGTGGCTGTAAAAGGTTAATGCAAGGGCCCTGCAGGAGTTGAATGTGAGGCACAAACCAGGCTGAGGACAATCCAACTCATTGATAAACTAAGGAAAAAGTGGAAGATGGAATTCAAAGTCACTAAGAGCAAGGTGATACAATTTGATCTGGGTAATTGTTCTCTGAATGCAAGTAGACATGCTGTTATGGAACAGCAGACCATTTAGGGAGCAGAGATTCACAAGTGATTAAAAAGGGATACATTGGGTTGTTAGCTCTTTACAAAGGTGCTTATGAAATTGTAGGTTTCAACTGCAGTAAGTATACAGCATACAAGGCAAGAGGAAGTGATGAGCTGATTATTCTCAAAATTAGAGAAAGTAGAGCAGCAAATGCCATACTGTGCTCCTTTTCTATTTGAACTTTTAATATCAATTTTAAGGGATATTAAAAGGGCTGGACTGAGAAGGTGCTGTGGAAGTAAAGTGAGGTGGTGAAAGAATGATTCCTTTTGAATGGTAAAAATGGGGGAAATGGAGAAGATGTATTTGCTGATAAAAGAAATTACACCTATCTTGAGATTATAACTCCATCACTTTCACTGAATTTCATCCTAGAAAAAAATTAATACACAACTTCCACAAAACAGCTGCATTTATCTAACACTTTTAATGTAGAAGGGTCCAAGAATGCTTCATAGAGCCATTATATAAAATACTGCAGAGCATAGAAGACTTATTATGAGTGGAGACCAGAAGGTTGGATAAGAGGTAGGTTTTCAGGAAATTCTGAGAGAACAATATTGAGGTGATGGGGTTTAAATAAATAATTTCAGACGTGGGACCTTGGCAGTTGATAGCGGAGGGGAAAGAGTAGAAACAGTCTGCCCGTTGTCTTTTTGTTGTAGAATATCCGTACCTAGCAACATCTGAAAAGCAATTATTAAAGTCCATTCACATATTTCAGGAATTTTGCTGAATGTAACTCACTTCTCAAGTGCTTCATCATACTCATTTACAGCCTTTTTCACAGCTTCATCGTCTCGATTATGCCTTGCTTCCTGTACCTGGGTGGAAAGTAAACGTTGCTGCGTTATACATTCATCATATTTCAATATTATTTCATTTTCTACTGCAAGAAAAAGTGAAGCGACCTTCAACAGAATTGTCTAGGCATGGATGCATGGCTGATACTCTCCGTCTAGAAGGATGTCAAAAGATCACAGATGTTCTCATTTTGTAATTGTTATTGTTAAAAGTGAGGGAAGAACAGTTTGAGTTCTAACTGTACATTTCATCTTTTTTCTGACTGGGTATAATTCTTATCTACTAAGACATAACAAAAACTCTTTTATAATTCTTTTGTACTTAGTTTTGCTAAATAACAGTTTACTATGGGTTATTGTAGCTTTCAAGATCTATCAGGCATGTCAACTATTCGAACAGTAAAAGCTTGTGTCTATGGCTAAAAGACAGATAAAGGAGTCAAAGAATATACAGTCTCTATGATTTGATGGAGTATTCTGTAGTTCTGTTTTTTTTAAGATATATTCTTTCTGTGTAAAAGTGGCATGAAGGGCATATGTATGAGATATAGTAAGGGGAATGAGTCACATGTTCTATTCAAAGTGTAATACAATTCTCAATTGTACCTTGTAAAGTGATGCTGAAAAATGCATTTATTTTCTTGAAATTAAATTCAATCATAAATATTACCAATATAAAAACAGCTTTGAGTTATTGGACAGCTGTAGAGGATCATAAATCCAAGAGTCCAAAAGCATGGCATTTTGTAGAACAGTATTGCAAAAGCTTGAGGGCATTTAACTCCCTCCCACCCCTTCAGCTTATATTACTGTTAGCTATTGTTCACAATGACCTCTTTAATAAAGCATTACTGTTATTTGTAAACTGTAAAATCTATGGGTCCCAATGTATCAACTTAAAAAGAGCAGTCAAACTTCTCCAAGTTGTCCTGAAACAGAACAAATAGCTGCTAATCACCAGCAATTATAGATTTGTTAGCAATATAGTGGTATCATAATAAATTAAGAGTATCACACCAGAAGAGCATTGATTTAATTAAAGCAGTTCCTATAGCATAGTGATACCAATAAGCTACGCAGTTCTCACAATAAATGGCAGTGATAGAACTAGCATTTAATCTAAATTATGGACAATTAATTTTTAGTTAATTACCTGTTTTGTCAATTTTCGTAACTGTTCAGTGAGTTTACCAGCCATTTCATCAAATTTTCTGAATGCCTATAAAGATATAAATAATCAAAATGAAGTTTTACTGTATGAAAAAGTTATTAATAAAAGGTTGCCTCTAACTATCAGCAATTCTGTTGTGGTCTGAAGTACAGGATTGTAGGCCTCAAACAGAATCCTGCTTGTTCCATATTATTTCTACATTTTGAATCATGGGATTTTTTAATTTCAGAACTGCATTCCCTTGGAAAGTACTGTTGCCACTGGGAGCCCATGCTTGAATCATTTCTGATAATGGTACTACTCAAAGAAAAATCCAGATCACTCAGCTGCCTTACATTACAATGACTCCACGTAGTTCAGAGGTAAATGACAGAGAATCAGCTAATTGATTCAATGTAGGAAGGGGCCAAGGAAAGATTCTTGGAAATGCCAGGAATAATGGTGTAGGAACAGGAGGAGAAACCATTGCAAGTGACTATCTGGGCACAAATGGATAGACAATAATCTTAATAATAAAGTAGTTTATTCTAACCCCACTCTTTTTTCTATCACATAAAAACTACATTACTTGAAAGGCCACTGATAGAAAAGTTATTAGTTCTAGTTGGCCATGTCACCTCCATTGTATATTCCTTCATTACTCTCTATTATTTTTGAAGATGCTTTTAACCCAATACGTTAAACAATGGACACCTACCCAAGAGGCATTTCAGAATAACAAACTAAACAATCAGAATAACAAACTAAACAATCATGTCTTTTATCCAAGTGCCCTATTTATACAGTGCTTAATGCATAAGAATATTAAGTGAAGTACATGTTTTAGAATTAAAGAGAGTATTTAAAATCATAAGAGGTAAAAACAAAACTCTTACCTCTTCTGGTGCTGTCTGACAGGTTATCATGGCATCCAGGAACTCATACAAATACTATACAATATAAAACAAAGATAAATACTGTATACAGACATTCTTGAAAAGTTGTAATATAATTATTCTTGCCATTTTACAGAGGATTCACATCAAAGCTATGTTTAAAACAACATGAAGAACTTGAGTGTTAAATACTCCAGAAATACATTACTTTTTGGTTCTATGCTAGTATTTCAAAGAATGCAGATAAATTTACAAAACCAAAGATCTACATGAATATGATAAACCACAGAGTTGCTGGGTGAGGGAACTACACCAAAACACAGATCAACTAGTAACCTCACCTCACTTTTCCCTCAGATCATCTGTTGTTGAGACCCTCAACAGAACTGCTTAGTGACTTTTTTTTATTTAGGCTTTAAGCATAGATATTTGCATGGATTACAGCTTCTGCATGATGCCAAGTGAATTTGGATATTTTCATGCATTTGAAAGGATTCCACTTCAACAATGCGCAGCATCACATCATATAGGTGTCATAGAATGAAAACAAAATTCCTCATTCTATGATACCTAAATTTGACCCACCACAGCAAATCAAACGCTGGCAACTGAGCAAAAAGCAAGTTCTATTCATTACATGTCATGACTCTAAACCAGAACATATGTTCATTTGCACAAAAGGCCTAAAATGAGAGTGACATGGCCACAGGGAATATTAGAAAGTATGTCAGAATGCACTGGAGCAGCTCTGGTGTACTGAGCTGAGTGGTATCGGGTGTCCAAAGCTACAAAACTTGGCTATTGAGTGCAAGAGGAAGAAGGGGGAAGAAAGACAGCAGGCTAGAAATTCACCCTTGCTACAAGCAGATCTGTAGTTGTTGTGGTATAATCCTCTGTTTCATTGAATTTGCCATGCCATCTTCTTTTCCTTAATGGGGGGGGGGGGGGGAAGAGGCTGGATGGGGGGAGTTCTTGGTAACCCAAAAAGAAGAGGAAAGATTTAGACTGTGGAGGGGAAATGAAGAAATTAAGTACATGCTTCTGTGAGTGCATTCACCCGCAGCTTGCATGTCAAAAGAGAGCATGGGATAAATGAGAATTTGTCCTACATAAAATAAGGCATGCAGGCTCCCTCATTATTCCTTCATCTACAGCTCTGTCAGTAGCCACAATCTCAGTGATGCCCTTTTCCATGATGGTCTTTACTATAATGCCCTCTGGGGCTCAGCTCGACGTCCCCTGTCCTTCTCTGCTGTCTATTGCTATGCATCCCCTTTTACCTGAGAAAATATACAAGGCAAGCTAAATGTTTGTCATATAGATTATGAAATCTTTTACAATGATCAATTCTCTTCTGTACAAATGTATGATTCCTCTTGACCATGGTTTATATAGATGCATAATTCTTTTTTAAGCACTAAATCTTTACATTGAAATGCTGGTACTTTATACATTACAAATACATTTTTTGTAAGTACAAATAAACACATTGCTTCTTAGTGAAATTCATGTACTTCACTATCTTACCGGTGTGAGAAACTTGTATGTAAGATGAGCATTTTCAGCCAAAACATCTGCAGCCAAGTCAAAATACTGAAAAAGTAAAGCAAAATAGTTCACCAGTTTTGAGTTTTCCCAGTAGAACATTATTTGAAATCTTTGTACCAGATGTAACCATATGCAATAATATTTGAGCAAGTCCTTCAATATTTCCCATAAATATGTTAAAAATTATGAAATTCATTAGATTTCATTTGGGCATTATAAATACCATAAAATGAATAATACATTTCTGTATTTAAAAAAAAACAGGCTTTTAACTTGCAGTGTAACACTAAAAGCATCATTTCACAACAATGATTGAGTAACTATTAATTAATGTACTTGGAATTTATGTATATATCTGCATAACCTTTCATGCATATTTTAACATATCCTTAAATCTACAAGGCTGCACAATCTAATTTGCCAGATCTGAACTCAGTCAAGATTTAAGTCTGTTTGTGCTCAGGGTCGACCATGCTTATCCAGTGAATCAACAACTGATCTTGCATACGAGTTAAGAGTGCTGCATACGAAAATTGTTAGCCTATATTCCAGAAAATATTTGAGGATGCCACAAACTCTTTTATATATCTTTTGCCTATAATGGATGGAAAGATAACATTATGATCATTTTAATATATTAAAATTTGACAGAAACATGAATTAATCAATATATAAAAGTAATAATATAGACCTTAAATATCACTAACTATAAAACTACTTTTTAGCAAGTAATGGAACATTTCACAATTCTTGAAAATTGATAAGAAACATGCCCATTTCTCAACCGTAAATTGATCAAAAACCACTTCAACATTGTAGGTGAGTCCTGGGAGGAGATGATTATGGCTGACTTAAGTGCTGCAGTGCCTAGATGAACACTCCTGCCCAACTTGGTTGTGTGTGAATGAAAAAAGTAATAAGTGTATGTTTCCTGCCTCTATCCTGAGAAAACCAGGCTTGAGTAGCCTGAACTCCAGCTTCACTCGGGATAATCCAAATTCTGAGGAGGACACAAGGCCAATTTTAGGTGGTGATCTTGGGTGCCATGATCTCATCTGTCACAGATGGGTGGGACATTAACTGGCTCCTGTCACCCTCTGCCCACTGAATCTCACAATTGACAGTCAGGATTTTCACACAACTGTGGGCTCAGTAGAGTTTTTGAAATGCTGCTATTGTCAAGTTTCTAATATGCTTAATAATTTTGGAAGTTTCTTACCTGATCAAAACACAATTGTCAATGTTTAATTTTCCAAGAAATTTACTAATATTTCAAATAGTGCTTCAGTCTATAGCATCATCCAGGGCTGGGAACTAAAGCAGTCACCCAGCTCCTGAGTCCATTCTATTAATTCCTGGCTTATCTGTACCTCAAAATCATTTACTGGTATTGGTTCCATCATTTAATATATTTATCTTTCAATCTCTATCTTGAATGTGAACGCTGCAACCTGGCATCCAAAACATTTTGGGGGAGAATCTATACTTCTACTAAATTTTGTGTGATCAAACATGCAACAATTTCACTCACTCAATTAGAGGAAAGCTCTACTGCCATATACAAGCCATTTGACACATGGTGAAAACCAATTACAAACCAGTATTGTTACGAATTCAGCATGGCTTCATTTCTGCTCCAATTCTATTGTCAAATATTTTCTAGAAGGCAATTTAGATAACACTTATATCTGCTATACTAGTGACCTTCTCAAAAATTTATTCTTCCCACATTTATACTAATCAGCTTAAATTTATTGAAGTTCTCATTCACTTTGTCTTTAATGACATGTTCTTGTAACTTTCCTACCAATGGTATTAGACAGAACAGATAGTACTTGATTTTTCTTTTCCACTCTTCGTGAATATTAACAAGACTTCAGCAATTTATCAATCAAATTTATCAAAAGCACGGCTTTTATGTCAAGACCTTTGCAAAATTACTGCTAAAATATCTGTAATTTCCTGACCCACTTTTAGTCCCCAGTAATGAAAGTCATCAGGTTTGGGATATAGTTCACCTGAAGTCTTAATATTTTCTCCATTACCACTTAGTTTTATAAATTATGTTCAATACTCTCACCTTCTAGTTTCCTTTATACTCCCAGAATTTTGTAAATGTATTCGCCATATGAAACCCAGAATTTAATTAATTAAAAGCAAAATGAATTCTTGCTTTCCCCCAAATTAGTTTCTGTCTTATATTCTCCCTTTATGCATCTTAGGCTCTAGTTTTCAGTATGTGGAGGAAAATTCAATGCCAGATTTGGGTTAATGGAATGCAAAAATTGGATGAACTGCATGCTTGAACACCTTGCAGACCAAAGTGGAGGTTTTGAATGTTTAAGATGCTACATGAGCTGCCAAACAAGTGAGCTGCTTTGTCCAGGATAGTTTTGAGTTTCTTGAGTATTATTGGATCAGCACTTATCCAGGCAAATGCATCATGCTTTGACTTGTGCTTTGGAGATGGTGGAAAGATTATTTGGGTCAATAAACTGCTTTTCTCTGTGGTTCAGAAATTATTGTATCCAAATTTTATATTAAAAAAAATGCCAAATCTCATAAAACAGAGACTGTAAACAGCAAACAATCTGCTGCAGGAACTCAGCAGGTGAACAGCACCTGTGCAGCAAAATGGACAGTTGACGTTTTGGGTCGAGACCATTCATCTGGATTGGGTCGAGACCATTCATCTGGATTGGCTCGAAACTTTGACTGTCCATTTCCCTCCATAGATGCTGCCTGACCCGCTGTGTTCCTTCAACAGATTGTTTTTTTGCTCCAGGTTCATGGATAGGAGGGGTTTGGAGGGATGTGGGCCAAAGACGGGCAATTGGGACTAACTTGGTGGGCACCATGGTTGGCATGGACCAGTTGGGCTGAAGGGCTTGTTTCCACGCTGTATTTATCTATGACTCTATTCCAGCATTGCAGTCTCTTGTAAATGGAAGATATTTAAAGCAGAAATACTTATTTTCAAAAGATGAAATAAAAAACCTGCACATAAACACACTTCATATTTGCAGTACAAAAGAAGTAGGTTGCCAAAGGTTTCTGGTGGAAAAGGATTCTGTTGGAGTAAGAATTGCAGTTTTTCAAAACCCTCGGTTGGCTTGGAGTCCATGTTCATCAGGGCTTGGTTATGAAGAGTGACTGGGTCAAGTTCCTATAAAGAAAGTTCAGTAAGTTAGGGCAGACAAATATAGGTGACTAATTTCTAACAAAGAAAGCTTTAGTAAATACTCAAGTTTCTTCTTGCATTTTAGTATAATTTAAACATTTCTAGATATCACTAGTTTTTCTCACCCTCAGCTGGGTACAGAAGCTACCAATTCAACTTCCTCCTTTTACATTCTGCCATGCCTCGATTTCTATTCCATTCCAACACTCCTTAAGCTACCAGTATGGGCTTTGTTTCCACTAATTTTATATCATACTCTACGTTCTTCCGTGCTGCTGGCTCCATTTCTACTTCTAGGCATTACATTGGTTCCCTCCTGCCATTTCTAAATGCAGCCATTGTACAAAGTCCAGCTGACCTCCTGGCCCATTCCCTCTTCAGCATACATTTCAGATAAATGCCAGCTGTTTTCCTAGCAATCAAATCTCTGTTGTGTTCCTGAAACAAAATTTATTCCTCACAGCTTATAGCCTGTGTTCCATTGCTGCGTACAGCTGTGTCATGAAAGGAAGGTTAAGGAGGATAGGGCGAGAAAAGTGGGAGAGGTAAATTTGGCAAATGTCAGGGAAGGCAAAAGGAGTTGATAAGAACATCGGGTGATGTACTTTATTCTGATGGAGTACAGAGGTGAAGGAGTAAAAGGCTTGAGAGCAGCAGAGTACAAATGCTGAGAAGAGAAAATATTGGGTTGGAGCAAGAGCGCTGGATGATTGCAGGCATGTGTAACAAGCAGAAAAGGAGAGGTGCAGCAGAATGTCAGCAGAACTAGAATTGTAGGGTAGAAATTCAAAAGGTCAACAGAAGGTGAAAATTTAAGAGGGAACACACTCATCCACACAAGGGGAAAGTGAAAAACAATGGGAAAATGTGAAAACTTTGGGAGAGTTAAAATAGTAATGTATGGTGTACCAATGGTGCTTTCCAAAGTTTTCCACGTTAACTTCTTCCAACACCTCCATCACCTGTCACTTCCCTGTGTTATGTTGTCAATGTAACAGACAAAAGTTACCTCAGCAACTTTGTGGGCGAAGCTTGTTCCGGCTTACATACGTGCCTTGTGTCTCTCTAGGGTCCAAGGCTTTGCCAATCAGGTCCAAGGCATTTGGCCTTCTGGACCTGAACTAGGCAATGGGAAATCCAACCAGTACGTGAAGTTAATGGATCCCACCAAACAAAACAGGCCAGGCACTTTCCCTTTACTCAACCATCCTCAGGAGCCCCAATTACACAGGTCATTCCTCAGTCCCTTAACTGTGGAATGATTGGACCTGTACCTGGCTGGCAAAAAGGGAGAAACGTGTCTGTTCTGGCCTCTCTGGATCAAATCCTCTCTATAGGATAGACTGTCGCGATATGCCAAAAGAGATCCAAATTTTCACTTAACACTTACAAAATTACTGTTATATTTTGAAAAGTTAATATTTATTTTGACTCCTTTGTAGATCTGTTCAAACCAGTGGAATTAATTATTTGGACTATTACTTGGCAAACTGTCTTTACTTTCAAGGTTAAGTTTGCCTTGGTTATGAAAACAAAAGACAGCAAGCAAAACCATTGGACGACAATCAAAATAAAGCAAATGATTTTTTTTTAGCAACTTATACATAAAGGAAATTGTTAATTCAAAAGAAAAAAATTCCTGACACAGTTTCAATCATGCTGAGATACACATGACTAAATTAGTGACAAATTAAACATGACATATTAAATACAGGGAAGGTGTTCCTAATGGCTGTAGAGTCCAGACCAAAAAGGTCACAGCCTTAGGATATGGGGTATACCGTTTATATCAGGAGAAATTTCTTTATCTAGAGGGCATTGAACCTTTGGAATTCATTACCACAGAAGGCGATGGAATATATGTTATTAAATAAATTTTAAAAAAGATATATTTATTAAAGATAAAGGGATCAAAGTACACAGGGAGAAGTTGAGAACAGGATCCTAACGCATGATCAACAATGAACGTGTGGAATGGTGGAACATGCCTGAAGGGCTGAATGCCCTATTCCTGCTCATATTGAGAGTCTTTATCAACCAGCAAGTGAGCTTACCTCTTCAGATCTTGGAGGCATATCTGTCAATGCCTCTTGTGCTGCTTCATCTGTTTAAAGAGACAAAAGGACAACAGAAACATTAACATCCATAATATTCAGTCATTGCAACAATATTTTCCCATGTCAAATTAAACATTAAAATCTATAAAACATAGCAAATTATCAGAACAAACACAAAACTCCCAAGGGATATAGTTTCTCTTATTTAACTCTAAGAGTTATGAATAGCAAAGACCCAGAATTTCCTCAGAGCTGTGCCCAAATCACCATTATAACCTAGAAGCATGTCAGAAATCTTAACATGCAATGGAGTTTTTAGCAAATTCAGTGAAACCTTGGCATGTGGTATAGCGTGTCAAGGGAAGCCTGGGTCAAGATAACAAGTAAGTGACAGTCAATATTATAAATGGAATACAAAATGAAAATTCAGCAAATCTGCAGTATTATTTTGAAAGCCTATGCAATATTATTTATGGCTGAAAAGGAAATATAGGACATTCTTTCTCTGTAATTTGTTACATTGCAATAGTGTTCTGAGTACAGTAAAACTCTGATAATCTGGCATGCTCAGAACTTCCATGCTGCCAGAGTAACACATTTTCTGGACCACTTTTTTTTTAAGGATGCTACACAGTATTATAATAATTTCCCAGTGAACAAGGTAAATTTAAAGGGACTGCAGGAAAAGGGACCTGGTCAGGTGAAACACAGCAATAGGAACCAGGACACTGGCAAGTCAGAAGAGAGTGTGGCAAACATTACCAAGTGAATGAGATCCCAAACCATCAGGATTTCTGAAAAGCTGGTAGCAGATTATTAGAGTTTTACTGTATGTGTCAACAGTCCAAATTTGGATTTAGATGAATTACACAGAGTAATTCAGTACAGTACAGATTAAGGCCAGTATAAGCAAATACTATGGATACTAGAAAGTCCTTTTTAAATAGGGTCCTAGGAGCAGCAATGCTTATAAAACCCATTTGCCCTGGAAATAACCAACAATGGTGGCTCCTTTGAACAACATACAGTATATAGTCTAATATCCCTGGCAATATTCAAAAAGGAGCATTGCATGGGGAATAATGTTATTTGTTCTGCATCTGATGTGATTCTGTAAGCACAATCATTTAAGAAAATGCCCAAACAAACTTTTAGTTATGTGAAACAATCTGAAAATAGTTATTACTAAATTCCATTCAGAGAAAATCTATTTTCAATTGTAAGCTGTTGAATTAAGCAGCAACACGTGATAGAATTTCCAGAGGCATGTCCATTACACCTTGAAATACCACCGCCAATAACAGGTTTCCTGAATTTGTTCATACGCCACTTTCCCTTAATCTAAATACAAGAATGTTATTAACTTCTTTTCAGTTCATTGGTGCCATTTTCTTCTCCAAATATCTCCTTTATATTAGTTTACAAAGATGTAATTGATTTGAACCAGATCTATCCAGATTTGGAAAGAAAGCAATTTAATTTTTTACCTTATAGTGGAGTTAAAATTTTCAATGATTTGCAACTCAGATTAACCCTTCTCTGTAATAAATTATTAGATTATTCACACATTATTAAATGGTCTGTGCATTAGACACCTGTTGTTTTCTCAGCAAATTCTTGGCCATGATACTTAATAGGATAACCCATACTAAAGATTGTTTGCTGTCATCAAAGATGAGTCACCTCTCCCCTTATCAATTGATAATCCAGCTAAAACCTTAAATTGCAATAATTTGACACCCAGAAAAAGATGTCTTAAGAAAGTGAAAGACAGTTCCAATTATCTTTGCCTTCTACACTTACAGTTCTTAAGCTGATATTCAATAGCTGCTTTCAAATTAAAAGCTTCAATCAATGCAGTTTCATGGAGCACCAGTGTGTTTCCAACACTTCTCACATCAATCCCTTCAGTTGTCATTCCAACACTGAGCTCTGAGAAAGAACAAAAGCTAATTAAAAATAACGATCATAGAACTCTCTATAGCTACAGTATATAAAGAGTAAAAGGGTGGCTAGGGAGATAGTTGTCTCCTTAGAGATAAGCAGGGCCGCCTATGTCTTAAGCTGCAGGAAATGGGGGGGATTTTAACGAATATTTTTCCTCAGTGTTTACTGAGGAGAAAATAATGGTTGCTCAAGAGACAAGGAGAACTAGTGCTGATATTTTGGAGAAAATTTATATTAGCAGGGAGGAGGTATTTGCAGCCTTACAGCGCATTAATGCGGATAAATCCCCAAGGGCCTGACCAAGTGTATCCTCAGACCTTGTGGGAAGCTAGGGAAGAAATTGTGGAGGTTCTTGCAAAAATACTTGCATCATTAGCCACTGGTGAAGTTCCCAAGGACAGAAAGGTGGCTAATGTTGTTCCATTGTTCCATTGTTTAAGAAGGGTAGCCTTGACATCAGTACTGAAAATTCAAATGTCTGGAAA
The DNA here is from genome assembly GCF_009764475.1 of Pristis pectinata. Classification (NCBI taxonomy): domain Eukaryota; kingdom Metazoa; phylum Chordata; class Chondrichthyes; order Rhinopristiformes; family Pristidae; genus Pristis; species Pristis pectinata. The sequence goes on along the minus strand of NC_067412.1, from coordinate 34,550,985 downwards.
TTCAAGTGCGGCTGCAGCAGGACAGCAACAATAATTTGGGTCATGGGCCCCCTGTGAATGAATGAACGCTACACCTTTCCATGAATGAAAATCTGTTAATCCTGGAGACAGGTCCAAGACTGGGTTAGGTGGACAGGTGGAGGAGATGCAAAAGGGGAAGGGAGAAATAGGTCTGATTGACCTTGCACTCTGGGTGGAAGTGGGGTAGGGTGGGATCAAATCTTCTGTTTAGGGTTGAGGAGAGGGAGAAAACTGGGATCAGTTCAATGTGCACTAGCTTTGGGGGTAGAAAAGAGAGAACTGGGGAGGGAGCTCAGGAGTGGCCAAGACTGGTAACAGCAATGTCGTAAGTAGGCAGGTGGGGATGAGAAGGGGGGGCGGTGCAGGCAGAAGACTGGGCTCATGCCCTCCATTGAGGAAATGTGGTCAGCAGCAACATCACAGGAGGTGAAGGGGACTAGGTGGATCAACCCAAAGGATGAAAGGAGCCCGATACAGCTCCGTGCTTTCAAGACCTGACTCCTTGGGAGTGCACATGATGGATGGGGTCCAAAACCACATGGCTCCAAGATCCCCCATAATGCTCCAAAACAAACAAAGCATGGAGGATGATGCCATCTTGTGCATCCCAGACATGGAAATTACATTTTAATACAAGTCTGACTAATATTGGGAATTGCCCCATTAAATTTCTGGGATGACATAAAATGACCCAGAAATTATTGCTATTGTGTTTCAGTCTGGGGGAAAAAAAAATTCATTTACACAATGCTGAAAAGAGATAAAGAAATTTCTGGGGTATATCTATCTAAACAAGAGCTATTAAGTATCCAGAAACAGTTCAATAAACTATTAAGTGTTTAAACAATTTTTTGCATGCATCAAAGAACCTTAAAGCAGTTATTTTATGGTGATAAAATAGGAATACAAACTTATTTTATATCTGTCACGTTACAACAAAAACTAAAATCTTCGGAAACATTCACTTATGGATCCCTTCTTTAAATTTGCTGCAAACTTCCATATTATTAAATAAAGCCCCTAAAAAGGTGTTGCAAACAAATTTTTAGAATGTTTTTCATTTGCCTTATATCCTGTGATTCTACATATTGCAAGAAAATTAAGAATAAGGTTAAATTATGAATCTTATAATTCTGATTAATACAATGATTCCACTCCCCTTCTTCCTAGATGCGATTTCCTTTGTTATTTATTTGTCAGTCCTGCCCTTCATGTTACCTCTGCTATATCTGGTTGTGGTACATATTATTGCCTACAGTTGTCCTGCTGTGTTTCGTTTGCTGTGGATAATTCCTATTTTTAACAATTACTTTACATTCATGTTCAGTAACTTTATTGTTTCCTAAACATTTATGTGCCACAATTCCTCAACTTGGTGTCAGTTAGTCTCCTCTCCTATATCATTTATTTTTGGCCTGTTAATTGTACCGCCCCTCACTTCTTTTTTTTTACTGATTTAAAGTCTTACTCAGGTACTCATTTATCTATTTTACTGGAATCTTGGTCCTCTTCTTCCTGACATGGTGATATGCAAAGCCTTCGTCCCACATCATGCTGTCAACCATCCAGATCTATATATCTCTAAGTCAATCAGTATATGGCTCAGGTAGTAATCCAAAGATTACCACTCTTGTGGTCTTCCTTTTAAATTTATTAATTAAACTAATCTGTGCAATTTGTAAAACAAATGTAAAATCAGACTAATCTATTTACCTGGGTGTTCCCTGATTCCACGCTCTATTATTTCTGCAATATACTTCAAAGCAGGTGCATACTGCTTCATGCTATAATAACAGAGGGCAATGTTGTAGGTCAAATCTGAAAGAGAGCACAAGTGACAGACGATATTTTAAATAAAACTGCAACATGCTGCATGCTATAAGCATAGCTGTTCAGATACAATACTATAAATTCACTGTTTTCTTTTAAAAAAAAGTGAGAATTCTGTAAAAGTAGGTGGTTATTTCCAGTTTCAGTATTAAATCAACTATGCATGAACTTTATATTCTATCATACTATATGTTTTTGCCATTTCAGGTTGTAATAAGAATAGTTGCAATCTGCTAAGTATAAATAGTACATAACAATTAAATTATTATCCTTAATTTTACTTTGAAGTTGACACAGACTATAAATTGACCTTTGGTAACTCGCAATTAACTGTTTTAGTGGAAGCTCTTCATCCCTCCCGATATAAACACTACGTTTGCTTCTGCTTTGGTATGGCTTGGCCACTGTATACATCTATATACTCTTGTCCAAGACAGTATAATGAGAGGCCAATACTTATTTAGAACATGACCAGAGATGAATGTCTACCCCCTAAAAAATTTAAACAGGACAATTCAATTACTTGAATTCAAAACACTGTCCAAGAATATTCATTGTTGAGAGAGACAGGAAAATATACCCTCCCCTTCCTTCACATCTCTACCTGTTGTTAGTATTCATCTTTCCATTTATAATCTAAGAGAATGAGGCAAACATAATCAGCCCACCTGAGGTATAAATCAATCAGAGAAGGGATAGGTTTGCTGCATGACCACAAAGTTGAAGCACTAAAGGTTTGAAACACAAGATCACTGGGAGAAAAAATTTATCCTAGACTGTAGTCCAAGTTGTAGAGAAGTTAGTTTGTTTAAATGGGATGACCCAGTGTAACATAGGAAGATCACAAATGCTTTTTTTTTTAACATTATGAAAATAGATGTTGTAATGTTGGATTTAAGCAATTCTAAATTACACTTTACTGTATAATCAAGCAGCTAACATAGCAAATTAAAATCTGCCTTTCCCAGTGGTTTTAGGGATTGAAGAAGTGCTTATGTGTAAGACGCAAGAATCTGCTGTAGATAACAAGCAGGAATAACAGGACCCCATAGGTTTTCCTCAAATCTTTATCAGCTATTTGGTCATCTTTTCTTTTGCATTAACAGTTTACTTTGATCTCAATAAATTGCCTTTGCTGATCTCTGAGCGACTGTTTATCAAGTGTGTGGCATGCAAATTTATGTTGAATCTATTTCAGTTATTCAAGCAGTGCATTTCAGATAACAACAGCTAGCTGTGTTTTCTTGAAATAAAATCATCCTCACCCGCTAATCATTTGAAATATGTGTCATCTGGTTACTGACTCTTTTGACATTTTAAACAGATTTTTCTTATTTATTATCACCAAAACCTTTTACAATTTTGCACACTTTACCAAATCTCTTAACCTTCTCCATTCTCAGGGGAACAATTCTACTTTCTTTCCAGTCCAATAAACTCTGACTACCATAGTGATAAAAGAAAATCTTGATTAATTTCATTATATATTTGAGAAAAGCCACATTTTGATTTAACAGCTTCTTCTTTAGAAGTCAGTCACTGTGCACGAATCTGTACAGCTATTGAATGCTGTGGTCTTGATCTTGTCTAATTCCAGATGATGTTGTGAATAAGCTCCCTGCTTAAAAGAAATAGAAATGAATTGAAGATGATTTTACTCAAAAAGATATACAAACTGTTGTGATCTGGAATATGTTGCATAAACAGATAGTGAAGCAGACTCAACTTTCAAAAGAGAATGTCTAAGGGACCAGAGCAGGAGAATATTTGGAACAACATCAAAGGGTAGAACAGGTAGTATGGGCTGAATGGGACCTTTGCTGTATTATTCAATATTACGTCCATTTTTGTTGCTCAAAATAAGCACTATATTTTGCCCTACTGCCAAACTAGTGATGCAAATAAAACCTCAAAATCTCTACACTGGACATCTTCCCTTTAAGAAATTGCTATTGTGGTTTACTCCCATTTAAAAACATTAGCAATTGATTTGCACATACACAGACAACAGCTACTGCTGGAGTTCACAGAAACTCTAATTCAATATAGGCTTCTATAGAAATGAGATAAAATGGGTTGGGGGGGGGGTGAATGAGAGAGCTGGGGGAGATAAACTAGGACTGAGGTTCAAGGTGCAGTGTTGGATAACATAGCTCTTACTCTATGGAATGGCAGAATCAGGCACCATGCTGCAACTGGGCAACTAACACAACGATCATCAGGGATGATCACTGACGCACAACATTGTCAGTAGGGGAATTTGTCAGATCTTCGTCAGTGCTGCTTACCTGCCAAGGGTACAGCACTTGTACATCAACATGGGAAAGTCAATTAGAGTAAAAATAATGTCTGTGATGTATTCCTCAAAATTGAACAAGAGCCAGCTCACAATCTTTTGATTCAATTTCTGTTCCCATTAGAAACTCCACCTTCCACAATGAAATAGAGAGAAATGATAGTAGCATTGGTGTGAATCACAATAGGAAATGCTTGGTTCAATTTCCTCATTCATGGGATTTCTGCCGGACATAGGCACAAATCCTCCAAAATATATGCAACATGCTTTTTACATGTGACTTATACGTGAAGAAAGGTACTAATTATTTTTTCTCATCTAATTTCAAGGTTTATGATTCAATGAAACCCAAAATAATCTGGGATGCAAGGCTTAGAAAGATTTAAAAAAAAATATCTTTTGACCAATACTTGGTTAAATTTTAGATCAGTTTAGATAATTTACCTGGTTTGTAGCCCACAACCTGCATGGCCGTGGTAAATTTTTTGCAGGCCTCTTCATAGTGTCCTTCCTTGTATAGCAAACATCCCAAGTTAATCTCAGTGTCTGGATCATCAGCTGGCTGCTGCTCTACTAGGCTCTAACATTTAAAAATAAATACATTCTTACATTTCATTATACAATCATATAAGAAAACTGTCTTCTAGAAACATCAAGTGACATATATTGGAGGTTTTGTCACATATTCCTTATTTTTAACAGATAAATGTTTTTAAAATTATATCAGAATGGAAGCTTGCTTTCTATTAGTGGTTAAGGACGTTAGCGGTGCATTAGAATTGTTAACAGCCTACTTGGCTGTTTGCTATCATTCACTCTATTCCCAAATCCCTTCATTCCACTGCAGAACTGAAGGGCTGCTAATGTTATGCCACTGTCTGAGAAAGTGGAGAAGAATAAACCAGGAAACTATAGGCCATCCTAACATCAATGGTGAAGTTGTTGATAGCTATTATCAGAGGCAAGCTAAATTTGGAGATGCTTTAGTTAATTATGGACACCAAGCATTTAGTTCTTAAACAGAAATCATGTCTAATAAACTTGACTATATTCTTTGATGTGTTATGCATGATACATGTCTGGAGTTTTGGAAGATATTCAATTGCTATATAGTAAGCTTGTTAAGAAGGTGAAAGCCTGTTGAATTGAGTGGAAAAAAGCCAAGTGGATGCAAAACTGGCTCATTGACAAGAAGCAACAGATAATGGTAGATGGATGTTTTTTAGACTGGGAGTTGGTTTCCACAGATTTTTTTTGGTCCATTACTCTTTTTGATTTTTATAAACTGCTTAAACTTTAATAAAGAAGCAACAAAATAAAATTTGCAAAGTAGGAGGCAGTGATGGAGATTCTAGTAGATTTCGGGATGGCACATAGAGGATGGTGAAATAGGTAGAAGCAAGGCAGATTGGAGATCAATGTGGGGAAGTGTTAAGTTTTGCTCTTTTTCCACTTTGAGAGGGTTAAAGTGGAAAAAGAGCAAACCAATAAAAAGCATGATTCTTAAAAATGTTCATGAGTAGAGGCGAGAGGATAAGCTGGTTAAAAAGCATATTTGTTACCTGAACTTATAAATAAGAGACTGAAATACAAAAACAAAGAGATCATGCTAGAATTTTATAACTCACTGGTTAGACCTCAGATGGGGGACTGTAGATTGTCACATTTCAGGAAAGATATAAAGGTTTTTGAGAGAGTTCAGAGTTAGTTTGTCAGGATATTCATGATGGGATTTAGTTATGAGGAGAGACTGGAAAAGATTGGACTATTTCCCTTGGGAGAGAGTGACCCAACAGATGATCAAGACTATTATAGTTGTCAATAAGAGTAGCTAGAGCCGTGTAACCCTTCTGTCTTCATGAAAATACTGAGTGCTACTGGTGGTCCTGGCTAACCCATTTTGTGCGTGGATGGCAACAGAGGCAAATGAACTTCTCAAGGCTCTGATCAGCTTCCTTAAAAAGCATACATATTGCAACTGGTCACTCCGCTATCAACCTGAAAGAATCTGACACATCACCTGGTTCGCATTGGAATTCTACATAATAGAGCACCCTGCACTTTCCTGTTAGAATGGAAACAAAAACATCAGATGAACTATCCCATAAAATGACCCATTTCCCAAGTATTTACTTCTGGTGGCTCAGTCTTAATTAAATCAATAAGTTCCAGCCTGGATATCCAGAGTGTTTTTTTAAACAGAAGATGAGAAGAAGGAACCTGCATTTATGCATCAGGTAAAGTTTCTGCTTGGGATAGTAATATGTTACAAGTTTCAGCTGAAAATGAGCTTATCTCCAAAAACAAGCCTTTTTCTGTAGGTGTCCAATCCTCCATCTATGAGTAAACCAATCTAAAAATAACTTCCAACAAACTACGCTGAACAATTTGAAAGTTTCAATAGTCTACGCTAGCTAGCCAAGTTCTTAAAAAAATTAAATACTTTATATGCAAAAACTTTTACAACATATCAATTAATTCCTATGCAACTAAGAAAACATTAATAGTTTGAAGAGACAACTTGAACTAGTGCTCCTGGGAAAACTTACAGTTCTGAACTGGAGAAGAGGCTAATTGTGAGGGTAATTTTAATTCAGATGAATTAAATCCAAAATTAACATAAAAAGAATTAATAATATCTCAACACAAATGGTTCTGGGAATTTTGAAATGTTTTTGAAAAGCCTTTGAAATGTTCTAATCTTTTGAGCGTATTGAACTGAATCCATTCAGAGTGCACACGTGAGTGGAAAGACTTTTCCAGTCCCTTCAACATTTAAAAAATCCTTTGAGAATCACAGGTAGATATACTGAAAATGCACACTTAGCAGCAAGGTGGTGAAGTGACGAAAAAATACGTTGAAAAGATGAGTATGAGAACTTCCGTAAAGGTGAAGAGCTGCAGAGATAACACAGAAGGATATAATGTAGCAAAATCAGATATTTTGGGAGGGAACAAAGCATCAGAAAAGAGGGAAAGGTTGAGATAAATTCATCTGAGCATCTTCTGCTTTCATAGGCACATTCATCATTCGGTGTCAATTGTGGCTCTCTTGTAGTTTAATTAGAACAATGTTTAAACTCCAGAAAATTAGTAAAAGATTTGTTCAAATACAGGTCAAAGTTACAATTTTATTTATACATAGAACATTTTAAACTTTCTAGATTCACATTAATGTTCAGGTATCCAAAACTTAATTGTGAGGATTATGCAATACTTACCTTTGCTCCTGTAAGGTCTTCTTCACCATATTTAATTGCAGCTTGTAGTTTCAACACCTGATTGAGAAAAATCAAATTTTATTTATGCTGTCATACTTTCTAGAAAAATCACACTGTACTATAATATTTGAATTATTACTGAAAACAAAGTAAGCCACAGCTTCTGATCAGCTCCACTTGTATTTTTTTGTTATAATTTGTTTGAAACCAGCAAAACCAGGACAAAACATTACAGAGCTTCTCAGAAGTTCTGTTTATACATTAAACTAGTATAGCTCTGATTTAAAATTCATAAAACAAATAAATATAAAAAACAAAGTTAAAAAGAACAGTAGTGCATGATCTGACATGTTTAGTAGTCTCCAGGATCAGTAGTCTAATCCTAGGTATACATTTGCAGGAAGTATTAGCAACTCAAAGAAACTTAGCTCAACATTTTGAGCGGTAGTGTAAGGGACAGCTATTGTGAAGCATTAGGGAGGGGAAAGGGTAACTTGGGTATTTTGATTTATGAGGCTGTACCACTCCTATTACTCCTATCTGTACCACAGATTAGATAGTAGTTTTGATTTTGTTGGTGGTAAGAATCAAGAAGACATGAATTTCATTTAAACAGATAAGGGAAGGACATACAGAGCAGTGGAGAAGCTCCATCCAACAATGCTGTTATCCAACAGTTGCCACAAGTGTGGACAAAGACTGCAGCACAAATTGCTCACAACATCCCGGTGTGTTGGTTCAAACTGGAGAGCTGAAAAATGTTTACTGTAGGGCATAAAATAGTTGGGGAACTAATATTGTTCTTTCCTCTCAGAGCTAGAGTCCCAAAAGCTGTATTGCCTGCCCATTGCCAAGTTAAAAATATCTCCTCATGACTAGAGAAATACTTTGAGGTAGATATTCTTGTTATGGTTGATTAAGAGCCAATAACATAGCTAGAACTAGGAATGAGGTTCTGCTGACAAAAAGCTGAAGGCCAAGCATAAAAATTAAAAAAGCCAAGTCTCAAAGGTAGTCTCTAGATTACCAAGCAAGTCACGTGTAAACTGGAACAGAAATGTTTAAATGTGTGACAGAAAAAGTGGGAGACAAGAGGTTTCAATTCATGGAATGGGGGAGCTGTATAATTTGTATGGGTTCCACTAAAATGTTAACAAAAGGAACAAATAACTGGCAAGTCAAATAACTAGGGAGACACAGCCTTAACTTAATATGAGAATCAGGAGGGTCCCTTCATTCTCAAGCTAATAAACCTCCTTTCAAAATTTACAAGTTAATTTGTGGCCGAAAGGAAAAGAGCAGATCAACAACTTAAGCAACATCAAGGAGGTTGTATCAGGAAGAGATAGAGGATTTCATAATGGTCATAGGGTTTAGTGCAATATCTGAATGCAACAAATTAAATGAAGTACTAGCACAAATAGAGGTGAGCAAGTTTGATTTGAGTAGTTGTTAGTCAGATGTGGTTGCAGGATGACCAAGGTTGGGAACTAAATATTTCATAATATGGCTTTTAGAAACAATAGGGAAATGGATAAGGAGGTTAAACAGACTGACTATAAGGGACTGAGTAAAGGCAGGGTGAGAAAGGATCTTATTCCAGAAAATCTGTATATAGAATCAGTACAGGTGGAGTAAAAAAAAACAAGAACATAAATACTGGTGTGTTATGGATTAAGTTACTATTGGTGAATGTCCCTTTAAGACATAGTACAGTTGTGTGTGTGTGTGTGTGTGTGTGTGTGTGTGTGTGTGTGTGTGTGTGTGTGTGTTTTTTTGTGGGGCGTGATGATGACAACAACAGGAGATAAGGATGTGATGGGAGATAAGGATGTGATGACGTTTTTGGAGCAGTCAGTCAGTCGGAGAGAGAGAGACACACACACACCAGCCTGCTGGTCTCTGTATCGATGGATGAAAAACAACGACTGTGTCTGTCACTACAATCCACATATGGATTTTTGGAATAATCCAGTGGAGTCCACTTTGTCGTTAACCTGTAGAAGGAAACAAGTATTTGTGTGGACGGCCACATCTCGAATGCCTTTCGGGGTGGCAGATACTTCGGAACAAAGGAATGAAGATCATCAGTGATTGAGGTGTCGTATGAGTTCCAAAGTGGAACATTTGGATTTCGTAATTACTCTCTATTTTCTCTCTACATTTCCTCTTCAGTCAATGGTGGTTTTGCAGAAGCCTTTGCTCACGTTTCACCTTACGGCTTGCTGAACTGAACTTTGAGAACTATTCCTGGACTTGGAGTTTGGGAATTTACCACACACACACACTTCGAGTTTAATTTTTGGGGTTAATGTTTAAGATCTAACATTTTTACTTCTAACATCCTAACAATTTTATTTTTATTTTTTTTATTATCATTAGTTATTAATAAAATAGTTTTTTTTAATCACTTATACATGACTCGATGTGTTTCTTTTGTTGCTGGTACGTGACAGGTGGAAGTAGTTTATATGTCCCTTAACACTAAGCATGCTGTTGGAGAAAGAATAGATCAGTAGATTCGAAGAGCATGCAAATTGGGAAAATAATAATTATGGGGTATGACTGGAAAATTCAAACAGGTCAAATTAAGAGAATGCAAGAGAAAGTTTTCTAGGACCAAAAACTGGGCAAATAGGTTTAAGATTTAATAATGTATAATACAATATGGTTAATTAGTATTGTTACAGTGAATGAGGTTCCAATAAAGTTGATTATAATATGACAGTATTTCCCCGAGAGTTATGCAGTTAAGTCCAAAACTGGGATCTTAAACTTGAAAACAAATTATTTAGGTAGGAGCATAAAATAGCTAAGGTATGTTGGGAAATTAGCTTAAAAATTGATAGCGTTAAGCAATGAGAAACATTTAAAGTAATTCTCAAAAAGATAAATTCACTTGAACAAAAAATCCACTGGAAAAAGTGGCAGGTTGTATTAAACACTGAGCAAATATGTTTCAGCAGAAAGACACAAGAGGGCGAAAAGCATTTCAAAAAGGACGTAAATTATGCACAGGCTGCTGAATGTGCCTTAAGTGGAAACTTTACCTCATTGTTAAGAAGATCCTGCAAGTTAAATCTGAATAACTAGAGAAGTAGGAGCAGTATTATATTGAACACAGCAGCTTACAATGTTGCCAAAAACAGCAATAAGGCTCTGGACTGGCAGGCATAAAAAAAAGATAAGCAAGAAATTGGTGAGGAGGGAGAAAATAAATGAAGTATACCACCAGGGAATATGAAACAACTTTAAGAGTCTTTACAAGTATGCCAAGAGGACAAGATTAGTGAAAATAAACCTGGGTCCTTTAGAGATAAAGAAAGGAGAAATTTTCATGAGGAATAAGGAACTGTCAGAGACTTTAAATACTGTATGTCCTCAACAGTTGGGACAATAAAAATAAAATGAAAATCATGGATACCATGAGTCTAATGCATGTGTAACATGCATGTAATTAATATTACTAAAAGTACAAGAAAAATTAATGGAGGAAAAAAAAGAGGACTTAACAGGAAGGTGCTGAGAGGTTATTTTCCCTGGCTGTATAGAGCAGCAAGATAATAGATCAGCCGTTTAGAACCAAGAAGGAATCTTTGGAATTCTCTACTCCAGAGGCCTGCTGATGCTCAGCTGACAATTTGATGGAGAAGTTGAGTCATGATCTTACTGAATGGCAGAGTAGGTTCAATGTATAAATGTTTTTGTTTCCACCCAAAGCCAAATTAATCACCATTGGGGGTTTCTAATTGCATTCAAGTGCAAACTTTAAAGGTGGTTCTAAAAATTACATTAGGTCTTTTCTGGATCAAAGACACCAGTGAGTACATTTTAAATGCTTTGTATACAATTTAATACAATTACTAAGGAAATTCTGTATTCCAATATAAGAAGCAAACGACAAAGGTCTTTCACCTGAAAAGCTCTGTTTCTCTTTCCACATATGCTGAGTATTTCCAGCATTTTCTGTTTTTATAACCAGCAAATTGTTCAGTATATATGAATAAAACAATTTTACAGCATTTAAAATCATATTACTCACAGATGCTGGATTGATAGTCATTAAAATGTCTTTTTTTGATCTGTGCTAATCAATCAGCATCAAATTGAATGAATCAAAAGATTATAACTTCTTTGAAAAATGCTTTAAGTAATGTTTTAAAGTGCTGCCTGATTGCACTGGGTAATGGCAGATTGTATTTGGCATTGAGCAAATGAGTTTGAGCAGTAAAAAGGAGAAACAAGAACTTCTCAGAATGTGTGTCCTTTTGTGCACAGACTGCTGACTGTACTCTCTCAATGCTAAGAAGATCCTGCAAGTTAAGCCTGTTGGATAATCTTTGCTTGGAGTAAGGAGTAAAACACTTTTTGGAACAGAAGTTAAATTATTTGAGAGAAAGAAAATGGCCTTTCTCTGAAAAAAGAAAAGCATTGGCTAGTTTTAATTCTTAGAACATCTCAGGATTTTCAGTTACGTTTTCAGCCCTTGGTTTTGCAGTTTGGAACCAATAACTTGAAAATGGATGAGAAGATTTACTAGATAAGTCGAACTCCAGTTACACAGAAGTCCCAGATCCTGACTTCCAAGACAAAAATGTAAGACACCTTGTTACTTGATGTGAGACTGAATGCTACCAGCTCAGTTGCTGGCATTCCACGTGGTGTTTAGGGTAGCTTAGAAGGTGGATCTGCACATAGCAAGTCACTAAGCTGAATGACCTGCAGCCAAGAAAGGAAGCAATAGTAGCTCAGGTGCACACTTCATTGAGAGTGACAAGAGTCCAACTCCAGGGGATTCAGGTGAGGACTCTGATGGAGCAGGCTGAAAGACATACATATTAGTATCACTGAGGCACTGCCAGGTCTGCCTGAAAGCGTACATAAAAAAAATCAAGGACAACTTGACATATCCTGCTCTAGTCATGCACATGGCATTGGGTGGAGGCTGAAGCCCATCTTTTCAGCATGGTAGTAACAGCCATCTCCATTTCAACATTTAGCAACCCAACTAAGATGCAGCATCAAATGACTGAGGCTTCTACTTCCATGGCAGTACAGGCAGAAGCTGCTCTATGGCCAACTACTGCAGAAGAAACTCAGGCTGCTGCTAACTTGGTTCTGGGTGCTGGTGTTGAAAAAAAAAGATTGAGAGTTTCACAGCGCTCTAGCAATCCATCCTGCAACAACGGACTCAGATTCACGAGGTGCTGGCTATGAGAATGGCAGCTTCTCCATGGAACTCAAATTGCTTGTCCTCAGGGTGACAGCATTTGTGATCTCATCAATAGCACTCCACTTTGTTGTCTGTCAACCAGTTAGCCCAGACTGTACCACAAAGTTACAATCCAAAGCAGACTTTCTAAGCCTGGAGAGGCTTGAGGTTGCCTTTCACAGCCTTTCAACAGTTTTACAGTGCACTACAATGAAGAATAGGTCAGAGAAAGTGTATACACAAGGGTGATTGGTTGACTTTCAAATATGTTTTGCATTTATTAGAAATATAGAAATGGTTCAGAATATTGAATTAATTTGGTCTTATTTTCAGAATTTGCAGCCAAACAATTCAAAAACAATAAGCAACAGAGTGAAGGTAAAATGGAAACTGTGATGCAATAAGGATTTTACTTCCTCTATGGGCTACACTGTGTTGTTTATGTCCAGGAGTTCTTCAGGCAGTAGATCCCATATTTATGTGAAACTGTTGCAAGTCCAGGACTTACTGAATAACAGATGTGTCTTATCGGTCACTCTGCTGCAATTCCAAACTCTGTTTGGAGGAGCATGGTCTTGTTGGGATCCCCCAGTGTTAGGTGGGGAAATCACCTTACCACTTCCATGACAGGCCAGATGTGTGTACAGTTGAAGATCCCATTCATTTCAATGGGGATTCCCAGTCCATGGATTGAGAAATGTCAATGATATTTAAAAAAAACTATTTTACTTCAATATTTTATTGACTTTTAAGTGCATTTAAATTAATGTTACTTTTTTAATGTCTGAAAATTTATCAACACTTTGTCATGACCCTTTTCTCCTTCTTCCTTCAGCCTTTCCTGGCATGTAGTCCCCATCTTCTCATAGTCATACTGGAGGCTGACAGGACCACAACTAAAGTTCCCACATTTATCAGGAACACGATTTCATACTTCACCTCAGATTCCCAAACAACATGGCAAAATGTTCTGCAGCATAATTTTCTCAAATGAGCTCACCACCCATGCAGCAAGATGAATCTGTAAGTAACTAAGGATTTCTTTACAGGAGTAACGATGGCTGTCTTGGAATGATGGCAAAGGATCTTGATGTAATTGAGTTATTGCAAGGTGCAGTTATTTTGCTTCAGTGTAGGAGTTGAGCCTCTTAATGGTCCTGCTGCCTAATTGTATTAATTCTTATCAAAAATGACTGATAAGCACCTTACGTACAGTCATGTCTCACACAAGAAGGGTTATTATAAAGAAAAACTGTATCCTTCAGTTATTCTGATTGGGAATGTTTGTTTCTGGGTATTCTCTATAAGCCCATATTCCTTCTGAGCTACATAAGTATCATTTATTGAATAGGACATCCTGACCACATGACCTCTTACAGAAAACAATGTTGACCACCAAGAACAAGCTCAGAATGAGGCATCCTCATTGCATGCTTTTGCCAGGAATAACCATGGTCAGTTATCATTTCAAGTTGAGATAACAACCATTTTGGATACAGAGACTTGTATTCATAGAGTCATACAATCAGAAACAGGCCCTTTGGCTCAATTGGTCCATGCTGACCAAGATGCCCCATCCACACCAGTCTTTGGCCCATAACCTTCTAAACCTTTCCAATCCATGTACCTGTCCAACTGTCTTTTAATAGTTGTTATTATACCTGCCTCAACCACTTTCTCTACCAGCTCATTCCACATACAGTACATACTATACTTTGTGCAAAAATGTTGCCCCTCATGTTCCTACTGAAACTTCCCCCTCTCATCTATAAACCCATGCCCTCTATTTCTTGATTTCCCAACCCCTGGGAAAAAGACTGAGTGCATTCACCCCTCATTCACCATCCTCTGGCTAAAGAACTTCCTCCTCATCTCTGTTCTAAAGGAACATCCTTCTATTTTTAGGCTGTGCCCTCTGGTCCTAGACTCTCCCACTCTTGGAAACATCCTCTCCACGTCCACTGTATCCACCGCTTTTCAATATTCAGTAGGTTTCAATGAGATCCCCCCTGGTCCTTCTAAACTCCAGCGAGTACAGGCGCAGAACCATCAAACGCTCCTCATACACCAACCTCTTCATTCCCGGGATCATTCTTGTAAACCTCCTCTGGACCCTCTCCAATGCCAGCACATCCTTCCTTAGATATGGGGCCCAAAACTGCTCACAATACTCCAAATGTGGTCTGACCAATGCCTTATAAAGCCTCAGCATTACATCCATATTCTAGTTGTCCTGAAATGAATGCTAACATTGCATTTGCCTTCCTTACTACAGACTCAACCTGCAATTAACTTTCAGGGGATCCTGCATTAGGACTCCCAAGTCCCTTTGCACCTCCGATTTTGGAATTCGCTCCCCATTTATAAAATAGTCTACGCCTTTATTCCTTCTACCAAAGTGCATGACCACACACTTCCCTACGCTATATTCCATCTGCCATTTCTTTGCCCATTCTCCCAACCTGTCCAAGTCCTTCTGCAGACTCCTTGCTTCCTCAACACCACCTGTCACTCCACCTATCTTTGTATCATTCACAAACTTGGCCACAAAGCCTTCAATTCAGTCATCAAATCATACTTTTTAAGACTTCCAGCACCTCCTCTTAGATCTTAGGTTGGTACTAAAGAAGTGTCATATCCTTTCAATCAGAGGTGCCATATCTTACCTACATATGTAACCATGGTAATCTTTGCAACCAACATTCATTAGGAGATCTGATTACTCTGCCCAAGTCTTTTTTTTCCCCAGAATAACTGCAAGAATCACAATTAGCTGTCTTCCGGAATTTTCTCATTAATTGGTATAGAGAAGTCTTGAAATTATAGGATATTATTGTTCTTCAGAGAAATAGGACTTTTGACAATTTAAGTTTGTAATATATAGTTAATTGCTACACATACATCCAATGGCTGACAGAAGCTATGCAATACTTTTTAAATTAGGCAAAATGGACATATGAATCTCTCCATAACATAACGGGAAATACAAATACAAGATTTTTTAGCAATAAAAGTTTCAAATGTATTACCTTAATTTGATAAACGGGATTATCAATTAGAAAAGTTGCTTTCATGGCCTCTGTATACATGCAAGCCTTGTATAGAGATTGTGCGTGGTAGAGTTTGTAGTCATCTACTTCTGGATGAATCTGTACCAATTGTTCATAGCACTCTGCAGCATTCGAAAAGTCTTGCATTTGATAGTAGCAATATCCCAAGAGAGAGAGTGCTGCCCGAGACTGGAGAAAAATTGACATAAATTAAGAGGTTTAGCACACAGATCATTCATTAGAAATATTAACCATCTCCTTAAATTCCAAAATATTTTCAAATTAAAAGCAATCATGAATTGCCACATGTAAAAGCACACCAAAGAGAGATACATCTGCCATGCGGTTCAACAGTATAGCAACACAAAGTTTATCTGCAGTGAGATTTTCAACCTCATTAGTCTGAGAAATGACAGTTCTTATATATTCATGGAACAACAAGTTCTAAACCCTGTTTCTTAAAGGGCCAAAAGTCAAATTGCTTTCATTGTCCTCAATGAGATCCATGACCATTGAGAGCTGCAATCGCAACTGCGTGTGCCTGGATTGCTCAGCCCATGGTAGTCAGGCTCAAAGTCACTCTCAGCTTCCAAACTTCAGGATCATTCCAGGCTCCTTCCGCAAATCTCTGCCATTTCTCATGGTTTGCTATTCACTGTTGCATTAAGGAGGTCACTCAGACTCTGTCCTCTAGGTCAGAAGACTGTATCCACTTTTCCTTCAGCCCACAGAAGCAGGGTGCATGAACACCAGCATTCGTCACCATTATAGGCTTCCCCAAAGTGTAGACATTCAGAAGTTGCACTTGTATTCTTGATTTCCCCAGCATTTCCTGCTGGGAGGATCTCCACCTGTACAAAGAACATGCATCCCATGGGTTCTTCACTTGCCTGTCCAAGTATATCCTTCAAAACAATCATCAATGCAGCATCATTGAGCAGCAACATTCCCTTCAACTGAAAGAGTGCTGCTTGTATTGTTAGATGGGCTGTGTTGACAACTGCGAGAACTTATAACACATCAACAGGGAACCCTGCACTGAAAACCAATGACATCAGTTTTAGTTTGTTGTTACACAGAAAAAGCTAACACTACTAAATCTTTATGTGACTTTCATAAAAAGCCTTAACGTGAGCCAAAATGCTGTTTTAAAACCAAAAACAAATTTTTTTTATCTTATAACTAAACATTTTTGGCTTACCAGATGTTACATTTCAAGGGGCAATGCCACTAGTCCAATTCCCCTCTATTTCTTTATACCCCTGGCAATACGGCGATATATTCTTTCTCATCTCTGCCAATCAACTCCCCTTTGATTCCCTTTACCATTACCCTACACCAAAGGGCATTTTCTAGCAGCCAACTAACCTATTTTTGGGATGTGGGAGGAAACTGGAGCACCTGGAGGAAACCCACGTTATGCAGCAATTAGTGCTGCTGCCTCAGGGTTTCAAAAACCTGGGTTTGATCCTCAGCTCAAGTGCTTCCCATCTGGAGGTTGCACGTTCTCCCCCATGGCTGTGTGGAATTTTTTTTTGAATGATCCAGTTTCCTCCCACATTTAAATGTATGCTATTGTGGCGACTCACCGTCTAGTCGGGCGAACCGGCTCGGCAGTCGGGTCGCGCGGCGTCGGAGCGACGAGGCCCAAGATGGCGGCGGGCCTCGTCTTTCCGAGCGACGGGGAGAACCCGCACGCGGGAAAGTCCTGATGACGTAGGGCTTACGTCATTGCCGGTTTTTTTTTGGGCGGGAGTTTTTCTCCCTTAAAGGGCCCGCACAAGGCGGGAAAATAAACCAGTTCTGTTTGGCAATCCTCCGAGTAGAGTCTTGTTTTATTCCGCGGTAGCAACCGCTACATTGGTGACCCCGACGGTCCAAACGGCTTTTGGACCCGCGAAATGGACGACAGCGCAGCAGCCAACGCAGTGGCCCTCAAGCTGCCCACCTTTTGGACACTTTGGCCCAGCGTCTGGTTTGACCAGGCTGAAGCGCAATTCCACCTTCGGCAGATCACCTCCGACTCCACGAAGTACTACCATGTGGTTAGCTCTCTGGACCAGGAGACAGCCGCCCAGGTTGGAGACTTCATCCAGTCGCCTCCGGAGGAAGATAAGTACCCGGCTTTCAAAGATCTTTCGATCCGGACCTTCGGCCTCTCCCGTCGTGAGCGCGCCGCCCGCCTGCTTCATCTGGATGGCCTGGGGGACAGATCCCCATCCGCCCTAATGAATGAGATGCTGGCATTGGCCGAGGGACACAAGCCACGCCTGATGTTCGAACAGGCCTTCCTCGAACAGCTCCCCGATGACATCCACTTGTTGTTAGCTGATGCCGACTTCAGCAACCCCCGTGAGGTGGCCGCCCGGGCAGATGTCCTGTGGAGGGCCAAGCGCGAGAGCGGTTCGTCCGTCAGTCAAATCACCAGGCCGCGAGCCCAACGCCTGCCTCGCCCGGCCCCAGCAACCGAGCAGCCACGCCCCAGGAACGCAGACGACGACACGGGTGACCAGCTGTGCTTCTACCATCAGAGGTGGGGTGCGGAGGCCCGTCGATGCCACCCACCCTGCAAGTTTCAGGGAAACGCCAGGGCCAGCCGCCGCTGATGGCTACGGCGGCTGGCCGCTGACAGAGTCTCCTCTTCGTTCAGGACAAGAAATCTGGACGGCATTTCCTCGTTGATACTGGAGCGGAGGTCAGTATTTTGCCCCCGACAGGCCGCGACACTCGTGACAGGCCACCAGGTCCTCTACTCAATGCCGCCAACGGTACAACGATACGGTCTTTCGGCACCCGTACGCTTCAATTACACTTTGGCGGCAGCCGTTTTACCTGGACCTTTACCCTTGCCACCGTCGCCCGACCACTCCTAGGCGCCAATTTCCTTCGGGCCCACAACCTGTTAGTCGACCTGCGAAGGAAGCGGTTAGTCCACTCTAGCACTCTCCGGACCTATCCCCTGGGAGAAATCAGCCCACCAGCCCCGCGCCTGGACTCCATTACCCTTTCTGGCGACGATTTCGCCAAGCTCCTAGCCGAATTCCCATCGATTTTGGCACCTTCGTTTACAAATTCTCGGCCCGCACATGGGGTACGACACCACATCATTACCACAGGGCCACCCCTTCATGCCCGAGCACGACGATTACCTCCAGACAAGCTCCGCCTGGCAAAGGAAGAGTTCCATCACATGGAGGAGCTGGGGATTGTTCGCAGGTCAGACAGCCCCTGGGCCTCCCCCCTGCACATGGTCCCCAAAGCCACCGGAGGGTGGAGGCCCTGCGGCGACTACCGCAGGCTGAATGACGCCACCACCCCGGACCGCTATCCCATCCCTCACATCCAGGACTTCGCAGCGAACTTACACGGGGCCCGCATCTTTTCCAAAGTGGACCTCGTTAGGGGATACCACCAAATCCCGGTCCATCCGGATGACGTCCCCAAAACTGCGATTATCACCCCATTCGGCCTGTTCGAATTCCTTTGGATGCCGTTCGGCCTTGAGAACGCCGCGCAGACCTTCCAGCGGCTGATGGACGCGGTAGGCCGAGACCTGGACTTCGTGTTCATTTACTTGGACGACATACTGATCGCCAGCCGTAACCGCCAGGAACACCTTTCCCACCTCCGCCAGCTGTATTCCCGCCTCCGCAATTTCGGCCTCACGATTAACCCGTCCAAGTGCCAATTCGGACTTGACTCTATCGATTTCCTCGGCCACAAAATCACCAGCAACGGGGCAACACCCCTACCCGCCAAGGTGGATGCTATCCGCCATTTTGCCCGCCCCGACACAGTCAAAGGCCTACAGGAATTCCTTGGGATGGTCAACTTTTACCATCGTTTCATCCCTGCAGCAGCCCGTATCATGCGCCCTCTGTTCTCGCTGCTGGCTGGTAAGGGCAAGGACATCACCTGGACTGACGAGGCTGCGGCTGCTTTCGTTAAGGCCAAAGACGCCCTGGCAGACGCCACGATGCTGGTACACCCTAGGACTGACGTCCCGACTGCCCTCACGGTAGACGCGTCCAACACCGCGGTGGGTGGGGTACTGGAACAGCTACTCGAAGGCCGCTGGCAACCCTTGGCATTTTTCAGCAAACACCTTAGACCGCCCGAACTGAAGTACAGCGCTTTTGATCGGGAACTTCTAGCGCTGTATCTGGCGGTCCGGCATTTCCGATACTTTCTAGAAGGCAGGCCTTTCACCGCTTTCACCGATCATAAGCCTCTGTCCTTTGCCTTCTCCAAAGTCTCCGATCCCTGGTCAGCTCGTCAGCAGAGACATTTATCCTACATTTCCGAGTTCACAACTGACATCCAACATGTCTCCGGAAAGGATAATGTCGTTGCTGATGCACTTTCCAGACCAACCATCCACAACCTATCCTTGGGTGTCGACTACACGGCCCTGGCTGACGCACAGCAAGCCGACGACGAACTGCCCAGCTACAGAACCGCAGTCTCGGGTCTGCAGCTCCGAGATTTCTTGGTTGGTCCAGGTCAGCGGACCCTACTTTGCGACGTTGCGACTGGTCAGCCCCGCCCTATTGTCCCTGCAGCCTGGCGGAGACGCGTTTTTGACTCGGTACATGGGTTGGCGCACCCATCCATCAGATCTACTGTCCGACTGGTCGCCAGCAAGTTTGTCTGGCATGGCCTGCGCAAACAGGTCAGTGAGTGGGCCAGGACTTGTCTGCACTGCCAGACGTCAGAAATCCAGCGACACACCAAGGTCCCACCACAGCAGTTCGAGCCTACCCGTAGGAGGTTCGACCACATACACGTCGACCTCGTGGGCCCTCTGCCGGTTTCAAGAGGAGCCCGGTACCTCCTTACCATCGTGGACCGGTTCACGAGGTGGCCTGAGGCAACCCCCCTGACTGACATCACAACTGATTCCTGCGCCCGAGCGCTGCTCACAACTTGGGTCTCACGTTTTGGCGTTCCGGCCCACATCACTTCAGACAGAGGCACCCAATTCACTTCCAGTCTCTGGGCTGCATTAGCGAACCTGCTAGGGACGCAGCTGCACACCACCACGGCCTACCATCCTCAATCAAACGGGTTGGTGGAACGTTTTCACCGCCATCTAAAATCGGCCTTGATGGCCCGCCTGAAGGGTCCTAACTGGGTTGACGAGCTGCCTTGGGTCCTGCTCGGCATACGCACTGCCCCCAAAGACGACCTCCGCACTTCGTCAGCTGAGCTTGTATACGGGGCGCCACTAGTTGTCCCCGGGGATTTCATACCTGCCCTTCAGGACCAAGGGGAACAACCCCCAGCAGTTCTACAAAGACTGCGCGAGAAGCTCGGCGCCTTGGCCCCGATTCCCACCTCATGGCACGGTCAAGCCCCATCCTGCCAGCCCAAGGAACTACGGGACTGTAAGTTTGTTTTCGTTCGCAGGGGCACACCTCGGGCGCCATTGCAACGACCATATGAGGGACCGTTCCGAGTCATACGGAATAACGGATCCACTTTTATTTTGGACATTGGAGGCAGGGAACAGGTTTTCACGGCGGACCGCCTCAAACCGGCCCATTTGGATCTGCAACAGCCTGTCGAGGTTGCCACGCCACAACGCAGAGGCCGCCCCCCTAAGCGGCAGCTGGCACAGCCCACGGACCTTGGGGACTGTCTCGCCGGTTCTGGGGGGGGTTGTGTGGCGACTCACCGTCTAGTCGGGCGAACCGGCTCGGCAGTCGGGTCGCGCGGCGTCGGAGCGACGAGGCCCAAGATGGCGGCGGGCCTCGTCTTTCCGAGCGACGGGGAGAACCCGCGCGCGGGAAAGTCCTGATGACGTAGGACTTACGTCATTGCCGGTTTTTTTTTTGGGCGGGAGTTTTTCTCCCTTAAAGGGCCCGCACAAGGCGGGAAAATAAACCAGTTCTGTTTGGCAATCCTCCGAGTAGAGTCTTGTTTTATTCCGCGGTAGCAACCGCTACACTATTAGATTAATTGGCCATTGTAAATTGCCAATAATGTTCATAAATGGCAAAAGACTCAATAGGGGAAGTTGATGGACATGTGAGAGACAATACGTTGCTGGGCTACAGGGAAATATGACTAACATTGCTGATGGAATTGTTTTATTGGGAGCCAGCATGCATTTGATGGACTGAATAGCTTTCCGTGTTTTGATAAGTATATTAGGTTATTCAGACTAATGAAGTTAAAAATCATGCAGGAGATTAATTCAGCTGATCATTTAGGGGAGCTTTATATTGGAAAAAATGTTAGTGCAAACAAAAACCTTGCCAAAATGTTAGGGGCCAATTTACTCCATGAGTGCTAAGATACTCAAATGTGTGCAATTATTGCTCTGCTCTGCGTTAACCCAATTTTCAGATGGAAGGCACTGTTTTTTTTGGTTTGTGAAGATAATTTCTCAGCCAATGCTTGCACAGGTCCCGGCATCCCTGTAGAGGGTACTATGCCACCATGGTTCTGTAAACAGCAGACTGCAGAGCAAAAGCCCATGGAAGATTTGCGGGCAAACAAGTGTTATGAAAGGCCACAGTACGTTATTTGTGGCTGACAATAAAATAAAAAGTCACAATATTTTCCAATTGATCTATCAGACTAACAACATAAAAACAAAAATCTTTTTTTAAAAGGAATAATTGTCCTTCAGGGTAATAAAAGATCTGCACAAACTGTATTGTAGACCAAACTTCATCATGCAACTGTTCACACCATATTTTATGGAAACTATAGTTTTACTTTTAAATGAAATTCATCAGACGATGTAAAACTTGTTGGTTAGGAAAATGCTAAACCACCGGCAGCTAACTTCATTGCTTCTGGAAATCCCATTACAGTGCTGTACTAATAAATTCTGCATCAAAGTAAATGCTTAGCAGGTTCATCCAAGGGCATTTCATTATCGTGACTATTTATAAGGCCTCAACATTCTGTAAATTAGATGTATGTCCAGTTACTTCTGGCACTAAATAGAAGATATAAAAGCATTCAAAATTACAATAGTTACTTTTGAGTGTTTCTGTAGTTCATTGTTGAGAACATGAATGGCCTCTCCATACCTTCCATCTCGGATCTGAAAAATTGAACAGATGCCATTACAGACACAACTAATGGAATTTCTCCTTCCTGATAATTAGCAGAATGTGCAAAACATATAACAAAAACTGCACTAAAAAATTAAATAGCACTACACACAAAATTCTGGAGGAACTCAGCAGGTCAAGCAGCATCTATGGAGGGAAATAAACAGTCGACGTTTCATTCAATCCTGATGAAGGGTCTTGACGCAAAACGTTGACTGTTTATTTCCCTCCATAGATGCTGCTTGACCTGCTGAGTTCCTCCAGCATTTTGTGTGTATTGCTCCAGATTCCAACATCTGCAGAATCTTGTGTCTCTAATTAAATAGCACCTTTAGTGTAATGTCTCATTGCATGGCACTTGACAGGTATGTTATCAAACAAAATATATTACTACCAGGAGATATTAGTGCAGGTTACAAAAGCATGGGTCAAGGACCAGACCTTGAGGAGAGCTCTTTGGAGGAACGTGATGGAATACACAGATATTTAGGCCTTGCTGCTAATAGCATGACCATCAAAAGTGGGAAGATTCATTTTGAGACTGCTCATGAGGCCATTGAAGGAGCATGAATACCTTGCAGGGTTGTATGGATGGAAGAAATTACAGTGAGGGGGAGGGGAAAAGCCATGGAGGGATTTCAAAACAAGGATGAGAATTTTTAAATTGAGGCATTAATCAACCTGGAGCCAACGTAGGTCGGCAAGCATGGAGATGCGAGATGAATGGGATTTGGTGTAGTTTATACATGAATGGCTGTTTTAAATTATCTCAGTGTTTATAGAGGGCAGAAGAAGTGGGTTGTAGGCTGAGTCAATTTTCAATGCAACAAAGGAATGGGTGAGGATTTCAGCAGGAAATGATCTGGGAGTGAGATGATGTTATCAGGGAGAAAATACGACCTCCAAAAAGCTATCAGGGATGTCAGGAGACAATACCAGTTCAAAATAGAGTTCCAGACTAGCTGTCAGTTGTGGCAGGGCTTACATGCTATAACAGGCTACAAAACAAAGTCAGGCAGCATAGTCAACACCACTGCATCCCTTCCTCATGAGTTTAATGCATTCTATATGTGTTTTAAACAGGAGAGATTGTTTGTTTAAGTGGATTGTCACCACCCACCCTGACAGCCTCCAATGAAACTGAACCCATGGTCACCATCAAGGACATAAGATCAGTCTTCTGGAGAGTGAACACGAGGAAGGCATCTGGCCTAGATGGTGACCCCAGCCATGTGCTCAGATCTTGTGCTGATCAGCTGGCAGGGGTATTTGCAGACATATTTAACCTCTCCCTGCTTCAATACGAGGTTCCCACCTGTTTTAAGAAGACCACTATCATCCTGGTACCTAAGAAAAACAAGGTAGTGTGCATTAATGACTACCGACCAGTGGCTTTGACATCCACCATCATGAAGTGCTTCGAGAGGCTGTTCATGGCACGCATTAACTCCAGCCTCCCAGACAACCTTGACCCACTGCAATTCGCCTACTGCCAAAACAGGTCTACAGTGGACGCCATCTCCCTGGCCCTACACGCCTCTCTGGAGCATCTGGACAGTAAAGACACCTACATTAGACTATTGTTTATTGACTACAGCTCCACCTTCAATACTATAATTCCAAGCAAACTCATCACCAAACTGCGAGACCTGGGACTCAACACCTCCCTCTGCAACTGGATCCTTGACTTTCTGACCAACAGACCGCAATCAGTGAGGACCTCCAGCATGATTACTCTCAACACTGGTGCCCCACAAGGTTGCATCCTCAGTCCTCTACTTTACTCCCTATGCACTCTTGACTGTGTGTCCAGATTCTGCTCTAACTCCATCTACAAGCTTGCATATGATACCACCATAGTAGGCAGTATCTCAAATAACGATGAGTCGGAGTACAGGAAGGAAATAGGGAGCTTAGTGACATGGTGTCATGACAACAAATTTTCCCTCAATGTCAGCAAAACAAAAGAGCTGGTCATTGACTTCAGGAAAGGGGGCAGTGTACATGCACCTGTCTACATCAATGGTGCCGAGGTCAAGAGGGTTGAGCATCACCAATAGCCTGTCCTGGTCCAACCACGTAGATGCCACGGCCAAGAAAGCTCACCAGCGCCTCCACTTCCTCAAGAGGCTTCAGAAATTTGGCATGTCCCCTTTGACACTCACCAACTTTTATCGACGCACCACAGAAAGCATCCTATCTGGATGCATCATGACTTGGTATGGCAATTGCTCTGCCCAGGACCGCAAGAAATCGCAGAGAGTTGTGGACGCAGTCCAACGCATCACGGACACTAGCTTCCCTTCCTTGGACTCTGTCTTTACCTCTTGCTGTCTTGGTGAAGCAGCCAGCATAATCAAAGACCCCACTCAGCCGAGTCATTCTCTCTTCTCCCCTCTCCCATCAGGCAGAAGATACAGAAGCCTGAGGGCACATACCACCAGGCTCAAGGACAGCCTTTATCCCACTGTGATAAGACTATTGAACAGTTCCCTTATGATGAGATGGACTCATGACCTCCCAATCTACCTTGTTTGACCTTGTATCTTATTGTCTACCTGCAATGCACTTCACTGTAGCTGTGACACTTTACTCTGCATTCTGTTATTGTTTTTACCCTGTACTACCTCATTGCATTGTATAATGAACTGTATGAACGGTATGCAAGACAAAGTTTTCACTGTTCCTCAGTACAAGTTACAATAATAAACCAAAACCAGTCTTAGTGATGACACAGATATTTGGTCTAAAGCTCATTTAGGGGTTAGGTTTGAGAGCAAGATCATAAATATCCTAGTTGTGTTTCAAATAGTTGCCAGGAATGCAATGTGTGATTTAGGAATGGAATTTGTAACAAGGACCAAGGACAATGGGCTATATAACCACTGTTTTACTATATTTCAGACAATGTGTCAATTAAAAATATAATTAACATTTTCATGCTGCAATATTTTTTATTCATCAGTGAAGAGCAATCAGGGAAAGAGCAAGGGAATGGTTCTTTTTAAGTACAGAGACTCCACGGTCACATATGGTTCTAAGGATTGCCAGAACCCAAAGTCTCCATAAATTGGAAATGCTGTTGGCTGAAATCTGGCTGAGATTGCAAAAATTGCACTGGTAGGTTAATTAGCCACAGATTAGTACAGATCTTACTTAGATCTTGGTTAGAGTTAGTGTAAATGTGTGGTTGATGGTCAGCAAGGACTTGGCGGGCTGAAGGGCCTGTTTCCATGCTATATCTCTCTTAGATCTAAGAATTTGTGTAGATCTGTACTATAATTCAAAACATGCCAGACCACAGAAGTTGGTGGACCACAGAATGCCAGACTAGAGAGTTTTAACCAATATAGCTATGGCACTGATTAACAGGGAGTGGATGGGTTGTGTTTTTTTTTTACCAGAATCATAACTATTATTCTGTTATCACTCAAACACTAATAACTCTTTGTGATCAGAGGGAGATTGGTAAACAAATTCATGCAATTATGTGCAGTAGGTACATATGGGAACCTTGAGTATGATGTTCCAAAATAGCCTTGGTGTGCATGTATAATTTGTAGGGGTTTCAAGATTAATAAAAGAAAAAGTAGTCCAAAAGTTTCAAACTCTGTCCTGTCATCTATCAACTTCCTGTTTGTTGACTTGGTAAAATCCCTAGTCCAGCAGCACAATTTTAAAATACTTCCATTGCTTTGCCACTCCCAGTCTCAGCAATCTTCTTCAGTTCTACAACCTTCCAAGGTCTCTGTGCTTCTGAGTTCCTTTTTATCTCCAGTTTTGAACACCTCAGTACTGGTAGGTGCACCAGTTGGCTAGGCTCAAGTTCTGAAACACCCTCCAAATCCTATCAGCTTCACTACGTCTTTTGACTCCTTTGCAATATTGCTTGAAGCCTAGATTTTAGACCAAAGTTTTGCTCACTTGATGTAGACTTGAGAGGTCAAGTGGCCTCCTTCTCTGCTGTAGATACCACTCTTTGTGGTTTGATGTCAATTATTGATTGATATTGTGAAACACATAGGCATATTTGTTATGTCTCTTTCAGCGCAATATGTACTTTTTAAAAATCTTTTCTGATACTCCATCATGGATCCCTCCACTGATACATGAAGTTAAATCTTTCCCAAAATATTATCTAGCTGATAAGCTAATCAAATTAAAAATATAAATTACTGGAAATACTCAACAGGTCAGGCAGCTTCTATTTTATTGAAGTGGTACATAAATATAGTCCTACAAGAGCAGGTCAGAAGCTGGGATGAGCGCAGTCCTAATGATTCTAAAGAAACTTGATACCATCCCAAAGCAGCCAGCTATACTGCTACCCCATCCAAGCTGATCAATTTTATTGAAGTGGTATAACCTATGTCAGATAAGATTTGACATCCATGAAAATACATTGAGAAGCCCATGGAACTAAGTTCCATCAACTAATTAACTAAGGTAATTAACTAAATTAACTGAGTTAATTAACTAAGATAACATTATTCACTTTCCACAGTTGCATGCAGCAAGACCTGGGCAACACATGGGCACGGACTGGTAAGTGGCAAGTAACATTCACGTCACGTTTCAGGCAATGACCATCTCCAACGAGACAAATTCTAACCACTTCCCTTAATATTCAGTGGTATTACCATTTCCAAGTTTTCTATGATCAACATTATGGGGTGGTAGGGTCAAGATTGACCAGAAACTCAGTTGTATCAGATACATAAATGTAGTTCTACAAGAGCAGGCCATAAACTGAAATGAGTACAGTCCCAATGATTCTAAAGAATCTTAATATCATCCTGGATAAAGCAGCCAGCTTGACTGCTACCCCATCCTACACCTTAACTATTTATTCCCTCCACTATCAGCATACTGCAGTTACTTGCTTGGCTGTCACAACACTGCCCTAATCCATGAATTCCACCAACCAGTGCATAGGAGCACCACCACTTGTAGGTTTTCTTCCAAAATGCACACCATCCTGACTCCTGTCACTGTTCCTTCAGTGTTGCTACCCTTCTCCAGATTTGGAAGATTCGGAAATGCATTGTAAAATTTCAAATAATAAATAATTCCAAGCTTTCATGTAATGTCAACAATTGTATTTTCTAGGCTTTTATCTAACCATTTGTAAAGCATAATCTGCAAATGCTGGAGATCTGAAATGAAATCAAAAATACTGAAGACACTCAATATGTCATCAACATCTATCATGAGAACAGACATGACGACATTTTAGGTGTGAACCCTTCAGCTAGAAGAAAATACAAATACAGAGATCTTACAAAACAACTGTACTGTGGGTAGGGTGGGAAGCAGACATACACAAGAACTACCATTATACCTGGATTGGATAAGTCTCACTGAATTCAGCAAGATTTGCTTTGGACGAATGCTAACAAGTTGTGTAACTTTGTTCCCTAAATTTCTCAAAGCACCACACACCATCCCCACTCTATTGTGTCATTGGCAGTTGCTAGTGAAATTACCTCAATGCACTCAGAGAGGTGTGTGCATAACTCGTCAGGGAACAGGGGACAAAGCAAACCCAACACTGCATTTGTCCTGGTGGTCCCCTTTGTGTTTGGCTGCATCAAATGTAGGAAATACCATTTGTTGCCCCATGCTGAAGTTCTACCTGTCTCCGTTGTTGGGAAGGATGGGCCTGGCCTCGTTATCAAAAAAATGTTCCATTCAGTTTGACATTGCCCCACTACCCATCCTTCGTGGAAAAATTCTTTCAAGAAACATCTTTGACCAGAACTCCATCAGGCAGTGGTCAGCATTGAACCTCCTGTGGGCCTTGTGGGAGAAGCACACGGTGGGATAATTTCCCAGGCAGACTGACAAAACCATTTAGCAAAAAGCCTCATTGCAGGTACTCACCGACAAGAACCAAGACCTTGCTTGGCTGGCAGTAAGACGGGCCCTTTCTGTCAGATCCTTCCTGCATAGTCAGTGTCTCACCCGCAACACAAGCTGCCCTTGAGGTGGCAGCAATGAGGTTGACATGATTGTCCACCTCTTTGTCGACTACGTGTTTGCAAAGAAGGTCTGGTAAAGGAGGCAAGGGTCTTTGCTGAGGTTTTCCTATGTAGCTGCGTGACACAACAGACAAATATCAAGTGCTATCGATCGACACGGTGAAAGACGCACTTTAGTCTGCTCAAAACTTGTTGGTCTTCTAGTACAATGAGATGTCCATAAGGGAATGCTGCCATTTGCCGCATTCCAGGCTGCAAGAGTACGTGCTAAGGGATGCACTGAAGCTTGGTGCAGACAATGCAAAGGCTTTGTGGGGAAGAATTACAGTCTAAGGTCCTGCCGCCACTAGATATTGAGGACTGGGTCCTGTGTAACAGCCCTTCAAACACAAAGGATGTATCATCCAAAGAGGCCACATGAGTGGCACTGGCTCCTTGTACACAGAACTTACAGGTGATCCCAACATTACTAGAGGGTGGGCATGGGTGTGAGTTCTTAGAAAATAGTGTGTATCATGGTTCTCTGTAATGTAAGCCACGTCATCTGTGAATGTGTCTAGAAACAACAGTTTAAAAAAATAATAATAATATTGGTTAAGATTAGAGGGAGTAGGCTTGTGTGGAGCATAAATACTGGCACTGGGCCTACTGAGGTGAATGGTTTGTTTCTGTACCTTAGACTTAGAACATAGAACAGTACAGCACAGTACAGGCCCTTTAGCCCACGATGTTGTGCCGACCTATATAAACCTTATCCACATTCAATCTATCCCCCTCTCTACTTCACCTCCCATAACCCTCTATTTTTATTTCAACCATGTGCCTATTAGTCTCTTAAATGACCCTATTGTATCGGCCCCTACCACCACCCACAGCAGTGCATTCCAGGCACCCACCACTCTCTGTGTGAAAAACTTACCTCTGATATCCCTCCTGAATTTTCTTCCACCCACCTTAAACGGGTGACCCCTAGTATTGGCCATTGCCACCCTGGGGAAGAGATGCTGGCTGTTCACTTTGTCTATGCCTCTCATAATCTTATATACCTCTATCAAGTCTCCTCTCATCCTCCATCGCTCCAAAGAGAAAAGCCCTAACACGCTCAACCTCTCCTCCTAAGACATGCTCTCCA
Source organism: Pristis pectinata (assembly GCF_009764475.1). Lineage (NCBI taxonomy): Eukaryota > Metazoa > Chordata > Chondrichthyes > Rhinopristiformes > Pristidae > Pristis > Pristis pectinata. The sequence goes on along the minus strand of NC_067412.1, from coordinate 34,521,172 downwards.
ACCCAGGTAGCATCCTTGTAGATCTCCTCTGCACCTTTTCTAAAGCTTCCACATCCTTCCTATAATGTGGTGACCAGAAATGAATACAATATTCCAAGTGTGGTCTAACCAGAGTCTTATAGAGCTGCAAAATTACCTCTCAGTGCTTGAACTCAATCCCCCAGCTAACGAAGGCCAGCACACCATACGCGTTCTTAACAACCCTATCCACTTGTGTGGCAACTTTGAGGGATCTACATACTTGAACCCCAAGATCTCTCTGTTCCTCCACACCGCTAAGAATCCTGCCATTGACCATGTACTCTGCCTTCAAGTTCATTCTTCCAAAGTGTATTACTTCACACTTCTCTGGATTGAACTCCATCTGCCACTTCTTTGCATCATGTCTAAATCCCACTGCAACCTACGACAACCTTCTTCACCATCTACTACACCACCAAACCTTCGTGTCATCTGCAAACTTACCAACCCATCCTTCCACTTCCTCATTCAAATCATTTATAAAAATCACAAAGAGCAGGGGTCCCCGAACAGATCCCTGCGGAACACCATAGTCACTGACTTCCAGATTGAATAGTCCCCTTCTACAACCACCTTCTGTAGTCAAGCCAATTTTAAATCCATACAGCCAATTTTCCATGGATCCCATACCTCATGACTTTCTGAATGAGCCTACAATGGGGAACCTTGTCAAACGCCTTGCTACAATCCATATATACCAGATCCACCGTACTACCTTCATCAATTTGTCTTGCCATTTCCTAAAAAAGCTCTATTAGGCTTGTGAGGCACGGCCTGCCCTTCACAAAGCCATGTTAACTATTATTAACAAGACTATGCTTCTCCAAATGCTCATAAATCCTGTCCCTAAGAATCCTCTCCAACAGTTTGCCCAGCACTGTGGCCCAACAGCCTGGAAGATAAACAGGCCACTTTACAGACGAGAGGCCCCATCCCCAACTTACCCAACAACTCCACCACTCAAATAAATATCAACACACCGACAGCACACCACCAATAAAAGGTGGGAATTAATGACTTCTGTCAATCACCAGATTCTCGGCACAAGTGCTGGCTGAGTGTTTGCAGAATACTTTCATTGCCCATTTGGTGCAATACAAACCTCTGTTTCGCCGTTTTTAGCCGCTCCGTCACGACAAACTCACCAGTTTATAAATGGTCGCCGTATACTCTCCATCCTTTATCTGCACCAGTGTCATTGTCACTAATAATGTGGGCGAAATAAACAGACTTTTAACAAAGATCTGATTTGATTGACTATATATTAATTCCACTCATTATCCGTCATTTGTGATAAAATTTTCTTTCTGCGCGTACGCTGTGATCATGGAAACCGTCCGGAAGTACGAGAGGAAATGAGATCACCGCCCTCGACGGTTCTTGACGAGCCGACCTGAACTCCGGGTGCCATCTTTACTACTGGCACAGTCGCTGGTGAATAGAGCGGAGGCGAGGTCACAGTCCTTACTATTGGCAAGATTACGGGCGAGCTGTCCTCAAGGTAAGGCGCCATCTTCGTTACTGGCAAGCCTTGTTTGTAAACCCTGCAATAATCACTGTGTTTTCAACGAATGCGACTTCATCTAACATTAATCAGCATGAAGGAAAATAGGAAATACTTTCTCAAAAAAATCGGACCAATTGCTAGAGAGTTACATCTTCACTGTGAAATAACTTAAGAGAAACTTAGAGCCTATTTCACAAAAGCTGGCATAACAAATTTAAGAAAGGACAAACAACTAAATAAATGTCCCATTAAAGCCATTTAAAAAAATCACTGAACAAGTTAAATCTTTTTTTCATTAAGACACAGGAAAGACTGTAGATGCTGGAAATTTGGAGCAACACTCAAAAAAATGCTGAAGGAATTCAGCAGATCCGGCAGCATCTATGAAGGGAAATGAACAGTTAACATTTCGGGCTGAGACCCTTCATCAGGACCGGGAAGAAAGCGGGGTGGGGGAGGTGCGGGTGGATGGGACTGTTGTGAGAAGTGGGAGGTGATAGTTTGAAGAGATAAAGGGCTGAAGAAGATGGAGAGACAGTGGACCATGGAATAAAGGGAAGGAGGTGGGGAGCCAGAGGGAGGAAGGTGTGGGTGATGGACAGGTGGTGAGGGTGAGGAAGGAGGAGAAGAAGGAGTAATGGGGCCGGAGGGATAAGGGAAAACAGGGGAGGGGGAGACAGAGGGGAGCGGTTACCAGAAGTTACAGAAATCGATGTTGATGCTGTAAGGTTGGAGACTACCAAGGTGGAATCTTGCATTTAGCCTCAACTTGGCAGTAGAGGTGGCCGTGGACGGATATGTCAGTGGGGGAATAGGAAATGGAATTAAAATGGCTGGCCATCGGGAGGTCCTGGCTGTTACGGAGGACGGAGCAAAGGTGCTTGACGCAGTGATTTCCCAATCCACGTCCTGTCTCAACGATGTAGAGGATGCTGCACTGGGAGCACCGGATGCAAGAAATGATAATGGTGGAGTCACATGTAAAGGACTGCCTCACCTGGAAGGACTGTTTAGGGCCCTGATTGGTGATGAGGGAGGAGGAGTGGGGCAGCTGTAACATTTAGTGCGGTTGCAGGGATATTAATTACCTGGAGGAGGATCGGTGGGGAGGGGCAAGCGGACAAAGGAGTCACGGAGAGAGCGATCTTTGCAGAGAGAGGGGAGGGGAGGGGAGGGAAAGATGTGCCTGGTGATTGGATCCCGTTGGGGATGGCGGAAGTTGTAGAGAATGATATGTTGGATGCAGAGGCTCATGGGGTGGTAAGTGAGGACAAGGGGAACCCTATGCCTGTTATGTCAGGGGGATGGGGTGAGGGTAAATATGCAGGAAATGGAGGAGGTGTGGGTGAGGGCTGCATTGATTGCAGTGGAGGGGAAACCCTGTGTTCTGAAAAAAGGAGGACATCTCAGATGTCCTGGAATGGAAAGCCTCATCATGGGAACAGATGCAACAGAAGTGGAGGAACTGAGAGAAGGGAATAGCATCCTTGCAAGTGACAGGGCGGGAAGAGGTGTAGTCAAGGTTACTATGGGAGTCAGTGGGTATGTAAAAGATGTTGATAGATAATTGTCTCCGGAGATGGAGTCAGAGAGATCAAGAAAGGGGAGAGAGGTGTCAGAGATGGACCAAGTGAATTTGAGGGCAGGGTGGAAGTTGGAAGCAAAGTTGATGAAATTGATGAGCTCAGCATGGGTGCAGGAATCAGCACCAATGCAATCATCAATGTAGCGGAGAAAGAGTTGGGAAGAGTTACTGATGTAGGTTTGGAACATGGATTGTTCCATGTAGCCAACGAAAAGGCAGGCATATTTGGGACTTGTGTGTGCCCACGGCTACATCTTTGGTCTGGAGAAAGTGAGAGGAGCCGAAAGAGAAGTTGTTAAGGTTGAGTACCAGTTCTGCCAGACGGAGGAGGATGGTTGTGGAAGGGAATTGATTGGGTCTGTTATCAAAAAAGGAAGTGGAGAACTTTGAAGTTTTTCTGATAGGGGACAGAGCGTGCAGGGATTGGATGTCCATGGTGAAAATGAGGTGGTCAGGGTCGGGGAACTGAAAATTGTTGAAGTGGTGGAGAGCATGCAGTGTCACAAATGTAGGTGGGAAGGGACTGAACCAAGGGGGACAAAATGGAGTCGAGATACAAGGACACAAGTTCAGTGGGGCAGGAGCATGTGGAAACAATGGGCCTATCGGGGCAGTTTTTCATTAAGTAGTGTTGTAGGATTTATTTTATTATTTGATGTTTACGGAGGAGAAAATCATGGTTGCTCAAGAGATAAGGGAAACTAGTGGAGATGTTTTGGAGAACATTCATATTACCAGGGAGGAGGTATTTGCAGCCTTACAATGCATTAAGGTGGATAAATCTCCAGGGCCTGACCAAGTGAGTCCAAGGACTTCGTGAGAGGCCAGAGAAGAAATTGCAGAGGCCCTTGCAGAGATTTTTGCTCATCATTAGCCACTGGTCAAGTTCCCGAAGTCTGGAAGGTGGCTAATATTGTTCTGTTGTTTAAGAAGGGTAGCAAGGATAAGCCAGGGAACTATAGGCCGGTCAGTCTGTCGTCAGTAGTGGGGAAGTTACTGGAGGGAATTCTAAGGAACAGGATCTACCAGTATTTGGATAGGCACAGTCTGTCCACTCTATCTATTCCTCTTGATATTTTGTACACCTCTATCATGTCTCCTCTCATCCTTCTTCTCTCCAAAGAGTAAAGCCCTAGCTCCCTTAGTCTCTCCTCATAATGCATACTCTCCAAACCAGGCAGCATCCTGGTAAATCTCCTCTGCACCCTTTCCATCACTTCCACATACTTCCTATAATGAGGTGACCAAAACTGGACACAGTACTCGAAGTGTGGTCTAACCAGAGTTTTATAGAGCTGCATCATTACCTCGTGGCTCTTAAACTCGAACCCTCAACTTATGAAAGCTAACATCCCATAAGCTTTCTTAACTACCCTATCCACCTGTGAGGCAACTTTCAGGGATCTGTGGATATGGACCCCCAGATCCCTCTGATCTTCCACACTACCAAGAATTCTGCCATTAACTTTGTACTCTGCCTTGGAGTTTGTCCTTCCAAAGTGTACCACCTCACACTTCTCTGGATTGAAATCCATCTGCCACTTCTCAGCCCAGCTCCGCATCCTATCAATGTCCCTCTGCAATCTTCAACAGTCCTCCACACTATCCACAACACCACCAACTTTTGTGTCGTCTGAAAACTTGCCAACCTACCCTTTTACCCCCTCATACAAGTCATTAATAAAAATCACAGAAAAGCAGAGGTCCCAGAACCGATCCTTGTGGGACACTGCTAGTCACAGCCCTCCACACAACCCTCTGCTTTCTACAGGCAAGCCAATTCTGAATCCACATGGCCAAGCTTCCCTGGATCCCATGCCCTCTGACCTTCTGAAGAAGTCTACCATGTGGAACCTTGTCAAATGCCTTGCTAAGATCCATGTAGACCACATCCACTGAACTACCCTCATCAACCTGTCTGGTCACCACCTCAAAGAACACTATCAGGCTTGTGAGACATAATCTGCCCTTCACAAAGCCATGCTGGCTGTCCCTGATCAGATCATGATTCTCTAAATGCCCATAGATCCTATCTCTAAGAATCCTTTCCAACAGCTTGCCCACCACATACGTAAGGCTACAATTCCCTGGACAATCCCTGTTTCCTTTTTTGAATAAGAGGACAACATTTGCCATGTTCCAATCCTCTAGTACCATTCCCATGGACAACGAGGACTCAAAGATCCTAGCCAAAGGCTCAGCAATCTCCTCCCTTGCCTCATGGAGCAGCCTGGGGAATATTCCGTCAGGCCCTGAGGACTTGTCCTAATATTTTCTAACAGCTCTAACACATCCTCTCTTTTGATATCAACATGCTCAAGAACATTAACCTTACCAACACTGTCTTCAGCGTCATCAAGGCCCCTCTTCTTGGTGAATACTGAAGAGAAGTATTCATTGAGGACCTCACCCACTTCCACAGCTTCCAGGCACATCTTCCCACCTTTGTCTCTAATCAGACCTACCTTTACTCCCGTCATCCTTCTGCTCTTCACATAAGCGAAAAATGCCTTGGGTTTCTCCTTAACCCTACTTGCCAAGGCCTTTTCATGTCCCCTTCTTGCTCTCCTCAGCCCCTTCTTAAGTTCCTTCCTTGCTACCCTATATTCCTCAAGAGACCTATCTGATCCTTGCTGCCTAAACCTTATGTTTGCTGCCTTCTTCCTCCTAACTAGATGTTCCACCTCTCTTGTCAATTATGTTTCCTTCACCCTGCCATTCTTTCTCTGCCTCACTGGGACAAATTTATCCCTAACATCCTGCAAGAGATCCCTGAATAACAACCACATCTCTATAGTACACTTCCCTTCAAAAATGTCATCCCAATTCACACTCGCAAGTTCTAGCCTTATAGCCTCATAATTTGCCCTTCCCCAATTACGTATTTTCCTGTCCTCCTTGCTCCTATCCTTGTCCATCACAATGCTAAATATTAGGGAGCGGTGGTCACTGTCCCCCAAATGCTCACCCACTGAGAGATCTGTCACCTGACCTGGTTCATTACCTAATACTAGATCTAATATGGCATCCCCTCCAGTCGGCCTGTCAACATACTGTGAAAGGAATCCGTCCTGGACACACTTAACAAACTCTGCTTCATCTAAACCTTTGGTACTAAGCAAGCGCCAATCATTATTTGGGAAGTTGAAGTCTCCCACGATAACAACCCCGTTATTTTTGCGCCTTTCCAAAATCTGCCTCCCAATCTGCTCCTCAGTATCCTTGCTGCTACCAGGGGGCCTATAGAATACTCCCAGTAGAGTAACCACTCCTTTCTTGTTCCTAACTTCCACCCATACTGACTGTAGAGAGGATCCTGCTGCATTATCCACCCTTTCTGCATCTGTAATAGTATCCCTGACCAGTAACACCACCCCTCCTCCTCTTATTGTCTTTTTGGACTTTAACAAGGCCTTCGACAAGATCGCGTATGGTAGGCTGGTCTGGAAGATTAGGTCCCATGGAATCCAGAGAGAACTAATTAGGTGGATTCAAAATTGGTTCGGAGGTAGGAAGCAGAGGGTGGTGGTTGAAGGTTGCTTTTCAGAATGGAGGCTGGTGACTAGTGGTGTGCTGCAGGGGTCAGTGTTGGGACCCTTGTGATTTGTTACTTATATAAATGATTTGTATGTGAATGGAGAATGCTTGATCAGTAAGTTTGCGGATGACATGAAATTAGGAGGTGTTGTTGATAGTGAAGAAGATTATCGTAGATTACAGGGGTTCTTGATCAGTTAGGGAAGTGGGCCAAAGATTGGCAAATGGATTTCAATACAGATAAGTGTGAAGTGATGCATTTTGGAAAGTCAAACTAGTGTAGGTCTTGTACTATGAATGGTAGGGCACTAGGGTGTGTAATGGAACAGAGGGACCTAAGAGTACAAGTGCATAGTTTGTTGAAAGCAGCGTCACAGGTAAACAGAGTGGTGAAAAAGGCACTTCATCAGTCAGGGCACTGAGTTGGGACATTATGATGCAGTTGTATAACTCACTGGTGAGGCTGCACTTGGAGTACTGTGCACAGTTTTGTTCATCCTGTTACAGGAAAGATGTAGTTAAACTGGAAAGAGTGCAGAAAAGATTTACAAGGATGTCGCCAGGAATAGAGGGCCTGTATTACAGGGAGAGATTGGCCAGGCTATGTCCTTAGTCCTTGGAGTGTAGGAGAATGAGGGGTGATCTTATAGAGGTTTATAAATTCATGAGGGTATAGATAAGGTGGATGGTAGCAGTCTTTTCCTCAGAGTAGGGGATCCCAAAACTAGGGGGCATAGATTTAGGGTGAGAGGGGAAACATTTAAAAGGGACTTGAGGGGCAACTTATTCATGCAGAGAGTGGTGAGTATATGGAATGAGCTGCCAGAGGAAGTGGTTAAGGCAAGTACAATAGTATCATTTAAGAAACACTTGGATAGGTACATAGAGGGTGGGGACTGGAGGGATATGGACCAAACACACAAAATTGGGACTAGATGGATGACCACCATGGTTGGCATGGACTCATTGGGCCAAAGGGCCTGTACTCATGCTTTATGACTCTATGACATAAGGGATATGGATGTTGCTGCCTCTGGAGGTTAGGGAATAACAGAGTAGTGTAGTATATTGGTTGTAAACAATGGTTGTTACTTTAATACTGCCACCCTTTTGAGGATTCTGCTCTCTGGACCACAAGAAAGACGTTTATAGAGAGCTTTAGAGATACCATCTGTGAAGAGCCCTTGCATAAACTACATACACTTCACACTACATGTAAACTCCTCATGTTAACGAGTCTGCATGTTCTGCAGTGGACTTTGTTGGAAGTTAAGCAACCACCTGAGTACACATAGTTCACACCGGCAACAAGGACAGGATGTTGGTGAATCACACACGTTTAAGAGTGACAATCATTAAGGACAATAAATGGTGACATGACTCTGTTGGTAGGATGAATCTTTGAAGTTCATGATTAATCACAGCAACTCTGACATGCAGACTTTGCAGACCTGAGCAGCAGAAACAAATACAGTATGTAGCTCATGAAAAACTGAGTGTGAGTAAAAAGTCAAATGTAATAATTGTCAAAGTGCTAGATAATACAAAGTGGCCAACCAATCCACTAGTTTTACTGGAATTCTTGGTGGTTAAAACAAGGCATGGAAACACTTCAATTCATATATCTAGCAGATGAAATTTTTTTTGAAATAGAGGATGAAGGTGTGGGTGTTCAGAATGAGGTCATAAATAAAGATGTGCAGCAGTTAGTAGAACTAGGGGCTAGACATTAATGTGACTTTTGTAATCTTAAGTAACAATCAATGTCCCAATTATTGAAGTAGTGGAAAAGTGCCATTAGAGATTGTGGAATAACATGAGTGGAACCCATAACCAGAGATCGGGGAGACGATTAGCAACTATATATTTGCTCTAATATATTTGCTTTGCAATGCAATTTTGGTGTGTTTCCAGACTGCAAACCAAGAGATATTTGTGCAGGAACTAATGGATGAGTAGATCCATTTCAAGATTTAACATTTGACAGGTCCTACAAGGTAGTTATATCTATGGAAATTGCCTTTAGAACTGCAAGAGAATTTTGGACGTTTCCTAATATTAGTGTAAATGAGGTTTCTGGAGCAATGGCAGGAGTTTGACATTGAATCTGGGTCACATAAGTGGTGTGAAAAGCAAGTCTGATAAGAAGCTCTTATTGTTGCAATGGGAATCATTCAGTGAGGGTAAGAAATAAGAGACTGCAGATGCTGGAATCTGGAGCAACAAACATTCTTCTGGAGGAACTCAGTGGGTCAAGCAGCATCTGTGGGGGGAATGGAATAATGCATGTTTATGACCTGAAACGTCGACACTTTCCCTCACAGATGTTACTTTCCCCCCACAGACCTGCTGAGTTCCTCCAGCAGACTGTTTGTTGATTCAGTAAAAAATATGTCAGTTAAGAGCAACAAGATATTTCAACTGTAGAAAGTAAGGGCATATAGTCTCTGTACGTAAAGCTAAACTAAATTCAAATTGAAACAGACAATAATTTTTACACCACAAAAGGAAGCCATTCAGTCCATCAAGAACAAACTGGCTTCTAGCTGAGTGATCTTATTAATCCTATTCCTCCATTCTTTCTCCAAAACCCTGAAAATTATTCTCCCTCATAAGTCTATCTAGTTCCCTTTTGAAGGCACTGATTATTTGTTCTCACCAATTCTATACTGAATTCCAGATCATAACTATATTGAGTAAAAATAGTTTCTTTTTGCATACCATTTTGCCTCAAATTTAAATCTGTATGTTCCCTGGCCCTTGAACCATCTGCAGTTGGGATCAGCATCTCTCTGTTCATCTTCCTTAAACTAGTCAAGACCTCTGACAAATTTCCTCTCATCTTTCTTTGCCCCAAGGAAAACAAATCACATCTTCTTGAGTCCGACCTTAAAGCTGAATCACGGGAACTATTCGAGTAAATCTGTTCCTCATCTTCTTTAGGTCTAGGACTTTCACAACCTTCTAAAATTAACTGCTTGGGTAGACAGTGAGTTGGGGGTTGTGTGGGATTGTATGGCAAATGCTATGAAGGGTTTGCACTTGTATAACAAGTTATCATGTGAGATAAAAATCATTACCCAAAATATCCTAAGCAACAATGGATAGAACCCTGCAAGAGATCCAGCGTTGTTTGTTGAATTAAAATGACATTCCAATTGGACAAAAGAATGTATTTATTTAGGCTTAAGAGCAGAGAGAAATGGTTGCCACCAGTTGACTCGGGCATTGAGGCCATCTTCAGAATCAAAATAAACCTAAATCCAAAAACATTCCTGAGCTCTGGTTATTCTGAAGTATGATCCATTGAGTGGCCATGAAAAGTCTAGAGCTTATGGCGATGCAAACTGAATAAAAAAACTCTTAAATAGAAGAGGAAGCTTTACCATTATATCTGGAATTACAAGGTTTCATCAATTCTTTCTGAGAAGACCATTCATACTAGTTACTGACCACAAGCTGCTATCAGAGAAAATCCTCAGTCTGATAATAGTACTGAGTGTGGAACATCCAGTCAAAATGCTATGACAAGTTCCTTGTTGAGACTACCCTATGAAGACACCACAATACAAAGAGAAATCAGTACTTATACTTTATAGGTAGCAGAAGAGGATTTTTGTAATTTAGCAGTGGAAGTAGTTAGAGCTATAAAAGATGATCCTGTTTTGAAGCAAATTCCCATTGAGTAGATGGACAGACTATGTCAAGGATCTGAAATGAAGATATCACAAACGCTCCAAATTGTCCACTAACCAGGACACAGGATAGTGAAATTGAAAGGATTGTAAAGGAAACTTAGATAAGAAATCTGTGCAGAATGCTTGGCTATAGTAAATATGAACGTAGTGGCCATAGGATTTATCCATTGGCCTGGTATCCACAAAGACAAAAAAGGTCTACCCATCAAATATATGGTATGTCAGAATGCAGAACACAATTTCATAAAGCACCACTCCAGATTTGGAAGTGGCCACAAAACCATTTCCTTGGGTCCATTTTGATTAATGTGATAAAGGAGCGTTAAGCATCCTTGTATTCACTGACAGCCAAAGGAAGTGGCAGAAGTAAAACAGGTCATAGAAATAAAGCAGGTCATGTTCTATGATAGGATGCAGGATGGGTTAAGATCTATTTTTTACTACACATAAATTTCCTGAAGAAGTTGCAATAGACAGTTTGGAACATTCCAGTTTGACTGATTCATGGAGAGCAATAGAAATAAACACAATTTTTCTTCTCTTGACACCTAGTTAAGAAATATGCAATAAGCACAGTTTACCCTAATAAATATATGCTGGTGTTCCTTTGTTAATCCACAGTTGTCCAAGTGAATCACAAATTTTGTCCTTTCCAACAGCTTTCTGGTGATCAAGATTAGACTGACTGGCCTGTAGTTGCTGGGTTTATCCTTGCATCCTTTTTTGAACGAGGGTGTAGAGCTTCAAGTTCCTGGGAGTGAACATCACCAACAGCCTGTCCTGGTCAAATCACGTAGATGCCATGGCCAAGAATGCTCACCAGCACCTCTACTTCCTCAGGAGGCTAAAGAAATTCGGTTTGTCTCACCAACTTTTATCAATGCACCATAGAAAGCATCCTATCTGGATGTATCGTGGCTTGGTACAGCAACTGCTCTGCCCAGGACCGCAAGAAACCGCAGAGAGTTGTGGACGCAGCCCAGCACATCAGGGACACCAGCCTCCCCTCCTTGGACTCTGTCTTTACCTCTTGCTGTCTTGGTGAAGCAGCCAGCATAATCAAAGATCCCACCCACCCGGGTCATTTTCTCTTCTCTCCTCTTCCATCAGATAGAAGATACAGGAGCCTGAGGGCACGTACCACCAGACTTAAGGACAGCTTCTACCTCACTGTGATAAGACTATTGAACAGTTCCCTTGTACGATGAGATGGACTCTGACCCCACGATCTACCTTGTTGTGACTTTGCACCTTATTGCACTGCACTTTCTCTGTAGCTGTGACACTTTACTCTGTACTGTTATTGTTTTTACCTGTACTACATCAGTGCACTCTGTACTAACTCAATGTAACTGCACTGTGTAGTGAATTGATCTGTACGATCTGTATACAAGACAAGTTTTTCATTGTACCTCGGTACAAGTGACAATAAAAACCAATACCAATACCAATAGTTACCAAATCCTGAAGCACCATTTATATGGCAGAATCTTCCAGAGAGATTTAAAATATTTTTGCTATGTTCCCTGCCTCAATGTATCCTATAGAATATGCATCCTATATCCCCCTGCCTCCTTTTTAGTCCCCAGTTCAGCTATATTACGTCACCACTTTATGCTAGCCATTTATTATTCATAAGCATGTAGAAAGCTATTGGATTCATTTTATGTTAATTCTCAGTCTGCCCCATATTGTCCCTTCCCCTCTTACTTCCTTATTTGCTTCCTCATAGATGTTTCTCTGTTTAACCCGATTCTCACTGGTATTATCAATTTAACACCGGTCATACATCTGTTTCTCCTTCATTCTGCTGTTTACCTCTATCTTTACCCAGTAAACTTTGGTTTTGGTTGCCCTCCCTTTTCCTGGGTACCCAGACCTGTCTGATATCTTTTTAAAGGCTGCCCTTGTTTCAATTGTATTCATGTCTGCCAATTTATGATTTGAGTTTACTTTGTCCAGATTTATTTTCAAATCACTGAAATTGGCCCCCTCCAGTTAATGATTTTTATACCTCGTCTCTCCCATAGCTAATCAAAACTGGCACTATTACCATCATTGCTCCTCCACTGATACTTGCTTAACTTGACCCCAGATCCAGACCCAGCAATGTCCCTTCCTCACTGGACTGGAAATATCCTGATAAACAATATTCTCCTGAATATATTACCTAAAATTTTCCTCTCTTTATCTTTTACACTACTATCCCAGCCTCTGTTACGATAGTTGAACTTATTTTTGTACCTATTTTGTACTTCGAGCACTTCTCAGTAATTTCCCTGCTCTATAACTTTGCCACTAATTGTTGGGCTATTGAACACATCTATTTATGTAATGATACCACTATTGTTTTTTTTTCTAACCATGTAGATTCTGTCCTTGATGTTTCAAGAACATCCCTTCTCTCCAGCACCACAATATACTCCTTAATCAATCCTATTTCCCTCCTACTTTGTTACCTTCCTGGTCTTTCCCGATCTCTTTGCCCTCAGGAATATTTAGATCTCAGTCCTACCCTTATTTTGAGTCAGGTCTCCACTATGGCCACAGCATTACAATTGGATGTGGTATTTCCATTTAAAGTTCCCTAGCTTTATTTACCACTCTCAACATGTTTACGTGCCTGTATTGTAAAGCTATTTTAGACCTTTTTATGAAAGAGAAATTCACTTGTACATTTTCCAATACAGTTAGTTGCATTTGCTGTTCACAATGTGGCCTTTAGTTTGGAAAAAACAAATGCAAGTTGGAAGACTGCTTTGCAGAACACATTTGTCTAGTCTGCAAGGCTGACCTGAGCTTACAGTTTTTTGTAACTTTAACTTCCCATACCATTCCCATTCCAACCTCATTTTTGGCCTCTTCAACTGTTCCAACAACCCCCAATGTAAGCTTGAGGAACAGCATCCAATCTTTCGACAGTGCAGCCCTCAGTACTCAATGTTGAATTCAATGATTTCAGATAAACAGCCTTTCCAGTTTGTGTCAGAACTGGTCAATTCTGATGAAAGTTTATCAACCTGAAACGTTATCTCAGTTTTTCTCTCTCCATAGTTGCAGCCTTGTCCACTGAGTATTTCTGGCATTCTCTTTTATTTCAGATTTCCAGCAACTGCGGTGTTTTATATCTAATAGTGCCAGCATTGTTTTCTCTCCCCTTGACCTCATTCATTTTCTTATATTTAAACTCCCATACACTGATTAGTTGTGGTTAACAAATCTTCACCACCCTCTCTCTGCCAGCACCACCACAGCTTAGGTTATTCAGTGTCTCCTGGTCTCTACCCTCTCACCAATATTCTCTTTGTTCTCGCCAACCTTTCCTCTTCTCTGCAACTTAACCCCCATTATATTTGTAAGACTTCCTACTTCTGATGATAAGCCATCCATTTGAAATGTTAACTCTGCCTGACTGCTGAGAATTTCCAGAACTTCTTGTTATCATTCCCTATTTCGTGCATCTGCATTCTTTATTCTTTAGGGTTAGATCTTCTTGAACCCTCTCTCAATTTGCTTCCACTTAACATTGTGCTATTTGGTCTCTCCTAATCCTTTGTTCTTCTTTTCTAATGCTATAGTCTGATGCCCATTTCCCTGTCAATTCAGTTTAAATCCAGTTGCACAGCACTGAGGACCTCACCCCTTTGATCCCAGCTCCGGTAACATACAACCTGCTGTGTCTGTGTAGGTACAAATCAATCTCAATCCTTCAGGAATGTAAACCACCCCCCCTTCCTTTGACCTCACCAACTATGAATTCAACTACACAGTTGGTATATTTATTTTTGCACTTAGTTTTTATGAGGAAAGTGACACAGTTGCTGTATGCCTTTTGAACACTAGTGTAAACAACAATTTATTCTCTATAGCTGATAATGCCTGACTATTTTGGGAAATGCATCTTTGTAATTCTGAAACCACTGAACCACATAATTTATGACTGTGATTTAAAAATAGTATTAAAACATTAAGTTTGGATGTATAACTGCTTTTCCTCTGCCTCCACTCCGGGGAAAACAGACCCAGCTTCTCCATTCTCTCCTCACAACTGAAATGCTCTATCCCAGGCAACATCCTGGTGAACCTCCTTTGCACTCTTTCCAATACTATCACATCCTTCCTATAGTATGGTCACCAGTAATGCATGCAGTACTCCAGCTGAGGTTTGACCAACGTTTTATAAAGTTGGAGCATAACCTCCCTGCTTCTGTATTCACTGCCCAAACTTATGAAGGCCTGTATCCCATATGCCTTCCTAACCATGTTATCTACCTGCATCCATCTAAAGACATTGTGGACATGATCTTCAGTGTGCAATAACTCCGAGAATAAAAATTAAGTATGCTTAGGCTGATTCAATTAAAAGTAAATTACCAGTTTCCTTCAACTTAGCCCTTTCCTTTGCAGTGACTTCTCTTTCATTGTAATTATTGGAGCAATTCCACACAAGGACCTCTCAAGGAGCTCAGCACTTCCCTGTTATGTATGCTTTGCAGGAATCTCAGATTTTCTGACAGTTACATGGGAAAATGCTGGCAATTCCCTGCATTTCTGAGGAAAATCTGGCCCTTTATTTTGTTTCTGGAAAAAATGTAAAAATTTATGTAGGAGTGAACACTCGTGATGAATGGCAGCTGGAAGAGGTTGAGAATGGAACCTTCAAGTTACTAAATGGGTAACCTGGTCTGAGGAATTCAAGATTTTTGGCCCTGAAACATTGCAAGTGTTTGTTTGACCATCCGCTGTGATATTAATAGTGAACCATGATTGTTTAAGGTTGTTATTCCTTTAAAGACTATGCAGTGTGACTAAGAGTTCCCTGGCTTTCACCGTTGTTTTGGAGACAATTTCTCAGACAGCCTGGCTTTACATATATATATGTTTCATGTACCAGTCTGTACTCTCAGCAGTGGACTTGCTGGAGGTTGGGAACCCACTGAGGATATGGATGTTCACTTGGCTGAAGGTGACAATGGTGTTGAGAGGCATTTCTGAAATGTGCTAGATGGAACAGCCTAATGGACAGAGCCTGCAATTACAGTAACAGTTGACACAAGTTTGAAGGACAAATGTTGACAATTGCAATTTATAACAGGGCACGCTGATACAAAGACAAGAGCAAAAATTATAATACAAAAGATTCCTGCAATCACTGTGCAAGACTTTTCATAAAAATATTTTGGATCTCCTGTGGCATTGCTCACAGCAAATTAGAAAATACTGTATTTTATGTTTATGTAAGATTGTACAGGAGTTCCCCAGGTTGCCAATAACCTGATTTACGGAAATTTGACTTAATGCAAATTCTCCCATGTATTTTTCAAGCTAGTAGTAATATTAATAAAATGCTTCATGGTATTCATTAATGATTGGATATGGTACGTATTCTATTAGTTTAGTTATGGGTTGTATTAGGGTGATTATTCAATTAAATAAAAGAATTATAGCAAATGTATGTAGAGTGATACAAAATGGATTACTATGGAAAACTGATGTTTCTGACTTGTAGAGAAATCGGCTTATGGATAGTTCTCAGGAACAGGACCCTTATATAACCCATGGACTGCCTGTACCACATAACGCATTTATTACCAATCTTAATAGCCAAAAATAAACTTGTCTTGATCCTGTCTCTTTTCTCTGAATTTCTCTGGCTGAATGGTAGCATTCTTAGCTCTGAGTCAGAAGATTGTAGGTTCAAGTTCTGCCCCAGTGCTGAGCACCAATCTCAGCTGATACTTCACTGCCGTGCTTAGAGATATTATATTAAACTGAGGTCTCATCTTCACTCTTAAATGATCCCCCGGCACTGTTTTGAAGAAGAGCAGCCTGTGTCTTTGCCAATATTTAACCATCAGTCACAATTACTGAAACAGATCATTTATTGTGTGCAAGTTGTCTGCTGTGATTCCTGCACTGCTACATTAATTGAATGTTAAGTGTTTTGACAAGTTCTAAGGCCATTGTCTATCAAGTGCTTGGGGATCTCCATGAGACCATGAAGGGAAATATTTTACTCATACTAATTGTGCCTCTCTTTGTCTTTGTCTCTCACCATTTCCCTTTGTGGCATGGTTTTCAGATACTTTTCTCATTACAGCTTCTGTTATATTAGCCCACACGTTTTTACCCTCTTGTGTCTCTTCTCTCTCTGTCTGTTCAATATTATTTTCTTTCCCTTTTGTATGGCTCCAATTTCTCTGTGTGACTGTTAGACATTATATTGAAGGACATATTAGTTGTTTTATTATTGTAAGAAAGTGAAGAGGCAACATGTACTGACATTAAGATGGAGATATGGGAGGCACGGTCAGCTTTGCTGAATAAGGACTTGTGAGCTGTAGCTTGATTGGTATTGGTATTGGTTTATTGTTGCCACTTGTACCGAGGTACGCTGAAAGACTTGTCTTGCATACCGATCGTACAGGTCAATTCTTTACACAGTGCAGTTACATTGAGTTAGTACAGAGTGCATTGAGGTAGTATAGGTAAAAACAATAATAGTACAGAGTAAAGTGTCACAGTTACAGAGGAAGTGCAGTGCAGGTAGACAATGAGGTGCAAGGTCACAACAAGGTAGATTGTGAGGTCAAGAGTCCATCTCATCATATAAGGGAACCATTCAATAGTCTTATCACCGTGGGATAGAAACTGTCCTTGAGCCTGGTGGTAAGTGCCCTCAGGCTCCTGTGTCTTCTGCCTGATGGGAGAGGAGAGAAGGGAGAATGACCCGGGTGGGTGGGGTCTTTGATTATGTTGGCTGCCTCACCAAGGCAGCAAGAGGTAAAGACAGAGTCCATGGAGGGGAGGCTGGTTTCTGTGACATGCTGGGCTGTGTCCACAACTCTCTGCAGTTTCTTGCGGTCCTGGGCAGAGCAGTTGCCATATCAAGCTGTGATGCATCCAGATAGGATGCTTTCTGTGGTGCATCGATAAAAGTTGGTGAGTGTCAAGGGGGACATACCGAATGTCTTTAGCCTCCTGAGGAAGTAGAGGCACTGGTGAGCTTTCTTGGCCATGGCGTCTACGTAATTTGACCAGGACAGGTTATTGGTGATGTTCACTCCTAGGAACTTGAAGCTCTCAACCCTCTCGACCTCAGCACCATTGATGTAGACAAGTGCATGTACACCGCCCACTTTCCTGAAGTCAATGACCAGCTCTTTTCTTTTGTTGACATTGAGGGAAAGGTTGCTGACATTGAGGGAAAGGTTTTTGTCATGACACTATGTCACTAAGCTCTCTATCTCCTTCCTGTACACCGACTCATCATTATTTGAGATACGGCCTACTATGGTGGTATCATCTGCAAACTTGTAGATGGAATTAGAGCAGAATCTGGCCACACAGTCATGAGTATATAGGGAGTAGAGTAGAGGGCTGAGGACACAGCCTTGTGGGGCACCAGTGTTGAGAATAATCGTGCTGGAGGTGTTGCTGCCTATCCTCACTGATTGTGGTGGTCAGAAAGTCAAGGATCCAGCTGCAGAGGGATGTGTTGAGTTCCAGGTCTCGGAGATTGGTGACGAGTTTGCTTGGAATTATAGTATTGAAGGTGGAGCTGTAGTCAATAAACAATAGTCTAACGCAGGTGTCTTTACTGTCCAGATGCTCCAGAGCTGAGTGTAGGGCCAGGGAGATGGCATCTGCCATAGACCTGTTTCAGCGATATGCGAATTGCAGTGGGTCAAGGTTGTCTGGGAGGCTGGAGCTGATGTGTGTCATGACCAGCCTCTCAAAGCACAAAGATGTCAGAGCTACTGGTCTGTAGCCATTAAGGCATGTTACCTTGCTTTTCTTCGGTACCAGAATGATAGTGGTCTTCTTAAAACAGGAGGGAACCTGAGATTGAAGCAGGGAGAGGCTAAATATGTCTGCAAATACTCCCACCAGCTCAGCTCAGATTGACTCCATGGTACTGGGAAGCTAAGAATGGGACACCCTAAATGGTGCAAGGTAGGGTTAGGGAGAAGAGTTATGGAAGTACAGGGGTTAGTGCACTAAAAGGGGCTTGGATACACTGGATGTAGAAGGAAGGAGGAGGGGGAATAGTAGTTTTTTGAGTTAATGAAAACATCAAGGGATAGGATGGCGGCTGGAGGGAATATTGGAACCTTGAGGAAGAAATGTGGGCATAGCAGCAATCCAAGACACATGGTGAAGCTTGTGTATTGAAAGGTTAAGGTTCTGATCCAGGGCTGTGGGCAGAAACAGTCCCATAAATGGGAACAGATCCCAAGTGAGAGTACAACGTGGCAGATTCATTGGCAGTGGTGAGAAGCAGAAACAACAGCCAAGAGACACAGAAGAGGCAGTGGAGTCTTTCAGATGGGAAGAATGTTGGGAATGCCAGAAGGGAACACACTTAGAATGCAGGCAAAGCATCCCTCTGAGCAACATCCTGAAAGATAATTTGTTGTAAATTCTCAAGTCAGTCTTCACACGCAGCTCATTCAAGCAATCACATTTCCAATCTTAATAACAAATGTCTCTGTAAACTTTCCAATTTTGTAGTTAGTAAACTTCTTTTTGAATTAAATCCCAGAGAGAAACACTCACGTTATGATACTCATATTGAATGATACTGTATAGGTGCTGATTAAACTATATATTTTGTTCTATTTCTTCACTTTGTTCCTCTTCCTATGCTCAATGATTCAACAATTCCTTTTCTTCTTTATGTCTCTCTTCCTTCACTTTCTCCTCCTGGTCTTTGTCCTCAATGGAGACCATAATGTGACGATATAACCGAGCAGATTAGTAGCTGTAGAAGTGGAAGGTCAAAGGCCAGCCGGTTGGTAAGTTGCAAGTGTAGTTGTGAGTGGGTTGAGAGAGTCCTTTGCTGGCAGATATTGAAGGAAACAGGATTGGATGTTGAATGGGGAAAGCGAAGGATGGAGAGCAATATAAGGAAATGGTCCCTTATGTTTGCACTAATATAACAAAGCCACATAAATTGGTATGATCAAGGGGATGATTCTGAACATGGGTTGCGTAGTTTATACAGAGGAAGAGGTTAAAGGAAAATAGGAGAGTAGTGAATTCAGAGGAGAAAAAGCATGGTGAACTGCGATGCAGCTTGAAATTACTGAATTATAAGCCACTTGGTGCAGAGGAAAGTAGTGAAGTTACCATGGTGAGAAATTTTGGTTGTACTTGGGTGAGGAATATAGTATGAGAATTTTGATCTGGAGATGACCATTGGGAAATCAGGGAATACCTGAAGCTGGGTAGGAATTTAGAAGGATAGAGCACCCGAGAAGGTCCAGAAAGAGAAAAGAGGTACAGAGGTACAGAAAAAAAGTGGAAATAGAAGACTAAAGTCAAAATAGTTCAGATGATGGAAATTTGAAATTAAAATAGAACATGCTGGAAGTACTCAGCAGGTTTGCGAGCATCTGTGTAAAGAGAAACAGAGTTAAATCTGCCTTACCTACATCTATATTTCCAGCACCCCCTGATTTTGTTTTAGATTTCAACCATCTGTGATGTTTTGCTCTTTGAGTGGAATGGAATTTGTTTAGTGATCCACATGGAAATTTCTTTTTGAAACCAACAATAATTTGTTTTTTATAGAACCTGTAATTAAACATCCCTGTGATTTTACATTGGAGATCATTTGCTCTTAGTGGAGAGGGAAAGTTAGGAAGCATAAGTCAAAGTATAGATTAAGAGGAGACTTTTAAAAGCATAGAGAGAAGTACCAAGATCATATTTAGGGAAGCAGCTCCATAGAGTAGAGCCAACATGGGTTAGAGTTTTACTGGCAATAGATGGATGTAAGAAAGCATAAAGCAGCCCAGGATACTGATCATAGAATCGAAGAAATAGCTCAATTTGTTCTTGTTGATTGTGATGCCTATTTATGCTAGTCCCATTTGCCCACACTGGGTGCATGTCCCTCTCCACTTTTCCTGTCCAAATACCTGTTCAAAAGGCTTTTAAACATTACAACTGTATCTGCCTCCACCACCTCCACTGGCAGCTCATTCCAGATATCTGCCATCCTCTGCGTGAAAAACTTACCCCTCAGATTTCCTTTAAATTTCTCCCTGCTCACCTTAAACCTGTGCCACCTAGATCTAAACTCTCCTGCCCTGGGAAAAAGACTTTGGTTATCTATTCTATCTATGTGCCTCATCATTTTATAAACCTCTATTAGGTCACCCCTCAGCCTCCAACTTTCAGTGAGAATAAACCCAGCCTATCCAATCTCTCTTTATAACTACAGCCCTCCATTCCAGGCAACATCCTGGTTAATCTCTTCTGCACTCTCTCCACTGCTACCACATTCTTCCTGTATGTGGTGATCAGAACTGTACACAATGCTGTAAGTGCGATCTGACCAATGTTTTGTACAATTGCAACATGATGTCCCAACTCTTATACTCAATGCCTCAGCCTGTGAAGGCAAGCATACCAAATGCCTTTTTCACTGCCCTATCAACCTGTGTTGCCACTTCCACAGAGCTATGGACTTGCACCCAAGGAAACTTTGAATATCAATGCTCCTAAGGTCCCTGCCATTTATCCTATATGTCCCTCCAGATTTTGTGCAAAATGCATTACCTCACACTTGTCTGATATGAAATCATTGAGTGGAATGTATGAAGAACTGGGTGGGTTTATTGATGAGATTTGGCATTGGATGGGTTAATTGAAGAGATCTGCAAACAAGGATAAATGTTTGGATTGAATTCACTGGGGGTTAGAAAACCAATAGAGAAGGTTCCATAACATTGTGCAAGGAATGGAAACGAGACAAGCCTACAAAAGATGACAGTTTCGAGGCAGAGGAAAAGGTGACTCTGGAGGAGGTGAATGGCATGAACCCGGGTTTTATCTGGTTCCACATAAATGAAAATATAAAAAAAACCTAGTTATTTCTCTGTGAATGACATGATTGGCCCAAAAAATTTCATATGAGCACCTAAATCAAGCATTAACGCCTGGATTTTCATACTTAAGTTATATTTAAGTTATTGCCCCTAACGTGTGTCACCCTGGACACTTGGACATTTCTGCCTTTCATTTTGGCAGTAAGTCCAGTTCTGGAGGGGTCAGGTGCAGAAGGCAATGCCCCAAAATATGATCTCCAGCTGCACAAATCTTTCATTGAAAAAATGATCCTGATGGAGACCAATTTCACTTGTAATGTCAAAGTACAATAGAAAGAATACAAGTTAAAATGGATTGGTAAAAGAATCTTCAACCAGAAGTGCTGAATCCTTTAACTAATCCACCTCAGCCTTCTCCGAGTTCTCCATCAACAAATAATCTGCTCTTCAGCCAATTCAATTCACTCCTCATGATATCAAGAAAACTACTGAGAGCATCGTGTACAGAAAAGTCAATTGGACTTGAGAACATCCTGGCTGAAAAGAAGACATGCTGTAGAATGAACCACACTTCTAGTCACTCAGAACAAAACTGTGTGCTTGTTTGGCACTCAGAACTCGAACATAATCATTCTCTTCTTCTATCAACATTCTCTTCTTCTTTCAACTTAACCCCTTGGCTGCAGAGCTTGGCATCAACAAATTGCACTGCAGAAGCTTGGAAATGTTTCTTAGACAGCACCTGTAGCTACTACAACCTAGAAGGACAAGGCAGCAGGTGTAAGGGATACCATCATCACATTTCCCTCCAAGTAACACATTATATTGACTTGGAAACACATTAACATTCCTTCATCATAACTGGGTTTAAATGCTAGAATTCCATTCCTGACAGCACCACCACCTTCTCAAATGAAGTTAGGGGTAGATTTGCCAATAATTCCCTCATTCTATAAGTGAATTAAAAAGCACCACCAGTAACTGGTAGGTTCATGTGTTAATTCATTTACCAAGTCCATTCCAAGTCAGATGTGTTCACGTGCACCTTAGATCACATTTTCAAACCCTAGTTGGCCTGATAGCACCCAACAAAGAAGGCTCTGGTTGCTTCAGTTTAATAAGCGCTCATCTTTCAATTATAGTAATTTTGCAGCAACCCTAAAATAATTAAATTATCCAGTAATATTGTAAAAATAGAGAAGTACATTTTACTTTTGTAAAAAAAGTAACTCATTAAAAAGAATTTTCAGTTGAATACTTTTCTTTATCTAAGATCCTTTGTTATAACATATCAGATTATGCTATAAAAACAGACTGGCCCAGAATTTCCTCTAAGGTGCTTACTGTCCAAAGTCACTGGTCACCTACCAACAAAATCCACTCTCACCAGTAGTGAGCTTCTGCAAGAAAGCTGGATCCAACTTGATCCATGGAGACACAAGAGACTGCAGATTCTGGAATCAGAAGCAACAAACAATCTGTTGGGGCAACTTGGTCACAAGATCACAAGATCACAAGATAAGGGAGCAGAAGCAGGCCATTCGGCCCATCGAGTCTGCTCCAAGGAAAAGGGAAAAAGAAATGGGGTGGGAAAAAAAGAGAGAGAAAAAAAAAAACTATTCTAATCCCATTTGCCAGCCTTATCCCCATATCCCTTGATACCCTGACTATTTAGATATCTGTCTATCTCCTCCTTGAACACCCCCACTGATCTGGCCTCCACTGCTGTGCGTGGCAAGGAGTTCCACAATTTCACCACCCTCTGGGTAAAGAAACTTCTCCTCATCTCTGTCTTGAAACTGTACCCTCTAATTCTAAGATTGTGCCCTCTGGTCCTGGACACGCCCACCAAGGGAAACAGCCTAGCCACATCTACTCTATCCTTACCTGTCAACATTTTAAATGTCGCTACGAGGTCCCCTCTCATCCTTCTGTACTCCAGCGAGTACAGTCCAAGAGCCGACAAACGCTCATCGTACTTAAGCCCTTTCATTCCTGGAATCATTCTCGTAAATCTCCTCTGAACCCTCTCCAACGTCAACACATCCTTCCTAAGATGCGGGGCCCAAAACTGCGCACAGTATTCCAAATGAGGCCTCACTAGCGCCCCGTAGAGCCTCATCAACACTTCCTTACTTTTATACACTATACCTCTCGAGATGAATGCCAACATAGCATTCGCTTTCTTAACCACCGATCCAACCTGGTGGTTAACTTTTAAGGTATCTTGTATAAGTACCCCCAAGTCCCTTTGTACTACCGCACTATCAATCTTCTCTCCTTCTAGATAATAATCTACCCGCTTATTTCTACTTCCAAAGTGTACAACTGCACATTTCTCAACATTGAATCTCATCTGCCATTTTCTTGCCCATTCTCCTAAACTGTCTAGGTCCCTCTGCATTCTTTCTATTTCCTCTATGCTCCCTACTCCTCCACTTATCTTGGTGTCATCCGCAAACTTAGCCACACAACCATTTATTCCATCATCCAAATCATTGATGTACAAGGTAAAAAGGAGAGGCCCCAACACCGACCCCTGCGGCACACCACTAGTAACCGGTAACCAACCAGAACGAGATCCTTTTATTTCCACCCTTTGCTTCCTGCCAACCAGCCAATTCTCCACCCATTTTGCTACCCTGCCCATAATTCCATGACCTCTCATCTTATTAATCAGTCTCTTGTGAGGCACCTTATCAAAGGCCTTTTGAAAGTCTAAATACACAACATCTACCGCCTCTCCCTTATCCACCCTACCTGTGATTTCTTCAAAAAACTCCAATAGGTTGGTCAGACAGGACCTCCCCTTCACAAAACCATGTTGACTAGGTCCTATCTTGCCTTGCGCCTCTAGGTATTCGGTAACCTCCTCCTTGAGGATAGACTCCAATAATTTTCCCACCACTGACGTCAGACTAATAGGTCTGTAATTGCCTTTGTGCTGCCTCCCACCTTTCTTATATAACGGAACTACATTCGCTACCCTCCAGTCCTCCGGAACCATGCCAGAATCTATCGATTCCTGAAAAATAATCGCCAACGCCTCCGCTATCTCCACAGCCACCTCCTTCAGAACCCGGGGATGCACCTCATCCGGTCCGGGAGACTTATCAGCCTTAAGCCCCTTTAGTTTTCCAAGCACCTTCTCCCTATTAATCTCAATTGAACTCAGCTCCAATTCGTGAGACTCCTGACTAACGGGCACATTGCTTATGTCCTCCACGGTGAAGACCGATGCAAAATATTCATTCAATTCCCTTGCCATCTCACTATCATCCATTATAATACCTCCTGCACCGTTATCAATTGGTCCTATGTCAACCCGTGTCTCTCTTTTATTCCTTATGTATTTAAAAAAACTCTTAGAATCCTTCCGAATGTTGTCCGCCAGCTTCCTTTCGTAACTCATCTTTGCTTTCCTAATGACCTTCTTAGTTTCTCTCTGCAGATTTTTAAAATCGTTCCAATCTTCTGTTTTCCCACTAATTTTTGCTACTTTGTACGCCGCCCCTTTTGCTTTTATTTTATCCTTCACCTCCCTCGTTATCCACATCTGTGCCTTTTTTCCATTCAAAACCTTCTTTTTTCTTGGAATATATCTGTCCTGCATTGTCCTTATTTCCTGTAGAAATTTCTTCCATTTTTCCTCTGCCGTCCCTCCAGCTAACTTACTCCTCCAATCAATTTGGGCCAACTCATCTCTCATAACTTTGTAATTTCCCTTATTCCACTGAAATATCGATACACCAGTTATCAGCTTCTCCTTCTCAAACTTGAAACTAAACTCAATCATATTGTGATCACTTGTTCCCAGTGGTTCCTTTACCTTTAGTTCCCTAATCACCTCGGGTTCACTACACAGCACCCAATCCAAAACAGCCGATCCCTGGTGGGCTCCTCAATAAGTTGCTCCAGAAAAACATCCCTTAGACATTCCACAAACTCACTCTCCTGAGTACTACCGCCTTGCTGCATTTCCCAGTCCACCTTCATGTTAAAATCCCCCATAATTATCTTCACATTGTCACTCTGACATGCTTTTTCTATCTCAATCTGCAACTTATGGTCCACTTCCTGACTGCTGTTCGGGGGCCTATATATGACTGCTATTATTGTTCTTTTACCCTTGCTATTTCTCAGCTCCACCCATAAGGATTCCACCTCCTCTGACCCAATGTCCTTCCTTTCTATTGATTTTATATCGCTACTAACCATCATGGCCACACCTCCCCCTCTGCCTACCCTCCTATCCTTCCTATATACTGTATACCCCTTGACATTCAGTTCCCAATCACATCCATCATGAAGCCACGACTCAGTGATTGCAACGATGTCATATTTATTAACCTGTAGTTGTGCCACTAGGTCATCTACTTTATTCCCTGATGCTACGTGCATTTAAATATAGTATGTTTAGACTGGTATCTGCTATTGATTTTATTGTACCTCTATTGATCAGCAGATTATCCTGACTTTCTACCTGTCCATCCTTCTTACTATCTTCGCTACCTACTATCTTAGACATGTTCGTGTAGACCTCATCCCCTATCCTAACATTCGGTAATCCGAACATCCTCATCCCCGATCCTAACATTCTGTATCCTAACATCCGGATTTGTTGTACTTCTATTATTCAGTAAATTATCCTGACTTATCAACCTGCCTGTCATTCTTGCCATCCTCAATGGATTCGTTTCTATACACTTTCTCCCTCACCTTAGCATCTTGTAACCTAGCATCCTGGTTACCATCCCCCTGCCAGATCAGTTTAAACCCTCCCCTACAACTAAATTAAACATTCCCGCCAGGATATTGGACCCTTTGGAGTTTAGATGCAACCCATCCTTAGCAAATAGGTCTTGCCTCCCCCAAAAAAGGTCCCAGGTATCCAAGAATCTGAAGCCCTGCCCCTTGCACCAGTCACTCAGCCACGCATTTAACTGCCAGAGCTTTCTATTCTTCCTGTCATTGATACGCGATACTTGGTGGGTCGAGCAGCATCTGTGGGGGGAGAGGAATTGTCAACCCATCAGGACCCATGCAGGGTTTCGACCTGAAACATCAACAATTCCTCTCCCCACCAGCCCCTATACTGATGCTGCTACACCAGCTGAGTTCCTCCAGCAGGTTATTTGTTGCTCCAACTTGATCAATGCCTTGTTGATTGGCAATCCTACTGGAATGCTTTGACAGCTGGCTAAGCCATGCCCCAGACTGAACCAGTTGTCAACGAGCTTGAATGTTCATGAATGATAACTACATATACTACAAAAATGTTTTATTAAAAATTAAAAAGTAAATTATATTGAAACATAAACACCAGAAAATACAAAAAACAATTAAATACATTTTAATTAACTTATGTAAGTCAAGGATGCAAATTACCTTGCTCCTTTGGAGCCATTCCTCTCCATGGAAATGAATGGAACCATTGAATCAGTTTGTCGAGCAGATTCAAGCTCTTTGACAACCGGTCCATGTTCAAAGACTCAGCTGCCAGTCTAGGTGAATATGTTAACACCATCATGGACTTTATCAGCAAGTGTGTTGAGGACTATGTACCAAAGAGGACAATCCGGGTGTTCCCAAACCAGAAACCCTGGATGAACCGGGAGAGCCACTCCCCACTGCAGCTTTCAAATCAGGTGACCCTGACCTTTACAAGAAATTGAGATGTGACCTCCATAAAGCTATCAGAGATGTCAAGAGACAATACCAGTCCAAAATCAAGTCCCAGACCAGCCGTCAGTTGTGGCAGGGCTTGCATGCTATAATGGACTACAAAATGAAGTCGGGCAGCATCGGCAACGACAGTACATCCCTTCCCAGTGAGCTCAATGCATTCTATGCATGTTTTGAACAGAAGGGGATTGGTATGTCACCACCCACCCTGACAGCTTCCAATGCACTTGAACCCAGAGTCACCATTGAGGTTGCAAGATCAGTCTTCCGGAGAGTGAACCCATGGAAAGCATCTGGCCCGGATGGAGTTCCTGGCTGTGTCCTTAGATCCTGTACAGATCAGCTGGCGGGAGTATTTGCAGACATTTTCAACCTCTCCCTGCTTCAATCTGAAGTTCCCACCTGCTTTTAGAAGACCACTATCGTCCCAGTACCTAAGAAAAACAAAGTTATGTGCCTTAATGATTACCGCCCGGTGGTTCTGACGTCCACCATCATGAAGTGCTTTGAGAGGCTGGTCATGACACGCATCAACTCCAGCCTCTCAGAAAACCTCAACCCCCTGCAATTCGCCTACTGCCGAAACAGGCCTATGGTGGACACTATCTCCCTGGCCCTACACTCCTCTCTGGAGCATCTGGACAGAAAAGACACCTATGTTAGGTTATTGTTTATTGACTACAGTTCCACCTTCAATACTATAATTCCAAGCAAACTCATCACCAAACCCCGAGACCAGGGACTCAACACCTCCCTCTGCAACTGGATCCTTGACTTTCTGACCAATGGACTGCAATCAGTAAGGATCGGCAGCCACACCTCTGGCATTCTCAATACAGGTGCCCCACAAGGCTGTGTCCTCAGCCCTCTACTCTACTCCCTATACACTCATGACAGCATGTCCAGATTCTGCTCTAACTCCATCAACAAGTTTGCAGATGATACCACCGTAGTAGGCCGTATCTCAAATAACAATGAGTCAGAGTACAGGAAGGAGATAGAGAGCTTAGTGACATGGTGTCATGACAACAACCTTTCCCTCAATGTCAGCAAAACAAAAGAGCTGGTCATTGACTTCAGGAAGGGGGGTAGTGTACATGCTCCTGTCTACATCAACAGTGCTGTGGTCAAGAAAGTTGAGAGTTTCATGTTCCTACGAGTGAACATCACCAATAGCCTGTCCTGGTCCAACCACATAGACGCCATGGCCAAGAAAGCTCACCAGTACCTCTACTTCCTCAGGAGGCTAAAGAAATTTGGCTTGACCTCTTTGACACTCACCAATTTTTATTGATGCACCATAGAAAGCATCCTATCTGGATGCATCATGGCTTGGTACGGCAACTGCTCTGCCCAGGACCGCAAGGAACTGCAGAGAGTTGTGGACACAGCCCAGCGCATCACAGGAACCAGCCTCCCCTCCATGGACTCTGTCTATACTTCTTGCTGCCTCAGAAAAGCAGCTGGCATAATCAAAGACCCCACCCACCCCAGATGTTCCCTCTTCCCCCACCCATCAGGCAGAAGATACAAAAGCCTGAAAGCACATACCACCAGGCTCAAGGACAGCTTTTATCCCGCTGTTATAAGACTATTGAATGGTTTCCTAGTATGATATGATGAACTCTTGACTTCACAAATCTATCTTGCTATGACCTTGCACCATATTGTCTACCTGCACTGCACCTTCTCTGTAGCTGTGGCACTTTATTCTGCATTCCGTTATTGTTTTACCTTGTACTACCTCAATGCACTGTGTAATAAATTGATATGTATGAATGGTATGCAAGACAAGTTTTTCACTGTACCCAGTAACTAAACCAATTCCAAATTGCCCATGGTAAACGATGGGAAATCTGTGCACTCCTCTGCAGGACTCCATGGGCATACTCAGATTGATAGCACTGATGATTTGCAGAGATTTGGGAGTTCCATGTTTATGCATTCTTTCATTGGAGTCTTCTAGAACAAGCTTTTTAGTGGAAGTTTTGGGTTAATATTTCCCTTATCTAAAATAAAAAATACTGAAAGCATTCAACAAGTTAGGCAGTGTCTGCAGAAAGTGAAAAATGGAGTAAATGTTTAGGGTTGATAGCTTTTCATTTGATCAAAGGTCATTGATCTGAAATGTTGACTGCGTTTACCTCTCCATGCTTCACTTCTCTTCCAGCCTGCAATCCAATTACTTTCGTATTTTTTTGAAGGTTCCACTGGTTGTTTAATAAAGTTACAAAATGCATCTGGCAGAGTCTTGGCTTTCAGTCAGGACCCTCTGATATTTAAAAGGTTCATTATAGGAGAAATTATGAAGCTAGAATCAATTCATGTTTTATTAGGAAATTTAACTTGCCAATAGACTACGTCAATAAATTTTTGAATTGATACTTGTAGGTAATGTTGTAAAAAAATAAAAGCATTGCAATTGTATTGAAGTTCTGCTGGTCTCCCACTACCTTTGCTGGAAAGATGATGGAATCCTTAAGATAAGTGGAGGCAAAGAAAGGTTTTAGCAGTTCCTAGATTTTCAATGGTTTAGAGCTGCAAGTTAAAACAGGAGACTAGTGACACTGCTGTAGAATTTTACAGCCAAAAATAATAGTACTGCTCAATATGTTATTTGAACTGTCATATTGCTTCTGTAAGGATAGCTCAAACCACGTGATGAAAACAATAATGCAAACTTGGAAAAGAATACTTATTGGTTTACTGAGAAAAATATTTTAGTTCGTGTGGATGAAGCCAGGAAAGAACAGTTCATCTGGAACCAGCAACAGAACTTTGATGTAAATTGATAGTATTCTTTCAAAAATGCAGAGGAGAATAATGGATAATAGCCCCTTTTGTGCAGGTAGTAAATGTATTAACTACTCATTATATATGTACGGTGTTTGTATGTGATTCCTGAACTGTATGTTTTGATCTTTAGAACAGAAAAACAATTGACGCTATGAAAAAAAAACTTGGAAAACATAACATCCTGAAAATTAGATTGAAGCAACATGTGCCAGTATTAATATGGTTTGACAACGTGGCAGTATTGTTAGGGATTTCATTCCCTTAAATAGGCAGCATTCACTTTTGCTTTCTTGGTTTGCATAGCTCAATTTAAATAACTTAAGGACTTTTCCATAAACAAATGCAACTTAGTAATTAATTATTTCTGGTGCATTTTTTTTAAACCAAAGCATAAACAGAGCAATTGCTCTCAAGTGCAAACAAATTACAGTCGAATTCTGATTGGCATTAATTGACGCTTGCATTGGTCTAAACAATGCTTATTGGAATTATTTTATATTGGACTTCTGTTTGTTTATAGAGTCATAGCATTGTACAGCATAGAAACAGGCTCCTCTGTCCACAGCGTCTATGCTGACCATCATGCCTATCCAAACTTATTCCACTTGCCTGCATTAATTCCATGTCCCTCCATGCCCCGCTAATTCAAGTACCTATCCAGATGCCTCTTAAATGTTGTTACTGCTCTTGCCTCCATCACCTCCTCTGGCAGCTCATTCTAGGTACCATATTTCACACCATACTCATGTGAAATATCTCTCCCTCAGACTCCCTTTAAACCTTCTCCTCATCTTAAACCTATCTGCCCTAGTTTTAGACACCCCTACCATGGGAAACAAACTCTGGGTATCTAGCCTGTTTATGCCTCTATCATGTCCCCTCTCAGCCTCCTTCCCTCTGTGGAAAACAGACCCAGCCTACCTAATCTCTCCTTATAACTCAAGCCCGCCAATTCAGGTAACATCCTTGTGAATCCTTTATGCACCCTCTCTAGCTTAATTACATCTTTTCTGTAGTTTGGCAACCAGAACTGCATTCAATACTCCAAGTGTGACCTAACCAACATTCTACAGTAACATGGCATCCCAACTCAGTGCCTCAGCTGATGAAGGCAAGCATGGCGTTCGCCTTTTTCACCACCTTGTCTACCAGGGTATGACTTTCACAATGAATAGTAGAGCCCTGGGGGGTGTTGTAGAACAGACTGACCTAGGAGTACAAGGACATAGTTCCCTGAAACTGGCATCATAGGAAGACAGGGTGGGGAAACCGGCTCTTGGCATGCTGGTCTTCATCAGTCAGGGCATTGAGTATTGGGATTTTACTTTGCAGTTGGACAAGATGTTGGTGAGGCCGTACTCGGACTATTGTGTTCAGTTTTGGCCACCCTGCTATAGGAAAGATGCCGTTAAGCTGAAAATAGTGCAGAAAAGATTTACGAGGATGTTGTCAGGACTCGAGGGACTGGGTTATAGGGAGGGGTTGAGCAGACTAGGAATTTATTCCTTGGAGCGTAGGAGACTGAGGGATGATCTTATAGAGGCGTAGGAAATCATGGGGGGCATAGAAATGAATGTGCACAGTCTTTTTCCCAGGGTTGGGGAATCAAGAACTAGAGAGCATAGATTTGAGGTGAGAGGGGAAAAGTTTAATAGGTACTTGAGGGGCAACTTTTTCACACAGAAGACAGTACATACTGTATATGGAATGAGCTGCCAGAAGAAGTGGTTGAGGCAAGTACAATAACAACAGTTACAACATTTGGACATGTAAATGGATAGGAAATGTTTAGAGGAATATAGGTCAAACAAGGACAAATGGGACTAGCTTAGATGGGCATCTTGGTTGGCATGGACAAGTTAGGCTGTGCTACTTCCATGCTGTATGACTCTATCACTCTATGGATCTACTTGTGTTGACACTTTCAGGGAACTATGTACTTGCACACAGTCTAATTGTAAAGCTGTCACAATTTAGACCTTATGGCATAGCTGCCTCAATTGTCATTAAAACTTGTTTGTATCACATTTATAAAATCTACAGAGTAAGGTTAATTATAATATTGATATCTTTAATTGCTGGAACACAGGAAGAAGACTAGAAAATAGAAGCAGGAGTAGGCCACCTGGTCCCTCAAGCTTGCCCCACCATTCAATATATTCATGGCTGATCTATCCCAGGCTTCAACTCTTCCTCGTGCTAGATCCCCACAGCCCTCATTTCCCTGGTCTTTCAAAAATGTATCTACCAGTTTTTAATGTTTCTAATTATCTAGCCTCTACTACTTTCTGTGATTCACTACCCTCTGTGAGAAGAAATTTCTATGTACCTCAGTTTAAAATGAGTGGCCTGTTATTTTGTAACTATGCCCCCTTGTTCGAGATTTCCCACTAGTGAAAACATCTCAACATCTACCCTGTTATTCCCCATTTGGATCTTATATGTTTCAATGAGATCACCCCTCATTCTTCTGACCTACAATGCAGACCTTACCTGTTAAGTCTCTCTTGATAAAACAATTCACTCATCCCAGGAATTAGCCTGGTGAATCTCCTTTGGACTGCCTCCAATGATACTATATCC
This sequence comes from Pristis pectinata, assembly GCF_009764475.1. Lineage (NCBI taxonomy): Eukaryota > Metazoa > Chordata > Chondrichthyes > Rhinopristiformes > Pristidae > Pristis > Pristis pectinata. The sequence continues at coordinate 34,488,922 of NC_067412.1, read as the reverse complement.
TTTCTTAGATGAGGAGATATACCAATCAGATATAAACGTGTCCACAAATATAAACAAATGTTATTATTTGTGTAACTTCCTTTTTATGCTGATCAATGGACTTTAGTAGACAATGCAGCAAAGTAACTAATCTTTATTAATGTTAATCTCTTAGACAATCCAAAATCTCCTTAAATTGCAGGAATAAGTTAGCTTACTTCAGCTCTTTATCATATTGGAAATTTCTTAATTGAGTTTTTTTTTCAAAAATTTCTCATAAAATTTAGTTTAAATAGGTTATTAACAATATTGGCTTGAGGCATTTACAATATCATCAAAGTATCCTGATAATGACGTTTTGCTCTGGGATACTGTTAAATGAGTGCTTAATATATTTGCATAAAATTCCTCTGAGTAGTTTTTAATGAATTTTTGTAAGTGATTTGGATGAAACTGCAGGTGGGTTGATTAGTAAGTTTGCAGCCAACATGAAAGTGTGGATAGTGAGGAAGGTTGCCAAAGGATTCAGCAAGATATAGGTCAGTTGGGCAGAGAAATGGCAGATGGAGTTTAATGTGAGCAAGTGTGAGGTGTTGCATTTTGGGAGGTCAAATGTAAGGGAAAAGTATACAGTAAATGGTAGAGCATTGAAGTACAGAGGGATCTTGAGTGCAAGTCCATAGATCCCTGGAAGTGGCAACACAAATAGATAGGTGGTAAAGAAGGTATACAGCATCCTTGCCTTCAGTCAGGATGTTGAGTATAAAAGTCAGGAAGTCATTTTGCAGCTGTATAAAACTTTGGGCCATATATGAAGTATTGTATGCAGTTCTGGTCACCACTTTACAGGAAGGATGTGGAGGTTTTGGAGACGGTGCAGAAGAGGTTCACTAGGATGTTGCCTGGATTAGAGAGTATTAGCTGTAAAGGAGAGGTTGGACAAACTTGGATTATTTTCTGTGGAGTGGCAGAGGTTCAGGGGAAACCCGAACGAAGTATATAAAATTGTGAGAGGTATAGATAGGGTAGATGGGGTCTTTTTCCTAGGGTGGAAATATCAAATACTAGACAGCATAGCTTTAAGGTAAAAGGGGGAAAGTTTAAAGGAGGTTTATAAAGTGAGTTTTTTACACAGAGAATGGTAGGTGTCTGGATCATGCTGCCAGAGAAAGTGGTAGAAGCAGAAATGATAGTGATGTTTCAAAGGCAATTATACAGGTTCATGACAGGCAGGGAATGGAGGGATATTGACCATGTGCAGGCAGATAGGATTATTTTGGATGGGCATTATGGTTGGCACAGACACTGTGGGCTGATGGGCCTGTCCCCGTGCGGTACTGTTCTATGTTCTTAACCTACTTACATTTACAGGCTAAAATATGAGGGGAATTTCACAAGACTTTGTTAAGTATTTAAGCGTTCTTATATTAGGTTTCTTCGTTATATCTAATGGCTGCTAAATATTCATCAGAATCTTCCAACAATACAAGACTTTCAAGGAAGGCATGTGGATGAAATTAGATTTATTTCCTGTAGATAGAAACATGCTTCTTGTTGGCACCTCACAAGTACCAGCAGAAATAATATTGCATTTTAGAGTAAGAACCAAGACAGCAAACGCCAGGCACTCCCAATGGGCGAGGGAACATCTGTGTCTTTAATAGATTTAGAAATGTGCCTTTTGACAACTCCTAATCTCTTCATTCCTTCTCATTTCTCCTTATGACATAGAAAGAGGTTACTTAGCCCTTCAAATCTGTTCTTGCTCCCAGAGCAATCCCATTCCCCTGCTTTCCTCCTCTCCTGCTTCATTTCATTTCATTCTGAACGCAGTGCTTTATTATAGTTTAATCTCAAAATAGTCTATCAAACCTGCTGTCAAAGTGGATAATGTTATTTTATGGTGGAGAGATTCTAATATGTCATGTTGGAATATGAATTAATAGCACAACTGGATGACAAAGCAACCGCTGAACACCAAACCATCATGTCCCAGATGTTATTACTCTCAGTTTTTCTAGAGATCTTCCTGCTGTCATGACCTCCAACCTCATGGATCCTCAAAACCTATGTGGTCTGTTTCTACCTCCTATCCAATATGTACTAAATGGACCATTATTGATCAAGATGTCACTCCAGCCTGTTGCTGTCTCACTAACCATCTTTCATTTTTGCTTCATTATTCTTCGCTCATTTGTCTAGTCTCTATCCAGTCAGGTATGTGACTACTGCCACTCTCTGGGGTCTTGTTATTCTCTCCTTTTCTTTTTAGCATGGATATTCAGTCTCTCCACATTCCTTAACCATTGCCAAGATACGAAGGCCTTCTGTTTGCAGCTCAAAAGTAGCCCAAACCTTATACCCAACATCACCTCTCTTCTGCCTGACTAAACATGCTCTCACATTGCACAATCATTCCTTTAACTCCACTCAGTTCCTTCAGATATAAGTTGTAGCCATGGAAATCCAACAGCTTTCAGGAATGCCTGTATTCTTGTAGAATATATCGACCAATGTTCATCCAAACTCCTTTCCCACTATATTAAATACTTCTTTGACACTGCTTTGTCACTTTGAAGGTTATTAATCTTGCTTCACATTTCATCTCTGGCCCTTCAGTCTGTTCCCACAATTCTCTACCTCAAGAGGGGAACATCTTTTCTAAGCCTACTGGCTCCCACGCCGACCTGGAGGACATCTTTTCCAAAATAAAAGGGATGCAAAGCACTCATCAGGTCAGACAACATCAGTGGGGAAACAGAGTCAATGTTTCGGGTTAAGAGCCTTCATTGGAACCGGAAAAGTGAGATAAAACATTTATTAAAGTTGTAGAGAGGGGAAGGTGGAGAGAAGAGGGAATATCCATGAATAGATGCAGACTATAATTGTTAAGGTAACAATTGCTTTGAAAACTAACAGTTGGAGACAGAAAAGAGAAACAAATTGAAACAGAAGTGTACAACTACATCTGTGGAAAGAGAGAAAGATGGAATGGCTATCCAAGATTGTTAAATTCCCTATCAAGTCTCAAAGACTTCAACATTCCCAGACACAAGATGAGGTGTGGTTCCTCAAGCTTATATTAGGCATTGTCTGAACAATGTAAGAGGGTGAAATCAAGAGGTTAGAGTGGGAATTGGGTGGAAAATTAAAAAGACAAGAGATTGGAAATTGGGGGTTGTCATTGTGGACTGACCAGGTGTTCTGCCAATCTGTGTTTGCTTTCTCCAAAGTAGAGGGAACCACAACATAGCACTGAATACAAGACACAAGAGCAGAGAAAATGTAAGTGAATTGCTGCTTCACTTGGAATGACTCTTTGGGTCCCTGGATGATGGAAAGGGAAGAGGGAATAGAGCAGGTGCTGTATCTTCCTTGGTTGCATGGAAAAGAAGGAGTGGTTAGTGGGGTTGGAAGAGGGACCAGGGAGTTCTAGGGAGAATGGTCTCTTCTAATTGCTGAAATGGAGGTGGGGCAAGGTGTAGTGGAGTCCCATTGTAGGTGGAATCTTCTTGGAGGTGACGGAAATGATCGAGGATAATCCATTGAATGTGGAGTCTGGTGGGGTGAATTTGCTGGAATCAAAGGTACAACCATGACATATGGTTTAATTATGGTATAACTATCTGCACTTCCATCTTCATCAACCACTCTCATTCTCAAGGCATTTTTCCATGCAATTGCAAGCGTTACAACACCTGGTCTTTCTCTCTTCCCTTCTCACCAACCAGGGACCCAAAGTCCTTCCAGGTAAAGTAGCTTTTCACTTGCAGTCGTTCCAATTTAGTGTATCGCAATCAATGCTCGTGGTATAGTCTCCTATAGACTGGAGAAACCAAATACGGATTGGATGACTGCTTTGCTGAACAACTCCATTCAGTACATGAGAGCGACCCTGACCTTGCAGTTGTCTGTCACTTTAAGTTTCCATACCATCCCCACTATGACCTCTGCTTTCAGTGCCTTACATTGCTCAAAGATGTCCAATAGAAGCCCAAGGAACAACACCTCATCTTCTATCTGGGTAATTTGAAGATTTTGGAACTTAGTATTAATACTTGGTTGGCGTGGATTTGATGGGACAAAGGGCCTGTTTCTGTGCTGTTTCTATGGCTAGGACTTAATTTTTTCTCTCTCTCTGTATGGCTGTACTGCACCTTACTGTTTCAATCTGTTTCTTTTTTTACTTTTCGGACTCCTACCACTGGTTTTTAAAGTAATTAAGTTAGGGTGATCTGCACCCTATCAAAGATGCTCTCTCTGTTTTTTACCTCTCCTCCTCTCTGCAACTTAACAAGCTTGTTTTTCCTCACTTTTTCAATTTTGATGAAAAGTTTTTGAACTGAAATTTTGACTCTGTTTCTCTCCAAGTTGTTGCTGCCTGACCAATGGAGTGCTTCCAGCATAATCTGTTTTTGATCTGTTTTTGTTTTAGATTTCAAGTATCTGCAGTTTTTTTTGCTCCAATGATATATTTATCCCATTCTTCAAGGTATGTATTCTGTATTCCAGTTCTTCTCCATTCTACTTGATCTAATGTAGAAACCTTTCACATTAGAACTTACTCTTTTCATTCCTGAGTGAGAATATCTCTCACTGGGATAAAGAAGGTCCTGGGTTGGTTCTGGCTTAATTCCTGTACATCTGCCGATATTGCCCAACCCTCGTCTTTCTCACAGTACAATGTTGTGGATACCCTTGTGTTTACTCTCTACCCTGCACCTTCAACAATTTGTTACTTCTAAGTAACATATATTAGGACATGGCTATTGGTCCCCTCCCTGCCTTCCTTCACCTTTCTAAAGACTCCCATAGGACACTGGTTCTTCCTTTCACCAATCCTACCAAATTCTTGTCTTCTCATGCAAGTGTTACAGATATAATGTCTACTCATTCATCTCATGCATTGGTGTCCTGAGGTCCAAATGCTTGCTCCTCCCAGGAGTGAACTTTCTCTAACCTGTCTTTGCTGTTTGGACAATAAGGCTACTACTAGTGGGAAGACATAATTAAATTCTGTGTCATTTCTGTCATACCAAAATAAGTTCAATGACCTTGCCAGAGCTGTTAAGGTAACAATACAGTTGTATTATTCTCTGTACATATCCATCTGCACTTACAGAACTCCACTTCTAACCATTCTTCTACAGTCATTGAACTACATTTCACTATAATTCCTCACAATAGCAGTAGATATGTAAACTTTTAACTTTTGTTATTATTGTAGCTTTAACTATCCTACCTGTGACATCCACCACTCTTCATGATAATTACATTCTCAATAAACTTGACAACACTCAGTGGAGAGAAACAGATGGAGGACGTTCTGGTCGGGTTATGTGAAGAGGGTGGGCAGAAACTTGAGTAGAGCATAAGTTCTGGCATATTTAAGATGGGTAAATGGTCTGTTTCTATGTCGTATCCATCACCAACACATTACCTACTTTCTTGCAGGAGAAGGTCACACCCTACTCCAGAAGTGGCCAACAAGCAGAGCACTGGAGAAACAAAGGACTGCAGACACTGGAATCTTGATGAAAAACACAATGATGCTGGAGGAACTCAGCAGGCCAGGCAGCATCTGTGGAGAAAAGCAGGTGGTCAACGTTTCGGGTCAGGACTCTTCTTCAGGACTGAAGATAGGAAAAGGGGAAGCCAAGTATATAGGAGGGAAAAGCAGAGCAGATTTAAACTGTTTGTACATCCACTTCCACCCCAACAAAATGTGCTGTTGATAAAAGGCAAGGGTTGGAGTCATGGAGGGGGAATCCTTTGCTTTATCTTCTTTTTCTCTTATTGCTTCTGCCTCACCCCACAGGGAAACAGCAGATGCTTTCAATGACAACTCTCTTTCTCTCTTCATTCTCCCTTTAAACTTTTAATTAGTGATTGTTCTCCTGGCTCTGATGGTGTGAAGACACCTCTGTCACTTCAGGAACAGCAAGCCTGTGTTTTAGATGAAGCAGAATCATTCTTCACTTCACTAGCACCGTGCAAGTTAGGGGTTAGGCTACACAAGTTGTCCTCAGATAATGACTTAGCAGGCATAAGTGGACAGCAGCTAGGGCAGGCACTAGTGTCACCTCATTAAAGGACAATACTATATTCTGTATTACCTTTGTCATGGAGCCCAGCCTGCATAAGGAAGCTTCTGGCCATGTACCATGAAAGTGTAGGTGCAATGGGTAAACTGCTAGTGAGCTTGTTCCCATGGAATTTGTCTGTTCTGATTTGGGGCAAGACTTTGCTTAGAGCATGGAGGCCGTGTTGTCCAACTGTAATTATCTCCATCAACCCACCAGAAATGCCAACTGTCATGAAGGAGCTCAACTGCTATTATGGAAACTTGGAAAGCTGTCATTTTGGCTGAGGGACTGCAATTGAAAGAGGGTTCCCAATTGTTATCTCAGTAGTGCACCCTATTCTTTTGCAGGGCTGTTGGAGTACTGAAGCACATTCCTGGGAGAGAGGTGTTGGTTCCAGGGAAGAGGGAACTGTCAGGAACACAACTTTCCATTATCCACTCTCCAGTGCCCTTGTTAGTCCCATGTGGGCAGCTGCTCCATGCTGAGATCCTGCTTTGGGGCCAGAAGGCTTTGATCAGTTCAAAAAAAAACATAGGCAGGCCATCTGAAATAGCATAAATATTGATCTATTGGGAATTAGAGGAATGGTTTTGGTGAAGGGTTCTTCAATGATTTACTCTTCTTGAGAGCTCTGGTTGCCCAAGTGGTGGTGATGGCTGCCTCCATATGATGCCATGATGCCAAAGTTAAGGAGTCTGTGGCAAGTGGCTTCAAATCTGATACCTGTTCAGCGTCATACTGCGAAGCTCCTCCCACAAGGTCCAGACAATGGCAGTATTACTCTCACGTGACATTTGTTTCTTTGGTCATGTTGTGGGACATAAGTACTTCAGAGTCAGGAGAGAACTGGAATCTGGAAAACTCTGGAGCAGATCAAAGAAAACAATATTGACTAAAACAGCATTAATTTCAATAACTACTGTCATCTACATCAGCTCACATTCCCTGTGGTGGCAGAATTCTAATTGTAAGCCAGCACTGCAACTGCTGTGAGAAAATATTAAATTGTCCATTCTAGCATGAAAGATTTTTGAAAAGTTTATTATCTGAATGGTGAGGGATTACAAAGCTTTGAGATGCAGAGGGATCTGTGTGTCTTGGCACAAGATATTTGCAGAAAACTAGTATGCCTAGCACAGCAAGTAATAGAAAAACTAACAGAATGTGATTGTTCATTGCTGGGGGAATTGAATACAAAAGTAGGAAAGACATGCTTTGGTTAAATAAGGAATTGGTGAGACCACACCTGGAGTATTGAGCTCCTTAGATTAAGGAAGGTTAATGCATTGGAAGTAATCAGGGAAGAATTAGTAGGCTAATGCCTGGAACAGGAGGATTGTCTTTTGAGGAAAGGTTGAACCATCTGGGCTTGTATCTGTCAGAGTTCAGAACAGCAAGAGGAAACCTGATTGAAATGTGTAAGATCCTGAAGGGTCTTAACAGGCTGGGTATGGAGAGGATGTTCCCTCTTTCAGGAGAATCTATAACTAGCTATCATTGTTTAAAAGTAAGGGATCATTCATTTAAGAGAAAGGATCATGAATCCTTGGAATTCTCTTTTTCCAAGGGCAGTGGAACAGAGTCTTCTATTACTTTTAAGGCAGACACTGATACATACTTGCTAAACAAGGTTACTGCAGCCGGACAGGAATGGAGGTCAGGTTATAGTCAAATCAGTCATGACCTTATGAAGTGGCTGAGCAGGTTTAGGGGCTTGAATGCCCTTCTCCTGTTCCTAATTTTAAAAGTCCGTATGTTCACATGTTTCTGCTAGAAGGCATGAGCCAGCTTTGGATGGCTGGTGCAAGACGAATAAATCAAAGTTCTGCAGATGCTGGAAACTTGAAACCAAATAGAACATGTAGGTCAGACAGCATCTGTGGAGACAGAAGCAGATCTTGTGTTTCAAGTCAATGCCTTGCTTCAAAATGGATAAAATCATGACCACTCCCAGGAAAGGATGCTTTGACCCACATGTTGCAAAGTCTTTGGTCAATAAACGACTGAACTTTGTGTGGAGAAATCCCTTTTGATAGATAAAGATGCCAAGTAGTGTTGGGGAGCATACAAGGTAAAGTGGGTGTGGTTTATGGTTCCCTGCAGCCCAGTGAAGTATCCTGTGTGAATGAAGCTAGTAAGATAAGATTTCTTTATTACTCACATGTACATTGAAACACACAGTGAAATACATCTTTTGCGTAGAGTGTTCTGGGGACAGCCTGCAAGTGTCGCCAGGCTTCACAGTCTCTACAGAGAAATAGATTCCATGATGCAGGGAGGCTTAGTGACTTTACTGATAATTGGTGAACTGTGAACTGTGAACTGTGATGTTGCAATCTGTAAGGAGCCCAATGCCAAAAAATGAAGCACTCACAGTGATCATGATAGCCAGAGATGACAATGTTCATGCCTTGGATTTTGGATGGTAGCTTCATCAGGTGACACCAACCTAGGTGAAGGCACCTCATCCCCTGGTCTCAGTGAGGTTAATGCAGGGGTTCTGCTTTCCAAATACCTACCCGGGATATGGCGTCCTGGTACCCTCCTGACAGCTGTTCCTTCTCTCTGCTACCTTTGTTGCTATTTCTCCTCCACTTCCATAACCAAGGGCAGACCTGCCGCACATGACTCCAGTCAAATTGTTTATAGGTCAGACAAAAACAGTGAAATACTAGCAAAATGATGATCATGTCAGATAACAGGCCAAAGAATCATAAGTTATCTCAAAGCACACGGAAAGACAGATGCTCGAGCATATCAAAATCAGAATTCTCCAATAACTGTAGAGGCTTAATCTGAGTACACTGTTTTCCATAGTTTGGGATTGTACAGTGAATGCCTAATCCACTATGGTAGGCATCGCATGTCCGGCTTGAAATCATTACACACCTCTTATTCACAATTTTGGAAGAACTATTTAGCATCCAAATATTTTTTATGACATGATCAGATTTATGGATACAAATCCACAAATCCTCCTCACTAACATCAAGGGAGCTATGCACATCCCAAAGGATGCAGTTAGGTGGAAGTACTTGTAAGGTATATTTATGAATGAAACCTGCTGATTTCTCTATGTCTACGTGCTGTGATGCAGTCAGACAACACTCATTTGTTGTGCTGCTTCTTAATGTAACAGTTTGCAGCAAGTCAAAGTATTATCTTGTAAGTAGCCTTGGTGTGCTATTTTACGAACATGTATCGTCTGTATCTTTAATGTGTTTATGAAGAAATTATATCATCAGTTAAGAAGAATCACAGGAGGAAAGAGAAAATGTGGTGGCAGAAGAGTAGGAAACAAATCTGATGATGCCACATCCATCTCATATGTGCTAAATATACACACAAACATGCAGTGTGGTTGGTGGTGTTTACTTGTAAACTTTGAACAGAAAGCGAAGCAGGGGTAAAGAGTGGGCAATGATGAACTGTCTCACAATAAAGCATCCTGACAGCTAATAGCAGACATAAGCCAGTAAGACGAACTGCTGGTCATCACATCATTTACACATTAGTTGTCTGCAAACCCTTGTGATTCATGAGGGTACTTGTCTTTTTTGAGAATGTATGAAAGCAATGGGACTGTTCACTTGGGAAACCTCAAACCCTATGCAGTTTCCAAGTATGTGTGGTGATGCTGATGAAAGGATTTTATTTGAGGCAGTATTGCATTACTAACTCTTATGCCTGATTTTACTGATGTCCCCTTTGGTAGACCCACAGGCAATAATGCTGTGCACTGAAATTATTTTGCAACAAGCAATATTGTACCGGCATGTAGCTGTTAGTCGGAGTCTACTACAGGGGAAAGCACAACCTCTAATGTCTCCCTAGAGAGATACAAACCTATTATGTATGGGTCCTCATAAAACATCAGGTATGTTGTCCTGGATCTGTGCACTTGGTTGCAAAGGCAAGTTTTTATTTTACTGCCTTTGTAACAGCAGCTCTCTAGTCTACTCTGCCCAGACACTACTTTCTGCAGCTTGACTGCAGATGCCAAAAGGATGCAATGATTATATATTTTGGGGACAAAAATAGGTCTAGAATCTTCTACATTAAGAAACCTACATCATAATAGAAGCAAAATATCTTGGGTAACTTTGTGTTATTTTACTCAAGAAAAATTGAATCTTTTCTCTGTCCTATCCATCCCTCCCCAACCTCTCTGCAACTTAAAACCAATGCACTTTCTCTTTCACAATTCTTGCAAGGGATATGAAATATTAACTCTGTTTCTCTTTACGTAAATGCTACCTTACCTACTGAGTTTTTCCAGCATTTTCTGTTTATGTCTCAATGTTCTCCGACTTGTGCTTCCTATATCTTGGGAACCTAATTTGAATTTACTTATTGTACTTTCACCTGATTCTGATGAATGTCCTGTCTGTCCTATCAGGCATATCAACAGTTATAAATAAAATAACTCCACTTTGCTACTCTGTGAGTACTAAAACAAGGCAGTAACAAAAATCATCCCCTTGATTTCATTTAAAATGTTTAATTTCTCAGAGGGAAGTTAATCCCTGGATTCTGAGGGTGGTAGAGGACAGATCATCAGAAATATTTAAGGAGTAGATAGATCAATATTTGAAAAATCAAGGAATTGAGGGCTATGGGGAACTAGCACAGAAAAGGAGATGAGCTGTGATCATATTGAATGCTGGGGCAGAATTGAGGGACCTGGTGTCCTATTTTTGTTCCTATTTTCTTGTGTTTTTCCACTTGTAAATCATTTGGTGATGTCTGTCTTGAACAATAACCTCCTGTGACATTTGATAGTTGTCTCACACAGCTAAATATTCACCTATTCAAAACCAATAATGCACACCAAGATGGATTCAAAGTATCTGCCACAGACACCATTACCCAAACGAGTCCAGTTATCATTGATCAGGCCTCATTGATTCTGACGTTGATCGTCTGATAGTAACTGAAGTGGTAAACGTCATGAGACTTTGCTTGTTTGGAAACACTGTGCGAGTGAACACCTTGATCGAACACATCAGAGCCCTGCACAAATCATAGATGGCCTACCACTGGACTGGAGCTGACACTGTTATTGACCATGGCTGCTTGAGACTGATCAGAACAGGGCTGCATCTTGAGATGACCACTGTGCTCTGGCCAAGGACAATCAACTGAGGAGAAGAATGGCAAAGACCAGAGAGTGTTTCAATTACTTTCCAAGCTGTTAAAGCAAATGGATTAATTAGGCAACAAGGAGAATTTATACAAATGTTCATTTAATTCTTGTCCCTTGATGTGGTATAGACTGATTGGGCCCTTTTGCTCATCTGATGGTGTTGTTCTTTATGGGTCTTCTTCCAGTCACACACAACACTCTTCTCAAGTGCCTTATTTAGGTTGTCACTAGTATCCTTTGGTTCTTTGTAACTAAGGGCACACGAGTTTCTGCCAAAGTCCAACTCCTCATCCTCGGTGAGACATCCCAGACACAGCAAAGGAGCTGTGGTGAAGTTAAAGGCTAATAATAAAAAATAATTAATGTGTTTTCCTTTTATGGGAACATCTTAAAAACAGATGGAAATCAAATTGGAATGTTTGCCAAAACTTTGATCAATTTACCAATAAAAATCACAGCAAGACAGCCTTGCACTCCTTCATTAGAGAAAGAAACATCTTTGCAAAGTGAACCTAACAAGCTTGTAAATGGCTGTCCGGAAAAGTTTTTAATAACATGGCACTATAATATAACCAGAAACATCTGTACTTAAGTTTGAACTCCGCATGTCCATTTTAGAGTATTACCCTTTTATAGTAAAGTGAGGTGCATGAAAGGAAATATGTAACACAAAGCAACATACTATGAATGCTGAAAGTCTGAAACGAAAACAGAAAATGCTGGAAATAGTTGCAGATCAGGTAGCAATATGAAAAGTGACAAAATTAATATTTAGGCTTCTTCTGTCACAACCAATACCCACTGCCCTTCTCACAGTACCTTCCCATGCAATCACAGAGGATGCAACACTTGCCCATTATCTGCACGGTAGTGTAGTGGTTAGCGTAATGCTTTACAGCGCTAGCGACCCGGGTTCAATTCCGGCCACTGCCTGTAAGGAGTTTGTATGTTCTCTCCATGTCTGTATGGGTTTCCTCTGGGTACTCCGGTTTCTTCCCACATTCCAAAGGTGTACAGGTTAGGAAGTTGTGGACTTACTATGTTGGCGCCGGAAGCATGGCGACACTTGCGGGCTATCCCCAGAACACTCTACGCAAAAGATGCATTTCACTGTGTGTTTCGATGTACATATGACTAATAAAGACATCATATCTTATCTTATCTCTTCTCTTTCCACCATTCAGGAAGACAAACACTGCTTTCAAGTAAATCACTAATATATTTGTATGTTTTGCATTATTGTGTATTGCCTTCAGCACTCACAATGTGATCTCTACATTGGAGAAGCCAAACACCGATTGGCTGAACAGTTTGTAGAACAGTTGCATTCAGTTTGGAAGAGTAACCCTGAGCTTCCAGCTTCCTGTCACTTTAATTCTCTATCCCACTCTGACCTCCCGGTCTTTAGCCTCTTAGACTGTTTTGACCTAACATGATCTTGTGGAACAACCCTCACTCCTTCCTCTGCACCTGTCTGATGTTTGATTTCTAACTTTTCTCAATTCTGCTGAAACCACATTGACCTGAAATATTAATTCTGTTTCTCTCTCTATACCCACTGCTGAATAGTCTGGAATTCTCTTTTTTTAAATTCTAAGTTAGCTGTGTAACAGTTTTAAGCAAATGCAGGGGAGGGAAGAGGGGAGGAAAGATTTAGTAATGTTTTCCTGCCAAGTAAATACACTTGAAGTGAACCATGCACAGGAAACAATGTCTGAATAGAAGTCACCCTCATTGTGCTGCTTAAAGTGATCCTAATTTTATTTGCAGGCTTGTTGGTTATTGCATGGGAAGAGAGTGTTTTTAGAAGAAATGCACTGCAGTATGGTGTTCAACATCATCTTGAGAATGGAGATGGAGACTACCATTTTGTTTAACAAAAATGGGAATTTTAATTGTAATTCACTTGTCTTCCAATATGATTCCGAAGACAATTTTTGCTTACCAGACGAGGCCAAAGGTAAAGGAGGATAGAGGTTCTGGCCATGAGGACCTAAACTCCAAAAGTCTTCCTGTAGTAACAGTTTCATGGCAGAGATAATATACCTGGAGGCTAATATTCTTCAAGATGCTATTCATTGCCGAGAGAGCTCCAGCCCATGGGCAGTGCCTGGATTGCTTTGGCTGAGGCAGTGAAGATCAAAGCAGTCTTCAACTTCTTAGGCTCTGCACCATTTCAGACATGTGTCCAAGTATGCAGCCCTTTGATGCATCAGGGAGAAATAAATGGTGAACACCATTCTTCCAGGAAGCTTAGGTGACTTGTTCATTTTCAGCTCGTCCACTGTGCCTCTATCAACAACTTCCTCCTGGGGGAAACAAGGACTATCCCTTTAATTTCTGGTGTCTGCCTTCCAGCCAGCCTTGCTGGATGCTCATATATGAGCCATAGAGCTATGCATAACATATATACAAGCTATACATAACCTAACAAAGGTTCCAAAGGAGGTGTACTGTAAGACTCTCTTATTTCATCATCAATTACAGCTCCTACACAATCTGGATATTACACAGGCACTGGCTTTGCCTGTGGCAGGTGGAGGAGATTTGGTGAAGAGTTCAAAGTTCAAAGCAAGAACTGACAACAAGTACGTACTGTTGGCTGTAGATTTCATTTCACCTGATTGAGGCTCAGATAAAAGGACAGTCCATGGTCAACTGCAAGACCTCATGACATTCCAGCTTGGGTGAACAAGTAGTGAGCTACCTTCACACTGCTCAAGTGTTGACTCCCACAATAGAAAGTCTAATTGTTGCCCTTTGAAATTCAGTGGTAGCACCATGGTTATTATGGACTATCGACCCTCAAGCTTGAAGTAATGATTTATAATGAATTTAAATGGTTAAATAATCTGGAATAATTTTAAAAATCCCGGTATTGATAATCGTAACCATGAAACTATCTGGTTCATTAATGTCCATCAGTGAAGGAAATCTCCTAGTCAGGCTCCAGGGCTACAGCAATGTGTTTGGCTGTTAAGTGTCCTCTGAAACTGAGTAAGTCACTCAGTTGTACCAAATTGCTACATATAAATGTAATAAGAATAAAATCAAGCAGGCCACATAGCAACAAACCAGGCATCAGATTTGGACACAATGAAGAAAGCCCAGTTGAGACTGCAAAGTCATCCTCACAGACATCTGGAGTTTGGTGTCTACATTTGGGAGAGCTGTTCCACAGATCATTCAAGCAACACCCTGACATAATTACATAATCATCTTACAGACAGTGTGTCAGACTTCTCCGTCACAATCCCTGTCCCACTGGCAAGATAGACCCATTAGAGATGGTGGTACAGTGGTATATGGGTGCAAAGGAGTCACTCAATATCGACTCTAGATCCCATGAAGGCTCATGCCATTCAGTCAAACATGAATAAAGAAACATTTTCCTAATTGCTACCCAGGGTCTGCTTGCAGCTTATGAATAAGTGCTCTTCTATGTTGAAAACAACACTGAAAAATCAGGGAGACTAATAAGGAAACAGAATGAACATTGGGTGGGGACTTCAATGTCTATCATCAAGAATGGCTCATGAAGTACTGAAGGTTGAGGTGCCAGGATGAGTTTGCATCATGTGGAGAGAGAACCATAAAGGGGGATAAACTAACTGATTTTGTCTTCTTCAATTTACCTTTTGCAGATGTATCTGTCCATTGGTAGGAGGAACCCTCTGCATAATTCTTCACATTGAGGTACCCTCCAACTTATCAAATGGGTTAGACAGATTGATGATAGATGTAGCAGCTCAAAACTGGAAATCCATAAGGTACTGTTGGTCATCAACAATATGGAATTGTGTTTTTCACCGATATTATGACCCTAAGACTCGCCATTAGAATCAGGTCAGGCTAGTGGACCAATCCTGTTCAATGATGAGCGTAGAAGGATATGCCAGGAACAGTAACAGCCCAGGGTGCCAAATGGGTGAAGTATAAACATAGGACGAGATGAAAACCAGCATATAACAGAGCTAACCAATCCCGCAACCAATAGATCAAATCAAACATTTGAAGTCCTGCCACATCCAACCATGAATGGTGGTGAACAATCATTCTGCTAATGAAATGAGTAGGCTCTGTGGAGAGCACCATTCCCTGCATCATGATGACACAGACAATAAAACTTTATTTTAAGTTATTATGTATACAGACATTTTCCAATGCAACCAAAAGTTATTCAAATGCAGAGTGTTTTGCTATATTTTTAAGAAGTTGTGCCTGAAAAAAATGATTTGTTTTCATAAAGAGGCACTTGAATTTCAAAAATATCTTAATATTGTCCTGAATTTAATGTGATACAGTCTGGCCCTAATTTCAAATACCATGAATATGATTTAATATGTTTCACATGTGCAACAAAGAACATTTCTTTTTATCCTTTAGTCATTATTGCAGATTTTCCTAATAGGCCTCCAAGTGGACAGGCACCATATGGTATTAATTATCTTGAGTGTTGATTGGTGCACTAACTGTGACTGAAGTTTTAAGTTAATTTGAGTTAAATCACAGGACTAAACTCTCGTGTGGATAACATGGAAGAAATGACTGTTTCATGTAGTGAAAAGGAAATCCTCTGCTATTCATGGAAACATAGAAACCTATGGCACAGAGGAGACCCATCAGCCCATTGTGTCTGTACTAGAAAGAGTGGCATGATCAGTCTCACATCCCAGCGTTTTGTTCATAAACCTATTAGCTTCTCATCCTCCAAACCCTGACTAACTCCTTTTAAAAAAATATTTACGGAATCTGCTTCCACTGTCTCCTTCAGGGAGAAAGTTCTAGTTCCTAACAACTTTCTAAGCGAAAACTAAACATTATCTTTTTCCTCAATTTCTTGCCAATAATTTAAAACCCATAGAACACTAGCCAGAGGGAACGGTTTGTCTCTATTAAAACCTCTCATCATTCTTGGAAACTTCTATTAGCCTTTTTTATTCCAAGGAGATTAGATTTGACTTTTCCAATCTCTCCTCATAACTGAAGTCCCTTACAAATCCAGTCACGTCCTGGTAAATCATTACATTTTCCTTAAATGCGATGTCCAGAACTCTCCACAATTTATTAGCTGAAGGCCAACCAGTCATTTATAATGGCTGCTCTTTTTTTTAATTCCATTCTTCTATTTCTAAACACAAGTACTGTTTTGGATCAAGATGTGTTTCTTTTTTCTAACCACTTTTAAGCGTTAGTTTATATGGACATTGAGATCTCACTGCTCATCTATATACACTGCTCCTCTATTCAATATACTCAACTATCCTCTCATATGGGTCCTCTCAAAGTGTGTCACTTTACACTTCTCTGCGCTGATCTCCATCTGCCACACCTCTGTCCATTTCTCCACCCCATCCAGGACATCCTCATTACTGTCAGCTACTCTGCCAGGTCTCATGTAATCTGCAAACTTTATTAGAATGTGTATAAACATTGAAAAAGGCACCTGACCCAAAAAGGATTGTTGGTGAACACCACTGCAACCTATCTCTCAGTCTGAAAAATACCTTTCTGCCACTACCAGTTGTCTCTTGACACTGGATCAACTTTGTAACCATACTTTTACTTTCCCCATAATTCCATGGGTCCCCATCTTTTTGGCAAGCCTCCTATGTCAAATGCCTTCTGATAGTCTATATTTATAAATATTAACCAGACTAACCTTCCATGTTACTTCATCAAAAAGTGCAAATGAGTTGATCAGATATGAATTACCTTCAATAAATACATGCTGGTTCTCTTTGACTAATCCATGACTTTCTAAATGAAGGTTACTGTGTTCTTAATAATGATTTTCAATAACTTTCCCATTACATATTTTAGGTTGGCTGATCTGTAGTTTACTGGTTTATCTAACTTCCCTTTCTTAAATATTACATAAATTTTGTCTGGCACAAATTTTGTATTAAATGCTGATTGCAAATTTATTACCAATGCCTCCGACATTTCCACCTTGGTTTCTTCAAGCAACCTAGGATGTACTACATTCCAATCAGTGATTTACTAATTTTGACTAACATTAATCTGTCTAACACGTTTTTCTCCTCCATTCCTGGTCAAGAAAAAGAAGGAAGCATACATTGAGTTGAGAAGATTGGGGACGAGTGAATCCCTTGGTGACTATAAAAAGATTAAGAATACTCTTAAGAGGGAAATCAGGAGGCCAAAGAGAAGGTATGAGATGGATCTGGCAGGTAAGATTAAGAAACGTCCCGAGAGGTTCTATAGCTATATAAAGAGTAAAAAGGTGGCTAGGGAGAGAGTAGGTTCCCTTAAAGATCAGCAGGGCCACCTATGTCTCAAGCCGCAGGAGATACATGGGATTTTTAATGGATATTTCTCCTCGGTGTTTACTGAGGAGAAAATCATGGTTGCTCAAGAGATAAGGGAAACTAGTGGAGATGTTTTGGAGAAAATTCATATTACCAGGGAGGAAGTATTTGCAGCCATACAGCACATTAATGTGGATAAATCCCCAGGGGCCTGACCAAGTGCATCCTCAGACCTTGTGGGAGGCTAGAGAAGAAATTGCAGAGGCCCTTGCAGAGATGTTTGCTTCATCATTTGCCACTGGTGAAGTTCCCGAAGACTGGAAGTGGCTAATGTCATTCCTTTGTTTAAGAAGAGTAGCAAGGACAAGCCAGGGAACTACAGGCCAGTCAGCCTGACATCAGTAGTGGGGAAGTTACTGGAAGGAATTCTAAGGGATAGGATGTACCAGCATTTGGATAGACAGTGCCTGATTAGGAGGAGTCAGCATGGCTTTGTGCATGGAAAGTCGTGTTTGACGAACCTTTTAGAGTTTTTTGAAGAGGAAACCAAAAAGGTAGATGAGGGTAGGGCAGTGGATGTTGTCTATTTGGACTTTAGCAAGGCCGTCAAAAAGGTCCCACATGGTAGGCTGGTCTGGAAGGTTAGGTGTCATGGAATCCAGGGAGAGTCAGTTAGGTGGATTCAAAATTGGCTCGGAGGTAGGAAGCAGAGGGTGGTGATTGAAGGTTGTTTCTCGGTGTTACGAACCAGCAACAAACGCAACACACTGAGTCATGATTCAGTGTTAAAAACTATTTTATTAATCACTACTTATGATAATTCAAAAAATAAAAGTAAAAATGTTAGTATGTTAGAATTCAAAAATGTTAAACCTTGAACATTAACCCCAAAAACTAAACTCTTCATGTGTGTGTGGCAAAGTCCCAAACTCCAAGTCCAACGAATGGTTCTTAAAGTTCAGTTCCGCAAGCCGTATGGTGAAACATGAGCAAAGGCTTCTTCAACAACCACCGTTGTCCGAAGATAAGACGTAGATGTAGAGAACATAGGGAGAGTAATTACGAAATCCAAATGTTCCACGATGGAACCCAAACGACACGTCAGTGTTTACTCGGTAGTGACTTCCTCGCCCCGAAAAGCATCCAAATTGTGGTCGTCCACACAAATACCTGTTTCCTTCTACAGGTCAGCAACAAAGTGAACTCCACCGGATTACCTCCAATTTCCATACATGGATTTCAGTGGCAGACACAGTTATTGTTTCTCATCCATCGATAGAGAAAACTAGCAGGCTGGTGTCTCTCTCCCTTCTCTCTCTCTCTCTCTTCCTTCGACTGACCTCTTCAACAACGTCATTACGTCCTTTATCTTCTATTGACGTAAGCACGCCACACACACACACACACACACACACACACACACACACACACACACACACACACACACACACACACACACACACACACACACACACACACACACACACACACTCTACCTTAAAGGGACATTCACTGAGTCCGTAACACTCGGAATGGAGGCCGGTGACTTGTGGTGTGTCATAGGGGTCGGTTTTGGGACCCTTGTTATTTGTTATTTATATAAATGTTTTGGATACGAATGCAGAAGGCTTGATCGGTAAGTTTGCAAATGACATGAAATTGGGAGGTGTTGTTGATAGTGAAGAAGGTTATGTTAGATTACAGGGGGATCTTGATCCCTTAGGGAAGTGGGCCAAGGAGTGGCAAATGGATTTCAATACAAATAAGTGTGAGATAGTGCATTTTGGAAAGTCAAACCAGCGTAGGACTTGTACTATGAGTGGTAGGGCACCAGGGAGTGCAATGGAACAGAGGGACCTAGAAGTGCAACTGTATAGTTCGTTGAAAGCAGTGTCATAGGTAGACAGGGTGGCGTTTAGCATGCTGGCCTTCATCAGTCAGGGTACTGAGTATAGGAGTTGGGACATTATGTTGCAGTTGTATAAGTCATTAGTGAGGCTGCACTTGGAGTACTGTTTATAGTTTTGGAAAGACATGGTCAAACTGGAAAGAATGCAGAAAAGATTTACAAGAATGTTGCCAGGACTAGAGGGCCTGAGTTATAGGGAGAGGTTGGCAAGGCTAAGTTTTATTCCTTGGAAAGTAGGAGAATGAGGGGTGACCTTATAGAAATGTTTAAAATTATGAGAGGCATAGATAAGGTGGACGGTAGCAGTCTTTTGCCCAGGGTAAGGGACTCCAAACCTAGGGAGCATAGGTTTAGGGTGAGAAGGGAAAAATTTAAAAGAGACCTGGGGGGCAACTTTTTCACGCAGAAGGTGGTGAGCATATGGAACGAGCTGCCAGAGGAAGTGGTTGAGGCAGGTACCATAGTACTATTTAAGAAGTACTTGGATAGGTACATGGAGGGGCGGGACTTAGAGGGATATGGGCTTGATGCAGGAAATTGGGGCCAGCAGGGTGGGCCCCATGGTCAGCATGGACTGGTCGGGCTGAAGGACCTGTATCTGTACTGTATTGCTCTATGACAATTACTATCCTGTCTATAACTTCCTTTTCTCCATTAGTGTAACCTTCACACCACTCGACTGCTTTGTGAAGATCAATGTTACACATTAATTTAATACTTTAACCCTGCCGTCTTTCTCTTGATAAGATTTCTTTTTGGGTTTTCTCATGGCCAACCACACAGGATTTTATTTGCAATATGTTTTGGTGTTCAGGTTAATGTTCCTGCTAATCTATTCTTTTATTCTCTCATTATTACTGTATTAACTATTTCAGTTTTCTCTGGTACTTTCTATAATCTACTTGTTTATTAAATAAATCTTGCTCCTGCATGCTTACTTTGTACCAAAG
This sequence comes from Pristis pectinata, assembly GCF_009764475.1. Lineage (NCBI taxonomy): Eukaryota > Metazoa > Chordata > Chondrichthyes > Rhinopristiformes > Pristidae > Pristis > Pristis pectinata. The sequence continues at coordinate 34,468,580 of NC_067412.1, read as the reverse complement.
TTATCACTTCCCTGAATATTCTCCATTGCTTGTTTACTGCTTTGGCTTGAAATTGCCTTCTTAAATCTCAGAAATGAGCTCTTCTGTACTGAGCATTTTACCTTCGATATTTTCTGGTCTCTTTCCATAAGTGTTGATATCTGGATTATGTTGTGGTTGTTATTTTCCAGTTGATCTATTGTGACATGCTTCACTTGCCCTACATCATTCCTCCAAAGTCTCACTGGGCTGGAGACATACTGAATGAAAAGGTTCTGCAGAGAAATAAGAAATTACTTTCCTCTTCTGCTCTTAAAGCTATTTTAAGGTAATTAAAATTTCCTAACTTTTGTCAAACAAATTTGTTTTCCAAACAAATTTGCTTATCTGTTTCCTTAGTATTTCTATGAGAAGAAATCCCCTCAATAGCACAGCTGCTCCCAATATTTCTGACGTCATGTCAAAGAGATTCAAGAGAAACAAAGGACTGCAGATGCTGGAATCTAGATGAATAACACAATGATGCTGGAGGAACTCAGCAGGCCAGGCAGCATCCGTGGAGAAAAGCAGGTGGTCAACGTTTGGGTTCAGGACCCTTCTTCAGGACTCTTTTCCCCAGGGTAGGGGAGTCCAAACCTAGGGAGCATCAAGGGTACATCCTGTTTAGCAATGTAACCTCATCCTTACTCAGTATTGCCACATCGCTCCTCTTTGCTGTGATCCCTGAGTTCTTTTAACCAAGAATATTCAAAATCCATTTCTGGCCTTGCTTTGGTAATGTCTTTGTTAATGCAGCTATCTTATAATCCCAAGTGCGCCTTTTCCCTGCAACTCAGAATTCTTAGTAGTTACTTGATGAGCATTGATGTCTATTTTAATATCCTTTCAATCCAGTCCTTCCAACTTCTTGAATATTTCTTATCTTATTGCTGAATTTTCAGACTTCCTTTTCCCATACCAAGCTAATGTAAACCCTTCCCAACAGGACCGGGGAACTTCACAGTGTGATTATTTGTCCTGGCTTTGTCTGGGTGCAGACTACCAATGTGCAGGTGCCCATTTCTCCAGAACCAGTCTCCTTACCAGGAAGGGTGCAGTTCCAACAACACTCATTAAACTTGGCACCAACAAGGACAAAGTGCATGCATAAGTGGCACCCCATCTACCACCCTAAGCATTCATTCCCTCCATCACCTCTGACCTCTGTCACAGGGGCAGCGGGCAATTGGAGTACCACCATTTACAGGTTCATTCTCTAAGTTGCACATCATCCTGATTTGGAAGTATATCTCTAAAGCAAAAAGGTGTCTCACCACCATCTTCTCAAAGGCAGATCGGAATGCACGTTAAATATTAGTCTCGTCAGTGACATCCACATACCAAAAACTGAATAAATGAACAAATCTTCACTTTTGGATTGCTTTTACGGTTTTCTGTGTTCTTCCCATTTAGAGACTCTAATATCTGTGCCTTTCTGTCAGACTGCAGGCTGTGTATGGATGAATGGAGTGAAGTAGAGGGGTGTAGACTTCATTCATACAGACAGCAAAAATCTGCACCTTGATGAAACCAAAAATCTGGGATGCAGAGCACTTATTACATAAAAAGGCTTCTTGAGCATAAACTGTTGCATTCTTCTGGGCTGTTTAAAAGATTTTTTATTGAATGCATTATTGATTCAAATGGATAGGTTTTGGCAACCAAAAATTGCTTTGCCTTCCATCCCAAAGAACTCACAGAAGCTGTTCATTTTAAGGATCCAGATATCATAACTAAGCTGTCAGCCTCTCTATGAAAACCACTTCTAAGAAGAAATTTAGGATGCAGAAATGTGTAAAACATTGAGTGAGCAATCAATTTTACCTTGGATCTGGGGCAGCCAGCAACCTCCTAAAACTGGATGGCCCTGTCTGTTGCTGTACTGTAGTGCTGAAGCCTGTGATAGCTCATGGTCTCTCGCAAAGTCACTTCCTGAATGCATTCCCAACTTTTAGTGCACCCAGTATACAGACATTATCCATGATTGCTTAAAGTGAAGCTGTGCAACAAAAGGTGAGTGAACCATCGTAGTCACCATATCAGTATCCCTCTAAGATGCTGGAGAATAGTGATGGCACTTTATTCAACTAAATAAAGGTAGGATGACAGAGAGAAACAGAAAGCATTTCTTCTTGTGTGGTCACTTGTGGACAGGCAAACCAAATCTAGCCCATTCTACACGAACAATGTATACATTGAGAGTAGTTAGTTGCATGATACACATTCAATATTACAGTAGCTAATATTACATATGTTACATCTCTTCCTTGATAATGAAAAACTGAAAGGGAAAACAAAGCTTTACAAATAAAGCAAATGTTCAAAATAACTGTCTAGGGTCAAAAATGAGCTGCCTGAGGAACTCATTGGGTTAGGCAACATCTGTGAAGGGTCTCGACCTGGAACGTTGACTGTCTATTTCCCTCCACAGATGCTGCCTGACCCACTGAGTTCCTCTGGCAGCTTGCTTTTTACTCCAGATTTCAGCATCTGTGTCTCTAACTGTCTCGGGTCTGTGTACTTCACTTTGACATAAAACCTTGGGTTGATACACCATCTTTCCAGATCTGGTTCTAAATGGCTGCAGTTCTCCCAGGGCCTATGGCTGAGCTGTGTGATAATATAGCAGTATTTACCATATCCACATAGATGTATATGATTTAGTGTGTTGGTATTGTTTAATATGGTATCCACATTAATGGTTAACACCTTAGTTACTGAGAGAAATGCAATATATTGCCTAATCAAGGAATGGTCAGTGTAACGTCTGTGTGAGAGACAAACTGTAGAGTCAGTGGAGCTGAACTGAGCAATGTAATTGAGAAATCAAGCTGACATGTTTACTGATCAAACGTATAGGATGACTGGAGGCATAAGTGATTGCAGATGTTGGAATCTGGAGCAACATAGATATGGATGATTGGATGGTTGGATAGGATGATTGGATTGTCAGGAGGTGGCCAGACAGGCTCCAACATTGATTAAAGGAATAAACAAAAATACATGAAGTACACTTCTGAAATGGGTAGTGTAATGAAATATATGAAACATAGGCTCGCTGGAGAGATCAAGAGAAAGAGACAGGAAGAGAGAGAGAGAGAGAGGAAGAGAGAGAGAGAGTGATTGGGCCCACCTGCTTGTTTGCACCAGTCCGTTCTTTGACTGTATAAGAAGTGGCCAAAAACTCTAAATCAGAGGACTGGAGCTTCAGTCAACATCAACACGTGCACTCCTTAGGAAACCTGTGGGGACTGGCCTGCAAGTGTGACATTATGCTGGTCTACGACAATGAAATCCACATTATAGTTCTCATTATTCTTGGGTTTCAGTTCCTTTGAAGAGCATTTCCCAACTGCCTTCAGTGTACTCTTGTATGTTGACAGCACAACTTGCTGGTTACAACTGCCTTTAGAATGATTTTTTTTATCCAAAATAAACTTTATTCATAATAAAAGGCAAACTGTATACAATAATAAAACAACAATAGTAAAACAGTGCAAACCTTTTACATTCATGTGATTTGCTTCAGGAAGACATTACATGTGGTTCCTGAATCAAGTTGAAATGCATCTACTATGTGTTCCTTCCACTGAATCGGTCTCACTTTACACCAGGTGTATTGTGTTCAACTGGCAATCTGAATCTCACCCAGTTCTGTCCCCCCACAGCTCATTTCATCCACTCCAAGGGCACTGATGTTTTCTTCATTGTGCATTGTCTGTAGAAATGAATTTCTAATTGACATTATGCACAATTTTTCTCATGGGCAAAGCAATTCTTTGACAGTCTTTAAAGTTGCTGTCCACAATATGTGTGACATCTAAGCCACCTTGGCAGCACTTTCCCTAACCAGCTTTAGTCTCATGCTTCACCCCACTGTCTTCTTTCCATTGGCCACCCAATATTTTTAGCCTGACTTTGGATAGCTCCACAGCTTTGCGTACTGTATACATTTTTCTTGATTTAACACTGTCTCGCACCATAACCGTTACCTCAGACATCATAAGCAATTGGATCACTGATGAGTGGGTCCTCCAAGTCTGTGAAATGGTATGAGTCTGCTAACAGTCTTCACTTCATTAAGAAATTATTAGAAGACTCTCCCTTCTCCCGTGTGCAAGTAAAGAACTGGTAATGGCCAATTGTCTCATTTCTTGGCAGCTTACAGAGCGCTTGTGATAGATCTAATACATTTTCCAGGGTCTCATTTGAGGGCTTTATGATATGGTACATTTCTCTCCTCTTGTGACCAATGAGAAATAATAGTATCTTTACTTTCATCTGTTCTAGTTTATCTTGCACAACCAGCTCAGTATGTGGAGTTGAATTTTCTCTCCACTGTCTCCTTTCTTTAGGCTGGAAATCCAGCTGGGACATCTTTATGTGTTCCACAGTGCAGAGTCAGAGAGGAGAACCAACCGGACAGGCAAACTAGATCCAGCCCATTCAACACCAACAATGTTAAACATTATGCATAGGGTACATAAAGACTATTAGATAAGTCACATGGGGATAGATGGTAGTGGCTGCAGTTTCTCATGCAATGGGTGGGAGAGCTTTTGAAGTTGTGCCTTCTTGTAATTCACACCTGATCAGTAACAATGCACACATATTTTGGGAGAATTAGTCTGCATCCTGTTTTACTATTGCTAAACTCCTCTTTGATTCAAACCCTGCTTCTATTCCTTCATTTCTGCCTACAAAGTGCATCTATAAAGAGTGCTCATTTATTCCTGGGAAACTCTCAATTATAAGGGTTGCAATAGGTTCAAAAACTCTCAAAGGTCTCACATTGTCAGAAGCAGGTCAAGGCTGTGTTATAGAATGCCAGAAAATAAATCCACAAAGCCATTGCCAATGGCAGTAATACTTACTCAAACTATGGATGTCCCTTATCTGGAAACTCCTCAAATTCCAGCTGTCTGAGCTGATGTTTGCAATCTCTAAATCTTCCATGGCTGATGCTAACTGGTGTGACCAAGAAATTCTGCAGTGACACTGGCCTTTATTGTCACACATTATAATGAGCAGACTGGACACCTGACATGTGGTTTGCAAGACCAATTGAATTTTGCTTGGAAATCTTTGGGCAGAGACCTTCAAAATGACTTTGATCCTATTTTGCTGCCCAAAGCAAGTATAGTCTAATATTGCCTGAAAAACCCTCTGAAAGTAATTTGAAATTTTCAGGACCGAAATGTGCTCTTGCAACATGAACTAATACTTTGGGCCTTCTGTGTACATTTGCCTGAAGTAGAAATGTTAAATACCAAAAACCATAGCTTTAAGGTGAGAAGAGGAAAGTCTCAAGGGGATGTGTGGGGCAATTTTTTTACACAGAGAGTGATAGGTGCTTGGAACGTGCTGCCAGGGATGGTGGTGGAAGCAGATACAATAGAGGCGTTCAAAAGATGTTCAGACAGGCACATGAATATACATGGAATGAAGGGATATGGATCATGTGCAGGCAGAAGGAATTTGTTTAACTTGGCATCGTGCTCTGCACAGATATTGTGGACCGAAGGGCCTTTTCCTGTGCTGTACCGTTCTATGTTCTAGAGGGTTTGGTGTGACCTGTTGTAGGTGCATGGTCAGTGCAGGGAATAGACCATATGCCATTATGGTGAGGTTTGAGACATCTTTGATAGAGGAACATTGTAACTTAGGTGATAAAGACAAAAGTGGTAAAAGAACTGGCCACTGCTAAAGTTATGGATAACAGATCCTGGGATTCAGGTTGGGAATATTTTTATTTATTGCATGTGGATGTCACTGGTTATGTGTTTATTTAGTGCTTAGCTTCTCAAACTGGTGTGAAGTTACTCCCATTTCTGGTGAAGTTACTCCCATGGTGCTGTTGGATAGGGAATTCCAGGAGTATTCACAGTGAGAAACTGCAGCGCATTTTGTAGAAGGCATGCACTGCAGCCACAGTCAACTGATGATGGAGAAGTTAATGTTTAGGATGGTGGATAGGATGCTGATCAAACAAGCTGCTTTTTTCTCGAAGGCATTCCATAATTTCCTCTCCTTCTTAGACCATCCCTTAGGACCCAGGATGACTTACCTAACACTCCAGTTCTCTGGGTTCCAAGGGGGAGACCTGTAGACTATGCCACAGAGCGGGCAGGAGGTGCTGGCTGGGTTGGTGGGTGACTAGATTGGAGGTGGTAGTGTGCTCATTCTGACATTTACATTGCGTTTTTATGAGCTCCTGCCAAATGGACTCAAGATTCTCAGTGCCATTCCAATGTTCCTTCATATTTTGAATGATCACAGGCTCTGGGATTCCAGGAATGAGTGGGGGTTTTACACCTTTTCAAGGAGGCTTTGAGAATATTCATGAATTATTTCCCCTCTCCTCCTAGTAATCTCTTGACTGAGTTTGGAGTAAAATGCTTATATTGGGAATCTGGTGTTGGGCATATGAACAGCATGGCCTGCCCATCAAAGCCAACTGAGTGTAATTAGAGCCTCAGTGTAATTGCAGCCTCAGAGCCATGAGTTGTTTGTCTGGGAGAGGTCGCTGACACTTGTTTGCTTTTCATGCCGGTGGATTTAGAAGATTTTTCAGACACAATATGTGTTTTTTTTTGAGGTACCTGCTCTGGGTAGTTTATGGCACTGAAAGGTACAGGAAAGCAGGAACTTTGCTGCCATGAGCCTAGTGCTGGGTTTGAGGCCGTGATCTTCCAATGTTCTTTTCCTCAGATGGCCAAGGCTCTGCTGGTGCACTGGAGGAGATAGTGAATTTTATCACTGAGAGTTGGTTCCCAAGATACAGGCAGTGGTGCACTTTATCCAGGATCTCATCATGAATCTTTATCTTTGAACAATGGTGTTATACAGTGGGGCAGGTTGGTAGATGATCTTTATTTTGTTGATGTTTGGTGTGAGCCCATTCTTTTATACACTTCAGTGAAAGAGTTAACGATGACTTTGAGCTTAGCCCCTGAACATCCACTCAATGAATGGCTGGGAGAGACCTTGGCTCTGGAGTGGAGGTGATAGAGGTTGAACAGTTTTCTATTTTGATTGAAAGTGTCAAAGAATGTTGAAAATGCTTTTTGTATTTTTCTTCAAGTTGTGGAAAACTGAAGATTATGTCTATTGTGCCTCTACATGGCACAATGTATTTGGATTTGCAATAGGCTGTTGGTAAACTGCTACATAAAAGGTTAAAGCACAAGGTAAGAACTCATGGCATTGGGATTAATATAACAGCATTGATGGAGGATTGGCCAACCAATAGGACACAGAGAGTTGGAATCAACAAATCATTTTCAAGCTGGCAAATTGTAACCAATGGAGCAACACTAGGATCAGTGATAGGGGGCTCATCTACTTAAAATCTATATTAATGAATTGGATGATGGCACAATGAATAAAGTAGCCAAAATGACTGATGATACAAAGATAGGTGGCAAAGCAAGTTGTGAGAACAGAGGGATTCTACAAAAGGATGATGATAATTGAGTGGACAAAAATTTGGAAGTTGGAATATAATGAGGGGAAATGTGAGCTTATCCACTTGTTTAGAAAAATAGAAATGCAGAATATAATAGATAGGAGATGACAGAAAGTTGCTATACAGAGGGATCTAGTTGCCCTCACACATGGATACAGAAGGTTAGCATGCAAGAGTAGGTAAGTCTCGCTGTAGTTGTACAGATGAAACCACATCTGGAGAACCATGTACAATTTTTGTCCCCTTTAAGGAGTTATACTTGCAGTGGAACAAGCTCAAATACGATTAATTTCTCTTAACTTCAATGAGCCTATTGTGAAGACAGAAGCTGACAACGTTGTCTCACCAAGTCAGACTGCTGTTTAGCTAGTTTGTTGGTCAGCTCTCCCAATTCAGACTCCAGTCCAAAGATGGGAGGGCCCTAGGGAAACTGAGGAACAGAGGGACCTAAGTGTACAAGTCCAAAGATTCCCTTCAAGTTGTAGCACAGTTGCATAAGAAGGTGAAGAAAGCATGCAGGATGCCTGCCTTCATTAGCTGACACACAGAGTTATAAGAACAAAGAGATCTTGGTGCAACTTTATAAAACTTTGGTTAGGTCACAGCTGGAATATTGTGTGCAGTTCTGGTTGCCACACCATAGGAAGGATGTAATTGCACTGGAGAGGGTGACAGGAGATTCACAGGATATTGTTTGAGATGAGGTGTTTCAGTTATGAAGAGAGGCTGGACTTTAGGGGAGGCTGAGGGTGGACCTGACAGAGGTATACAAAATTATGAAATGCATAGGTGGGATAGATAGTAAGAAACTTTCCCCAGGGCAGAGGTCTCCAAAACTAGAGGACAGACTGTAGGTTTAAAGCAAGGTTTAGAGGGGATCCAAGGAAGAATTTCTTTACCAAAAGGGTGGTTGCAATCTGGAACACACTGCCAGAAATGGTGGAGGCAGGTACTCTTACAATATTTACAAAGCATCTGGATGAGCAGTTGAATCATCAAAATGTTCTAGGCTATGGACTAAGAATGATACTGTTGATTAGTATAGATAGGTACTTGATAACATTTCAGTAATTTTGTCTTCATTTTTACTAAGAAAATGTTTTTTTAAAGCTTCGGTAACTATTAACTGAATTTAAATTTGACAGCTGCCATGCTGGGATTTAAACACAAGTCTATGGGTTGTTAGCCCAAGCAAATAGTTACTAGTGGGATAACTTAACTACTATACTGTGCCCCTTAATTGATATTTACTGATGTAACTAGGACATTTAGATGGGCATAGAACAAAGAATGTGGAGACCATAATTTAACTGAGAGCTTGAACCTAACAAGGTTGTTATTCTGGCTGGAGGTCTGTGACCAGTGGCATTCCGTAGGGGTTAGTGCTGGGACCTCCGTTGATTGTGATAGACAGTATATAAATGATCTGGATGAAAATGGAGATGGATACCAACGTTAGTAAGTTTGCAGAAAACACAAACATTGGTGGTTTTGCCAACAGTGATGAAAGTCGTCAAAGGATACGGTAAGATATAGATCAGCTACAGTTATGGGTGGAGAAATGGCAGATGGAGTCTAATCTGGGCAAGTGTAAGCTGTTGCACTTTGGGAGGTCAAACGTAAGGGGAAAGTATACAGTTAATGGCAGGACCCTTAACAGCATTGATGTACAGAGGGATTTTGGGGTCCAAGTCCATAGGTCCCTGAAAGTAGCAAGACTAGTAGATAGGTGGTCAAGAAGGTGAATGGCATGCTTGCTTTCATCGCTAGGGGCATAGAATATAAGAATCAGGAAGTCACATTGCAGCTGTATTACACTTTGGTTAGGCCACACTTGGAGTATTGCTTGCAGTTCCCGTCGTCCTATTTACAGGAAGGATCTGGAGGCTTTGGAAAAGGTGCAGAAGAGATTTACCAGGCTGCTGCCTGGATTAGAGGGTATTAGCTGTAAGGAGAGGTTGGACAAACTTGGATGGTTTTCTCTGGAGCATCGGAGGCTGAGGGGAGACCTGATTGAAGTTTATAAAATTATGAGAGGCATAGATAGGGTAGACAGCCAGAATCTTTTTCCCAGGGTAGAAATGCCGAATACAAGAGGGCATAGCTTTAAGGCGAAAGGGGGAAGGTTTAAAGGGGATGTGCAGGGCAAGTTTTTTTAAAACAGAGAGTGGTAGGTGCTTGGAACGCACTGCCGGGGTGGTAGTAGAAGCAGATATGATTGTGGCATTCAAGGAGCTTTTAGATAGGCACATGACTATGCAGGAAGTGGAGGGATATGGATCCTGTGCAGGCGGAAGGGATTAGTTTAATTTGGTATCATGCTCGATGCAGACATCGTGGGCTGAAGGGCCTGTTCCTGTGCTGTACTGTTCTATGTAACCCTCAGCAAATTTCCAAGTAGGCAGTCTCCTCAATGGAAGTAGTCAGTAGTCGCAGGGGTTAGGAGGATGTGCATTGATAGCCATCTCACACTTACTAAGCAGTAATTTAGCCACCTTCCTGGTCCTGCAAGGTAGTTGCTCCTCATCAATTGTATGTGTTCACTACATAACAAATATCCCATGGTGTGATATGGCTGGAGATGATTACAGAGACAGAGAAATTGGAAAAAACGAGAATGAGAATCTTAAAATCAAGTTGCTGCTTAAGCAGGTGCCAATATAGGTCAATGAGCACAGGGTTAGGGAATTGGACAGGCTTCTGAGAGTGAAACACTTTAAGGGCTGGGGGAAAGAGTCGGGAAATGGGAGCGGAGGGATTACTGTATGAGGAAGAAGTGTAGATTCAATGGGCTGGATGGCTTCCTGATGTGCCATAGCAGTTCTAAGATTCATTCAGTTCACAATAATTCTCTATTTATTTGACAAAGGAAGATACTTCTTAAACTTCTGTAAAATAGTGCAAAATGATACCTACTTAAATGTGTGACAAGAAGACCATCTTCTTTTGTTAAAAACTGTCACACAATATAGGGTTAACAAAAGTTATTTTTTTTACTTGCTTGAGAAATCTAAAACACATGGTAGGAACATTTTTAGCTCTATCCAGATGCTAAGTGCTTATTTTCTGTCTTCCACTCCCTGAACATGTGATGCTGGCAGCCATCACCACATGTTCCAACACAACATTCAAATCAATTCCAGATTAAAGATCTCAAAGTGTTTGTTGCATTGAGGGACTTCACAGCAACTTCTTCGTTCAGCATAGAGTAAGGAATTGTATTTACTTCTCAAAGCAATGCGCAATCCATTGAAATGCTTTCTTGCAATGAAATTCCTAACGCTATTTTGATTTTTTAAAACTCCAGCACTAAATTGTTTAAGAATTGTGATTTGAATATGCATGTACTTTACTACAGCTTTTTACTTTGCATTATCTCTTTACTTCAGGATAGTCATTAAGGAAAGCTTCCTACCTTTCAACTCAGGATGTTTCTCAGACTCTTTGTGATTTCCCTGTTTCTTTTGACGATGGTGCAGAGTAGAAAACGACCTTTAACAAGCGATGTGTGGAACTACAGAGATGGATGTGAGTAATATTCTCCTTGTAACTGATTAATTGTGCTTTAAAATATTAAGTTCCTTTACTGAGAAATCCTGATCCAATAATCTATGGGAACCATATTTTAATCAAGGATGGACACTTAATTTAATCAATGAAGACAACAAGATTTTTCTTTTGTTCTTATATTTATATGTTTACAAATGTTCTTATATTTGGATATTTATATGTTTACTATTTGCATAGTAAAGTTACATATTAAAGCAGAATATGAAAGCACAGAACGCCAAAGATTTTTTTTTACCTTAAGTAACATTACAAGCTGATTATAGTTTGATTAAGAACACTGTTTCGTCTCAAAGGCTTAGCTTTAGAAAAGTAATAAAAATTGCTCAGTTTTACATTCTATTTCCAATTTCCAAATTGTAATATAACATTAAGTTCCTCCAGAGTGTTTCTCAGCATGTCAAATAATGAAAACAACTGCAGGTAGTAGTATTTCTAAAGGGAATGATGATAGTTTACATTATCAGTATCTTTAAATGAAACAGTTCAATTAATACGAATGATATAAATATTTAACTTTTTTTTGCAGCTGATAAGGTTAATATGCGTGGAGTTGCCAATTTGACAGAGATATTGGATAACTGGAGATTTGACATTTTGACTCAGATGAGAAACATGTTGACAAATGATCACCAGTCTCTCCTCCCTGACTATTCCAGGTGATGGATATTTTAGATGCAATAACTCAAAACTGATTGATTTAATTGTCTTTAACCAAAATAAAGCTATCGTGGGAAATTTTGTTCAATGAGATATAGTGGGAACACATGAGTAATAGTTTTATTTAGCTAATTCAAATGTAGATTCAGTTTCGGATTCAATGGACATTTCAATCTTAATTGTCACCTAACTTAATATAGGAATTGATTCATTAAATGTACAAATAAAACCTTTTTTTGCCAACTCAAATTGTTTCTCCGCTGTAGAACAAAGAATGGGGGCATTTTTCAACAAATTTATACCTCAATCCAATGGTTACATTCAAAAAATTACACAACTCTGACATTTGTTTGATTTGGCAACCTTTAATTCAATGCTGGAGCCATCGTATTGCACTTGGATGCACCAAAACTAGTTTCCATAACCTACTTTTCCAATTGCTAATCTGTGCCTGAAAATAGAACTAAAATAATCTGATTTTAAAATGTTTCTGCAAAGAGATAGAATTTCGGTTCTGAATTATTTGGTTCAATTTGTGCCAGGCTGGCATAATCTTGCATGCAATTTCCATAGTATTTTTTGGCAACCAGGAACATCATGGTTAGATTCAGCATCAAAGATGGGGTATGGCTGTAATAAGAAGCAAAGATTGAAGCTTCCAAATGTTGATTGTTGTTATCTACCCAAATGACTTCACATATTGGAAAGTGGGGATCACTTTGCCTGAAGTAGAATATTATTTAGAATTTTATAAAGCAAAGCTGAATGGCAAAAGGAAATATAGGTGGTGCTGTGCTCTCAAGACCACATGATAGTATCGATATTAGATTGTTGTGCATAACCCTGAATAATGAATAACTATAGCCACATTATCAAATAAATATCCAATATCATAGACTGGAAAAAGGTACACCCTTTAATGTTTCTTAATTTTGTTGACCTGAATGAGTGAAGTATTTATTTCTTTTGAAAATGCCACTGTAGAATATAGAAAATGGCAATACTGAGTGCAAAACAAGGAAATAATCCTTGGATCCAGTTTTAAACTGGGAGTGTTTAATACTGTTTTTGCTACCTCAAATTCACAAATAGTTACACAGATATAATATCTGCATGTCTATCAGCTGGTGATGGGGACAAGTGATGTATTTGTGAAGTAATTTACAATGACACAAAGAAAATATTTTTAATCAAACATAATATTCTGAATTTGTCGAATAATTTGAAAATTACCTGATGCATCTTTCTACAAAACAACATCCACCAGAAATTTTTAGTAAGTTATTCATTCCAATACAACTTTAAAATCAGATGCAGATCCAGCAGTTGAACGGTACAGATAAATTTGGACATTGTCTCCTGTGGACAACCTGTACCAGCTTAAAATTTACTCACTTTTCGGATGTCACCGAAAACAATTTGCAAATCTGCAAACTGTTTGCATAGATTGACTGTGTGGAAATAAGATTTTAAAACAGCAAAAAAGTACCTACCATTGTACTAATGCCCCTCTAGATCATCAAGAACGCTGATCTGCTGAGTAACAGAGTCCGAATATGTATATGGAACACAAGTTACATCAGTAGAGATATGAATGCATGTTACTTCCCCACAGGGAGGGAGGGAATACCAGAAAGCAAATCAATTTGCCCCAGCCTGGTACACCTTCTGGAATCCAGACCAAAAGCGAAGTAGTTAAGAGTCAATTACTAGCCCTGATAATTTAGGATAACCAAAAAAAATGGAGAAAATACTAAACAATGGCTCAAAAAGAGATTAATTTTAAGAACTACTATGTAAAATTTGTTGCATTTTTAAAATCTTTTCTATTCTGTTTCAGAATCTCTCCCCTCTCCGAGGCACTTGGTGATCTCTACAAAGAGTTTAATTCTCTGAAAGAGCACCTAGGAGATCTAACTGAAAAGTTTGCTGCTCTGGAAGTCTCTGTTGATCAAATTAAAATGAAGCTTGCTGAAACACCAAGTGGACCCAGGCAAAAGCAGAACCTTCCAAAGAGAAAGGTTCTGGTTCCAAAAAAGAAAGTACCCCAGCAATAAGTCAATGTATGAATTATCTACACAGTTTACAAATCATATATATTATATATATACCTAAGGGATTTGTTGCAGTTGGTTACAGTTTGATGGTGAAATGCTCAAAGAAAGATTTTGTTAGTTAAGAACATTTCTTATAATATACTTCCAAAATCTTACAATCACAATTTCGTGTAGGCTGGTGTTCTCACACTATTTTGTTGATATTTTCTTCACATTATCTCTGCATCTTAAATAGATGTGACACCAGTATTTCTGAAAATGTATCTTTTTCAGCATTTGTACTAAAAGCTGTTAAATTAAAGTAAATGCAGCAACACTGTGCCTTTTATTTGATTCCAAACAGCATGTATTTAAAGATACAACCCTACGGGGAAGAAAATTAAGCTACTATCACTCCTGATTATGTACGGGATACTTATCACTGAGGTCTAATACAACTAAGTAACGGTACATTATTGGCACTGACTTTGTTGCATTTGTCATAATTTTATGCAATATCACTTATCACAAACAATTTCCCTCAGAGAACATGAATGTACCCTTGGAGAGTACAGACACCTCACTCTTGAGAGCACACACTCTCCCTGCAGAGAGAACAGAGCCCTCACCCTGCAGAGAGAACAGATTCCTCACCCCTCCCCCTCAAGACCACAGATCACTCACACTCGGAGAATAAAGACCCCTCACCCCCAAGAATACAGAGTCCTGTATAGATTGAGCAGTAAAATTTGGGGGAGTTGTTAGGAATGTGGGAGAATAAAATGGGTTACAGTGGGATTAATGTTGAAATGGATGCTTAATGCATAGATTTGGTAGGACAAAGGGCCTTTGGCACTATTGTATCTATGATTCCCCTCACCCTTGGAGAGCAAGCATCCTGCACCCTCAAATAGCATGGACCCCGCACACGTGGAAAGTATGTGCCTGCACCCTTGGAGATTATGGACCACAGAAAATGCTGGAAACCCTCAGCATGTCAACTAGCACCTATGGAAAGATAAAGAGAGTTAACGTTTGAGGTCTGATGAAAGGTCTTTAACAGAACAAAAACAAAGACAGGAACAAAATAGGAGCAGGAGCAGGCCACCTGGCCTCTCAAACCTGCACCACTATTCAATATGATCATGACTGATCAGCCCCAGGCCTTAACTTCTATCTTGTGCCATCTATTTGCTGCCCCTTCATGTCAAGCTTTGATTTTCTTTTTTCCCTTCTTCATCCTGTGCCACTGTTTTCTCATTTCTTTCTGAGTTATTAAACTTCCCATCACTATCATCCTTCTAATTTATTTAAAGCCCTGTCTATAACCATATTTATGTGTTTCACACAGTTCAAATGAAGCCTGTCCCAATGCAACAGCTCCCTCTTCCCAAAGTACTGGAGTACTAGTGCCAGTTCCCCGTGAATCACCACCCATTTCTCCTATGCCAACCATGTACTTCTCTAATCTTATTAGATAGATTATTAATCTTACTTATCCTCTGCCAATTGCATGTGGCTCAGGTAATAAACAAGAGATCATCACCCTTGTGGTTCTGTTTTGACATTTTCCCAGCTGTCAATGTAAGCTTGAGAAACAACACTCATCTTCCATCTGGGCATGTTAAGGCAGTAACATTGTTAGAGGCAAATTATTGCATGGGAAGTTTGTTCTTTGCTGTTTAACGTGTGTTACTGATTTCACAATTTTATGTTATAGCCAAATAAACCCAATGATATATTTCTTTGCTTCTGGAGGGTAAAATTAAGACTGAATGAAAGAATGAAAATCATAAAGAAACTCCAGACACTAAAAATCTGAAATAAAAACAGAAAATGTTGGATAAACTCATCAGCGTTTGTGGAAAAAGAAACAGCATTATTGTTTCCGATGGAGGGTCTTCGACCTGAAATGTTAAGGCTGAGTTGAATTATTTTAAATAAAGTTGACTTATTGTTAAATAATCAAGTCTAGGAATTATGCCTTTTTATCCATTAATCACACATAAAGAGCGTTTTGTGCATGTTTTAACCATT
The DNA here is from genome assembly GCF_009764475.1 of Pristis pectinata. Classification (NCBI taxonomy): domain Eukaryota; kingdom Metazoa; phylum Chordata; class Chondrichthyes; order Rhinopristiformes; family Pristidae; genus Pristis; species Pristis pectinata. The sequence goes on along the minus strand of NC_067412.1, from coordinate 34,452,794 downwards.
TGTGTATATTGCTGGCAGGAGTCCAATTTCCCAGCACCCAGGAAATTGGACCAGGCATTTCTCGTTGCATTCTGGATCATCATCATTAATGTGTACAGTACAGGTGTATGATTGTTTGTTGCTCCAGATTCCAGCATTGACAGTCTCTTGTGTCTCCACAGGTATCTGACACACTAACTGAAAATGGATCAAAAGTCTGCAACCTACAACTATCATTTTTCACTCATAATAAAACAAGAGGCAAATGGCACACTAAGTCACGAACCCCACTGTGTCTTTTAACCCTTTCCCCGATTACTCCTTTACCCCAACTTCCCCTTTGCCATGGAATTCACCCTCCTTCTCTACTTACCTTCATCTCCATGGCATCCTGTGTGAATTCAGCGTGGAGACACTGTCAGTGAACATAGACATTTTCTACTTCTTCTGAAAGGCTGAAAACCACAACAGCCATTTCCTAAACAGAGTATGTCCAATTTGGTAATTTTTTTGGTGAACCAGCAAACCCAACACCCATTTGGTTTACCAAAAATAGGTGAAAACTAATTTCTAGATTTCACTGTATGGATACATATTCAGGGATTTTTCATAATCCTATGCAATCAATGTATTATTTCTTGTATTTTCTTATGACAGAGGAGGCCACCAAGTCTACATCAGCACTCAGAGCAACTCCACTAGTCCCATGCCCCTGTTTATTTCCATGTAATCTGTTCTCTCTCACTTGTCCATCAACTCCCCTGTGATTCCTCTGACACCCCCGGATTAGGGGCAGGTTACAGTATCCAATTAACCAACCAACATGTCTTTGGGAGAAAATCAGAGCATCCAGGAAAGCCAAAAGGTCATTGGGAGAACATGCAAATTCCACACAAACACCTGAGGTCTGTATCGAGGCTGGATCACTCCCGGGTCACCAACCAGTAAGCTGCCTTATACCTTCATTTTAAGATAAATTTTCTGTGTCTGGGCCATTTGAAGATAGTTCCATAAAGAGGCTCTTCTGCCTTGACCTGAGATACAGCTGCAACAGCTAGAAATATAAATGCAGTTACTGGAAGGTTATTCAACCACCAGGATCTACACTGAACACATTTTTCCAACAAGTTTTCTGATAATTGGCATACTAGAAAACTATTACATTACAGCATTGCCATAATCTTCCTGCACCATCACAGTCTGCATCATAATGTACAACAATGTCATCCAGTGAAGGAGGCCCAAAAGGCAGGGTCAGAACAAGGCACCAACACTGATTCTGAACTCCCACTTTTGAAACTTATTTACAGTCCGATAGAGAGATTTACCAAGGTTTCACCAATGACTGACCCATCAAATTTATAGTCATAGAGCGACACAGCATGGAAACTGGCCCTTCAGCCCACTGAGTCCATGCCAACCATCAGCCACTAATCCTACAGTAATCCTCATCTTCAAAAAATTCTTCCCACATTCTTATAAAGCCCTCCCAGACTCTACCCCTCACCTACACACCAAGGGCAATTTTCAATGGCCAATTAATCTACCAATCTGCACATCTTTTGGATGTGGGAGAAATCCAGAGCACTTGAAACCCACTAGCTCACAGGGAGAATGTGCAAACTCCACAACAGACAGGACCCAAGGTCAGGATTTAACTGTCTCTGGTGTTGAGGCAATAGCTCTACTAGCTGCACCACTGTGTGGTCTTGATTTATAGACAGATGTGCACAATGCTACAGTCCAATACAGCATCCAGTTTTCTCCCTCCGATCTGTTGCTAAATCATTTTTCATCTTCCAGTTAATGCTCCAAATGCCCCATTGTTTGATACCCCTGATGAATACTATACTTAATGCCTCTGACTCCCCTCTCTTAATGGACTGGTTTGAAGATACAGAGGAGGTATTAATATTCCTTTTTCATCTCTTGCACTTTTCCCTTAAGCTGCCTCAGACTGCCACAACAGGACGAACATAAAACAACCAAATATCAAGGGAGTGATAACATTCTTGTGTACAACATGAGAGAATAATGTAGGAGAAATTGAATAGTGGGATCTCACAGCTGGAGGAAGAAAGGGAAAATTAGTAAGTGGTAAAGTCTGTTTTCCCTGCCTAAGGTTTTAATACGAGAACACTGAGTCATGTACAACCTATATTTACACACGTATCTCACTCATTTCTCCATTCTATGAGCTTGAAACTTGCATGTAGAAGGATTTTTGTTCTGTATTAATCCTGTGCAGGGCTTGAGCTGGTACGCTTTATTTAATCATGATGGAGGAGCTTCATATTGTGTTTATTACATTGCTGTTCTTGGGTTGGCTGTGTTTGATGAATTAATTTAGAAAGTGCTTTACACTGTACTTTAAAAGGTATCCAATTTGTGCTATACTTGTTTTGTGGGTGATTGATGAGACAGAATAAGGGAAGCTCTAGTTCTTAGCTGTACATGTAGCTCTATGCATCATTGCCTGTGAGGTACTTCCAATTATTACTCTTACAATCTTATCACGTAATACCCCTGAAGAACTTTGTACTTATTTCCTGTGTTGTTCCTTCCTGTTCAGGAACAGATTAGTTCCAGAGCACAGTGAAGATTCTAATGACACTGCCTCATCCATATCACAGTTCCTCAAAATGCCGCTCACTGACAGAGCAGGAGAAATGCAAACTCTCACATATGAAAAGGATAAATGAATGGTTAATGTGGAGATTAATATTGTGCTGTCACAATTGGAGGATGGCCAGGAATTTTTGTATTGTGTAATGCTAGGAGTCTGTTCTACCAACATACTTTTAATACAGGTCAGTGAGTTTGGAGACAAGAATGATTGTATGACTATTGCTCAGGCCCACTGAGGTTTTGCACCAGGAGCAGAGACTGGTTGTGTACCGCCCTGGGTGGGAGGGAATTGGGCTCTGTTGTGCCATAAATCCTTGTTGCTGTGTGACTGACTCCACGCTCCTTTGCTGTATCAATTGGTAGCTGATTTATACCCTTGGTGACATGATTGGTAGAGCTACTGTGGGAGGAGCTGTGACAGCTGGCAGTGTGAGTGACAATTAATAGAGGAAAAGAAAAAAAAGATTTAATAATAAAATAATTCAATCAGATGTCATAAATTACAATTATATTCAAATTAAGTATAATCAGTTCACTAAAATAGTCCCAATGCTCTCCAGTTGCTTACAGTTAATTTTAGAATTAATCTTAAGCAATTTCATATTAAAAATTTCTTGAGGTGTGCATAGTTAATCAAATCATCATGTTAACATGGCATAGAAAAAAGGTCATTGGATTCACCAAGTGTATTTGATTTGGCTGAAACCACCAGTTTCGAAGACAGAATAACACCGCATGCCTCATTATTGTAGATGTGATTAATTTTACTATATTCCCATCAGCCCAGTATTGTGCTGAGACAAGAGTCAGCCAGCTACTGCAAGCTGTAGGTCAGCTGCCAAATGGTTTGGACTTTGATATGACATTTTGACAGCTTAATTCACATGTAATGCTAGCTTCTACCTCGTCTACATGTTGATGAATATTTATTCTGTACTATTACCATGCTGTACCTGTACTGCTCCATTGTAATTGATACAGTGTATTAAATACATGCTGTGTCTGAGTTGACCGAAATATATTTAAGGAGAGCTTTGCATTGCATTGTACGGGGAGAGAAAAAAGTTAAATCATCACTGACCGAGACTGTAGAAGGGTCACTGGGTTTGCTGAGTGTGCTTGATTGGACCAAAACCCTTGGTATTAAAGGTGAAATGAGGCAATGTGCTTCATTGGTTGTAATGGTGAGTACTTTCACTGAGATTACCATCAGAATAAGATTTTTGTGAGGTGTGGTGACAAACACTTGGGAGCTTGTTTCATATATGCCATTAGGCCCAACCTTTGATTTGGCAGTTTGACAGGAGTTTAGCTTATGTATAAAACTGGGTATGGTTGATATTTATATAGCAAGGGATACTTCGATACAACTGTTTGTTCAATCAATATTCACAGCTAGTCAGACAATGTACCAGGAGAGAGTCTGGCTGTATGATGGAGTAATGCCTTTAGTTGGGATGGGGCGGGGGGGGGGGGGGGGGGGTGGTTGTTACCTGGAGTTAGGCTTGAGTCCTTGGCTACACACAATCAGTAGAAGTACTGTAGAAGGGGTACAAGTGACAGCAACAGTTTGTTTGACAAAGAACTGTTTCAGTAAGATGGAGAGAGGGAAATGTTGAATCATTGCCACACTTGTGGGATTGGACAAACAGTCATTTGTTTTAAACAAATCCCTCAATTTCAAAAATGGGCAGGCACAATACACTTCTGTGATTATGGAAGCGAGGATCTTTAATGAGATCAATATTGCATGAGGATTCTTCTGAAGTGGGACGCGATGAGCAACTTGCAGCTTCTTTCACATGCACCAGAAGGCTCAACAATTGAGAGGTGCTTGAATCATAAGTAAAGCCATCCCATACATTAGCTGGGTGTGCTTAATATTATTATATGTACAGGGCATCCCATGCTTTATTTAAAAAATTATCAGCATGTTTGCCTGTTGCAGTTACAGAAGGAATAGGTTGGATTGCTTTCTGATGTGCATCCTGCCTGCTGTTTGATTGGCTCCTGGTTTCATTCTGATGAAACCATGACTTAAGCTTCTATTTACACAATGCGCTGGACTGTCTGTCTGTTTCTCACAGATAAGTTCCTGCTGCAACGTGTGCCAGCTGCAAGCTGACAGACCGGCTGAACTACCCGAGTTTGGCAAGTTGGGCTTCAGGTGGACCCTGTGTCGCTTGTCGACCATCAGTGTGTGGTTAGACCCACTCTAATCCTGAGAAATTTCACCGAGGTTTTCCACGTCATCTTGAAGGAAGGGCATTTAAAAGTATAATAAATAAATACTCCTGCAATTTACTTTACCTTCTGGGTGAAATACATAAATATCCTCTCCACTAATGAGGTCAGTGTGCTGTATTCCTTATCTGCACCCCAACACTTTTCCTCACTGTCTCTCTCTTCCTCTGCCTTCACCCCCATCCCCACCCCAGACCACACCTCCCCCCACCCCACTCCCCATCCCGGACCACACCTCACCCCCACCCCAATTCCCGTCCCAGACCACACATCCCCCCCACCCCAATCCCCGTCCCGGACCACACCTCCCCCCAACCCCAATCCCCGTCCCGGACCACACCTCCCCCCATCCCCATTTAGGACCACACTTCCCCACACCCAAATCCCCATCCCGGACCACACCTCCTCCCCCTCCCCAATCCCTGTCTCAGACCATATCAACTCCCCTCCCCCTCCCAATCTCCATACCGGAACACACCAACCCCCCTCCCAATCCCCGTCCCGGACCACACTCCCACCACCTCCCCAATCCCCATCCTGGACCACACCTGCTCCCCCTCTCCAATCCCCATCCCCGAGCACACCTCCCCCCAACTGTTTGCGGACACCACCCAGGCTGTGAGCCGCAGGCATCGTTCTCTCCCGGGGTCTCAATGTGTCCGAGGTCTGCCGCTCCACCAGGCTCGGCGGAGGATGGAAGAGCGATCCCCCAACGTTGCGGTGAGGGAGCCTGTTCAGCGGCAGGCGAGAGGTCGGAAGGCTGATGATCAACCGGGGAAACTCCCGCTGTTGGACGCGCTGGAGGGGCACATGACCACGTGAGAGAGTTCAATCAGAATAAATAAAGGAAACAAAAGAACAATTTAATATTAAAGTAAATATTGTTATTAATTACAAATATAATATTAAATACGATTATTCCTATAGTTACAAATGCTAGAGGTAATATCAATTTTATATTAAATCACGTGTAAGGTATCTGAGGAAGATGGTTAGAGAAAAGTCAAGTGATCAGCACCATAACCCAGGCCAGAGAAAGTAAGAAATAAAAATAGGACATGTTGGAAACATTCAGCAGCATCTGTCGAAGGAGAAACAATGTTTAAGGTCGAGCACCCTTCATTAGAAAGTATGCTGGCTTCACAGAGCACACCTGGTGGAGTTTAAGACGCATTGTTTACACGATGGAATAGGACAAGAAACCTCCAGTGATTGTAAAGGTGAGGAAGTTTATTGAGAATCGCATTATCCAAAGTTTTGCCAAAATTAAAGTCCAGCGACTTGGAGCTCCGTTAACATGTGCTCTCAGTATCATTCAGCACTCATTCTCTAAGATACTAGACAATAGTAGTTTACACTGTTCTCAGTTTATACTAACAAATAACAGTACTGTATTTATAACAACTTGTATGTGCAAAAATACATTTCTTGCAGTGGCTTTTTCTACAGAGATAAGCTGTATTTCTATATTGAAACATTGCCCTAACAGATGCAGAGCATTAGGTCGGATTACACAAGCTTTAATGTGGTACCAGCCAGTATTATATATTTTACAAGAACCATAAAACAAAAGGGGAAAAAAAGCACATCCAACATAATCGATCAGTTCCTGTGTTTTTTATTTTGGCATTAGGTGTTCCGATTCTCAGGATCAGATCTGGTCTTAACTGGTTGTGGTTCTCCAGGGGTCTGTTGGCCACTGTGATGATTCCATTCTACATGGATAGTCGCCAATTCTTTTGTATTTCCATCTCTGCTCTGAACAAGTAATCTCTGTGGTGATCTTCCTGAGATGGCATATATTCCTCTACTTTGGGACACCCCTCTCTAGTGTGTGTTTTGAGTCACCACTGCCTTTTATTGCACCTGGTATCAGTCTGATGTGAGCCCATCTTCGCCAGTGTCCTAGTTGAGCTGGAGTGTGGTGGAAGGCTTGGCAGCTCAAATAGGGTCTGACTGTGATGATTAGCCTTCTTCAGCAGTTCTTTGGCTCTTCACAATATTCTCTGCCCATCCATTACGCAGTGGAAAGTGAGGTAATGTTGTCCAGTGATCAACCTGCCAGTCCTTGGATGACCTTTCAAAGTTGTCTGCTGAGAACTAAGGCTCAGTATCTGTCAGTGACACCTCAAGAATGCCAAATCTGGCAAACTGTTCTCTGACCTTGTGAATGACCATTAATCAATAGGTGTTCTCTGAGAACTCTAACCATACCAGAAATTTGTAAAATAGTCCACTGCCACCCTCTAGGTGGAACAGATCTGACATGACCTTGCTGGCTTCACATTTCTGCACATAGTTTTTGATCTTTCTATACATCCCTGGCCAGATGCTTTTGCTTGCTCTACAGAGGCAACCATTCAATTCCAGATGTTTGATCATGCTGTAGCTTTGTTCGTTGGGAGCAATTAACCTTTCACCTCTGATCAGGTCACCTTGAGGACAGATGGACTATATCTCACATTGAAGTGCAGTCTGAAAACAGATTCATCCCCATCATAGTGTCTTTCTCTATCCCGTCTGATTCACTTTCTTCAGGCACTGTGTATTTGGTAGCAACCTCAAGCTCTGTATCAATGGCTGAGAGATTCCAATCTGTCATGTTATATCGATTGTCACAACCTCATTAACCTGGTATCACTTGAGAGCTTGAGTTAAGCTTGGTTATGTGTGTTGACCACCTGCATTGTTTGCATGGACAGTTCTGAATGTTCACATTGTTTTCCTGTATCTTCACAAGCATTTTGTGTAAATTTTTGGTGCCTTGTGATCACTTTGCCCATGTACTGGTCTCCATAAAGTATTGGTGAAACTTCTGCAGTCCAAAGTTCACATTAAATAGCAACTTCTCAATTTGTGCTTAAATTGTTACTGCTTGTTTATGCTATTGGTTGACTATCCTGCAAAAGTGTTGCTCCAAATCCCTTTTCTGATGTGTTTCTTTAATGATGTAAGGACATCAACTGGTGACATTGTTTCTGTCCTAACAGATGCTGCCGGACCTGCTGAATATTTCCAGTATTTTCTGTTTTTATTTAGATTTCTGCATAGACACTTTTATGCTTTATATTGGTCCCTGTCTGAATGGCTCACAAGTCGCTCTGATGGGGCAGAACTTGTCCAGATTGCAGATGTAACCCAGAAAGTGTTGTAATTCTCCGATGTACATCAGGTTACAAGCAAGGTACCAGTAGTTATCCAGATTGTATGAGAAACAATTCCAAGAGAAGGTCAAGATTCAGATCTTGCAGACATGGCAGGAGAAGGGACTCTGAATGCATGTCAAGGGCGAGGCAGCTCTGGAGGGAAAAAAATCCTCCCCAAACTCAGCCCAGAATAATTCAAAGTTTCAGTCAAGGGAGGGGTGCCTTTTTAGAAACATCAAACTAGTGATTAATGCAGTTCATTGTGTATTTGCTTATAAGGAATTTTTTCTTTCAAAGCATCACATAATAAGTAAATGCTTATAATCATCACATCATTGCATTTGAATAAAATGTATATAAATATTGATTTATAGTGTTTTCATTAAGGACCTTATGATTGGATGAATAAGTTACTGCCCTGTGCAGTGTCCACCAACTGCCAGTGCATACACACATAATTTGTTGACCTGGAAAATATCCTACCAGTTGTGCAGAGACAAAGTTGAACTCATGAGTTAGTGATGAGAAACATTCAACTGGCACAAAGTCATCACTACCTTCACTGAAAAGAAATAAAACATGTCAGAAAATCAGCCAGAATCTTGTCTGTGACACCTTGGGGCAGGAGGTTACCACAGGAGATGGGAGGAGAGGAAGTATCATGTGACTGTTGTAAGAGATTTAGTGATGAGGTGCACAGATGGCACCCTTTGTTAACAGGATTACAAGACCCACACATATTGTCTGAAAAACACGATGATGCTGGAGGAACTCATCAGGCCAGGCAGCATCTGTGGAGAAAAACAGTCAATGTTTTGGATCAGAACCCTTCTTTGGGACTGAAGGTAGGAAAGGGGGAAGCCCACTATATAGGAGGGAAAAGCAGTGCAGTGATAGGTGGTGTTACGGACTCAGTGAATGTCCCTTTAAGATAGAGAGTGTGTGTGTATGTGTGTGTGTGGCATGCTTACGTCAATAGAAGATAAAGGACGTAATGACGTGGAAGAAGAAGAAGAGAGAGAGAAGGGAGAGAGACACCAGCCTGCTAGTGTTCTCTATCGATGGATGAGAAACAATAACTGTGTCTGCCACTGAAATCCATGTATGGAAGTTGGAAGTAATCCGGTGGAGTTCACTTTGTTGCTGACCTGTAGAAGGAAACAGGTATTTGTGTGTGGACGACCACGATTCGGATGCTTTTCGGGGTGAGGCAGTCACTACCAAGTAAACACTGAAGTGTCGTTTGGGTTCCATCGTGGAACATTTGGATTTCGTATTTACTCTCTCTATGTTTCTCTACATCTACGTCTTATCTTAAGACAACGGTGGTTGTTGAAGAAGCCCTTGCTCATGTTTCACCTTATGGCTTGCGGAACTGAACTTTAAGAACCATTCCTGAACTGGGAGTTTTGGACTTTGTCACACACACACGAAGAGTTTAGTTTTGGGGTTAACGTTCAAGGTTTAACATTTTTGAATTCTAACATACTAACATTTTTACTTTTATTTTTCATATTATCATAAGTAGTGATTAATAAAATACTTTTTAATACTGAATCATACTCAGTGTGTTTCTTTTGTTGCTGGTTCATGACAGTGGATAAAAGCAGGGAGGCGGGGTGGGCACAAGGTGGTGATAGGTAGATCCAGGTAAGAGACAGTGATAGGCAGGTGTGGGGGAGGAGTGGAGAGCAGATCCACTGGGGGATGGGTCAAAGGTCAGGAGGGAAAGGGAAAAAAAAGTAGGAAAAAGGCTAGGAAAGGGGAGAAGAAGCCTGGTTGGGGGGGGGGGGGGGAGGGCTGTTGTGGGGAAGGGGTGGGGATTACTTAAAGTGGGAGAATTCAATTTTCATGCTATTAGGCTGCAAGGTTCCAAGATGGAAAATGAGGTGCTGTTCCTCCAGTTTGCACTGTTTACTTTGTTTCCCTAACATTATATTGTCTACCTGGAACAAAGGTGAAAGACTCCTTCAAATGGAATAATAACTTACGGTTCATCAGCATTTTTGAATGGCTGGTGAGTAAGTTTAACGCCAGCAATGATCTGAACATTAACATTTTCAAAGGCTTTCAGGGATGAATCCAGACATTGCGGAGCCAAACTTCCTACTTCCAGTTTCATCAGCATTTCTTTTATCTTAAGGCCTGTCTTATGGAGCCCATTGGTTCTCCAGAACAACCAACTGAACCCTTCAGTGTTGTTCAGTTGAATGCATTCTTTCAGCAGGTTTGGCTACAATGGTCACTTTTCGACTGTGCCATTATCTACCACTTGATGATACAATACTAAAGAGATTCTAAGAAGACGTGGATATCAGAACAGAAAAACCTCTTTGAAGGTGTCAAGATATGTTGATAAGCCTGTGAAATGAAAAAGATGAGATGTTTAGTTTTATAAATAAAGGTTTAATCTGCAATAATATATCTGAGACCAGAATGGGTGGAGAAATCTAGTGGTGAGGGAACCAGAAATTTTGCTCTTGAATTTTAAACAAAAATGTTCACATTTTACAGCTGTAATCCCACTGAGAGGCTGGCAGGAAATTCTAGGATTTAGAGCCTTTGGTAATGAAGTGATATATTTCCAAGTCATGATAGTGTGCAAGTTGGAAGGGAGCTTAGAAGTGGAATCTCATACATTCACCGCCCTTGTCCTTCTTGGTGGTAGAGGTAGTGGGCTTGGGAGGTGCTATTGTAGTAGCCTTGATGAGTTGCTCGTGCATCTTGGAAATGGTACATGTAGCAGACACAGTAAACAGTTATTATTGTATCTTGAGCTTGGTGCTAAAAAGAGCAAGTGCTTAAGATGGTGGATGAGGAGCAAATCAGGGAGCTACTTTGTCCTGGATGGTGTTGAATTCCATGAATATTGGTGGAGTTGCCTTCATCTAGGTGATGGAAGGACTGTGCAACATTGTCTTGATTGTTGCTTGTAGTTGGTGAGTAAATTTAAAAGATTCAGGTGGTGACTTGTTCACTGGAGGATATCGAGTCTCTAATCTACCTTCATAGTTGTGGGGCTTTTATATGACTAGTCTGATTAGATTGTTTGTCAATGGTACAAGCACCCAGGATAATGCCACTGAGCATCAGGGAATTGTGAACAATGTTGTGTTCAAATATTACTTCCACTTACTAGCCCAAGTCTGATGGTTGTCCAGTTCATGCTGCCTTCTTCATTATCTGAGAAGTTGCAAATCAAACTGAATACTGCATTGTTCTGTGAACAACCCCACTACTGATGTTATGCTGATGGTCATTAACAAAGTAGCTGAAGATGGTTGACCTCAGAGCACAGTCCCGAGGAGCATCTGCAGCAATGTTCTAGGGGTGAGATAATTGCCCTCCAACAATACCAGGACCGCAAGCAGTAGACATATTTTTCCATCTTTATTCCCAACCTAAGTTTTACCAGATTCCTAAGCCAAATTTATCTTAGTGTCAAGGGCAGTAATTTTCACTTTATTTCTGGAATTCAGATCTTTTGTCCATATTTGGATCAGGACTGTAATGTGGGTTTGGATGTGAATGGCCCTGACAAAGCCCCAAACTGTATCAGTGAGCAGGATATTGATGAGTAACATTTTTTGATAACGTTGTTAAAAAGGTCACAGGATGAAAAATTGTAAGAGATTTATCTATCCTCAGAGGAAAAAAAATAGCCCTGCATTTTTGCATTGTAACTACAGAAATTCCATTACCGTTAAATGGAGTATTTCTTCTTTAAGAACTGGTTTTCTATTTGTCTTCACGCTGCAACACTGCCACTTTCCAGTAGGTGACTGCACAGACCACAGAATGGCCTATAACTCAGTTTTCTGAAATGTCAACATTGTACTTCTGTACTCATGCTTCCAGAGTGGGCTGGTAGATCTGATGGATGCTTGACTCATGAGGTCTCTGTGTATGCATTGTGTACCTGTGCACATACTTCAAAAGCCACAAAACTCTTGTAACATGAATCATGCCAGACAGAAACTCCTTAGGAGAGAGAAAAATCAATGAAATTTAGTATAATGTTTCTGATAACCATATTTTTGAACAATACTAAATGCCAACCTCTGAAGTTATCTAAACGTACAAAACAATGGAGAAGTTGGGTAGTGCTGAAAAAATTGCAATGCCTTATTGATTCTGCCAAAATGAATTGGTGCAGGCAACACCTAATATTTGTGGTCCCATCCCACAATCAAGATTATAATCTCCCAGAGCAGTTTCTCCCCCTCAAAATGTACTTTATTCATAAAATTTGCAAATATATAATGCAAAATGTTCATCATCACTATTCATAATACACTTGCAAAATTACCATTATATAAGTGTGAGATTATTTTTTTCTCTATGTGCGTTCCAGGACCAAAAAGTCCAAGAGGTCCCCAGTGTGTAATGGTGGGGGGGGCCTTTAAACTTTATTAAACTTTATTTATACAGCAAAGTAGCAGGCCCTTCCTGCCCAACGAACCCGTGCTGCCCAATTACACCCTGGGTCTTTGGGCCTTTCCCCACTGAGTCTTTGTGGTGGCTGCATGAAACTTAATTGTGTCCCTCAGCAAATAATCCAGTTTATTTCATTTGCAGGCTGCAATTTCTTTTGAAATACCAGTACCAATTGAAGCTGGTGTGTCTTAAAGGAAAGATGGTTAACTGCCATTTGCTGCTGGGAAGGTCTGGAATAATTGTCTGGATCCATGTTGGAGCAGGGCAGAGAGGGGCATGTGTGGCTCTGGACACCTTGGTGGAAGAGATGGAGAGGGAAAAGTCTACCTTCAGGGTCTCAAAATCATCTAGATCCATCGTATATACAAGTGAAAGGAGATCACTAGCATGGTCAACACCAAGAGCTGTACAGGGAAGGAAAAGATTTAATGAAATGTCAGACAGAGTTAGTTCCATGATCCTTTCTCGCTGCTCCATACCGTCCACTCCCAACTTCCCAGCTGTTACCCAACAACAATCATAACTCATTTATGTGCCCCTTGCATCTGCTCATTTCACAGTCTCTTCTGATTTTTATAATGTGGTTTGGGTGGGGATATCTTGCCAGTTCCTCTACTCTCCATGTGCCTTCAAGCAGCAACAAACTAACACCTGCCTAGAAATTGCTGATCAAGTAGAGAAGCAAAGAAATAGCAGTCGATCACGATCTACCAGTTGTGAGAAACTGCTGAGACACTGGCACATTTTCAATGGAGAGTAGTTTAGATGTACCATCCATCAGGTACGATTGGCCTGCAGGCAGGGTAGGGGCAAGAATAAGTCACGTGCCAGTTCATTTTAGGTTGAGGTACAAACAAGTTCTGCTCCAGATGATTCAGGTGAGGACTTTGAAGGGGCTGATTAAGGCATATAGTCATGTATAACGAGATGCGTGGGATGTTGGCATGAATCCTGTCCCTACTTTGTACGAGCTTTGTGTGAAGCCTGAAGACCACCCTTTCCAGTAAGGAAATGATGGCAGCTCTATTTTGACACATGCAGACCAACAAATAAGTTCTGTCTGATGGCTAAGGTCTCAGCTTCCACTGCAGCACAGGCAAATACCACTCAACTCCTGAGTATTACAGGGAAGCTAAGAATGCTGCCAGGCTAGCTCATATCATGAAGCTCTCCGGCATATTAAGTAAGGAGTGAAATACAAAACAAATTTACTGCATCGTACAGAATCAGGTTTATTATCACTGACTTATATGCTGTGAAATTTGTTGTTTTGTGGCAGCAGAACAGTGCAAAGATATGAAATTACTATAAATTACAAAATAAATAGTGCAAAATAAAAGGAATAATGAGGCAGCGTTCATGGGTTTATGGACTGTTCTGATGGCGGAGGGGAAGAAACTGTTCCTAAATCGCTGAGTGTGGGTCTTCAGGCTCTTGTACCTCCTCCCTGATGGTAGTAACAAGAAGAGGACATGTCCTGGATGGTGAAGGTCCTTCGTGATGGACGCTGCCTTCTTGAGGCACCGCCTCTTGAAGATGTCCTTGATGGTGGGGAGAGTTGTGCCCTTGATGGAGCTGGCTGAGTCTACAACCCTCTGCAGCCTCTAGCGATCCTGTGTATTGGAGCCTCCATACCAGGCTGTGATGCAACCAGACAATATCTGGAGCGAACAAATCTTTGCTGTCTGTTAGGAACTTTGTTCATGCAGTGGGAGCAGATGAACCTCATGATGATTCCTCAATGGAACTGAATACTTCCAAGGGGGGAACCACATAACTCAAGCTTATCATGCACCAACTCAGATACTTAAAAGCTGGTGAGGTCAGGTAGACAGTAGCCAACCTTCCCAACATCTCGATTAGCAATCCCTGTTCTTTTGGGCTGTAATGAGTGAACTGCCCTTTGCAGTGGTCTGCCCCCACTGCTCTCCTCTCTGCTGCTCTCCTTTTTAGGTAACTTCCCTTTCTCTACTGCTTCCCCCACCTCATGCCATTTCCATCTCTACAGCTGCCCTCTCTATAGCTCCTCTCTCTGCTATCCAGCTGTAGGCCTCTCAAGCGAATACTGTTGTGATGCTGAGGTTGGTGTAGCTCATTTTGCTACGTGTCTGTAGGTCAAGATAAGGCAGCCATGGCTCTACCCATCTGGATGTGATTCAGTAAACCACCAAGTGCTCTGGTTATTACACTATTAATATTACCTTAATCATCCCTTCAACTATAGTTGTGTTCTTGTTTAGCTTTAAGCGTTGAGTGTCAGGAAACACGAGAAAGCCATGGATACCATATTAAGCTGGAAAGGGCTGAATTCTCATTTCAGTTGAGTGATCAATGTTGTCCAGGAGAGTTTGCTCAACAGTCTACCATATTTGAATTAAACACAGAAGATGGTGGCCCAAAGTTTGCAGTCAGCAGACAGACCAAATCTCTGAAGAAAAATTTTACTTACTTCATAAATTTCCCACAGGAGGAAGCAGAGGAAAGCTAATTCTATCCATTGGGATGAAGCCCTGTGAAGCAGCAGTGCTTTCTGGGATGTAAATTCCATCAGAGAGGGAAAAGGAGGGGGTTTGGAGTGGGCAGAAAATTCTGCACCTTCTGACTCAGCCAACTGTCAAAACTCCAGATAGCTCTAGATGCTTACTAATATTTCTGGCATTCAGAAATATTTGATAACTATTTTACATTATTAAAGCTATTGAAAAATTAGAAATTACAGAAGATATATATCAGCTAAAGCACTTAAAACTTTGAAATAAATAAACACTTTTTGCTAACTTGTACCTGCTATCTTGTAGCTATTGCCCTCCATCGAACTGAATTGGGAAGATGCCCCTGAGCCAGATCCGACATACTGCAGGTTGTTCAAATGGATGCCCCACCACAGATCTGAGCGCTGTAACTTTGGCAATGCCTCAAAATTCCCACTGGTCTCTAGCTGTGGAGTGTAGCAGTGTGGTGACAGTGTGCAAGTATCTATTATTTCCTTCATGCTTGGCAAGCCAGAGAAAATGATGGTACGCAAAGTCTGGTGAGCAGCTGCCATCTCATGATTAATTGCACTGATTCAATCCCATGCACGTGGGCTGTGGACTCCTTCAAGCTGTCCAATATTGTGCACAGAATCGCAGCAAGCAGTACAATGCATCAAATAGTCAGTGGTGCTCAGCTATTGTTTTTCTTTTATTGGTCCTCACTGCTGTTTGCTGTGGTTGGACCGAGACAGGAGCTCTCCTCTGGGCAGCTTCATCTTTTCCTTGTCCTCTTAATCAGGCTTTAGTTGTGCTCAGGGAATCCCTCAGTGCAAAGGTCTCTCTCTCTCGATCACATAGTATGCTACTTCTGTTCACAATCCTGATACCTGCATATGAGTTCCAGTCATATTATAATAGCTGTGACACTTCAGTTCACTAATTAATTAAGTTTGACTTCAGAAGCATGTGTCAATGGTGGTGACTGTGTAGTACTGATAGTCATAGAAACTCATCTGATTCACCAATGACTTTGGTGAATAAAAACTGTCGTCCTTATACAGTCCAGCTCATTTTTGACTCAAAATTCGCAGGGCTAACTGCCCTGTGCAATGGCTGACAGAACCTTCGGTTGGACCACACTGTTGCTTGTTCTGTGAGTATGGCTATAGCACACAAAAGTCTGTCAAAGTTGTACTAACAGAATCATATCATATTCCAGTACCTTAGCTTCCAGCAAACACCCTAGACCTCTGTCATGATCCACAAATAGATCCCATCCCACTAGTGGTGCAGGCATTGTGGTATGTAGTGGAGTAAACTTCCTGGGTTTCCTCACCTCTTACTCATGAGTCTCATGGCATCAGATCAAACCAATCACAGAAACTTCCTGCTGCTTTCTGCCTATCAGCTCCTTCACCTTAAATACTATCTGGAAAAGGCAATGGCACAGGTTATAATCAGTTTTGGGGACTTGTTCAGTGTCACTCACCACAGGGCTCAGTTGGATCATTGCTGGCTTGTGAGGCTGGGCCCTGAATGTGGACATTTTTTTCTTAACTCCATCTAATCTTTCCCCCTTTAAATCTAGATCTCTAGTTAGTGGCCTCTCTGCTAAGGGAGATAGGCTCTTCCTGCCCAACTTTGTCTCTTACAAGGACTGTGTGGTGACAACCCCTAGACAATTCAGTAGGGAAAGACAAGGTGTAGGATTTATCTCATGGCAGTTGTCTGTAATGCTGTAATCTGTGTCTGGAATTTCAAGTATATTTATTTTAAAAATGAGCAATAAAAACATTTAGAATGTTTCCTTCTAAATAAGGTCCTGATTTACATTTACAACCATTTTTGGTTAACCTTTCCTGTTAATCCTACTTCACATGAAGGATGGAATTGGTCCTGTCTCTGTGCCAGGAGAAATTAGCTAATATAGTCCACACGTATTAAAGTGCCCATGGATAAATAAGGCATTCACTTAATTTGAATAAATGGTACAAAACATTTACTATGACAATCCCACACACATTCTCCCACTCCCTCCCAACCCGGAAATACTTAAGAGTAATTGAGTTCAAAGAAATTAGTGTTAGTAAAAAAAACTGGCATGAGAGAGATTAATGCAATTGAAAACTGAAAAATCGCTCTGATGACTTGCATCATAGTGATTAGAAAAAGATTGTTCAGGATTGGTTGTCATTGATTTTCATCTTCCAAAATACCATAAATTCTTGAAGGGACCCATAAACTGGAAGGCAGTAAACATAACCTAACTTTAAGAAAGGAGGGAGTGAGAAAACAGGGAGCTATAGCTGAACGTCAGTGGTAGGGAAATGCTAGAATCTATCATTAAGGAAGTGGCATAGGGACTTGAAAATAATAATAGAACAGGCAGAATCAACATGGATTTATGAAAGAGAGATCATGTTTGACAAATCTTTTAGTATTTTTTGAAGTTGTAAACAGCAGAAAGGCAAACCAGCTGATGTGGTATATTTGCAACTACAGAAGGCCTTGGATAAAACATTTATTAAACAAAATTACACAGGATTGGAAGTAGTATACTGGTATGGCGAGAGGACTGGTTGATAGACAGAAAACTGTAAGTAGGGATACATGGGTCATTTTTGGGTTGGGAGGCTGTTACCTGTGGGGTGCAAGGGGGATTGGTATTGGAGCCCCAGCTGGTCACAATCTATATCAGTGATTTAGATGGAACAATCAAGTGTAATATATCCAACTTTGCTGATGATACAAAGCAGAGTTTGCAATGTGGTTGTGAGGAGGATGCTAAGAAGCTTCAGGAGGAAAGAGACAGACTAAGTGAGCTGGCAAGTACATGGCCGATAGAATATAGAGTGAAAAATATGAAGTCACTTATTTTGCTCGAAAAATAAGGCAGTGTGTTTTTTTTTAAATGGTGTGAGATTGAAATATGCTGGTATTTAGAGGGAATTGTGTGATTTTGTACATAAATCATTAAAAGTTAGTGTGCAGCTTCAGCAAGCAACTAGGAAGGCAAACAATACATTGGCCTTTCTTATACGAGAATTTGAGTACAAAAATGGTAACACCCTGCTTCAATTATATTGGGCCTGGTGAGACTGCATCTGGAATATTGTGCGCAAGTCAGGTCTCCCTACCTTTGTAGGATATACTTGCTCTAGAGGGAGTACAGAAAAAATTCAGCAGATTGATTTCTGGAATGAAGGGTTTGCCATAAGAGGAGAGAATAAGGAGACTGGGTCTATACCTTCTTGAATTTGGAAGAATGAGAAGTCACAGAGTCGTACAACATAGAAACAGGCCCTTCGGCCCAACATGTCCATGCCAGCATCAAACCTACCTACACTAATTCCACTTTCATGCCTGTCTAGATGCCTCTTAAGATGTTGTTACTGTTCCTGCCTCCACCACTTCCTCTCGCAGCTCAATCCAGATACAAACTACTCTGTGTGAAAAATTTATTCCTCAGATCCCCTTTGAATCTTCTCTCTCTCGCCTTGAACCTGAGCACTCTAGTTTTAGACACCCCTACCATGGAAACAAACTCTGGCTATTTCCCCTCTCATAATTTTCAATACCTCCATCATGTTACCTCTCAGTCTCTGTTTCAGGGAAAAGTGACCAAGCCTATCCAATCTCTCTTTATAACTCAAGCCCTCCAATCCAGGCAGCATCCTTGTGAATCTTTTCCGCACCCTCTCTAGCTTAATCACGTTTTTCCTGCAGTGTGGCAACCAGAAGTGCACACAATACTCCAAGTGTGCCCAACCAGTGTCTTGTACAATTGTAACATGACATCCCACCACTTGTACTCATTGCCTCAGCTGAGGAAGGCAAACATGTCACATGCCTTCTTCAGCAACCTGTTTATCTGTATTGCCACTTTCAGGAAACTAAGTACTTGTACTTCAAGTCCCTGTTCAACAATACTCCCCAGGACCCTGTCGTTCACTGTGCATGTCACGCCCTGGTTTAATACTCCCCAGGACCCTGTCATTCACTGTGCATGTCACGCCCTGGTTTAACTTCCCAAAATGGATCACTTTGCACTTGTCGGAGTTAAGTTCCATCTGCCATTCCCTTGCTGACTTTCCCAGATAATCTAGATCCTGTTGTAACCGTAGAAAACCGTCTTCACTGTCCATTATACCACCAATGTCAGTATCATCTGCAAACTTACTAATTATGCCATCTACATTCTCATCCAAATCATTAATATACATGACAAACAGCAGAGAACCCAGCACGCCACTAGACACAGACCTCCAATCCAGAAAAACAACACTCCACTATGACCAAGCCAATTTTGTATCCAATTAGTTAGCTCACCCCGGATCTTTTGTGTTCTAATCTTCCAGACCAGCCAACCACATGGGGCCTTGTCAAAAGACCACGTAAGCAACCTCTACCAACCTGCTCTAGTCAATTTTCTTGGTCACCTCTTCAAAAAGCTCAATCAAATTTAGGAGACAGGATTTCCCCAAGCCCAAAGCCATGGTGACTATCCCTAATCTGTTCTTTCCTTTCCAAATGCAAATAAATCCCAACTCTCAGAGTCCCTTCTAATAACTTTCCCCCTGCTGATGGAAGGCTCATTGACCTGTAGTTCTCTGGCTTACCCCTGCTGCCTTTCTTAAATAAGGGCAAAAAATTAGCTATCCTCTAGACTCCCAGTACCTCACCTATGGCTAACAAAGATACAACATTCTCTGCCACGGTCCCAGCAATCTCCTTCCTTGCTTCCCATAACATTCTAGGATACAATTGGCCAGGCCCCAGGGATTTGTCCACCTTTATGTATTTCAAGACCTTCAACACCACCTCCTCCAGAATATTGATATGCTCCAGGATGTCACTGTTTTCTCCCTGAACTCACTAACTTCCATATCCTTCACCTTAGTGAATATCGATGAGAAGTTTTCAAGACATCACCCATTTCCTGTGGTTCCACACATAGATTACTACACTGATCCTTAAGGGGACCTACTCTCTCTCTAGCTTCCCTTTTACTGTTAATATAGTTTATAGAATCTTCTGGGATTCTCGTTTATCTTATCTGCCATGGATATCTCATGACCCCCTTTGTTCCCTCCTAATTTCCTTAAGTGTAGTCCTACATCCCTATACTCAATTGAATCACTTGATCCCAGCTGCCTAAACCTGACATGCCTCCTTTCTCCTGACCAGAGCCTCAATATCCACAGTCAACCAAGGTTCCCTCATCCTGCCAACCTTGTCCTTCACTCTAACAGGAACATGCTAGCCCTGAAGTCGCCCTACCTCTCTTGAAAAGCCTCCCACTTGCCAGACGTTCCTCAATCTGCAAACAGTCTCTCCCAATCAACTTTTGAGAGTTCTGTCTGATGCCATCAAAATTAGCAATGCCCCAGTTCAGAAACATGGGATTCCTGTGGCATTTGAGCAATATCGACTAACTCTACACAACAAATTTACTATGTCTATCTATCTCTCTATCGATATATATACAGTGAGTGAGGTATTTAATACAATAAGTATACTATTTACTAAAGGTATACAAAATAGGATCCTGCCCCCATCTCAGTATACCTGTTAACACCATCTGTGAAGTACAGATTTTAAAATATGTTTAACCTCTGTGGTACAGGAAGGATAAATTAACCAAAACTGGAATACAAAATGAAATTACAAGATACATCTGCTCTTTTCCAGTTGTGAAGCCATTCCTTGTAATCAATAATGGTCTCATTGAAACGTATACAGTTCTTACATGGTTTCACAGGGTGAATGCAGAACTGATATAACCCTGGCTGGGGTGTCTTGAACCAAGAATTACGATCTCAAAATAAGGGGTTGGCTATTTAGGATAGAGATTAGAAAATATTTTTGCACCCATATACCACTGAGTGTTTGGAATTTATAATCTCAAAGGGGTCTCAGTCACTGATTATATTCCTGGCTGAGACTGATGGATTTTTAGAAAGTAAGGGAATCAAGGGATATGGGATTAGAGCAGGAAAGTGATGCTGAGGCAAAATATTAGCCCTGATCTTATTGAATGGTGGAGCAGGCATGAGAGGTTTGTGCTTCTATTTCTCGTGTTTGTAGCCTCATTTCTTTCTGAGACTGCCCCCCCCCCCACCCCCCGGAAAAAGTCTCCTCACAGTAATGTACAACTTTACTTTCAAATTACCAACTGCCTAGTCTTTGGTTCCCCTTTCTCCAAGAGGGTGTTTGGTGATTGTCATGAAAATGTAAAGAGGTGTTTATATGCTGACAGAGATTAAGGGTGGAAAGGAGAGCGATGAGCTCAGAGGAGTGCGAGAAAGAGAGAGTGAGAGTATGATGAATTCAAATGGAAGTTGTGAGCGATGTTGTAAGTGGAAGAAGGATCAGAGCCATGACTGGAGATGTAGGGTGCAGGAGAGGGATTTGTAGAAAATGGACAGAGTTGAGCAGTCATCACACTAGCTGCCCACACTCACTGCTGACTTCCAAATAAGCAACAAGCTTGCTGGAACAACCTGGATGACAGTTTGTAGAGGAGAGTAGCTGCTTTCTCTCATAATCGGGACTTTGTGTGATAGTGGGGAGATCTGTGACATAATGTCATCACATGAATGGGTTGGAACAAGTTTGGCCATACAAAACATTGGAAGAAGCTGTCAAAAACACTCAAATGTTGCTGAATTTCTCAGACAATCAAACATTCAAAATTTACTGAAGACTATTAAACATACTAAAAGCATAAAATAAATTTTAAAAATCTGGAAAACAAAAGCATTTTAAACACTGAAAGAATTTTTAAAAATCTAAATTAACTCCTACTTACCAAAGTCTTTTGCAGCCTTTCCCTTTGTTGAAGCTAATGGTGAAACGCTCCCTGTCATGCATCCAAATAGTAACAGGATATTCTTATGGATTCCCCATCATAAGGAATGCTAGAGGAGTCCAGGTCAAAGGAAAGCTGAAAAGCAGTGGTGAGCTGCTGGCCAGAACTCTTGACTTGTGCATTTGCATGTATAATTTCACCAGCATTTCTCTGCAAAATCTGAGATGAAAATGGAATAGATCGACAATAGTGGAGAAGTCAAGGAGGTAACATTTCAGCACTGTAATGTCACAATTGATGAATGGAGTCTCTGGTGTAGACCTGATTTGAAGGTGGGTGTAGGTTAAGGTTGTTACAAAATGTTCAAGAACATCATCACCCAATGGGTTGGGATGGTGAATATGGCAGAACATATTATCAGTCAGTGTGACCTCAATAAGTACGAAGTCAGCATTTAAGAGTTAAGTTTTAGCAAGGCTCAGGATGTTGAATTATTGTTTTTTGGAGAATGACTGTCTTTTTTACAAGAAAGCAGACAACCCAAGAGTAGACACACCCATCTCCGATTTCTAAGACACACCCATCTCCGTTTTCCAAAACACAGAACCAGAGACCTTTCCAGGCATTGCCAGACAATTTATAAAAATGGTAATGAGCTCTCTGGCATCAAAGGAAAAAGAACTGGAAGGTGAATGATGAAAAGTCACACATTCACTAAATTTTAATTAAAAAAAACCATGATATTTCATTCTGTTTAAGGGACAGTAGATAGTTTTGCTATTGATTATAGTCTACAAACTAATGTTATGAAAGATGAACCTGTGAAGAGTGACAGCAGCAATCAAGACTGCCCGATTTGCCTTGCTTATTGAAAGAGTGCCATGGAGGATGGAACAAGGGACATATTGTTGTCAGCAGTCGAGGAGATGGCCAAGCTGGCCAGCCAACTGGCATCCTGTTGTGAAAGGAAGCAATATCCTTAAGCACCTTGCTGAAGCTGTGCTGCACAGCATCAATATGTTTTCTGTATATTACACCCTGTTCTTGTAGTGGAGCCAACTAACATGGCTGATGTGTCCAACCAGTTAGCTCTGATGTTTTCCTATTGCACATTGTATCTCTGAGTCAGATGAATGTGAAATGTTTACTGACTTCCTTTATTGTCACTTGTAAATTTAGCAACAGGCCAACATGATTTAAATGTGATTGAAACGTTTCCTAAAATTGTTGAATTTTCTTTGAGTCTTGAGTGCTGTAACCTGTCTAGTTGGAAGATGAGATGCTGTTCTTTGACCTTATGTCCTTGAATGGTGGAGATGGAAGAGGTTAAAAGGCAATGTCATGTCTCCTATATGGGAGGCTGCTGTAAGAGGGGGAGTGGGTACTGCTTGAGTTTGAAGAGTGAGTCAGGCAGTGACAGGGAATGCTCCCTTTGGAAGCCTGAAAAGTAAGGAGAGGGGAAGACATGTCCAGTGGGAGCATCATGTTGAATGTGGTGGACATTACAGAGGAGACTCTGTTGAAAGTGGAATTTGACAAGGTGGGAAGTGAGGATAAGAGAAATACTGAGACACAAGAAATTCTGCAGATGCTGGAATCTGGAGCAATACACACAAAGTGCTGGAGGAACTCAGCAGGTCAGGCAGCATCCATGGAGGGAAATAAACAGTCGACGTTTCTGGCCGCGACCCTTCATCAGAACTGGAAAGGAAGAGGGCAGAAGCCAAATACTGCCCTTGCCCTGAGAGATGAGTGGGTAAAAGCAGAAATGGGGGAAGTGGGAGCCCTTTGAATAATGGGGGAATGGGTAAACAGAGTTAAGGAGAAGGGAAATCCTCTTGGAAGTAAGATGTGGCAGGTGTCATCATCAGACAGACACAATGGGGCAAATGGTGTCCTTACAGGAAGCAAAGAGGGATGAGATGCAGTTAAGATACTTGTGAGATTCTGTGGGTTTGGTAATAGATATTGGTCACTAACCTCTCACTTGAAATGGGGATAGCAAAGTTGAAACAGTGAAGAGAGGAATCAGAGGTAGGCCCTGTGAAAATTAACGTAGTGTGGAAATTGGCAGTAAAGGCATTGGAACCTTTGTGTTCTGTTTGATAGGAGGATGCAGCACCAATATAGTCGGCAATGTATCAGAAAAAGAGGGGAGAGAGGGAACTAAATCGAGGATTGTTTCCTGTAACCCACAAAATCCCATGTTGACTCTCAAGGCTACATCTTTGATTTGGAGAAAGTGAATGGAGTTTTAATGTGATGCATCTCTGACTCTTCCCTTCCCTTTCTTAACTTCTCCATCTCCATATCAGGTGATATGTTAGCAACCAGTATCTATTAGAAGCCCACAGACTCCCACAGCTATCTTGACTACAGCTCTTTCCAACTTGCTTCATGGAAGGACTCCATTATATTCTTCCAGTTTACCGGCACCTTTATCACTGTTCTGATGATGCTATCTTTCACACCAGTGCTCCTGAGATGAGTTCCTTTCACCACAACCATGGTTTTTAGTTGATTCTGATACATTACTAGTGGTGTAGGACTTGTGTGAACACTGGAGTTTTCTATCCCAGCTTACCTCTGATTTCTCCCAGAGTTTAAAAGATTAATCCATGTTCATTGAAATGTGATATCTGTAGACAGTTCTTCCTCAGAATATCATGACACAAAGGTTACGTATAAATCAACACAGATGATCAATTGGGTATGTGGTGTGGGGTGGTGGGGTCAGGGTTGGGTGCAGGTACATCTGCCAGATATCTCATTGATATCAATGGCCAAGGTCTTGTAAGATATCTTCAACCAAGGGTGCTGAAGTTTATGAAAATCAAAAAAGCTGCAGATGCTGGAAATCATGTGCAGATGTTGAGTATGAAATACTGCAATAGACAAGAAGGAAGGATCAGAACATTCATATTTACCTAAGTAAGCACCATAGTAGTGCACCAGCTGATGTCTGGGGTGGTTAACAGGCAAGTGAAAGAGAACAGGTTACAGGGAATTAGGTGAGTTGGGAGTGTTCTGTCAGCCAGCATAGGCTTGATGGGCTGAATTGAGAAGATTATGTCAGTTTTGACCTTGATGCACTCGCCTGGGGAGTGCTTCAGACTTTTAGTACCACTGTGAGAAAATGTGTTTTTTAATTTCACTTCCAGAATATAGCTCTAATTTTAAGTGTCCACCGTTCTCCCATCAGGGGAATTATCTGGAAACACTATTTGTCATATCCTACCAACGAGCAATTGATCCCCATCCTTTTCAATCAATCTAATTTTCTGAGACTCAAGAGCAGCTTCTTCCCCACTGCTGTCAGACTTCTGAACCAATCACCTCTTTCAAATCCCTGTCCTGGTGGTGTTGCCATGTTCTCAAACCCTTAATTCTACCTCTTCTGTTATTGTCACTTCAACATTTCTTCTTGCACTACCTTAGTGTGCACAACTAAACTTTGCACCATTCCATTGTTTTTGTGCTTGTCGCTATGTTTATTGTTGTATTTATTATAACCATGTATCCTGTTTAGTCTGTGAGCTTCACATGAGCAAGGAATTTCATTGCACCTTGATGTATATGACAATAAACTAACCTGAATCTGAACCATTCAAACAATTACCAATCTGTGTTGCAATCCTTTCACCAAATATGAGCATAGTTATAATAGTGTTCCCAGTTTCTCTTCCCACAGGTGTTGCCTGACCTGCAGAGATTTTCTAGTATTTTCTGTTTTTATTTCCAATTTCCAGCATCTGCAGTATTTTATTTTTATTTCCAAGTATATTTATTTTTGCTAATAATCTCTTGCAGGAACTTAATGATGCTTTCTGGAAGCACAGTGATGATGTCCATAAACATTCACCTTTCCACCTTGTTACAAATCTCTTCATAATTTTTGTCCAGAGTACTGAGAATAACCTACTCATAATAAATCAGTACTGATTATCTACATCTAGTAATTTTTCAAACTCTAGGGAACCGTCATGAGTTTAAAATAGATTGCTGATCCTTTATCTTTCCTGTGTCATGGTCCTGGAACTTCAAAACTAACAGTGCAATGAAAGTCTCCCAATTGCAAGGGCTTCAATGGTTCAAGAAGGCAGCTCATCACCGTCCTCTCAAGGATAGTTAGGGAAGAGCAATTTTGCAATGACACATACATCTTGTGAATGAAGCTTTGATGTTGAATTTCTCAATTCCTCCTGTCCTTAATTATAGGGTGAGATTTGATTCATAGGCAGAATTTCTGAATCTATGTTTGGAAAATTATGAGTAGTACATCTGCAATTACTCCACTTAGTATTTGAACACTGTGAAGTGAAAGGGGATATAAGCAGAGAGTTTGGAGTGGTTGGACCTAGACTCACTGGAGTTTGGAAGATCGAGAGGTGATCTTATTGCAAAATTTAAGAGGGGAATTGGTAGAGTGGATGCTGAGAAGAAGTTTCCCCAAATGGGAATATCTAGAACCAGGAGGCATGTTTTTGGTATGAGGAAGTCACTCATTTAAAATTGACGAGGAGGAATTTCTTCTCTCAGAGCGTTGTGACTCTTTAAAATCCTACCAAGAGAGCTGTGGAGACAGAGCCATTGAATATATTGAAGGCAGAGATCGACAGTTAATTGAAATGCATGGGAGTCAAAGGATTTGGGGAGAGGGTGGGAAATTGGTGTTGAAGTGATGTTGAGGCCAATATTGGATCAGTGAGGATGTTATTAAATGATGCAGCAGGCTCTGGGTCCTGTAATTTTCTTCATTATCATTTCTAATACATATATCACAGTTTATAATTACTTGTTTTAACATTATTTTATTTGTAAATGTTTAAAGTTGTGTTATCTCCTGAAAATATGTGTTCCTTCTCACCTTTATACCTACACTATTTCTGCTTACTTTTTTTTATAATGTGAACAATGTTACCTTCAGCTACATGGATTGGTTTTGAATTATTACCAGAAGCCTTAAAATCAACCCAGTGTCTGAATGTGAAGCAGTCATTTAATTCCATCACTATTTGCTTCTAATGGTCGCAAGTTAATGAGCTCTGGAGACTTTTTTTTACTATGTAGCAAATCATTTAAGAATCACTTTGAATATTGTGCAAACAGCCAGGATGATTTTACACTCAATTATGAAGACTTGTGTGTTCAGTGTTTATTGGAACATATTTATTGTCACACAGCTAATTATTTGGGTTGCATTTTCTGCCTCTAATCTGAAGTTTTTTCACTTTTTGAAACAAGAGAACATAATGTGCAGAATATGTTAGGTTATTTGGCCCTGATTTTGTGTGGAGTAGGATTTATGAGGGAGGAGGAGCATTTCTGATAGGTATCTGGTATGCTGTGAAATTAGGGTTCTGTACTGTGTCCATGGGGTGTTTTTGAGGGCAAACTGACTGCCAAATCTCCAAATGACTACACTTTCAAGTTTCATTGGCTGTAAAGCACTTTGTGACATCTGAGGACCTTGGTATTGCAATATAAATGCAGGCAATTTTTAGTTCAGAGGCAGACTATGACAAGTCACATTGCATACCCAGGTCAGTGGAAACCCTTCATGTCTAAGAAACCATGTTTTGCTGTGAACACAAGTTTAAAAATGTTGCATAATTATTCTTGGCATAAACAAGTACTGGGATGTTCTTCAGGGCTTGTCTGACTCTGCCACCGTGTTCAGAAGAAATCTCGTTTCCACACAGATGCAGGCTCTCTGCCAAAGTTATAATAGTGCAGGAGGAGAAACTGGAGGATATCCTCAGCCAGAATTAACTGAATCTGCCATGAGCTTATTCCTAGATGATAGGCCTGTGCTGCAGATGAACCTGAATATTATTGCCCTGCAGACATGTGGAATGATCAATCTTCTCAGACTCAGAAGTTTTCAAAGAGATGCTGAAAGAAACTGAACTTTTGGTGGCTGGTTTTTAATCATGTGCATTACGGAGCAGTCAGTGCCAAAATCAGACAATCCATTTCAAAGCTAAACAGGTGGTCACCTTCTCTCAAGTGCAGATGCCAGGCCATCTGGTCTATAATTCTTCAACTTATCTTTCATAGCTCTTCAGTGTTGGACTAACCTGCTGGTCTGTATGGACCTTGTTTTCCAGATTTCATTCCAGAGTTCTTGGCTTTTATCTTACCTTTAACATTTTGACAATTTCTTGCAGTTTTTGACGTGAGAGTTTTCACTGGAAGCCTTGAAATCAGCCCTTCTATTTCAATTTTATCACTATTTGGTTCTCTTATCATCAGTAGATGTCAATTTTGACCGTCTCTTGTGGTTCAAGTGCATCATTTTGTTAGTAATTCATCTGTTTAATTTTTTTTATAATTAAATCTAATTTTCTGATGTACTTTGAGATACTGCCAGTATTAAATTAAGATTAGAAATTTTGACAAATTACATGTTGGCACTTGGCCATTCAATGTGAGCAATTAATTCCACAAACCACCAATTAGCTTTAATAGTGGCCACAGACAAGATGATTCCATAAAATTAGTCTTACTTTATAGTAAAAATATTTATGTCTTAAAAATTCAGCTGTTCCTCTTTTCCATGTTACTGAAAGTAGTCGAACCTCCTGTCTCTGGCACAGTGGCACTGCTAGTTGATCCAGTGGTTCACAGCACCAGAGACCGGGGTTCAATCCTGACCTTGGGTGTTGTCTGTGTGGAGTTTGCATATTCTGTCTGTGACTGTGTTTGTTTCTTCTGTGTGCTCTGGTTTCCTTCCACGTCTCAAAGATTTGCAGGTTGGTAGGTAATTGGCCACTGTAAATTGCCCCTAGCATGCAGGTGAGTTGGTAGAATCTGGGAGGAGTTGATGAAAATGTGGGGAGAATAAAACATGGGATTAATGTAGGATTAGTGTAAGTGGGTGGTTGATAGTTGGTGCAAACTCTGTGGGCCTATTTCTGTGCTGTCTCTTTGACCTTTCATCATGACCTTTCATCACTATGACTTTTCTTAGGGACAGTACACTGTAATGGCAAGACCCTTAACAGTGTTGATGTACAGAGGGATCTTAGGATTCAAGTCCATAGCTTCCAGAAAGTGGCTACATAGGTTGATAGAGTGGTAAAGCAGGCATATGGCATGCTTGCCTTTATTAGTCAAGGCAATGAGTTCAAGAGTCAGGAAGTTATGTTGCAGCTTTATAAAACTCTAGTCAGGCCCCATCTGGAGTATTGCATTCAAATCTGGTTGCCTCATTATAGGAAGGATGGAGAGGCTTTGGAGAGGGTGCAGAACAGTTTTACCAGGATGCTGCCTGGATTAGAGGGCATATGCTATAAGGAGAGGTTGGACAAACTTGGGTTGTTTTCTCTGGAGCGTCCAAGGCTGAGGGGAAATCTGATACAAGTTTATAAGATTATGTGAGGGATAGATATAGACAGCTATTATCTTTCTCCCAGGGCTGAAATGTCTAATACCAGAGGGCATGCATTTAAAGTGAGAAGGGGTAAGTTCAAAGGAGATGTGCGGGGCAAGTTTTTTTTTTACACAGAGAGTGGTGGGTGCCTGGAATGTGCTGCCAGGGTTGGTGGTGGAGACAAATATAACAGAGGTGTTTAAGATGCTCTTAGATAGTCACATGAATGTGCAGGGAATGGAGGGTTATGGACATTGTGTAGGCAGAAGGGATCAGTTTAGTTAGGCAGGAGGAACAGAAGCCTGAAGTCCCACACCACCAGGTTCATGAACAGCTAGTTCCCTCGAACCATTCAGTTCTTGAACCAATGGGCAAAAACACTAATCACAACAGTTTGGCAACACTATGGTCACTTTGATCACTTTGCACTAAAATTGACTTTCTTTTTTCTTGTTCTAATTGTGTTCTTTCTTGTAAAAATTGTGTGTAATTTATGCTTAATTTATGTTTTTCTTGTGAATGCTGCTTTTATGATACTATATGCCGACTTGACTTGATTTAATTACTAGATTAATTAGTTTGGCACAACACCATGGGCCAAAGGGCCTGTTCCTGTGCTATACTGTTCTATGTTCTCTGTTCTATCTGCCTTTACTACAAAAATCAATGTAAGTCTTGCTTTTGAAATGTAAGCTTTTTGCAGAAGTGATTTTGTTGTACTTGCAATATGAAGCTTTTTATCAATTTCAAACATTAGAAAGAATCACGTGAGTAGAATGTGGAAGGCACCTGCATCATGCTGTTTGTGACAGGCTTCACAGTTAGTCTTATTAATTTGGCCATTGAGAACATATTATTATGGAAATGAGGTCAAAGAAGTGTCTGTGTGTTGGCAAAGTCTGACTGATGTTGTGGTCTATAGTGGTACTCAAAATTTCTGAGGCAGCTACAGAGGACTTTTCTGTACTGTATCTATCTATGACTCTATACTGCTGGTGATTCATTACTGACCATGATGACAATATTGTTGTAAGTGTCATCTTTCCCTTATGTCTGAGCCCTGCTGTAATAGAACCAGTGCTTCATGGGAGATCCATAACCGTGAAGTTTGACAGTGCAGCTCTATGACACCATGGGGTTACACTTGTGCTGATTAAGTGCCTGATTCTGTAAAGTAGAGATCAAGGATCAGGCACAGATGGGACTTGCAACAATATCATTGTCACAGTCACTGACAGATCACAAACCGAATACTCTATTGGCGTGATTGATTCTTTCTTGACATATATCAATCCATATATTGGTTCTCAAATGAATCTGGGTCTCTTCAACACCAGTCACAGAAAGTTAACATGTAAGTTTGGCAACAATTAAAAAGGAAAATAGTCTCTTAGCCTTTACTGCATGGTGAAAAGGAAAATTGGGCTGGGCCATTAAGGTCTTTTCTTGAACAATACACAAGTAATGAGGGTGAAATAATGAAGTTACTTTGTTTCTCACAAGGGAGATAAACAGCATGGATATGACTTTATAAGAACGTGGGGGAAAAAAGAGGGAAGGGAATGTCTTTACAGAAAATAGGTTGAGAAAAAGTGTAGTCAGGGTGCATGGGATTCAGTGGATATTGGTCACAAGCCTATTCCCAGTGATGGAGATAAAGAAGCAGACAGAGGGCAGGCAGAACAGGGTCAGCAAAGGACCACAAGAAGATGAAGGAAGGGTAGAAAGTAGAAGTAAAATTGATGAGATCTTCCAGTATAGAGCATAAGCAGGAAGAAACACTGATATTGTCATCAACATACTGGGTAAAGATTTACCTTCAACAATGACAAGGAAAGAGCACCTACTGAAGACCTACGTGAGGAAATTTGGGTTTCTACTCCATATTTCTCTCCTTTTTACCTTGGCTTTCCTGAGGCTAACCTTTATCTAGTAATTTCAGTGTCCAGCAAGTGCTGTTTTGCTTTCCTGCTTTTGCCGAGTGCTTCGTTGCAATTTTTTTCTATGCCTGTGCCATTATTCTCTATTATCAGCAAATCAAATCAATCTAAGTCTTTAATTCTCTGAATCTGATCTGTCAAACTGTTTTTATTGTAATGTTTCTTCTGCTGTTTGCAGTATTTTGTATATCCACAGCCCAGGGGAGAGATGAACACTGCTTGCTGACTGGAATGAAATGGGCTGCCTCAATTGGCCTAAATTTGTCAGTGAAGAGCAGCCTTTGTTAAGCCTTCAGGCCCAACAATTGAAGCAACTTATTGCAGGGAGCTGCACTGATAGAAAATAGGTGGCCTGGGGTTTCACTGTCTGGATAATGGAAATGCACCAGTCTTTCCCTATATGCCCACCATCTTAAAAAATGCTCCATTCAGTCTGTGATGGAATATTTATCTGTTACCAATCACTTCAAACAAAATTTCAGAATTTAAGAATAGTTAAACTGAGATTCCAAACATTGAATTATATGGAGATGAAAATAACTGAGAGAGAGCATTTTGAAGCCAAAGAAAAACATATGCTGTGCATGTTCTCTTTTATATCCTTTTACAGGAATTACTTTCCGTGTATAATTGATCATCCCATGGTTTTCAATTAAGCGGAAGGATTATACAACTTTCTGCATAACATTTTTCCCCAAATATGCTACATAATTTGTTTAGAAAGCTATGAGCCATTATTACATATGAATGTATGAATTAGGAGCAGGAGTATGTCACTCAGCCCCTCAAACCTGCTTCACCGTTGAATAAGATCATAGCTGATCTGACTGTAATCTCAACTCCACATTCTCAACCACTTGCTTTTCGACTATGTCTGCCTTAAAATTATTCATGGTCTCTGCTTCCACTGCCCATTAAGGAAGAGACTTACTAAAATATTAGACAGAAAAAGATGAGCATCATTTTCAAAAAAACATACATACAGTACACAATGTAACATGCTAGCTAACAATATATCCTACTAATTAGTGGGTCTGAGAGTCTTTTATCAGGAGTTTTAGTATTTGATTAAAAACTAAGACTACCAGTCTTTTTTTAATCACTCCACTTTTTATACTGATATGCAATTCCATGAAAAAAAGTATTAACTTGTGCTGTCCAGTGGTTGGAGTCATGGTGTCTCAAACCCATGCTTTCCCTTACACCAGGACACCTTTTAGTGAACAATCCATGCAACAAGACCTGAGTGTCCTTGTACAGCAATCACTGAAAGCAAGCGTTCAAGTGTAGCAAAAAGTGGAAGGTAACTGGGACATTGGCCTTCATTGTAAGAGGTCTCGAGTACAGGAGCAATGATCTCTTGCTGCAGCTGTACAAGGCCTTTTTTCATTCAGAGGGCAGTGAACCTGTGGAATTCTCTACCACAGAAGGCAGTGGAGACCAATATGTTCAAGAAACAGGTTGGTATTATTTCTTAAGGCTGAAGGGATCGAGAGATAAAGTGAGAAGGCAAGAACAGGATATTGAAGTGGATGATCAGCCATGATCCTTCTGAATTCTGGAGCAGGCCTGAAGCCCCAAATGGCCGACTCTATGCTTATTTTTGATGTTTCTATGTTTCTGTATGGAGGAGTTATTTGGTTCCAACCATAGACACAGTTTGAAATGAATCATGGCAGAGCACAAATCAATAAAACTGAATTTCAAATGCTGCTCTGGATGGGTACAGCAGAGAGAAGGAGATAAATTCTCCATTTGCTGGAACCAGGAGGTTCACAGGCAAGCAGCTGAGGGGGCAGATCACACTCGAGCTCAATGCTAGGAGTGACATCCAAAGTGAAGGACATTGACACAGTGCTACAAAAAGTGTAATATCCTCATACATGTCATTTAGTTTAATGACTATGTCATCATATTCCTGTCTACAAATTGGATCATGTATCACAGAGTTATAGAAAGATCTAGCAGGAAACGGCCCTTTGGCCCACTGAGGCCACGCTGACCATCAACCACCCATTTTAACTAATCCTCCATTAATCCCATTTTAAAAAATTCTCCCTACATTCTCATCAACTTCCTCTTCCCACCAGATTCTGCCACTAAGCTACAGACTAGGATCAATTTACGGTGAGCAATTAACCTACCAACCCAGCACATCTTTGGGATGTGGGAGAAAACCAAAGCACCCAGGGGAATCCCACACGGTTTTACAGGGAGAACGTGCAAACTCCACACAGACAGCACCTGAGGTCAGGATTCAACGTGGGTCACTGGTGCTGGGATGCAGCAACTCAACTAGCTATGCCACTGTGCTGCCCATGCGTCTGTGCATTAACTGATTCTGAATCAAAAGTAAACAAAATGCAGATGAAAATCAGGGGCTTATAGCTTGTTGCACAAGTCTGTGATTTTCTTTCCACGTTTTCTGTGCTTTTGATAGGTGAATACATCGAAGAGACCAGACATGAGCTGTTAATTCCTAGACTTTGAGATTTTCCTCTGCACATACTTGGGCAGCTGATCAAGATGCATTTTGAGCTGTAATAATTGTCTAAAATAAAGTTGAATTTATGTTAGAATTAATTCTACACTCTCAGGACAATTTCTAACTATCAGGAAATTAATATTGGTTGGAACTTGAAAAGTCCTCTCTTTCTGCTTGCTGGAACAATATAAAACTGGCAGTAGACCCCAAGTCCAAGAGTTTTGTACATCTGTTCCTTAGGAGGTGCCTAACAGTGATTAACAGCATGAACATTCTGTCACTGTCCTTGGCAGAGGTCATGTTATCATTAACTACCACATTGCTCACCTATTATATTGACACAAATGTGTTTGGCATCATTTATTTTCATGATAAAATTCAATAGGAAGGCATTCATTTGTTTCTTCTTCATCTTACATTGGAACCAATCATTCCAATGGGAGATCTAACATATCCTGAAAGAGATTTGATTGCAATTTCAGGAAAATGTGAGGCAATAATTTAAGAATACTTGTAATAAAGTTCGGATATATAAGACTGGATTCATATCCTTAATGTATTAGCAACGAATCAAAGTTTCTGCCCAGTTACCACCAATTTGGTTTTGTCTCTGGAATTCCTAATTAAGAGAAATTTAATTAATATTGCTGGAAGAAATTCAATGACCTTTCAAGAGTGGTCAAGGTACACATCCTGTACAATCAATGAAGTTTTCACTCATCTCTTTAGTCTTTCTATCTCACCATATGCTTTTTGATAAACTAGTATAAAGAGTACCTCTGGAAAGAGTAAAACACTATCTTCACTCACACCTATCCTGCAAGCTCATAATGCTGCAGTTTCCTGTGAATTACCATTTCAATGGTATTTACCATGAAGCGCCTCCACTTCCTCCAAAGGCTAAGGAAATTTAGTGTCATAAATGTTATTCTTTTTGCCATATTGGAAGGTTAATGGTTTGATATGTTTCTATACATTTGCTGTTTTGGAGGGGCTGCCATAGCTTCTAGTGCTAATTTTAGATGTAATTGCAGAGTGCTAGGCTTTAGATTGGGGGCATTGGTTTGCCCAGTGAGGAACTTTTGTTTTTGTTGTGAAGAAAAGGGAGAAATTAAAAAGACTAGACTGGGGGCACTAAAGTTTTGAATGCACAGAGGATACTTATTTCTTTTATTTTTCCATTTATTTAACAGTTTTTACAGCCAGAAGGTCTTACTTGGACTTGCCTAGATGTCATTGCCTGAAAATGATGACTTTAGTGAGATGTGGAAGCTGTTGACTGAAAGCCTTCAGGCTACTGCGACAGGACTGATGTCTGACCTGGTCACATTCTCCATTGTGATGTATTTTGATCTTTGGCACATGAATCAGCACTTCAACGTTGCATCAAGAATGTATTCAATCATTCTGCATAGTTCATTTCCTTTTCAATGGAACCACAGAAAAAAGGA
This sequence comes from Pristis pectinata, assembly GCF_009764475.1. NCBI lineage: Eukaryota > Metazoa > Chordata > Chondrichthyes > Rhinopristiformes > Pristidae > Pristis > Pristis pectinata. Next base: position 34,417,824 of record NC_067412.1, on the reverse strand, counting down.
GAGAGCCAACCAGTTCCTCAGAATGACAGGGCTCCCACATGCGAAAGGAACAACAATGAAGTGAATGTAGCCATCAAAGCCCCCTGCAATTCCATGCTATTGATACCTAGTTTGTTTGCAAAGCCAATCACCTGAAAGGGTAAAGAATGCAAGCTACCATCATCGAGACGGCAGATTTGTAAATGAAAACATGCCTTACAGCCATTTCTTGTGAATCTAGCAAGACTGTCAATGATAAAATGCTTCCATAGGTCATGCTTCGGGTTCCTGTATAATCAGGAGGACCTTCAATATAGCTGAACTAGTGTCTTCAAAATCGTTGCAGAATTTAAGATTGCATGGCACATAACATCACAATGAAGAACTGCTCGCTGTTTACCTATTCCAACAGTGGCTTAAAGATTTTGGAGGAAACAATTTGTGTGTTAAAATGGTTTCCATGGGGTGAAATGTCAGAGTTAATGAGTAAGAGGACCCATAGGTGGACAGAATAAGTGCTCTCTTCATTCATGGATGCATTTTCTCATTTTATTTCAGGTTTCCAGCATCAGCAGTGTTTTACTTTTCAAAGGGTGTTTTCTCCCTGGACTACGTGGCAGAAAGTTTCTTCTGACCTGGAGTGAACCTGGAGAGTGTGAGGAAATGGGATTTTAAATTCCAGAATGGCAGCAAATACCAGCCCAATAATCTTGAATGACAGGACCCTAGGAAAATGTCTGGATGATGACTTATGATCATGTTGCAATGTGATGGGCAGAGATCATGTACTCAATAGGGCAGTTGTTCACACTTAGCAAAAATAGATGAATGTTGAAAGATCAGCAGGATGTACCTTCAACTAAAGCAGTTGTTGGTCCTTTGGAAAAGACAAATGATGCCTGCCCAAGCCTTCACTGAAAAACTTGTTTACACTAAGGCACAAAGCCCCAAGAGCATGCTGGGCTTACAGGCTTACATGTGGCTTAATAGGAGGACCTCTTAAGTTGCAACCTGTTTCCACATATTTAAGTAGAGCATCTTGTTAGATGCTCCACCCTGATCACTGCAAAAGTTACCCCTTACACACCAATGTTCCTTATAGCTTTCCTTGTGATTGCTGCTGTTACTCATCACCATTACCTCTTATCCCACTGTCACTTTCTCACTGGCTACTACTTTCTTCTCAAACCCAAAGCAAGACTTATGGAGGCTTTTACTGTGTGCAGCTGACAGACTCAATGGATACTTCAATATTGAGAGAGTCACTAGTGATTTTGAGGGGTATGTGTTCACAGGCACGTCCAAAACAACCATGGCTCTAGCTAGTTTTCTGGAGATCGGCATTGCATTTGCTATTGTGTGGTCCATTTGATTATAGACTAGATAAGAAGGAAAAGGGTGAAGTATATGATGTGAGAGGGAGAAGGTGTGCAGTGGCTTTGCTAGGTGCACCTTCCATTTATTGAGAACTGGGATATTTCATTGGGTGCTGATCATAATTATCCAATTCTTGGCAGCCCTTGTCCTGATGTGAGGGAGGAGGACCCATCACTCTCTCTCTCATTATCATACATTTCCTCTTGATGACCATCTCTTTCATCTTCTGGAAAGCTGAGAATTCCAGAAACAAGTGTAGATCCTTGAGTCCTTGAATCTAGTCCACCCCTCTATTAGATCAAGGCCCTTTCTATCTCAGTTCCAAATATCTGGCAAATAGTGACCAATACAATAATATAATACTGCAGATGCTGGAAATCTGAAATAAAAGCAGAAAATGCTGGAGAAGCTCAGCAGATCAGGCAGCATCTGGAGAGGGAGAAAGAGAGTTCATGTTTCTCATGTATGAATGTATCAAGTTTGTTTATTTTTCTAACAATAGCTATTCAAATCTTTTCTATCAATGAATTATAAATTTTCAAACTCTTTATGAAAAATCAATTTCTTGAATTTTAGGCATTACTGATTTCCAAGTCTAAGGTTTCACCCCGTGTAGCATGAGCGTGCGCGCGCGCGCACACGCACACACACACACACTTTTGTTCTGGATTGTTTCTGTATTTTTCCTATCAAATTCCTTTACTGTATTAAAAATCTCAGATTACTTTCTGAGATTCAGAACTGAATGGAATTCAAGCCAGAAAATTCCAGTCTGACTAATTTCCAAGAATTAGTCTGCTCTCAATCATTAGAAAAGTGATGGAATGTATCATTGACAGTACTGGCAACAGTATTTACTCACCGATAACCTACTCACTGACAGTCAGTTTAGATTTCGTCAGAGCCACTTGTCTTCGGAACCTATTAGTACCTTCTCTGCATTTAGGCCAAGGAGTTGACTTCCAGAGGTGAGGAAAGAGTGACTATCCTCACCATCAAGGCAGAATTTAAGGGACTGTAGCATAAGGTTGCTTTGGTAAAAAGATAAAGACGATAAGGTTCAAGGGGAAAACTGTTCACAAGCTGGAATCTACTTCACAGAAAGGAAGATGATGGTGGTCAATCCTCCCAGACCCAGGACATCATTGTAGAAGTTCCTCAGGGCAGGACATCATCATTCGCTTCCTCAACAACTTTCCTGCTGTAATAAAGTCAGAAGTGGGAATGTTCATCAGGGTTTCTCTGATGATCGCACAACGTTCAATTCTATTGGTGACCCCTCAGCAAATGAAGCAGTCTATGTCAGCCTGCAGCAAGACCTAGAAAACATTTAGACAATGCTTGAACAGCCACAAATAACATTCACACCACAGAAGTTCAGACTAGAGCGATCTAAACATTGAACCATCTAACTATCGAACCATCTACCCTTGATGTTAAACTGCATTGCCTTTGCTAAGGCCCCTGCCATTTACATCCTATCATTCATATTGAACCAGATATGCCTGGGCCAAATGGTAATACTGTTGTTGCTAGCAGATCTTCTAACTAAAAGTAAAATACTGCTGATGCTGGAAACCTGAAATAAAAGGAGAAAATTTATCCATGAATGAAGAGAGGAACAGAGTTAATGTTTCAGTTCACCTTTTAACTCTTCAAAGGTCTTTGCACCACTTGCAAGGGACAAGTCAGGAATGTGAGAGAACACTCTTCACTTGGTTAAATGAAGAACTACTCAAGAAGCTCATCATGATAAAGCACAAAGTAGTCTTCCTTATTAGTACTAAATACTGAATATTCAATCCCCTCCACCTTAAGCAGGCAGTGGCTGCTGTTTGTACCATCCCTACTATAGCAAATTAAAAAGACTGCTTTGACCTCAACTCCCAAACCTGCTACTTCTACCATCTAGAAGGAGAACAACAATAGGAGTCAGCACCACTATCAAGTTCCCATTCCACCTTGGACACATCTTGCCATTCACTAATGGTTGCAAGGCAAAAATTCTTGAGCTCCTACCTAACAGTGCTCTGGGGTTCCTCTCACCACACAGAGTGCTCCAGTTCCTGTGGGTAATTCACTATCAAATTCTTGAGGACAATTAGGTGTGAGCAGTTCATAATGGCATTGCTATGGTTCATGCATGAAAAAATAAAGGGACCATTCTATAATTTTATGCTGTTATAATTCTTTTAAACCTGTGCTGCACTACTTCTAAGCTCAATGTAAATTCCCTCAGATGCAGTGTGCAAAATTGAATGTGTACTCCAGACCAAGGATCTGATCAACTGAATTATAAGTTCTCTTTACAACCGTCTCCATCAGATGCACAGCAATGTTCAATTAATTACTTTTGGTCAATTATATCCTTGGAATATCAGACTTATTACACTCCCCCACAGTTCTGAGTTCTTGCAATTTAGAAAATATTTTATCTTTCTTGGTCCAAAGCAAATGATGTCATGCTACCTCACTTTGAAAAGAACTTGGAAGGACTAGATAGGATTGTTTCCTTGTGGATTGGGCAGAACTAATAGTAGATAAAAAAAATATGGATAAATGGTGGGTGGTGTTCAAGGATGCAGGATACAAGATCTGTGCATATTCTGAAAGGACAAGAGCTCTAATGCTATAATTAAATGACCGTGGTCAGACAGGGAAATGAAAGACATTATTAATCCAAAGAAAGGACATATATATAAAGGCAAAATAGAAGTGATTATGTGTACTGGAGAAAATCAGAGAACACCAAAAGATACAATGAAAGTGGGTGCAAGAAAAAACTCAGAATAGGTATGAAGGTCAACGTTAAATATGTTTGTAGAAATGTTAAAGGAAAGAAGCTGATTAACAGTGGGCACTTTAATGAGATTTAAATGATGCTGTGATTGGAAATTAAGAAGTGGCAAACCTACTAACTAACTTGCATTGCCTACACAATAGAGGATATGAATAAAATATCCAGGGGACAAGGTAAACTAAAAATATATCAAGGCAAGGAAGTAATAAAAAGGAATGAAGAAACTAACCAAATTAAATGTAGCCAATTTACACAACCTGATAGTTTTCACAGAGTATTGAAAGGAGCATTTGAAGAAATTTTTGAAAAGTTTGCCATGACATCACAGTCTCTGGATTGGAAAACTGCCAACAATCACTTCATTAAGGCAGATGGGACAAATAAATTAGGAAAGTCTGATGTCTGTTGTGGGAACCTGCTTACCTGAAAGGCTCCTTGCATTAAAGTAAATGCAGGTAAGCCTACCAGCCCTTTCATGCTTCCCCTTCTGTTACTGCCTACTCTTCCCACTCAGCTTGCCTGTTCTATATTCTACATATGAGTCAACCTTTCCACCTGCTGCACTGTTATTATTGGTCCCAACCCCTGCCTCACTAGATTAAACTCTCCTGAGTAGCACTAGCAAACCTCCCTGCAAGGATATTGGTCCCCATCCAGTTCAGGTGCAATCCATTTCTTGTACAGGTTACCCCTACTGCAGAAAATATCCCAATGATCCAAAACCTGAAGCCCTCTTCCCCCTAGAGGACTAGTGATAGAGTCCTCTACCACTACTTTTTAGCTATACATTTAGCTGTCCTACCTTCCTATTTCTACACTCACTAGCATGTTGCACAGGGATTAGTCCTGAGATTACAGACCTAGAGATCCTGCTTTTCAAAATCTACCTAACTTCCTAAATTCCATTTGCAGGACCACATCTCCCTTCCTACCTATGTCGTTAGTACTGATATGGACTACAACCTCGGTTTTACGCCCTACCCTTTCCGAATGGTCTGTACCCACTCTGAGACATCCTTAACCCTGGCACCTGGGAGGGAACATACCACCCTAGAGTCTTGCTCACAGCCATAGAAACACCTGTCTGTCCCCCTCACTATCGAGCCCTACAGTTTGTCTAGACTTTGTCCTTCCCTGTGTACAACAGTGCTTTGATCACCACACCTCAGGAAGAATAGAGAGCCACAGTGCAGCAGAATGACACCAGAGTTGATTGGATGTGTAGCCAGTTAAGTTGTGAACTAATTACTCAGTTTAAAAGCTTCAATATTATATAGAAAAGCTATTATCTTTGGTGTGAGGGAGCAAAGCTACAGAACCCTAATTTAGAGCTAGCTCTCTCATTTCCTCACACTGCTTCTCTCCACAAAGCAGTTGAAGTTAGTTTGATATAAAATTGCAGAATTGATATTTATGAACATTGTAAGATTTAAGGCAATGGAAACAAGCTGAGTAAACTAAGTCAATAAAATTATGATCTAATTGGATGATGGAGCAGGTTTAAGGACCTGAATGACTTACTCCTGCTATTTTTTTTCTTATGTTTCCATTGCCACGGCTTTTAGCATCCATTTAATCTACCTTTACTCTTCTTCCCACTCCCATCTATACAACCTACAAGGCAGCTTCTCCTTTTGTGATATTTGATGTCCTGCAGAAAGTTACTAGCATGCTGAAGAATCCTCCTGGGTTACATGGCAGGGCTGGCTTGATACTCCCAGGAAACAAAGTGCCTGCAGTTTGCACTAAGTCACATTTTTTGCCAAGCTGTTTGCCTCATTATGTTTCCTCCCTCTCTGTAGATAGATATTTCACTGATATCATATGCCATGACTGCAGGGGATAGCTCTAATCACCAATTAGCCATAATGATGCAAATACCCAAAACTGCTCTGTTCCTACTTTTGTGACAGTATCATCATTTTCATTAAAGTAAGGAGGTTCTTACAATGAGCTTTATGTATCATAGAATCACAGAACATGGTTACAGCATGGAAGGAGGCCATTCAGCCCACAGAGTCCATACCAGCTTTTGATAAGAACAATGCAGTAGTCCCACTTCCTTGCTCTATCCCAAGAGCCCTGCTAATTCTTTCCATTCGGATACTTAACCAGATTTTATTTGAACACTACATTGAATCTGCCTACGCTTCTCTCCCTCCCAGTGCACTCCAGACCCTAGCACTTGCTGCATAGAGTCATATAGCTTGGAAGCAGGCCCTTCGGCCCAAATGGTCCATCCATAAAAATAATAGAATGAAATCTGTCAATTGTTCTTGGAAGCTGTGGGAAATCTGGAAGTAATTGGATAGCTTGGTCCCTATTTATATGCCTACATTGGAGAGGAAATGAAGGACATTGAAGGGAGTATCAAAATGATTCTTAATACTATGATATGTTTGGCTAAGATGGTTAGAGTTGCCAGATGTATGGGAATAATCCAGTTGAAATAAATCAAGGCAGTGGTGCCTTACCTGTTAGAGTTTATATTAGAGGTAGGGAGTAGACTTTCAGCCAGCAGTTCATATATTGCCTGCAGTTTCCAATTGCCTCAGGGAGAAAAACAGCCTTTATTGCAGATAAATCTAAGACTTCCTCAGTCACTAAATCCTCTGAATAAACTGCTACCAAAAAGGGGACCAAAAGTCTTTTTTGATGCTTTCACCTTAAGTGCATTCAGTTAATTTTTTCTATGTTTTTCTCCCTTTCAGAACATGGGAATGTAAGATCGTTCATTGGGAAATCCATGTCCCATATTTAAATGGTAACCACTGCAGAGTTGGCAAATAAGGCATCAGAAAGTTTGGGAGAAATATCTGAGTACTGAAAAGCCATTAACTAGTTAAATTTACAAACCTACTGCTACTACTGATGGCTGGATCTCTCACTTGGAATTAGTAGTTACACATGTAACTAATGCCATCTATATGAAGGGAAACTTGGGATTCCTGCAAAAGTTTACATATAACCTAAAGCCCCTGATTGGTACTGTGCCGCTCCCTGCTCTGTTCTTTGCACTGCGACACTGTACTGCATGCAATCTTTCTCACATCCAGCTGTTGTTATTCTTTATCTCCTGCTGTGAATGCAGGCATTTGTTCATATGTGTGCAAAATCTGAGCTGACATTCAAAAATTCTCTTGGATTGGATATGCTCTGAAGTTCTTTGTCGTTGAGCAGTGATACTGAAAGTTCACGTGACCCTATGTTGGGATGAGGTTGAGGTTATTAACTGCTGATATTGAGGGGCTGGGATGGTCTGGACAATCAATAGCAGGATTGAGACAGGAGACTTTATGGTCTTCCTTTATTTAAAACTGCCTGAACACTGAAGGAAGTTTGAAGGCAACTCGTCTGATTGTCCAAATCATTATTACAAATATATTTTAATTAATTTGGCAAGAACAGCAGATTGTGACCACCCCAAGATCATATTAAGTGATGGGAGTACCTTTGAATGCAATAGTACTACACATGTATTCAATATTAACTTCCCACTTTATATCATAGGTGAACATATCGACATACAAACATATGACTTAGCAGGAATGGGCCACTCAGCCTCTCAAACCTGCTCTGCATTTAATAATCATCAGGGTTGGTCTGATTGTAACTTCAACTCTGTATTTCTGTCTACCCACAATAATATTTTACCCACTTGCTTATGAAGTATCCATCTATCTCTACCTTAAAAATATTCAAAGACTCTGTTTCCATTGCTCTTTGAGGAAGAGAGTTCCAAACCTCTGAGAGAAAATGTTTTATCTCATCCCTAGCTTAAATGAGCAACCACTTATTTTTAAACAGTGACTCCGAGTTCTAAATTCTTCCACAAGGTAAGATACCTCCTTACATCCATCCTGTTAAAAGCCCTTAGGATCCTATATGTTTCAGTCAAATCCCCTCTCACCGTTCTAGACTCCAGTGGATAGCCTGTCCAGCCTTTCCTCATTAGGTGTCTGGCCCATTTGCATTCCAGGTATTAGTTCTGTAAACCATCTGCTTCCAGAATGTTAAAACCCTTCCTTAATTAAGGGGACCAATACTGTACACAGTACTCCAGATGTGGTCTCACCAATGCCCTATGTAACTGAAGCATAGCCTGCCTTCTTTTGTATTCAATTACCCCAGTAATAAAAATATCCTCTCAGTTTTCCTAAGTACTTGCTGCACTTGTGTACTAGAAATATTGGAATTATTGGAAAAAGTAAAAATAAAAACAAGGGATAGAAAGGAAAAGTATAAAAATGGCAAAAAGGCAATAAAGTTAAAAATACAATATATGAGATGAATTTGCTATATGTGGGAATGAGATTAATAAAACTGTAGAAGCCATCGTACCCATGCCAGCTCTTTGAAAGAGCTATCAAATTAGTTATCTGCTTTTCTTCCAAATCCAGCAAATGTCCCTTCTTCAAGCATTTGCCTAATTTTGTGTTAAGAGTTATGTTTGAATCTACTTCCATTGCTCTTTCAGGAAGTGTATTCCAGATCATAGCAACTTGCTGCGTTAAAACTCTGCTCCTTTTACTTCTGTTTTTCTTAAGCTTATTGTCCTTTTAACAGTATAAGCAGTTTATTTATTTCTTTATTAACAAAAATGTTTCATGTTAAAATATTTAAAAAATGTTAAATATTAAAAATACTAAAAACTTATTTTCTTTTAAATCAAAAAATAAAGGAACCTAGAACACTTAAAAACATCTAAATAACAATGAAATATTGAACAAAATTAACTAAAATTTTGCAGCTCTTCATGTCCAATGAAATGGATGGACTGGCTGGCCCTTCCTGAGATCAAATGAGGCAGGCTCACATGGCGTAGGTGGCATGATGCACAAGTAGCCGCTACTTGTTCTATGAAGAGTTCAGTACTGGAGTGTGATCAAGAAGCATCAAAGGAGATCTGAATACAATCTTGGGACTCCCGTATTACTGTGGAAATCCTGAAACTATGACATTTGTGTGGGGAAACAAGGGCATTCTCATGTGGGCTTGCTTGGAAACGCTACCCTGAACACTGAAGGGGAAAGTGGGTGTGAGAGGCTTGAGAGATAAATTTGGGATTCATCTGCTAGTATGGGGTGATAACAGCTGTGTGACTGGATGTTAATATTCCCGTTGAAGGAGTACATGGTAGGTCCATGGCTGAGTGATTGGAAATACCAGATTTCTCTTTTCTTCCATGAGATAATGCACCATCAACTTGAATGTTGAAAGATGAAACGGATAAAACCATCCCCGTGTTTGGACATTGAGCCAAGTAACTTGCCAAATGAATAGAACCAATGGAAGGAGGAATTTTATCTCTATATTCAGTTGGACATAGCTAATAAAGAGGAGAAGACAAAGGAGAAGATACTGCTATATCTGGTTGATCACTGAGGCACAGAGCTCTTCCGACAAGTAGGTCTATCAAAGGTAGGTGAGAAGAGGTTCACAAAGTTCTCAAGAATTACACTATCCCTTCACACAATGAGGTGGTGGACAGATTCAAGGTTTATAGGAGATGTCAGATGAATGGGAAGATATTTACATATACCAGAGTGAACCGAAGTTGTCGGTCTGTGATAGGGTTACGATTTATTGGTCTGTGACAGGGTTGTGTGCTGAATTTGAAATGCAATGTTTGGGGAGTTTCTATTGAGAAAATCAGACATAGACCTGGCAAAGCCTATCATAGCCTCAGAGCTATCCAAAGTTAGAGTTAATGAATTGGATAGTGGGCAACATAGTTCTGTCTATGCAGTCATGCAGAAGCACAGAAGGAAAGAAAAAGAAGGGTTAAAAATCCATCAATATTGTGCAAGCAGCATGAATGGCCAGAGGAGAAATGCCCAGCTTATGGAAAGGAATCCCACAAATGCAAAAAGATAAATCATTTTTCATCCCAGTGCAGATGGAGGAAGATGCACAGTAAGCAGGAGGATGCGTAAAGGGACAAGACTGGTTCACAATTTTGTATAAGCTGACTTCTGTTCCTGTGAGACAATTTTAAAAACATGACATTGAATGCAGACAGAGAGCAAATGGAATAAATGAACATGGTAGAGAAGGCCAAGTACCTAATACAGACATTTATCACTATGGAAGAAGAAGGAAGCAGATTACAGTTGCAGATGGACAGTGGTGCAACATTCGTTATTCAAACCAAGTTTGCAAGGAGGCTTGAAGAGTCAAAGCAAATGTCGATAATGTACAAGTGTAGGATGTAGGACCACCAATCAAATTCAAGCTGAAAATGAAAAATCCCCAGAAAATGGAAAGAAGTATGAAACAGAATTTGTTGTTGTTGAAGAGAAACATGTGCCAATTGTTAGCAGCCTTCATTTAGGCAGAGAGTGACACAATATTTTTATAGCAAAAATAGATCTGTAAATTGAAGAATTGTACCCAAAAGAGTTGATAACATTATAATGAAAACTGGTAATTTGAATGTTTGTAAATTGTGGACTTACTGTAATTAAACCTATAATTGTTTCTTTAGATTAAAAAAAAGCAATATGCAACACTGAAATTTATTCACCCTTTCTAGGAATTTGGGATCTTGAAACTAAAGCTCCCAGTAAAAGTGATCATATTTTGAATGCATCTGTTAATAAATCAATTCAAACTAAAACCTTATAATCTGTGGCCAAAAGTAAACAATCCTGTTTAGAGATAAAACATAATTTATAGCTATTTTAAAATTTAAATTAATGTTATGAACTTATCCTCAATAACCTTATGAAAACAACTGTAAGGTTAATGTCATAAAAATGTTAATGAATGGTAGTCCACAAAACATAGTTGTTAAGATGCTCTCCATCTGTGGGTTGTAAATTAAGCCCTGGGATCAGTTAGTGTTTAAATATATCACAAAATAGCTGCAATAAAAATTCTGCAAGGTCAGGACATAAAGTGGGATGATTTTTGCAGAGATCTCCATGGGGTTGGGGGAGGAGCTGGAGTACACTGGAAGTTATATCAGCTCTGCCGTAATTGAAAATATGGCAGTGCAAATAGTGGTTGTCTGCCTAACTGGGGTAGCTCAAAATAAAGCCCTACACGATCTTCATTCTTTGTGGGAAGAACTTACTTTTGTCCCTTATTTGCACCTGCTGCTGGCTTCTACAGAGGATTGCATGTGTACTTTATGGGTTGACTTGTATGACAGAATTGGGTTTACATTAAAACCTTGTGGGAAAAAAAGATCTTCTACCCCCTGCCCTTACACCCCTCACCCTGCCCCCCACTCCACAGCTCAACACTGCCCTATTACAATCAAACTCCATGATGAGACCCTGGAAAATGTGGATTGCTTACCAAATCTCATGAGCCACCTCTCAGAGAAGGCAGATGTCAATGATGAAATTTGCCTCTGCCTCCAGTGCACCACTACAACCTTTGTTCATCTCTGCAACAGGTTGAACTAGCACTCAGTTGACTGGGCAGCTGTGATCTCTACTCTCCTGTATACTTCAGCCTCCTACAGAACCTGAAAGCACCACCAAAATAATTGCCACAAAATCTTCTAAACCCACGTTGGCAGTATAAACAAACCCACATCAGAATCCTCTCCAAAGTCAATAATCCCCAGTATTTAATACATAAACCAACTCCAGGGGTGGGCTGTTCATATGCCTGACACTAGACTCCCAAGACAGGCACTCTACTCCAAGCACCATCACTGAAATAGATTTCTAGGAGGAGAGGTTCAAAAAACATAACATCCTAACCAGTTACTGAGAATCCCTGACCTGTGAACCATTAGAATGGCGAAGGAGAATTTGGGATCGCACTGATAACCTCAGGTTCACTCGTAAAGAGCAGGCAGAAGCCTAGCATAAAAAGAGAAAGGAGAGCATCACCTCATTAACTACTGACACACATCCTGTACTACCTGTGGCTGAGTCTGTTGTCCCCATATTGGCCTCATCAGCCTCAAAGTTACCAGACTTGGAATGGAAGCAAGTCATCCATGACCTTGAGGGACTGCCCAAGGGAGGACGTGCAGGCAGATGTCGATGCTGGAATTAACTTCAGTATAGCATTCTGAGAACTTAAGAAGCAAGAGAAGAACCACACTTCATTTGATTCACTCTACTTGTGCTTTGCTGATGGAATCTGACGTTGAGGCAGAGAAAAACACAGACATCCTCACCAGGAAATTGGTGGCAGGGAACAGTGTAGATGTCACTAAGATCCTCTTTCATAATGTCTGCAAACATCACCAAAGAATGCTCACTTTTCTGTCTAACTGTATCCACCATCAACAAAAATGCTCCATGCCAAGGGGTTATCTGTTTTAATATAACTGGAAAGAGAAAACATGATATTTCTTTCTAACATCATACTACTCTAGGTTGTCTGCACACAAATTGTTCTCACCTATTCTGGTGCTCCCTTTAGTGTCACTTGATGGCTGGATTATGGGAGTGATTCGGTCCTCAAACGGTATAGAAAAATCAAGGCACTGAGATGGCCCTTGTTTTATTGTGGTTGACCCTGGCCTGAAGGCACAATTAGACACATCTCTGGTGCTTCGAAGCTGCCTGGGCTTGTCTTCTACCCTGGCAATGACTCTTTACTATGGAGAAGAAGGAGATTGGACTGTGGTATTGAATAGCGGAGAAAGCTTCTGAAAGGACCTGCATCCTCTTGTGGCATTCGGCAAGAATTGCTTCAAATTGCTTATCTGATGTTCCAAGTAGTTCTGGATCTGACAATCCCAACGATTCTGTCGTCAAACTGCGGCCTTCCCTAAACACCAAAGTCTTAAGAGGCCACACTAGCCATTCAGTGTTTTTGAGAAAGTTGCCTATCACCTTCCAACCTGTCCAGAGAGTGAAAATGCTTTTCAGCACCTTGATGCCCATCCACCTCACTAGCCTGGGGATGCCTCTGCTATTGTTTGCCACATTCTGATTTGGGGTAGCCAGGGCTTAGTAAGCATCTTCCACAAACCTGATTCAGCTCTGTGAAGAAGGCAGCAGTAATCGAAGAACAAAGAAAGAAGGAAAGATGCCAAATTCCTGCATGTTACATGCTAACATGGAGATTACTTGGATTAGATAACGTGGTAGAAGGATATGAAAAGAATGGAACCGCTTCTTATCCACATGGTTCACTGGAGACTCAGTTGAAATATTAGAGGTCCCACAGTTCTGGAAAGGCGTTGGACAGGGTGGAGAGGAAATTACATAATAACTCAGAAAGAAAAGCAGGAGTAGGCCACCTGGACTTTCCAGCCAGCTCCACCATTTTACTGTTCTAATCTATATCCCTTGATTCCTCTATCATCCTGAATTCTATTGATTTTTGTTTTGAAGGTGACCAGTAACTGAGCCTCTTAGCCCTCTAGGTAGAGAATTCGCCATTCTCTGAGTGAAGACATTTCTTCTCATTTCAGTCCTAAATGGAATATCAAATTGAGACTGTGAACCATAGTTCTAGACTCCTCAGCTTGTAAGTATTTAGTATCCCTCAAAGAGCACTTACCTGTCATTCTTCTAAAGTCTAGGGAATAAAGACCTAATCTACTCAGTCTCTCCTCGCTATCCCAGGAAGCTGTCTGGTGAATTACTGCGTTACTTCCTCTACAGCAAGGACACATCATTCATTGGGTAAGAAGACCAAAACTGTACACAATACTCCAGGTGAGTTCAAGAGCCGAGAGGTAATGTTGCAGCTCTATAAGACTCTGGTTAGACCACACTTGGAATATTGTGTTCAGTCCTGTTTGCCACATTATAGGAAGGATGTGGAAGCTTTGGAGAGGGTGCAGAGGAGATTTACAAGGATGCTGCCTGGATTAGAGAACATGTCTTATGATGAGAGGTTGAGTGAGTTAGGGCTTTTCTCTTTGGAGCGACAGAGGATGAGAGGTGACTTGATAGAGGTATATAAGATTATGAGAGGCATAGACAGAGGACAGCCAGCATCTTTTTCCCAGGGTAGTAATGGGTCATCCGTTTAAGGTGCATGGAGGAAAGTTCAAGATGTCAGAAGTAGGTTTTTTTACACAGAGAGTGGTGGGTGCCTGGAATGCATTGCTGGGGGTGGTGGTCGGGACCGATATGATAGTGTCATTTAAGAGACTCTTAGTTAGGCACATGGATGAAAGAAAAATAGAGGGTTATGGGAGGTGAAGGAGAGGGGGGGATAGATTGTATGGGGATAAGGTTAATGTCGGTCGGCACAACATTTTGGGCTGAAGGGCCCATACTGTGCTGTACCGTTCTATGTTCTAGGTGATCTAGTTAATTGTTGTAAGATGTCTCTACTCTTCTTGCAATAAAGGCCAACATAACATTTGCGTTCCTAATTGCCAGTTTCACCTACATGTCATCTTTCAGTGACTTGTGTACTGGGAATGAGGGGCCTCTGTGAAGAGTAGAGGTTGGAAAAGTTAGGACCATTCTTCTTGGAACAGAGTAGATCAAGTGGTGGCCTAATAGAGAATTTCTAAGAGAGTGTAGATTGAAGACTGTTCCTAATGTACCAATAACTAGAGATCATTGATTCAAAATTATTGTGAGAAAGTGCAAGGGAGGCCATAAATTTTCACACAAACTTGATGGGATCTGGAACACCCTACCTGAACAGAAAATGGCAGCTGATTCTTTTATAATTTTAATAGGGAGCAGGACAGGAAATTGAGGATGAGGAATTTGAAGAGTCGAGAGCAAAAAAGCAAAGATGGTGAACCATTTAGGAGCTTGTACAAGCCTGTCAGGCTGAACTGTAATTGCTGTCCCCCAACTCTGACTTGTAAGCTTGTCAAAAGCTGTGGGAAAGATTTCTACTGCCTGTTATCAATCTTCAGATACCACACCAAATGGCTTCAGTTCATATTTTCAACTTGTTCCTTTCAATTTGCCATTGCACCATCTGCAGTAACACATGGAATCAGTTTGCCCACTTCCTATTTATGGTTCCAGCAGCTCATTTCACTGTTTAAAGTCTTTGGCAGTCAAGTGACAGCAGAAGTTGGATTACTTTTTAGCCTTAGTGCACATTTAAATGTAATGGACCTGACTGGAAGTTTGATGGCAACTGTTTCAGCAATATGCTGCAGCTATAATTCAATGACTTCTTCATCAGCTGGAATTATTAGGATGGCAAGTTTCTTGTGTCTAAATAGCTTCCAAATTTTCTATTATTTTAGAAAAGTATTTATATAACAGGTGTTTATCATTGATTCAGAAAGGGTTAAGGAATAGATGAATTGAAGTTGGCTTTTCATCTTGATAATGAGACAATGTGTAGCAGTGTGCAGTTTGTATACCTGTCTGAACAAATAAATGACTATTTCAATCTATGTCACTCTCTACCCATTGTACCAGATGCTGTTTCAGCATTGATTTGGCACAGATTGCAGTCTGGATAGCTAATAAACCTCAGTAACATAGATTGCAGAATGAAGATTTATGAAACAAAATCACATGTGTTACAGTTTACAGTTGAAAACTAATTTATTACAAATAATGCTCCAGTAAAATCACTTATTCTTGTTGGTTTTATGTACCTAATTACTGAGAATGAAAATGCTGAATTGCTTAGGTTAGCTGTGCTAATCTGGTTCTTTCAAAACTAAACCAAACTATTGAATCAAATGAATCAGAAATTACTGTTGAGATTTAAGCTCTCTTACTGAAATATTTTGTTAGGTTTCCAGTTCAAGTTCAGCATCCTGAAGAATTCACTAACGCTCTTGAAAAATCAACAAGGCCTTAGAGGTCAAATGTTTAAGGCTGATGTTATTGAGTAAACAATAGAGCAACTCTGATAGTTATTTGAGCAGAATAAATAAAACTTTTGACATTAGCTGATCTGCAAAGTGAATCAATGAATATGCTAAGATTCCTCGAATTTTGTTTTGTTACAAGATTGTGTTAGAATGGTGAATGCCACAACATTATGATGCTAATTGCCTTTGGGATGATACTGAGGCAATGTAATGCAGTTGATTTACGTACATGAGCGTAATGAAAAATGACCTTTCAAATGACGGGTTTCTCATTTCAAGTGGTGACACAAATATTTTCCACATCAAAGAAAAGCATTCTCATAAGCAAGCCTTGGAAAAATCAACAGAATGGGACTGAAACATTACTGTCTCAGGTCAGTATATGAAACTAAACTTAAGAGAAACACTGTCACAAAAATAAATGATTTCTTCTTGGATAATTGAACCGCCAGAAGCCATTCAGTGATGTGGAATGATTGTCCAAAGATACATTGCTGAGGATAAAATAGTTTTTCCCTTCTCATCAAGGGACACATTTCCATGTATGACCAGGTTACCTTAGGAGAGTAAGGACAAGGAAATGCATTTATCACTGTGGAATATGGTAAACTCTAAGTGCCAGAAGAAAATGTCGATGCTTGCAACATTTAAAACGTTTAATGCAGTTTCAGATAATTAAATAATTATTTCAGATAAATAAACCTTTGAGGTATCTAAATATTAGCATGTATCTTTATTTCTTCTTCTTTCAGGTATTTACCTAGCATCTCCTTTCATGCCATTTGCCTCCTCCATTCCTTGTGTTAAGTTCCCCACCTTTCTTACTCTCTGAATAAAGAAGATTTTTATTGTTCCACCGGAATTATTTGCCACCGTCTAATGATATGGCCTCCTATTTTCTCCACATCTGCTCTGTTAAATTTTCATTATTTTACTGACCATGATTAATTTGGTCTTGGTCTTTTTTGTGTAAAGAGCATTGGCCTGTGTAATCTTTCCTGATACTTATAATCTCTCAGTTCTAATATTACCCTTGTGAATCCTTCTGGCACATTTTAAAAAGCCTGTATAACTTTTTTTTACTATAATGTGGAGACCAGAACTGTGCACATTATTCTTAACATAGTCTCATCAAGATTCTAAAACTTTAATATGACTTTTTTGCTTATTACTTATTGCTTCTGGAAATAAAATTCAATGTCTGGTTTGCTTTTTTATGACTAAGTTAGCCTGAATTTCTGCTTTTAATGATTTGTGATCTCTATTTGCAGATTCTTTTGCTCTCTGCCAGATTAACCAAGCAGTAAATGGCCTTTTTTATTCTTCCTGCCAAAGCACAGCACACAATTATCTTTACTGAAATTAATTTGCCAATTAAACACCTATTTTGCAAGTTTATTCACATCTTTTTTGCTTTTTGTCGTGATCTTCCTTTGTATCAAATATAATACTGCAAATTTAGAAATGGCATTTCTAATTCACAAATCTTTAAAGTAATTTTTAAACGTGACTGGTTACAACACTGAATCCTGTGGAATACAACCTCCCACTTATCCTTCATTTCCATTCTATTTTTATAAATTTTTCAATCGTTCCAGTATTGATTCTGTTACTGATCCCTTGACTTAGTGCTCGAACTTAATATGTGTCTAAGGTGTTTTGGAATCAGAATACATTACTTCTACTACATCAGCTTTGTCCATTCCTTCTCTTACTTCAAGAAATTTTGTTAAGTTGATCAAACATGACCTTTCCTTTTAAAATCCATGTTCCTCACTCGATTATATTTTTGGTTTCTGGATTTTTACATTTTTTACTATGTCTCCATTATCTTTCCTTCCACTGTTGTTAAGCCAGTTGTTTAATTGTGGCTTGGATTTGTTCTCCCTCCCTTTTCAATATAGGAGTAACATTAGCTGTCCACCTGTCCCTGTATTGGAATAAGACCTGTTAATATATTATTAACTTACAATGTTCAGCTATGTACAGCCAGAATTCCACATGGATTATCCATCTTAGCTTCTTCCTGAGATTCCCACCATCACAGAAGTCAGTTATCCATCTGATTCAGCTCCCGTGATCTCAAGTAAAGGCTGACAGCAGGGGACACTGCAAAGAGTATCAGGAACATGCAAGATCTCTGACATGGCTTGTCTTTCAGAACTAGCTGTCCCTTTTGTTAAGCTATTTCAGTGTATTTACAGCACTGGTATTTACCCAACTATATGGAAAATTGCCCAGGTATGTCCTGTTCACAAAGAGCAGGAGAAATCCAAATCCACTAATTATTGTACATTAGTCTGTCCTCAGTCATCAGCAAACTGATGAAAGCTGTTGTCAACAGTTTTCTCAAGTGGCACTTACTTACCAATAACCTGCTCGCTAATGCCCAGGTTGTGTACTACCAGCACTACTTGGCTCTAGACTTCATCGCAGCCTTGATGCACACATAGACCAAAGAGTTGAGTTCCAGAGGTGATATGACTGTCTTTGACATCAAGACTGCATTAGACTGAGTGTAGCATCAAGGAGCCCTGGTAAAACTGAAGTCAATGGGGATCAAGAGGAAAACAATCCAAAGGTTGGGGGTTATACCTTGCAGGATATTTCCAGAGCTCAATCATCCTGCTCCCAGGACATCACTGCAGGAGTACTTAGATCAGTGTCCTAGGTAAATCATTCTTCAGCTGCTTTATCAATGACTTTCCTTCCATCATAAGGTCAGAAATGGGGACTTCCCTGAAAGTTGGATAGTTCTGTTTTCAACTCCTCAGGAACTGAAGCATCAAGACCCAGACAACATTCAGGCATTGGCTAATAAGCCCCAGGCCATAACCATCTTCAAAAAAGAGCTTCTAACCATGTACTTTTGGCATTCAATGGCATTACATCATAGTATCACATCATTACATCACAGTATCAATATCCTGGGTCACCATTGACTCAACTGGATCAGCCATAAATATACCAGCCACAAGAACATGTCAGCAGCTGTGTTTTATGTGAATCTAACCCTAACCCTGTATAGTTGCAGCATGATGTTTCAACACTCATGGTCAAATCTACGTGTAATAAAGATCAATATATCGCTTGCCATCCTAATTGCTTGCTACACCTGTGTACTAACTTTAAGTGATTCTTGTGCAAGGATATCCAGCTTTCTTTGAACACCAATACTTTTCAATCACTCACCATTTAAAAGATAATTGATCTTTCTATTTTTTACAGTAAAGTGCATGACTTAATATCTTTTCACATTATATTCTAGCTGCCATATTCTTGTCCATTCGCTTAAAGGGCCTGTATTACCTGAAGCCTCTCTGCATGTTGTTCATAGCTCATGATGTCATTTAGCTTCATATTATCAGCAAACATGGACACAGTATACATGATTCCCTCACCCAAAACATAAATAAAGGTGGTGAACAACAGGGGCACCTATATTGATCCCTGTGGCATCCCATTGGTCACAGCCTTCAAACCAAAAGTGACCTGTTTATTCCTACTCTCTCTGTATTTCCCATTAACCAATCCTTAATCCATGTCGATATATTTCCTCAAATGCTGTGTGGCATCTTATTAAGGGCCTTCTGTAAGTCCAAATACAAAACCTCAACCAGTCCGGCCTTATTTATCCTGTTAGTTATAACCTCAAAAAACTCCACTATATTGATCAAATATGACTTTGCTTTCATTAATCCATATGACTCTGCTCAATCCTATAACTATACTATTTTTAGTATGTCTAATACTACTTTCCTCATAAAATCATTTTCCCTTTTATTGTTGTTAGGTTAGATGATCTACAGTTCCCTGTTTTCTCTCTTCCTTCTTTCTGAAGTAATGCAGTTATGTTTGTTTCCTACCAATCTTTGGGAACTATTGTAAAATAAATGGAATTTTGTAAGATGACCACTATACATCCATTATCTCCATAATCGCCTCCCTCTGAAGCCTTGGGTGCAGGTCATCAGGTCCTGGATATTTAATTCCTCTCAGCTCCTGTTTTTACAAATGCTAATTTCTTTGAAATTCTCACTCATTCTAGAGCTGTAGTTTTCCACTATTTCTGGGAAGTTTTCTTTGTCTTCTTTGAAGACAGTTAAAATATTTCTCTAATTTCTCTACCATTTCCTTATTTGCCAGTTTAACTTCTGTCTCCGTCCATGAGGAAGCCACATTAACTTTTACTAATCTTATCCTTTTCATATCTCTATAGAAGCTTCCACAGTCTGTTTTCATATTTCTCACTAGATTGTTCTTTTATTCTAGATTCCCTTTCCTTTATCAACAATTTGATCCCCCCTTGCTTAATCCTGAAATTTTCCAAATCCTTAGGTTTACTGCGTTGGTGACAACATTGTAAGCGTCTCTCTGTGATCTCATATTTGCCTTAGCTCCTCTTGATAGGCATGGCTGGAGCATCTTTCCTTTTGGATCTTTTGCCTCAAAGTGATATATAGTTATAGAGCACCGAAATAGGTCCTTCAGCCCACCATGTCCCAATATCTTTCCAAATGTTAGCCATTGCTTCCTTCCTGCCACATCTTTAATTAGTTTCCCAGTCTACCAAAGACAACTCATTTCCCACACTTTTGCTTTATTCAGATTTAACAATCTGGTTTCAGACTGAACTAAATCTCTGTAAATCATAAGCATATTTACGATCTACATAATGAAGTCCAGAGTTTAATTCAACACAAATTTTGGTTCCCTTTGTATAATAAAGGGATAAAGCACAAATAAATTCCTGAACTTGCATTTCAAAATCCTCCCCCAGTCTAATTCATGAAAATAATTTGAAATAAACAGAGAAATGCTCAAAGTGCAGTGTTGAATTACAAATAAATGTCCAAACTCACCTTTTGCAGATGTCCCAGTGTCAATTTGTTTGTAAGTTCAGGGTAGCTAGTGGCAGAACAAGTCCTAGCCAGCGAGCAGCTGTTAAAACTTTAACAGCTGGCTAAGCCATGACCTTGGCCTCCAAATGTTTCTTATTTCAGCCATCTTCAGAAGGATTCAAAGATTTCTAAAATCAATCAAAAATGAAAGCATATTTACAAACAAATGATTAAACAATTAAAGCACATAAGAATATTTGAAAACAATTAAAAAACTTTGAACTCAATTAATTCAAAAAATATTAAATTCCTATTACAAAGCTTGTTACCTCACAACAGTTTCTCTTCATTCAAATGATGGAGTGGCTGTTCTAGCACCAGGACTAACCTGGCACAGGTTCAGCAAGTGGATTCCCTAGGGCAATTGCCCTTCAAGCTATTGAATTATGAAGTAGAAATGGTGCAGTGTCCTCTAAAAGGTACCCAACCAATCACATTGAAGGATTCTAAAATTACAATGCAGTGACCGAGAAGGAATGCTAAATCAGTTACAGGAAAGGAAACAGGGAACAAATGGTAGAATATTTTAAAGAATTACCTTTTTAAAAAAAAATCACTAGCAAAATGATTAACTGATAGTAATTAACATTTATCATATTGTTGACTTGACTATGGCAAGCATCCTAAATATCTACCAGGTTCAGCAACTTTATGCATTGGAATGGTGAGACAGAAAGTTGCAAGTTGTTTACACCAAGGATGGCAACTTTCCAACTTCTGCATTTAAAGACCACATCTATCCTTGTCTGAAATTGTTATGGCTTATGAACTTAAATAATGTGAAGTACATGAGCCAGATGGAAAGCAGTAGATTTAAACAGGGAGATTTAATCAGTGTGGCCTGTTGGGAGGTGCAGATCTGCAGTCAAAAGACAAACAGAGGAAAAGACAAAACGGTGATGCTATTGACAGCAGCGTGGGTAAGTTGCAGATTTTTTTTAATGTTACTGAATAATTATTTTTATGGTTAGTGTAAGTATTTAATTTTTACATATTATTTTGTTCGGCTAGCTTTTCTGTTCGTGTTTAGATTTTTAGGAGTTAATTTTAACCCCACTCCCCTCCCCTCCCTCAGGAACCAGTGAATCCAGAAATTCAGTTGTATAGAGCAATATTTCTTTACACTTTGATGTAGAATTTCACTGGAAAACTGATTACTAGGTTTGATTATGGACAATACATTGGCTGTATGTTGCAATTTTATTTCTGAGTCATACACTAATGCACAGAGGTGCCATGGCATGTGATGGCATCCAACCACATGCAATAGACATTTGAATGTTACCTACATGAAATCAATGTGTGCATCTGTGGCTCACAGATGGTGCAAGATGCAAGACATGTGAGGCATGCTATGGAGAGACTTATGGAGATTTGTCTGAGCCCATGGAGTCTGTCACTGGGAATCAGCTTCTTAAGTTAAAACCTTATAACTCGCTGTGGCTCCCCTTAAGGAGTTTTCAGATGATATAAAACCAGTTTATGTAATAAACTTTGAGGACAGTAGTTTAGGTCTCCCCTGGTTAGCAAACATTCACTCAGTGAACTTTCACTATAACAAAGGGTTTAGTTTAATTTAATTTGTCCCCAACAAAGGTTTTGTTTGCTATAACAAAGCGTCAGGAAAGCATTTGAAGACTGTGTTTCAAACACAGGTCTTTAAAAAGCAGTAACCTTTAAGAAACTTGTATTTCAAAATCCTCTCCCAGTCTAATTCATGAAAGTATTTTGAAATAAAAAGTGAAGTGCTCAGTGTTGAACTGCAACTAAATGTCCAAACTCACCTTCTGCAGATGTTCCATTATCAACATGCTTGTAGGTTCAGGGTAGATGGTAGCAGAATGAGTCCTAGCCTCAGAACAGCTGGTTAATGGGGAGGAGTTTGTGAAGTAAACAAGTTATTTAAAGTGAAAAAAAAACTCGCGAGCACTTGTGCTCTTCCATCTTACAGCAATGGCCACTGGATGAATGACTTGTAAGTTTCAGCTTGTACGCTTCGGCTTCTTCAGCTTGTCAAGATGATAGTGGTTTGCTTTTGATTTAATGCATCCTTACAGGGAAGAAATTGACTAGCTTCTGACTTCTTTTCTTTCCAGCCATGGCAGTCAGTATCATTTGTGAAAGTTAAGGGTTTACTGTACCACTTGCTCCATGAATTTTCACGTAATGAAAGGTTCTTTAGGAACCTCACCCTGTTGTAAACCAGGGAAAACCTGTACTCAAAGTCATTAGCTCTAAGGCAGGCTGAGCAATGGCATATCACATTTAATGTGGGGAAGTGTGAAACAATGCATTTGATAGGGAGGATGAGGAAAGGTAATGTTAAGTATGGGAAGTATTAATGGGAATGCAGGACAAGTGTTACATGGATGTTTTTGCAGATACAGTACCTGGAGAGATGGCAGGAAAATTGAGAAGGCTGTTAATGAAACTTAAAGTATCTTTGGCATTGTTAATAGAGATATAGAATATAGAGCAAAGGTTCCTTTTAGATAAAAAATCCATGGCATGCCTTTTTCTGTCCAGGCTGTTGCTGGTTTATTACACAGAGTAAATTTACTAGAATGGTATCAAGAAAGGGGGAGAGATGTGTGGAGTGATGGGAGAAGTGGGATATGTATCCCTAGAACAAAGTTTAAGGAGAGATTTAAAACACGCGTTCAAAATCATGAATGGAGTCGATAGAATAAGTAAAGGGAAATGTTTCCAGGAGCAGAAGGATTAGAAACCAGAGACCATAGATTTTTAGTACTTGGCAGGAGAACCGGAGGAAGGAGGGATGTTTTTAACACAGTGAGTTGTGATCTAGCATGCTCTGCCAGAAAAGGTGATGGAAGCAGATTCAATAATAACCTGCAAAGAGGAACAAATGTTGAAGCAAAATATTTTTGCCAAAGCCAGGGAGTGAGGCTAATTGGATAATTCTTTCAAGGATGAAAAAAGAGAATGCTGGAAACACTCAGCAGGTCAGGCAGCATCTATGAAAAGAGAAACAAAGTTAACATTTCAGGTTGAAGATCTTTCATCAGGAAAATAAAGTGAGAAGAGGGACAGGACTGGATTGGACTCTCTCTCTCACTCTCTATTTTAATTATTTTACAGTGGTAATAATTTAAAATCGACCTGAAACAAATACAGAAATCTTCCACATTGATTTTGAATGCGTGAGTAACCAGTAGCATCTTGATATTACAATTAAAACTCCACAATCGAATAAAGCCGCAGAGCAATTTATTGGGACTAATTAGGTTAGTACCACAATTTGAGCGGTCAGAAGGAGACTCTGATTCCCACTTGAAATATTTTGAATGGTGGTTACTGGCAAAGGATATTCCATTTGAGAGGAAAGGGCATCTACATTCCTCGTTATTTTGTACCGTGCAGAATTTGGACTTCTTTTATTCTGGTTGCACCAAAGAAATTGGTGGATTTACAGACAACCTGCTGGAGGAATTCACTGGGTCAAACAGCATCTGTGGAAGGAAAGGAAATGTAAACATTTCGGGTTGAAACCTTGCATCACGATTGGGTCTCAAACAACAAAACGTTGACAATTCCTTTCCTCCCACATGTGCTACTCGACCCGCTGAGTTCTTCCAGCAGATTGTTTGTTGCTCCAGATCCCAGCATCTGCATTCTCTTGGTCTAACTTTGTGGATTTGCCATACTAAGACTTTACTGAAACACTGTGAAAGAATTTAAACCCAAGCCAATCCTTATTGCAGATTGTTTCATATGTCATTGTCAGCACAAAGAAGGAGAAGCTCTTGTTAATTACATCATTGCATGAAGCTCCTGTGACTTTGCTGCATTTCTAGACCATCCTGAAGTGGTATGGGCATGGGGTCCTAGCCTGTACGGTTAACCTCAATGTTATACCATAAAATTATAGCATTAGTCAAAAGTGTATTTCTACCCTGCTGGATGTCAGGCCAGTTTTGTGTAGCAGTATGCAATAAGAAACAAGCAGCCCACTGGAATGTCCCCTTAGGGATAATTTCATTATCAGAAGAAGCTATAAAACCTTAGCAGTCTTTGTGTTAATGCCAGGACGGTAACTCCAAGTCGCCCCCCAGGGCTGTCTCCATGGTAACTAGGAGAGAAACTTGACGCGGGGGCACTTAGACAAAGTAGATAGTAATAATATATTGGGAGGTGGTGATGCATGAAGTAAGTGCAGGTGAAAGGGAACAGAGCACAAGAGCCATGAAAGGTTTCTGGAAGATTGTGTTAATGGATCTTTTCCTCAAACCATCACCATGGTATCCAAAGTATTACCTGAACAAAGGCATGCTTTAGGGATGAAGCCACCAGACCCCAGTCAAAGTTAGGGGTCTGTAAGGTATATGATGATTATGTAGAGAAGATGGCATCAGAGGTGCCATCAAGATGGATCATTTGCTTTGTCATGAAATGGTAAATGAGTTTCTACACTTTGATGAAGATGCTGTACTTTATCTCTAAATGTGTATAAAAATGTCATGACATGTACAATTAGAGAGAGTATGTGGACCGCACCAGTAAGGCCTCTCCCTCTTTGAGATGAATGATTGATCGGACAAATAAGTTTCTGTTGGACCTGAGAGTGGACTGTGTAAGTGATTCTCTTATTCCACAACAAATCCCTCTGAGACCAGTTTGTCTGCCATCTCCTAGGGCTAGCTTAACACAAATGTCCGTGATCACAAGAAACTTTAAGTCAGTGTGTGACATTGTACAGGATTTGGAACTTGCCTGTAAGGATACCAAGGAGTCAACCCGTGGTGCTGGTCAAGGAGTCTGCACAGCACCAGGAGGCACCTTGAGAGTCAAGACATGAAGATGGCCTCCTCCATCTCAGCAAACACAGGGTCCAGAGAAGTACTGTCCTCAATCAAATTCAATGCAACATGACCATGTTACTGTTAAGATGAAAACCACCACCAAATTTCCTGCAGATTTCATTAGGAAAGGTGTCACAATTGTGCAGATATTAGTCACTTACAGAGAGTGTGCCAAATGCACTGTTCATGCTCAGTATGTGATTGATACCAGTGAGGACTCTGAACCAGAGGAAGAGCAACTTGGGTTATTAGCAACTCAAGAGAGTGGAGATGGGATTGACCTCCAGATGGATTTGCCAGAAAAATCATTGAGCATGCAGCTAGCCACCAGGGCATCTGTGACACTTGTAGCACAACACAAATAAAAGAGGAGCTAATGACATGCCCCTTGCAATGTCACAAGTGCATCTCCTGTAATATGAAGGAAACAGGATTCCTGTTGTGAGAGAAATTCAAGTTCCAGTGAAAAATGGGGGCACCTTCCCTTTTAGTAGTGAGGAGGGGAAACAGACCTACATTACTGGGGCAAGATTGGCTGGAAAAGACCATCTTGAACTGGGAAAATATCTTCAGTTTACAAAGCAAAGGAAGTATTCCACAACATGGACTGCAGGAAGTGTTGGATGGATAGACTAAGGAGGGACTAAGGGAGCTAGGGCTTTACTCTTTGGAGAGAAGGAGGATGAAAGGAGACATGATACAGGTGTACAAAATATTAAGAGGAATAGATAGAGTGGACAGCCAGCACCTCCTTCCCAGGGCACCAATGCTTAATACAAGAGGGCATAGCTTTAAAGTAATGGGTGGGAAGTTCAAGGGAGATATCAGAGGAAGGCTTTTTATCCAGAGGGTGGTTGGGGCATGGAATGCGTTGCCTGGGGTGGTGATAGAGGCAGGTACATTGGTCAAATTCTAGAGATTACTAGATAGGCAAATGGAGGAATTTAAAATAGGGGGATATGTGGGAGGAAGGGGTTAGATCGTCTTAGGTGAGGTTTAAAGGTTGGCGCAACATTGTGGGCCGAAGGGCCTGTATTGTGCTGTACTGTTCTATGTTCTATGATATGCTTCTATCTTTAAGGAGGACTATGGGAAGAAAGAGGATTTCAAAATGAAGGTCCATGTGGAAGTAGAAGCCACTCCCATTTTTCATCAACCTCGACCTGGGCCCTTGGCCTTGAAGGAAACGGTTGAGAATGAACATCTGGAGACACCTGGCACCATGCCACCAGAGAGGAGTGACTGGGCAGCTGCTGTTGTAATTGTACCAAAGCAAGACAAGACAGTGAGGCAAATTGATGACCACAAGGACATGATAAGTTGTATATAAAGCTGAAACATATCCATTACCCTTTGCTGAGAATTTATTTGCCACCTTGGCAAATGGAAGTTCTTCAGTAAATGGAATTTATCCTTCGTAAACCATCATCTGGAGTTGGATCAGAGTTGGAAGTCTTTCTTACAATTAGCATTCACAAAGGGCTGTACAGATCTCATTGCCTTCCCTATGGAATTTCAACAGCATTAGCAATTTCCCAGCACACCATGGATAAGATCTCGCAGTGACTGGAGTGGGTTATCTGCTTCATGGACGATATCCTAGTTTTAGCAACCACAGTAACATATTTTGACAATGCTGAAGAAGGTCATGACCATATTTCAGCTATATGGCATCAGAGAGAAGCAAGCAACATGCAAATTGCTGCAAAGAACAAGGGAGTACCTGGGCTATCGAACTGATGTATTGTTGATGCACCACCACCAACCAACATGGCAGAGTTTAGGATCTTTTTAGGTTTGTTGAATTACTACGAATGCTAACCTGTCAACCTTGTCCACAGGAATTGCTGCAATCAGAGGCCAGATGGAATTGGTCTTCACAGTGTGAAGAGACATTTCAGCAATGACTTTTGAATAGCAAGTGGCTAGCAAATTATAATTCAGAAAAGACTCTGCAACTTGCTTATGATGTATCCCCATCAGGAGTTGGTGCGGTTACCTTGTATGAATTACCAGTGGGTGTGGGGCACCCCATCATTTTCACTTCCAGAACCCTCATAGCAGGTGAGCAAAATTATAGTCAAATTGAAAAAGAAGCACTGAACACAATCTTTGGGTCAAGAAATTTCATAAGTATTTGTATGGTCAAAAATTCGGCTTGCTCTCTTGATCCTATTTGGACCAAAGTCAGCAATACCAACCCCTAGAGCACTGAGTATGCAACACTGAGCCTTGACCTTGCTGGTCTAGACCATGAAATCCAGCACAGATACTCTCAGGAACATGCAAATGGCGATGCACAACCTGACTGTGGTGCAAAAATCATGCAGAAGTGACAATAGCAATGTTTAAGAGGCATTTAGACAGACACCTGAACAGGCAGGGAATGGAGGAATACAGACCATGTGCAGGCAGATGGGATTAGTGAGATTAGCATCATAATCGGCACAGACATGCTGGGCTGAAGGGCCTCTTTCTGTGCTGTACTGTTCTTTGTCCTATGTTCTGTTAATGGAGCTGCATTTCAAATATCACATTTTAGGGACCTCGTGTCACCAAGCAATATTGCTACAGGAACAGGATGGGATCCTGCCCTTTCAAAAGTCTCAAAGTTTCAAAAGATTTAATCCTGACCTACTAGCTCAACTTCCTGAGAAATGGAATATATGTCCTGTCCTTGATAAAAGGGACAAGTCACTCACAGATCAAGGCTGCACTCTGTGGGGTTCCAGAGTCATGATACGATCAAAGTTCTAAAAAGGTTTACTGGTCAACCTATGTGAGTATCACCCTGGCATTTCTCATATGAACGCTTTGGTCCAGGGTTACCTCTAGGGCCAGGAGTGGATCAAGGCATACAAAATCCTGTGAATGTGTGTGTGCCTATTAAGACTATTTGAAATCAACCTCTCCTTGCACCACTACACCCCTGGTCCCCACCATGGGTCCACACTCATGTCAACTAGCTGAAGTGGATCTGTATCATTTTCTGCTTGTGATGAACATCCACTTCAAATAGCTCTTAAGTGCTTTCCACACAACCGACTCTGAACCTTCTGAGGCATCGCATTACATTTCATGATTTACCAAGTGAGCTTGTGTCAGACAATGGTCCTCAGATCCTTAAAGATGTATTGAGCTCTTCCTGAAATGAAATGGGGTTGGCCATATTTTGTCCCCGCCATATCATCCTCCAACTAATGATGCAACTGACTGGTCTGTATAAACCATCCAGAAGGCCTGGACAAATAAGGATGCTCAATCTTTTCCTTCTTCACAAAAATTGGCACAGTTCTTGCTTGCATATGGAATACACCTACATGGTTTATTGAAAAGGAACTTGCTGTGTTATTTTTAAAGTGTCAGCCTCATGCATGCTGGCCTTCCTCAAGCCTTATTTGTTTGCAAACATCAACTACAATGACTAGGAACTCATGATAAGATGACCAAGTCTGTCTGAATGTTCTGTCCAGGGAAAGGGTGATGGTCCAGAATATCAGGCATTAAAAATTCTGGTGGATTTCTTTTGTGAAGCATAAAGGGCCAATGACTTACACAGCACAAATGGAAAAGAGACAAGTTCATGTCCACTTGGGGTACCACTTTGTTGTATTGCGGTCTTAGCAGCATCTAACCAGCAGGGGCAGTCTAAAGGAAGAGGAAAATAAAGGTGGCTGCACCAAGATGAACACCACATTGCTTTGTCTCTCTCTGTATTATTCTAATGAAGGTTATTACAAAGAGACCCCCCCAACAATGCTGTTGGAACAGGATTTCCAGGATTTAGATCCAGCAATGAAGGACTGGTGATATGTTTCCAGGTCTGGATGGTGTGTGATTGGGAGGGGATTCTGCAGGTGGCGGTGCTCCCATTCCTTGCTGCCCTTGTCCTTCTCGGTGGTAGAGGTTGCAGGTTGGAGAAGTGCTGTTGGAGTAATCTGGGTGAGTAACAGAAGTGCATTTTGTAGATGGTGCACACTGTATCCAGAGTCTGCTGGTGGTGGAGGGAATTAATGTTTAGTGTGGTTTGAGGGCCAGGCATAGCCAGAAACTATGGAACTCTTTGAAATACTAGTAGTAGATCTTTTACATTCATCTATGATGGCATATGGAAATATTATTCTTGCCTTCTGCAGTATCAACATGCCCATGACAAACAGCAGCTGATGAACCTTTCATCTCCAATGCAGTTAGCACTTCACGGTTAGTCACATCCTTTGTCAGAAATCTGAACTGCAATTGAAACTCGGACTGTTCTGCGTTTACAGCAGCTCACCTATTTTTGAACCATTCGATAACAGTTTTATAAACTATCACCAAGAATGGAGTCTGACATCCCACACAGTCAGCAGATAACGAACAAATGGCTGAATAGCTGTACAATGAACAAAATGGAACTAATATGATCACAGCACACTATTTCTAGAAGTGATTATTATTGGTTTGTTATGATTAATTTCAGTTGTCGCTGGAAGGTGTAAATTAGATCATAGAGTAAAGACAATTTTTCACAAGAATATTCATAATTGGAGTCATATAATCTAATTGGACGAGGGGGTTATATTAATCTCAAAGATCACAAATACAGCACCTGCAAATTGGTCTTTCTGATACTTACTTGCAGTCTCTATATTTATGTCAAGGTTAATTAAAATGTGCTACTTTCTAAAATTGACGTTGGTAATGTGAAATCATGCTGTTGTCAACTATGGCTCAGTTGAAAGCACTTCTTCCTCTGAACCAGATAAATCAGTGACTTGAGCAGAAAAGTCAAGGCCAGTGCTAAGGGAGTGTGTACTGTTAGAAATGCTGTCTTCTAGTTGAGGGTCAATCTATGCTCTCGGGTATACAATTCATGATAGAGCAGGGAAGTTTTTTTTAATGTAGCCAGTATTAATCCCTCAACCAATGTCTGGCATAGACTCAATGGGCCAAATGGCCACCATCAGTGCCATAACAATCCTATGATTCTAAGGTCTCTAAAGCAAATTACCGGATCATTAACACGTTGCCATTTGGAGAAAGTTCTACACACAAATTGGCTGCTATGTTTTGACATAACACAGCATGTAACTTAAAAAATAAGTAGTTCATTCATTGTGAAGTGTTTTGAGACAGCTGAGGTTGTGATAGGCTCTATGTCAGTGGACCGGTACTGAATGACATCATTTGATTATGTTAACAGGACAGCTTTTTGGATGATACTTAAAAAGTTAAGCTGTCCAGCCAAATTCATACACACCTTGCGATCGTTTTACAAAAGCATATTGATAAAAGATGAGGATGTAAGACATGCCTTGCCAGATTTGGTGTAAATAATGGAACCAAACAAAGAAGTGTGGTTGCACAATAGTTCTTTGATATTTTTGAATAATGCTGACTAGCTCAAAAAATAGAATGCTGCAGGAACTCAGCAGATCAAGCAGCATCTATGGAGGCAAAAGGTGTAAGTTGACGTTTTGTGTCAGGAGTGAGAGGGAAGAGGAAAGATTGCCAGTATATAGCAGCACGAAGGAGTGGGGTGGGGTAGGGGCTGAAAGGTGATAGGTGGTATCAGGTGGACAGGGGGGCAGGGATGATGGGCAGATGATAGTAGATAACCTACTAGCCACACACTTCACCAGCTGGATTCCTTCCCCCATTTTGTTCCATCTGCCTGTCAGCTCACATATAATGGTTCCCATTATCACCTTCCTTACGTCAGATTGGCTTTGTGATAGGTTTTGTGTTCCCACTTATCACCTTCCTAACTGTCTGCACCTTCACTCTCCTCTCACTCACCTGGATCCACCTGTCTTTTTTTGTCTATTTCCACCTATCATCCACCTGCATCTGCCTCCAACTCTACCCCTGCATCTCCCCTACCTGGCTCCATCTGCCCATCATCCTTCACCCCTCTCTGGTCCACCGCTCACCTACTTACCCCTGAATTACCCCTAACCCCACTCCTCTTTCGCTGGCTGTCTTCCTTCTCCACTCCAGATGCAGGATCTCAGCCCGAAACATTGACAATTCCTTTCCCCCCACGGATGCTGCTCAACCCACTGAGTTCCTCCAGCATGTTGTTTGCTGCTCCAGATTCCAGCATCTGCAGTCTCTTGTGTCTCTGTTGTACTGAGACACTAATGTTATGTGTGTGGCTATACTTGTGGATCACAGATCAACTTTATGTCTTGTTATCTCCTGCCAATTATAAGCCAGAAAATCTAACTCATGCAGTATACCGGGTGCAGTGCAGTTCTATCCACAGGAGCTCATGTTTCTGTATGGCTGGTGTACATTACTGTGTACAAGACATGAACATCTGTTCCCATCTGAAATGTAGAAAAATTAACATCTGTTCTTACCAATATAATCATTACCTATCAAACTTACCTTGGTTTATTTGGGAAATGGAGAAGTTATTTAGAACTGGGAAGACGTGAATGTGTCAGGTACTGTCACTGGCCACAAAATAAAGTGAGCGGTAGTTTTCCATTACTATCATTTTCTACTCTATAGGCTTTGTGAATAAAAAAACATTAAAATGTGTGTCAGCAATGACTATTCCAATGCACCGTATGTGATAATTAGAGCACTGCTACTCTGTTCACATTTAGCAGGTAAAGACACTGAAATATCTTGATTAGCTGTCAGTTAAACTATCTTCTGTAGCCATCAGCAATTTATATTTCCATAGCCAGCTAACTGAAGTAAAGTACTGATGAAATAATCTATGGTAATAGTCATAGAGTATACCTCACAGGCATAAATGGGTTTAGAATTAGATGTTAATTGGAAATTTAGACGTTACAGAGGGTAATTGAAGGGAAAATCAAATAGTATGCCTTATTATTTCCCGTCGTACACCATTTCAATAAGTTTAGACTTATGGCAACCAAGAAGTATGCACATTGTAGGTGGTACATAGGCATTAAAATCACATGCGTTGTCAACTATAACTCACTGGGTAGCATTTCTCAATGAGTTGGAAGGTTCTTGGTTCAATTTGCGCACCAGACCCTAGAGCTGACCAATTATTACTGAAGGGCTGCTAGAATGCTATCCTTTGACTGACACGTCTACTGTCCCATGTGAGCATAACATTACTATTTTAAAGAAGAAGCAGGAGTTATTATCCTCAGTGGGTAGACAAATATTTTTTCTTCACTCAGTATGGCTAAAAAAATCTTATTTGACCATATCACATTGCTGCTTGTGGGAGCCTGTTGTCTACATTACAGAAGTGACTTTTTAAAGGATTTCATTGCCCGTAAAATGCTGTGAGATGTCTTGACTTGGATGTGATATATGCTATATAAATACTTCTCTTTGCAAAATGTCAAATTTAGCAGAAGTGCCAAGAAGATTTTATGACTGGCTTCTTGTCTCATCACAATCACATGTCCCAAAGCTCCAACTTCAGTTTCTCCATTTATTGTTTAATTCCTGTCTCTTGAAAGTCACATTCCAGTGACGATTTACCCAGTCATTCTACTGCCATTTTGGTGGAAAGATGCAGAAACATTGTGAAAATAAAACTCCTGGCCAGAAGCAGGGAATGTGGGGTCAGTGCAGGAAAATGGCACTGAGATAAGAGATCAGTCATGATCTTATTAAATAGCAGAGCAGGCACGAGAGGCCAAATGCCCTACTCCTGCTTCTGTTTCTTATGTCCTTATGTACTTGTGGGTCCATTCCACCACTTACTTAAATCGTGGCTGATCAACCCTTAATCTCAGTTTTGAATTTTTCCATTGATCTAACCTTAAAACATAATGAAAAAAACTTAAGCAATAGAACGAGGAGCAGGCTGATTGCCCACCCCCACCCCCCACTTTGTGCCTGCTCCTTCAATGATTTAGATCATGGCTGATCTTTTACCTCAGCACCTCTTTTCTGCACTAACACCCTGTCCCTTGATTCTCTTAATGTCTAAATAGCAATCGATATTGGTTTTGAAAATACTCAGCAACTGAGCCTCCATGGCTCTCTTGGATAGAGAATTCCAAAGATTTATTCTCCTTTGAGGAAAGAAATGTCTCCTCATCTCTGTCCTGAATGACTGACTGCTTATTTTGAGATGGTGACCAATAGTTCTTGACACCCCAGCCATGGAGAATATCAGTCCTGCATCTATCTAATGAAGCCACATAAGAATGTTATACGTTTTGATGTAATCACCTCTCACTTGTCTAAACTCTAGAGGTTATAGGCCCAGTCTATCTAACTCTGGTCGTACCACAGGCCTATTGTAGCCATTAGAGTAGAATGTCACTAAAATATAAACCCCTTAGGCATCATTCCTGACTGGCCTAGCTGCAATTTTAAGTTTGTATCCCTTTGTTCTGAAATTCCCAGAGGAAATAGCTTGTCTTTATTTACACCATCAACATCTGTACTGATCATCTGTAAGAACCTCAATGAGATTATCCTTTAGCCTTGCATCTTTAAGTGCAGCCTTTACAATCAATCTTCTTATAAACCATCTTAGCTCAGGTGTCATGTTGAGTTTGCACCCTCTCAAGATTAGTAGATCTTGGGATGAAGTGTCCAGAACTGAGGCAGTAGTTTAAATGCTGCGTGAGCAGAGCTTTAACTGGTTGTAATATAAGCTTCAGCCCTTTGTGCTGGTCCACCTTTGATAAAAGTCAACATTCCATGAGTCTCTGTAACTACTTTTGTATCGGTCCTACAGGTGTTAGAGACTCTCCTGTTTACTTCTCTAAATCTCTCCATTCATCCACAGTTTCCATCTTTCTGAAGTCCAATGGGGATGAGCTCATACTTTAACACACTAAGTACCACCCACCACAGTTTAAACCATTAATATCCTTTCTCAACATTCCCTCCATTTAGTTTTCATTTGTCAAGCTTTAGTGGCAATCCTGAAAAAATACTGTACCTTCCTTCATCTTTGAATAAAATAAAAAAATGGAAGCGTAGGTACAGATTAATTGGATCACTATTAGTCACAACTTGCCAATTTGGGTGTATCCTCTCTCTTTGTCTCCTCTCTCTTCTTCCTTCTAGGTGATTCCCTTCTCTCACTTTTCCTTTGCTGTTCTGGATCTTTCTATCTCAGTCTCAAGTGATAGGTTAGCCACAAACTTCCATTACGAGCCAACAGACTCCCACAGCTATATTGACTTTACTTTTTCTCACCCTGCCTCCTGTAAGGATTGAATTGCATTCTCCAAGTTCCTCCTTCTCCATTACATTTCTACTGATATTTTTTTGTATTTTTTTCTTTCTGTTCACATGCTTCTGAATTGTTTTCCTTCATCCTGAACCACGGCTTCCACTCTACCGTAGTGGACAAAGCCTTTGACAGCAGTTCATCTATTTCCTGCACCTCTTCTCTCACCCCTTCTCCACCCAAACAGGGCAAGAACAGAATTCCCCTGGTCATCCCCTTCTGCCCCACCAGTCTCTGCATTCAGTGGATTATCCTTTGCAATATCCACCAGCTCCAACATGATTCCACCACCAGAAACATACCCCCCCCAACCCTCTGCCCATTTTAGCATTTCAAAAGGTTTGTTTCCTTTGTGACCCCCTGGTTCACCTTTCTATCCCCATTAATCACTGCCCATCTTATGGCACTCTCCCATGCAACAGCAGGAGATGCAACACCTGTCCTTTCACCTCTTAAACTCCTAAATAATAGCGATTTTGTGCTTTGGCTGCAGCAGGACTTTGAGGTTTATTGGCAACATTCAATGCTGATTAGCTCCCTTACCCATTTACCACCCCTCCCCTTTTTACTGTTTTCTGCATGTGCTACTTTGCATGGCTCAGACAGACCTAGTTAGGTCTGTCACTTTAGTTTGCCTAACATGTAGAGAAATTGTGAGTAATGGCATGATTTCTCATTACAGTCATTGTTTCACTCTGTGCTCAGAAAGCTGTGCATGGGCTTTCGCCTGCTGGTTCTCATTAAGTTATATGGATGTGGAGCTTGTATTTTCACAAATCATGACATTTTTATTAAAGTATCCTGACATCTCAAAATGGTTTTAATGTTAATCAGACGTTCTCCTCACATTTATCTGCTGACAGATTAATATTGCATGTAATCAAACACTGACATTTTTGAAAAAGCAAGAAACTACATTTGCTGGAAATCTGAAATGTAAACAGAAAATGCTGCAGGTCAGGCAGCATCTACAGAGAGAGAAAAACAGAGTTACGTTTCAGATCAAAGGTCTTTCATCAAAGCTGACATTTGGAATCTTGGATCTTATTTTCCCATTAGGAATCTCCAATCATGGATCCCCATGAGAATTCCCCATCCTTGTTTCCTATTAAGACTTCCTGACCTGTGCCCCTACTCTTGTTCCTAGCCTTTTGACCCTCTGTATGACCATAATCCCACTAGGAATCTCTGACCCACACTCTCACAAAGGCTCTGACCCTTCTTGCCAATCAGGACTTTACAAATAGCTTTTTCTGCCAGGAATCTGTGAACTTTTCCTCCAAGAGTCATAGATTCCGTTACTTGGTGGAAATCCCCCGGCTCTCGTACCCCACCAATATGGTTAGTCCTCTCTCTCTGAAAGGACACCTAAGCCCTGCTATCCATGAGGACTTTCTCCTTGAAGTTCCGAAGGCAGCCTGAAACAAAGAAGGACTTGCACTTATGTGACATCTTTCACCTTGCTGTACAGAGTGGTCACTTAAGAACTGCTTTCCTCACTGTACAGCACCATGAAAGATGCCATTTTGCACATACTAAGCTATCATAAACTGCAGTTTGATAATGACTAGGTAACCTGTGTACATTTGGCCTGAAGAATAAACATTGACCAGGATACTGGGGATAACTCCCCTAATCTTTGTAGAATCTATTAAATCTGGAATTTATTAAATCTACCTCAGAAACAGATTCGCCACAACTCCAATTCTGTTTCATAATCAAAAGTATTGGTCAACTATGCAAATGTGTTATTAACTTCTGAATAGTTTTAGTGATATTTCAGCAGTGACCATTCCCAGATACGCCGATTGGTGAATCTTTTTTAGACAGTATTCAGAGTTTGAAGATGCACTTTGAAAAGGTGTGGAAGAGAACTTAAAGAGGACCTACTTGTCTCCTCGTGCCAGACTCTGGGGCCTGGGGTCATGATGATGAAGCAGGTCTCAGATGCATGGTGAAGGCCTTATGCTGCAGGTGACCCATGACAACTGGCCACAGATGAATATTATGAGGGTAATCTCCAATGGACAGAGTTGTGCATTGTTGGACTTACTCATCTCTCTCTCTGCCTTAGTAAATCATTTGCATGTAAGGCGAAGCACCTGGTCATTTCTGCTTGCAGCATTGGAGGAATGTAAAGCTTTATATCTCCTCCTTCCTTCATTTTAACTATGGGCAGTTTCATGGTCCTTGAAACTTATAAGAAAAGAGTAAAACTGTGAGCAAAGTGGACTGAAGCTTCATAAGATAAACGCAATAATATTTAGCGGAGTTGGAAGGGAAGGGATAGAGGGAAAGAGAGTAGAGGGGCAGAGAAAAGGGGAAGAGAGGGGGAGAATGTCAAGGGAGTGAGAGTGCCAAGCAGCAGGGTGCAAGAGAGAAGGAGAGTGGGTGTGAGGATTGGAGGGAGCCAGTCTGAGAACGCGAGGAAACTCAGGGGACACTGAAGGAGAGGAGATTCAGTACTGGGGAAGATTAAGGGTGAGAGGGATGGGTGGGAGGAAGCAGAAAGGAGGCAGTGGGAAGGTGGAGCTGTGTATTTGTGTGTGAATATATACATGTTGACAGGTGTTTATATGGGTACCCACCTTTGTTTGAGTGTTAATGTACAGGCAGCAAAGAGTCTCCTGTCATCCCGGACCCCCCTCACCACTGGGTCAGGACTTTGTTCTGTGTTGTCAAAGTCGACCCGCGCTTCTGTAAAAAAAATCAGACAAACAGCAGAACCAAAGAACTTACGATAAGTGCTTTATTAGCTTTTGCTAGCGGGAGTGGGGGAATACAGAGAGAGAGTAAACCATGTAACCCTAACTCTATACTGAAACCCACTCAAAGAAGACTAGGCTACAGTGTACCTTTATACTCATTTTCGTGGGAAAACTAGGTGAGAAGTTACACTTACACAGGCAATTGTTTACATAAAGTTTCTAGCATACCAAGATATGTCTAAAAAAACTACTTCTTCCCCACTTGCATCTGGCATTGAAACTAGACAAAACTAAATCACACCATACTTGAGATCATTTTTACCTTGAGAACCCATTTACAAGGAGAAGCATACTAAGAAGCATACTATTAACTCTTACACTGCCTGTTGTTAACCATTGCATTCCCAGCTATCTTTTACAGTGTGGTAATTGGTTTACAATGGATGTCTGATATTAAAAAATATGATGCTCAGGCATCTTCCACATTCTTCCTCTTCTGTGTGCTTCTGAGATGTGGGCAAGCTGCAAAAGGAACCTTAAAGCACTGGAGAGAGACCATCAAATCCTCCAAATCTACTGATAGCAAACCAATGTCAGCATCCTCCCCCAGGCTAACATACCCAGCATTGAGGCCCCAATTACATGCCCAACACCTGACTCTTGAAAATAGATACTTTATCCTGTAACAGCAAGAGTTTATTAGGTGCAGAGAGGAACAGATTCACAGATCTTTCACAAAGCCTTGAAAGGGTGTAACACATGAGAACAGTGGCCCATGACTGCTCAGAGGGAGTATTTGTAATAACGTTGAGAACCTTGAGTTCATTTGTCACGAGCACTCAGCACCCCAGTGTAACAGATCCCAAACTACCCTCCTGCCTGACGCCCACTGCACTCTCTGCCAGCTCCTCCTGCCTCACCTATGGCAGAGTATATGGTTGTCACATTGGCCTCATTAACCACCTCAGAACCCACAGAGCTGGAATGGAAGCAAGTAATCCTTGATTGTAAGAGACTGCCTAAAGGGATTTGAAAACTATAAGCAAATAAACTGTGAACAGGCATCATCTGATTACATGTCACACTTTCAAATTTCCATGTAGAGGTATGTTAGAATTATAGTTAAATTACCTCACTAATAATACATGTCTGGGTTAACAATCCAGAGACATGACTTCACACCTTCTATGGCAGCTAATTCTGAAAATCTAGCATCTGTACTGGTGATCATGAAGCTGGGAAGGGCAGCTTTAACTGTATGTCATTCCAGACCCATAACAATGTAGTTGACTT
Organism: Pristis pectinata; assembly: GCF_009764475.1. NCBI lineage: Eukaryota > Metazoa > Chordata > Chondrichthyes > Rhinopristiformes > Pristidae > Pristis > Pristis pectinata. The sequence continues at coordinate 34,379,034 of NC_067412.1, read as the reverse complement.
TTAACCCCTCCTCTGCAAAGCAGCTTAGTTCAAGCCCAATAGGACCAAATAAAAACACCCTCTATGAATATTTCTGACAAACGTGAGTCAGCTGCACTTTGACCGAGTCTCAAGCTAGGAAATTTGGCATGTAAATGCTCCGATTAACATTCTAATGGCATCAAAGGTATACGTCCTGTATAAACATTGGCAGTAGAAGGAGAAGCTCAAGTTCATATAAACACAGAGAAGAGCCTTGGATACTTGCAGACTCATTGCCACAGCTGCATTCCTACCCTGACAACCAATGGAGAGGGACTCTGGTACAACTGCATCTGTGGAGATGGGTCTTTCTTAAGGTGTGGGGAAAGAACGCTTACACATTCAGGATAAGCACATTGTGCTGCTTATCATAAAAACACAACCACATTATCTGTCCCAATAGGGACACAATGACAGGACTGCTTATACCACTCTTAACACAGAGGTGTTAAGGTTGGCAAAGGGCACATTTTATCTGCATCTTCCTGTACATGGGGCTGTTTATCATAGTAATTGATCCCCTCCAGGACTGATTGCCTTTGCTAACCAAAGCTTTAGGGCCCTTCTTCAGCGGCCGTGAGTCCCACAGGGCCAATTCCTCTCCTCTGAAAGAAGCTGAACAAAACACATCAGTTCAGAAGCCTTGCAAAGGCAACTTATCGACTAGGTAAATCCTTACACTCAGCCCATTTCAATTCAGATATATAGCCCAAAACAATCCTTTCTGAAATACTAAACTGCAACATAATTTCATCACTATCATTTTATTGGGCAATGGATTATAGACATGAACATAGCTGACCAAGGTGAAGCCATGCACTCCAGATGGTGTTTGTCTCAAGGACAGTAGCTAATTAGGAAATCTATTTCTATTTTTGATGCCAATCAGAAATTCAGCTTGTAAATATATTTTTAATTATATTTGCATGTTATATTGCCAGTGTGATGTTGTTAAAACTGTGCGTGCTTGAAAAACTGCTGAGTTTTGATTTCACATGGTAAAAATACTGTTTTTTCTTTTAATATTTATAATGTCTTGGCCTAATTGTATCATTTCTAAATCTATTTTTGTTGAACCATGCAATGGAAAAGGATATAATCTGTGTTTTTATATATTCATACATAGGAATGCAAACATCACTAGCTAGATCAGTATTCAATGCCTTATTTTAATTGTCCATGAGAAGGTAGGGGCATCTTCTGAAACTGCTGCAGTCCTCCAGCTGAATGTCCTCCCTCAGCACTGTTGGTAGGGAATTCCAGGACTTTGACCCAGTGCCCATGAGGGAACAGTGATATACTCCCGAGTCAAGGTGACTTGTATTTGGAGCCAAGCATGTGGGTGTTTCTGTCCTTTTTAGTGGTGGAAATGGTGTGTTTAGGGAGAGTTGTTGGAGTAGCCTTGGCAAGTAAGTGTAGAGTATGTTACTCTTTGAACTCTGGTGCTATCTCTGTAGAGTTTGCACATTCTCTCAGTTACCACATTGGGTTTCCACTGGATGCTCCAGTTTCCTCCCACATCCCAAAGATGTGCAGTTCACTGGCCACCGTAGATTGCACCTACTGTAGTTTTCTTTACTCAGATTCAGGACCTCACCTCAGAATTCACAACGTCATCCTTCATGTTAATGAAGAATTCTATCATATCATGGTCACTCCTCCCCAAAGCATCTTGCACGTGGTAGTTGATTAATCCTCTTTCACCACACAATATCTAACCAAGGATGGCCTGCTCTCTAGTTGGTTCCTTGATGTATTGGCCCAGAAAATCATCTCACGTACGCTTCAGGAATTTATTCCTCCACACCACCGTTAACAATTGGCTAGTCTAATCTACGTATAGATTAAAGTCAGCTTTGATTACAGTTTTATGTTTATTGCACATGGTCTCTAATTTTCAATCTGGTTTTGCTGGTTGGCTGGCAACAGTAAGGACTCTGATGGAGTGGTAGCCTTGGGACAATGAGTGCTGTCATTGTGAAGGAAGACAGCTGATTTTTGCTCCTCTCGGGCACTTCCTTTCCAACATGCCAGCACCTCAGCAAATCTAATAATCTCTGAGAGGTTAGATTGCTCAATTGCTGTTATACTCTCTAAGTAACCATTTAGGACAGTGGTATGCTTTTTTGCCTTTCGCAGGGATCACTCTCTCTGCGACTCCCTAGTTCACTCCTCCCCCCCCCCCCCCCCCCACCCATCCTGCTCCCACCCCGGGAACATTCCACTGCCCCCACCATAGGTGCAACACCTGTCCCTACAGCAACTCCATCACCTCCATCCAGGGATCCAAAGAGTCCTTTCAGGTGAGACAGAGGTTCACCTGCACCTCCCTTAGTATCATCTACTGCATTTGGTGTTCCAGGTGTGGCCTCCTCTACGTTGGTGAGACCAAACACAGACCAGGCGTCTGTTTCACAAAACATCTGTGGTCTGTCCGTAACCGCGATCTGCATCTCCCCATTGCCAGTCACTTCAACTCCCCCTCCCACACTATCACAGATATGTCAGTCCTTGGCCTCCTCCATTGCCAGGAGAACTCCAAGCACAAACTGGAGGAACAGCACCTCATTTTCCGTCTTGGAACCTAGCAGCCTAACGGCATGAACATTGAATTCTCCCACTTTAAGTAATCCCCATACGGCTTCCCCCGCAACACACAACCCCCCTACCATGACTCTTCTTTTCTTCCCTTTCCTAGCCTCTCTCTCTTTTTTCTACCCCTTTTTGTTTCTCCTTTGACCCATCCACTGATGGATCTGCTCTCCCCTCCTCCCCTACACCTGCCTATTACAATCTCTTACCTGCATTTACCACCTTGTGCCCATCCTGCCTCCCCTCTTTTGTCCACCTATCACTGCTCTGCTTTTCCCTCCTATATATTGGGCTTCCCCTTTTCCTAGCTTCAGTCCTGAAGAAGGGTCCTGACCCGAAACGTCGACCACCTGCTTTGCTCCACGGATGTTGCCTGGCTTGCTGAGTTCCTCCAGCATCATAGTGTTTTACATCAGTAATGTGCTCTTACTCTGCATTCTACATCATTTAGGAGGACAGACAGATGAGAAAAAACAGCAGAAATGAACTGTTCTTGTGCAATGGCCAGGAGTGACCTCAAAAATTTTTGAGAGTAATGCTCCTGATCAGATTACAGGCATTCTGTATGGTTGTTTGAAATTACCCTCTGCCACAGAAATCAAAAGCTGTAGATGATTTGATTGTCACTGTGAGGGGGTTGCAGGCATTTGAGGGTGGCAGGTTACAGAGTAGGTCTACTGGTTCTTAAAACGAACAACTCTCATGTTATTTAGAAGTCTGTAGAAGTGCTGACATGACCATTGCCTCCTGTATATACCTGGGTGGAGGATAAGACCATCGGATGGAAAGCATTCTTCTGGATAGCACCAGATTGTCTTTTCCCTATAATAAAAAACAGAAAATGCTCGAAACACTCAGCAAGTTAGGCAGCATCAGTGGAAAGAGAAACATTTAACTTTTCAGGACTGATGAAGGATGCTGGATGTGAAATGCTAACTTTTCTCTTTTCACAGATGCCGCCTGACCTATTGAGTGTTTCCAGCATTATCTTTTTTTTATTTCAGATTTCCAGCATTTGAAGTTTTGTTGATTGTGTCACAATACAAGAAGCACTCTTCCAGCTGCAAGAGTGATGCTGCCCTGGATGAGTGTATTCTCAGGAAGGCCTCTGTAAGGAAATGTGCTGCCTCTAAATGCCTGCACTTTGAAGAAGTGTAGGCATGTGTCTATGCCCACTCTGGCTGCTCCTGAGGCTGAAGGAATCATTAGATGATACCTTCTCTCCTTGACTAGAGTTTGGGTGACCTCCCTAGTGGAGCCATGAGCAACAAACTATGAGATGTTGCAGTGACCATTAGCAGCAGCCTGGAATGGTCCTAAGATGAGGGTGAGAGTGATTGCGATGTTGCCCTTCATGGGCAAAGCAGTTAAGGCACAGGAGATGCCATAGTTGTGATTATTTGTGATCAGAAACCACCTAGAATGTAGTTGTGTGTTAGCTCTTTAAGCTGCACAGTTTCAGGACAAATGAAGTTAGTAAAAAATTGTTGCTCTAAGAGCAAGTGAAGACAGTCATTTCTAAGATCACTGAGGCTGAAAATTTCACTGCAGCTGAATTTTACACATTGCACCTCTGTTGATCGCATTTACCCCAGAAAAAAAGATGTGTTAAGGAAAAAAACATCCTACAGGAGAATGTGAAGACTAATTCTCCAAAGGTGGCAAAGACTCCAGCTCTATCTAGGTTAAGCTGACTTTCAACAATGTAAAGCCATTTGTTATAGTGTGAACGAATTTCTAGCTGAACCTCGGTGGCATTGATGCTCTGAAGATGATGGGAGCAAATGGTTGTAGCAGTTAGTGCCATTACCTAGCTCTTAAGACCTACATACAGTACTGTGAGAAATTTAATGTGTGGTGAAGATCAGTAAATGCATTTCAAAATGTCCTATCCCATCACCTGCGCCCATTAGCCTTCAACACTACCCAATGAACCTCACCCCCTCCACTCAGCTGCCAAGAATCTTTATCCATCATTCACATGACAAATGTTGTCCTCACACACACAACTCTGCAAGTCTCGTACTCACTTGTCAAGGTTTGCACATACTGTCAGTATTCGACCACTTAAACACACTGAGAAAGATCCAGTGGCCCACTCCCAGGACAAGGTGGTGCATAATCATATGCAACACCACTAATATGGGTAGAATCAGACATGGCTGTGTTACCTTGTAGTATGAAAGGCCAGGGGTCAGATGACAGTGACAACTCTACTGACCCCCATGGTTGTATGATAGCGTTGCCTATCGGGTCGGAAGCTACACCACTGTCAATCAAGGGTCCAGCTCCACCCCATCCATTAAAGAGCACACCTAAAGATTGGCTTGTAACCCACCTTTGTTCTTGACCCTGAATCATTGGCTTGTTTGAATTACCTGAGCGGGCTCCACCCAGCTACAGCCCTATAAAAGATGGTACGCGTGGGCAGCTCTCTCTCTTTTCCGATTGCTGCTGGGATCAAGACCACAGGTGAGAGGGTGCACTTCCACAGGGGTCTAGGAGCATCCTAAGTAGATTCCCAGTAGCATAGACCCATTGTTTGTCCAGATTCAGGGGGTTCAAACAATGTATTTGTTTGTACTAGTTCGTTGCGTGTGTGTATGAGCGTGTGTGCACTTCACCCCTGTTGTGATTCCCCCCGCGTTTCGCGATCACCTGAGTGCGAGTGTGTGAGTGTGCATTTGTTTCTTCTCATTCTGTTCCCATGTCGGTCTTTGTAAATAAAGTTCTCCTTTTCGAAGTACAAAGACTGTGTGTCCAGATACCTCTATCTTTAAGATTCAAAAGAACCTTCCTCATAACATACCTTAACTGCATAGAGGAGATGGTGCTCACTATCTCTGAAGCAGTTGCAGGTGCTGTTGTGGCAGGGCCAGACCAATGGGATTTGGTGATAACCTCACATCTAATCTTCTTCCACACATTCCACTTTCCCTCATCCCACAATATCTTATCATTTACAAACTGCAGATGGAATAAAGACCACTCACGTCTCCATCATCCACTCATCAGTACTCTACCCTTGAACATTGCTCCTGTCAGATAGCCTAGAGCTTCAACCATTCTGGGTAAAGTTATAGAAGATGGTGAAGATAAATGAAGCACTGTCAGTCAATTAAACCTTTGCAGTCACCGCACTGGGTATAGAGTTGGTGCATGTAATTTGCACATTAGAGATGGAATCTACACATGGTCTGCAGTTGGCTGGAGTCAGGAGAGGTGTAGATACTAGCTCCAGTGAGCATGGGGTCACATAAGATTTTGAATGCAGAACATTAAAATGAGGATTTTGATGGTAGGGGTTACTGAAAGAAGCTTGCTTGCAATAAAATTCTTTGTGCATTGTAGGCTCAGGCGAAGTCCTGCACGCATTGTAAGTCGAGTGCAAAAGGGATTGTTGACACCTTAACACCCTGTGGGCCAATCACATTGCAGTATCTGATGTCTCAGCTTCCATTACAAGACAAGCAGAAACCATCCAATATCTGGGTCCTTTAGTGGAAGTTTAGCTTGCTTCCAAATAAATTTAAACTGTTGATGTTATAACTATGGACACCACTGTCCTAGAGAAATAAGGGACTGCCGATGCTGGAATCTAGATGAAAAACACTATGATGCTAGAGGAACTCAGCAGGCCAGGCAGCAGCAGTGGAGAAAAGCAGGCAGTCAATGTTTCGGGTCAGGGCCCTTCTTCAGGACTGAAGATAGGAAAAGGGGAAGCCCAATATATAGGAGGGAAAAGCAGAGCAGTGATGGGTGGACAAAAGAGGGGAGGCAGAGTGGGCACAAGGTGGTGATAGGTAGATGCAGGTAAGAGATAGTGATAGGCAGGTGCTGGGGAGGAGGGGAGAGCAGATCCACCAGGGGGTGGGTCAGAGGTAAGGAGAGAAAGGAAAACAAAGGTAGAAAACAGGAAGATAGGCTAGGAGAAAGAAGAAGAGAAGAAGCATGGTTGGGCGGGGGGGTGTTGTGGGGAAGTGGGGGCGGGGATTACTTAAAGTGGCAGAGCGAGGTTATGGGCAGAATGCAGGTGTTCTGCGAAGTGGTCACCTAGTCGGTGTTTGAAGCACTTGAAGCACCGAATGCAGTAGATAATATTAAGGGAGGTGCAGGTGAACCTCTGTCTCACCTGAAAGAACTCTTTGGATCCCTGGATGGACGTGATGGAGGTGGTGTAGGGACAGGTGTTGCACCGATGGTCGGGGCAGTGGAAAGTTCCTGGGGTGAGAGCAGGATGGGTGGGGAGGGAAGGAGTGAATTAGGGAGTCACAGAGAGAGTGGTCCCTGTGAAAGGCAGAAAGGGGTGGGGAGGGGAAGATATGCTTGGTAGTGGGGTCCTGTTGGAGTTTGCGGAAGTGGTGGAGAATGATGTGTTGGATATGTAGGCGGGTAGGATGAAATGTGAAGACAAGGGGGACCCTATCCCTACTGGGTCTGGGAGGGGTGGGGGTGAGAGCAGAGGTGTGGGAAATAGCAGAGATATGGGTGTGAGCTCTCTCGACTACAGTTGGGGGGGAAGCCATGGTTGGAAAAGAAGTTGGACATCTTGCATGTCCTGGTGTGGAAAACCTCATCATGGGAGCAGACATGGCGGAGGCGAAGAAATTGAGAAGAAGGTATCACATGCTTGCAAGAGATAGGGTGGGAGGAGCTGTAATCGAGGTAGCTGTGGACATCAGTGGGTTTGTACAAGATGTTGGTGGATAAGGAATCTCCTGAGATGGAGATGGAAAGATCGAGGAAGGGGAGAGAGGTAACAGAGATAGTTCAAGTGAATTGGAGGGCAGGGTGAAAACTTCTGCACAGGTACAAGAGGTGGCACCTATGCAGTCATCGATATAGTGGAGAAAGAGTTGAGGAATGGGACCGGAGTAGGCTTGGAACAGAGACTGTTCAGCGTAGCCAACGAAGAGGCAGGCATAGCTGGGGCCCATGCGAGTGCTATGGCTACGCCTTTGGTCTGTAGAAAGTGAGAGGAATCGAAAGTGAAGTTGTTTAGTGTGAGGACATTACTCATGTGTCCAGATAGATCAAACAATTACATTAAGTTTAACAATGGGAATCCCTCATTGGACCTGTGTGTAACTTATTCTGGATATTTATTAAAGGGCCAACAATGTTGTAACTCAGAAATTCCAGGTCACAGCTCTTGGCTCATGTTAATGGAGAACTTCAGGTTAAGAGCAATCAATCACAAATAACCATAAATCATAAATATTATAATTCTATCATCCAACAGTGGGTGAAAGGAAATTATAATTTAAGTATATGACTGACCTGGAACCCAAACTCAAATTATATGTGTGATATATATTTGCATAGTAATTGATTTTCTAAAAGAGCAGCGCAAGTCATTCATGAAAATGAAATGTTTCTAATTATCTGCAAGTTCAATTTTTTCCTTCAATTTTGGCAAAGTTAAATTTGTGGAATCTTTGCTGAGTCTGGGCTGAGATGTTTTAAATAGTTTATTCCAGCCAGTTTCTTACGTGATAATCCCTATAATTTGACAGTTATGAACCCAAATCTTCCATTTCTTTCAGAAAAACGATATGTATTTTAACAGTGGAAATCTTATTCATGATTGATTTGATACAAAAGTCTCACTGAACTTCAAATTAAAATAACACAGGAAGATTTCCAGCATAGTTTGTTTACATATAGTAGATAAATATATAAACTATATATAAAACAGAGATTAAACAAGAGCTTCACGCATTCAGATATGAAGCTTTTTTGAAAATATTGTAATGTACCTTGAGTATATGCTAATATCATGCATGCAATTAAATGGAACTTAGCTCCTACAGAAGTAATAAATGAAATGGATTCAGTCAGAATACTGATGCAATTACAGCCTCAGGATTGCATATCGTTTCATGAAAGTTGCTTGTTTATTGTGAAAGTTTAGCTTCATTTAAAATGCTGATTTTTTTTACCATATTTAGAAAAATGTGTACTGGAGCAGAGGAAGTACTTAAGCTTAATTTTTCATTGAAACAGCTCTGTATTTCCTTTTCAGATACTAAGTGAAATCCTTTCATTTTATTCAGTAATCATTAAATATTTGGCTTCCTGCAGGCATGTTGTACGGCACTGGTGGGGATTCTAGTTTTTATCACTACAGTAGTTGGATTTGATGCTGCTGCATAATGTTGATGGGAAGAAAACAATTCCATCACTACATATATCTTAAATAGATCTGCAACATTATGGGAAAAGAAATATCATCTGGATGATTTTCAGATTATAGAAGTAATTTTTCAGTAAAACTCTCCAGTAGTTATATATAAATAACAATTTCAATATGAATGCAAAGGTACAACTGAATAAAATGTCAATTTTATAGGTAAACATTCTAAATTACATGGTGAAGGGTTTCAGTTTACTATTACATCAAATGGCTGAATAATAAATTTGATGTTCTGGTGGGCATTTTGAAATTTGCATCATTTATACTGCAGCTATCAATCAGGTGGATACAGCAGGCTAAATTGGATTACTTCCGAAAACAGGCAATGGATCACTATGTGCTATTGATCTGGGTTTACCCTGGTGCAGGGAGCAAGTGGAGTTTGTGCTGCCAGTTTACTTGCTTGACTGTAGTGTCCAGTCAACACAACTGCATTTTGATTGACTGGGTGCTTATAACAGGGATATAATATCATGAATGGAATAGCTAGCACCAATTAAAGTTGACGTGCATCTCTTAAGGGGCAGTTGCATTCTGAGTGAATATTAGGGTTGGTTCCAAAAGTCTCAGAATTTGCACAGGAGCATTAGTGAAGAGGATAAAAGATGGTCTCTATCAACCAAGAGGCCTTCAAATAGTTTGCAGCTGTTTGGTATCATTGTATTGACCATTGCTGAGGCTGTCCAGGGGCAGCACTGAAACAACAGAAGTTCAATTATCTATTCTTCCTTCTCACTTCCATTCATCCCACACTTTCCCTGCTGGATCACATATACAGATGATGTATATGTGAACTGCTTGTTTCCACTGTCCTCAACCCTGCCTAACCCTTGTACCCTCTTTCTTTAGACAGCCAGCAAATGCGAAAAGGCAAGGCAGCAGAAGAACAAAGGCAGTGAAGGTGCAGACTCCATCGCTCCCAAAGTCGTCCAGATTAGGCACTGACATCCCATGTTATTTGGAGGTTATTTTTGAAGGGGTATTTGAGTGAGTTATGAATGGCTTGTTGCCAAGATTGGGGGGTGGGGATGGGGGTGTGGGTGGAGCTCTATTTGGATTTAGCTGTGTAGTTGGGGGAGGATGAATTTCAGGAAAAGCTGTTGGGTAAGTGCAATGCTGCTAGGACAGACCTACCAGAAATCCTGCGTGGAGTATCAAGGAGAATGGGGGAGTCCAACACAGGGCTTATCTCAGAGTTTGGGTCACATGCATCCTAGCAAGGAAGTGGTGGGCAACTCCTTCAGCAGAATCGAGGATCCTTCCATGTCTGGTCCCTGCTTGATTTGCAGCACAGGCAGAGTTGCCCAAGGTCTGGGTGCTGCAGCAAAAGAGTTTACTCTCTGCCTGCTGGCATCATGACTCTGTGTTCAAAGGTCCTTACGTTCTGTGCGCTGACAGGTTACAGGATTGCTGATGGTCCACTCTGATGGAGTGGCAAGGGGCTTCCTGGTGCCCTCTCCCCATTTAACTCTGTTGGCCTTCCCACTATTGGCACTGCACTTTGCTGTAACCTGGCAGCTGAGATGATGCAGACTGATGCAATGCAGAACTAGACTCTACCAGTCCCAGAGCTGTTCAAGGCTGCCCTCCAAGGCAAACCGCAGCGTCCTACAATGCCAGTCAGTGGCTATGCACCCCCAGTGAGGGGAGCACTGCATTAGAATGGCAAAACACATAGAAGACAGATCTAAAGGAATTCACTGTGTCAATTAGTTGGCATTCCCATGTAATAAAGTGTGCTTTGATATATAACTGAGTTGTATATACTGCTAAAGCAGTTGGATAAGTTGTTCACAGACAGAATATCTGGAAAGGTTTTGATAGTTTTCTTTCCTTGTCTTCTTCCTCCCTCTCCTTATCCCACGCCTCTTCTCATTAGCTACTTGCTGTACACCTGGTGGCAAAGAAAAAAGCCCTCATGATGAGGTCATGTAGTGTACAGCAGAACATATTGTTCACATTCCCGACTCCTGAAATAGACACACTATTGCAAGGTCCATCATGGGAAGACATTAGCAGGTGGATGGACATTATAAACTGCAGAGGAAGCAGCATCGCGTAGTTCGTGATTTGGAGAGGGAATCAGAATATGCAAGGGCTAAACGTTTAATGAGCTAGAACAGTCATACAGCTTGCTTAATTTTTCACACTGGGTAACAGTTTAGGATGTTGTGTCAGGATTGTCTGGTTATGGAACGGGGCATGAGGCACAAAATGAGTAACAATGGGAACAGGAGAAGCAGGAGGATGAGGAAGGTTGCCAGAGGGAAGTCCCAGCAGAACACAGAATGGAGGTGGAAAGCAAGGACTGCAAGAGAGCACACTCAGTTGAACACAGTTTCTGACAATCTGCTGCACACCAGTCTAAGGGTGTCCGCCCTTCAAGGCACAGTCTCCATGGGAGCCAAATACCAGCAACACACACTGTGGTTGTGACGGGGAAGAGACAGTCTGCAGGGAAGAAAGAGAGAGACCTTATTTTTAATGGAGGAGGACTAGACAGTAAGCTAAATGCAAGAGGGGATGTGCTGGGGGAGGAGTTGAAGGGAACCAATTGGGCTACCATAGGAGGAGCCTGGCAGGAGGTGGCTCTGTCTGTCTCCCCAGGTGTGAGAATCCCCACTCGTTCCAGCAATGGAGAAATACATTTCATGTCCTTATAATCTCTGAGAACAGATGTAATGAGACGTTTCAGGAAATGGATCAGAAATTCATGTGGTATAATCAGTATAGTGGATGGGGGATTATTATTTGTCATCTGGGCTTTCTCAGCTGATTATTTGTGAACTATGTTGGTATGATAAGAATGTGGAGAGGGTAAATACGTCTGGATTGGGGCTACAATTTAACAGACACCTTACAGAAAGTGTCTCTGTCAGCAAGTCTCTGATGCACTACTCTGTGCAACCCTATCATTGTGAGGACTTGTTCCTTTCCACCAGGTGTACAGGAATGAATCTCTGAGGTTTCTGGCTCCCATGGGGAGTGTGCCTTTAAGGGTAGCAGATTGTCAGAAAATGTGTTCAGCTCAGTATGCTCTCATTAGGGGCCCATGCAGGTTCCATTTTGGGTCATGGCCCTGTGTGCAAACCACCATAGCACCATTTCCAAAACAATTTTGTCCTATTTTTTCAGGGGATCTGTTTAGGCAATAGCGCTACATACAACACATGTTTATGGCATCACAAATGCGGAAGTCCAGTATTTTTGGCACTTGTTTGGAGCAATTGTTAGAAGTGACCAGGACTGCACTGGAGAAGACTTAGCTCTTTGTGGCAAGTTTGGTTTGTATCCAATGCACGAACAAAGCAACTTCACAATTCAGTGCTTTTCAATAATGAAGCAGATGGCATAATGGCATTTTGGTGAAGCCAACAATGTTAGAACTTCTGGATATCTGTGATTAAATGCCCATCTTCTCCTGGTCTGAAATTACTGCACAATTTGTGTAAAATCAGAATGAGCGCCATTGGTATCACTGTTATTTTTTAACCACTCCTGGCCCAGTAACTTTAAATCATTAGAAACAAGTAAAGGAGAAAGAGAAACTGCTAACAATTCAGAGTTTTAACTTTTAATTTTGGAAGCAGCAGAAGCCCAGGCTGGGGAACTGCTCCCATTAGGGATAGTGGCACAGAAGGCAAAGTTGGACAGAAGCAAATAGTCACGGCCAAGAAGAGCTGCTGTTAGGAACAGAACTAGGCTGGGAATATAGAATATATGGAGCTGGGAACAACCCAAACGGATCGACTGAGTCAGTCATAGAGTGGGATTGCCAATAGGTGAATAGTCCACCTAAGTAACTTATTGGAGATAAGTACATGATGGAGATTCCTGGATGCCCATATAAACAAATGTGATTCAAAGCAAAGGAGGACACTTCCCATTTCACAATATCAGCATTTATCATTGTTAGTCCAATCCATGAAATTATTGTGTGGGGAGAACACCGCAAGGAATCAGAGGTAGCACTGGGTGAACTAGTTGCCTCAAGTCAAACCTCATAATGCCCACATGGAATAATGGAGTTAATTTTACATGCACCAGTTTAGAATAGCTGCAACCCTAATGCAACAATCCTGCCTGGAACATACAACACAGTAAAGCACATCATTGACTTTAATTAAGCATAAAATCTTTTTAATAATTGTTAAACATTTTCTTTCTGATTTATATGATTACAGGCATGTAAAAGTTAATCATGCACTGCATTCAATTTTACTAAGTTCAATTTAGAAAGAAAACTGGATGGATTGGCAGAAAAATTGGTTGAATAATAAAATAAGCTATAAATAAATCACAGGGGATATTACACCAGTAAAGCAAATACTCCTAAGCAAAAGAGGTGTGTTTTGAAGAAGGCTTACTTTTATACATATTAAATTCAAAAAGAGATGAGATAATATTTAAAAAATCAGGTATGTAGCAGTGGGCCAGATTGTGCAGACCCAATCCTCCCATATCAGTCCCTCCTGCCCACACTAACCTGCACTGGAAATGGACCATTGATCTCATTGGCCTACTCTACTCTGGAGTCCATCAGCATGCTCTGGATGTCAGCTAGGCTGTGAATGGCACAGGGCAAGAGGCCCAGCCCTGACAGCCTTCGACAAAGCCGTGGATGGGCCTTTTCCAACTGTAAAAGCTGTTGATGATTTTAATAGTTTTTGCCTGTCCCTGAGACTCTAGACAATTAACAACTATTGCAACTGAATTAAGTAATTAATAATTGTGTGCAGTTCTGGTCACGCCATTACAGGAAGGATGTGGAGGCATTGGAAAGGGTGCAGCAGAGGTTTACCAGGATGCTGTCTGGATTAGGAGAGGTTGGACAAACTTTGGTTGTTTTCTCTGTAGCGCTGGAGGCTGGGGGGAGACCTGATAGAAATTTATAAAATTATGAGAGAAATAGATAGGGCAGACAGTCAGAATCTTTTTCCCAGGGTAGAAATGTCAAGGACTAGAGGACATGCATTTCAGGTGAGAGGGGGAAAGTTTAAAGAGGATGTGCAGGGCAGGTTTTTTTACACAGTGAGTAGTTGGTGCCTGGAACTGCCTGCCAGGGGTAGTGGTGGAAGCAGATACGATAGTGGTGTTTAAGAAGCTGTTAGACACATGAATATGCATGGCATGGAGGGAAATGGATCATGTTCAGGCAGAAGAGATTTAGTTTAATTTGGCATCGTGTTCAGCGCAGACATTGTGGGCCAAAGTGCATGTTCCTGTGTTGTACTGTTCTATGTTCTATGTTCTATAATATTGATTAAATATTAAAAAAAATACAAATGCATAAATTATTAAAAATTAAAGTAACAAAGTATAAAGAAAATAATTTATCCTTTGGTTCAATGAATTTAGGCCTTCTCTCCTGGGAATAACCTCGAGTTCAGCCTCCTTCCACTGCCTCTTGAATCTAGACCTGGGTGGCTTCCTGGAAACTATTGCTTATTTTTTATCCATTTCTCCATTTTTTAATTCAGAATCTGGGTATTGCTGATGCCAGTATTTATAGCCCTTCCCTAATTGCTCTTGAGAAGGCGGTGGTGAGCTGCCTTCTTGAACTGCTGCAATCCTGGTGAAGATCTCTCCCACAGTGCTGTTGGGGAGGGAGTTCCAGGATTTAGACCCAGTGACGGTGAAAGAGCAGCAATCTATTTCTCAGCTAGGATGTTCTGTGACTTGGAGGGGAACTTACAAATGCTGGTGTCCCATGCACCTGCTGCCCGTGTCTTTCTTGCTGGTAAAGGCCGTGGTTTTGGAAGGTATCTGCCACAGTGCCCAGAACCATGTTGTAAAGTTAGGCAGCTTACTTTTTTCTGTGCTCTGGTATGCCTTTGACTAAGTTTGGAAACCTCTGGAATAGTTTCCACCAGCAGCTGGAAGCAACAACCACATTCCCTTTTAAAAGATACGGCTGTAGATTCGGTCAGCACAAGCTAACTTCATCAGGTGCTCACCACCCATGAGCTGCGGATCCTTGGATATTCACAAAGCCAAAAAGAGCACAGATTGTGCAGTGTGGATGCTGAAGTGATGATAATGAGATGAATATTGTGTATGTCCTCACCACATCCAACAGCATTGGTTAATCACATGCTCCAATTCCAGTGCAGGTTTTCCAGTGCCTTCCAGTTCTCCCTCCCCAAACTATGAAGCAAAAATATTTTTTTCTATTGAACTCTCAAAATGCCTCCTTGCTGATACTGAGATGAAAGCTTTTGAAATACAACAGGCTTTTATCACGGCAGGGGTAGTATGAGTGCATGTATCAAATATTGTTTTATAGTTGGGTCATGGTTTATGAGAGCAATAATAAGTTATTGTCGACTGTAAAAAGATATGAGATGTCTCAACTCTGTTTGGTAAACTCTTTGAAACAAATGTGCAATTGTGAACCCTGAGCTTGAGATTCATCCACTGGGAAGAGAACCATAAACTTATGCGGTCTAGAGCTCCTTAAAGACCCTGTGATGTGAATGAACTTGGAGAAGGCACCTTCATAAAGTCTGCATCCGTGCACAGTAAATTTTGGAAGCTGGGCTGAGTTATGATAGTTGGTGATCTTGGTTAGGGTGTTTGAGTTAAATGTTTGGTCAATAATAGATCCTCATGAATTCTGCTAATATACAGTGTGTACAGCACAGTGCAGTTTCAGTGGACTCCAGCCTTTGCAGAGTGCAAAGGATTAGAATTTGGTGAGCAAGGGATTTTGGTGAAGTCTGGTGGAGGGTTTAAATTTTTAAAAAAATTTTTTTAAAAATTTTATTTTCAGTGTGGTAACAGGCCCTTCCGGCCCAATGAGTCCGCACCGCCCATTTTAAACCCAAATTAACCTACCCGTACATCTTTGCAATGTGGGAGGAAACCGGAGCACCCGGAGGAAACCCACGCGGAAACGGGAGAATGTACAAACTCCTTACAGACAGCGACGGGAATTGAACCCCGATCACTGGTGCTGTAATAGCGTCGTGCTAACCGCTATGCTACTGTTAAGAAGAACACAGGGTTATATTAATCAGAAAGTAACAACTATTTAATCAGTTAAACCAAGCAAGCAGTCTGGAGTTAATGAAGTTTTGACCTGGGAGTAGCTGGTAAATAGAGCCATATTAAGTCTCCTCAGTCTGATTCACTGTTCATCTGGTTCCATGGGGAAATCCAGGATACTTTTCACATTGTGGATGACCACTTATGTAGGAAATTCTGTTAACTGGAAGATTTTGGGATCTGAATTTCATTGAGCAACAGCTTGCATTGTTATTAGTGAGAGGAGAAAGGGAATGGGATTGATGGGATTACTCTGCTATCATGGGACAGAATTCCCGGGAGTCTGTGGGAATGCTGTATTCTTCAAGAAAGCTTTTATCTCAACCTTGAAATCCTTTCCTCTCTCTGGTAATTGCTCCCCATGACAGTGTTCAGAACTGTTCTGGAGTCTGATGATAGACTTGAAAATGAAAAGGCTTGCATCATGGAAACCAGTCTCCCCTCCATGGACTCCGTCTATACCTATCGCTGCCTTGGTGAAGCAGCTAGTATAATCAAAGACCCCACCCACCCTGGTTATTCTCTCTCCCATCAGGCAGAAGATACAGGAGCCTGAGGGCACATACCACCAGGCTCAAGGACAGTTTCTATCCCACTGTTATAAGACTATTAAACGGTTCCTTTATACAATGAGATGGACTCACAATCTACCATGTTATGACCTTGCTACCTGTACTGCACTTCCTCTGTAGCTGTTACACTTTATTCTGTATTCTGTTATTGTTTTTACCCTGTACTACCTCAATGCACTGTGTAATGAATCGATCTGTACAAATGGTATGCAAGACAAATTTTTCACTGTACCTCGGTATAAGTGACAATAATAACCCAATACCAATACCAACTGAGTGCAATGACTTCCATGCTGAGCATGTTGGTCTGGGAAAGGACACTGACATTGGTTTGCTTGTCCTTCCTTTGAACTTGGTGAACTTTTCAGAGCAACATTGCTGGTATTTTGCCTTGAGATGCCTGCTATAGGTTGTATGTCCCAGAAGCAGATAGGAGAACAAAGATCACTGGTGCCTGATAGACCATGTGTTTTGTGCCAAGTCTGAAGTTCTTGATCTTCAATTACATATGGTAGGCTGGTCCAGAAGTTTAAGGCACATGGGATCCAAGGCAAGTTGGCTAATTGATTCCAAAATTGGCTCAGTGATAAGAGGCAGAGCATAGTGATGGAAAGATGCTTCTCTAGTCAATGCTTTGGGAGCACACAGAAGCCCAACATAAATGGCAGAAGGAGTGCACTCCCTCACAAACTAACCACCTGTCTGTCCTTTAGGCACCTCTTGCCCCTTCTGTAGAAAAGTCTACGTTTCCCCCAACAACCTCATCAGCCACCTCAGAATCCCCACAACCAGAATCATCCTCGTTCCTGAGGGAATGCCAAAGAAGAAGAAGGTACAATTCATGGAGTTTAGGGAACAAAGGTGATGAACTGAAGACACGCATATGTATGCTGGAGGATCACATAGAGGCCAAAAAAAAATGGTTTAAAGATGGTCAAGAGTGGCAGTTGAACTTTTCTGGACAGAGTTGGACTCAATCACTATTTAAAGGGACAGTCTCCTGATATCAGGATGAAAAACACAATGATGCTGGAGGAACTTTGTTTCTCCTGATATAAGGAGCCCAGAATGAATGGTTTCAGAACTCATTGCAGGCCGCTCAGGCGTCTAATGTTCTCAGGGTCTTACCAAAATATATGCTTAATTTTTAAGGTGCTTCTCAGCAATGGGACCTCACTATACTTATGCTCATAAGTGGCAATATCCATACTAATGTTTCAGTTAGTCCTACTGAATTAAGAGAATTAAGAGTCATGGGAAGATTGGCCATGATCTTATTGAATGGTGGAGCAGGCATGAGGGACTTAATGTGTATATTCCAAAGTCCACAGAATAGCCTGAACCAACAGGGAGCACTTCATCTATCTGGTGAGACATTCATTCCAGGAGTGCCTCAGTGGTGACACCACTGGGAACAGTCTGAAACCCAGAGGCATTAGTATGCCCATGTTTGGCCACTCAGAGTGGTCAGGGACTTTGGGGGCAAGACACTCCCAGAGAGTCTTCAGAGACATCACATCCCTCCGGAATTCTCTGATAAAGACCATAAGATTGTAAGATACAGGAGCAGAATTAGGCCATTCGGCCCATTGAGTCTGCTCTGCCATTAAATCATGGCTGATTTTGTTTTTAACCCCATTCTCCCACCTTGTCCCCATAACCCTTAACTGTCTTACCAATCAAGAACCTATCAACCTCTGCCTTAAATACACCCAATGACTTCACCTCCACAGACCTGCATCACAATGAATTCCACAGATTCACTAATTCCGCCTCATCTCAGTTCTAAAGGGATGTCCCTTTATTCAGAGGCTGTGCCCTTGGATCCTAGATTGTCCTACTAGGAAATATCCTCTTTACATCCACTCTATCCAAGCCTCTTTGTATCCAAAAAGCCCTGCGAACAAACAATGTATTCACAAGGCTAGGTTTTCCGAGGCTGACATGTGGCATGTTTGAATCTGAACTGCCTTTTGATTCTCAACCTTCCCACTATAGGAACTTTCCGAATGCTCTCAGCAGATCCCTGTCATGTCTGAGATTTTGTTGTTCACTGCTGCATCACAGAGGTCAACCAGGAACTATGTCAGTCCAGATCCGATTTCAGCTACTTTGATCTCAGTGAGGAACAGATGGCATCTCAGGCACTGGGATTTACCATGACAACAGGCAGCCATTGACCACATGCATGTGCCCATATAGTCTCCCTTTAATAATCCAGATCTTTTCATCATCAGGAAATATTTTCACTCCCTGCTGGTGGTGGATCGCCAGATCTTCCTGATGGTGAATGCCATGTTTTCAGCACTGGCTGGAGGAGTGTATCCTAAGGGACAAGAACTATCCTCCAGTTCTGAGTCATAGACAGAAACAACACGGAAACGGCCCCTTTGGCCCACCATCCACACTGACCATCAACCACCCATTTACACCAATACTACATTAATCCCATTTTCATTCTCCCCACATTCTCATCAACTCCCCAGATTCTACCGCTCACCTACACACGAGGGACAATGTCACTCTGTCTAGATGTGAGCATTTCACTAGTAGGCAGCCTAGTAATTAGAGACATAAGTACCAGATGACCACTGAGCATATCCCAGTCTTGTCTCTGTCATGGTCTGGAGTGAGGCTTAAATCCTTCACCTCTGAGTCAATAGCATGATTGCTGACACAAGGTCAATGAGACACTGCTGAAAGGGATGTAACCAGAAAAACCACCACTGTTTCTCCTTGCAGGGTGAGTTTACCCTTGCGGAGTTGGGAGTTGGAGCGAGATTTGGAGTGGGACCTTTGAAAAGAGGTGAGTGTGCATCTGCTTGTGAGTTGCACCTTGCAAGAGTCTAAACAAGGCACATTTGAAAATTGTTGCCAGTTGACTGGCTTATTAACAGCAACAAATAAAAGGAAGGTAGGTATAAGCGGAGTGGCCATTTTGGGAGCTGCCATTGTGACAGTGGACCAGTGTTAGAGCAGGGGTTTGAGGCTTTGGCTCAAGAGGCTTCAGCGAGAAGAGGCGAAAGTAAGTCTCCGGTAAGTTTCTTTCTTGCTTTGGTGTTTCCTTTAGTGCCAGGCCAGAGTAGTGACAATGGCTCCAGGGTCACTGGTGTATTCAGCTTGTGAGATGTGGGAGTTCTGGGAGATATCCAGTCTGCCTGATAACTACATCTGCATGAGGTGCATCCAGCTGCAGCTCCTTACAGACTGTGTTAAGGAACTGGAGATGCAGCTCAATGACCTTCGGCTCCTATGGGAGAACAAGGAGTTCATAGATAAGAGCAGCAAGGAGGCAGTCACTTCTAAGCTGCAGGAGGCAGGTAGCTGGGTGACTGTCAGGAGAGGGACGGAGAATAGGCAGGTAGTGCAGAGTACCCTGTGGCTGTTCCCCTCAATAACAGGTATACCGCTTCGGGTACTGTTGGGGGGAAGACCTACCAGGGGAAAGCTGCAGTGACCAGGTCTCTGGCACTGAGCCTGGTTGTGTGGTGCAGAAAGGAAGTGGGCAGAAGAGGAGAGCAGTAGTGATGGGGGATTCCATAGTAAGGGGGGCAGACAAGAGATTCTGTGGATATGAAAGAGACTCCTGGATGGTATGTTGCGTCCCGGGTGCCAGGGTCAGGGATGTCTCGGATCGGGTCCACAGCATTCTGAAGGGGGAGGGTGAACAGCCAAAGGTTGTGGTACATATTGGTACCAATAACATAGAGAGCAAAAGAGATGAGGTCCTGAAGAGGGAATATAGGGAGCTAAATTGGAAGCTGAAAAGCAGGACCTCAAGGGTAGCATTACCTGGATTGCTGCCTGTGCCACGCGCCAGTGAGTGTAAGAATAGGATGATTTGGCAGATGAGGAGTTGGTGCAGGGGGCAGGGTTTCAGATTTGTGGATCATTGGGATCTTTTCTGGGGAAGGTACGACCTGTACAAAAGAGACGGGTTACACCTGAGCTGGAGGGCGACCAATATTCTTGCAGGCAGGTTTGTGGGAACTGTTGGGGAGGGTTTAAACTAGTTTGGCAGTGGGATGGGAACCGGAGCAATAGGTCAGAGGTTGGTACATTTAGTGTACAAGTAGATGAGGAGTGTAGAAAGACTGTGAGGAAGGATAGGCATTTGAAAGGGCAAAATTGCAGTCAGTTGAATAGGCTGAATTGTGTCTAATGAGAGAAGTATTAGGAACAAGGATGATGAACTTAGAGCATGGGTGAGTACTTGGAACTATGACGTGGTGGCCATTACAGAGACTTGGCTGTCACAAGGGCAGGAATGGCTGCTGGATATTCCAGGGTTTAGATGTTTTGAAAGAGAGAGGGGCAGAGGTAAAAGAGGTGGGGGAATGGCTTTGCTGATCAGGGACAGTGTCACAGCTGTAGAAAGGGAAGACTTCCTGGAGGGATCGTCTACGGAGTCAGTGTGGGTGGAAGTCAGAAACAGGAAGGGAGCAATCATTCTATTGGGAGCATTCTACAGACCCCCCAGTGGCAGCAGGAACACTGAGGAGCAGATCGGGAGGCAGATTTTGGAGAGGTGCAAAAATAACAGGGTTGTTTTCATGGATGATTTCATCTTCCCTAATATTGATTGGCACCTCCTTAGTATAAAGGGGATAAATGGAACGGAGTTCATTAGGTATGTCCAGGAAGGATTCCTGACACAGTATGTGGACAGGCCGATTAGAGGAGAGGCCAATTAGAGGAGAGGCCATTCTGGACCTGGTACTCGGCAATGAGCCTGATCAGGTTTCTGATCTCTTGGTGGGAGAGCATTTTGGAGATAGTGACCATAACTCCTTGAACTTTACCATACCCTTGGAGAGGGATAGGAGCAGATGATATGGGAAAGTATTTAACTGGGGGAGGGGGAATTGGCAGCGTAAATTGGGAACAGACATTCTTGGGGAAGTGCACAACAGAAATGTGGAGGTTGTTTAGGGAGTACTTGCATGGGGTTCTGGATAGGTTTGTCCCATTGAGGCAGGGTAAGGAACCGTGGTTGACAAGAGATGTAGGATACCTTGTCAAGAGGAAGAAAGAAGCTTATCTGAGGTTTAGAAAGCATGGATCAGACAGGGCTCTGGAGAGTTACAAGGTAGCCAGGAGGGAGCTTAAGAATGGACTTAGGAGAGCTAGAAGGGGGCATGAGAGGTCCTTGGTGAGTAGGATTAAGGAAAACCCCAAGGCATTTTACACCTATTTGAAGAATAGGAGGATGACTAGAGTGGGGGTAAGACTGATTAGGGATGAAAGAGGAAATGTGTGCCTGGAGTCAGAAGAGGTAGGGGAGGTCCTTAATTAATACTTTGCTTCAGTATTCACCAGAGAGAGAGAGACCTTGACGTTTGTGAGGATGATGTATGACAGGCTGATACGCTAGGGCATGTCAATGTGAGGAAAGAGGATGTGCTGGAACTATTGAAAAACATTAGGATAGATAAGTCACCAGGGCTGGATGGGGTATGTCCAAGGTTATTACGGGAAGTGAGGGAAGAGATTACTGCACCTTTGCCGATGATCTTTGTGTCCTCACTGGCCACAGGAGTAGTGCCAGATGATTGGAGGGTGGCAAATGTTGTTCCTTTGTTTAAGAAGGGAGTAGAGACAATCCTGGGAATTACAGACCAGTGAGTCTTACTTCATTGGTGGGCAAATTACTGGAGACAGGATTTATGGGCATTTGGAGAAGCATAGGCTGATTAGGGACTGTCAACATGGCTTTGTGAGGGGCAGATCATGCCTCACGAGCCTGATTGAATTCTTGGAGGATGTGACAAAGCACATTGATAAAGATAGAGCAGTGGATGTGGTGTACATGGATTTTAGTAAGGCGTTTGATAAAGTTCTTCATGGAAGGCTCATTCAGAAAGTCAGGAGGCATGGGATCCAGGGAAACTTGATGTGTGGGTTCAGAATTGGCTCGCCCATGTAAGATAGAGGGTGGTGGTAGATGGATCATATTATGCCTGGAGGTCGCTGACCAGTGGTGTTCCGCAGGATCTGTTCTGGGAACCCTGCTCTTTGTGATTTTTATAAATGACTTGGATGAGGATGTGGAAAGGTGGGTTAGTAAGTTTGCTTATGATACAAAGGTTGGTGGTGTTGTGGATAGTGTAGAAGGTTGCTGCAGATTACAACAGGATATTGAAAGAATGCAGACCTGGGCTGAGAAGTGGCAGATGGAGTTTAACCTGGAAAAGTGTGAAGTGATACACTTCGGGAGATTTGAAGGCAGAATTTGAAGGCAGAATACAAGGTTAATGGCGGGACTTTTAGCAGTGTGGAGGAACAAAGGAATCTTGGGGTCCACATCCATAGATCCCTCAGGGTTACCACACAAGTCAATAGGGTTGTTAAGAAGGTGTATGATGCGTTGGCCTTCATTAGTCGGGGTACTGAGTTCAAGAGCCGCGAGGTGATGCTGCAGCTCTATAGAACTCTGGTTAGACCACACTTGGAGTATTGTGTTCAGTTCTGGTCACCTCATTATAGGAAGGATGTGGAAGCTTTAGAGAAGGTGCAGAGGAGATTTACCAGGATGCTGCCTGGATTGGAGCACATGCCTTATGAGGATAGGCTGAGTGAGTTAGGGCTTTTCTCTTTGGAGAGAAAGAGGATGAGAGGTGACTTGATAGAGGTGTACAAGATGACAAGATGATCGAGTGGACAGTC
Source organism: Pristis pectinata (assembly GCF_009764475.1). Lineage (NCBI taxonomy): Eukaryota > Metazoa > Chordata > Chondrichthyes > Rhinopristiformes > Pristidae > Pristis > Pristis pectinata. The sequence goes on along the minus strand of NC_067412.1, from coordinate 34,355,940 downwards.
AGAGACTTTTTCCCAGGGTGAAAATGGCTAACACAAGGGGACATAATTTTAAGGTGATAGAGGAAGGTATAAGGGGGATGTCAGAGGTAAGTTTTTTACACAGAGAGTGGTGGGTGCATGGAATTCACTGCTGGCAGAGGTTATGGGGGCAGATACATTAGGGACATTTAAGAGACTCTTAGATAGCCACATGAATAATAGAGAAATTGAGGGCTATGTGGGAGGGAAGGGTTAAATAGATCTTAGAGTAGGATAAAATATTGGCACAACATTGTGGGCTGAAGGGCCTGTACTGTGCTGTAGTGTTCTATGTTGTGTTCTGAGATATTCACAGTGGGGACAGGTTTTAGCTTTCAACCAATTTCTACCAGCTTAGAAATTGCTGCAGCTCCTGTTTACAGGCCGACAGTGATCCCTGAAGGATCTTATCTGACAAACTGAAAGATAAATTTCCAGCCTCTAATTTAAGTGTCTGACTGCATATTGCTCCCATGTGAGTGACACTGTGCCTTGGTGGTATGTTATTTGGCATGTTATTACATTCTATAATCACAGGTAGGATTATGGCTGCCTGCCAATAATAAGGCTGGAATTAGTTTAACTGACTGAAAATAATAAAGAAAAACCTGCAGATACTGGAAATCTAAAACAAAAACAGAAAATGCTTGAAATACTCACCAAGTCAGGCTGCATCTATGGGAAGAGAAACAGAGTTAATGTTTCAGCTTGAGTTTCTCTTCCCACAGATGCAGCCTGGCCTGATGAATAATTAGAGCATTTTCTGTTTTTATTTGTCTAACTGATCGTTGTTTGAAATGTATATTAAATAGCTGCCTTCTTTTTCTGTCTATGATTTTCCAGGAATGAATGATTAGGTTGATTTCAGGGGGTGGACCACCAGCTAAAACCGAAGAATTAATCAAAACTCTGTCCACTGCAGAGCAAAGGGTTTGAAGGTTGCTTAGAGGTTCAGGAAGGAAATTCTAAAGCTTGAGCTGTCGTTGGCTGAAGGCTCAGTGTCAGTGTGGTGATAGCTGGGGATGTGCATTGGCCAATTTAGAGCAATGCAATGATCTCAGGATGCCATAGGGCTGAAGGAGATTACTTAAGTAGGGAGGGACAAGGGCTGCACAATGGCACAGCTGGTAGAGCTGCTGCCCACATCTCTAGCAGCCTGGTTCAATCTTGAGCCTGAGTGCTGTCTGTGTGGATTTTGCATGTTCTTCCTGTGACTAGCGGAATAAAGTTCCAGCACAGACTAGAAGGGCCGAATGGCCTGTTTTCTGTGCTGTAGTGTTCTGTGGTTCTATGGACTGCATGGGTATCTTCACACATCCCAAAGGTGTGCAAGTAGCTAGGTTAATTGGCCACTGTCGTTTAACCCTTGTGTGTAGGTGAATGGTAGAATCTGGTAAGGAGTTGAGAGCAATGCAAGGAGCATAAAATTCTATTAGTCTAGTATTAGTGTATCTGGATATTTGATGGTTGGCCAAAGGGCCTATTTCCATGCTGTATGATTCTATGGTTTTAGGTACAGTATCATTAATACACTGAAAGTTAGGTTATGGACTATTTGGTAGGAATAGTCAAAAGGTTAATACATAACAGTTGCAGCAACCAAGGTATTGTGGACAGGCAGGGAAACATATAGGAAAAGGGAAATTCAGAGAAGTGGTGAATCCAGATTCTTAAACGATTTCAGCAGAGCTTCAGAGGCTCAAGTTTGTTCCCTGGCCTGGCCATCTTCTTCTGGGAAGAGATACACTCACCGTGCAACCCAAAATGCTGTTAAAGGAAAGAGGCATCTACCAATTCCTTTAGACAGACAACGTAGCCAAGTAAAGCTAGTGCCTCCAAACTAGTTTTGCTGGGAGGATTTTCTATTCAAGACATACCCAAAGTTCTTGACCAAGGCCGAAGGTGGTGAAGGAAGACACCCATTTTACTTAATGAGTGAGGAGCTCGGGTATGGTACTCTTCACTATATGATTAGTCTATCAGTGAGGAATGGTAATTAGTATAGTGTTGAACAGAGAGTTCTTACCTGTCCCTTGAAATAGGACAGTTATTCTCAAGTATCAAGGCTGAGGAGTAGGCAGCTAACCTTGAGCTCTTTCAACTGGAGCCTCCATGTTAGGCTTGTCTGTCTTGGTTTAACAATGATCGGCTCAACAAGAAGAAGACCATAAAGGAAAGCAAGCAGAAGACTGTTGCTGCTCGCAGCTGAGACCAGGACATCCCACAGCTTGCTGCCTGACAGACAGATTAAATGTGAGCCAGTCATCTCATCTGTTGCAGGCAGTATGATTGCTTTGTAAATTTTGTACAATTATATGCTATTATAATTATAAGTCATTTCTTCATGAGCCATTAATGTGTTCTATCCTAATCCTCTGCTTAATCTGTTATCCTTGGGAAAAGTTAAAATCTTACGTAGGGAGGGGCAAAACCATGGAGAGGGGCCCAGAGACTGTGATGGTGTATGGTTGTTGTACAGTATGCTGATGACCAGTATGGAGGTGATCATTTCAATCACATCAGACATAATTGAATCAGCATTACAAATTCAAAAGCTGAAGAGCTACATGGCTAAAGACAGATCACCAATGAATAAGCAAGTAAAATCTGAATAGTCAAAAGAAAACAGAACTGGAGAAGTGCAGAGATCTCAGTGGGGGTACCGAGATAGAGACGGGACAATACCATTGGTGAGCTTGAAAAGAAAACTGAGATAATTCATGTTGACATATCACTGGAGAACTGCTTCCAAACTATTTGCTTCTACTGCATTTGTTATTTTTATCCAGCGCACTAAAATTACAGCCAAGCTCCTCATTGCTTTATGTGTGTTGTGGATTTAGAAATTATCTCAATAGTTCAATAGTTTTATTTTTACTGTGCTGGGTTATAGAGACCCAAGGGTACCCAGGAGCACTGGGATTGTCAAGATGTAACAAAGACATGAGTGATAGTTTCAGCAGCATGTGTGCTGTAGAGTGGCAAAGCATATTTATTACAACTGAGAAGGAGGCCATTTGACCCATCAAGTCTATTCTGGCTCCCAACAGAACAGTCCCATTCCCCCTCTCCCCATTTCCCTGTGACTTTGCACCTTATTCTCTTCTACATAACCATCAACTCCCTTTTGATTCTAATGCCCCTTACCTACATTAAGCAGTAATTTACAATGCAGGAGGAAACTGAAGCACTCATCGGAAACTCACACAGTCATGGGGACAACTTGGAAACTCTACACAGATAGACCAGAAATCAGGTCCCTGGAGCTGTGAGGCAGCAGCACTAACTGCTTTGCCACTGAGCTGGGCAATGGAAGTAGTGGTGTAGATAATAGTGTGTCTAGTATGAGGCTGAAAGTTCATTCTGGGGTTATATACAACAACAAATTTGCAACTACCCTAGTTCAGCCACAAACTGTTGCCTTGAAGGTGCATGTGGTTAACAACCAGAGAACTGAATTTATGACAGAAACGTGAGATAATGATCTCATAATTTAAAGATCCCCTTTGTAAAGCACTTGGCAAAGACATCATGCAATAATAGAAACAGAAACAATGCTTGTCTTGAATACTGTGTGCCTTCAGGGAAAATGTCTTGTTAAAACTTAGCAGTACATACACATTTTCTATATGGATCCAAGCAACCGTTATTGCCTTTTCCTAAAACAACCTTTCTATTTGTGAGCAATGGCATTGACCAAGAGTCGACAGATGGCCACGCAGGATGTGCCAAGCAGTGCTCATTGAACATGATCTCAGATGAGATAATTTGTCCCTGAATAGTAATACTTCCAAAATCAGATTTCAATCCAAGATCAGATTTCATTAAGTCTCCCTGATTACAGGAAACATCACTTTGTCGTCTCTCACCTTTTTGTAGTTGTACCTTTTTCCATTCTGGTATTCAATAACTTTGAGAGAACAGAATGTCATACTTAGTGAAACAGTGGGGGAGAATTAGGCCATTACACTGTCATGTGGGCTCAGTTATTTTTCAAGTGAAAAAAGCAGATTGATAATAAAGCATCTTCCATTGTTCTTTGGAGATGGGAGTGATGCCAGAGGATGGGAGGACAGCTAATGCCTACTCCGTTGTTCAAAAAAATGAAGTAATGATAAGCCTGGAAACTCCGGGCCAGTCAGTTTAACTTTGGTGGTGGGAAAGCTTCTCCAAACATTGATCCGGCACAAGATTAATAGTTACCCAAAAGAAAATGAACTAATTACGTCAAGCCGGCATGAATTTGTTAAGGACAAATTCTGTTAATCAATCTAATGGAAAATTTTTGATGAGGTAACTGAGGTTGATGAGGATAAGGTAATTGATGTGGTGTGCATGGACTTCCAAAGACCTTTGATACGGAGCCATGTAACAGGCTTATCAGCAAAGTTGAAGTACATAGAGTAAAGGTGGCATTGATAGAATGGATGTGAAGTTGGCTGAGTAACAGACAATAATGGCTCATGATGAATAGTTATTTATAATACTGGTTGAAAATAAATAGTGGCATTCCCAGGGATCACAAATCATTGAAAGTAGTAGGGCAGGTTGAGAAGGCGATTAATCAGGCATATACAATTTTGGAGTTCATCAGTAGGAACAAAGAGTATAAATGCAGGGAAATCATGATAAACCTTTATAAATACTGGTCTGGCTTCAGCTGGTGTAATGTGTTCAATTCTGGTCACCACATTATAGGAAGGATGTGAAGCCATTAGAGAAGTTCCAGAAAAGATTTATTAGAGTGGTCCCTGGGATGAAGACCTGCAGTTGCAAGGATAGTTTATGGAGACTGAGGCTGTCTTCTTTGGAGGAAGAAGACCATGGAGAGATTTGGCAGATGTATATAAGGTGATGGGGGGTCTGGACAGAGTGAATAGTGGGAGACTGTTCTCTCTGCTGAAATGGTCGAGGACTAGAAGTTACAGTATAAAATAAAGGGGAAGAGAATTAAGAGTGATATGTAGAAAACATTTTTATGCTGCGTGTAGCTGGAATCTGGAATGTACTGCCTGCAGACGTGGTGGAGGCAAGTTCAACTGTGGTCTTCAAGAGGGAATTGGTGAAATACATATCAGAGAACAAATTACAAGCTACAGAGAAAGGGCTGGGGGTATAACTGGTGAGTTGCTCTGGCAGAGAGCTGGCATGGACACAATGGGCTAAATGGCCCCATTCTGTTCTATAACCATTCCATAATTCTGCGATTCAACAATAATGGCTGTGGAAGAAAGGATGAAAAAAAATTGGAATGGTTTCAACCAGATTTCCAGATCAAGAGAAGTCCTCAACCAATTCATTGATGGCGTTACTCTGATGGTCTGTCTCAGTAACAGTGAGAAGAAGATCAGAAACCTGAGCTGCTGGAGGAGAAATGTTTCCACTGAAAATGAAAACTTGTTGAGTTGTCAACATTGAGATATGTGATTTAAGGAAACTAAGGTCCTTAACAGTCAGTTAGGGCTATTGACCTTGGAGAAACATAGGCTCATGGGATGAATGTATGTTTTTTTAAACTATGTAAAAATTAGAATGAGCATGTTTAAATAAAACTAATGCTTGAGATATGGCATCACTGGCAAGATCTTGAAACCATTGTAGTGGTGTTGTGATGGCACTCCCAACAATGCAGGTAGTCAGGAAATTTCCAAATTTAAATAGTGGCAATGACAGGATGGTGATATACATTTGAGTCAAGATGATCTGTAGCTCAAACAAAATCCAAATATGATAGTATTTCCATACCCTGCTGACCTTTAGGCTAATTAGGAGAGCTTCTGGTGTGTAGTACGTGATTGGTCACAGTATATGATTGCCGAAGAGAATGGAAGTGTTGGCTAGTTACACACTGCTGACAAAACAGATTTTGTCCTGGCTAAAGGTAACTGAGGGTTGCTGTAGCTGCCACCATCCACTATTTAGCCAAGGACATTGAAGAAGGTTAGACAGATGGCCACACAGGGTGTGCCAAGCAGTGTTCTTTTAAACTGATCTCTGATGAGGTAAGTTCTTGCTGACCAGATTTTGTTAAGATTCCTTGATTACAGAAACTCCACTTTGGGATTTCTGAAATAATTGTGCCAAATGTTGTCCTGCTCTGGAATTAAATAATTTTGAGCAACAAAATGTCATCCTGTATGAAACAGCAAGCATCCTCCAATGGCTTCAAGCAGCCAGGAGGTGAATCACTCATCACAGACTGTGTCTGCTTTCCCAGCCCACTAGAGCAGTTACAAAATATACATAGCTGGTCCAGTTGAGGTTCTGGTCAATGGCAACCTCCAGGATATTATTGTTGGGAAATCTGGCTACGGTAACTCACATAATCTCAGGGGAAGTGACTAGATTCTGTCTTGTTGGAGAAACTCTGACAGACTCCATCACAATGCCTGCGTGCTTCTTGTTCCGCTGGAGAGACAGGTCCAACAGAAGAATCAGCAGAGTGGTACACAGGCTGGAAGGAATGGTCCTGGAAGCCTTCAATATTGACTTCAGACTCCATGAAGTCTAGTGACAATAGATTAACCAGAAGCAGGAAAACGTCCTCCTAATTACCACCTATTCTACTTCCTGAGCTGGTGAATCAGTCCTCCTCCAGTGCTGAGCAACATTTGAAGCAATTGATGTAGCAAGGGCACAGAATGTATACCGCACGGGAGATTCAATACTCAGATACAGTCAGAGACTTTTTCCCAGGGCGAAAATAGCTAACACAAGGGGGCATAATTTTAAGGTGATTGGAGGAAGGTATAAGGGAGATGTCAGAGGTAAGTTTTTTACACAGGTGCGTGGAACGCACTGCCGGCAGAGGTTGTAGGGGCAGATACATTAGGGACAGTTAAGAGACTCTTAGATAGCCACATGAATGATAATGGGAGGGAAGTGTTAACATTTGGGAGGGAAGGGTTAGATAGATCTTAGAGCAGGATAAAACATCAGCACAACATTGTGGGCTGAAGGGCCTGTACTGTGCTGTAGTGTTCTATGTTCTATGTTCATCCCCATGTATAGCTTGGTAGCACCACGACTGACCACGCTATAAGTTCTGAAGGACATGACTGCCAGATCCAGCAACTTAAAATTGAGCATACATGAGGCACTGTGGGCCATCTGTAGAAGCAGAATTATATTCACCTGTGTGTAAACACATGCCTCATTATATCCCTCCCTCTAACATTACAATCAAGCCAGAGGACCAACCCTGTTTCAATGAAGAATGCAGGATGGTATGAAGGGGGCAGCAGCAGGTTTACTTGAAGATCAGGTGCCAATCTAGTGAAGCTACAACAGGAATGTAAAAAGGAAAGGCAGTATGCTAATGACAGAGCTAACCTCAAAAGCAACAGGGCAGCTCAAACCTCTGCAATCCTGACACATCTAATTATGAGTAACGGTAGATAATTAAACACCTCTACTGAAGAGGAGGCCCCGAGAACATTCCCATCCTTAAGGATGGTGGAGTCCAGCATTTAATGGCAAAGACAAAACTGAGCATTATTAACCATCTTCAGTCAGAAGTAATGAATGGATAATCCAGTCTGACCTCCTCCTGATGTCCGATTAATAGGGTTCCTAGAGAAGAGGAACCCAGAGGATATATTCATTAAGATCTTTAAAATTCTGAAGTCTTTTGATAGAGGAGATGTCGAGATTTCCATTTTGCCAGATTTTTCACAACTGGGGAATGCAAAATATAAGACTGTCACTAATAAATCAGCATGCATTAGCTGAGTTATACAATGCAGATGTAGCTAAGGAGATGTTTGATTATTCAGAGGAAAAACAATGGAAAGCAATGCTGGTAGGATTAACTGAAGTGGGAGAAGGTTGGTATGAAGTATAAAAACTGACTAATTGGGTCTAACTTTTCTAAAAATGGTCTCAAAATCTATCTTTATTTTTCTTGGTGGCAATTTCACACTCAGAGAATAATCACAGCTTTTGCTTTGAGATTTTTCCTTGTGAACAAAAATGCATCTGCTGCATTTCAGAAGTAAAGTCTTGAAATTTATTGGAAGTGTGGTTTTTTTGAATTCATTTTGAACACAACTCTGACAGTACTTTGGCGAACTGGGCCAGAGTTTGCAGACAGGCATCAACTTATTTTGTGCATGGTTACCAAAGCATCTTCTCTACGGCCTAGTGCTCAACACATGTGTAGAAATACAGCCATACCATCATGTGACAGGAAAAAATATATTTCCTTAACCAATGATATTAAAGGATTCAGAAATAAACAAAGGATTATGAACAACATTTAAAGGGTGAATTCAAGGTTGAATCAGATGCAGAAAGAAAAATAAAAAGTGAGAAAAAAGACTGCATTAAGAGATAGAGAGAAGAAATAATTAAACAGTCAGATCCTTTTTCAAAAATTAAGTTGACATTTTTAAAACCTCCATTACCAGTTCACTATCTGAAGGAATATGGCTCTACACTTTTAATTGTTTGCCATGGACAGAGAGGTTGGTTTGCAGGCACTAACTCTTATGACAATATTAAAAGGGTATTTAAATTATTAATTGCTGGCATTTGTAATTCATTTTTCGGGATGTAGCCATTGCTGGCAAGGCCATCATTTATTGTCCATCCCTAATTGCCCCTGAGAAATTGGTGGCGAGTGGTATTCTTGAACCGCTGTAGTCCATCATATGAAGATACTCCCACCATGCCTTTGGGTACGGAGTTCCAGGATTTAGACCCAACAGCAATGACATATTTCCATATTAGGATGATGTGCAACCTTGAGGGGAACCTTCAGGTGGTGGCGTTCCCACGCATCTGCTACTCTTGTCTTTCTAGGTGATTGGGTTGTGGATTTGGGAGGTGTTGTCAGACTAGCTGAGGCTATTGACTGCATTTTGTGGACGGCTCATACTGGAGTGTGCCAGTGGTGGAGGGAATTAACGTTTAGGGTTGTGGATGGGATGCTAATCAAGTGGGGTGCTTTATCCTAGATGGTATCGAGCTTCTTGAGCATTGTTGGAGCCTCATTCATCCAGACAAGTAGAGAGAGTATTCCATCAAGCTCTTGATTTGTGCCTTTTAAATGGTGGAAAGGCCTTGAAACATCAGCAGATGAGTCACTTGTCACAGAATATCCAGTGTCTGACCTGCTGTCGTAGCCTTGGTATGTATAAGGCTGGTCCACTTGTGTTTCTGATCAATGGTGACCCTAAAGTGTGTGTGTGTGTGTGTGTGTGTGAGTGCGTGCCATTGAATACCAACAGGAGGTTTACAGACTCTATCTTGGTGGAAATGATCATTGTAGGCACATTTATGGAGCAAACAGTTCATCTCACTTACTAGCCCATGCCTGACTGTTGTGTGTAGGCTTTACTGTATGCAAACAGGGGTTATGGAGGACTTGCAAATGGACTTGAATCTTGTGCAATCATCAGTGAACATCCACACTTCTGATCTTATTGTGGAAGGAAGGTCATCAACAAAGCATCTGAAAATTGTTGGACCCAGGACACTGCCCTAAGGAACAATGTACAGTATGATGCTAACCTTTTGGAATATCTTCCCCTTGATGCCCATTGACTTCAATCTTACTCAGATGCCTTAGTGTCACACTCAGTCAGATGCTGCCTTTATGTCAAGTGCAGTCATCTCACCTCATCTCTAGAATTCAGCTCTTTGGTCTGTGTTTGCATCAAGGCAGTGATGTGGTGTTGAGCCAAGGGATTGTGAAATTCAAAGTGGCCATTGGTGAGCAGGTATTGGTGAGTAAATGCTGCTTTGATGACACATTCCATCACTTTGCTGATGATTGAGAATCGGTTGATTAGGCAGTAATTACCCAGATTAGATTTTTCCTGCTTTTTGTGAACAGGCATGGCAGAACAATTCTCCACATTTTGGGGAGACGTCATTGTCATAACTGTGCAGGGACAGCTTGACTAGAGGCACAGCTAGTTCTGGAGTGCAGGTATTTAGCAGTACAGCTAGAATGTTGTCTGCTCCCATAGCCTTTGCTGTATCCAGTATTCTCTGCTGGTTCTTGATAGCACATTGTGAATTAAATTGGCTGAAGATTGGCTTCTTTGATGATGGGGGAAGAAGCAATGATGGGTCATCTATTCAGCAGTTCTGGCTGAACATGGTTACAAATCTCAGCCTTGCCTTTAGCACTGATATGCTGGGTCTCACCATGGCTGAGGACAAGGATGTTCTTGAAGTTCCTCCTTCTGTTAGCTGTTTAACTGTCCAACACCATTCACAACAAGATGTAGCATAGTGTCATAAAGTACAACACAGGCCCTTTGGCCCCCACAGACTCTGTGCCATCAAACACTCATTTACAGTAATCCTATACAAATCCTATTTTATTCTACCCACATTCCCATCAACTCTCCCCAGATTCTACCACCTATCTGCACATTTAATTTACAGTGGCCTATAAACCTACTAAAATGCATATCTTTGGGATGTGGGAGGAAACCAGAGTACCTGGAGGAAACCCATTGGGTCACAGGGAGAATGTGCGAACTCCACATCAGTATTGAACCTACTAACTGCACCACCATGCTGGATTGCAGAACTTTGACGTGGTCTGTTGGGGGTGATTGCTTTCCATTGTCTAGCGGTTTTGATCTTTAGCACTGCATGTAGTGCTGTGTTGTGGCTTCACCAGGTTGGTATCTCATTTTTAAGTAAGACTGGGGCTGCTCCTGGCACTCTTCATTGAGCCAGAGTTGATTCTTTGTAATTGTAACATTTCATTCTGCATTCTGTTATTGTTTTCCCTTGTACTACCTCAATACACTGTTGTAATGAAATGATCAGTATGGATGACACGCAAAACACAGTTTTCACTGTACTTCACAATATTATTTCACGATAATAAACCAACTTAATTTAATTTAAATTGTGGTGGTGTACATTTCTACTGCTGCTAATGCTCTACAGTGACTTACCGATATCTAATTTTTGAGCTGCCAGATGTGTCCTATTCTATCCCATTTAACATGATGGTGGTGCTGCATGATGGAGGCTGTCCTCAGTGTGAAGATGGGATTTTCTCTCTGCGAGGACTGTGGGGTGGTCACTTCTTTCAATGGTGTCATGGTCAGATGCATTTGCCACAGATAAATTGGTATGATCAAGGTCAAATAGGTTTATCCCCTGTGTTGCTTCACTCACTACCTGTCACAGTCCCAGTGTGGAAACTGTGCCCTTTAGGAAGTGGCCAGTGATAATGGGGCCAGTGAAACACTCCCAGAGATGGTCATTGAATTCCCCTATCCAGAACACAATCTCTGACTTTGCTACTTTCTGTGCTTCTTCCAAGTGTTGTTGAACATGACAGTGCATTGACTAATTCATCAGCAAACTGATGATGGCAGATGATTTTCATGACAATGTTTGACATGATGCCATGACACTTAATGGGGTCAGGGGTTAACATTCTCGATTTCCAAGGTGATTCCCCTCTACTTCTGTATTTTTGTACTATCTTCTCTGGTTGATCAAGATGTACCCAGGGATTGTGATGGAGGAACCTGTCACCTTGTCTATATGTACAACTACGTCAGGTTGTTGTTTGACTTGTATCCAGGAAAGCTTTCCTAATTTAGAAAACCTGTCCTCAGATCTTCATGGGGAAGATTTTGCAAGGTCATTTAGGTTGGAAGTGACTTCATCATGCCTTAATTCAGTGCCTCAGTCAGGCTGACTGGTTTTATCCATTGATGTAGCTGGGCCATTTCTAAGGGTAGTTAAGAGTCAAAAACTTTTGCTGTGTGGTTAGAGTCTGAGTAGAGAAGGCAGATTTCCTTTCTTGAGGAAGATTAGTGAATCAGATGAGTTTTTACAGCAGTCCTATAGTTTCATGACCGTTGTTATTAAAATAAGTTTTGTTAAATTACAGATTATTAACTGAAAAGAAGGGTCAGGATGAGCACTTGAATTATCCAGGCACAGAAACACATTGGCCAAGTGTTGGAAGATGGGATTAATGTGAATGGGTGCTCATTGGCCAGTGTGGATATAGTGGGCAAAATGGCCAGTTCCATACTGTATGAGTCTGATTGTATGACTCTATGCCACCTTTGTGGGGATATGCAGAATGTCTCTTCACCACCAGAGGCTGTTGGCTGCTGTGCACAATTTTCAGCAACTTTCAACCTTCTGTGTTGGAAAAGTTGGATCTTTTTGTCATGTGCATATGCTATAGAATAAATACTCTGCATTTTATCTTCATTTTGTTTGCTCAGTTCTTCCTTCCATTCTTAGATTAAATACTTTTACTCTAGAATTAAGATATAGATACTGCAAATCTGAAATAAAGCAGACATCACTGGGAATACTTAACATCTCAGGCAGCATTTGTGGAGAGAGAGAAAATGTTAGCAGTCCAGGTTGATGACCCTTCTTCATTTTGGAAAGTTCTGATGAGAAGTGTTTGATCTGAAATATCAACTGTTTCTCTCTCCACAGTTGCAGCCTGGGCATTCCCAGAAATTTTGCTTTTATTTTTATTGCTCTAGTTGTCTGATTATTAAAACACAAGAATGGCCATTTGGCCCATCAAGGTCATTCTGTTCACCAATGTTATAAAAGTTGATCTATTATAAAGATAGTTTGAAAATACGAGCAGTTTCTCAGGTTGCTAGGATGTGGAGTTGGTGTGCAGTACCATTGAGATTCATGCTATGACCACTGTTGATAACCACATAAATCTAAAATCTAGACTCACAAAGATTCAGTGTCAAAATTTGCAGATGATGTTAAAGTGTGAGATATAGTAGAGAATTTGTACCAAACCTGAATATCTGTCTAGCCTCGTATCAGGTATATTTATGTTTCACTGCCTTCTTTGGCATGACATTCGAGATTTCAGCAGTTTAAACGCTATCATGCTTCACAAAGCATTTATCTATTTGCATTTCATCTTAGAAACCTTAGTTCTGTACTCAGTAGTTCAACATACATTTATCCATCTCTTTTTCACATATTCAGTAATACGGGAAAAATAACTATTTCAAACATGCTTACAATAAATTGTTACATTTTTAATGCAATACAAACCCAATTTCTGAATGAAGTAAAGTTAGTAATATTTCTCAGAATTTTTCCTCAAATTGAGTATTTATGATTATCTTTAAATCTCATTATGAGTTTTGGCAATGTAAAACATTGTTCTAATCAAAAATAACAAAAATAGTAATAGGATTTCCCACAAGACACTGTGACTATTAGCAAAGGTTTATCAACCATTATGTAAAATTTAGTAATGTGAGAGTTATGACAGTCATTCATCCACCTTCTCTATTGTAAGCACAAAACTAATTATCAGCTGACTGAAGGTGTGAGGATATTACTCCATAACTTATTTCATAATAATCTCTACCAGAAATTGTAGAGGCTAAAATCCATTTTCCTTCCTAATTTATTGTCTTTGGTTTTATTATTTTAAGATGGGTTTATAATTCTTACAATAATAATCCATCTTAGGTAGAGTGCTGAGGCCACTGAGCATGAGAATTGCAACTGTTACATTCTTGTTCAAAAAGATTGGGTGCTAGGAGTAATAAATCTGGTAAGAATAGGCCAGTGAGTCAAATATTCAGAAACACTCAGAGAACACAGTTTGGAGTAAAAAGTAATCATTTTTGGAAAATTCAGCATGTGTGTCCATGTTTAGACTAAGGTTACAGTGAGGTTTGAATCCATGTGATCCTAAGAGAACCTAAAATTATCCTCAGTGAGAAAGCTATTTTGAGGAATTGCTTCTTAATAGAACTGGTTGATAACACCTTCCATCACTTTGCTGGTGAGTGAGAGGACATTGATGAGTTAGTAATTGGCTGGAGCGAATTTGTACTTTATTTTGAACAGGACATACCTGGGCAACTTTCCACATTGTTCGTTTGATGTCAGTTACTGGGACAGCTTGGCTAGAAGCATGGCTAGTATTCAGCAACAAAGCCAGGATGCTGTAAGGTTTTGGTGTCATTCTGTGATCCACTTGCACATTTGCTCCTCCATTATTTTGGTAATCTTTTGTAGGCACCCATAGCTTCTCGGGTTTTCCTGTATTCCAAAATTCCTACCAAATAGATTCTATATTTGAATCTGCAGGGACAGCATCATTTCTATTGCTGTAGTAGTATCTTTGGTCAATTTACTGCACACATTCTGTTTCTCTGTTCCTATCTTTCCTGAATACCTTTGTAGCCAGGAGTCATAATGTCGTATGTTTACCTAGAAAAAGAAAGGTTTCCATTTAAGTTCATCAAGCAGCCAATTTGCAAGATATTTTGTTCCAGGGCCTTCCACCAGGACACTTAAGTTTAAAAGCCCCAATTCTTCTCTGTTACCAAGCAGGTTGTGTATACTCAAAGATCTTTCCTTTGAGGTCTCCACTACTCTGGAGAATAGATAGAGGAACTGGGTTGTGGGTTGGGGAAGGCTGAGGCTAGGAATCATATTAGGGAGGAACTGGTTGTCAAGTTGTTGAAGTTGGTTGAGAGGGAGGTGCGAGGGTAGAGTAATTGGTAGTTAGAGGAAATGGGATTCATTGGTAATCATTGGTAGGGGTGTCAGTAGATTACATGGTGGAAAGTCATTGGGGAACCCAAGGGAGATGCAGGAAAGTTTATTACATAAAGGTGACCTACCTGAGGCAGGTTTCCATCACTGCACACCACAGCTCAGGGTATGTTCAGATTAGTTCTCTTGTAGGAATGCACAACCAGGGTTCACAAGTGCTGCAAAGGCTTGCTCTTGCACAAGTGCCTCGCCAATGGTGTGGTCCACACATGGAGATGCAAATCCAGCAAGTGGTATCCAGGCATGTGTGGCACACCATAAGATGATGCTGGGCGTGTCTGCTCTCCTTCATGAGTCAACACCTCAGATGCAAGGGGAAATACCTGGCCTTCCTGGAACTTACAACAAGTTTCATTTTCCATTGAAATTGAATTGCACAGCACACTGAAACATGGCAGTACAGGATTCAATTTCAAGGCAAGATTATATTTGTTATTCCAAAGGTCAGCATGGCTATGATTGATGTACTTGTACAATTTTATGACTATAGAGCCTGGCAAGGTGTAGAACACTTTTAACTACAGATTCATTTCATGAATACAGATCTTAACTGGAAGTGGAGATGTTCAACACCTACATCAGTACACTATCATTATTTACCATCCATTTTACCTTTAGTGTGTCAATCTGGTAGTCATATAAAGTTTTTCAAAATAGCAAAAGAAGAACATTTACTTATGTAAATTAAGAGCATGAATCATCAGACTAATCAATATATAACACAGAAGTAATATGGATAAATGCAGAAAACTTTCTCTGTGGTTTCTTGAGCTCTTGCTAAATGTAGAGATGACAAATAATGTTAAGTTTGTTGGATGAAACAAATGGAAAGCTGACTGGTGGGAGAGAATTTGACCAATTGCAGCAGCACAGAGCTAGGGTAAAATTGAGTCAATGCCGATCAAGGGGAAAACTCTCCATCAGCTCTGGTCCCAGTTAACAGGAAGGAAATGGTTATGGTTGTTGGAGGCTGGTCTAGTAAGGCTAAGGTACTGCTGTTGGAGTTCCTTAAGGCTGCTTTACCACTGATCTTCCCTCCACTGGAAAATCAGAAGTGAGGTTATTTACTGATCTTTAGTTCCATCAACAGCTCAGTTAATGAAGCACTCCATGGCCACTTACAGCAGTAACTGGACAACTTTCAGGTAAGGGCTGATAGCATTCAGATGACCCAGTCATGGAAGCATGGAGTTTATGGCACGGAGATGAGGATACTTGGCCCATTGGCTGCATTCCAGTCACTAAAGTTAATCCCACCTCTTGGCTCTCTGTCTGTGGCCCTGTAGATTGAGGTGAATTTTACATGTGGTGAGGGTTACTGCCTCCACTGGTTTCTTGAGAGGTGAGTTCCAGACCAGCACCACTCTTTGGGTGAATATGTACTGTGAGGACATGTGTTTGTATATACCTGTAAGGCAACTGGTTTAGGCATTTCCCAGCTGGTCTGTCCAAACCACAGAAAGTGTTTGGAGTCCTGCTGTCCCCTTTCAATATCGTTCACTATTTCAGGATCATTCTGAACTGCAAGGATAAACAGGTTTGGATGCTGCTGCAGTAGGCTGGATCAATAACTGCAGTGCATTTTGTAAATGATAGAGCAGCAACAGTGCAACAGTGGTGGAGGAAATGAACATTTAAGGTAGTGGGTGGGGTGCCAGTCATGTGAAATGCTTTGTCTTGGATGGTGCTGAGATTTGGGCTACATATCTGCATTGTCATTAACCCCCCCTCCCCCCCCCCCCCGCCATTCCTACCTCTGTACTCTGTAATACTGCCCCTACTTCAGATTATCTGCTGGTGGAACTATCCATTCCCTTGTTCCCTCTGGACAGAACAATTCCAGTGCACACCCAACCAGTATTCCCATCTTCTACTTTGTGTAAACCTAAAGTTATATGAAACTCCTTCACCTGCTAATCCATTTGCAAAGCCCTTCTTTCTGCATTATGCAATTGAAAATTGTTTTTTTCAGAAGTGAAATGCATAAACAACCATTTCTGAATCAGTTGGCGTCACTTGGAAAATTCAGCTGGGCATGTCTTGTTGTGAATCACCCTTGTAACCCTCCTGTGATTTTCTCGCCAACACTCATTTAGAGTGTTGTGGGGAAATCTGTCACATTGTCCTGTGGGCATCCATCATTGTCCACTCCCAGATCGTTGCCTTAATCCCACAGCAATGACCCAGGAAGCAACCTAGTTAAGTAAAAATCTTACCTTAATCCTAGGCCTTCCCCTTCCTTGTATTAAACTATCTTTCCCCCAGCATCCGCTGTTCTCCAGGAAGCTCCCAAACCCACTCTATCTGCTGACATCCCCAAACCTCGTGATCCCCTGAACTCCACGATACTGCACCCCTCACACCCTCCCCATCATCAAACGGTCCCCTCACCTCCTATTGCACTCCAAATCCATCCATTCTACAGGAAAGGTCAATACCTCCCTCTTGGCTTCTGTCCACTCTCCCCCCCACGACCCCCACCCCCCACCCCCCCCCCCCCCCCCCCCCCATGACATTCAATGGATGGCTGGGCTGTCATGTCCCCTCTTTATCCCACAGCATCAAGTTACTGGTTGGGCTACCAATTGCATTTCCCCTGCAGCAACTAAGTCTGCCCAGCCCTCCCACTGCTGTAGGCTCAATAAACGTGTGGCCTGCCTCCTGAATTTCAGAGCCTGTCCTCGGGACAGTAGAACTGGATGGAACATTGTAAAAGGTAAAATGTGCAACATCCGGTCTCAAGGCTTCAGTTGCGACTGATGTTTAATGAGGTGGGTTAGCAAGTCCTGCTCACCCCGGGACCCCATACAGCGTGGCCCATAATCACTCTCGGTTAAGGAACACCAACATTTTAAATTCCCATCCTTTTATCCAAATCCTTCCATGGCCTCTTCTCCCCTCACCTCTGTCCCCATCTCCAGAGCTATAACCTATCATGATGCCTGCACTTGTTTAATTCCAGCTTTGTACTCTTCATGGAATTCAATTGCCCACCATGGGCAGCAGCCAAAATCCTAAGCTCTTGAATTTTCTCTCTTATTAGCTCTATACCTCACTTTCTCCCTTTCAAATTTCTTCTTAAAACCTATCTCTTTAACCAAGGTTTTGGCCTTTGGGCTACTGTGTGGCTCAGTGTCAAACTTTGTTCGATGCTGGAAATACTTGGCAGCTTAGGCAGCATCTGCGGAGAAACAGAGTCAATGTTTCAAAACTGGAAAAGTTAGAAATAAAACTTGTTGTAAGTTGCAGAGAAAGGGGAGGATTGGAGAGAACAGAGGAGATGTCTGTGTTGGAGACCAGGAGAGACAAGTGGTGGTGCTACCAGCTGAGGGAGGATGGTGAAGGCTTAATTGTAGTTGAGGAGATGTAAACAGGAGATGAATGAGAACAGAGGAAAGACAGTTGATGGAAATCTGAGATAATCAGAGAATGCTGGAAATACCCAACAATTGTGGAGAGAAGAGCAGAATTAACCAGTCACTTCTGATACACACCAACTGGTTATCTGAAATTGCTGAACTCACTAACTCGTGAGCACATTGATAACTCACAGCATTCAATATTAACTCCGTTTCTCTCTTCCCAGATGCTGTCTGACCTGCTGAATATCCCCATTATTTTCTGCTTTTATTTCAGATTTCAGCAACTGCAATATTTTTCTTTTCAATTTGTTTGATAACATTTCTGCCAAGTGCCTGGAGATAGATTACTCTGTTAAAAGTGCTGTTTTAATGCAATTTGTAGCTCATGATGATCCTAACAAGTACTTGATGGTCCTGCTGGATGACTTGATGCATAGTGCATCCAAAAGATAACACCCTTAATTAGTTTCCATCTTTCCAGCTGCCGAAACAGTTCTGGGCCTATCCTCCCAGCAATGTGTTAGCCATCCTAATCTCTCTCTCCACATCTGATCTAGCACATATGAAGAATTTATATTTCAAACCTTATATAGACTTTAAAGCAGCCTTAGAGCTGAAGCAGAGAGATAGCTTCCTGTAATTTGTCTCCCTTTGTCTTGTCCAATGCAATGTTATCCATGAATTTCTGTACACCTTTAGCCCTAGCATTCCTTATAACTGTTTTGCATTGAAAATTTGTGAACTGTAATGTGATTAAAAGCCTACGTAGAGAACGGTACTGAATTTCTTGAGGATATTAATTATATTATGATAGCTGTGAAACAGAAGATTGTTAGTAATCAATCTCCATAGCTGATTTATTCTTTGATTCCACATCAAGTGGCAGTAATTAATGTTTGGCTCAGTGCAATGGCTTCCGTTGACCTGCCTGGTGCAGTCAATAATCAATATCTTTTGGACTGAATCAGGCAGCAAATTTATGTGAGCTTATTTATGCAGTTTATCCTCAACTGTGATATAAACAGTAATTCTTAACCTAATCTTCTAATGTACTCATTTAACTTCCTTCAGTCATTGCAAGTTATATTGTGACTTACGCTATCTGTTATTGGACATTGCGTAATATTTCACGTTTCTGATACCATTTTAACAAGCTTGTTTAACGTGCAATTTTTAATAATTTCCTTCAGGAACTATCTAAAAATAGTTAAATACTGGACGCAGTATTGTTTTCTTTCCCACTGTTAACACTGGTTTTCTAAGAAGCCTGCAAGGGAACGGTGGGTCCAGCAAATAGGTTCTGCATTAGTTGTGAAGACTCAGCAGAAGCCTTCTCTTGTGTAAAATTCTTGGTTGACAACCTTTCATACAAATTGCCAGATGAACTTGTCTTTACCTGAAATTGTTGCAATAAATGTAATTCTTCCTTTGTTGCTGCCTGCTTGGTTCGTTGGGATCAACATATGTGGCAACGATCAAACTGCCCCACTGGCCCAATCCTTGCACACCAGTGACACTTTATCTTTCATTACTAGTTTGTGATGAGCCTGCAGCTATCAATTGGATGGCAGAGACATTTATAGCTGATATCAGTGGTCGTTAGTTAGACAAGGGACTATCAATCTTGTCCACTGCTCCTCATCATTGCTGAGAAAATACTTAGAACGTGGTTGAGATTAACATACATTTTAGTTGCCATAGCAAAGGCAGACAAACCATGCCAGCCTTTATTGTCAAGAAATGGCATAACCAGATGCATCTTGGGAAACAAATCAGTCATCTCACTATCGATCCTGGATGTGTGGAATTTTATCTTTTCTCTCACTTCCCTCCCAAAGGCACCCAATTCTTCATGGGTTTGCTTGACAGAGATCACAATATATCAAGTGAACTAATCCATTACTGCTTTTTGTATCCTTTGGTGTTCATAAGAATGAGGGGTGACCTCACTGAAACATAAAAGTTCCCAAGAGGGCATGACCGGGTAGATGCCGCTCCTATTTTCTTGTGTTCTTGTGCTCTCAATAATTATTTATTTTTGTTACCAAAATCCTTCTGAACAGAAGTTAGAAGTCTACATCAGACAACTACAGTGATATCCCCAGTTTAAACCTGAAGCCTCAGAAGAAGAAATGTCCATATAGATGGGACTTCTAATGTTAGAAGCTGAAATTTATGTATATGCTGTTTTCCCCTCTGTAATTGTATGAATGTTGTTATAGCCAATATTAACCCAGCTGAATCAAGAGGATGGCAAAGTTCTAAGACATGAATTATTTGAGGTAATTGATGTCAGATTTTTGGTATTTATCATGAATCTTCTGAAAATGGAATGAATGAATGATTTCAATATTTAATTTCTGCTGCTTTCTTGTTCCTCACTGCTAATATTCAAAGCCCATTCAGCCACTCAATTAATAAACTGGTAACTTAAGTAAATTGTCATTTGAGTTGAATCAGAAATGAAAGTAAACTAGTGCAGTGTATGGTAAGAGAGTGGTATATGTTATGTTTGTGATATAACTGTACCAGCAAGAAATTTATGACTGTATTGGTAAGAAATTGCAATAACTGTAAGAAATTGAAGTTACTTTCATCCCTAGGTTGACCCTAGTTTATTCCTTCAAGCCTCAGTTTTCAGATTGTAAGGTCTGAAGATGAGATACTCAGATTGGCATTTGATGGACAGAGGATAATTTGATTTTTAAAAATATTTTAATCTAACCTGTCACAATAATTGCAAAATTATTTCAATCACAAAACCTCTTCCCTTCTTAAGAATGCTGGCTTGTGCATTCAATTAATTCAGTTAAAATCAGCGTCAATGCTAATCAATAACAAGGAATCAATTAGTGCTATAAATTGAATATATAACCCAGCATCTGGAGTAAAGCATTAACTTGCAGAATATTAGTAAGTTCATTGTCTTGAACTGTTAGATTTAACTTTTTATACCTAAAGAAAGAAAACGTTTTAAGGAAGCAAATGGAGGACATGGAAGACATATTGACACAGATGTTTTTATAAATATATAAAGAGGTATATCAAGGCAGAAAGGTAATCATCTTTGTAGGCGGAACCTATGGATACAGTTCTCCATTAAGGCAGTGTGCTTTTCTTTACCAAAAGGGGGCACAATGCAGACATTATAGTTCAGAGGAAAAACATAAAATAAGATAATCATTATGAATGATAAAATAGCAAGGGGCTGAGTTGAAAGTAGACATAGTGCCAGGTTCAGATGAAATATATCTGAATTTTTGAAGGTGCAGGATCTGACAACTGTTTTTCTATCTTGTCTGGGTACAGGCGCAGGGCTGGAGAACTGGAAGACTACTATTATCATATGATTGATTAAAAAGGATGAAGATATAGACCAATTAATTGCAGATCAGTCAGCCTAACCTCAATGGCAGTTATTGCAAGTGACTGGAAAAACTCCTGAGGAAAAATTTAAATCATCATTTCTAAAGACATAGATTATCAAGGGATCAACATGGGTTTTTTTCTTAAAGGAAGGTCATTTTTAACAACCTTGTTTATCTGGTGGTAATAAGGAGGGCTAATGAGGATTGTATGTTTGATGTCATCAGTATGGATTTTAATAAAGCTTTTGGCAAAGTCCCATAAGACAGACTGATCAGGAAAGTAGAAGCCAATGGATCTAGGGATAAATGCGAAGCTAAAATTAAAATGATCTGTTGGAGGAAAGTAAAAAGCAATGGTCCTTGTAAATGCAGGTTTACATACATTGGGGTTCTGCTGGGCTCTGTGGTAAGTAACTTGCTTCCTGCAGTTTATATGAATAAATTGGGCTTCAGTGGAGGAACCAGGTCTAAGAAGTTTACAAATTGTGCCTGAGTTGGTCTTGTAGTTAATAGTGAGGAAGAAAGCCCCAGACTACAGGGACATATTGACAGATCCAATGTGCAAGAGTAAGGCAAATGGAAATAAATGTGGAGGAGTCAGATAGATTGTATCTGGAGAGGGAAAATTAAGCAAGTGGATACACAATGAATAGTAGGAAACCAAGAAGCACAGAAGAACGGTGGGATCTTGGAACCCATATGTACAGAATGTTTGCCAGGTTGATTCCTGGGATGTGAAACTGGCTTGTGAGGAGAAATTGGATTAACTGGACCTGTTTTCACTGAAGTATAGAAGAACGAGAGGAGTTCTCATTGAAATGTCTACAATTCTGACAGGAGAATCAGAGGGTGGGAAGAGGGAAGTCTATAACTATAAGTTGTAGTATCAGTATTCAAGGTCAGATATTTAGAATTCAGAGGGTGGTGAACTGTGAAAATGTCTTCCACAGAAGGCCATGGGGGCCAAGTTGCTGAATATAGCCAAGGAGATAGATAGATCTCTAGGCACCATAGGCATCAAGGAGTATGGAGAGAGAGTGGGAATGTTGTATTGAGGCAGCACAATCATATTGAATGATGAAGCAGGCTCGAAAAACCGAATGACCTAATTTTCCCTCTCCAGGTACATTCCATCTGACTTTTCCACATTTATTTCCATTTGCCTTCTTTTTCTGTGTCAATGTTCTTGCTGCCTGAAGGTATAGCAGGAGACAGGATTTTTTTCTATTTTCTATGTCAGATTGAGTTTTATGAAGACTTTTGTCTCCATAATGTACTTCCCTTTTAAGAGGTTGATACTGCCATAAACTGGTACATGCTAGCTTATATGGTGCTATCCACTCAAGGGATTGGGCCTTTTATTGTGGTAGTATGCCAATGAACAGCACATTTTGCAGCAGTCATATACGTGAACTGCTGGCATGAATTTAGCTTGCAGTCTGCCTTACAGTTAGTGGATATAGATTAATTGTGCATCTCAACGTATGGCCCCATTTTCAGTGGTTGTTCAATTTACCTCCTTTTTCTTGATATGTCAATAAAATCTTCTGCTATTGCCTTTTCTGCTTCTAAACCAAGATTCCAATACCAAATACGGATTGTAGATTGGATGCAATTTGAAATTCTCAAGTGATAGATAAATGAGTTTACAAAATTGGTAATAAAAGGCTTCAGAGAATATCAGCAACTCTAACTAGTTTTTAAGACCAAAGTCATAAGAACTGAAATGGAAAAACGGCAGCAGGTGTTTCCTTGTTGGTGTCAGGTATTCAGTGAGAGCAAGGCTGATCCATCTGCTCACCTTGCTTCTATGTCTTTTAATGCACTTGAATTGCAATCTTTTTTTCTCTCAGATATAAAATTATCAATTGAACTAGCTTTTACTGCTCCTCTTGGAAGAGGTCCTCATCTCTATCACCTTTTTGGTGAAGGAGTGTTTCCCATCTCCTCAGCTGAACGGGCCAGGACTGAATTTAAGGTTGTGTTCTCTTGTCCTGGATTCCCCCCTAAACAGAGGAAGGAAATAGTCTCACTCTATCCTTTGAAATCCCTTCAAAATCCTAAAAATTTCAATCAAATCACCCCAAATGTTCTATATTCTAAGGAAAACAAGTCTATCTTAAGTAATATTTTCTCAGATACTAATCCTTGGAGCTCTGGTAAGATCCTGGTGAATCTGTGACACTGTCTTTTCAATCTCAGTGTATGCTTCCTAACAGAGTGGTGTCCAGAGCAATTCTCCAGGAGCTGTCTAACCAAAGCTTCATATAGCTGTAGTAAAATATCCTTGTATTTATATTTAAAGGAAAACATTACATTAACCTGATTGTACATGACCATTGCATCTTAATAATCTGTGCACATGAATGTCTGAGTCTCTTTGCACCTCCATTATAGGTAACTGATGCTAGAATCTATCCTCCTACAATAGAAGACCTGAAGCTTACTTGACATGGTTTTGCCCATTGAATGTAGTTTTATCCCCCCAAAAACTTCACAAATAATGAAATACTCTTGAATTGTATTCGCAGTTGTTATCTGGAAAGCATGGCAGCCAATCAGTGCTCAGCAAGCTCCCAAATTAATAATGACTGGACAGTTTCTTTTGATGCTGTTGAGTTAGCGATAACTACTGACCCAATCACCAGGGAGAAAGGGTCTTTTTCCCCCAAAATAGCATCATTTACGATCATCTGAAAGAGCAGATGAGGTCACAATTTAGTTTCTCATCTAAAAATGGCGTCTCTGACATTGCAGTAGTCTCTGAGTATGCCATGGCATGTCATCTAAAAGCTTTGTGTTCAGGTTTCTAGTCTCTTTAAACCTGACACAGAAGTGAGAGTGCTGCCAGCTGAACCACAACTGACACCAAAGTCCAATCTATCAATGACAATTTCTAATTTTATCCTCCCATCAATGCTATTTATAATGCCAATAATATTTGTGTCATTGACAAACTTAGATTTATGACTCTACTATATCATCTGAGTCATAAGTAAACAAAGTGACTAGTGGACACCCCAACATTGATCCTGTGAGATGCCAATCCCTTCCGATATGAACACTACCTATTGTCTCTGCTCTCTGACTAATTGCCTAAATTATTTTCTGGCTAGATCCACAATTTGCCTTTAATTTCATGAGCTTTAATTGGAGATTACACTATCAAAAGTCTGTGTAAACTACACCCATAGATATGCTCTGTTTTCTGGAAAATGGAAAATTAAAACTTTTCAGGGTGAGAATGTTGTCACCCAGAATTGATGATGGAATATATTATAACTCGGTATCTAATTCACATATAAAGGAAGCATTACAGAAATACTGATGCAATTATCTGGCCCAATCAGCCATAAGGAAGAACATCATTCAACATGTCATGAAAAGGATTCTCATACAATTAGTTGCTAAGTTTACCTACCTGTGGTAAAAACAGAAAATGCTGGAAACATTCAGCAAGTCAGGTAATATCTGTACAAAGAGAAACAGAATTAATACTTCAGGTTGAAGATCCTTTGTCTGAATTTGGAAGGACAGATTTTTACTACTCTCTCCCAGTGCTGGCATAGGGTGTCTGACATGGAACACTAATTCTGTTTCTGTTCCCACAGAGGCTGCCTGACTTGCTGAGCATTTCCAACACTTCCTGTTTTTATGTCAGATTTCCAGCAGCTGCAGTTAATGGGGCCAGAATGTTGACTAGGTATGATTCCATGAGTGTACATTCTGCCAATTTGGCGAAACCTCGGTTATTTCAGATGATCAGATCTTTAAGAAAATTGTGCAGTGGCACTAAGTCCAGAGAAGGCCTTTCCGGAAGGAGCCAATATTAATTGGCACTGCACAAGGACTGATACCACAAACTGCCTACACTGCAAGTATCCAGTGTGCATACACAACTCACTCAGAACTGTGGGATTCAATTTCACAAGGAGTGTAAAGCCTACTTCAATACTTAAATCATAACATTGACCAAATCAGAACCCAGTGTTGAAACAAATGGGTCTGTCTTATTCAATTGCTAGGCTCGGATGTTAGGGACAGAAGTAGAAATCAGAAACTTATGTTAAGGTTCCTTAGAACTTTGGTTCAACCTCACCTGGCAGTAACGTGAACTGTTACTCCCCACTCCAGCCCTCCCCCTACTACACAAGGGGATTTAAATGTACTGGAGAAGGTACAAGATTCAGAAGGATTATATCAGAACTGAGGGATTACATTGTCAGCAAAGGATGAAGAGTCTGAAGTTTGCTCTTCTTGAATGGAGAAGACTGAATGATGAGAGGAATAGAGGAATTTATGAAAATGAGGAAGTTTGTGGGAGTCGATGCTGAAGCGATCTGAACAAGAGGCCATAGAAAACCTGTAGTATATATTAAATATGCATTTATCTTTAAGAATGATGTGGTACCTCATCAGATGCAATGTTGCATTAACCATCACAGGATGTTTGGTTTGAAGCACCATACCTTGCTAAACAGTAATGTCAAAAGCATATAGTTGTTACAGAACTGCCAATAAATAGAGTCAGGAATTTAAGACAAACTTTTTAGTTCAGACACTGATTAGAAAATCACTGCAAATAGTTGAGTCAAGTAGAATAAGTGCATTTAATTTTCATAATTCATTTTTCAGGATATAGGATCAATGGCAAAGACAGCATTTATTGCCTATCCCTAACTGCTGTAGAGAATGTGGTGGTTTGTCACATTATTGAACTGTTGTGGTCCTTCTGGTGAAGTTGTTTCCATGGCAATACCTTTCCAGGAAGGAGGCTGTTAAACCTGAAGGGGAACTGGCAGGTGGTGGTAATGGAAGGAAGATAAACACATGGAGGAGAAGGGGATGAAGAAATGACTGAAAATAGCTTGTAAAAATGAAAGGAAATTTATGTCAAACCTAAGCAGCAGCAAGCACCTTTCATGCTAAGTGACCTGTTTCTGAGTTTTGTGGGAGCTTTGTAGCCCGCAACGTTACTTGACGTGTACAATCTTTAGGGCTGGCAGGCTGGCATAGGATGCCTTTTGTCACAAAAATGTTGGAACAAAGATTTGATATAGACATTAGGTCTTTACATTTCCAATTGCCCACTTCAGGCATGGACAAAGAATCCTCTGTTCTGCCCTACCTAATAATGTGGGTAACACTCAGAATTGTGTGCATGCTTTTTGCCCACCAGCTGGGGCCTAAAGAGCCTGTGACAGCCAAAGAGCATGTGCTAGGCATGACTTAATCTCGTATATTCCCATTAACTGATTTGATGCTGTTCGCTGAAAACAGCTACGCATTGGTTAGCTCTCTGGTGAGGAGCAAGATCAAAGATTGGGTGGTACAGTGCTGCCGCACATGGTGCAGCTGCCTCACATTACCAATAACCCAGGTTCGATTCTGACCTCTATTGCTGTCTAAGTGGGGTTTGCACATTCTGCCTATGACTGTGTGGACTTCTCCCGGGTGCTTTGTATTCCTCCCACATCCCAAAGGTGTTCTGGTTGTTAAGTGACTACTATAAATTATGCCTTAGTGTAGGATGTGTGAGAGAAGAGGTTACAGGGAAATAAATGGAAGAATGGGAGCTCGGCGGGTGACTGCAATGTGCAGGCTGGGTTCAGCACTAGCCAGTCCAATATTAATGACGTGAGGGGTAAGTTTTTCCACATAGAGGGTCGTGAATATCTCGAATGAGCTGTCAGAGGAGGTAGTGGAGGCAAATACAATCACAATGTCTAAAGTGCATTTACAGGTACTTAGATAGGAAAAGCGGAGAGGGATACAGATCCAATGTGGGCATTATGATCATCATGATCAGCATGCACAAAGTGGACTGAAAAGGCCCATTTTTGTGCTGCACATTCATATGATTCTATCAAATACCACTTTGGTACCATAATGATTTCTGTGGTGGTGGAAATGGGCAAATGTTATGTTCTGTCAAACAAATGACAAAGGCAAAATATTCGAGAACTTACATACTTCAGAAATTTATAAATTTGCATTAGTAATCAGGGTGAATAATATAGCTCTTCATATTAGTGAGTTAAATGATTGAGATGTTGACCATAAGATAATGGAGGTTGCAGGGTCTGGGAAAGGAATCAGCATCACTGGCCAAATGATGGTTATTTCCCCACTTTCTAAAATTATTTTGATGCCTTTAGCTATTATAAAGCAAAATATCAGTGATGGTAATGTTAACTCTAAGATATTGATTCAATTCATCTCTGCATGGATGCTGCCTGACACGTTGAATTTTCCAACCATTTTTGCTTTATCCCATCTATTGCAATGTTTCTTTGGTTGTAACGTGGATGGCTTGACTCATGATGTTTTCATTCTGATTTACAATTAATAACAGCAGGGCACAGCTTTTTTTAGTGAAAGCTTTTTCTTATCTCTGGAGGCTCTGTGGATCACCCCCTGTCCTCAGTGCTATTGCTGCTGGTTCTGTTTACATGTATACGTCAATGTTAAATCCACAATGTAATAGGATTTTCAGTCGGGATGGTGCAATTTCCATAAATGTTAGCTTTGATTGCTCATAAATAATGCATACATTAAAATTAATGGCAAATTACAGATGTCGTAAGGAAACCTCAGAATATTTTTCAGATTTTAGAATTAATTTAAATTCACTCAATGATTTTTTTCATCACCTCTTTCATTAAAAGTCCAGTAAGAAATATTTTACTCAGTAGGTACCATACTGACATTTAGAAAAAAAAATAAATCAATGTCCTGCTGTTACTTTGCAGCATCTTAAGCTCATTTTTCATTTTTTAATTATTCTACTCATGCTATCTCTGCTTTATTTTGTTCTTCCTGGATTTGAGAGTGTTTTTTGTTTATTCCAACACTGTGGCAGAATTCAAGCTAAAATCACATGGAAATTCATCATATCAACAGCATGGAAACAAGCCATTCAGCCCAACTTGTTCATATTGGCTTTTATGCTCCATACAGGCTTCTTCCCATCCCTCTTCATCTAAGCTCTGATGCGTTTGCTGAATGATAATGCAGTTAGACTTTCTGGAGGAAATATTTAGCCAAGTTCTCAAATCATGTTTTAATTCATTCCAATGTTACATGTGTATTAACATAATGTTTCAAAGGAAAAAATGTTATTATGCAAATCAGTCACATTAAAATCTAGGAGGTGGTCCACAGGTGTCTTGATGTTCATCAATTTAAGAATTCTAGTTTAGACTGAGAGTTTATTTCAGACCTACACTTAATCTTCCTACACCACTGTTACTCAGCTTGTTTTCACCAAAAGCACCTCCCAAGCCCACAACCTCCACCACGAAAAAGAGAAAGGGCAGCAAGTGCATGGGAACACAGTCACCTCCAAACTGAACACCTTCTTGAATCAGAAATATATTACTGGTCTTACATCACCACAGGGTATAAATTCTGGAAATCCCTGTCCAGCAGCAGTGTGGGAGTTCCTTCACTAGCAATGCAGTGGTTCAAGAAGGCAGCTCACCACCACCTTCTCAAGGACAATCAGGGATTCTTTCTTTTTCAATCTTTTTATTAATTTTCAAATTAGTACAAAATAATATATATAACATTAGTAATTATACATATGGTGCAAAGAGATCAGGATAGCAATCATAACAGTTAATATATATAATCACAAGGAGTAAAAAAAAAGTAATCTAGACCTCCCGTTCTCTTATTAAGTGAACAAATACAAAAGGAAAGATTGAAAAGAAATGAAATTTAATTATATGAAAGAAGAACCCCCAAATCAAAAAAAATTGATAATAAACCAAAAACTTCAAAAAAAAACTGGATTGATATTTCTTCAATTAAAAAGAAAAAAAATTTATTATGTCGTCAACTCCGCTCCTCTGTATTCAAGGTTTATTGAAAGGAATAATCAGGGACTGGCTTTGTTAGCGATGCCCAGATCACCCCTAAAAATGAATAAAATAAAGTTTCAGCATCATGAGTTCTTCAAATATGCGTCTCCCATGGGACAAATTTGGTCTTGAGGAGAAATGAGTGACATGGAGTTGGCAGCTTATCTTTCACCCTACCTGGAGGGAATGTGATTGCTGGAACAATGAAATATACACATCATGTTGCAACCCCACTACAGGCCTTGCTCTGTGCTCTGCAAAGGTAAATACCTTAGTGAGACTAGACCACGCCAAATCCGCTGGTAGATTCAGTTCACTAGTGGCAAGTAAACAAGCAGAGTAAGAGTTATTGTGAATCAACCTCACTTCAGTTCAAGCTACAAGCGAAGAACACCAAAGAACATGCATTGGTGGATCAAATACTGACCAGGATATTCCCTCAAACTGGTTCCCCTTGAATTTAAGAGAGAGTTGTCTCAAATTATTGGCTTGACTTAAATTATCCTGAACCATGGGTTCCATTGTTAACTTATTTCACGGCTGGTTCAGAAACTAAACATGAGGTCTAACTCTCTCCTGGATCTTTATGTCAGTTGAGATGCTATTTAAACCTGTAGACCACCAACTTTGATGTGAATGTCTGGCCACTCATTGCTAGAGAGCTCAGATAGGGAGACGCTTACTCCGAAAAAGTCTGTTCCATTGGACTTTTTGGACTGGTTTCAATTGCAGAAGGGAGTCAGAGAGACATTTCTCAGTGTATTTGTTCCCTTATTGTTGACCTTACTGAGTCATTTAAGATCCTAAGGGGGTGTGACAGACTAGATGTTGCGATGTTTTCCAGAGTGGAAGAGTCTTGAAGAGGGGACATAATTACAAGGTAAAGGGCCAGTCATTTAAAACCGAGGTGCACAAATTTATTTTCATAGATGATGTGAATCTTGGAATTCTCTATCCCAGCAGGTGGTAGAGGCCAGATCATTAGACGTATTTAAGATGGAGACAGATAATTTTTTTGAAACATCAGGGGATTGAAGGATATGGGGATCTGGAACAGAGGAGGAGTTGTGACCAGCATAGGTCAGCCATGATCATATTGAATAGCAGGGCCAACTTGAGGGGCCTGGTGACCTACCCCTGCTCCTATTTTCTTGTATTCTTGTGTGTTCTTATGTTCTCACTTTTTCAGTTCTGATGAAGGTTCTCTAACCCAAGCCACTAACTGTTTCTCTCTTCACAGATGCTGTCTGAACTGCTGAGTATACTAGGTGGGTCATAAATCTAATAAACCACTGACTTCTGCATTTACCCTGGACACATCCTATTGTAACATTGGAGTACATATGTGCTAACCAACAAAAACAGCATACAATAGACAAATTAAGTGATTCCACAACCAACAGGTTAGATCAATGTTCTGCAGTCTTTCCAAATCTAGTCTTGAATATTGGCAGGCAGAGTAAATAGCTAATGGGGGAAGTGAGCTCCAAGAAGATTCCCAACCTCAATGATAATGGGGACCAGAATGTAAATGCTCAAGATAAGGATGAAGCATTCCAAACCTTGAAGTCAGAAATTCTGAACAGATAATCCATTTAACTTTCCCCTGAGATACTGAGATCTTCATCACAAATGTCAGTCTGCAACCAATTTGATTTATTCCACATGATATGAAGAAATAACTGAGACCACTGGATACATCAGAGACTATCTGAGCAGACAACATCCCAGCTGTGAATACTGAAGACTTGTGCTTTGGAAATACTGCACCTATAGCCAAGCTGATTGAGTACAGTTACAACTCTGGCATCTGCCTGACAATGTGGAGAATTGCCCAGGGATGTTCTGTTCAGAGAAAGCAGGATAAATCCAATGCAATTAATTACCACCCAATCATCCTCCTAGCAATCATCAGCAAAGTGATGGAAAGTGTCATTGGCAGTGCTATCAGGTAGCAATTATTCACTGATAGCCTTCACCTTCTCAAGACAGTTAGGGTTGGGCTATAAATTCTGTCCTTGCCAATGATGCCCACATCCCAAAAATGACGAAATAATAAAATACTGTCCTCTTTTCCTTTAAGTCGACTGTAGGTCATGCCTGAAGAACTTGATTGGATTTTGAGAAGAGGTGACTGAAATAGTGCATGGGAGAATGTCTGTGGATATTATTTTATGGATTTCTAGAAGTCACCCAATAAAGTCCCTCATCAGAGAATGTTAGCTAAAGTTGAATCTCGTAGAATTGAGGCAAATTATTGATCTGGCTTGCAAATTGGCTGAATGACTGAAGAGAAAATATTGAGCTAATGGATAGATTTTTGTATTAGTGTGATGTGGCTAATGGATTCCTACATGGATCTGTGTAAGGATATCAACTATTAACCATATTTGTAAGTGACTCAGATAATGGAACAGAAAGCCGCATATCTAAGTTGTTTGACAATACAAAGTAAGCAGTGTAAATTTACAGAAGAGTCATTATTGAATTAGAAGAATATGCAAAATGGTAGCAAAAAGGTATAGTTATGGCCAAATATGAGGCCATGCACTTTGGATCTAAAAGAATAGATCAGAGAGTTTTATAAAGGTGAAGAGACAGGAGAGGTCCAAAGGAATTTGATGCCCATCTATATAGATCTTCATTAATGGCAGGCAGTTCGAAAAGATAATCATAAGCCATTATAATTTGGTGATTTGTTTGAAGTTTTCACATTATTTAGGTAGTGTATTCTTCTGGTGGGATGTCTAAGATCAGGAGCCCCAAACTAATAACCTTTTAGGAGTGATGATAGGAAACACACAAAAACTGTACACATTTGGAACCATTTTCGCTAATCCTAATTGATGCCACATCAACTGTTACATTTAAACATGAGATATGATACTGTTATTTCCAACCAAAGGTATTAACAGATTTGGGGAAAAGATGGGATAATAGATTTTAATTCATTGTTCTGCCATGATCTCATCAAATGATAGACAGACTCAAGGAGCAAAATACCCTTACCTTGTTCCTATATTGTTGCATGCTTCATAGATGCCCTCACTCTGCATTCACATCATGTAGGCCATTTAGTCAGGGCCATTTATCACCTTTTGATACTATTAATATCTCTAATAATTTCTCTTTAGGATATTGATTATTTTAATCCCTCATACTCATTACATGTTTAGTTCCCTACAATTTCTCAAATGTTTCCTGCTGTGAAGGCTGATGCAAGATAATTGCTTAAATGCTTCTTTTCTTATTCCTCATACTAATTTATCATGCCACTGTCTTGATTTTCTGCTAAATTGCTGACTTATTCTGTCATCTTGCTCTTTATCAATATTTTGGTTATCTTTTCTAGTTTCTAAGTCTCACCAAATCTTCAAGCTTACTACACCTCCTGGCAACATAATGAGTCTCTTCTTTTAATCAAGTACTGTCCTTTACCACAGATGGATCACTCATGGAAATTTTTGTTTCTCAATGGAATGGATGTTTGTTAAGAATTATGAAATATTTATTTAAATTTTGATCATATTTATCTACATGAAGCCTTTTAATCTTGTTTCCCAATCTACCTTCATCAACTACTCTGGATATACATATAATTGGTATAAATTAAGTTTGAAAATATTGTTTCTGGTGTGTTGCTCTCCCACTCAATTTAATATTGTATCATTTTGTGATCTCATCCTCCTGGAGGACCCCTCATTATGAGATTATTGATTAACCTTGTCTCAATGTAAGGGATAAGTTCTAAAATAGCCTAATTCCCAGTTAGTTCCATGGAAGTGCCCGATCCTTTGCCAGTTTGATTTGCCCAGCCTGTGTCAAAATTAAAACTTCCTATGATTATCGTATTTCCTTTGCCACCAACTCCTGCTATTCCTTGACTAGTACTCTCCCCAATAGTGTAGTTGCTGCTAACAGGCATAAAAGCTATGCTTGTTTTTTTTTTGTCCCTTGATATCTTCTATCACAGTCCATACTTATTTAACCTCCTGTTCTTCCAGGTCATGATCATTCCTCAAATATCTTTTATTTTTATTTATAATTTCCACTTTACCTGAACTCTCCTCCTACTTTAGCTTCAGCCCTCATTGTGCAGTGCATCAGGAAACAAATTCTCAATCAGATTTAAATGGTCCCCAAACCAATAGAATCGTTCATGTTCTCCAATACTGATGCTAGTGCCCCACAGGTTGAAACCCCATCTCTCAATTCACTCATTCTTTTGACCCTAACCTAGAATATTCATCAATTAGAAAGGATTCCATTCCACTGAAGTGAAACTAGTATTCTATAGCTTCTGCAATTGTTTCTATGCAGCTTCCAATTGTTTCTATGGATTGAAGATTAGCAAATGTGATCCCATTAGTTAAGAAAGGAGGGAGAGAGCAAATAGGGAACTACTGACCTACTAGCCTAATGCCAGTAGTAGGGAAAATGCTGGAACCAATAATGAAGAATGTAATAACAGAACTCCTTGTAAAGATTATAGCATGGATTTATGAAAGGAAAATCATGTTTGACTAATCTAATGGTGTTCCTTGAGGATGTGATGAATAGAATACATAAGGGGGAACTGGTGATGTATTCGGATTTTCAGAAGGCTTTCAATGCAGGAGGTTGATATTCAAGGCTGTAGGTATTCACATGGACTCAGGATTGATTATTGGACAGAAAGAAAAGAGTGGGAATAAATAGACCTGTCTTGGATTAGTAGCCTATTACTACTGGAGATCAGTGCTTGGTGATTTGGCTAAGGGGACCAAAGTTTGCTGATGATAAAAATTAGGTGGGATTGTTATAGGGAAGAGGATGTAAAAGGGCTTTAAGAGGATGGAGATCCTGAATGAGTGGACAAGCATGTAGTAGATAGAACATAGTGTGGAAAATGTGAATGTGACACAAGTCACTGAAAACCAATATTCAGGTACAACAAGTGAACAGGAAAGCAAATGGTATGCTTACCTAATTGTTCGTCTAATTACAAGAATATTTGAATCCAAGAGCACAGATACCTTTCCACAATTATGTAGTGTCTTGTGAACTTCACCTGGATTTTGTTTACAGCTTTGGTCTACTTATCCAAAAAAGCTTAGACTTACCAGAATGTCTCAACAAGTGGCAGGTTTACCATATGACAACCAGGCTTGTATTGAGCATAAATGAATAAGAGGAAACCTCTTTGAAACTTACAAAATTCTTTTGGAGCTTGAAGGGCTGAATGCAGAGAGAATGTTTGATCTGGCTGAGGAGTTTAGAACCAGAGGCCATGGTCTCAGAATAATGGGTAGGCTGTTTAGGATTGAGATGAGAACAAGTTTCTTCACTCAGAGGGCAGTGAACATTTGGAATATTCTACCCTGGAAGGTTATGGAAGCCCAGTCAATGAGTTCATTCGAAACAATAATTGGTGAATATCTGGATATTAAAAGGACTAGGAGATATTGGGAAAGGACAGGAAAATGGCATTGAGGTAGATCAGCTATGGCCATGATAGTGTTGGAGCAGGCTTGAAGGATCAGTGATCAGATGAGGATTTTTCCTTTTATTTATTCAAGGTACCAATGCAACTGCTATGACTCCTTCATCAAATTGACCTCCTGGATCTGTTCAATTTTCCAAGGAGCTTGCTGTCAGAGGACAAAGGATACCTATTAATGCATGATCTTCACAAGGAACCCAAGCAATAGGAAACATATTCATCACAACCAATGGTATTTGTCCACTGTAAATGCTTCATAGCAAGCTACTGGACTGCTGAAAATACTGCCAAAGAGCTTTTCAGTTTGCTACTTGTGGAGTGGAGGAAGGCCAGAGGAATATTAAAAGCATGGATTATCATTGTCCAGCTAAGGATAATAAGAATGGCGTGGATCAACACTGTACAGGTAAGAATGATATTAAAGGCATGGATCGATACTGATTTGATTAGAATGATATTAAAGTTACAAATCAGTGCTCTGCAGGTGAAAATGATATTAAAGGCATGGATTTGTGCTGTATAGGTAAGAAGGACATAATGATTGCTCAATGCTATGTAGGTTAAAATAATATTAAAGTAATTGATTACCTCTGAATTGGTGAGAATGATATTGCAGGCATAGATTAGTGGCACTTACGTAAGAATGATTGAAGTTTTCACTAAGTACACTATAATTTTTCACTCGTTGCTGCCCTCCAATCTGGCTGAGATAGAATTCTATCACCAGGTAATTGTGGCAATCTTTCTACCCCATCTCATTGTCACCAGTTATTACTCCTAGCGACATCCAGGACAGCTCAGCAGATGTGAACTAGTTGATGGTTAGAGGGTCACCTCATTCTTCACTTTTCTTTTGTGCTCCTTTCCCTGTGCTCTCTTCTGTAGAAAGGGAAGGAAAAGATCTCTGTGTGAGATCAATGGCATACGTTGAAAAGGTAGATGAATGGAGATTATTTGTTCATGATGACTTTGTGTGATGTGATATGAGGTGATGTGACATGATGTGATGTGGCTACTTGTCAGTGGTGGTTGGACAGATGGTGGTGTGAAGAACACAGAGTCAAAGAGGGATGGATTTAGCTGTGAAGTAGATAAGTGACATGATGGTGTATACTTATAAAGGGCAGACTGAAGCATTGGATTGCCTTCTAGATAAATTTATAGGAGAATGTGACACTCTGCTCACCTAATGTGAGCTGTGTGCAGCACTGAAGTCAGAAGCGGGCTTCCTTACTCCTGCTGCTGAATCCTCAGGTCACCTCCGGATATATCTTCCTGGTGCTAGCTGTAGGAGCTCCCAGGAACAGGGAACATAATCTCCCACCAGCATGACATCTTATAAGGCACCGTTCACCTTCTCTCCTCCCCTAAAATTATTGTTGGAATGTGCCTTTAAATACCACAGCCATACTTGTTGCTGCTGTCTGCTTTGCCTCTTTGACTAGGAAATCAAAAATCCATCAATGGAGCTGCCGAGTTAAGGCCACTCCACAACACATTGCTGAGAGACCACAGTGTCTTGGCAACTTACCAGCCCCTTCTCTCACAGCAGCTCCAACCTTGAACCTCTCTACTCCCCATTAACTCTCCTTGTCTCTCCACAGATACTACTTGCTTGCTAAGTAGGTCCAGCCTATTTTGCCCTTATTAATGTTGGTTATTCATCATGGTTTCCTATGCAATACTAGAAACCTCTTGCTCCGCGTGCAGCTCCCAATTAATATCAGGGTCTTGCAAGCAAATTAAAGATACTATAGGAAAATGTAATCTGATGAGCACATTTTGAGTAATTGATTTTCCAAAGGAAAGCTATCCTTGGCAGCTCAGTGCTGCTTGCGGGTGCTTTTCCTCATCTGATGAGCTACAATGAAATGGCAGTAAGTCACACACAAACAGAAAGAGCTAAGTGAATAGGCCAGGTCATCACTCGCCAAATGGACAGTGATCAACACCAGACTATAAATCTAACCTTCTGTTGTGCCCATGGAAACTGACCTATGACTATACACAGAATATAGCTGCATTTCCAATATTTCCTTATCAAGGGTATATTAGTTCTACAGTAATGTGGTTCAACAGGGAACATGATTACTTAGAAAAGGCAATTAATAAGTTACATTATAAAGATTGCAATATAATAAAATTGCCTTTAATCTAAGCAAGAGTTTGAATGAGATCCAGGAAATCATGATGATAACACATAATTTTGTATCATAATTGAGCATAGAATCCATATGTCCACTGAAATTGAATAGTGCCATGTTTGTCTTTCATCGAAACTTGTTTTCTACTCATCGACTTTGTTAATCTGTTCCATTTTTCAAGTACAAACCACAAATCAACGTTGGTGTATTCATCTGGTTAAAAATAGAAATCCTGTTTTTGCTCCTTAATAAGAACAGGCGAGCAAAGTCACATTCCCAGATATCACCTACTTTCACATCATTTCACTTTTGGGTCATTAATTAAAGAGGAATAAAACAGGATTTCTCATGACTTTCTTTAAAAGTGAATTTCTTTATTCTAATAATAAATTTGTCCCTTAAAATAAGCAGACCATTATTAACAATTATTATAATCATTATTATAAAAATTATCAGGAATAGACCATAACATCTATTTCACTACTCAGTAGGTTTGTGGCTGACCTTCTTCATCAGCACACCTTCCTCCCCTTTCTCTTAATCCTTTGATACCAACAGTGGCTAAAAATATTGCAATTTCAGTCTTGAATATACTCAACAATAGAGTATATTATTGGGGGCAGAGAATTAGAGGGACACTACTCTCATTTTCATCCCAAATGGCCAACAGTTTTTGCTATTTCTGTCCACTTCAATCAGGCATAACAATCTTTCAGCCCTTTACCTTGTCAAGCTCACTGAATCCTGCAGTGTTCTCAATAGCGAAGATCCTGTCTAATTTGGAAGAATTTCTCAAAAAGTAGACAACTAATGGACAGATGTGAAATTTGTGCTTCCTGGTTGCCCATATTCCTGAGAAATAATCGAGATTAACAAGGCGTCTCAGTGGAAGACAGTTTAAGTGAAATGCAAAAGTGAAACATCAGCGGACACTGGATTTCATGCTAAATTAGTAAATAAAATTATTTGTAATTTCCAGAAATCTCATGATCCCTTGGTACACCCTCTCACATCCTCCAACTGGGGCGATACAGCTGTATGCAGTTGGGAGGGACTGGCTTAAAATTGATTTTGGTCCCAATGACATACCATGGCATCAAGGGAAACACAAGTGAGGAAACCTCCTGCCAATTACGGCCTCTCAGCTGATGAATCAATACCCCTCTGTTTTCAGCACCACTTAGAAGAAACATTGAGAGTAACAAAGGCATAGAATAAAGTCAATGGCAAAAGCTGGCTCTGTAGCATCACTCGTGACTGAGCTACCTGAGACTGGAAGGGAAAAGCTGGCAGACTGGGTCTTGAGCAAGAAATCAGAGATCCAGTGGTGGAGTGACTGAATGTTCAGAGTGGTCGATGGAGGCCAATCAAGCAATTTGTTGATTCCTAACTGATCTAGGCCTCATATTCCCCAGTCTGCCTAATGCAGATGGTATCATGAGGAGAGACCACCCCACAGTACTTGTGGAGACAAAGTCTTGTCTTTGTGTTATGGACACCCTGTTTCATGTCATGTCACTACTACTAATTGGGATAGATTTAGAACAGATTTGGCATCTTGGTCCTGGGTAACCATGGAGTGCTGTGGATCACTTGCAGCGGAACTGTATTTCATCACAACCTGCAACCTTGAGGCTTGGCACATCCCTTATTCTGCCATTATCATCCCGCTGGAGAACCAGTGGTGGTTTTATGACCAATGTGGAAGGACATGGCAAAGTGAAACCAGGTGTACCTAAAAATAAGGTGCTGACCTGGGGAAGCTGAAATACTGGACTACACATATACTAAACAGCAAAGGTGGCGTGCGATGGACAACCAAGTGATCCCACAGTCAGAAGATCAGATCAAAACTCTGTAATCTTGGATTCTTAAGGCACTAACAACACTCAAGGATCTCAATATCAGCTGGGAATAAGCAAGTTGCTTGATTGGCCTCCATTGACCACTGTGAACATTCAGTCACTCCACCACTGAGGGACCATGGATACAATGCGTACCTTCTACAAAAATGCACAGCTGTAACTCACTAAAGCTTTGACAGTACCTCCCACGCACATGACCTTTACCACATAGAAAGACAAAGTCAGCAGGTCCATGGAATAGACACCTGCTGTAAGATCCCACCAGTTAATTCACTACCTTGATTTGGAAATTTATTGCCTTTCCTTCATCTTCACTGGTACTAAATCCTGGAATGTTTTAGCCAAAACACTGGAGGAGTAACTTTGCTTCAAGGACTGTAACTGTTTACGAAGGTGGCTCAAGGGCAACTAGAAATGGGCATTAACTGCTGGCCTTCCCTCCAAAGCCCATGTTGGGAATGAATAACTCTAATAACAACCTAAGATTCAATGTGATCATCCCTTATTAGAGTCATAGAGACATACGCCATGGAAACAGGGCCTTTGATCCACTGAATCTGTGCCATCCGTCAACCAGCCTTTTACACTATCCGACATCAATCCCATTTTTTAAATTCTCCCCACATTCTCATCAACTTCTCTCAGATTCTATCACTCACCTACATACTAGGGGCAATTTGCAGTGGCCAATTAACCCACAGGTAAAATTTTTTTTTAAATTTAAATTAAATTTTATTTACAGCGTGGTAACAGGCCCTTCTGGCCCAACGAGTCTGTGCCGCCCATTTTAAACCCCATATTAACCTACCCGTACGTCTTTAGAATGTGGGAGGAAACCGGAGCACCCGGAGGAAACCCACGCAGACACAGGAGAATGTACAAACTCCTTACAGACAGCGACGGGAATCGAACCCCGATCGCTGGCGCTGTAATAGCATCATGCCAACTGCTACCCTTTAGGAGATGAGAAGAAACTGGACACCCCAAAGTTACATGGAGAATGTGCAAACTCCACGCAGCACCTGAGGTCAGGATTGAACCCGTGTCTCTGGTGCTGTGAGGCAGCAACTCTACCAGCTATGCCACTGTGCCACCCACAGTTTATTCTTCTAAACTCCAGAGAATAGAAACCAATTCAATTCATTCTTCCATCCTAGTACTGCCAGGAGTGAATTGTGTATAGTATGGTTGCGTTACCTCTGAAGGAAGTATAGCCTTAGGCAAGGAGACTAAAGTTGCACACAGTCTTCAAAGTGTACTCTCAGCACGGTCCTGTGCAATTACAGCAAGACTTCCTTACACTGCAACCACTGACCCCCCCATCCTCCCTAATACTCCAACCACCTTCACTCCTGCCCAGCCTCGTCAAAAATACCATTTCCTTTCTAATCGCTGACTGTGTTTGCATGATATTGTTTTTCCTTTGGACACAAAGGCCTTCAAAACTTCTTGGAATACCCATATTTAATAATCTTCCATCTGTTAAAAAAATACACCCCCTTTCTTTTCTTCCTAACCTAATGGATAAATTCGTATCTACCCACATTATATCCATCTGTCACATTCTTGTCCAGATACTTGATTATTCTATGTTCCTCTTAAGAAAATAAAAACATAAGAACTAGGAGCAGGAATAGGCCTCCTGGGCCCTTGACCCTGCTTCATCATTCATCATGGCTGATCTTTCACCTCAATTCCATTTCACAGCACTATCTGCATATCCCACCATTCCCTTAATATGCAAATATGTATTGATCTCTGAAAAACCAACAAACTGCTGATCCTGGAAATCTAAAATAAAACCAGAAAATATTGGAAACACTTAGCAAGTCAGGCAACATCTGTGGAAAGAGAAACAGAGTTATCATTAAGGTCACAGGCCCTTCATGTTAGCTCTGTTCCCCTTTCCACACCTGCTGTCTGAGCTGCTGAGTCTTCCTCGTTTTTTTTACTCCTTGACCTCTGTTTTTTGAACTTAATGGTTGAGCTTCCACAGCCCTGCAGGATAGAAAATTCCACAGATTCTCTACCCCCTGAGTGAAGGAATTTCACTTCATCTGTCCTATATGTCCCCCTCCTTATTGTGAGCCTTGGTTTTAGACTCTTCAACCCAGGAAAACATCCTCCCTGTAGCCGACCTGTCAAGTTTCAAGCATCCTCTGCACAATTTATTTTCCCACCCACTTTGGTATCCACAGAAGTTTTGTATGTATTAGAATAATAGAGCCATCAGAATAGAAACGTCCTTTGGCCTGCCATGTCTATGCTAATCTTCAAGTACCTATCTGTATTAATCCCATTTACCAGCACTTGGTCTGTAGCCTTCTATGCCTTTGTGATTCAAGTGCTTATCCAGATGCTTCTTAAATGTTGGGAGAGTATCCACCTCCACCACCTTCACACGCAGTGTGTTCCAGATTTGGACCACCCTCTGGGTACAAAAATTCTTCCTCAGATCCCATCCAAACTTCTTACTCCCCATCTTAAATCTTTGCCCTCTGGTCCTAGACATCTCTGCCATGGGGAATAGTTTCAGGTGGTGTGCCTTACACCACCTCCTGTCCCCTTATTTATTCTGCCTATATTGAGTTCCTACTGTTGGTCGGTGCCTAACTCATCTCTGAGTCACCACCTTCTGTGTTCAGATCTCTCTCCAGAAGCAAGTGAAGCAAAATGTAGGCAGATGCTCCAGCTAGATGTTAAAGAAGAGTAGTTCCGTTGGAAGTGATACCTTTCAGATGAAATGCTGAATCAACTTTCTGTTTCCTTTCAGATGTAGCTAAATAATTTTGAAGAAGTGCAGTGAGTCCCCCTGGATATACTGGCAGATATTTATCCCTCAATCAATAGTGCTAAAAAAACATATTCGCTGGTGATAATCACGTTGCTGTTAGTAGGATACAGTAACTGCGCAATTTAAGTTCCAGTAATAACCTGGAATAAAAAGAAAAATTGTCATTTATAAGGATGATCACTAAACTACTGGATTGTCATTAAAAATCCATCGGATTAACTAGTACCTTCAGGGGACTAAATCTGTAGGTGACTCCAGACCCAGTTTGTGGTTGACTCTTAAGTGACCTTTTAAGTGGTCCAGCACGCCGTTGAGACCAAAGGCTATTAAAGATGGGTAAAATTTGCTGGTGTAATGCCCAAATCCTGAAAAATGAATGAATTAAAGGAAAGGGACCTTATTTTGCATTCATTAACTGCTGCATTTCCCACATTGCAACTTCAAGCGCTCTTCATTGGGAAGTCCTGAAGCTGTGAAATCTGGTACAAAAGAACAAGCTTTTCTTCCTTTCTGTTAGCTTTAATCTCACAACTCACACCCCCACCTGGCTTTGTATAAGAGATATCAAACTGAAAAAGGATGTGGTGAAAGCACACCTGAATTGGATAGTCATTGAAACTGGCTTTAGCTATCATGATACACAATTAAATGGTCCTTTTTTGACCTTATGCAGTCAACAATCAAACTCTGCGCTGCCTGTCAATTAAGATGAATTTAGTATTCAGTCTGTGTCAATTGTACTGTTTACAGATAATACCTTAGAAAGGGGCCCAAATGTCTTTAAACTTAGAAGATGCAAATGATGTAAAAGTGCTCTTCTCACTTTCTCCCTCTATTTATTACACCATCCCATATTTCCATATGGCATAGAAGGAGGCCATTTCAACCTATCAACTCTGTGCTGGCTCACAGAGAAATCTCATTCCCCACTAATTTTCCCTGTAACCTATTCTCCCCACATTCCATCTACTCACCCCAGATTCTACCATTCATTTACATACTAGAGGCAATTTACAATAGCTAATTAACCCACCAGCCCACATGTCTTTCAGATGTGGGAGGAGACCAGAGCAAACAGAAGAAACCCATGCAGTCAC
Source organism: Pristis pectinata (assembly GCF_009764475.1). NCBI lineage: Eukaryota > Metazoa > Chordata > Chondrichthyes > Rhinopristiformes > Pristidae > Pristis > Pristis pectinata. Next base: position 34,313,386 of record NC_067412.1, on the reverse strand, counting down.
AGGAAGAATAGAGTCATGGAGCCAGACAGTATGGAAACAGGCTCTTCAGCCCAACTGGTCCATGCCGACCAAGATTCCCATCTAAGCTAGTCCAATTTGCACATTTTTGGCCCATATCCCTCTAAACCTTTCCTATCCATGTACCTGTCCAAGTACCTTTTAAATGTTGTTAATGTACCTGCCTCAACCACTTCTTCTGGCAGCTCATTCCATTTTCTGACCACCCTCTGGATGAAAAAGTTGCCCCTCAAAAACACATATTCACCTGATGGATTAACTAATAAGCTAGGAAGCGGCCATTCTTTGTGCAGCCACTTGAGGTGTATTAAACACTATACATGTTAAAAAACTAATTAAAACAGTCAAATCCAACATTAATGACCCTTCATCGGAGCAAGTTTTGTTGGACTTGTTTTCTCCCTTCACATTTGCTGTCTGACCTGTCGAGTGTTTTTGGCATTTTTTTGTTTCAGAGTCATAGAGTCATACAGCGCAGAAACAGATCACACGGCCCACCACGTTCAGCTGAACAGTAGGCACCCATCCATATTAATCCCATCTCGCAGCACTTGGCCCATAGCCTTCAGTGCCTGGGCGATTCAAGTGCTCATCCAGGCACGTTTTAAATGCTGTCAGTGACTCTGCTTCCACCACAGTCTCAGGCAGTGTATCCCAGGTACTCACCACTCTCTGGGTGAGAAAGATGCCACTCAGATCCACTCTATATCGCTTGCCCTTTACCCTAAACCTATATCCTCTAGTTTACCTACCCCTGATATGAGAAACAGTTTCCTGCAGTCTACCCTTTCTATACACCTCATAATTTTATATACCTCAATCATGTATTGGTATTGGTTTATTATTGTCACTTGTACCGAGGTACAGTGAAAAGCTTGTCTTACAAACCAATGATACAGGTCAATTCATTGCACAGTGCAGTTACATTGAATCAGTACAGAGTGCATTGATGTAGTACAGGTAAAAACAATAACAGTACAGAGTAAAGTGTCACAGCTACAGAGAAAGTGCAGTGCAATAAGGTGCAAGGTCACAACAAGGTAGATCGTGAGGTCATAGTCCATCTCATTGTATAAGGGAACTGTTCAATAGTCTTATCACAGTGGGGTAGAAGCTGTTCTTAACTCTGGTGGTATGTGCCTTCAGGCTCCTGTATCTTCTACCCGATGGAAGAGGAGAGAAGAGAGAATGTCCCGGGTGGGTGGGGTCTTTGATTATGCTGGCTGCTTCACCAAGACAGCAAGAGGTAAAGACGGAGTCCAAGGAGGGGAGGCTGGTGCCCGTAATGTGCTGGGCTGTGTCCACAACTCTCTGCAGTTTCTTGCGATCCTGGGCAGAGCAGTTGCTGTACCAAGCTGTGATACATCCAGATAGGATGCTTTCTATGGTGCATCTGTAAAAGTTGGTGAGAGTCAAAGGGGACAAACCAAATTTCTTTAGCCTCCTGAGGCTTTCTTGGCCATGGCTTCTACGTGATTTGACCAGGACAGGCTGTTGGTGATGTTCACTCCCAGGAACTTGAAGCTGTCAACCCTCTCTACCTCAGCACCATTGATGTAGACAGGTGCATGTACACCGCCCCCTTTCCTGAAGTCAATGACCAGCTCTTTTGTTTTGTTGACATTGAGGGCAAGGTTGTTGTCATGACACCATTCCACTAAGCTCTCTTAATTTCCTCTGTCTCCTCTTAACTTCCTCTGATCCAGGTTTCAGGTTTCCAGTTCCTGCTGTTTTTTGCTTCAATTTCTTGAGAATAGCCTTTGGAAATGGTTTAGAGCCTAAATCTGTCATTCACTGCAAAATAAGGTTGTGCAGCATTGCTAAAAATGATTCTGCTTTAAACATGGTAACTGGACAGGGACTCTTCAGAACTATTAACATGTCCATCAATTGCTTTTAAGTCAACTTGTAAAGAAGAATTGTCAAACCCTTAAGAAATGTTTCTTATGCTTGAGAAATTTGGCAATGATTCAAAAAACAAATCTCAAAATATAACTGCAATTCAAAAATCATGATATAAAAATATAATAGAAAAATATTGATTTTTATGCTGTTTATTAAATGAAATCTGCAAAAAAAAAGTTTTAGCAAATGCCACATTCCTATTAATATTATAACATTACAACATAATGTAATATAACATCATCAAAATCTTTAACATTATTACTTGGATTGTCAAGTGATTAATTGTGCAACTTAAAAAATAATTGTTAGTTAATTGAAGTCTTAATTCCAATGTAGCTTAATAATGAGCTACCAATCTGTGGATCATGCAAAGGAAAATGTTTTGTCTCAGAGAAAGAGGAGGAGAGAATTTGGCATAGGGAGAGGAGTGTGGGGTAAAGGGAAGTTGAAGTAGAAAGGGGAAATGATGGTAGTGAAAGAGGTAGTTGGAGGGTTAGAGAAGGGAGTGGGGATAGAGAGATTATGAGGTAAAGAGGTGGAGTGGAAGAGTGCTGATCGTGTGTAGGGAACTGGAGGGACAGAATAAAGGGATAGAGTTAGGTAGGTAGAGAGAGAGTGAGAGGATACAGCGAGGACAGTGGTTAAAGAGGGAAGTGGAGGTTAAAGCGCAATGGAGAGGTTGAGAAATTGGTGGGGGCAGGGGTTAGAAGGGTAGAAAGGGGACCAAGGTATAGACAAAGAGGGAATGGGAGGGGGAGGAGCAGAGAGGATAATGAGAAAGTAAAGAGGAGAGTGAGGGAGTAGAGAGGGTAGTGAGTAAAGGGAGAGGAGAACAAGAGGACATTGATGGGAGAGCTGCTCCATGTCATTGCTGGAGATTGAGCAGCAAATTAAACTCTGGCTTTCAATCAAAGGAGCTGAATCCAGACTCTATCCAGGGAGAAGTGACTGTTGCATCTCTGTCTGTCTCTGCCCTCTTCTCTCTCTCTTGCTCTTGCTCACACCTCTGTCTACCGCGTCCACAGCCCATTACTTTACTCCCTGTGCACTCACGACTGTGTGGCCAGATTCTGCTTTAACTCCATCTATAAGTGCACAGATGACACCACTATAGTGGGCTGGAACTCAAATAACGACGAGATGGAGTACAGGAAGGAGATAGAGAGCCTAGTGGCATGGTGTCAGGATAACAACCTTTTACTCAATGTCAGCAAAACAAAAGAGCTGGTCATTGACTTCAAGAATCAGTGCGGAACACACATCCCTGTACGTAGCACTGGTTCTGAGATGGAAATGGTTGAGAGCTTCAAGTTCCTGGGTGTAAACATCACCAATAGCTTGTCCTGGTCCAACCATGCAGATGCCATAGGCAAAAAAGCTCACCAGTACCTCTACTTCCTCATAAGGCAAAGGAAGTTCATCATGTTTCCATTGACCCTCACCAACGTTTATAGATGTATCATAGAAAACGTCCTACCTGGATGCATCACAGCTTGGTACAGCAACTGTTCTGCCCAAGATTGCAAGGAATTGCAGAGGTTTGTGGGCACAGCTCAGTCCATCATGAAACCAGCCTCCCCTTCACTGACTCTTTCTACAGTTCTCACTGCCTGGGGAAAGCAGCCAACATAATCAAAGATCCCTCCCACCCCGGACATCCCCTTTTCTCCCCCCTTTCCATCGGGCCGAAGATCCAAAAGCTTGAAAACACTTACTACTAGGCTCAAGGACAGCTTTTATCCCACTGTTATAAGGCTCTTGAACAATAAAGATGAACTCTTAATCACTCAATGTACCTTGTTGTAGCCCTTCCACCTTATTTGTCTACCTGTGCTGCACTTTCCCTGTAATGATAACTGTAACACTATATTCTGCATTCTGTTATTGCTTTTTCCTTGTACTACCTCAATGTACTTATGTTTTGAAATAATCTGTATGGATGGCATGCAAAACACTGTATCTCAGTACATGTGACAATAATTACCAATTAATGTCTCTTTTTTGCTTTTGTCCAACCTCTTTCTCTTGCTCCCCTCTCCCTCCTCCCTTCCCTTAACCTTTCCCCTCTCCCCTACCCCTTTCTATCCTCCCTCTCCACTGCCCCTTCCAAATCTCTCTCCACTCCTTCCTCTCTTCCCTTCCCCTCCCACTCCCTACACACTTTCCATCCTCCCTCCTTTGCTATTCCCGTCTTCCTCTCTCCCCCTGCACCTCATTACTTACAGTCTCCCAAGTGCTCAAGTGAGCCAGCAGAAGGAGTTGGAGCTGAGACACTAACTTGCGGTCCTGGATTTTGGCAGGTCAACCACAGGACAGTGTTGCCCTCAATGGGGTGTCCCAGCAGTGGCTGCCCTCCAGTGGGGATGGTGTTTCATATTTCTTACAACATATATGGATACCATTCAGCCCACCGAGTCTATGTCAGCTCTCAGAGCAATCCCATCTGTCCCATTCCCCCAATAACTATCCTCTCTCACAGGCCCATCAACAAGCACTTGAATCACCAAGGCATAGAGGGCTATGGACAGGTACATGGAGATAATATAGATAGGTACTTGATAGTCAGCGGGCTGAAGGGCCTGTTTTTGTGCTGTATGACTCTATAACAACCCACCACCCCCTCCCACCCACCGATTCTCCTACTATCCACCGATTCTCCTACTATCCAAGGGGAAATTTCCAGAAACTAATTAACCTATCAATCGGTTCAGCTTTGGGAAGTGCGAAGAAATTGATGTATTTGGGGAAACCCAAACAGTCACAGGGAAAATGTGCAAACTCCACACAAATGGCACCAGAGGTCAGATTTCCCAGCAGTGTCCGACATTGGGTGGGGAGTTCAGCTGGGTATGGCCTTGGTAGAGCCGGGGGTTGGGAGGGCGGTGGTGGCGGGTGGGTTGGAGAGCAGGAATAGTCTGCACTACTCCCCGCTGTGATTCCCTGTAAGATTTTTATTTTCTGATTGACCTGTTCCAATGAAGGCTCATTGAGCTGAAGTATTAACTCTGTTTCTCTCTCCATAGATGCTGCCTGGCCTGCTAAGTATTTCCAACATTTTCTGTTTTTATTTCAGATTTCCATCATCTGCATTTTTTTACTTTTCAATATTTTCATTTAATTGCTTTAAGACTGTAAAATTAAAAATAGCAGGTAAGAAATTGACGGGAGTATGATTTATATCCTGTCAGAGAGAAAGCAACCTTTCTACTTAATATTTTCCTTATTGATTTTCAATAATTTTATTAAGCAATTGCTAGCCTGATTGATCAGACTGTTATGTAATTGTTACAGGTAAGTCCTGCTTTTACCCTTTCACTTTGGAACATATTATAATTCAATAAAGTGTCCAGATTATTATTATATTTTATACTCTTTAAACATGCAGGAATCATGGAAACAATTTTAAAGCACACTTGTTCATTTTTGTGACAGTTGGTTTACTATGAGTTTAAATTTTACATAATGATGAACTAAGTGAAATCAGTTCCGAGGCTAATTATCATTGTATCTCATAGCATTCTGATGTCTCCAGGGCCAAATTTAGTAAGGGAAAGACAGAGAGAGAGAAAGAAATAAAGGATTGGGGACAGATAATAAATACAGAACTGCAATTATATGTTAAATTTGTAAGGAATAGTGGGTAGAGAGTGCAAAGTAATCAGATAGTTATGGGCTGCAAAATTTGGCTGCATAGTCACCACTATTGGAGGCTTGCTGTTGCTGAATTGCTTCCAGTTTATAGAACAGGTTGTTTCAGCTGCTATATTAGGGAAGGGCATTAGCTTGTGCAATGCCAAAAGGATGCAGAGTGGGACAGTGTAACATCAATCAGTGTGCACCTCTGATTTTAACTCCATTGATGCCAAACTGGAACTCAAGGCTCTAGCAATGTCTTAAGCATGCATACCTGTTCAATAACAGGAACGACATTCACATTAGTGCTAGTAAAAGAGATAGTCACTAAAACATCACTTGGTCCAGCCCCAGTTGCAGCCACAGAGCAGGGCAAAGACCATTTTGCCAGTTGTTGTTAAGATCACCATTTGTGAAGTTTAATGATAGGGATTGCTCTAAACCGAATATGCAGTATATAATGTTTTCCACATAATCATCTCACTGAGTCTCTCTAACCCAGGAAAGATGAGTAGATTTATGTATGTCTTGCGAGAGATCAGGAGCTCTCCATTGCTGGGAACTTCTGCCTTTCCTTTGGTCTGAGATACTATTGAATGCACTCGCTTTGCTCTGTGGGCATCAAATGTTAATTCTGCAATGTACCTCAAGCAGAAGGGATTATTCTCCCTCAGTGCCCATCTGGTGAGTGTCCATATGCAGCTTCCATGGGCCCCGTGCCTCTTGACTCTAGTGTCAAGCACATCTCCGTGACGGAATTGTGGGTGGCAATCTGCCACACAAAGTGTAATGGAGCAGATAATCCATGTACTCACAGTCAGACCCTGCAAGCTAGACCACTCTCAAAAAGCCATACAGAACTCACAGAGCATGTCTAAAGATTAAGACACGGAGGTTGGTAGCTAGTGTGTAGGTGAGTGGTAGAATCATTTACACTAATGTATTGCTCCAGATTCCAGCATCTGCAGAATTTTTTGTGTCTACACTAATCCTACATTGTCCTAATTTTAATTCTCCTCACATTCTCATTAACTCCCCCCAGATTCTACCACTCACGTACACATTAGATAACAACCTGCATGGCTTTGAGATGTGGGAGGAAATTGGAGCATCTGGTGAAAACCCACGTGGTCTCAGGGGGAATGTGCAAACTCCACACAGCTCACAAGATCAGGATTCAACCTGGTTCTCTGGCACTGTAGAGCAGTGGCGCTACTAGCTGTGCCACTCTGATGCCCACTTGGCTGCAATTCCAGAATAAGAGCATAAGAGAGGTAGGAATAGGCCATTCAGCCCCTTGTTCCTGTTCATTCATTCAATAAAACCATGACTGATCTTCTACCTTAGTGCCACCTTACTGCACTATCCCCAAATCCATTGATTCTTATAATATTAATTCTTATAATTAATTCTTAAAACATTAATTTCTGTCTCAAGTTCTCCAAAGCTCTCTTGTTTAGAGAATTCCAAAAAATCACCATGCTCTGGGTGAAGAAATTTCTTTTCATCTCAGTCCTATATGGCCAGCCGCTTACCCCTGTTTTCCGACACTGCAGCCAGGGAAACATTAACTCTGAATCTGTGCTGTCAAGAAGGCTGAAGGATTTTGTACATTTTGATGAGATCACCTCCAACACACTTTAAAATTGCAAACCAAACTTATAAATCCAAGGATGTGAAAAACTGTGTAAACATTAATAATCAATCTTGTCCAGTCCCTGATGCCTTCCTGCAGTGAGTATTTGCTCCTATACATTACTCCCCCAGTGGCTGCAACATGGCTGGAGGACAAGTTCTGCCTTTTATGGAGGAGACCAGAGGATGACCTTGAGCAGCTTGGATCTTGAGGGTTTGGCTTCTGACAGCAGCTTCTGAGTAAGATCAGCAGCACTTGCTGGCCGGCTGATGGGCAAAGGTGAGGGCACTGGCAAAGAGGTGGTGGTGGGATAATGAACATTGATTGATTGCCACTCAGCCTGGACAGTGACTTAGCAATTCCAGTCACTTGTTGGAAGACTACTTGCTGGACCATTGCAACACCTGCACGAACAGAGTCTAAGCCATCCTTCCACCTCTTAAGCAAGTTCAACTTTGTGAATTAAAACAAGACAGGAACTGGTATCCCTTAACTTTATTAAGATTGTGTTGTATTTCTTCTATAAATACAATCAATACTCTTACCAGTGTTATGAATCAGTATTCTACTTTCAAAGCACTTAAAGTATTCTACTTTCAGATCCCTAATTTAGCTGATAGTTCCTGCTTACCAATGCTCCTCAGATAGTTTGGGGCAAGCATACTTCTTGAGATGACTGACTAGATCGCCTGCTCCCCAGCTGTGGCTCTCCTGCCTCCAACTGCAGGACCAGTGTTCATACCTCCTGCTCTTGATCCTCATTGTCCACTGGTGTGGTCATGTGATCACTGCATGGTCAGCTGACCACCCAGGCTGTGGCGTTCTGATATATTAATTGTATCGTGCATTCGTAGCTGTTACCTTGACTCATATGTCTGTGTGGAGTTTGCATGTTCTCCCTATGACCTTGCAGATCTACCTTGGGTGCTCTGGTTTCCTTCCACATCCCAAAGACGTACTGTGAATTACCCCTGGTGTAGATTATGGCAAAAAGAATCAAAAGAGAGTTGATGGGTATATGTGAGAGAGAATAAGTTGTAGCGCTACAGGGAAGTAAGGGAGAAATGGGACTGATGGCATTGGTCTGCTGGGTGCCAGTGTGAACCTGTTGAGTTGAATGGCTTCCTGTGTCATAGTGAGTTAGTAAGGTTGAATCTAGTCCCTGGTCCCAGGCTGAGCCAGGTCCCTGGCTCCAAAATCTGACACTGGGTGGGCTCCTGGGACCTGTGTGGTGTTGGGAATGAACGGAATCTTACCTTGACTCTCTGGCCTCCACAGCATTCCGCTTAGTTTCCATACACTCCCGCTGGATGACACCATGGGCCACTCCATTTAAGGAGCTGGGGCTGAGCTAGTGTTTTCTGAGAACTGATGGCAAACCTACTGCCCAGGCAGTTAGAGTGCTAAATGTCTGAGTTCCCATCCTAAAGCGCCACTGGGATAGGAAGTGGTCACAGCCCACACAGGCCTATCACATGGGCTGGATTTGGTTCCCGGCCTATATGATGCCCACCAATTTTATAGAGACCTATTACAATCACTTACTGTCTCCCTGTGGTTGACCTCTACCCTATCCTGCCTCTCACTACAGTTCCATCAGGAGTTCCTTCTTCTTTCTTTTTCAATTTTTTTTATTAGTTTCCAAATTAATACAGATTAATATATAACATCGATGTTTGTACATGCAATACAAAGAGATCAGGAGAACAATCATGGCATAGATAATCATAAAGAATAATAAAATATTTAAAAAATCTGTAGATCCCATGATCTCCTAGTAAATGAATATAATATACAAGAAAGGAAAGAAAAAGCTTTATTGTGTATATAAAAGAAAGGAAAAAATATCCCCAAATCAATAAGAAAAATTATAAACAATATATCAAACCAAACCGAAAAAAAAGACAAACAAAAAGAAAAGAACACTGGACTGAAATTTCTCAATAGAAACAGAGCAATATTATGTCGTCAACTCCATTCCTCTAAATTGAAAAGTTATTGAAAAGGGATCTATATCATGTGAAAATATTGAATAAATGGACTCCAAATATCTTCAAATTTAGGCGAAGGATCAACAGTACCACTCCTAATTTTTTTCAAGTTTAAACGTGATATAGTTTGAGAGAACCATTGAAAAGTAGTAGGGAGTATTGGATCCTTCCATTTAAGCAAAATGGATCGTTTGGCCATTAATGTGACAAAGGCAATCATACGGTAAGCGGGAGCAGATAAATGGCCAGACTCTATCCTTGGTAATCCAAAAATTGCAGTGATATGGTGAGGTTGTAAATCAATATTCAATACAGTTGAGATAATGTTAAAAATGTCTTTCCAATATTTTTCCAAAAGAGGACAGGACCAAAACATATGTGTCAGAGAAGCCACATTCGATTTACATCTGTCACATATAGGATTTAAATGGTGATAAAAATGGGCTAGCTTATCTTTTGACATATGGGTTCTGTGAACTACCTTAAACTGTATCAAAGAGTGTCTGGCACACATTGAAGATGTACTAACTAAATGAAGAATTTTCTTCCATGTCTCTGTAGGTAAAGATATCTGGAGTTCACTTTCCCATTTTGTCCAGTGATTCTGGATGTATTTTCATAATTAAATCATAGATTATTGCTATCAAGCCCTTCTGATAAGGATTAAGACCTAAAATCTTTTCCATAATTTCAGTTTTGTATGGTGTCGGAAAAGAGGGTATAGTAGCTTTTAAAAAATTTCTAATCTGCAAATATCGAAAAAAGTGTGATCTAGACAAATTGTATTTGTTAGACAATTGTTCAAAAGATGAAAAACAGTTATAAATGAATAAATCACGAAAACATACTATTCCCTTCTTTTTCCATATAGAAAAAGCTGAGTCAACTCTGGATGGTTGAAAGAAAAAATTGGATTGAATGGGACTTGACAAGTTAAATTTATTCAATCCAAAAAATTTACGAAATTGAAACCATATTCATATTGTATGTTTAACTATTGGGTTAGTCATATGTTTACTTAATTTGGTAAGTGCAAAAGGGATTGCAGCTCCTAAAATAGAAACTAATGAAAATCCAAGTACTGATTGATGCACAAGGTGTACCCATTTGGGACATTGAATTACATCTAGATCTTGTATCCAAAAAATTAAATATCTGATTGCAGCGGCCCGTACGTATGAGACTTGAACCGCCATTGGCGGACACGCAGCAGTGTGTTGCGAGCAAACCGCGGGGCAGGCCTTCCGGCAGGATCCTGACATCATGTCCGCCGGGGAGGCTCTCGGGTATCTATACGCGCGCACGTTTTGCTACACACAGTAAAGTGTGCTCCGATTCAGCCACAACGTCTCCGAGTTTTCCTTTCGGCAATGCGTCACGTTCGGCTACACTTGGTGACCCCGACACTTCCAGACGGCATCTGGAACCCGTGACATGAATTCCAGTGACTCGCACAATGCAGTCTCGCTCAAGCTCCCGACTTTCTGGGCCGCTCAACCCCACATCTGGTTTGAACAGGCTGAGGCCCAGTTCAGCATCAGAGGCATTACAGCCGATGCCACGCGGTAACACTATGTGGTCAGCGCGCTCGACAAAGACACAGCAGGCCAGGTCATCGACTTCCTGCACCAACCACCAACGGAGGACAAGTATGCTAGCATCAAGGTGCTCCTAATCCGTACTTTTGGACTCTCCCGCCGCGAATGAGCCGCGCGGCTTCTGCACATGGACGGCCTGGGTGACCGCAAGCCATCTGAGCTGATGAATGACATGCTGGCGCTCATGGATGGCCATAAGCTGTGCCTTTTATTCAAACAGTTGTTCCTCGAGCAACTGCCGGAGGACATTCGCCTCCTCCTCGCGGGTGAGGATTTCAGTGACCCGCGCAGACTTGCAGCCAGGGCGGACATTCTGTGGCAGAGTAAGCAGCGGGGAGCAGCTTCCATCTACCTAACCACGAACGCACAGCCCAAGGCCAAAACCCCACAACCGAAGCCACCGAGACCCGCACAGGACAAGGATGAAGTTTCGGACCGATGGTGCTTTTACCATCAGAGATGGGGGTCAAACGTGCGCCGCTGCCGCCCACCATGTGCCTTCCCAGGAAACGCCGGGGCCAGCCGTCGCTAGTGGCTTCGACGGCTGGCCATTGAGACAACCTCCTATTCTTGGGACCGGCACTCCGGGCGACGTTTCCTGGTGGACACTGGGGCCGAAATTAGCGTTCTTCCCCCCTCCAATGTGGACACCCGTAAGCTGGCCCCAGGCCCCAGGCCCCGACCTCACTGCCATAAACGGCACCACCATCCGAACATACGGCACACGCACCATCCCGCTGCATTTCGGACCCAGCTCCTTCACCTAGACCTTCAAGGTAGCAGCGGTATCACGGCCGTTACTAGGGGTGGATTTCCTACGGGCAAACCGCCTCCTGGTTGACCTGAAGGGCCGGCGTTTGGTCCACGCCAAGACCTTCCAGACCTTCCAGCTCGGAGAAGCCCACTTCCCGGCCCTCCACCTGGACTCAGTCACACTTTCGGGCGATGAGTTCGCCAGGGTGCTGGCGGATTTCCCCTCCATCATCACCCCGCAGTTCTCCACTACCGATCCCAAACATGGCGTGCAACACCACATTCCCACACAGGGACCACCGCTGCATGCCCGAGCCTGTAGGCTCTCACCCGACAAGCTCCACCTCGCCAAGGAGGAGTTTCGGAAGATGGAGGAGATGGGGATCATCCGTCGCTCGGACAGCCTGTGGGCATCTCCGCTACACATGGTACCCAAGTCCGCAGGAGGGTGGAGACCCTGCGGGGACTACAGGAGACTCAATGATGCCACAACCGCTGACCGATACCCGGTGCCTCACATCCAAGATTTCATGGCAAACCTGCACGGGGTGGCCATCTTTTCGAAAATCAACCTGGTCCGTGGGTACCATCAGATCCCTGTACACCCCGACGATGTGCCCAAGACAGCCCTCATCACCACCTTCGGGTTGTTCAAATTCCTAAGGATGCCTTTCGGCCTCAAGAACGCCGCCCAGACTTTCCAGAGGCTTATGGACTCAGTAGGGCGAGGCCTGGATTTCATCTTCATCTACCTAGACGATATCCTGGTGGCCAACAAGTCATGCCAAGAGCACGTGGCACATTTGCGCCAACTCTGCCAGCCCCTGAGCGACCACAGACTGGCAATCAACCCGGCGAAGTGCCAGTTCAGGCTGACGGAAATCGACTTCTTGGGCCACAGGGTCAGCCAGCATGGTGCCGCCCTGCTACCGGACAAAGTCCAGGCCATCCGCCAGTTCCCCAGACCCAGCACGGTCAAGGGCCTGCAAGGATTTGTGGGAATGGTAAATTCATGCTGGCGGCAGCACGCATCCTGAGGCCCTTGTTAGGTCTGATGGCTGGCAAAGCCAAAGAGGTGGCATGGGATGCAGAGTCCACGGAGGCTTTCGAGCGGACCAAAGAAGCGTTGGCGAAAGTGACCCTCCTGATACACCCGAGAATCAACGTGCCCACGGCACTCACAGTCGACGCTTCCGACCTTGCAGTCGGCGGAGTCCTGGAGCAGCTCGTCGAGGGCCAGTGGCGACTGCTCGCCTTTTTCAGCCGGTACCTGCGACCACCAGAGGTTAAGTACAGCGCTTTCGACAGGGAGTTGCTAGCGCTTTACCTGGCTATCTGGCACTTCCGGTATTTCCTCGAAGGAAGGGATTTCACCGTATATACAGACCACAAGCCCCTCACCTTCGCCCTTGCAAAAGTATCAGACCTATGGTCGGCTCGGCAGCAGAGGCACCTCTCCTTTATTTCGGAGTTCACCACGGATGTCCGCCACATCGCAGGGAAGAACAAAGTGGTTGCCGACACGCTGTCCTGCCCCCACATCCACTCAATGACCACCTCATCCCCAGGGGTCGACTACACGGCGCTGGCACAGGTGCAATAGGCGGACACAGAGATCTCGGCCTACCACACCGCCGTTTTGGGACTCCAGTTGGAGGACGTCCCCGTCGGCCCAACTGCGGTTCGGCTCTTGTGCAACACATCTACCGGCAGACCCCGGCCTGTGGTACCAGCAGCATGGAGGCGACAGGTTTTTGACACGCTACATGGCCTGGCCCACCCGTCCATCCAATTGGTAATGGACAAGTTCCTTTGGCACGGTTTGCGCAAGCAGGTCGGACACTGGGCCAGGACCTGCGTACACTGCCAGACCGCCAAAGTCCAGCAGCACATGAAGACCCCCCTCCAGTAGTTCCAGCCCACGCTCGGGAGGTTTCAGCACACACGTGGACATTGTAGGTCCCCTGTCCGTCTCCCGGGGCACCAGGTATATCTTTACCATGGTCGACAGGTTCACCAGATGGCCGGAGACCGTGCCACTAACAGAAACGTCCACCAAATCCTGCGCCAGGACGCTCATCGCAAACTGGATCGCCAGGTTCGGACTCCCAGTGGACATCACCTCCGACAGAGGGGCACAGTTCACGTCAGGCCTGTGGATAGCACTGTCGCAGCTCTTGGGCACCTGGTTACATCACACCACAGCGTACCATCCCCAGTCCAACAGTTTTATCAAGCGGTTCCACAGGCATCTCAAATCAGCCCTGATGGCGCGCCTCAGGGGGCCCAACTGGACAGGCAAACTCCCCTGGGTTTTACTGGGCATCCGCACAGCCCCCAAGGAGGACCTGGGCACCTCCTCGGCGGAGCTAGTCTACGGCACTCCCCTGACGGTCCCGGGCGAGTTCGTGCCAGAGGCCCAAGGTCCAGCAGGGACGCCAGCAGAAGTGCTGACGAGGCTATGGGATAAGGTAGGGACCCTGGCACCGGTTCCCACCTCCAGACATGGCACTACACAGTCCTTTATCCCTAAGGAGCTCCGGGACTGTGAGTACATTTTCATCCGCAGGGGCATGCACAAGTCACTGCTGCAGAGGCTGTATGAGGGACCCTTCAGGGTGCTCCGACACAATGGATCTTCATGTGTCGTGGAGGTGGGTGGCCGCGAAGAGACTTTTACGGTGGACCGCCTCAAACCGGCGCATTTGGATGTTGAACAGCTGGTGAAGGTACCCTCACTGCGCCGACGGGACAAGCCACCCAAGAGGGACACACAGACTGGGGGTCCCACGCCCCCAGTGGACACTTCTGGGGGGGGTGGTGTAGCGGCCCGTACTTACGAGACTCGAACCGCCATCGGCGGCTGTGGGCGGCCGTGCAGCAGCGCGTTGTGAGCGAACTGTGTGGCGGGCCTTCCGGCAGGATCCTAACATCACATCTGCCGGAGAGGCTCTTGGGTATCTTTGTGCGTGCGCGTGTTTTGCCACACACAGTAAAGTGTGCTCCGATTCAGCCACAACGTCTCCGAGTTTTCCTATCGGCAACGCGTCGCGTTCGGCTACATGATATTAATTGCCCAATAATACAATCTAAAGATAGGCAGAGCCATACCACCATCCTTTTTTAGTTTTTGTAAATATTTCTTACTTAACCTTGGGTTTTTATTCTGCCAAATATATGAAAGAATTTTAGAATCAATCATGTCAAAAAAAGACTTTGGAATCGTTTGAAATAAGTATAAAAATTTTGGTAAAATATTCATCTTAACCGCATTAATTCTACCTACTAATGATAAAGACAGTGGAGACCATTTAGTAAATAATTGTTTAACATGGTCAATTAAAGGCAATAAATTAACTTTAAATAAGTCCTTATGTTTCTTGATAATTTTAAAACCTAAATACATAAAATAGTCAGTTACTAATCTAAAAGGTAATTGCCTGTAAATTGGGGTTTGCATATTTAATGGAAAAGTTCACTCTTATTAAAATTTAATCTATAGCCAGAAAAAACACTAAACTGATCTAGTAGTGATAGTACTGAGGGGATAGATTCCTCCGGATTAGAAATATAAAGTAACAGGTCATCTGCGTAAAGAGATATCTTATGAATCTTCTGTCCATGAGTAATGCCACATGTATTTGAAGAGTCCTGGAGTGCAATAGCCAAGGGTTCCAAAGCAATATCAAACAACAAAGGACTTAAAGGGCAACCTTGTCTAGTACCTCGAAAAAGCCTAAACAAAGGGGATCTTTGATTATTAGTAAGTATTGAAGCCATATGTGTATAAAAAATCAGTTTAATCGCAGATATAAATTTAGGGCTAAAATTAAATTTTTGAAGTGTAATGAATAGATATTCCCATTTGACTCTGTCAAACATCTTTTCAGCATCTAGTGAGACAAGACATTCTGGAATTTGGGATGAAGGGGTATATATAATATTCATTAATCTCTATTAACATGTAAATAAAGATTCTGAATAAATCCTGTCTGGTCTTCAGAGATAATTTGTGGAAGAACCTGTTCCAATCTAGAGGCCAATAATTTGGAAAATATTTTTGAATCTACATTTAATAAAGAAATAGGTCTAAAATCAGTGGGATCTTTATCCTTTTTAAGAATCAAAGAAATAGTTGCTTCATAAAAGGATTGTGGTAGTTTACCCACTGATAGGGCATCTTTAAAATTTTTGCTAACCAGGGAACAAGAATATCAGAAAAGGATTTAAAAAATTCGGCTGTATATCTGTCAGGGCCGGGTGCTTTACCCAAGTTCATTGAAAATATTACTTGCTTTATTTCTTCCTCTGAAATGGGTGCGTCTAATGTAGAATGTTCATTTAAAGATAATTGGGGAATCTTCAAATCTCTTAGAAATTCATGCATTGATGTAGAATCCTCAGGGGATTCTGATTGATATAAAGAAGAATAAAATTCTTGAAAGGATTTATTAATTTGGACATGATCTATCATGTAGGTACCATCTGGTTTACGAATTTTATTAATCTGACATTTAGGTAAAGTAGCTTTCAATTGGTTGGCCAATAATTTACCAGATTTGTCACCATGTATATAAAATTGACTTTTGGTTTTAAGTAGCAGATTTTCAACTGAAGATGTTAATAATAAACTATGTTGTAATTGGAGTTCTGTTCTCTTTTTATAAAGCTCCAGATTAGGAGTATCAGAATATTTTTTATCGATTTCTTTAATCTTGTCAGCTAATATACATATTTTCATTATTAATTCGTTTTTTCAATCCAGTGGAATATGAAATAATTTGACCACAGATATATGCTTTAAAATTACCCCATATTATACCACTGGAGATTTTGTCAGTAAAATTAGTTAAAAAGAAAAATGAAATCGGTTCTTTAATAAACTGGACGAAATCTAAGTCTTGTAATAGAGAAGGGTTAAATCGCCATTGTCTGACATCGAAGGATGCATCTGCTAATTTAATTGATAATTTCAATGGTGTATGATCAGAAATGGCAATTGCATCGTATTTACAGTCCATAATAAGTGGAGCTAGTCTAGCATCAATAAAAAAATAATCAATCCTCGAGTAATTATGGTAGACATGAGAAAAGAATGAAAATTCATTATCATATGGGTGTAGAAATCTCCAAACATCTAAAATTCCGGATTCAACTAAGAAGGACTTAATAAAGGCAACGGATTTGTTTGGAAGTGCAGGATTTGATACAGATCTATCCATTGAAGGGTTTAAATGGCAGTTGAAATCTCCACCCATAATCAAAGTGTATTCATTTAAATTAGGAAAAAATGCAAACAGATGTTTAAAAAATTCAGGGTGATCTACATTGGGTGCATAAACATTAACCATAACAACTTTTTTATTATGAAGTAAACCGGTAATTAATAAAATTCTACCATTTGGGTCTGATATTGTCTCATGATGGACAAATGAAATTGAGGAGTCTATAAAAATAGAGACTCCTTTCACCTTTGCTTGCGAATTTGAATGAAACTGTTGACCCCTCCAAAATCTAAAAAAAACATTGATTACCTTTCTTCCTGATTTGAGTCTCCTGGGCAAAAATGATCTACGCATTTAATCTGTGAAAAACTTTAAAGAGGAGTTCCTTCTTTTATGTTAGTTCTTTCTTTCCTGTTCTTTTCCCAAGCAATTATCAGTAAAAAGGCAAGAAAATATTAAAATTCACAAATTACTTGTATCATATTATAAAGTACAGGAGCAAAACAACATTCCACATTTCACTTGTCGTAAGAAAGAGCAGAGTAAGCCAGACATTTGAAATAAAGCATAAAATACTGGAAATACTCAGCAGGTCAGGCAGCATCTGATGAGGGAGAGATATAACGCCTGATGGCTCCTGATGATGTTGGGGATGTTGGAGGAAATCAGAGCACCAGGGCAAAACCCATGCGGTCACAGGGAGAACATGCAAACTCCACACAGACAACACCCAAGGTCAGGATTGAAGCCAGGTCTTTGGCGCTGTGAGGCAGCGGTTCTTCTGGCTGTGCCTCTGGAAATGCTGGAAATGCCCAACAGATCAGGCAGTGTCTGTGGAGATAGAAAATCTGAGTTACAAGTGCTGGTGGATAGCCATGGTGCAGCAATACCTGAAAACTTTGGATTCAACCTAAGCTTTTCCAGCATTTTCTGTTTTTATTTCAGATTTCCAGCATCTGGATTTGTTGGATTTTCACTCTCAAATTTGCCATCAGAAATATTATAAGGTATAAGTTTTCTTTATTAGTCATATGTATATCGAAACACACAGTTTTTTTGCGCAGAGTGTTCTGGGGGCAGCTCGCAAGTGTCACCAACGTAGCATGCTCATAATTTCCTAACCCTTACGTCTTTGGAATGTGGGAGGAAACCGGAGCACCTGGGGGAAACCCACGCAGTCACATGGAGAATGTACAAACTCCTTACAGACGGCGGCCGGAATTGAACCCATTAGGCCCACTAACCAAAAGAACGCAAGGAGGAATTGAGAGGCAGAATGCTTTGGGCAGGCAATTCCAGTGCTTATGGCCCTGGCAGGTGAGGGAACAGACATCAGTGAAAGAAAGATTGCAACTGCAGCTGCTGAAGGGATAAGAATTGGGCAGTGTGGTGTTCGATTTCTATCTGTCACAACTCCCAGTGCAAGATCTCATTGAATATTTGCAGATACTTGTGAGTGTAGTAAATGACTAAAGTCATTCATGTGCCACTAATGCTAAATCCAGGCAGGTTGGAAGATAGTTCTTCCAATTCCAATTTGGGTGGCACAGTGGTACAGCCAGTAGAATTCACAACTCCAAAGACCTGGGTTTAATTCTGACTTTCGTTCTTTTCTGCATGGAGTTTGCACATTCTCCCCATGACTGCATGGGTTTCCCCTGGGTATTCCAGTCTCCTCCCACATCCCAAAAACGTGCAGGTTACTAAGTTAATTGCCCACTGTAAAATCGCCCCTAGTGTGCATGTGAATGGCAGAATCTGGAGGGTGGTGGGATAAGGGGAGGGGGAGTTGATGATAATGTGGGGAGAGTAAGTTACAGGGAATACTGGTGGGAGAATAGAATTGCTATGTAAGCTGGCACAAGGGCCAATGGAACAAAGGGCTTTCATTTATGTTGTAAGGAATAAAATGAAATATGCCAGGAGGTTCAATAATCAGGTTGACAGGGATTTAAGATAGTTGTATCTGGAAGGAGATGAGAAATGTTTCAGTGCAACAAGGTATTTATGATGTGGAATGCACTGTCTGAAATGGAAGCAGATTTGCCAGCAACATTCCAGAGGGAATTGGGTAAACAAATGCTATTTCATCAGAAAACATTGCAGGATTAATTTTAGAACTCTTTGATGGAGCTGACAAAGGCATGATTGGTGAAAAGCCTCCTTTTGAGCTATATGATCATATGATTCTAACCAAATGCAGCAAATGTTGTTGAGGGTAACTTATACAGAGCATGAATGCAGGCAATGGATTATACAATACACTAGATTGACTGGAAGAAGTGCAAATGAATCACTGCTTCACCTGGAAAGACAGTTTAGCTCTCTGGATGCTGGGAGGGGAAGAAGTAAAAGGGCAGGTGTTACGCCTCCTTCAGTTGCATGGGAAAGAGCCATAAGATAAGATAAGATATCTTTATTAGACACATGTACACACAGTGAAAGGCATCTTTTGCAGAGAGTGTTCTGGGGGGCAGCCCACAAGTGTCACCACGCTTCTGGTGGCAACATAGCAAACCTACAACTTCCTAACCCGTACGTCTTTGGAATGTGGGAGGAAACCAGAGCACCCGGAGGAAACCCACGCAGATACGGGGAGAACGTACAAACTCCTTACAGACAGCGGCGGGAATTGAACCCAGGTCACTTGCGCTGTAATAGCATTGCGCTGAGTGGATCAGGGAGTCACAAAAGGAGTGATCCCTTTGAAATGCTGAAAAGGAAGGAGAGGGGAGGGGAGTATGTGTCCAGTTGTAGAATCTTATTGGAACTGCTAGAAATTGTGCATGATTAATCTGTTGAATGTGGAGGCTAGTGGGTGGAACAAATGGACCAGGGAACTTTGTTCTTGATTTGTCTAGGAAGAAAGGAGAGTGAGAACCGAGGTGAGGTAAATAGCTGTGATGCAGTTGAAGGCTCTTTCCACTATGGTAGAGGGGATACCACAGTTCAGGAAGAAGGAATTCATTTCATAGGTACTTGTGCAGAATATCTCATCATCAGAACAAATCCAATGGAACCAGGTGAAGACACTGGTGTCCTTATAGGAGAAAGGGTGGGAGGAAGTATAATCAAGATTACTATTGGAGTCTGTGAGCTTGTAATGGATGTTTGTGACTAGCCTGTGCCCTGAGATGGGGATGGAGAGATCCAGGAAGGGAAGGGCAGAGTCAGAGATGGACCATGTGAAGATGAAAGCAGGGTGGAAATTGGCAATAAAAGTGATGAAATTTTCCAGTTCCTTATGAGTGCAGGAAACAGCACAGAGGCAGTCATCGATGTACTGGATGTAGTTGAGAAGAGAGCCTGAGTAGGACTTAACGAAAGACTGATTCACGTAATCTTCAAAAAGACAGATGTAGCTTGGGCCCATGTGAGTGCCCACTGCTACCTCTCTGCTCTGGAGAAGTCAATGGAGTTGAAGGAGAAATTGTTCAACATGAGGACAAGTTCAGTCAGGCAAATGAGTGTGTTAATGTGGGGGAGTTGGCTGGGCCTCTGTTCAAGGAAGAAGTGGAAGGTCCTCTAGTCATCGTGATGCAGGATGAAGATGTAGAAGGATTGTACATCTATGGTAAAGATGAACCAGTTGGGACCAGGGAATTGGAAACAGTTGAATTGGCAGAGGACACCCGTTGTATATATGGAAGGAACTGGACCAGGAGAGAAAGAATGGAGACACAGTAGATAGAAATAAGTTTGGAGGGTCAAGAGCAGGCTGAAACAATCAGGCTGGATGGTTCTGCTTGTGAATTTTGGGCAAAGGTAAAAGCAGGCTGCAAGGGCCTGGGACACTCTAAGGATGGAAGCTGTAGGGGGAAGATCTTTCCAGGAAATGAGGTCCATGACTCTGTGGGAGAAAATGGCCTGATATTTGATGGTGGGGAGGAGGTGTCTGAGAGCTGACATTTGCCCTTTGTGAGATAGCGGTCAGTTTGCCAGACTACAACAATGTCAGCAACAAACAATCTGCTGGAGGAACTCAATGGGTTGAGCAGAATCTGTTGGGGGGGGGGGGGGAAGGAATTATCAACGTTTTGGGTCGAAAGCCTGTATCAGGACAACATCACTCTTGTTGGCAAGCCCGATAGGGATGTTAAGGATGGCTTTCAGTGAGCAGAGTGCTGCAGGCTCAGTGGGGAAGAGGTTAGAGTGAGTGAGGAGAGTGGAAAAGTCAAGGCAGTTAGCAATGAGTAGCTGGAGAGAAGGTAAGAGGCCAGAGGCTGGGGTCAAGGTGGATTGGGAATTCTGGAATCAGGAGAAAGGGTCCCTGGTCTGGGATGAAGACTTCTGTCAAAAGAAATAGGCCCAGAGGTGGAGGCAGGGCTTGAAGAATTCAGCGCTATGTTGGGCTTGGAATTCATTAAGATGGGAATGTAGGAGGATGAAGCTGCACCTTCTGCTGAGGACTGATCATTTGGGATCAGAGAGGGAAAGGTAGGAAGGGATGATGAAAACATGGTGGGGGAGAGATGAGGTCAGAGGAAAGAGAAGGGGGAGAAAGGGCAGCAGGGGTCCAAGAGCCTGTTGAGACTTGCGACCTTTGACATCAGTAAGGGAGGAAAAGATGGTTAACCTGCCGTACTAGCGAACGTTGGGATAGCATGAGTCAGTGTCTTTGCAGACAGAGGTCAAGAGCACTTACATTGCCATTCATGGCATAAAGTGTGGATCTTATGATTTGATGACAACACCATTTTGAGAAGTGGTTTGAACATACTTGTGATCCTGGGTTGGTCCAAACTGAGAAGGGTGGAGTTTGAGTAGAAATCCACACGGGATTAATTGGAGCTGGGCGGCACATTGGCGTAGCTAGCAGAGCTGCTGCCTCATAGCTCCAGTGACACAGGTTCAATTCTGACCTTGGGTTCTGTCCGCGTGTATTTTATTGTTCCCCCCGTGACTGCATGGGTTTCCCCTGGGTCCTTAGGTTTCCTCCCACATCCTAAAGATGCGTGAGTTGGTTCCATATAAATTGCCCCTAGTGTGTGGATGAGTGGTAGAGTTTGGGGGAAGATGATGACAATGTGGGGAGAATAAAAAAATGGGATTAATGTAGGATTAATGTAGGTGGATGGTTGATGGTCAGCATGGACTAGAACAAAGAACATAGAACAGTACAACACGGAAACAGGCCCTTTGACCCACAATGTTGTGCCAAACTAATTAAGCTATTGACACCTAATCCCTTCTGCCTGCACATGGTCCATATCCCTCCATTCTCTGCATATTTATGTGCCTATCTAAGAGTCTCTTAAACTATCGTATCTGCCTCCACCACCACCCCTGGCAGTGCATTCCAGGCCCCCACCAGTCTTTGTTTAAAAAAAACTCAATGAAGTAAAGGGCCTGCTTGTGTGCTGTATCTCCCTATGATTCTATGATATTTGCTAAGGAAGGAGAAGTGGCTGTGGAAGCAAGCTTTTGTCATCATCTTATCAAAGTCTAGAAAGGAAAGAGAAACCACTCAGATTAAACAAGGCAAAAATCACAAGGATGTGCTGAGGATGGTGATGTTCTTGGAGCCTCCTCTTCCTCCTCATCCTGTTTAATTGCCCACCACCATACATGATTAGATGTAGAAATGCAGAGCTTTGATCTGATCCATTTGTTTTGCATGGAACTAGTCCTATATTGCAGCTTCATAGGCTGGCACATTGTCATTTCTAGATGTGCCTGGTGCTGCTCCAAGCATGCCCTTCTGCAGTCCTCAATGAACAATGGTCAATCCCTTGGCTTAATGTTATTGAAAGAGTGAGGAATGTGTTGGACCATGAGGTTACAGATTGTTGTTGTGTACATTTCTGCTGCTGCTGAAGGTTCATAGTGCCTTGTGGATGCCCAGTTTTGAGCTGCCAGACCTGCTCCGCTGTGTGAAATTAAGAGTGGGAATTAGCTTGAACATGGAACTCTAATTTGGCAGCACAACATCGAATTAGATTGAAGTCACTATCTGCCAGATCTATATATTTCTGGCAGATGTTCCAGGTATCTTCTCCCTTACCAACACTGTGACTGATGTAAATCACATTGCAAATGTGTCTGAGAGTATTGGTTGCCATTCTGAAGCCAAATTAACTGCAAAAGTGGTCATATAATGGGTACTTAATCTAGCCATTAAATCTGGATTAATTTTCCAGTAAGGTATCAGCAATTTCTTCATCTGTTCCTTATTTACTTTGCTGTAGCTTCAAAGTCCAATGCAACACTTCCTCCCACTGTTAGACCCTGTTCCCTGTAGCTCAGTAATAAGCCAGACAATAGAGACCCCTCCAGTGTTATTTTGAGAGCTCTAGTTCCTCCAGAATGGTGTTTCCTTCAAACCACTGATGATCTAGTAATGCTTGTTTGAAAACCCATCAATGTCACAAATATCAAAGCTCATTTGATTATCCAGTGGCCTCATTTGGTTAAGTATGAATTCTTCCACAAAATTGAATTGTTTTACGGTCAATTGTTTTTGAATCATTTGGAATAACATCTCAAGAGATTTATCTTTAGATTGGATAAGAGCAGTTGAGTCCACAAGCAAGGTCAATGTTGCAAGTTGGCAGATAAGAAAGTCTTGTTTTGTGACCTGTTGTAAGGTAATTTGGTCAAAATAAAAATCAAATTCACAAAATTGTATTCCCTTGTTTAGGGAGTACAAATACCAACTTGCCTGTAATTTTGCCCGGGGTTCATCAGAAGGGTCTTGGACGTGAAATATTAACCCTGCTTCTCTTTCCACAGATACTGCCTGACCTGTTGAGTGTTAGCAATTTCTGTTTTTATTTCAGATTTCCAGTCACTGTAGTGGGTTTGATTTTCATTTTTAGTTTGGCTCTCCCTTGTGGAAGTGTCATAGCATGTGCCACACTTACACTAAGTATTAAGAGGAGGCGGATTATGGTGGCAATCAGTATGCAACAATGACTTGGTTGCATTTCTACCGAGTATCAATGTAGCTAATACTGCTTGGTCAACTCACAAGGAGAACCCAGCCATCACAGCAGGTAACATTAGAAGCAGACACGTGACCACATTTAATGAATGTGATCAGACGTCTTCAGCAAGGATTCACAAGTCATGATGAACCAAAAATTGACTGGAATTCCAATCCCAATGTATTGTGGGGAATTCAATGTCAGTGCTGATTTTTTTAAAAGGTTGTAAACTAGACATGAAATCCTTCAGTGTTTGTTTATGGAAAGACAAGATTTGTTTCCTGCACCCCTGCTTCGTGACATTGACACTAAGTAACAAGTCAATACATAAATAAAAAGATCACTGCAGTGAGTCTAGCTCTGTCTTCAACAGACATTTGCAAGTGTGAACATTGGGGGAATTATTCATTAACAGGTTTTAGACTGCTGATAAAGTCAAACTTTTTACCATCAAAACATCCATATCAAACAAACAGGATGGAGACGGGACAAACAAAATGAAAGGTTGCATCAATCAAATTGTCACAGGAATGACACCCAGTGCAGTGGTGTGCTCCTCTTGCATGATATGGGAAGTCAGGGAGACCTCCAGTGTCCCTGATGACTACATCTGTGAGAAGTGCATCCGGCTGCAGCTCCTTACAGACCACGTTAGGGAATTGGAGCTGGAGCTGGATGACCTTCGGATTATTCGGGAGACGGAGGGGTTGATAGACAGGACTTACAGGGAGGCAGTCACACCTAAATTGCAGGAGGCAGGTAGCTGGGTGACTGTCAGGAGAGAGAAAGGGAATAGGCAGTCAGTGCAGGGTATCCCTGTGGCTGTTCACCTCAATAACAAGTATATCGTTTTAGATACTGTTGGGGGGGTGGTGGGGGGGGGGGGGAAACGACCAACCAGGGGAAAGCCATAGCGGTCAGGTCTCAGGCACTGAGTCTGGCTCTTTGGCTCAGAAGGAAAGGGTTAAGAAGAGGCAAGCATTAGTGATAGGGGTTTCATTGATTAGGGAAACAGACAGGAGGTTCTGTGGATGAGAATGAGACTCTCGGATGGTATATTGCCTCCCAGGTGCCAGGGTCAGAAACGTCTCAGATCAAGTCCATAGCATTCTTAAGGGGGAGGGTGAGCAGCCCGAGGTTGTGGTACCAATGACATAGGCAGGAAGAGTGATGAGGTCCTGCAAAGTGAATTCAGGGAGTTAGGTGCTAAGTTAAAAGACAGGACCTCCAGGGTGGTGATCTCAGGATTGCTACCTGTGCCATGTGCTAGTGAGGAAAGAAATAGGAAAATAGTGCAGTTTAACACGTGGCTAAGCAGGTGGTGCAGGAGGGAGAGCTTCAGATTTTTGGATCATTGGGCTCTCTTCCAGGGCAGGTAGGATCTGTACAAATGGGACGGTTTGCACCTGAACTGGAGGGGGACCAATATCCTTGCAGGAAGGTTTGCTAGTGCTGCTCGGTGGAGTTTAAACTAGAGTTGTAGGAGGGTGGGAACCAGAGCGGCAGGACAGCAAATGGAGAGTCTGTGGGGAAAGTAGATGTTAAGACTACAAGCAAAGATGGAAACTGAAAGGTTGAGCGTGGTGGGACTAATGTTCTGAGTTGCGTCTATATCAACGCCAGGAGTATTGTAGGTAAGGCGATGAAATTAGAGCGTGGATCTGTACGTGGAATTATGATGTTGTAGCCATTAATGAGACTTGGTTGCAGGAGGGGCAGAAGTGGCAGCTGAATGTTCTGGGGTTCTGTTGTTTTAGACATGATAGAGAGGGAAGTATTAAAGGGGGAGGGGTGGCATTACTCATCAGGGAAAATGTCACGGCAGTGCTCAGAGAGGACGTACTGGAGGGCTCGACTACCGAGGCAACTTGGGTGGAACTGAGGAATAAAAAAGGGACGACCACATTAATGGCACTATATTATAGACCTCCCAATAGTCAGCGAGATTTAGAGGAGCAAATTTGTAGAGAGATAGCAGACAGTTGCAGGAAATATAAAATTGTGATAGTAGATGATTTTAACTTTCCACATATTGACTGGGACTCCTATACTGTAAAAGGAACTGGATGGGATTGAGTTTGTCAAATGTGCTCAGGAAAGTTTCCTTAGTCAATATGTAGAGGTCCCAACTAGAGAAAATGCGATACTGGATCTCCTCTTAGGGAATGAGACAGGGCAGGTGACAGAAGTGAGTGTAGGGGAACACTTTGGATCTAGTAATCATAATTCCATTAGTTTCAACATAATTATGGAAAAGGATAGAACTGATCGCAGGGTTAAGACTCTAAAATGGAGGAAGGCCAATTTTGATGGCATCAGAAGGGATCTGGCAGGCGTGGATTGGGATAGGCTGTCTTCCGGCAAAGAGATGCTTGGTAAGTGGCAGGCCTTCAAGAGTGAAATATTGAGAGTACAGAATCTGTGTGTTCCCATTAGGATAAAAGGCAAGGCTAACAGGTTTAGGGAACCTTGGTTATCAAAGGATATTGAGGCCCTGGTAAATAAAAAGAAGGAGGTGCATATTAGGTATAGGCAATTAGCATCAAATGACATGCTTGAGGAGTATAAGAAATGCAAGAGAATAACTAAGAGAGAAATCAGGAGGGCTAAATGAGGACATGAGGTTGCTCTGCCAGACAAGGTGAAAGAGAATCCAAAGGCTTTCTAAAGCTATATTAAGAGTAAAAGGGTAGCAAGGGACAAAATTGGTCCTTTTGAAGATCAGCATGGTCATCTATGTGTGGAGCAGAAAGAGATGGGGTGAGATTTTAAATGGATTTTTTTGCATCTGTGTTTACTTGGGAGACAGACACAGAGTCTATAGAACTGAGGAAAAAGAATAGTGAGGTCATGGACTGTATCCGGATTACAGAAGAGGAGGTGCTTGCTGTCTTGAGGTGAATTAGGGTGGATAAATCCTCAGGGCCTGATGAGGTGTCCTCTCGGACCTTGTGGGAGGTGAGTGCAAAAATTGCAGGGGGCCCTGGCAGAGATACTTAAAACATTCTTCGCCATGGGCGAGGTACCGGAGGGCTGGAGGATAGCTAATGTTGTTCCATTGTTTAAGAAAGTCTCTAAGAATAAGTTGGGAAATTATAGGCTGGTGAGCCTGATGTCAGTCATGGGTAAGTTATTAGAAAGTATTCTGAGGGACAGGATATATAAGTATTTGGATAGACAGGGCCTGATTAGGGATAGTCAACATGGCTTTGTGCGTGGTATGTCATGTCTAACCAATCTAATAGAGTTTTTCGAGGAGGTTACCAGGATGGTTGATGAAGGGAAGGTGGTGGACATGGCTTACATGGACTTTAGAAGGCCTTTGTCAAAGTCCTGCATGGGAGGCTGCTCCAGAAGGCTAAGTCGCTTGGTATTCAGGGTGAAGTAGTCAATTGGATTCAACGTTGGCTTAGTGGGAGAAGCCAGAGAGCGGTAGTAGATGGTTGTCTCTTTGATTGGAGGTCTGTAACTAGTGGTGTGTCGCAGGGATTGGTGCTGGGTCTGTTGTCGTTTATCATCTATATCAATGTTTTAGATGATAATGTGGTAAACTGGATCAGCAAATTTGTGGATGACACCAAGATTGGGGGCATAGTGGACAGCAAGGAAGGCTATCAAAGCTTGCAGGGTGATCTGGACCAGCTGGGAAAATGGGCTGGAAAATGGCAAATGGAATTTGATGCAGACAAGTGTGAGGTGATGCACTTTGGGAAGACAAACCAGGGTAAAACTTACACAGTGAATGGTAGGGCACTGAGGTGTGCGGTAGAACAAAGGGACATTGTGGTAGAATACAGATCATAATTCCTTACAAGTGGCATCGCAGGTAGATAGGATTGTAAAGAGATCCTTTGGCACATTGGCCTTCATAAATCAGGACATTGAGTACAGGAGTTGGGATGTTATGTTGAAGTTGTGTAAAACATTGCTGAGGCCAAATTTAGAGTGTTGTGTGTAGTTCTGGTCACCTACCTACAGGAAAGGTATTAATAAGCTTGAAAGAGTGCGGAGAAAATATACGCAGATGTTGCTGGGACTTGAGTTAGAGGGATAGGTTGAATAGGTTAGGACTTTATTCCCTGCAGCGCAGGAGAATGAGGGGAGATCTTGTAGAAGTATACAAAGTTATGAGGGGTATAGATAGGGCGTATGCATGCAGGATTTTTCCCCTCAGGTTGGGTGAGACTAGAAGTGGAGGTCGTAGGTTTAGGGTGAAAGGTGAAATATTTAAGGGGAATCTGAGGGGGAACTACTTCACTCAGAGGGTGGTGCAAGTGTGGAATGAGCTGCCAGCGGAAGTGGTGGATGTGGGTTCAATTGTAACATTTAAAAGAAGTTTGGATTGGTACGTGAATGAAAGAGGTATAGAGGGCTATGGTCTGGGTGCAGGTAGATGGGACTAGGCAGAAAACCAGGCTGGCATGGACTAGATGGGCCAAAGGGCCTGTTTCTGTGCTGTAGTGCTCTATGATTCTATGACTCTATGACTCTTGGATTATTAGTAAAGAGGGACAGAGAGAGAGGGGGCAACTTACAAGGAGCCAATGACAGAACATCCTGAGTAGTCATCTTCATGAGTTAAGTCTAAAATCATCCAGAGTTAAAGGTTGGTTTGCTATGCATCTGAGAGTGAGAGTGAGAGATCAGGAGTTAAAGTTAAGAGTTAAAGCAGTGTAAGGTATAGAATACAGAAGTCATATTAGAGTACAATAGTCTTATTATGTCTTATATAATGTCTTATATCTTACCTTTAGAAATTTCATGCAACATCTTATGTCTTTTGTAGTGTTAACATTTATTTTATTTCTGGTCTTAATTTAAAAGAGTTCTGAGTTTTGCTGCTCTGTGAGCTTTAACTGGCATTCCCACCCAGACAGGTTCAGGTTGAACTCACAGAATGGCTGTAGAAGGAGCTACCAACAAAAGATAAGAAATTCATTGCAAGTTTGTTAATGTTTGATTTTAAGAAGTGTTGGCTGAGGCAGTGACTTGCTTAGTCTTTGGGTGACTCTTAGTAACTTTAGAAGATTACAGGCGGACTGGGTATTCTACATCCCAGTGGTAAGAACACTGAATTTTCCAATCTCAGGTAATCCTTCCCTCCTGTGCTCCTTTCCCTCTCTCCCTCCAATCCACAACCAGTCCTCTCATTTTTGTTCCCCTTCTCATACCCCCCCCTCCAGTCCCTATTACCCATGTTTGTCTCCCTCCTCCTCCTAGCTCCGTCCACCTGCTACCTACATGCTTCACTCATCATATCTCCTCCCCCATCTGGTTCTATCCTGCCCTTCATCTCTCCTTTAGTTGTTCCCATTATCACCTTTATTGGTTATCAGATTCCAGCACGTGCAGCCTTGGTGTTCCTGCTTACCACCCTCCAGCCTCTTGTCTCCACTTTCACTTTTACTCTCCTCTCCCCTCCACTTGGCTCTACCTACCTCTAATTTTTTCTTTGTTTGCTTCCACCTATCATCCACCCGCCTGTCTCCCAACTCTACTCGTCCCCCACCTAGCTCCTTCTGCCCATCGTCCTTCTCCCCTCCTCGGTCCATCTATCTCCGATCAGTCCCTGACTCACCCCTCCACTCCTCCTCTTTATACCGGCTATCTGCCCTCTCCACTCTCAGTCCTGATGCAGGTTCTCGACCTGAAACTTCGACAATTCCTCTTCCCCCCCCCCCCACCACGAATGCTGCTCGACCCACTGAGTTCCTTCAGCAGTTTGTTTTTTTTATATTGGTAAATGTATTGAAATATGTCTGAGCAGTCTGCTCCCACTGACAAGTAACTGAAGTGTTTGAAAGGCATGAGGTGTAGCTATGAGACTGAAGGTAGTGGTAAGTGTGTGAGAGTCTTATGAATGTTTTGAAGGAATTCCAATAGCAATTGTTGGTTGGTGAGTGAAGGAGTTGTGAAGCATGGAGGAATGTGTGGGGTAGTGGCATGGTGGTTGGGAAATGGGATTTATTGATGGGATACCTAACCTCCCAGTTCCTGCCAGTATTTTTTTGATAATGGACATGGAGAACCTGTGGGCCTCCAGCCTCATTCCCATCTCTTCTTCTCAGGTGTGCAGAAAGGCATCTAAAAACCGGGATCTCTATTCTTACCACTCCTGTGCCTTGTGTTCCTTAGAGAGCCAGAAATGGTGGAATGATTTCCACCATGGGCCTGAGGCAATGTGAACTTGCTCGATAAGTGGTACAGTCATGTCTTCAATCAACGGTGGCTAGCTTCAGCCTGTGCTAGTGACTCCAGAAAGTGCACCCCAATAATAAGCAGTGATGTGAAGAATGGTTAGGACTGACTGGACAGTATTAATGATAATGAGGTGCTAACATGAATCTTATATACAACTCACTCCGGGTCAAAATATGCAGGTTATGAATCCAAGAAGCCAGTTTGCTTCTCAGCTTGTCCGACACCTTCAAGTACTTGTCTATATACCCCCGTTGTCTCAGTTTCCATACCCACATTAAAATTGCACCATTTACTTCATTTAGAAGATTTCTGAATTCAGTGATAGTCATGTTGATTGCATCCTATGGTTTTATACAGGCGTACAAGGATCTGTTGTTGTTTCTATTAGTTTTAAAGGGACTTTGATTACTGTATGGATTGATGGCATATTCATCTCCTTCTGTCAACATTCTGGTCATAGCAACAAATATCAATGCCTGAGGAAACTCTAATTCAACTTGAAACTGAAACATGAGCAGATTTCTTAAATGTTTTAAAGCATGGACTGGAAAATTCTTGCAGGAATGGGAAATGAGAACAAGGGTGAAATGTCTGACTGAATAATATCACAGAGGGGTATTCTTCCAACTTTGTGGTTCACTTTTGGTGGTTTGACAAGAGCTTTAGTGTACCCAAAAATGCCCTGGATTGGAATGTATTAGCTGAGAGAAAAGGTTGTTCAAATTTGGATTGTTTATTCTAGAGCGTTGGAGGTTGAGGGGCGACCTGGTAGAAGTATATAAAATAGATAGGGTAGACAGAGTCTTTTTCCTAGGATGGAAAGGTCAGATACTAGAAAGTGTAGGTTTAAGGTGAGTGGGGCAAAGTTTAAACGTGATGTGTGAGGCAAGTCTTTTACACAAAGAGTGGTAGGTGCCTGAAATGTTCTACCAGGGGAAATGGCGGAAGCAGATACAATAACAATGTTTAAGAGGCATCTAGATAGACTCATGAACAGGCAGATGGGGTTGGTTTGGATTGGCATCATGGTTGACACAGACATGGTAGGCCGAAGGGCCTGTTCCTGTTCTGTCTTCTATGCTCTGAAGAAGAAGGAAGGAAATAACTTAAATAGCCCCTTTCCCCTTTCTGGGCATGTGGTCCATAAATATCTGACTGTGATATCAAGAAATACCCACCCTCATCCCCATTTCCAACCTACCAGCAGTCACATACCTTAGTCTGTTGTTCACTGCTATTGTGACTATCTGGCCTTCATGAAAAATAGGAAGCCAACTAAACCATACGTTATAAGCTAAACATACAAATGAAAACAAGCCAAGTTGTACAGAAGTATTCAATAACCACCTTTTTACTTTCCCTTAGTGATTGTCTTCCAATTGTCTGTCTCTATCCCAGTGTGCCTTTGCACTATACCCCAGTATCTCCAACAGGTCTGGTGAACAAATGCTCATTTTAACAAAGTGAGACTAAAGATGGAGGATGATATCGACCTAAAGGCCAAGCATCAGACTGTACTTACTTAGCAAGATCTGTAAATATCTTGGCTGGCTTACTTATAGTATAACTATATTGGCAGTATGTAATCTGGAATGCTTTCATCTGAGCGAGAACAACAGGTTCAGTCTCCTCCAAGCCACTGTCACTTCCCTGGAGTAGCACTTCAGCAATCCTCAGAACAGATTGCTGTGCTGCTGTGATGTCCTGCAAACTTCAGCGAACACTGGTCCAGACCATGGCATCAGCAGACAGAGCTTGCTTGACACCAGCATGAGCTTCCTCTGCAGTATCTGGAATTGGTTTTCTTCAGTTTCAGCTGCAATATAACTTGGAGTTCCCTCCTTCCCCCATGAACTTGTGCTGGAAAGGATGGGCCTCAAGCTCTGTACAAAGCCTTGGGCCAGTCTGGTGCTGGGGTTCTCCATATTCCTTAGCATTGCAGGCAGGCTTTTTGGTAGGTATGCCAGTATTGATTCAGGGAATGAGGTGAACTCATCTCTCCTTGAGTACACAGCCTTGGTAACCTGCCTTAACAATGGTGTGTTCAGAATTGGGAGATGAGACGTTCTGCACAAGTCTGGAATGAGCTGGAGACATAGAAGCTCAGTGATGTACTAACCTTAACCATTATTAGCAAGTTAGTCATCTCCTAGCAGTGGCCATAGGTCTGAATGCTGTACTGGACAGATAGGTGTTAACAACTGACTTGGAGAAATAAAGTACATTCAATCATTGCTCCTCCAACACATTAATTCAAAAATGCTGTGTAATGATTCTGTTTGCAAGGTAGTAGAATGCTGTGAAATTGGTCTGTAAATACTGGTCTTATCACATGTTTTTAGAGTTCTCCCACTATCAGTAAATTGAGTAATGCGGTGGCGCTGGCAACAAGCACACAGGTGGGAACAGTGCAGGGAGGGCAGTTGATGATGTCAGTCATAATACAGCACCTGTCATGCCAAATGCCCTCTGTGAACCATGCATGGAAGCCTGCCCTCAGCAGCAGGAAGACCCAAACACTACACCCCATGGACGTTGAAAAGGATCCTCAATGAATTGTGAGGGAGTTAGGAATTGAGTCAGGGTTGAATGTGTTGTGAAGGTGGTGCAGTGCTATTTGGAGAAGTCGTGAGAAGCTGGACTAATTACATAAGTGCGACAGAGTTAGGAGGGCATAGATAGCCACACTTCTCAGCATTCAACAGGAAAAGGCAGAGGAAGAGAATGTCTGTTATACATAAGCAGGCAGAGGGGAAGAATGGCTCAGGCCGGGAGGACCTTCCTTGCCATCAGCTGTGCACACCCCTGTACGGCGAAGTTGCCAGGGAAGAAGCAAACTATGTGTTGAGTATTATAAGATACTGATTGGATTTGCTATCGATTTGAACTCAAAATCAATTATATAGTACATAAAAAAAAGTATTGCACTATTGATTTTTCAGGGCAATTGCTTTGGTTGCAGGGTTTGATGTAACCAAACAACCATGTGCTATTCTGTTGTTTCAGAAATGATAGAAAATGGTTTTGCCAGTACCGACATCAGGGCTCGTCTCCTATCTCTTCAAGGTTAATCAGTTTAGTCCTTTCCATTAAGGTCCAGTTGGAGATTGTCATTGCAGGACAGCACATCAATATCACTCTAATCCTTTCACATCAGTGTCTCAGTTAAGCATTCTGCTGAGCTACTGCTAGCTTTCAAATGTTTTTTTTTATCAATAAATGAAGTATATTAGAATGACCAGGGGAGATGTGGCCCCATTAATGACAACTCCAGTTGATAATGCAGGAGGTAGCAAGGTTATGGATGATTTATTTGATGAGGGAGAGGGCAAACTACTTCTGAAGGAAATGAGAAATAAATTATGGGAGGAAACTTACTATATTGAACATTAGTAGAAGGAAATGGGGCTTAGGACAGTGGCACTACTGGGATGTGTTCCAGCATAATTAATTAATAACTTGGATAAAATACAGGAAGGGTGATCTTCTCTGGATATTTTAAGTACTTAGGAGCCTCTGAGATGACTCAGCTGGGGTTGGGCCCAAAACATTGGTTTAGCTGGTGTTTAGGATGATACATTTCCCTCGTGATTGGAGCAGAGACTGTGCTTGAAACAAGATGCCCAAGAGCTTCATTAATCAACTGATTTCCATTTAAATTGCCTACTAGTTCTTCTTAATGACACTGCAAAATAATTTGACGGCTTAAACTGATGCCGAGGAGAATGTGTGCTTATCCATGAGGTACTTACCTGGAATCTCTTTGATCTGGAGAAGGAGGGGCTGGGATTGCAATTCCTGTGCCTGTTTTCAGCATCAATCAAATTTAGTTGGCAATTGGGAGAAAGTGGATTCCAGTAAGCACCTAGAGAAACAAAGGACTGCAGATGCTGGAATCTAGATAGAAAAACGACAACTTGCTGGAGGAACTCAGCAGGCCAGGCAGCATCCATGGAGAAAAAAAGTGTTTTGGGTCAGGATCCTTCTTCATGACTGTAGATAGGAAAAGGGGAAACCCAATATATAGGGGGGAAAACCAGAGCAGTGATAGGTGGACATGGTAGATCTGCTCTCTCTTCCTCCCCAGCACCTGCCTATCACTATCTCTTACCTGCATCTACCTATCACCACCTTGTACTCACCCCACCTCCCCTCTTTTGTCCACCTATCACTGCTCTGTTTTCCCTCCTATATATTGGGCTTCTCCTTTTCCTACCTTCAAGTCCTGACCTAAAATGTTGACCGTCTGCTTATCTCCACAGGTGCTGCCTGGCCCGCTGAGTTCCTGCAGCATCTTGTTGTTTATTTATCAGGTGAGCAATTAACCTGAACCTGTTTGACTCAGATCAAAAGGTCATAAACCCTTGGTGCTCCTGCCTCTTTATCACAATTTCATTATTCAAGAACAATAATTGTGATGCCTATTGCTTGCTGTGCACTATTGGGGGGCCTAATCTCATGACTGTCCAGCATCTAGAGCTGATTAAAATGTGCTTGCATCTCTTAAAGGTGACAAGTTCCTGAAGCTGGTGGTGGAAGTCATCCCTTGGGGTTTGACACTTGAGGGAGACAAGGGATGAGAGTTTTCAGATATGGCTCTGGAGCCGTTAGTGGATGAACTGAAGAGAAAAGAAGAAGGGTCCACAATAAGCAACTGTATCACTCACCTCCCACACCGCTCCCAAGTTGCATACACCAGACATGTCCCAACTGTCTCTAGCAATCAGAATGTCTACCTAACCTTCCTACACCCCACACATACCATTACATTGATACACACACCCACAATGCATAGCTTTCACATACTATCAGATATTCTACAGTAGCAAGCACATGTTGCGATACACTATCAGTTTTACAACTCATACGCTGAATAACCAAGAGCACATTGGTAGGATGGGAAGGGGTGATTGACTCTGTATTAATGGATTCATTAGCATGGAGGAGAGAATGCTGGTAATTATTCACGCAGTAATTATTAATAGGTGGCAACCTCTTGTTGCTACTGAGTCCATGTCAACAGAAAGAAAAGATTCTTCAAGATACCAGTATGCCCATTGCTTCTGAAATCTAGTACTCCCATAATCTTGCAATCTCTTCTGACATATGAGCTGCAGCTGGTGTAAGACTCTCTCTCTTACTACTTCCCATCCCTTCACCATGACCCTATCCTGGTGCCTTCAAACTTTCAGACAGACAAGAACTTGACAGATATCTGGAATAGTCAGATAGTCCTAAGAGGAATGATTGGACAGGCTAGGGTTTTTTTCAGCTGTTGAAGAGTGAGAGGCAATCTGATTGAAATATAGAAAATGTTGAAGGGTCTTGTCAGGCTGGATGTGGAGAGCATGTTTCCTCTTGTGGGAGATTCCAGAAGTACTATTCACTATTTAAAAATAAGAGGATGCCCATTTAAGACAGCAATGAGGTGAAATTGTTTCTGTCAGAGGGAATTGTAATTTGAATAGTTTACTATTATCACATGTTTACATTGTCACAGGGACAGTGAAAAGTTTGTCTTGCATACTGTTAATACAGATTTTTTCATCACATTAGTGCATCACAGAAAAAAACAATAACACAATACAGAATAAAGTGTTACAGTTACAGAGAAAATGCAGTGCAGGCAGATGATAAGATGCAAGGCCATAACGAGGTAGATTGTGAGGTCAAGAGTCTACCTTATCATACTAGGGGACCATTCAATAGTCTTATAACAGCAGGATAGAAGCTAACCTTGAGCCTGATGGTATGCACTTTCAGACTGCTTGATGGGAGGGGGTAGAAGAGAGAACGTCCGGGGTGAGTGGGGTCTTTGATTATGCTGGCTGCTTTACCAAGGCAGCAAGCTATGAGGACGGAGTCCATAGAAGGGAGGCTGGTTTCTGTGATGTGCTGAGCTGTGTCCACAACTCTCTGCAGTTTCTTGCAGTCACAGACAGCGCAGCTGCCATACCAAGCCATGAAGCATCCCGATAGGATGTTTTCTGTGATGCATTGATAAAAATTGGTGAGGGTCAAAGGGGACATGCCAAATTTCTTTAGCTCCTGAAGAAGTAGAGGTGCTGATGAGCTTTCTTGGCCATGGCGTCTACATAGTTGGACCAGGACAGGCTATTAGTGATGTTCACTCCTTGGAACTTGAAGCTCTCAACCCTCTTGACCTCAGTGCCATTGGTGTAAACAGGAGTGAGTACACTGCCCCCTTCCTGTAATTAATGACCAGCTCTTTTGTTTTGCTGATATTGAGGGAAAGATTGTTGTCATGACACCTTGCCACTAGGCTCTCTATCTCTTTCCTATACTCCGCCTTATTGTTAAAACATAGAACATAGAACAGTGCAGCACAGGAACAGGCCTTTCAGCCCATGATGTTGTGCCGAACTAATTAAATTAGTAATCAAATGCCCAACTAAACTAATCACCTCTGCCTGTTCAATGTCCGTATTCTTCTATTTCCTGCACATTCATGTGTCTATCTAAGAGCCCCTTGAACGCCTCTATCGCATTTGCCTCCACCACCACCCCTGGCAGTGCATTCCAGGTACCCACTACTCTCTGTGTAAAAAAAACTTGTCCCTCACATCTCCTCTGAATTTACCCTCTCTCACCTTAAATGCATGCTCTCTGGTGTTAGACATTTCAACTCTGGGAAAAAGATACCAGCTGTTTATCTATGCCTCTCATAATCTTATGAACCTCTATCAAATCTCCCCTCAGCCTCTGCCACTCCAGAGAAAACAACACAAGTTTGTCCAACCTATCCTTATCGCACATGCCATCTAATCCAGGCAGCATCCTGGTAAACCTCTTCTGCACCTTCTCCAAAACCTCCACATCCTTCCTGTAATGGGCCGACCAAAACTGAATGCAATACTCCAGATGGGGCCTAACTAGAGTTTTATAAAGCTGCAACGTAACTTCCTGTCTCTTGAACTCAGTTCTTCGACTAATAAATGCAAGTATGCCATACGCCTTCTTTACCACCCTACCAACCTGTGTAACTGTTTTCAGAGAGCTATGCAATTGAGCCCCAAGATCCCTCTGCACATCAACACCGTTAAGGGTCTTAACAGTGTACTGTCCCTTTACATTTGATCTCCATAAGTGCAACACTTCATATTTGGCTGGGTTAAACTCCATCTCCCATTTCTCTGCCCATATACGCAACTGATCTATATTTGAGATTTGGCCCACTATGGTGGTATCATCTGCAAACTTGTAGATGGAGTTACAGCAGAATCTGGCCATGCAGTGGTGAGTGTATAAGGAATAGAGTAGGGGGCTGAGGACGCAGACTTGTGGGGCACCAGTGTTGAGGATAATTGTGGCAGAGGTGTTGCTGCCTATCTTTACTGATTCAGTCTGTTGGTCAGGAAATCAAAAAATCACGGAGATGGTGTCTGCCATGGACCTGTTTCAGCAGTAGGCAAATTGCAGTGGGTCGAGGTTGTCCGGGAGGCTGGAGTTAATGCGTGCCATGACCAGCCTCTCGAAGCACTTCATGATGGTAGATGTTAGAGCCACTGGGCGGTGGTCATTAAGGCACATTATTTGTCTTAGGTATCGGGATGACAGTGGTCTTCTTAAAGCAGGTGGGGACCTCAGACTGAAGCAGGGAGAGGTTAAAAATGTCTGCAAATACCCCCACCAGCTGATCTGCACAGGATCCAAGGACACGGCCAGGGACACCATCCGGGCCAGATGCTTTCCGCAGGTTCTCCCTCCTGAAGACATCTGACATCTGCAGTGGCGACTGTGGGTACAGGTGCATTGAAGACTGTCGGGGTGAGTGGTGACATTCCCTTCTGTTCAAAATGTACATAGAATGCATTGAGCTCAAGGGATGCGCTGCTGTCGGCGATGCTGCCCGCCTTCATTTTGTAGCCCGTTATAGCATGTAAGCCCTGCCACAACTGACGGCTGGTCTGGGACTCAATTTTGGGCTGGTATTGACTCTTGGCATCCCTGATAGCTTTACGGAGGGCATATATTGATTTCTTGTGTAGGTCAAAGTTACCCGATTTGAACACCGCCGTCCTCGACTTCAGTAGGGAGTGGATCTCCCGGTTCATCTGTGGTTTTCAGTTTGGGAACACCCAGACTGACCTCTTTGGTATACAGTCCTCAACACACTTGCTGATAGAGTCTATGACAGTAGTGGCGTACTCATCTAGGCTGGCTGCTGAGTCTTTGAACATGAACTAGTCTACCGACTCAAAGCAGTTATGTAGAAGCTCATCTATTTTCTCAGACCGGCAGTGTACGACTTTCTATACTGGATGCTCACGTTTCAGCTTCTGTTTGTACGCAGAGAGAAGGAGTACAGTCTGGTGGTCTGATTTACCAAATTGTGGGTGGGCGGCGGATCAGTAGGCATCCTTGGTGGGCAGGAAGATACTTGATAAGGCATGGGGTGAGAGGATACTGGGCGTGGGGGGGGCGCTGGTGTTGGTACAGAATGGGGAGTTGAGGTTTTAATCAGATCAGCCATTGAATGGTGGAGCAGGCTTTAGAACCTGAGTACCTCCTCTGCTCTAACTTTTATATTTATATGGACTCCATCCTGCCCAGACAGTGCTTGTTGAGCAGGAAGACAGTGATGAAAAAGATACCCTGCTTATCAATCTGATCTTTGTTGCTACCGTCTCAGATAAGGCATTTCGCTTACTACAGCAGATGGGTTAGATGTGGGATCTGCATGTGGTGAATCATGAAGCACAAGCAGCAGCAGACAGGGTAGGGGGAACGTGTAGCCCAGGCTTTAGCTCCCAGTGGTCAAGGTCATATGCAGTCTGCTCCGCTGGACTTGGATGATGAACTCCGTGGGACAGCTGGGCGTGCACAACAGGATATTGAGGGCTTATTCTGAAAGCCTGTGTGAAATGTCAAGGAGCATGGGGAATTCATGTTTAAGGGGAGCATGGAGTCCATCCTTTCCAAAGAGGAAGTGGTGTCAGTTCTGTTTCAACACCTGGAGACCCAACCATCATAAGGTGCCTGATTAAAATCTCAGCTTTCATTGTGATAGAAGCTAATGTCAGTGAATGTCTGCATCTACAAACATAGGAACACATCAAACAGAAGCAGGAGTGGGTCATTTAGCCCCCTATATCTGTCTTCTCTCCAATTCAGTAAAGTCACTGCTGATCTTTTACTCCAGTGCTGCTTTCCTGCACTAACCCCTATCCCTTGATTCCTGTAATATCCAAAAGTCTATCAATCTCTGTCTTGAATGTACACTATAACTGACCTGCACAGCGCTCTTGGAGAGAATGTCAAGATTCATTACCCTATGGGTGAAAACTTCTTCCTAATTTTTGTTTTCTGTTTACTAATCAATCTTCAATCCACACTTGTACGTTACTCACAATACTATGTGTTTTACTGCCCTTCCATTGGGCAGAAGACAGAAAAGCTTGAAAACACGCACCACCAGGCTCAAGGACTGCCTCTATCCCACTAAGACTCTTGAATACAGCTTTTGCACAATAAAGATGAACTTCTGATCTCTCAGTCTACCTCCTCGTGGCCCTTGCACCTGATTGTCTGCCGACGCAGCACTTTCTCTGTAACTGTAGCACTATATTCTGTATTCTGTCGCTACTTTTCCCTTTGTACTACCTCAATGTACTTCTGTTTTGGAATGATCTATATGGATGGCATGCAAAACAACATTTTTCACTCTATCTCGGTATATGTGGCAATAAATAAACCAATTACAATCCCATGAATTTTCGTTTTTTAACATGTGGCACCATCTAGTATGTGGCACCATCTAGTATGTGGCATCCAAGTGAGATCTGTGGCAGCTAGTGAGAGAACAAACCTATTTGACATCATCCTGACCAATCTACCTGCGGCAGATGCATCTGTTAATGCCAGGAGTGGCCACCGCATGATCCCTTT
This sequence comes from Pristis pectinata, assembly GCF_009764475.1. Lineage (NCBI taxonomy): Eukaryota > Metazoa > Chordata > Chondrichthyes > Rhinopristiformes > Pristidae > Pristis > Pristis pectinata. The sequence continues at coordinate 34,273,591 of NC_067412.1, read as the reverse complement.
AGAGATGAATTCCTGCCTTTACAATGAAGACAGTCACCATCAAGTCAAGCAGTACTATCATTTTGCTAACTGAGACAGACTGAGAACAGGTCTGGTAGCTCAAATCTGTGCACCCAATCTGTTGCTATGGATCATAGCAGCAGATAAAATGTTCACCAACACAATCTGTGACCTTGTGGCATGGTATTACTTTATCATACTATTACAATGGGGATCAACCCTGGCTCAGTGAGGAGTGCAGAAGGGCACAGAGGGAGTGGCATCAGGTGTACCTAATAATGAGGTGCCTACTTGGTAAAGCTGCAACACGGGAATGCATGTGTGCTAACCAACAACAAAAAAATACATAACAGGCAGGGCTAAGTGATCCTACAACCAATGGGTCAGAAAGTTTCACAGTCAGTCTGTGTCTAGTAGTAAGTGCTGGTTGACAATGAACCACCAAAAGGGAGAGATAGCTCCATGAACATGCCCATCTCGATAACAGTGGGATGAACACTGAACTTTCTCACCAGGTAACTGGCTCTCTCATTGTTTCCCATTATCATGCTGATGTCCCTTTCTTGCATTGTTTCTTTAAAATGCTCCCCTGCTTTAAGAATACTATCATCTTGGTACTTAAGAAAATCAAGGTAACATGCCTTAATGACTACCGCCTGGTGGCTCTGACACTCACCGTCATGAAGTGCTTTGAGAGGCTGGTCATGGCACACATTAATTCCAGCCTCCCGGAAAACCTTGACCCACTGCAATTCGCCTATTGCCGAAACAGATCTACGGTGAACTCAATCTCCTTGGCCCTACACTCATCTCTGGAGCATCTGGACATAAAGACACCTATGTTAGACTATTGTTTATTGACTACAGCTCCACCTTCAATACTATCACTCCAAGCAAACTCATCACCAAACTCCAAGACCTGGGACTCAGCACCTCCCTCTGCAACTGGATCCATGACTTTCTGACCAACCGACCGCAATCAGTAAGGATAGGCAGCAACACCTCCAGCACGGTTATTCTCGGCACTGGTGCCCCACAAGGTTGCATCCTCAGCCCCCTACTTTGCTGCCTATACACTCATGACTGTGTGGCCAGAATCTGCTGTAACTACATCCACAAATTTGCAGATGATACCACCATAATGGGCTGTATCTCAAGTAACAATGAGTCAGAGTACAGGAAGGAGATAGAGAGCTTAGTGACATGGTGTCATAACAACAACCTTTGCCTCCGTGCCAGCAAAACAAAAGAGCGGGTCATTGACTTCAGGAAGGTGGTAGTGCACATGCATCTGTCTACATCAATGGTGCTGAGGTTGAGAGAGTTGAGAGCTTCAAGTTCCTAGGAGTGAACATCACCAATAGCCTGTCCTGGTCTAACCACATAGACACCACGGCCAAGAAAGCTCATCAGCATCTCTGCTTCCAGAGGAGACTAAAGAAATTTGACATGTCCCCTTTGACCCTCACCAATTTTTATCGATGCACCATAGAAAGCATCCTATCTGGATGCATCATGGCTTGGTATGGCAGCTGCACTGTCTGTGACTGCAAGAAACTGCAGAGAGTTGTGGACACAGCTCAGCACATCACAGAAACCAGCCTCCCCTCCATGGCCCCTGTCTATACTTCTCGCTGCCAAGGTAAAGCAGCCAGCGTAATCAAAGACCCCATCCACCCTGGACATTCTCTCTTCTCCCCGCTCCCATCAGGCAGAAGATACAAAAGCTTGAAAGCACATACCACCAGGCTCAAGGACAGCTTCTATCCCACTGTTATAAGACTATTGAACAGTTCCCTAGTACGATAAGATGGACTCTTGACCTCACAGTCTACCTCGTTATGGCCTTGCACCTTATTGTCTACCTGCATGGCACTTTCTCTGTAGCTGTGACACTTTACTCTGCATTCTGTATTGTTTTCCCTTGTACTACCTCAATGCACTGTGTAATGGATTGATCTGTATGAACGGCATGCAAGACAAGTTTTTCACTGTACCTTGGTACATGTGACAATAATAAACCAATTCCAATTCCAATTCCAATTCCAATTCCAATCCTTAACGGTCATTACTCATACTCCTTATTGGATGAAGGGTCTTAACCTGAAATTTCAACTGTCCATTTCCGTCCACAGATGCTGCCGGACCCACTGAGTTCCTCCAGCATCTTGTTCGTTGCTCCAGATTCCAGCATCTACAATCTCTTCAGTCTCCTTATCACCTGATCTGTCTTAACCTATCTCCATATTATCTTTTGTCTAATACCTCACTCCTCCCCCCAGCTCTGCTTTGAAAACTGACACCCCTCCACTCTCTCCCCAGTTCTTAGGAAGGATTCCCGACCCAAAAGGTTAACTAGTTTCTACCTGACTGGCCGTGTTCTTCCAACATTTCTGTTTTTTTTCCAACACCTGCAGTTTTATTTGTTTTAAATTACAGTGGGGCCCAGTGTGTGAGTGATAAAGTCAAGGCTGATGTATATGCAACCATTTCAAGCCAGAAATGCAGAATGGATGATTCACCTCTGCTTCTTTCTGAGATCCCTACCATTACAGAAGCCAGAATTCAGCCAATGTAATTCACTCTGTTTGGTATCAAGGAACAGCTGAGAGCACTGGATACAGCATAGATTATGGGATCAGTCAACATCCCACCTGTCATACTAAGGACCAGTGTTCCAGAAGTAGCCGTGCTGCTAGCCATGTTGTTCCTGTACAGCTATAATACTGGCATCTATCCAACTGTGTGGAAAATTGCCAGGCTTGTGCTGTTCACTGAAAGCTTGACAAACTCCATCTATCTAATCAATTCCCAATAAGCCTATTCTTCACCATGAGCAAAGAGAGGGAGGGTGTCATTGACATTTGGTTGAAGGCTTCTGGGGTAAGTAACTCATCTCCTGATACCCCAAAGACTTCCTAGCATCTACAATGCACAAGAGGAAATAATCTCCCCACGTGCCTGGATAAGTGTAACTCCAACAATAGACGTAAATCTCAACACCTTTCGGGACATAGCAGCCCATTTGATTGGATACCCATTCATCACCTTAAGCATTCATGCCCTTCACCTTTGTAAACCATGTTTGCAGAGTTACAGTTCTTTCCTTGGACAACAAGAAGCCTTAAACGGATCCCCATTGTCCTTCTCCTCAGGTTTGCACTAAATACTATTGAGCATTGCCACTTCCACTCCTTATCTTATGACTTTACTGTTTGTATAGTATCTCAACAGGTCTCTTCTGTACTTTCCCAATCTACCATAGCCAAAGCACACCACATACCTTCCAAGATTGCTTTCTTTATATTTAAGATCCTAGGTTCAGATTGAACGAAATTAATTCCAATTTTAACATAAAATTCTATCATATTATTATTTTCCAAAGGCTGCTAAACAAAGAGATTATTAATTAACCCATTGCACATTGCTCATTGCTATTCTGGACAATCTATGCACCCAATCTGCCCAGGGAGAAGGAGATAAACATGTTTGTCCTTCGGTTATGAACTTCCGTAATCTCTGGAATGCTGGAAATTGGGATATGTGAGTTAGGTTTCCAGAAATAACCTGCATTGAAATTCAATATGATTGTAACATGGTTCTGGCTTTAGTCCTGGGTCCAGGGTGAGGTGCCAAATATATGCAGTCGCAGTTCACGTTCAAAGCTAATAGCTGACAGCCATGGTGCTATAAAAGTCCAATTTCATGGCCAATAACTTTTATTTTGCTCATGATGTTTTCTCATTCTTCCAATCTTCTTGTAATCTTACTGTCTTATACTGGATGACATTACATTAAATATTCAGGGAACAAAGTTATGTTTGAGTTTACAGTGAGGGCGTTTTGGGTGACATCAAAGAGATCTCCACAGAAACCTTAGGGAGAGTATTAAAATTTAGATGAAAGGTCACTGAACTAAAAAAGTTGACCCAAGCTGGAGAACAGGTTTGACAAGAAAAATGTGGAAGCCTCAACATGTTAAGGAGTTCAATTCTGGAACATGTCTTTTTTTAAAACCAGATTTCTGCCCAGAAGACAGGTGGTTTAACATGTGTTCCAGTCAGGGAGAGAGCACAGGGAACATTGGAAGATGCTGGAGCAACAGAAGTTGCCAAGAAACCTGGTGCTATGTTAGTGGGAGCATGGGAAGGGTAGGGAGGGGTAGGCAGTGACAATGGTGGACAGATACCTCAGGCAGATGGAGAGGTGCAAGTGGACTCAGCCATTCGCCCGAATGTTCCTAAGAGTGAACATTATCATTGAGGCCCTTGGGGAGGACACAGAATAAAGAACTGTTCAGACTTGTGAGAAGAAGAAGGCAATATTGTTGGTTGATATGGTGCTTGAGATATGTGAAACGTTGGGGATTCTACCATCGATGAACTATAGACTACATCTCGTATGAGAACACAATAAACATCCTAATCGGATGTTGTCGGAGGTTTTTTAAGAGCTGCAAGTTTGGCCTATGCAGGCAAGGTCCAGAAGAAAGTGTTGGTGAATATATGACCAGGTGAAGGCAGCAGCAAAGAAAGTCCATGTATCATGTGATTGCTGGTTAATGGTGTGCAGGCTGGTTAATGGGAGAATTCAGGCAAAACTATTGAATATGAAGACTTAATAACAGAGGGTGCATGTAGGATAGCCATCAATCTGGAGATGACACTAAAAAGTGGGAGGCAGTTTCACTCAGGGTACAAGTCAAAGGTGCATGTAGGCTACAAGTCCACAGCGACCATAATGATAGGCTTGAGTACTTCCCCGCACAGGTTGCAACATTTGCTTTCGTATGGTGACCTTCCTGCTTGCAGTTCTTGCAGATGACTGCGCTGCACTGGGCCGCCACGGGTTCTGGTTTGTTGCAGTTGGGACACACCTGACTTGTCCCGTGTACACCATGTATCCACGGTTCCCTCCGATGGCAAACACTGAGGGGGTGTGGATGGTGGATCCATTTGCATCAACTCTCAACTTGACCTTCACCTGGCATTTGCTGGTCCAGATCCCGAGCAGGTCTTTGATGTCAACGCAGCTTCCCACTCCCTTGACATAACGAGCCAGGAGGGTGAGGACATCTGCTATGGGCACATGTCGTTGAACATGTGCACCGTTACCACACGTTCCTTCTGGGGGGGGGTGGGGGGTGGGTGAAGAGTGGCTGCACCTTCAGCAGTGACAGCGGAGCTTCATTCCCCTTCTCCCAAAAGTCCTGCAGCAGCTTCTGCCATCCTGTCGGGTGCTTGAAGGTAACGTCAAAGTTCCCGTTACCCGTGAAGTCCTGGAGGCAGTAGATGTCCTTAGCCTCAAACTTGCAAGTATCCAGCAAGTTTCTTCCTCGTGACAGACCCATATGGTTATTACAAATGAGTTTGGTAGGTCACATGAGTGCAAAAGATGGGGACTTTGTGGGGTATTATTGGTGTAAAATGTTGTAGCAATCACCTAGCCTCAGAATACACATTCAAGATTGCCCCATGTTGTATATGTCGCAGCACAGCCACCACAAATGTAATGTGACATTGCATGAGGTAGGAGAGGGGGAATAGGGGGAACAGCCAGTGTATAATTCAGAGGTAGGGGTCATGCTTATAGAAGAGGTCTGCAGCAACTTTTGGCCTTTTGCTAAGATCAAGTGTAGTATCTGTGGCGATGGATTTGTGGTGGATCTCTACAGACACCGACATTGGAGGAAAGTCATCGAGGACTCTTTGCGATCAAGTGGCTGCCTGATGAGAGCTTAACCTGTTGACACAGAGGTGGATCCTAATGCTGATTGGGAAACCAGTCTCACTCCTCTGTTCAGCAAATGACTACATCAGGATGGTGGCAGCAACAAGCACCTCGGGAGGACGGATCCGCAATACGGTCAGAATGACAGTGAAAGATCTCAGCGAAGGGAACTCTTTCACACAGGACCTCTTCATCAGAAAGGTCTTGCTGGATACTTGCAAGTTTGAGGCTAAGGACATCTACTGCCTCCAGGACTTCACGGGTAACGGGAACTTTGACGTTACCTTCAAGCCCCCGACAGGATGGCAGAAGCTGCTGTAGGACTTTCGGGAGCAGGGGAATGAAGCTCCACTGTCACTGCTGAAGGTGCAGCCATTCTTCACCCTCCACCTCCCCAGAAGGAACGTGTGGTAACGGTGCACATGTTCAACGACATGTGCCCATAGCAGATGTCCTCACCTTCCTGGCTCGTTATGTCAAGGGAGTGGGAAGCTGCGTTGACATCAAAGACCTGCTTGGGATCTGGACCAGCAAATGCCAGGTGAAGGTCAAGTTGAGAGTTGACACAAATGGATCCATCATCCACACCCCCTCAGTGTTTGCCATCGGAGGGAACCGTGGATACATGGTGTACACGGGACAAGTCAGGTGTGTCCCAACTGCAACAAACCAGAACCCGTGGTGGCCCAGTGCAGTGCAGTCATCTGCAAGAACTGCAAGCAGGAAGGTCACCATACAAAGGACTGGCGGGAAAGCAAATGTTGCAACCTGTGCAGGGAAGCAGGCCACCTCTACAAGGCCTGCCCAAAACGGGTCTGTAGGTACGCACAGGCAATAAGAGGGCGTGTCACTATTAAAATGTGATCCAGAATATGTAAAACAATATATTCAAAGTCATGAAAACAATTGTGTGAGACAACAATATATATACACACATCCGCCATTAAGAACTGATTTGCATCACTTGGAATGTTTATTGTTACACCCAGACAGTGGTTGAGTTAAGATTTAATGACTTCAATTAATGATGTCTAGTTCTGGCAAAGGGTCTTCAACTTGAAAGTTAATTCTGTTTCTCTTTCCACAGATGCTGCCTGACCTGTTGAGTGTTTCATTTCCTATTTTTGTTTCAGATTTCCAACATCAGCATTTTTTTAATGATTTTCATTTTCTGGTTATAGCTCAACTTGTGTATTTGCTTCTGCTTGCAGCAACACAAAAGGAAGTAACAGACAATATCTTATTGAATGATAAACAGAATGTGGGTGTCTTTGCAATGCCAGCATTTATTGTCCATTTCTATTGCCTCTAAACTGAGGAAGCAGCTGCATTAGCTGTTCCAGAATCACATACAGGACAAACTGGATAAGGTCAGCAAATTTCCTTCCCTGTTTATGGAATTTTATGGCATTCCAGAAACCTCTGGATGAAGGTCCAGAACTCTGGCTCTTTGTCTTGTAACATAATCCCATACACAACCTGCTTTTCCTGATTATACTTCAATACTTCAGTGTTCACTGCAATTTGCCTTTGAATCTAAAATGAACCTCTTTGAATCTTACAAGTTGTCGATGAACTAAACCTGATGCATTAGGTTCAAGGGCCATAAACATTGCAACTTATTTTCTTTCCTACATTGTGAAGGCAACTGTACTGGTTTAGCTTAATAAAAAAAGTTAAATGGAAATTATGGCATGTTATGGTGGGAACAGCTTTACAACGGTATTAAAATATGATTTATTTGAACTTTTCAACTGTCAAGCTAATCATTGTAATGTTCTGATTCAAATGTACTCAACAAGAACCTTCATTCTCCACCCCCTGAAAAAATCAATTTTCCCCGCTTGAGTTGCCCTGCTTCTCTGTCATTGACACCTCGCCATGATCAACAGCATATAAGCAAAGAAGTATATCACCAAAAAATTGTCAGCCAGCTGCCTGATAGATTGTTTTCTCATTCATGAACCCTACTTACACTGCTGAAGCTGAAGCCTTTGAGTAAACAATAAGACTTTACTCTAGATGCTAAGAATAGTGCATCAGTTCCACACTGGTATCTCCTCGGCCAAAATTCAACCTCAAGAGTTCAGAAGAGAACATCCTGATACTGTTGTTTCCTGGTGCTGCTGGTGAGGATTTGCTTCCACTTTTGACCATGAATCACAAGCCCACCTTTATTATGTAACTCGGAAAATTGGTACTGAGGAACGTGCATCACACATGCACAGTGGAAACATCCAAAGTTTATTTAATTTTTCTTTTCATTTTTTGGAACCTGAGCAATGCCGGCAAGGCCAGTGTTTATCCTCCATTCCTAACCACCCTTGAGAAGGTGGCATACATTCCTCCTGGTACAGGTACTCCTATTATACTGTTGGCTAGGGAGCTCCAGGATTTAGAGCCAGTGAGAATGAAGGGATAGCAATACATTTGTATGTCAGGAAGGTGGGGAACCTGGCTGCTGGGGTACCTGGCCTCTGTTTTGTCCTTGTAGCCATGGAGTTTATGTGGCTGGTCCACTTGAGTTACTGGTCAGTGGTGATCTCCAGCTTGTTAATAGTGCGGACTTGGCAATAGTAATACCACTGAATGTCAAGAAGTAATTGAAAGAAGATAGAACCATAGGATTACTGGAAGTTATGACACGCAATGAGGCTGACCAGCTCTCAGCCAATAGTTGGGTGATTTCAGTCCTCCTGCAGAGTTGATTGAACTATTGCCTAGCTAATGTAGCATTGGGAAACCCACACTGAAACCTATTAGTTTCCAGCAAGCAGAACAATAGTACCTCCCACATCTCCAGCCAATTGGTGCTACTTAAAGGGATTTTTCATTCACTTGTAGGTTCTTGGTGATTGATTCGACAGTTTAGTTATTTTGAATTAGGTACTATAGAGATCTTTGTAGAAGGTAAGATGCATCTATTGCTGGGTTGCAAGAGATCCCTATTTATTGTAGAAATGAAAGCTTTGGTAACAATCCCACTAGATCCAAAAAGCAGGCCAAGATGGCAGAAACAGAGGAGGGATGGGTTCAGGCTAGGAGTGCCTACCCTGACACAATATACAGGAATCATCGATCTTACAATCACCTTTCCAGTCAGTAGTGACCAGAGCAACAATGGTTCTGTAAGGAGTTGGTCAGCAAGGTCTCTCAGCTGAAGCAGACATTACTGCAGCTTCAGAGCTGTACCTGGACAACTTGCCCTGTGGCCACCAAGGTCATGGGAGTTCTTAACATTCTGGCTTCCACCTCCTTCCTGTCTGAATCTGAATCTAAGCAGGAATGAACAGATGCCAGCAAGTCTCTCAGTTTACAGAGCAACAGTAGGGAAGTGACAGAGACCCGGGTGTCCTGAAATTCTTTGCACGAGGAGCAAGCCTGGTGCTTTGCTGACAATATAAGTTTGGCTATGCTGCAGGAGATGATCTGATTACACCCACTTAGCATAAGGGATCCCCAAATCACCCATGCTGTTGAAGGAACCACAAGGGGACTTCGTCCCTTAACATACAAATTGTGTGCAGCTGCACCCAAGGAATCCCCATGGTCCTCAGAAAACACATAAGGAGCACAAACAATGCACATATTGCAGCAGCCAGCTCTGCCTGCCATATTCCTAGACCATTGGGTGGTGACTATAGGACAAGGGCCACCCGTTACACTTTGATCTTCATTCCACTGATGGGGCTCAGAACAAGAGATGAATATTCCATATAAAGACCCCAGCAGACACAGGGAATATAGTATAGACCACCACAAGGATTCTGAAACAGTTGCTTAACCTGATTGGAACTATACACCAAAATAATTCAGATAAGAGCTCTTGTGTTATGGTACAGCATGTTGTTCTGGCTCCTTATGTGGAGGAATGGTCTTCTCTTGTAACGGCTGTTTCAGTAGTGCCTTAAGCCTTAGTGTTGAGCACTGCTGAACTTCCACACAACAAGTCCACAACCAAAATGGTCTCAGAGGTGTTGCACGACACAGATTAATAGCCACTGGCATGCAGATCAATTCCCAGGCTAATTTATCTACATAATTTAACAACATTTCAGCTGTGAGCCTTTGTGCAGTTTTAACAGGGCTGTCTCACTGGACCATTTCCTGAAGGAGTCCGGCATCAATTTTCATTTGGAATAAATTTAGCTTCGTATTTACTAATTTAAACCTATCGTCCATAATTAGAGATAATCAGTAAGTCACAATCTTAAAAGCGGTATTAAGTTAATGTGTCTTTAAATGTTTTGTATTTAGGTTGAAGCACTGCTTTGCATCAATGATTTTTGCTGCTAAAGACATCATGGAGGAAAGGAAATATGGAGCAGTCCTCTCTGATTGAAGGACCCCTCCTGCTGACAATGTTAAAATTGTAGCGACTCACCGTCTGGTCAAGCGAACTGGCTCGGCAGTCGGGTCGTGCGGCATTGGAGCGACGAAGCCCAAGATGGCGGCGGGCCTTGTCTTTCCCGAGCGACGGGGAGAACCCACGCGCGGGAAAGACTTGATGACGTAGTACTTACGTCATTGCCGGTTGCATTGGGTGGGAACAGTCTCCCTTAAAAGGCCTGCGCAAGGTGGGAAAATAAACCAGTTCTTGTTTGACAATCCTTCAACTAGCGTCTTGTTTTATTTCGCGGTAGCAACCGCTACAAAATAAATAATAGTAAGAATAATCACTGCCACTTTAAAATGAATGATGGGTCTGACATTAATCCTGCCTTGATAAGGTAAAATGTCACAATAGTCCCACCTGACCCCAATCTGCCTGTGTAAGCTGCTGTTGCCACATTAAAGGCAGTAGTTATTGAGGTTCACAAGTGTTCCTCTGTGGGGAGGTGTTCATGAGCTTACTTAGGTGATAGTTTGAAGGTTGTTTCTCAGAATGGAGGCCAGTGACTAGTGGTGTGCCACAGGGATTGGTGTTGGGACCCTTGTTATTTGTTATTTATATAAATGATTTGGATGCGAATGCACGAGGCTTGATCAGTGAGTTTGCAGATGACACAAAATTAGGAGGTATCGTTGACAGTGAAGAAGGTTATTGTAGATTACAGGGCAATTTTGATCAGTTAGAGAAGTGGGCCGAGGACTGGGAAATGAATTTCAATACAGATAAGTGTGAGGTGATGCATTTTGGAAAGTCAGACCAACATGGGACTTATACTGTGAATGGTAGGGCACTAGGGAGTAAAATAGAACAGAGCAACCTAGGAATACAAGTGCATATAGCTCATTGAAAGCAGCATCACAGGTTGACAGGGTAGTGAAAGGTGTGTTTAGCACACCGACCTTCATTGGTTAGGGCACTGAGTACAGGAGTTGAGACATTATGTTGCAGTTGTATAAGTCGTCGGTGAGGCCGCACTTGGAGTACTGTGTACAGTTTTGGTTGCCCAATTATAGAAAAAAGTGGTTAAACTGGAAAGAGTGCAGAGAGGATTTATGAGGATGTTGCCAGGACTGGAGGGCCTGAGTTATAGGGGGAGGTCAGGCTAGGTCTTTATTCCTTGGAACATAGGGGAATGAGGGGCAACCTCATAGAAGTGTTTAAAATTATGAGAGACACAAATAAGGTGGACGTTAACGGTCTTTTCCCCAGGGTAGGGGAGTCCAAACCAAGGGCATTGGTTTAGGGTGAAAGAGGAAAGATTCAAAAGGGACCTGAACGAGCTGCCAGAGGAAGTGGTTGAGGCAGGAACAATAGTATCATTTAAGAAGCACTTGGTTAGGTACACGGAGGGGCGGGGCTTGGAGGGATTATGGGCCAAATGTAGGAAATTGGGACTAGCTGGGTGGGCACTGTGGTCAGCATGGACTCGTTGGGCTGAAGGGCCTGTATCCATGCTGTATTGCTCTATAACTCTATGACTGTATAAAGTTGGGGCCCAATATTGCAATTTGGAGTCCAAATTAAATTTTCCCCACTGATTCTCATCTCCCAAGAGCTGGAAAGGTCACCAGGTCAGGCCAGTCGCTGATTCATCCTGATGGTTAAAAGTCAGAATGTGAATAGTAATTCATTGGGACACCCAGCAATGTATCAGTAAACCTCCATGCAGCCTTGTTTTCTTATTCAAGCCATCACAATGTTGACCTAGCAATGTCTCCCAGGCCACAAACCTCATCTATTTTATCTCTGAATTGGTTAAATAGATGAAGGAAGTTTGCATCATGCAGGTGTGTATCATACAACTTGGCTTTGGGGTGACAGTCACGTTAGCTTGAATAATGGCACAAGGTTTCCATATTATATCTCCTTACGACAATGAAGGAGACTATCTCAGCTCATAGGGTCAACGCTAGCTCATGGGTCAGTAGTATTCCCCATTAATTTTCTCTGTCACCTAACCTCCCCACATTCCATCTACTCCTCCCACTATTCTATCAATCACCCACACACTAGGAGTAATTTATAGCAGTCCCTTAATTTACCAACCCATCTACCTTTGGGATGTGAGTGGAAATCAGAGCACGTGGAGGAAACCCACATGGTCACAGGGAGAGCATGCAAACTCCACACAGACAACACCAGAGGTCAGGATTGCACCTGGGTTACTGGAGCTGTGAGGCAGCAGTTCTACTAGCTGCTCCACTGTGCTGTCAGGTGTCTATACCCTTAACCTAGGAGAGTTAAAAATTAAGACACTAAGGATGTAAGGGTGAATTAGATCTAAGCCAGTAACTGAAAGAGATTTGAAGGATGCCCAATGGTTATCGATACATCTCTGTTTTTGGCTGTAACATATTTGCCTCTGTCATTTCCACAATTGACCTATCTCAATATTTTAGCATTAAGTCATGGGAAAACTGACATAAAAAACAGAAAATCCTGGAAACACTTAACCGGTCAGGCAGCATCTGTAGTAAGAGAAAGAAAATTAATGTTTCAGGTCAAAGAACCTTTATCAGAAACTGAAAATTGTTTTTTCTCAGTGGGAATCCAAGCGTAGTTCTTAAGGAAGACTTGCAGAAATGTAGAAGTGAATTCTTCGGATGAGTGCTGTTGTGGTGCAGCCTTTCGTAGCAAGCATAATCAACTGACCTTATTGTGGCAATGAAAGGCAACAGTTTCAAGTGTGATTTATGTGCAGAATAAAAAGGAAAGAAAGCCCTCCTGCCAGTGTTAACACATGACTAGGATACGTGAAGGACTCTGCCTGAGCCAAGCTGAAACATGTGAAACCTCTTACATTTCTCGAATCTGAATTAAAGTAAGATACAATGGCCCAGATTTTCTGGCCAAGTAACAGTTCGCTCCATGGTGCTCAGTGTTACTAGGCTGTAAATCATCCAGCACCTTGCAGCAAGGAAAAAAAAACTCATAAATTGTGAATAACTATAATTCGCTGGGTGATTTGTGTTGCTCCATTATTAGCTGCACCAAAGCATGAGCATCCCCTACCCCTTCCACCTTCCAGACAGTTTCATGAAGTTGCTGTATTTGCATATTGAGTGTTATTTAAACACACCATAGAATGTTAGGGCTGCGACTTAATAACACAAGCATATTTTTAATTGCCATGCCGATCAATCTCTGTGACCCAGGGAGGAACTGTGTTTAAATTATGGAGTCTTGTTCCAACAGGTGCTAAATTGTTCTGGAAGATTTTAAATGCAAACTTTATGTCCCTTTTAGTTGCTGATTTAGCTCCTTAAATTCTTTGTTTATTCCTTAAGTGTATACATCTCTCCAGTTAACTACATAGATACCTGTAAAAGACATTGGTGAGGCCTCATCTGGTGTATTCTGTACAGTTTTGGTTACCCTGTTATAGGAAAGATGGGATTAAGCTGGAAAAAGTGCAAAGAAGATTTACTAGAATGCTATAGGGAGAGGTGAGGCAGGCAGGTGAGCACTGGAGATTGAGGGGTGACTTTATATCGGTGTATAAAAGCATGACGGGCATAAATAAGGTGAATGCACTTAGTCTTTTTCTCAGGGAAAGAGAATTAAAAACTAGACGGCATAGGTTTAAGGTGAGAGGGGAAAGATTTAAAAGAGACCTGAGGGGCAACTTCTTCACACAGAGGGTGTTGGGTATATGGAACAAGCTGCCAGAGGAAAAGGCTGTTGGACGTGCTCTCCAAAATGAGCTTTGGGGAGGGAATCAGGAATTGGATCCAGCTGCTCTACACAGACATCAGTAGCGCAGTCCAAATCAATGGATGGGAAGCAGACAGCTTCCCCATTAAGTCTGGAGTCAGGCAGGGCTGCCCCCTCTCCCTTGTCTTGTTCATGTGCTGTATAGAACCCTTTGCCGAATCCATCAGGAAGGACGAGAGCATCAGAGGGGTGACGTTGCCAGGCAGTGGAGGCACCCAGGTGAAAACCTTCCTGTACATGGATTACATCACTGTCTTCTGCTTGGACCCAAGGTCAGTTCGCAGATTGACCAGCATCTACAACCAGTTTGAGTTGGCATCAGGGGCCAGAGTTAACTGTGTGAAGAGCAAGGCAATGCTCTTTTGCAACTGGCCCAAACGATCCAACATCCCTTCACTGTCAAGCCTGACTACCTGAAGGTGCTGGGGATCTGGTTCGAAGGGGCCAGGGCGTGCAACAAAAATTGGTGGGAGCAGATTGGGAAGGTGAAGCAGAAACTGGGACTGTGGGAACGGTGTTCCCTCTCAATAACTGGGAAGAACTTGGTCATCAGGTGTGAGGTGCTCTCAGGGCTGCTATACTTGGCACAGGTGTGGCCTGTTCCTTGCTCCTCTGGCTTGGGAATCACCCGTGCCGTCTTCCGGTTCATCTGATGATCCAAGATGGAGCGGGTCCGATGGGTCACCATGCACAAGTCCTCGGACAAGGGGGGGTGGCAAAAGTGTCCCCAATGTCGCCCTGATCCTGATGACCAGCTTTGTCTGCTGCTGCATCAGGTTGTGCATGGAACCAAAGTACGTGGGCACCAAGTGTCACTACGTGCCGAGGTTCTACCTGTCCCCAGTGTTGTGAAGGATGGACCTGGCCTTGATACTGCGCAATGTCCCAGTCAGCTGGATGTTGCCGCACTGCCTGTCCTTCATGAGAAAGTTCTTCCAGACCAACACCTTTGACCACAAGTCCATCAGGCAGTGGTCAGCACGGAACATCCTGCAGACACCGCAGGAGAAGGACTAGATGGATACTGTGGGGTGGTTCCCTGAGCAGACTGTCCAGACCATCTGACAGAATGCCTCATCGCCAGAACTCACCAACAAGCACCAAGACCTCACTTGGCTGGCGGTGAGAAGGGCCCTCCCAGTCAGATCCTTCCTGCATGGTCGAAACATCAGTCCCAGTGAGCGCTGCCCCCGGGAGGACTGCGCTGGGGACAAGACAGTCGCCCACCTCTTTGCGGGCTGTAGGTTTGCGAGGAGGGTGTGGCGAACGATGCAAAGGTCCTTGTCACGTTTCATCTCCAGCAGCAGTGTAACTGAGGATTCTCTGATCTACGGGCTGTTCCCAGGGACGCACATGGAGACAGACATCAACCGCTGCTGGAAGGTCATCAACTCGGTGAAAGCCGCCCTTTGGTCTGCCTGAAACTTGCTGGTCTCCCAGCAGTGCGAGATGTCTGTAGAGGAACGCTGCCGACTGGCATTTTCCAGGCTACAGGAGTACGTGCTGAGGGACACATTGAAGCTGGGTGCAGACAACGCAAGGGCTTGGTGGGGAAGGACTACAATTTAGGGTTCTTCTGCCACTGGAGAGGGAGGGGCGGGGTCAGGCGAGGAAGCCCCTTAAATATTGTAAATACAGAATCGGGGTAGCACCTCAGGGAGCCACATGAGTGGCATCGGTGCTGTGTTTTTTTTATATATAAAAAGTTTACACTGATGATTGATCCGTACACGAATGTAAAGGTTTGCACTGTTTTATTGTTGTATGTAGTTTATTTTTTTTATGATGAATAAAGTTTATTTTGGATTAAAAAAAAGAGGAAATGGTTGAGGCAGATACAATAACAACATTTAAAAGACATTTGGACAGGTGTATGGATAGGAAAGGGATATGGGCCAAAGGTGGGCAAATGGGAGTAGCTTAGATGGGCATCTTTATCAGCATGGTCACGATGGGCTGAAGGGCCTGTTTCCTTGCTGTATGACCCTATGACTCAATGACCTGGTCCCATTACTCACCAAGGTCCAGGATATCTCTTTACTCTTGCCTTGACATTATCGGCTCGTGTCCTAGCAGTTTACAAGGCAATACTTGCATGTATTTAACCAAAAGTTATCAGCAATGGTATTCCTAAAATAATCTGACCCGGTTGTACTTGCTGCTTATTTTCACATATATGAGTGTGAATAGACCATTCAGTCCCTCCACTGCTCTGCTGTTCAGTCAGATTCCAGTTGATCTGATTGTACCCTCAGCTCTGCATTCCTGTCCACCTTCAGTGACCTTTCAGCCATTCTTTTCAAGAACCTATCTGCCTCGGTCTTTAAAATATCCAAAGACTCCACTTCCACCCCTTTTAAGGAAGAGAATTCCAAAACTGACAACCCTCTGAAAGAAAAAAAACTTCACTCCATCTCTGCTTTAAGTTGGTGACCTCTTATTTTTAAACAGCAATATGGAAATTTAAATTCATACTTCAGGATTGTTCCATCAAAAATGAAATGCTTACATTAAAATGTGTCCAATTTAAGGAACTAGAAATGAGTTTTGTGTAGTTAAATATAAATAACTTGGCATGCAGAACAAAGTTCAAGAGCAAAAATTCCTTATTTGGAAACAATACACTTTTAATTATACAATTTTATTGATAGTAGGCACTGCAAAAATAATGCTTGTAGCTACACTATTTTAGAACAACATATAAATTTAAGAATGATCTTCACAGCTTGCTGCTCGTTGTGCTAATGCTCTCACTGGAGAGACTGTAAACAACAAGCTGTGAAAAATGCTCCTTTTTATATTAAAATGAGGATAGCTACAAAATAAGCAGTCTCAACTGCAATAGCAGCTTCACTATTTTGTGTACATTGAATTTCTAAATTTTTGAGAGTTAATTATGCTTCTTCATATAACCAAGTCTTTTAAATTGCTGAGCATATATTCAATCTGCTTTAACAAAGGTTTGTATGTCAGAATTATGATTCAGTGTATGATAAATTAATGCTTTAATTATTATATTGCACGAATCAGCACTCATATCCACTAAACATTACTCTGTCTTACCTCAGTCCTACTGAAATCAATATTACAGCTCGTTAACATGCCAACTTAAGAATTAATGTCAAAATGTTCAATTGCAGAAGTTTAGGTAACTAGCAGAATTCTGCAGAATTCAAAGAATCATGGTATCGCTATGATACAGAAGGAGGCCATTTGGCCCCTTAAGTCATTTCTGGTTTCTTGTGGAGCAACCCATTTAGACCCATTTCCCTGTTCTTTTCCTGCAGCCTGAATTTTTTTCCCCTTGGTTGTGCTTGTGCTTGTTCAATTCTCTCTTGAAAGCCCTGACTGACTGTAAAATGCATACATCTTACACACTATAGACTTATTTATGTCTTCATAGAATTGGGGACTGAAGCAGAAGCTGAAACGTTTCAGAAACCGAAACGGGTGGATCCGGTACGGAGAGTTGTGCAGTGCTGGTCTGAGGTAGCAGATGAGCTCCTACGTGACTGCTTTGAAACAGTGGACTGGTCCATGTTCAAAGACTCAGCTGCCAGCCTTGATGAGTATGCCACCACCATCACAGACTTTATCAGCAGGTGTGTGGAGGACTGTGTACCAAAAAAGACAATACGGGTGTTCCAAACAGGAAACCATGAGTGAACCGGGAGATCCACTCCCTACTGAAGGAGAGGACTGCTGCACACAAATCTGGTGATCCTGATCAGTACAAGAGATCGAGGTATGACCTTCGAAAAGCTATCAGGGATGCCAAGAGCCAATACCACCTCAAAATAGAGTCCCTGACCAGCCGCCAGTTATTGCAGGGCTTACATGCCATAACAGGCTACAAGACGAAGTCGAGTTGCATAGTTAACAACAGCGCATCCCTTCCTGATGAACTTAACACATTCTATGCGTGTTTTGAACAAATGGGAAGTGGATTGTCACCATCCACCCTAACAGCCACCAATGCAGCTGAACGTGTGATCACAGTGGAGGACGTAAGATCAGTCTTCCGGAGAGTGAACACGAGGAAAGCACCTGGCC
Organism: Pristis pectinata; assembly: GCF_009764475.1. Lineage (NCBI taxonomy): Eukaryota > Metazoa > Chordata > Chondrichthyes > Rhinopristiformes > Pristidae > Pristis > Pristis pectinata. The sequence goes on along the minus strand of NC_067412.1, from coordinate 34,255,701 downwards.
CAGATGGTGTCCTGGGCCATGTGCTCAGATCTTGTGCTGATCAGCTGGCAGAAGTATTTGCGGACATATTCAACCTCTCCCTGCTTCAATCTCAGGTTCCCTCCTGTTTTAAGAAGATCACTATCATTCCAGTACCAAAGAAAAGCAGGGTAACATGCTTCAATGACTACCGACCAGTGGCTCTGACATCCACCATCATGAAGTGCTTTGAGAGGTTGGTCATGGCACGCATCAACTCCAGCCTACCAGACAACCTTGACCCATTGCAATTCGCCTATCAGCGAAACAGGTCTATAGCGGATGCCATCTCCCTGGCACTACACTCAGCTCTGGAGCATCTGGACAGTGAAGACACATACGTTAGACTATTGTTTATTGACTACAGCTTCACCTTCAATACAATAGCTCCAAGCAAGCTTGTCACCAAACTCCAAGACCTAGGACTCAACACCTCCCTCTGTAATTGGATCCTTGACTTTCTAACAAACAGACTGCAATCAGTGAGGATAGGCAGCAATACCTCCGGCACGATTATTCTCAACACTGGTGCCCCACAAGGCTGCGTCCTCAGCCCTCTACTCTACTCCCTATACGCTCAAGACTGTGCGGCCAGATTCTGCTCTAACTCCATCTACAAGTTTGCTGATGATACCACCGTTGTAGGCCGTATCTCAAACAGCGATGAGTCAGAGTTCAGGAAGGAGATAGAGAGCTTAGTGGAATGGTGTCATAACAACAACCTTTCCCTCAATGTCAACAAAACTAAAGAGTTGGTCATTGACTTCAGGAAAAGGGGTGGTGTGCACGTACCTGTCTACATTAATGGTGCTGAGGTCGAGAGGGTTGAGAGTTTCAAATTCCTGGGAGTGAACATCACCAACAGCCTGTCCTGGTCAAATCACGTAGATGCCATGGCCAAGAAAGCTCACCAGCGCCTCTACTTCCTCAGGAGGCTAAAGAAATTTGGTTTGTCCCCTTTGATTCTCACCAACTTTTACCGATGCACCATAGAAAGCATCCTATCTGAATGTATCACGGCTTGGTATGGCAACTGCTCTGCCCAAGACCGCAAGAAGCTGCAGAGAGTTGTGGACACAGCCCAGCGCATCACAGACACCAGCCTCCCCTCCTTGGACTCTGTCTTTACCTCTCGTTGTCTTGGTGTAGCAGCCAGCATAATCAAAGATGCCACCCACCCGGGACATTCTCTCTTCTCTCCTCTTCCATAGGGTAGAAGATGCAGGAGCCTGAGGGCATGTACTACCAGACTTAAGGACAGCTTCTACCCCACTGTGATAAGACTATTGAACAGTTCCCTTATACAATGAGATGGACTATGACCTCACGATCTACCTTGTTGTGACCTTGCACCTTATTGCACTGCACTTTCTCTGTAGCTGTGACACTTTACTCTGTACTGTTATTGTTTTTACCTGTACGACTTCAGTGGACTCTGTACTAACTCAATGTAACTGCACTGTGTAATGAATTGATCTGTACGATCGGTTTGTAAGACAAGCTTTTCACTGTACCTCGGTACAAGTGACAATAATAAACCAATACCAATACCAATTTAGCTTGTTGAGTTGTACTGGTTCTTTGGAATAATGCATCCAATTAGCCCTAGTCCTGAGATTAGCACATTTTTTACTTTTATGCATTTTACCCAATGCTCTTCTGTAAGGCTGCAATTGAATCCACTTTCACTGACCTCCTAGGTGAAGTGTTCGATAGTTCTTTTCCTTGTGACTCCATAGTTCTTTTCCTCATGACTCTTAATCCCTTCAGCACCTTCCATAAATCTGAGTTCTCTATTTAGTGCCAGAGAAAATAGTTCCTTTTATTTACTCCACCTGAACCATTCACGATTTTGAACATCAATATCAAATGTTCTTTTAACCTTTATATAAAGGAGAACAATCTAATCCCTGCATGTAGTTCAAGTTCCTCACCCCTGGTGGAATTCTAATAAATCTCTTACATACCCTCTCTAATGTCTCTCAGGGATGCTACCCAGCAATCAACATAATTCTCCAGCTCAGGGCTAACCAGTGCTTCATAACTGTTTAGCATAACTTCCTATATATAAACAGATTGAAGCTAACAGAAAGTTTGGGACAATATTAGAGGTACTAAATACTTTGTTGGCTTTGTCTCAGTGATAACACTAACATCTTTATCTAGAAGGCTAGAAAGTCAATTGTGCATGAAGTTATGTACTTAATTGGCGCTGGGTGGGATACTGGCACTATAGTTGCAGTCCCATGACCATATGATTTTCATGCAGGCAGTCCATGCAAGGAGTTGAAAATCAAAAAATGGTACATGCTGCAAATCTGAAATAAAAACAGAAAATGCTGGAAACACTCAGCAGGTCAGGAAGCATCTGTGGAGAGAGAAATGGTTTACATTTCAGGTGTTGGACCCTTCATCAGACTGTTGACTGTTTCTCTCTCCACAGATGCTGTCTGACCTGCTGAGTGTTTCCAGCAATTGCTGTTTTTATCCCATGCAAGGATTTGAGGGCTTAGCTGGCGCGATTTATGATGTTTTTCTTCTTTAGTGCATTGTAAGCATGAAGATCAAGGTCCATTTCTGCCTGTTTTGTGCATGTTCATTCAGGGCAGCGTGCTGTGCAATTGGAAGTTGGTTGGAGTATTTTATTTAAGAATTGATTTTTGCTACAATTCAATTGCATGGTGTATAAGAAATGTGTCAGCTCATTGAATGTGTAAGCCTGTGGGTTCTCATGTTTATCATGTTCTTATATGACGTAGAAGGAGACCATTCAGCTCATCAAGTCCATGCTGGCTCTCAGAGCATTCCCATCTGTCCCATTCTTCCACTTATTTCCCTGTAACCCAAACACCCATCAACTGTATCTGATTTTCCCACCACTCAGCAACCTGGGATAATATACAGTGACCAATTATTCTTCTACCATCCATTTACACACTTGGGATAACTTACATTAACCAACTAACTTACTAACCCACTTGTCTTTGGGTTGTAGGAAGAAATGGAGTACCTGGTGGAAACCTTTGCTGGCACAGGGAGAGCATGCAAACTCCGCAGAGATAACACCGGATGTCAGGATCAAACCTGGTCTCTGGAGATATGAGGATCCAGCACTATCTACTGCACAACTATGCCACCTAACCCCAGCCTGACTCCAGCTCCTTGACCACATATGCTAGGCTAACACTAAAGTGTGATAGTGCACAATGCTACTACTGGTGATGTTCTTCAAATGAGGACGTAAATGATATTCCAGCTATCACTTTTTGTGGACATTAAACAAAATCTCATGACATTGTTGGAAGAAAAGCCAAGAAGTGTTTCCAACCATCCTGATCCACAGTTATCCCCCAAGCAACACTTCAGTATTCATTAGGTTCTCTGCCACTTAAGGACCTTGCTCTATATAAATTGCCTGCCATGTTTGCTATATTGAAACAATGACCACATTTCAAAAGTAATTAATTTCAAATTAAGCATTTTGGGATGTCCTGATCAATAATGAAAATATATTTCCATCAAATTGCTATTAAATTAACGTTTACTGTGGTGAGCAAATGAAGTGAACCCGCAGTTCAGTAGACCTGCCCCTAGCATACTTAATTTCCATAGATTTTCCATTGGAAATGGCTGCAAGTGCTGGATGGAAATAGCAGACTACCCGCCCGAAGAGGGCAAATAACTGTGTGTCCCCATAGTCAATCAGATTGGAGGGCTGGAAAATTAATAGTGTTGGCTGTAACTGGAAGTGTAATTTTCAGTAGCTATTCTAACATCAAATCAGGCTCAGAAACCAACACAGAGAGAGGAAAAGAACAAGTGGATTAAGAGAAAAAAGGGAATAAGTTTGCAGCAACAATCAATTGATGAGGGAGTGTGACTCGACACATAACAATAGTTTATTGTCAGCACCAGAGAGACTGTTAATGGTAATTAATTAAAGATAATTAAAGATAATTCAACTCCAATAAACTAGCTCTAACTTTATGTAGAATGCCTAGTTGCTATCCACGATGCACGTTCATGCAATTCATTTGCTCAGACTGTGTTAACGGTGAGTCAGAGAGCAATGCTGCTTTCAGGAAGTCAGTTGCAGACAGCTCATCTCCAAAAACAAATTCCCAATTTTTATACTTAATCATGCATTTGCACTCACCTGAAGGTGTTTTAAAACTAAGTAACAGTTTGCATCATGAGCAACAAGCTTGATGGATCCAAATATCTCCAAGGCATCCAACACAATTAAAATTCACAGTGCGAATATGTATTACTGGATACAACTGGTGTACAGGGCCACAGTTTGGAGAGTAAGGAACATCTTGGATTAAGTCCACATAGCCGCCAAGGTTCTTCCCTTTATTCCCTTATATGAACCTCTTGCTGCACATTTAATCAATGCTTATCACCAGATACTTGAGGGAACTCCTTGTAGCAGTAAAACTTTAGCTCATCTAGGTAATAGTAATTATATCGATCATCAAGTTCATGTAGTAAATTCCAGATTCACGTCCCATCTAGTATTTTAGATACCTTTTAAATCTGGTGATTAAGTCCAAGAAAATCAGATTGGAAGGATTTTAGGAGTCAATAAAGATTCCGTTCTTCTGATCATCAAAGCAGGCTGCCTGTTCAGTTATCAACATGAATCTTTGACTATTTTAGGTTATTATGGTTCTAGTGTTCATTCCTGAACATTATAAGATCAAACTAAATACTCTGCAATAATACTGATGTCTGGGTGTGTTACAGGGGGTGGGCCAGATGGGTTGAAGATTGTGTGTTGACTTGCACTCAGAAACACTGAAGAACAAGTTGCATTCAAGATATGGCAAATTTAATAGCAGGACCTGATGAACAATTGTTGCTCCCATTTCTCAGCTGCTGCTGCCAGGTTAACTGGCAGATACAAGGGCTGTTGACACCATTTGGCAGCTGGGAACAGTAAGGAGGGAAAGAGGGACTTGAAACACTGAAGGTAGGGGAATAACAGAGACTTTGGGGAGATTAGAAAATTTGGAGTCTAGGACTGGAAAGAACAGATGGAGAATGGAGGTGCAGTATGGAGGGGAGTGGGGGTGAAAGGGGAGGGGAGATTGGAATGATGGGGTGATTGGGAAGACCAACAGGAGATCAGAGTGATAAGGAAGAGAATGGGAAGATCAACAGGCTCAGGAAGAGGGAACTATTTGTGGGATTGTAGGCTGATCATAGACTTCAGGGGGATGGAGGTGAGAAAAGGTTGACTGCTGTGGATACCAGTTATACGTGAGCTTGTGTGCAGACAGTAAAGAATTACAAGTTAGTGTCCAATAGCACCATTAAGTATGCAGTGATCCATGATTACCAATAAGTATGTATTGATTTATAACTCACATAAGTGACTAGTTGGTCTGACAGTGACTTGACATTTTGTGGGCAATTGGCCAGATTATCTCTCCAAATGTAGCCCTGAAAATTGTCTTTGCATAGCCTTTATATCCCAAACCCACTAATCTTTTGATGTAGTAACTTTCCATTTAGTTTCTTTTTTCTCTCTACGTGGACATCAATGATGGTCAATCATAATCATCAGATCTTCAAGGCGGAATACTCAATACCTCATTGTCTGAAGATGTTCTTGTTTTTGAAGCAGCTGCCTGGTCGTGTATTCTGTCAGGACCCTCCTTTTCTTATCTGAGAATAAACAACTTGCAGATGCATTCACCAGTTTTATTTTAAAATCGTGTTGGTCCCACAAGGCATCCCAGCAATTAGGAAAAAATGGTCAACTTCTAAAATTGATGCAGTTACATTTAACTTACAGAGACTATACTTAACTGGCAAGAAGAATAAATATTTTGGGGGAATTTCTTCTTGATTCAGCCAAGTGCTCACAAGCACTTTGTCAGGTGCTCACAAAAATGTGAAAAATAATTTAGTCCAACTGCATAAAATCAGGAAATGTCTTTAAATCTGAAAACAATGAGATTTTTATTGTCCAACAAATGGCAGTAAATGCTTTATGCTTGATGGTTATGACATCCTTTAATGTACTATATCAAATGGGTAATGAACTTAATTATAATACACATGCAAATCTAACTGGAACTCCATTGGCTTAAGGAGTTTTGACTGCAGCTGCCTTTAATTATTTCATTCAAGATCTTTCTCCATCGAATTCAGGTTTATAAAAATTATAGCAGCTATTATGCATTCCCTAACTGCAGTCTGTTTTCATTGTGAGGCATTGCAATCAAAAATACAAATTGTAAAAGCCATAGAGTATTAATTAATATTATCGGATTCACTAACAATAACATTTTTTAAATTAGTCATTGACAATTCTAATTCATGCTTATTATTTCTTGTTGTAACTAAAATGAGTAAACATGTTCAATAACACCTGGGTAACTTGAAGTAAAAGACGGTTCCATAGGGAAAAATTATAATTAATCTACGATTGTGCAAAGATTAATAGTAAAAATATTCTGTTATAAATCTACTCTTATTTGCCTTTGTAATACCACAGAACTACTATTATAATTTCATTTGGCCAACCATTTCTGATCGCCATTTTGTATAGTTAATCCACTTAGGCTCTGGCAGGTTTAAAAAGTACTTTCCATTTATCACGTGAAATGGGAAAGAATCTGAGGCACTAATACATCAATAGTGATGATAAATGTTTTAAATAGAAGTATTCAGTTCAAAATTGTAATTACCTAAATCATGGTAGAATTAATGAAGCTAGTTAGAAAGCAATGCAATTCTTTACCGATTAAAGTTGTGTTCTTTCAGAAAATTTGTGATAACTATTGATTTTCTTGGAGGTGAAGCAAAAACAATACCAATACCATGGTAGCAAGGGATACAGAAACATAAAGTTAAGGTCCCTGGAAGTTATGTTGCAGTGTTCATAATATCCTGGGGCATTTTTCACATAAGGGCCTAACAATCTCAATGCATCATTGCACTGGGTCAAGGCTTTAGGCAATTATGAGCCTTGATGAAGTCACCCGATTTAACATTTTATTTTACTGTTTCAGATTGCAAGTAACATAATACAGCACAAACAATACAGCACAAAACAGGCCCTTTGGCCCACCATACAGGCCCTTCGGCCCACCATAATAATGGCACAGATCTTGTGGTGGTAATGATTATAAAAGTACTGCCTTTCTTATTGTTCCTCCAAGATACTGACGTTAACTTCTGTGGAAATCCCAGTGTTGGTGGGAGTAATTCAGTCCTCCTCCACAAGGACGTTAATTGAATTGATCTTCCTCCACTTACTGCTTTATTCCCTTCTTCTCCATTTCCTCCTCCTCAGCTTCCTACTAGCCAAGCTGTAGCAGGGCAGGTACCGTCACATTGACCAGGGCAGGTACCCTCAGATTGATCAGGTGGTGTAGCATTCAGTATACTGCCACAAATCTTGTAGCCCACTCAGTCTAATATTGTAGGACTCCCTCTGGATAGGCCAGGGTTGAGGAGACTGCTAGTGCAGCTGTATTCCTGCAACTGAATACCAGAAGAGTGTGTGTGTGTGTGTGTGTGTGTGTGTGTGTGTGTGTGTGTGTGTGTGTGTGTGTGTGTGTGTGTGTGTGTGTGTCTGCGTGTGTGTGTGTCTGCGTGTGTGCGTGTGACCACGTGCACATGCACACAGAGGATTGGAGTCTTATTAGCAGGTAATCCTCGTTACTGAGTAGCCAGCCTTTTGACTTGCTGTGATAGAATGAATAGAGATGGCATTGAGGACTGTCTGAGAATGAATAGATTTGTGTCAACTGCTAACATAAAGACTGTTCACTTGAGGAAGAATTGTCTCTGGTCATATCCCAGCTGTGCACTGAGGGAGTGGAATATCTTCTGTTTCTTGACGATGGTTTATGGTTTGTGAGGTTTAAACGAAGGATAGACTAGGCAATGTGTATTTAGCCAATGGTATTTTCATCAAAGGAGAAGCCTGAAATCTATGCACTCCCTTTTCTCGCTCCTTCTTGTCTGTGGTAAGATGGAACATGATAAAGGCATTTGGGCATTGAGAATCTCACAGACCTCCATTATGCAGCAATATATTGTAAGTTGTAGAGGATTGCTTACATCTCCGATCTCATCCTGGGAGGAACCAGAAGTATGGGCAATGCTGCTTTGATGTTACAGTTTGTAAGAAAACAAGAGCAGGAGTAGGCCACTCAGTCCCTCAAGCCTGCCCTGCCTTTCAATATGATCATGATCGTCCTACCCCAGGCCTCAACTCCTGTTCTGTGTTTTGGCAATAGCAGCTGACAAATTTGAATCAAAATCTTTAGAAGGCATCTCACGGTTGAGGTAAGAGATTTGTTCCCTGATGAGCCTTGGTGCATATTTCCCCCTGTCTTTTCTTAAATTCCTTTACTTCCTTCCATTAGCAACTATCCTTTTTCTGCATGCCCTCTCTATGTTCTCACAAGAGGCTGATTTTCAACAAGGCCACTCACATTGGTAAGCAATTTGATTTCAGCTTATTTTTAAGTTAACCACCCAGTCAGGGAGACTCATTACTGGAGGCCTTTGAAACTGTAGGCACATAGAAAAGTGCCAAAAACTTAAACAATTACACCAGTAGCCAGGAGAAATAATCCAGCAAATAAATGAAATTAAAAATAACAGTACAGATGCTGGAAATCTGAATCTAAAACAGAAAATAAATCAGTTTTCAGCATTTTTTGTTTTAATCCAGCAACTAACCTGTATGTAGTTTGTAGCCCCTTTAAATAACAGTAGTGGTGGTGGTGGTGTGGTGGGATATAAGAAGTGCTATTGATGCTGACTGGTCATTGATCCCATGATAATGAGCGTGAATTTTGTGTGTTCCTTGCACTAGGTTTACAGCTGAGGGTGAATCACTCATTTCAATCCTGAGACATGATTTCTAGTCCTATCCAAGTATCCTCCCCATAGTCACTAATTTTTTCAAGTTCAGTCTTTTGATCTTTCACTTCTGTATATCTTTAGGAAAAATGATAATGAGTATATGATTAGAATTATTTCACAATCAAAGCCTGTTAGGCACTAAAGTAGCATTTCTGCATTTGAATTATTTTATCTTGGTTAGAACTATTTCACTTAATTACTGTGAATATTACATTGTAATTTATTAGGTACAGCATTAAACATTCATAGAATATTAATTCTTCACATTTTATTCAAAATAAAGAATGCAGAATTTGACATCCTGGCAGTATTTTCAGTGCCCGTTTTGTTAAATAAAAGGCAATGTAGGAGCGAGGGGCTTTCAGTATCACACAGAACCATTTGCCTTCCTTCCCTATGGTTGCTTGTGTAGTTCCACAATCCTCTGCTACATATCTAAGACTGCAAAAATCACATTTTTCAAAAACAAAATTTAATATTATATATCACTACAATAAACATAAGTCTAGAAAGGAATGTCACATTGTTTCTGCTAATGTGCTTAACTTAAATTTTAACTCCCAATTGTTTTCTGGTTTCTGCACAGAATGCATCACTTTGAAACTTAATGGGCCACGTTGTCATAGGTGTGAATCACTGTTAACTTTTATTACCCTGCCTTCTTAACTTGGTTCCATGGTAGTTGAAGAGGTCATCTATGGATGAAGTCATTTTATTGCATTTCTTCATGCTGAAAGCGTTTTGTAGAATTGCTCCAATAAAACTGGATACCAGGCCTTGGCTCAAACATTGATGGATCTGTTTAAAAATGAATGCAAATGTGAATGATAGGAATCAAGCAATCAGTTAAAAAACAAGCCAAGGAGAGCCCATTGTTTTAAGCAAAATACAGTGTCCACTATTAGTTGGAATGAAGATTCAGAAGGCAGATGCAAATTCTGTTTTTTTTATCAAACTAATGTTGTAATAAATCTTCATTAGACAATGTAATAGTATAATATGTAGTCTTTTAATGTCATGAACTCTGTAGATTTACCGAACTTGAGAGCAGGCATTTTTAGAATGATTAAACAGCATCTGTACTGGCTTTATTTACATTGATTTATAGGATGTAGGTGAACTGGCAAGGCCAGCATTTCTTGCCCATCCCTAATTGCCATTGAGGATATGATGGTGACCTGCCTTCTTGAACTGCGACAGTCCAACTACCCTTGGGTGCATGAAAAGTCTTAATTTGTTTCTGTTTTTATGATCCTTAAAACAATTATAAGCCTCTTGTAAAAAAAAATTAAACATATTTTCCAAAATGTTTCGAGCAGGGGAATATAATTCTCAATTAGTAATCAAAAAATAAATCTGAGGGAATGAAATTAGTTTATGCCAGAGCATGAGACTGATTCACAACAAATTGACAGCCTGTTTTACACTGCACATAATAATATTCTTTTGCAAGTGACTGGGAAATAAATTAGGGTTCACGTTAAATGGTTGGCCAGTTCACTACAAGCCTATTTTCTGCTTTCAGTTTTGACCAAAATTACCCTTAAATGTCTTCATTTCAGGGTAGATAAATTTATTTGAACGTCTAATTTTCAAAATGCATGTGAACATAAGAAGAAGAAGCAAGAGGAGGCCATTCAGGTCCGTGCTTATGCTTCACCATTCAGTAAAATCTGATTTTATTTTACCTTATCATTATTTTCCTGCTGTAGTCCTATATTCCTTGATTATCTTAATATCTAAAAATCTGTGTCCTGACTATACTGAGCTACTAATCTTTCACAACCCTCTTGTGCAGAGAATTCCAAAGTTTTGCTACCCTTTGAGTGAAGAAATTTCTTCTTGCCTTGGTCCTGAATGGCTGGCCCCTTATTCTGAGACCGTGACTCTGGGTTCTAGACAAACCCAGACAGGGGAAATATCATCCCTGCATCTATCCTGTCAAGACCTGTGAGAATTTTGTACTTTTCAATGAGATTACTTCTCATTCTTCTAAACTCAAGAAAGTACAGTCTTTAATTATCATAGTTATTTTTGACAAAGAAAAAGGATATTTCACTTGCACAGCACTTTTTGAAATCTACAGATTGCACAATGTGCCTTCACAGCTAATGAGGTGCTTTTGCAGACAAACATGTCAGCATGTACTTGCACCATGCTCCAAACACCAATTTAATGAATGAACTGATGAGACATGTTTGGTGTAAACCACGACACTAGAGGAAATTACATTCATTAACGGCATGGAAACTTTCCTGTTCACCTGCATTGGTCCCTGCCAAAGGTAGGCACAAAGTTTAATACCTTGGCACTGCAATGAAGAGACATTCACATTGCTATTTAAAGGCAGTGGAAGCCATTTGAAGTGGAAGAATGCCCAGTAAAGATTTGTTGAACAAATAATTCGAAGAAGAGCTGAATGCAGGTCAATGCTCTTGGATGTGGCATTGGAGTATAGAAAGAGGAGAACACAAGAATAGGGGTATAGTATTCATTTCCACCAGCATCTTCTGCTATCCTGACAGAATATGACTGATCAGCATTGTAACTTTTTCCGCATTACCACACAACACCAACCCCTCCACCTACCCCAACCTTGGTTTTGCAACTCTTAATCCCCTTGTTGAACAAAATCTATCAATCTTCATAATTCAATGTTCAATTACCATGCAATAGGTTTCTGTATGAGAGAATTCCAAATCAGCACAGCATTTTGGGTGAGGAAGGAATCTATGAAGTTCTCCTTGAATGAGCGTGGGTCTATTTTTAAGATGATATCCCATGACTGGGATTTCCCATCAGTGAAAAAAATCTTTCTCAATATCAACTGTTTTGATCATCTGTGTGAACCATCTTCCTGAGGTGCAGTGCCCAACTGTCTGAAGTATTCCAGATAGCCTTTAACCACAGGGACACAAGAGACTGCAGATGCTGTAATCTGGAGCAAAAAACAAACTGCTGGAGGAACTCATTGGGTTGGGCAGCATCTCTGGGGGCAGAGGGATGGTCAACGTTTTAGGTTGAGACCCTGAATCAGGACTTTTAACCTTTAACCAAACTTCTGTGCACTGAAAGATAATTTCCACCTCTATACAATCAAGACCACTTAAAAAAAAGTAAATTTTACAATATCCTTGTTAATATGTTCATTTTGTACTTGTTACGACTGTTATACAGATTTGGACCCCTACTTGCTTCCACAGATCATTGTTTCTCACCACCCGTAAAACACTCTGATGTAACTTTTGTTAATGCTCTAGTAACTGACACAGATTTTGTGTTAGAAATTACGCTGGGCTCCATCTAATAAAGCTTTGCCCCTTCACAATCTATCAATGTCCCATTGCAACTTCCAGCTGCCAGTCATACAATTTACTTGCTGCCTAATTTTTTTTATAGTTAACAAACATACATACATGTATCTGCTTCTCTACTCCTTTATAAATACAACTAAAACCTGTGGCCCCAGAACAAACACTTGGCTTGTCTTTTCCTGCTAATTTGAGCCTATCATTTGTACCATCTTTTCTCGTACCTTAATCTCACTCTCTTAAACGGAACCATATAAAATTTCAAAGAAAAAAATATGGTACCTCCACAATAAATGGAACCCAATTCCTTGACCCTCTCATCCTTTGAAAATCCATGATGGTTTTCTCTCCAATCAGCTGACAACGGTCCGAATGTTCAACCACTCTGTCCGTAATAGGAAATTCATAAAATTGTAGAATCATAGAAAACCCACAATGTACAAGGAGGCAATCATCATATTTGTGCTGGTTGAAAGAGAACCACTCAACCTAATCCCGTCTTCTAAGACTTGGCCAATGACCCTGCAAGTGTTTAAAGTACTGTTTAAAAGTGATGTGGTTCTCTGCCTCTACCACCCTTTCAGGCAGTGAGTTACAGTCTCTTTTTATCCACTGGTGAAGAACGTTTTCCTTACTTCCCCTTTATTCCTTCCAGGAATTGCTTTAAATATATCACCCCTGGTCTTTGATCTCTCGGCTGGGGGAATTAGGTCCTTCCTATATTCTCCGTCAAGGCCCCTCAAAATTTTTATACACCTCAGCTAAGTTTCCTCTCAACTTCCTGTGCTTCAAACAAAGCAGCCCAAGCTTATCAAATCTTTCCCCATAGCTACAATTTTCCTACCCTGGGAACATCTTTATAAATCTCTGCCCTCTCTCCAGTACAATCACATTTTTACTGGTTATGTGACAACCAGATTCATGCACAGTGCTCAATCTGTGGTCAAACTAGTGTTGTATATAGTTCTAGCAGACCCTCCTGCACTTATATTCTATGCCTTGGGTAACAAAGGATAAAATTCTATATGTCTCTTGGGCCACTTCATTGACCTGTCCTTTCTTTAAGGATCTGTGGATTTATATTCCAAGGCCCTTCGACACCTATGGCCTTTCATTTATTAGACATTCCTTTGCCTTGCTTCACATTTCTGTGGGATTAAATTTCACTTGCCATTTTTCTGTCCATCTGATCGGACGTCTATAGCTTCCTCAGCCTAAAGCTCTTCTCCTCAAGGAAGTCAAGCACTGTTTTAACTACTGATTAATCTAACAGGATTATAGTTGTCTAATTTCCTAATTTATCTCTTACACATTTCTTAAGTAACAAGTGAAATTTAAGTTCATTTTTCTCAATGTCTATGCATTGATTTGCATTTTTAAAGAGTGCAGTAATTTTAGCCTCACTGTTGCATGAAAAAGTGTTACAGTGATTTTGTAACATACTTTCCTCAGGCAACTACTAACTCGCTTTTCCCTTTGTGTCACAATGTCTTCCACACAACAGGTTCTGTAATGCCTCAGCCTCACATTAATGCACTTATTCATCTTTCAGCTGCTGGGTTCCTTGGTAACAAATCAGAGACAATTCTTTCCACTTTTTGATTTGAGCATAATTATTAACTTATTAAGTCAATGGCTGTAAAATATGCAGCAAAATTAATCAACAGTAAGTTAAGGTAATGGAGATCTTGAATATTATTTGTTAATAACCCTCATCATTTTCTGCATCACCCAACAGAAACTGCATTTTGCCTATTATTACTGAATCTTACTTTAGATGTCATTTACATTTTTTCTTGCATCTGAATTGTTAATATTTTTGACTGAATACAAATTAAGATCACTACTGTACTCTTGAGGCATATAAAAGTCTAAGGGAGAGAAATTGGACAGTGGCAGAAAATGTCTGCTGGAGATGCGATCCGTGATTAACCCAGTGGAGAATACATATAAAATTTGTGCTCCCAACTCATTATCATGATTGTGGTAGCAGTACTAATCACACTGTTTATTGCATTAGTGCTCATCCATAGGGTCCAATTTCGTGACTGGCTGCCACTAGCTTAAGCTAGCTAATGCCTGTAGTATATTAAAGGCATCATCGATGTTTTGGATACATGTGCACATGTGAGGTGTCATTAGCAAGTTAAATAAACCAATTGCATGTGTTCCAGCAGCTCTCTCTGTCTCATTGTGTTGGTATTCCGGGGGTTTTAGATCCCATGCCCTGCTCTAGTTCCGACACACTCGGCCTAGTGATTCGTCATCTGAAAAATTCCTCCAGCTTGGCCTCTAAACACATGTTGAGCCTGGAACCAAACAAGAGTTCCTTCTTCTTCATTAATGGAAGCACCTCTGTACTTTCAGCATCTGAAGTTAGGGAGAGAGCCGAGGAATAACCCTGAAGGGCTTGGAGGGGTGAGTTGTTGGAGAAACCATCTGTATGTAGGGTGTAGAAAGTAGAAAGAGGAAAAGAGGATATGGGTAAGGAAAGGAGCACAAGATCTCGTCTGTGTGGCCAGTTATCCTGCTCACATCTTACCCACCGTCCATAATAACCAATCCATCTTCTTCCAGAAAGGGACCTTTGTACAGGTGGGAGTTGTCTCCTCTGATTGCTATCTTCACTTTATGCCCAGGAGAAAGGTTTTAATGATAGTCTTGTGAGCTATTTTGAGCAGAAAAATCAACAAGATGCTGTCGGAACTCAGCAGGCCAGGCAGCACTCATGGGTCCTGAAAAAGGGTCCTGAACCAAAACGTTGACCATCTGTTTTCTCCACGGATGCTGCCTGGCCTGCTGAGTTCCTCCAGCATCTTGTGTTTTTTTTTCATCTAGATTCCAGCATCTGCAATCCTTTGTCTCTCTAGTTATTTTGAGAAAGTGCCTATCAGGGTAAGAAAGTGGAAGATATACGGTGTTTGCAAGTAAGGGAGGTCTGTTAGTCTTGACTCGTTAGAATAAATGGGCTCTAGGAACTGCACGTTCTTCCCATGCCCTCCTGAAAAGGTGCTGCAGCTGTCTGTGCCCTCATTTTAGGATGTGAATGATTCCCTGAGCTAATATTTCAAATGACAGGATTTGTATAAGTTTGGCATTAATCCTTTGCTTTATATTCTGCACTGCTACATCTAAAATCCAGCAGCCCATGTCCTCTCTTGACAGATTTATGAATTCTTATTTGAATTTTGTTTCATGAAGACTGAAGTTTTCCTCTATCTGTACTTACTTTAAAGATTTTCCATTTAGTGTACAGTCCTCTCCTTATTTTTCTTTCCAAAATATATAGTTATATTTCCAGGCATTAACTTTCACCTGACATCTCATTATCTGGTGTTCTGGTTTGCTTTTCTACTTTTAAAGTCACTCACAGTCCTCCTACCGATTCACCATGCTGCATATTTTTGTGTTGCAGATCCTGCCCTTATTATCTTACCTTGAGAATTCAGCTTGAATCCAAGTTTGGATGAAGTCCACAATGAAGTCTGGATCATAATGGTCCTGGCAGGACATAAACTGAGCATCAAAGAGCAGGACAGAGGGAAATAACTGTCAGATGATAAACCTGCTGAAACTCAGTCCATCATCTTAATGATGATTCAGAATAAGCTGATATTGTCAAAAATGGCCATATTAGATTTCTCTTGCCTTTGGGAGCAGAATCTATTTGTGTAATTTTCTGCTTTGTTTGATGGATGTGGTTGTACAGAACAAGCTTTGATCTTGACATGGCTAATTATGCAGCTGAAATGATGTCTGAACCATTAGTCTGGGCTGAGTCCCATATACTTAGCTGCCTCTTGATGTCCTGTGGAATGAATCCAGTTGGGGGAAGACCCCCATCAGTGATGGAGGCCGAGAAAGATCATCCTCCTAGCACTTCTGAATGAAGGCAGTCACAAAAGCTCCATGTTTACCTTTTGCATTCATGTGATAGGTTCTGACATCATTAAGGACAGGGATCCCCATGGAACTTCCTCTTCTTGCTTGTTACTTGCCACTGACATTCATAACTGTATGTTGCAGAGATGGAAAAAAATGACCCAATTGGTTGGTTATGTGAGCACATAGCTTAGCATGCTGTTTTCATTACTTAGCATTTATGTGGTTCTGTTTTGCAATCTCACCATATTGGCACCTCTGATACTCTTGTTGATGCTCAATGCACACTCTTCTGATTGAACCCCTCATTGAATAACAGTTGGTCATCTCGTTTGAAGATGATAGAGGAGTGGATTTTATGCCAGGAGATGAAGCCACACATCATGTTGTGTACAGTTCCACTGGTGCTAAAGGCCCACGGTGGCTTCTGGTTGCCCAGTTTTGAGTTGCATAATCAATTCTTAATCTCTGGCATTTAGCAAGTTGGTAGCTGTTGTCAATATGAAGTCAGGACTTGGCCTCTACGAGACTATCCAGAGTTTCATGGACATTGTGAGGAGAAGGCCAAGTTAGTTACTGCCTTGTGATGGCTCTCTCACCTTTGCTACCTTTGGTGGGGACTTGAAGAGTTCACTCTATGTTTGTCCCTAACCTCAGTTCACCATTCTAATATTGCTTGATGTGAAACAGCATTGATTCAAAGCAGAGGAAATAAGCAATGTTTTATATATTCTAGTGTAACTTTGTTTCTAATTTATTCCTGAGTTGTGAATTTTTTCTGGTAATACCAGCACTTATTGAACATCCTGAATTGCCTTCTGAACAAAGTGGCTTGCCAGGCCTTTTCAGAGGGCAGTTAAGAGCAACTGAATTGATGGCACTGGACTCATATTTAGACTAGAAAGTATATTATTTTATCCTGAGGAATGTGAGGAATGAGCAAAATGGGTTTTTATGGCAATCCAGTAATTAATAGTCAACATTACAGATAAAAGCTTTTTATTCCAGATCTATTTGATTGTCTTAATTTAAATTTAATTTAAATCAAAATAAAAAAAAACTGCAGATGCTGGAAACCTGAAATAAAAACAGGATAAACTGGAAATAGTCAGCTGGTCAGGCAGTGTATGTGGAAAGAGAAATTGCAAAAGTTTCAGGTCCAGGACTCTTTGTCAGCATTGGCAAAGAGAGAAAACAAATTCATTTTTGGCTATCATAAACTAATTTTTTTCCCAGTTCTGATGGAGGATCCCGGACCTGGAACATTAACTGTTTCTCTTTCCACAGATGCTGCCTGACCTGCTGAGTATTTCCAGTATTTTCTCTTTTTATTTTAAGTCCTGAATCAAAGCTTGAATGACAAGCAAGACATCTGCCTGATCGTATTCTTGTCATTATATTGAGCAATTTGATCTAACTGTTGTATTCTAGGTCACTTCAGAAGGCAGTTAAGAGCCACTCATGTAGTTTAGATCAGATAAAGGCAGTAAACTCCCTTCTCTCAAGAAAATTTGTGAACTATTTATGTTTTGCATTCAATGATGTAAACTTTTTCGCTCCAGATCCATTTTTGTTTTAACAATTCAAATGGAATATGAACTCACAATCTTCTTCTTAATTCATCTAGCTTTCTCATCTAATCTAATTACTCATCTAATATCACTGCCATACCCTGCCAAGCCATGTGTACCACCTTCCAGTGCAGACAGGCCCCAAGCAGCTTACTCGTGCTGATGTCAATTTCCTTGGCATTTTGATCTGGCAATTTGGCATTACTCTTGGACTTATTATGCACAGAACAATGCTAAAAGTTCAGCAATGAAAAAGATAAATTATTATAATCTTCCCTATTTGTGTGCATATAAAATTGATTAACTAATCAATATTACCATCGAGAAAGCTAATCAATAAGGCACAAAGGCAGTTGTCGATATCTCCTTTGTCATTTTTTAAGTAGTGTAGTTCGCCGTAAAATGGATGAAATCTTCTAATAGTAAGGGCTTGCAGAGGAATTTATATTTTATTAGTTACAGAATTCAAATCTTTTCCACTGTTGGTTCACTTGGAAATTCACTCTACTTGTCTAAAACTTCCTGGCTGAATATAAAATGATTGCGTAAAGAAAAATTTTGCAGACCCAAAACAGTTGCTATCATTGCCTGTAGAAATCTGGAGGAGAGAATTGACAACAATTTTTGCTGCTGCTTCCCTGCACATTATCAATGCTACAAATGCTGCTTTGTGGACACCATCTGCGCATTGCTTGGCTATGATGATACAATAATCTACTGCCATTAAGGGCAGGTGTTATGTGCATTGTCAGAGAGGGGTTCCAAGAGCAGTGGAAATGCTGGAAATACAGATCCTCCAAGCATTCCAGTTAAGAATGTAGAGGAAGAGATGCTGGAGATTGGATGAGTCTGCCTGGAGACAAGGAGATCTCATCTACCTGGTGACACCAACAGTACTCAGTCATCTTGGCATGTTTTCAAAAGCAATAGAAATGTGATCATCTCTGTAAATGCTAATGCCTCAGCTACGTGTATGTGGATGTGGTGTACATGGATTTTAGCAAGGCATTTGATAAACTTCATCATGGAAGGCTCATTCAGAAAGTCAGGAGGCATGGGATCCAGGAAACTTGGCCGTGTGGATTCAGAATTGGGTCGCCCATAGAAGACGCAGGGTGGTGGTAGATGGAGAGTATTCTGCTTGGAGGTTGGTGACCAGCGGTGTTCTGCAGGGATCTGTTCTGGGACCCCTGCTCTTTGTGATTTTTATAAATGACTTGGATGAGGATGTGGAAGTGGTTAGTAAGTTTGCAGATGACACAAAGGTTGGTGGTGTTGTGATAGTGTAGAAGGTTGCTGTAGGTTACAACAGGACATTGATAGGATGCAGAGCTGGCTGAGAAGTGGCAGATGGAATTCAAGCGGGAAAAGTGTGAAGTGATACACTTTGGAAGATCAAATTTGAAGGCATAATACAAGATTAATGGCAGGACTCTTAGCAGTGTGGAGGAACAGAGGGATCTCGGGGTCCATGTTCATAGATCCCTCAAGGTTGCCACTCAGCTTGATAGTTTTGTTAAGAAGGTATATGGAGTGTTGGCCTTCATTAGTTGGGGTATTGCGTTCAAGAGCTGTGAGGTAATGTTGCAGCTCTATAAAACTCTGGTTCGACCACACTTGGAGTATTGTGTTTAGTTCTGGTCGCCTCATTATAGGAATGATGTGGAAGCTTTAGAGAGGGTGTAGAGGAGATTTACCAGGATGCTGCCTGGATTGGAGAGCATGTCTTATGAGGATAGGTTGAGCAAGCTAGGGCTGTTCTCTTTGGAGAGAAGGAGGATGAGAGGTGATTTGATAGAGGTCTACAAGATGATAAGAGGCATAGATTGAGTGGACAGTCAGAGACTTTTTACCAGGGCAAAAATGGCTAACACGAGGCGGCATAATTTTAAAGTGATTGGAGGAAAGTATGGGGGGATGTCAGCGGTACATTTTTTTTATACAGAGAGTGGTGGGTGTGTTGAACACACTGCTGGCAGAGGTGGTGGAGGCAGATACATTAGGGGCATTTAAGAGACTCTTAGATAGGCACATGAATGATAGAAAAATGAAGAGCTATGTGGGAGGGAAGGGTTAGATAGATCTTTGAGTAGGATAAAATGTCGGCACAGCATCGTGGGCCAAAGGGCCTGTACTGCGCTGTATTGTTTTATGTTCTATTTGAAGTATTTCTTCTCTATGGAGGCTTCAACTGTTGGCGGAGGACAGTTGATAAAATCAAGAGGACCAAGGCCTTTCTGAGGGTATACCATCACCAGACACTTCTTGACCATGCATCAATTCTGATCAGGGCACTTTCTTGTCATATGGGTTTGCTCTTGAATCTGAGTGAACCTTGAATTAACAGGAACAAAAACAGAAAATGCTGGGAGCATTCAGCAGGTCTGTGGAGAGCGAAACAGAGTTAGTGTTTCAGATTGAACATTCTTCATCAGATCTGGGAAAGAGGAACAAACAGGAAATATTTCAACTAACAGGGCCATTCCACACACCCCAGCCATTGATGGAAACAGCAGGCAAGCATCGCCCTAATTGTCATTCATCTCCTCCTCAACTTTCTCTTTTTCTCCCTTCCCCAGTGAATCATCTAAGGAGGATCAGAGCTCCTCTTCCCTAGGCCCAAACCTTAGCAATGTAGAGTTCTCTGCAGAGCACAGCAATCTTGGACCATTCAGGAGACCAGGGCTGGTGTTGTATTGAAGGGGCCAGGGATGCACCTCTCCAGTATGCTGATGGCCTGTCTAATCACATCACCTTGCAGTTGTAGACCAGTTACACACTGATGAGTGAAATTGTTTTGCAGTTGCCAGATACTCCTGGTTGACGTGAGCTTCTGGGTTTGCTGTGTGTGTGTGGTTGAGGGTACCTTGTACCTGCAGAAAGTCATGCAGAACAACAAAACCAAGCACCCACTTGTTGTGAGTGACATCATTGGTGGAAAGACTGGTATGATTGCTAACCCCAGAAAATACATCATCATTTCAGTCATCTGTTATAGATCAACTGGAGAATCTTGTGTACATTGGTGGTACAGACCTGGTGGGACTTACAACATGCTGAGGGAAATGGTGATTGTCAGAGACACTAAATAATATGTGTTCAGCAGACATCAGACTTTCCTTGAGGAGGTCAAATACGCTGACGTGACATCCTGAGGCAGACATGTTAAAGAAACTTGGACTCTGGACCTTGTTCTGTGCGTAATGCTTCTTGTGAACTGCAACTTGCTGCTGGTTCACTCTCTGAAGATCCCTTCCTGTTGATCCCCTCCATTCTGCTCCCCTCCCTGCTGAACCCTCTCTACTGGTTCCTACTCACTGGCCCCTTCTCTATTCTCTGGCCCTCCTGCTGTCCCCGCTCTCTAATATTCCACCCCCCCCCGCCTCTACCAGTCCTTTCTTTCTACTGTTCCCCCCTCTACTGTTCCCTCTCTACTGATGCCCCCCCTATGGTTCCCCTTCTACTGTTCTCCCTTCTACTGTCCACCCCTCTACATTTCCCTATGTACTACTGTCCCCTGTACTGTTCTCCGCTCTACTGTTCTCCTCTCTACAGTCCCCACTGCAATTCCCCTCTATTGTCCCCTTCTACATTTCCCCTCTATAGCTCCCCCTCTATAGTTCCCCCCATTGTCATCCCTCTACAGTTCTCCCTCTTTACTGTTTCCCTTCTACAGTTCCCCCTCTACAGTTCCCCCTCCACAGCTCCCCCTCTGCAGCTCCCCCCTCTGCTGCTTCCCCCCTCTCCCCTCGCTCGTCCTCTCTGCTGTGGGAGGACCCTGGCTGCTGAAGATGCCTTTGCTGTTTATCTACTGTGAGGTCGAGTCTGGGGCAGCGCAAGGGGCAGCCGTCCTGATGTAAACCAAAGTGCAGAGAGTAAGCCATCAGCATGACCAGTGCGAACAAGCCCTTCCCCACTAGCAGGTAAGAAAGCAGCTGTGGCTATCGAGTCTTTATAGACATTTGAACACGGGAGTGCTCCCGCCCCTGGAATTGTCGCTTATACCTTCTTGTTTCCACTGGCGAGTTCCAGGAAAACCGCAGGCCGGCGTTGGAGTGGGACGTGTGTGTTAGTATTTCTCTCATTCTGCAGCCGGTGAACTCCTCTCCCGGAGGGGCTGCGGCCAAAGTTAAACGCAGAGGTCAGCGGGCTGCGGCCAGCTTTCCCAAGATTTAACCCACTCCATCCCTCTGCACACTCACACCATGCAACCCAACAGGTTAAAATTCACCGCTGTCAGCATTCGGACCTGATGAAAGACCCACAATAGGACGACGAGATGATAATTTATTTCTGAGACAATAGAACCCTAAAATGAAATATTTTATGTTTAATCTCCAATTACCGAGAGCTAATAAATATTAACAGACACTACCTGTATTAGTGACATCAAGTAACAGTGCATTCGACCGTTTCCAAATGCTTAATGGTGTCATATTTTCTTTGAAAGGAGGATTTAACATTTAATGGATAAATTTCACCTCGAATTGACTTTCTGCCACTACAGTATCTCTCGAAGTGACAATTAATGATATGTGGCAGATAAATGTCAGCAGTTACCATTTAAATACTTTTAATATTTTTTCCCCCTGGTCGCGGGGTTCGTTTCTGCTTTGAACTCTTGCAAAACTGATCTTAATAGATTTGCTACAAATGCATTTATTGCGTTTTTGTGATTTTTTTTGCATTTCCTTCACAATACAGATAAACGATTCTGCTATTTCTTTAACAGTTTGATTTTCCGAACCATTCCTCCAAAAATCTCATTTTCAAAAAAAGTCATATTTATCTAAAATTAGCTGTCAGTCAGATCATTGCGTGTTATTTCTTATCTAATATAATCGTGCACTTTCAAGCACAGCATCATTCATATGCGTTCGAAAAGAATGAAATAAATTATTGATTTCAGGGCAAATGCACGGGCCAGGTGCTGCATCGCATAATGAAGAGCGTGCCGAAATTTGGAGAGAGTTGGATAAATAGTGACGGTGACACACCAGGTGTCTGTCAAAGGGAGGCAGTAGTCCCACTGCACCATGTGTTCCGCCGAAGATGATGCTGTGCCTTCGGGCTGGCGGACGCACAGTCTTTTCCCGTCTGCTACCTACATTCTCCAATCGATCTGGGACAGATACCTGCCTGCACATGAATAATTCACTATGGGCACCTTCGAAAAGACCATAGAGAAGACAGTTCAGCCTTGAGGCAAACGGTGGATGCACAGCGTTGATTTGAATTATTTACCTTCGTTTACCAGGTTTCAATGCAGACCAGAAATATTAGCTGTTTATATTGTCAGTGAAGACTCGCTCTCGAATTCTGAGAGGTGACAGACCCTTCATGATACAATGAAAACTACCAGAAAATGTAGAGCCTTGTTGGCGGTGGGGTTAAACTTGGTGGCTCTCCTTTTCTCTACAACTGCTTTCATTACAACGTACTGGTGCGAGGGGACTCAGAAAGTGCCCAAACCAAACTGCAACAAAGACACGAAATTAAACTGTATCAACTTTAACGGCAACGGAACGGCGAACGGCTCCAATTCCAACCTGGTCCATTATAGCTGGGATACTGGGGACGACAGGTTTTTCTTTCGCTATTTCCACACAGGAATTTGGTATTCTTGTGAAGAAAATATAAGCGGTGTCGGTGAGTGTGATAAGAAACGGTCTTTTATTGTGTTTCTCTGATATCAGCGAGTGTTGACCAGGTTTCGAGGCGATCCCCCTTCCCACCCGACCCAACCCACGGTTTCTTCGGTTACAAATAACGTGCATAAAAAGCTACAGAGAAACATCTTTCAACTGTTTGCATGCAGCTGTTCTCTTTGGTACAGACGTTCTGCGCACTGTTTGTCTTGGACGTTTCCTAAGCAATCATGAAAACTACCCCGAAGCTGGAGAAGTAGGGGCTTGTGTTGAATTTCTGATGCTAGTCTGTCTAAATGAGACGGCAAGTGATCTTGAGTGATGTAGTGAAGGGAGGTGTGGACTAGATCACAGTA
The DNA here is from genome assembly GCF_009764475.1 of Pristis pectinata. Taxonomy (NCBI): domain Eukaryota; kingdom Metazoa; phylum Chordata; class Chondrichthyes; order Rhinopristiformes; family Pristidae; genus Pristis; species Pristis pectinata. The sequence continues at coordinate 34,232,020 of NC_067412.1, read as the reverse complement.
ACATGGGGACACCTTGATTGAGTCCCCTTCAGATGCCCAAACTACACAGTCTCATTAAGAATTTAAAGCATTGGGAGATTTAATCTTGAGTTAAGCAGGAACTCTTAATCTTTCTGCTTGACACCTGATTCAGTAAAACAGACAATTTATAATGTAATTGATGGCTGCTAGTTCACTATTTGCTTTAATACATCTTTCATTCATTCGTCTTGCTTCTCTTAACAATTTTGTTGAATAAATTACATCTGTTATTTATGTTTATGGGGATGGTTTCCTGGGAGCACCAATTTAAAAAGTCTATGTTCATAGGCTCCTGGGGCAGAGAGTCAAAGAGGGATACAGCATAGCAACACACCCTTTGGCCCACAGAGTCCATGCTGACCATCAACCACCCATTTACACTAATCCTACATCTTTATTCTCCCCACATTCTCTTCAACTTCTCTCTAGATTCTACCACTCACCTACTTGACTGGGGGCAATTTACAGTGGCCAATTAACCTTACTAAACCTACACATCTTTGGGATGTGGGAGGAAACCCAAACACCCAGAGGAAACCCACACGGTCACTGGGAGAATGTGCAAGCTCCACACAGACAGCAGCCAAGGTCAGGATTGAACCCGGGTGTCTGACGCTGTGAGGCAGTGGCTCTACCAACTGTGCCACTCTGGTGCATTTTGATCATTCTTCAGAAAGTTTCTGTTACTGAATGGGAATCTTAACCACGTGGAAGATAATTCTCTTAACTTGATGCCGGATTTGGAGTGGGCTTACAAATTTAATATTTTTTGTGTGTATCCCAAATTTTGTAGTAAATAAATTTTGACAGAAATTTCTGTCTGTCACAAAATATCCTTATTGTTATGGTCTGTTTTTGACAAGGGAGACTGAACTTACATTGAACTTACGTTGAACCATATTCACCCAGTTAATTGTATCATTTAAAAGTCTTTGAAACATAGAAAGTACAGCACAGGAACTGGTCCTTTGGCCCACCATACCTGTGCTGACCACGATGCCAAATTTAATTAACTACATCTGTCTGCACATGCTCCGTATCCCTCTATTCCCTGCCTGTTCATGTGTCTGTCTGAATGCCTCTTAAATGATGCTGTCACATCCACCTCCACCACCTCCCCTGGCAGCGCTTTCCACTCTCTATGTAAAAAAAACTGACCTCGCAAATCTCTTTTAAACTTTCTCACTCTCACCTTAAAATTGACTGGTGCTTTGAACCTTGGGTGAATATGTTTCAACTGACTGCATGCTGTCCTTGCATGACACAGACGCTTCATATTATCAAATGGGCCTTTTGTTGGAAGTCTCTCATGTACATCAGATCCCTTATTTTATTGTATTACGGCTCGGTCGAATTAAAAGAAAGTGGCAAAATTGTTCAAAAATACCCAGAAATTTGAAGGCATAACACAGAAATTCAAATATCCCTTTTCCTTCCCTTGTAATGTATGTATTACCTGTTTGCATTTTTGACCTAGGTTGAAAAAGTTGTCCTAAGTTTTGTAATCATATTTCTGCTCACTTGATTCTGTGCATTGTGTGTAGATTTTAACTTAATCAAACTTTTGGAATGCATACAATTGAAAATGATCTAATCAGAAAGCTTTTAGATAAGAAGAAAGGCTATTATACTGGAAATGCAGAGCAGAAACAAAACATCACAGCACAATGCTCTACATTCAGAAGAGAAAGGATTGACTAACGCTTTGTGCATAAGAATGAATGAGGATTAGTACAGTTTTGGTGAATGGTTACACTGGAAATGTACCCCTACTTTTCTCTTCAGATATCACCAACGTGTGTACAAAGATGAGTAGCTTCGGAACATTGGTGGGGCAATGACAAACGTTTGACACCCTTGCAAGTATTTGTGAGTTGAGGATAAATGTATAGGTGTCACAAAGTAAGTACCTTGCAGCGCACTATAGTTCAGTTTAAAAGACTGCTTCAACCTTAGTGCATTTTTAATCCCTGGAAAAGCAAGCAGCAGTTTTACCTTCATAATGTCAGCCTTGGAGCTATTGCATTTATTTTAAGGAAAGTTTTCTAATTAAGTTTGCACATATAATCATTTTATGTACTTTTCAAATGCTTCTTTTTATATTCTCATGGATATTAGTGCGTATAAAACCAAAGAAACGTTTGTCAAAATTATTTCACTTTTGGCAATTTTACCCTTGCTTGCAGGGAGGCAAATAACTGCAATGGGAGTTTCAACCTCCCAAATGGTGGTGCCACTGTCTAATAGCCCTTCAGTGTGCCTTTACTCTTGACAACAAAGCACTTACACATTTCATGGGTAGCTGGGTTGCCCAGCTTATTTGATAGGAGTTTCATGTATCTACCCACAGAACAGCTCAAATCCACATGTCAGTAGTCTTAACTGTGTTTAGAATCTTTACGGAGTTGGCTTCAAGTTGATACATCAGTTTTACGAGAGATTTAAACTAAATCCTCAGTTGCCCATATGAGAATTTGATATCTGAGCCATATAGTTGTGCATTTTTTCAGGGTGCTGAGTGTGATCAAATAGGATAGCCCTTGCCTCTTGGTGCTGGAGTACAATAGACTGGTCAGCGAGACCTGGGTCTGCTCTTACTATAATCCGGATAATTTAGTAACAAGGATTTTCTTTTCTGAATAAATAGGGAAACCATAATAGCCATACTTGGTTCGATAAAATAATATGTGTGGCATAAAAAGTAACCAGGAGATAAAAATAGGAAGTATAATGATTGAAGTCTAGCGTAGTGTTTCATGTTTCCAGGATTCTAGAAGGACCAAAATATGACAAGCTGTTCCATCCTGGCCGACGACAGAACCAGATTCTTGTAAAATGACAAATTCAGAATAGTTTGCAGGGTCAATATACAAGTCAATGACTGGTCATTCTGTGGAAGATTGTGAAAGCAGGCTTGATTCATCCAAAGGTAGGGTATATGAATTACTTGTAGTATTGTGTAATAAATGCAGGAAAGGAAAAAATACTGTAGGTACTTGAAATCTGAAACAAAATTAGAAATTGCGGTCAGTACTCGTCAGGTCAGGGAGTATCTGTTGGAGAGAAACAGAATGCAAGTTTCAGGTCAATAACCTTCTACAGCTACACTTGTATCTCTCTCATGTTTACTGGCAAGACTGGGTAGATTGGAAACTAATCGCTAGAGATTGATTGCTGTAATTAGTTACTAACTCCATTATCATTGTATTGTGTGACTACCAGGACGATTGGCATTGAATTGGCAGGATATTAGCCTTTTCATCTGTTACAAATCTTGTTTTCCTCTGAGTTGGAAGCACAAATTCTGCTTAAAGGGCATGGGGGTGAGTAAGGACAGTTGATGGTTACACTCTGAGTGTGACGTGATTGGGAGCTAAATACATCAAGCTATGGGATGTTAGAAATGGCAGTTGAATTAAGAAGGCAAGAGGAATATAATACAGATAAAAGATGTAATTGCAGCAAAAGAAAGATGATGTTAAAACAGTAGAATAGGGGTAACGTAAATAAACAGCAAAGAGGATGAGTAAAACAGTCACATAGCACACACACAGGATCTTCTGCCCACTGAGTCTTTCCTATCAGAATACCCTTTACACTAATCTTATACTAATCACAGTCTATTCTCTACACATTCCCATCAATTCCCACGAGGTTCTACCACTTACTTACACAGTAGGGGCAATTTACAGTGGCCAATTAACCTAACAACCCATACATCTTTGGGGTGTGGAAGGAACAAGAACATTTAAGGGAAACCTATAAAGTGACATGCAAACTCACACAGACAGCACCAGAGGTCAGGATTGAACCGGGGTTGCTGGAGTAGCAGCACCACTAACTGTGCCACTGTGGCATCAGTTACCTACACAGGTTCTTATGGTAGTGGTGCCCTGGAGTAGAGGTGTAATCAGAGATCCGGCAAACATGTTATAAATACAATATGCTTATAATAGGAGATTTTAATTTTTCTATAGACCAGGATCAGCAGAACATCTCAAACTGTAAAAAAACATTGTATTTATAGAATCTATTTGTGAAAGTTTCATAATCAGCTGAGAAACAGGTCACACTACATTTAGTACAAAACAGAAAATATTGGAGATACTCACTGGTCAGGGAGCTTCTATGGAGTGAGAAACAGAATTAATGCTTCAGATCAACAAACTTTCATCCGGACTAGGAAAGGTTAGGAAACAAGCAACAAGAAATTACAGAGAAGGTAGTTGGGGACAGGAGGGGGCATGATGTGTGGGAGGAGTAAGAAAGGGAATGTTCGTGTTAGAATGGAAACCAAGGGAAGCTGAATGACACAGATGGTGTTGGTGCTGACTGAGAGAGGGGGTTCAAGCTTGTTAATCACAGCTGCTCTGTCTGGAGGAGGTGTAAAAAGAGGAGGTTAATGAGAATAGAGGAGAGGGAAAAATATCCTACAACTGTGAAATACAAAATACAGCAATGGCTTAAAATCTGAAATAAAAGAGAGTGCGGAAATATCTAATAGGTCAGATTGTATTTGTGGAGGGAGAAAAAACTGAATTAACATTACAGGTTGATGATCTGACATCAGAACTGAGCAGTTCTGATGCAAATGCTGGTTATCCGGAATTGTTGAATCGGCAGATGCGATGCTGTTCCTCAAGGTTATGTTGAGCTTTGTTGGAGCAGTATGGAGGCCAAAAGCAGACAGAGATGGAGAATTAGAACTAGGAATACTTACTAGGAAATTACTAGATTTAGTAATGACATCAGTAAAAAAGTAGTAAGACAAGTTACAAACTAATCAGACATAAGGGGAAACAAACAACCTGCTGGAGGAACTTATTCCTCCTCCCTTCGATGGGAGTTCTGTGAGACCTTGTCTTACTGCTCCCCCTCTGTGGTTTCTACTCCAGCATCTGAAGTCTCTTATGTCTCCAGAAATAAGGGGACATGTTTCAAATAGAGGGAGTAATGTAATTAATATCTGATTTGAGCAGAAGAGCAAGTCACAGACTAGAGTTCCAAATTCAATTAAGTCTGTCTGTGAAGTAGTGGGCAGTAAACTAATTGAAGAAAACTGACCCGAGCTAATAATCAGTAAATGTACAGGCAAGTAAACATTGTTTTACATGCCTTGAAAAGTAATATCTCCAGTTGTGTCAGTTGGCATAACAACTGACAAGCAAATAAAATAAAAGGCAGCACAAAACCAAAATCAAAATATTATACCCAATACATTGCTGTATTTATACCCAACAAGGAAAAGTGGAGATCCGGTTGATACAAGAGCTACACAAAGAAGTGATGCAGAAGAAACTCCAAGAAATGCAAAAAAGGAATACAAACAATTTTATATGGCTAACTGCAAAGGGATTTAAAATTATATTTTAATGAAAGGTACTGGCCTATCACAAAGCCTTTTCACGATCTACAAGATGCAGGTCAGGAGCACTTTCCACTTGACTGGATAAGAGCGGCTCGAACAACTCTGAAGAAGCTTAACACCTTTCAGTGCAAAACAACTCACTCAACTGGCATCTCATCCATCATCCTAAACATTCATTCCCTCCACCATCAGGTGAGTGACAGGATCGTAATGGCTCATTATCTGAAAATATTGAATTTAGTGAAGGCTGCAATGTGCCAAGTCAGATGTTAAGGTGCTGTTCCTTGATCCACTACAAGCCTATAGACTCTCACAGCTATCTTGACCACACCTCCCCTACCCTTCTTCCTATAAGGATTCCATTCCGGTCTCCCAAGTTCTCTACCTCTTTCACATCTGTTATGTCAAGATCAACCCACCCCCCCACCCCCCCTACCCCACATCAATATTCAGACTTTCCTTCATTTTTCTGAATGGTGGCTTCTTCTCCACCATGGAGGAGGGGTCTCTGAAACTTGTCTCCTCCATTGCCCACTTTCCCACACCCTCTTCATTCACCCAGAAGAAGGAGAGGGTTCTCTTATCCTCACCTTCTACCCCATCAACCTCCACATTCAACCGACATCCCCAATATGATGCCAGACAGCTCTTCCCTTCTCCTTCCCTTTTAGTATTCCAGAGGGACAGTTGCCTCAGTGTTGCTTTGGTCCAGTCCTCCATCTTCACTAATCCTCTATCTCACTCCTATTCTATTTCTCTTTCTTTAGCCTCCTACACTAATTTAATGAATGTCAACGTAAGCTCAAAGAATTGCACTTCACCTTCTGACCTGGCACATCACAACCTTCCAGACTAAACATTATATTTGACCATTTCAGATAATCAGCCATTGCTGACTTGTATCCCACATTTCCAGCTTTAAGTGTTTTTTGTCTTTCACCTCATCAGCTTTTACTCATCTCCTCCTTGTTCCACCTCTTCCAGATGCACCTTCTGTAGTTCACTATCTTTTCTGACTCTTTTTCAGAAGGAGTCACCACCACCTGTGATGTTCAATCTCTCCTCATCTCCCCCCCCCCCCCCCTTATCAATAACCTTCTTTTTTGTTCTCTCTGGTCCTATCTCTTTTCTCTGCCAGTTGATTGTTTTACTTCAAACTACTCACACTTCTAATGAAAGATCATGGGCCTGAAATTTTAACTCTGTTTCTTTCTCCATCAATACTGCTTGGCCTGCTGAGTATTTCTGGCATTTTTCACTTTATTTCTGATTTGCAGCCTCTGCGGAATTTTTCTTTGATATAGAGAAGTTCTGAGGGAGAAAAACATTCCCTCTGGTGAAGGGAACAACGAGTGAAGTCATTTAATTTAAAAATATTGGCAAAACATCAAAAGGGATAATATTTTTCCCAACGGATCAATGAGAACCAGGGTGCACTAATGAAGGAGGTAGTAGAGGCCGATTCCATATATAATTTTAAAAGTACTTTGTATAGTGCCGTGAACTTAAAGGGTTGCTCCCAGAAAATGGGTAAACTGGACTAAAGAAAACTGCTGTTTCTAAGATGATGGACACAATAGCCTCCTTCTTTGCCCTATGTTTCGTGGACACTGTAAAGAGCACAGAAGTTAATTCAGCATTCATTGTAGAGAAACTACCGGAATCTGTGATCGGAGGTGGAATAACTGTGTCCTTAGTTAAATAGGGACTGATCAAAGGGAGGGCAGTGTGGATTTGTGCACAATAGGTTGTGTCCAATCTGGATAAATTGTTTGCAGAGCTTATTTGCTTTTGAAGTTGACTATGTGCACTTCTGCAATGTATTTGATAAGGTTCTGCATGAAAGATGATTTGTAAAAATAATGATACAAAATTGATTGAAGACTTATGGCATGCCTTGGCAATGACTTCTGAAGTAGGGGGCTGAGAGAAAGGATAATATACTGAACAAAGTCATAAAATTAGAACTAGGTCATTGAGGAGGACAATCAAGAAGTACTTTTTCACAGAAAGCTGAATCCCCCACTGCTAAAAAGCTATTGACGTCAAGCCATAGAAATGTCATTCCCAATATCAAATGATTTTGCTGGAATCAGGTCATCAAAGGAGATATAGCAAAGGTGGATAATGAAGCTGATATACATGAACTAACCTACTGGCAGAACAGGTTTGAGGGGCTGAATGGCCATCTTCTAATCCAAGATTGTATTAGCTGATTACAGTCCCATGATATTTATTTCTTAGGTTGGCTCTTGGCAACCTTCATTCTTATAAATGATACCCTCCTGTAGAGAGGGTGCTGTTGGCATATAGGGACAAGAGTTGATCATTTCATAGTGACAAGAGTTGGCCATTTAGTCCCATGAACCTGTTCTGCATTTTACTGAGATCATGCTAGTCCCTGAGAAAACTCATTGCACCTCGCTTCCTCCATAACCCCTGCAAAACTTCCATTCAGCAGAAATCTATTAGTCTCCGATTTAAAACTAACAATTGATGTATGATCAATTGTTGTTTGCAAACTCCATATTGGGTAGAATTAGATTAAATCTGCATATAGGGATTTCCCAGGGATTTGATTCGAGGTTTTTATGTAGATGGGTTTCTGCCTGAATCCAGTAGTAGGCTAATTAAAAATCCAACTGCTTCAGTGCATTGGAGATAGTCTGTAGCGCAATGTGCTGAAATGGGAATTACAGATTTAAATGTTACAATCTTCACCACTTGACTGAGTGTACCAGAGCATTTCGCCTTTCCTTTTGTCTTTCTTTTCTTTTGCTGAGATCAAGATGCTCTTTTTAGATCTTACATGGCTTTTTCCCCTCAGGCTAATCCAGTATCAGGGGATAGCTTCAAAAGGAGGAGCTGTGGACCCAAAAGTTATAAACAAAATATGAAGTCAAATCATGCTACAATACTTTGCAGCACTTCACTAAATTTAAGGGTAATACAACTAAATAAGAAAACAAAATGTTATTTGCCACAAAATACTTATGACGTGCTTCAGTTACCATTTGGAACTAAATCTAATTAATCCCAGGATAAGAAAGCACAGGATAAGAAAGCATAATGAAGGAAGCTGTGTGTATAAGTTCAATGCCTCATAAATCTTAGATTTAATTTCAGGTGGTCCTAGTCTTTCTGTGCTACCAATAGTCTCAGTAGGAAGGGAAGGTTCCAACCTCCTCCTTAACTCCTTGTAACCTGTGCTGGAATTTCTGTCAGCTGGGCTTTTGCTGAAGATGTACAGGCACGTGAAAGACTTCAGTTATTCTGAATGTGCAGCTGGTGGCGAGGAAGAAATACCTGGTGAATCATGTATCAGCACAAGTTGCTGGTCTGATTTGTATTTTTTTCATTTTTTGATTTGCAAAAAAGGCCAAATGTTCCCATGTGTTTCACAAAGTTGCTGCATTTGAACATTAATTGTGCAACAAACTTGAGACTGAAAGTTAATACTAGTGTATTAAAGCATATATCCTGACTGCAATTTGATAATTGTTAACAATTGCCAGTCCAACTCCCTTCTATAAGTATGGCATTTTATTCCTTCATCTTGTGAATTTTTCCCAGAGATTTTAAGAATGTCAGGTTTTAAAATATCTCTTTTTTCACACATTATTATTCTTCATTTTCCTTTCTATATTAATGCAATCTTCCTTTCTGCTTTCTTCCTTATCTGATTTGACACTAAATTCACCACTATAATTATTAATTCACCTTCAGCAAAAGCAGAAAATGCTGGAAACCCTCAGAAGGTCAGACAGTATTTCATTAGAACTGGGAAGGAGAAAAAAATCAAGTAAAATCAGGAAGCACTTTTTTTCAGAAAGTATAGTGGAAGTCTGGGGTTTGCCCTTACAAGTTCTGATGAAAGGTCTTTGGCCTGTAGTAGTATCTCTGCTTCTCTCTCCACAAATGCTGCCTGACTTAGTAAATATTTCCAGCACTTTCTGTTTTAGATTTCCTGCATCTACAGATGCAGATTTTGGCAAGGTTAAATCAAACTCTGATGTCTCCAAAGTTTCTTGCAAACATTCACTGTTTTGACTTGTATATAATATGGACATTGGATTAAAACACTGAAGCTCTGTCTGTACATATAGAACTAAGGATAGAAATTCATTCTCTGCCACATGTGCTGGAAACACAGTATACTGGTATTGTGCACAGTACATAGCATGCAAAAATTGCTTCCATTGATATCACTGGAGTCAGGCTGCAGAATTGCAGTTCAGCTTGCATGCACTACTCTATCACACCTTTAGCACACACAGCTGGGAATAAATTTCAATTATCTTTGGAAAAAGGAGGGATGCAGGGAAAAGAAGGCAAAAGAACAACTTTTAAAACGATATAAAATTTGTTGCAAGTATAAAATACCATAATCTAGTGGGAAAAATGTAAAGTAAGAATGCATTAATGATTTGTTTTACCCAGGAGCTGATTCTATTTCTTATTGTTGAATAATTACTGCTTTTCTTATATAATAAAATACTGCAAAGTGAATCTATATATAAAGACATAACTTGAAACATCAGCTCTGTACCTCTCTCCACAGATGCTCCCTGATATGCTGAGGAGTTTCAGCATTTTCTGTTGTATTTCAGATTTCCAGTTTCTGCAATATTTTGATTTGAATTATTTTGGGCTGCACATGAGTCCTGATGCAAGGTTTCGACCCGAAACATTGACAATTTCTTTCTCCCTCCACAGATGCTGCTCGATCTGCCGATTTCCTCCAGCAGACTTTTTTGCACATTAGTAAATCTGTGTGTAACTGCAGTAATTGAACATAATTTATTTAGGTTCAGCAACACAGTACAGTGAGATGGACTGGTTATCACACATGAATTGTGTAAGTTTGTAGTGCTAGTTATATTAAAAATTAAACCACATTGTGCGTGAAAAAGTGACCTGGAAAATGTGGATCACTTTCCATATCTTGGGACCACCCAAGTGGTGATGAAATTCACCCCCTCCTCTCGTATGCCACCCTATGAGAACCAAGGAAGAAGAGAGCTTATCAAGGACGGAGAGGCAGTCAGTACCTGCTTGAAGGAGCATTTTAAAGAATTCCTCAACTGTGACTTTGTCTTTGACATGAGTGTTTTTGACTCCATCCCACAACATGTTAGCTGGTCTAAACTCACTGTGACTTTGTCTTTGATGTGAGTGTCTTTGAATCCATTCCATAACATACTATCCAGCCCAATTTCACTGCTACTCCAGCCCCATAGGAAGGTGAAAAGGCAGCTGGAAAACAACAGACATGAAAATTACAAAGCGTTCCTTTCAAAAACAAAGTATGGAAGTATTTTTGCTGGCTCCTGTAGTTAATATGTTTTGCATAGTTAATCCTTGGGGAGGTAGACTTGTTGGGAAGAAATAGTCCCAGTATTTTCAATGCTGATGAACACTGTCATCTTTGACATGTAACTGCATCATTGAAATTCTGTGTGTGTAGCAATTACAGCTGGCCTTTTAATGAAGTAATTTTTTGCCCAAATAATTTGTGTTCCATATATTTCTGCTGTGAAACTCAGCATCTTAATTCTTGGTTGAACAATGAATGGATATTGAATGAATAATGCAATATTTTTTCTGATTGAAATGGAAGCAATCTATTGACAGGAGGTGTCAGACTGATGAGCTATGTCAAATTTAAGACATACTGACAGTCGAAATTGGCATAATCTTTAGTAAAGACTTGTAAAACACATTTAAAAAAATCTCTTGTCTTGTTGAGTAGCTTACCAAATTTATTCTGATCTATTCAGCACAGTATGTTATTTCTGCAACTTTTGGGGGGATACAGAAGGTTATTTTGTTTTTTTAATATCTACAGAAATTATTTTCTTTATTGGTACACTTAAAATTGCTCATTTGAAATGAATTTTCTGAATAGCCGTACAAAAGGTTATTCAGATCTTTAAGTTTTATGTTAAGATCGAGCTTTCAGGGATAAACTCATTGAACATTTAAATATAGTGCATTGTGTACTGCTTCCAGCTAGCACTTTATTAGCTAAACATTAAAACAATTGTGTTAATAGTTTGGCTATTGTCCTTTTCCCCTGTTGTACAGTAAAATTTAGATGCCTCCAATAATTCTTCACCTGTCACTTGAAAGCTACCTTGAAACTATTTGATTAACCTTGTTGACAGAGAACATTTTTATCAACTCCTAACTAACCCTTCACACTTGACTGATCCTTCTAAGACATGTTACTCCACTGTCAATACACCACTCTCTCCCTGGTGTAAGATGATGCAGGATTCAATTAAAATACAAAACTGTGGTCCGTTTCTTTCTTGAAGGGTTATTAAAGGAGATTTAGTATTTTTAGATCTTAAAGGATTTTAAATATTGCACTGGACCTCACAAAAATAAGTCATTCTGATCATTCGATCCATTCTCCAACTAATGTTTGGTTGACAAATTGCAGAGTTACTGGATGCAGCCAAAATTATTACCAAAATGGCAAAGATGAACTATTTGACTGCAGATGGCTTAATCAAAAATGATTTAAGTTAAAACTTTTTCAGTTTTATCATCTGCTCCAGTGATGGTTGGATAAGCCCAGGGGTCAGCAGAATTTAAGTATCTCACTGAAACCTTAGTTTTGTTTTGGTATTTCACTGTAATATGTGTCATGAAAGTTACGAATTGAGCAAAAGCACTATCAGTCTTGAAGCTGTATCTCTTTAAGAATTGTACATGTGGCGATTGTTCTCTGTTATTGCAACAGTGTTTATTGTGGAAAGTTCCTGAGTTGGTATGCCTCTCTGGTGAAAGCTACAAGAATGTTATCCTGATACTGTGATCTTTTCTTTAAAAATTATCTTTGTTGTTAGTTTGAATTATCAAGTAGTTTTCAATATCTTAGTGGGAGCTGAGACATGTCAGAAGTGCTGGTTGATGAATCAATGGAAGTTGGAGGCTGTGCCAAATTGGAATATTGATTGCAGGGGAAATGACAACTCCTAATTGAATGGGCAGAGCGAGCCCTGTGTTTCCATTGAAAGGGTAAACAATGGAGCAAATAAAGTTACCCAAGTCCTTGGATTTCCAGGTACAGAACCTGTTTAAAGAATGCAGGTAATAGATTGTGTATCGAGCTAGTTATGGCAGATAAACCAGATCAGATGAAGTAAAGGTGTTAATTACATCTCATTAGTTATAAGGAGAGAGAATTGCACCATACCATAAAGTCCTCAACTGAGACCCTAGGCAATGCTTTAGATGTGTTACAAGCACATTGCAGCCCACCTAGAATGAAGCAGTTGACTATAACAGTTAACGCAGCCCAATACATCACGGGCACACCCTACCCCACCATCGGTAGTAAATGCATGAGGCGCTGCCTCAGGAAGGCATCCCCTATCATCAAAGATCCCCACCATCCAGGTCATGCCATTTTCTCGCAGCTACCATCAAGAAGGAGGTACAAAAGCCAGAAATCCGACACCGCCGGGTAAAAGAACAGCTACTTCCCTTCATCCAATCAGTTCTTGAACCAACCTGCACAACCCTAATCACTACCTCAGTATAGCAACACTAGGACCACTTTGACTATTTTGCACTACAATGGACTTTGATTTTGTTTTTGTTCTAATTGTGTTCTTCCTTGTAAAAATTGTGTTGTGAATGTTGTGTATCTGATGCTATGTACCTGCAATGCGACTGCAAGTTTTTCATTGCGCCTGTGCACACATGGACTTGTGCATACCAGACTTGAGGACAGCTTCCACCCCACTGTGATAAGACTATTGAACGGTTCCCTTATGCAATGAGATGGACTATGACCTCATGATCTACCTTGTTGTGACCTTGCACCTTATTGCACTGCACTTTCTCTGTAGCTCTGACACTTTACTCTGTACTGTTATTGTTTTTACCTGTACTATATCAATGCACTCTGTACTAACTCAATGTAACTGCACTGTGTAATGAATTGACCTGTACAATCGGTATGCAAGACAAGTTTTTCACTGTACCTTGGTACAAGTGACAATAATAAACCAATACCAATACCAGGACCAATACCATATGACAATAAACTCGACTTTTTTTTACTTCATTTTAACCATTTCCTTATTCACATCCAGGAACAGAGAGATTCCTTTGACCTATTGTAATGGACCTAGGACTGTTGGCAGATAATTACAGTTTCACAAATTTAAAGAAAAACTCACCAGAGCTCGGATTCCTTGCAGGATCCAGGAGCCGAGCCCAGGGGAACAGCTATTACCACAGCTATTAACTCTAAATCCAGAAAATAGACATGAACACACGCACATAGAACTACAGAGATATCCACACTACGAATGTTGGGTTGCTAGCATCATCAAGGACATGTGGTAAAATGTGAGACAAAAGGCAGAACAGAGAAAGTACAGCCAAGATGGCTTAGATTTTCCAAGTATTGTGAATGGTAACATGGGCAGTTGATAAGGCAATTTCCAGGGTATGGGAGAAAGTGTGAATGATGTAGATCCAGCATGGGAAAGTGAAACCAAGGCCAAGAACTGATTGGCCATGATCTTATTGAATGACGAAGCAGGGCTTGGTGTCCACAAGTCCTACTCTTGCCCCTATTTCTTATGTTATGTTTTGTATGCACAATGAGGAGGATATGGAAGGTCTATCGACAGGATGCAGTGAACCAGGCAGGGACAGGATCAGGTTCTGAGTACCTGTTGAACATAAAATGCCTATTGCCAATGATGCTCAGTTCTGTGAAAGGATCCCCATTAGATGTTGGTGTAAGGGCAACCAGTGACATTTCTGATGGACTTGGGAAGCAATGTATAACACCCTCCCAAAGGAAGCCATCAATCTTGACGCAGGACAGCTGAAGGCAATGAGTTGTGTGCTGGTGATGTTGACCAAGACTACACTGAAGTCAGCTGGGAGATGCTTTGTGATGGAGGTAAAGCCAAAGAATGACATGGGTTCCACTGTAGGAGACCATGAAGATGTCACACCCATACTTAAAATTTAACAGATCAGTAGTGGGATCTCTGCTGTTTGTGATATATATAAATGACTTGGATGAAAACATAGCTGGATGGGGTAGTAAGTTTGCAGATGATATAAAGATTAGTGACATTGAGCTTACTGTAGAAGATTGCCAAAGGATACAGTAGGATGTAGCTCAGTTGCAGATATGGGTGGAGAAATGGCAGATGGAGTTTAATCCAGGCAAATGTAAGGTGTTGCATTTTGGGAGATCAAATGCAAAGGGAAAGTACACAGTTTATGGCAGGACAACTGGAGGCTGCCGGGTCACAATACCTCCTACAGTAGAGGTGCTGAAAGCCTGCCACTGATGAGAGTTGGAGACATGGGGAGGATGAATCTCCTACATCGTTCTGACACCAGGTATGACAGAAAAAGGTGGTAACCTGACACACACCACACCTCAGATCATAAGGCTGCATATGTGTCCCATATCAGAGGAACCGGTGCCAATTGAACAAGATCATCACAGATGCTTGCTTGACAGAAGCAGAAATAGAGAAAATGGCACCACTAACACTAACAACACAGCCTGACAAAAGATCCTGGGAGAACTGCAATCAGCCAGGACCATACCTCGAAGGTGGTCTTACCAAACCATGCGTTGGTAAGATTTTGCGCCAAAGAAAAGCACACAGGGGCTGAATAGTAATGTCAGATGATTGTTCTTTTAACTTATTGTGTTTTTTATTGTTGTAGAAGGGATGTAATATTTGTGTCACACGTAATATTATTTTGGAATAATCACAACTAGTCCAAGGCAGTACCACTTTAAGGATTATATCATGTGACCAACTACTCTCTGTGCTGTTTGAATAAGGTGTGTGTGGAATGTCCCAGAGTCTGTCTGGCTCTGTGGAGAAAGTCTCAGCAAGAATCTGTCCTGACACTGTAAGGTTTATTCTACTTTAGTATGTTACCTTGGTTGTTAGTGTGAGCTGTGGATTCTGAGTTGCTGTCGCAAGAAATGTGTATAGAGTGGGTGTGGTAGAGTCTCCTCAATATAGGGACTGTGGGAGCCCGTAAGACCTTCCTACTGTGTTGATCTAACAGTCCTACTAACTGGTGAGAAGTTCATCATGGCCACTGAAGGAACCATACACATTTGTCATCTATCCAACTGTTAATTTGGCTGTGAATCTATCCACTTCCTCTAACAATGGTTTGTCTATTTTCCCAACAAAGGAAGAGTGCAAAGGTAGGAAGACAACATTTCCAGCAACCAACACTAACCTATGAATCCAGACATCAGATTTTGATAAATTATTTTGAACTGGGGAAGAGTGACAGCAGAATAACACCTTGAGCTCTTTGCTTGACAGCTTCGCACTCGTACTTTGCCAAAAGGCTCTCTGGATTGCAAGGAAGAGCAGCAATACTGGTCTCTTTACTCTCTACACAGTGTGGGACCTCTAAGACAGTTGTATCATACTCTGTGTCACTAAAATAGGATCGGCTAATGGTGCAGACCAGAGATCAAAGCAGGTTTGGTGATTGGTCCGCTGAATCACCAGCCAAGAATTTGATGGAAACTTATTTCAGAAACAGAGTACAGTTGTTGTATTTCACACTTAGCTAAAGTGATTTCTAATCCAGGTTAACAAGGTTGTGACATGGAACATACAAGGTGAGGGACTGATTTGATTGATGTTTTTGAGGTATTAAAGTTAGGTGGAGGGAAACATTTGTACTGATCAAGGAGTCAGGATTGGGAGCAGAACCTAAAAATAGAGGCAGGCCTTACAGGAGTGAAAGAAAGAAGCACTTGTACGTACAAAGTTGGAAGGAGGTTGGTGTGTTATTATCTGTTATTTAGTTATAATAAAGAACTACATTTTCCAGTAGGCAATGCAAGGGGGTCACATGGGGGAACAGGAAGTGGCTATAAAAAGGGAGGGAAAGCAAGCCACTTGGGTGTTGGTCAATAAAAATGTTCAGATGTTAAACCCACGTGAAGTTTGTTGCTTGATGAAGAACAAACATAACAGTTGGTGCTCTGTTCTGCAAACATTATTTGATGCTGGCTTAATTCAAGCCTGAGATCAATAGGATTTCATTAATCAAGGGATATGGAGAAAAGGCAGGTTTATAATATCATTGCATTGCAAAACCAGCTCCTGGGGAAAATGGCCATCTCCTGCTTCTATGTTCCCATCTTTCGTTATGGGGTTATCTTTGAGAAATGACACCTCTGAAATGCTGTAATTATTTTGAATGGAGAGCTACAAGCGACTAACAGTTTTTTTTACAATTATTTAACTGTATTTAAAAACATTATTTAACATATATGAGACAATTTTGACACTCTTTAAAATGGAACCTGATTACATATACAGATGGATTTGTAAGCCACATAAATCTTTCACAATTTACTAAAGATTTATGTTGGTTAATTTTTGTAATTCGACCTAGTTTAAATTTGCAGATTAACATAGTCACAACAGTTTCCATGGAATGCAAAAGTTCCATGGCTTTACATTATAAAGTATAAAGCTTAATTTGGCACAGTGAACTAAGTAATGTTTTTAAAATGCAACTTAATGATTCATAAACTATAGCTTTCATAAGTGAGATCAAACTTTAAAAATCAATCCAGCCAGGAGAAGAATCTCCACTGTAATGAGCTTTGGACGAGTAAGCTGGTACGCTAACACTATGTTTTGAAATTGCAACGGGGGATATACAAGTATTTGATGAGTCAGATTGCTAGTTTGTAAAACAAGTCATGTTCATTCACAAAATGGCCAATGAGTTTCTAAAAAAAAATGAAACACTTTCATAAGACAGCCACCAGAAGCACCAGTATCAACTACACCACCATAGACTTTACCTGGGAAGTAAGATGGCAACAGATGAAGTCACTGAGAGAACTCCACTCAAGAATTAGCAAATGCAATCTATACTTTACCATGCTATAAACCACCTGGATACCAAAAAGCAGGAATGAAGTTAAGGATAAGGATTTTCAGAGCAACCTCAGTGTTACATGGCTCAGAGTACTGGAAGCATAAAACAAGAATGTTCCAGACTACAGACCTTCCAAAACAAGATCCTTCAGAAGATGTTTGGACTTTCCTATTGAGTGGAATTTCAAAGCCAAGGCAAATGTTATTCATGTGGTCCAAGGGGTGAAAAGGAAGAGATGGGGATAGCTTGAACAAGTGCATTTAATGCCAAGAGCTGGATTACTCAGAACAAACCAGATGGAAGGCATACAGGGGCCATCCCAAGGAGTCATGCTGAAGAACAGAGGGAAATGAGATGAAAGCTTCTGGGCTGAATGGGATATCATCATCTGGCAGGCCTCCAACCGATGGAGCTCCCTCATGGAGGCTGATGTTTTATTTCAGACACAACAAGAACTGGGTGAGTGAATGAATAATTGAAACTCAGATATAATTCACTGTAACTATATTGCTTTGAAATTTATAAAATATTAAGAAAACTTTATCTATAAAAATGAGTTCATGTCTCCTTCCAAGTGTGAAAAATTGCCTTTTAACTCATTACTGGAGAGATGCAATGCATGTGTAATTAATAGCATTATGTTACCTAATTTGCCCACACATTTTATCAAAAATAGACTATGGTAATAATGTGAAATTAAAAGCTTGCAATGTAAGTTCATTGGTTGGGTATCTTCACCCCAGAAAATTGGATGCTTGCTCTTGACTTTAGAATTCCTGATCCATCTGGAGACCTTCAATGATCCCATGGCCTTCTGAAAAGTTTTCCTCCCAAACTCCTCGCCTGACATTGACCAGCTCAATTTTCTGACTCCACTTATTCATAGTAACTTGTTCCCTTTAAGTATGCAGCACTCCATTCACTAAATCCCAGGTGGAACAATATCACTAAACCTACTGACAAATGAATGGTGCTGGTTTTATTTGGGGAACTGTTCTCTGTAGAGACTGAACGCTAGCTCCGTAACATCTTCCCATCCCTTCTCCAGCAGGTATCGAGCTGTCAGTTTTCATCGCCAATGATGTCGCTTCCATTGGAGACTTTCCTTCCAAGGTTTCCGACCTTTTAGTTCTCAACCGTGCAAAACTCACTCCTACCACCTCTGCGGAATTTCTTTTATATCCATTTCAGCCTGTTCTTGCTTCATAGAATTTACTTCTTACCTTGAATCTCTTTCTTTCTCCCTCTATCCAGTCTCTTCCTCTCTAACTCTGCCCGGATTTCAATGTGCTCTGCCCCGTCACACTTGCATCCTGGATGTCCAATCCCTACACCATCTCCCACCAGGACAGCCTAGGGCTCCTCTGCTTCTTCCTTGAGCACAGCTCAATTGCATCTCCCTCCAGCACTAACTTCCTCTCCCTGCTCGAACTTGGTTTCATACTGAACAACCTCCACTTTGGCTCCACTCATTTTCTCCCTTTAAAATATTTGTTATAGGAATCCAAATGGCTGATAGTTAAGGCTACCCCCTTCATGAGATTTGTAGAGTATTCTTCCAATTCCTTCTCTCACCACTTTCATGACTGTTATTTCCTGCATTTGCCTTGAACTAAAAATTTCAACTTTGCTACCAATCTCCACCCTTTTCTCACCTTCACCTGCTCCAACTATTGCTCTTCCTTCTCTTCATCTCCAACTCCACCTAACCACCAATGCCCACTGTTAGAAACAATAAGCGGAGGGTCACTCTTGTGGGCCTGTATTATAGACCCCCCATTAGTCAGCAGGAACTTGAGGAGCAGGTGTGTAGAAAAATTGCTCATAGTTGTAAAAATAATAGGGTTGCATAAGTGGGAGATTTAATTTCCCTGGTATTGACTGGACTACACCGAGTGTTAAGGGCCTGAACGGGGTGGAGTTTGTGAAATGTGTCCAAGAAAGTTTCCTGAGTCAATTTTCAGAGGCCTTACTCGGGAGGGGATGATACTGGACTTCCTCTTAGGGAATGAGGTAGGGCAAGTAATGGAAGTGGCAGTCAGGGAGCACTTTGGCTCTAATGACCATAATTCTATTAGTTTTAAAATAGTGATGAAAAGGATAGGACAGGTCCACAGGTTAGGGACCTAAACTGGAGCAGGTTTAATTTTGGGGAATTAGGCAGGATCTAGCAGAGGTCGATTGGGAGAGCCTGCTTGAAGGGAAAGGAAGAAATGGCAAGTGGGAGGCTTTTAAGAGTGAGGTATCAAGAGTCCAGCAGCAGCATGTTCCTGTTAGGGTGAAGAGGAACCCTGGCTAATAGATATTGAGGCTCTGGTCAAGAAAAAAACAGAAACATACAATGGGTTTAGGAGGTCAGGGATGAGTGAATCCCTTGATGACTATACAAAGATTAAGAATACTCTTAAGAGGGAAATCAGGAGGGCAAAGAGGGTATGAGATGGATCTGGCAGGTAAGGTTAAGGAAAATCCCAAGAGGTTCTATGGATATATTAAGAGTAAAAGGATGGCTAGGAAGAGAGAAGGTACTCTTAGAGATCAGCAGGGCTGCCTATGTCTTGAGTCGCAGGAAATGAGTGGAATTTTTAATGAATATTTCTCCTCGTTGTTTACTGAGAAGAAAACTATGGTTGTTCAAGAGATGAGGGAAACAAGTGGAGATGTTTCAGAGAGCATTCATATTGCTAGGGAGGGCGTATTTGCAGCCTTACAGTGCATTAAGGTGGATAAATCCTCAGGGCTTGACTGAGTACATCCTCTGACTTTGTGGGAGGCTAGAAAAGAATTTGCAGAGGCCCTTGCAGAGATATTTGCTTCATCATTGGCCACTGGTGAAGTTCCCAAAGATCGGAAGGTGGCTAACGTCATTCTATTGTTTAAGAAGGGTAGCAAGGACAAGCCAAAGAACTACAGGCCGGTCAGCCTGACATCAGTGGTGGGGAAGTTACTGGAGAAAATTCTTAATGACAGGATCTACCAGCATATAGATAGACAGAGTCTGATTAGGAGGAGTCAGCATGACTTTGTGCATGGGAAGTCGTGTTTGGCAAATCTTTTAGAGTTCTTTGAAGACGTAGCCAAAAAAGGTAGATGAGGATAGGGCAATGGATGTTGTCACTTTGGACTTTAGCAGGCCTTTGGCAAGGTCTCCATTCTGTTCTGTCAATTCAGTTTTCAATTTAAGGTCAAGGGATAGTTCCTCATCTTTCAACTGACCACGTTACTGCTCTCTAGACTCAACGGTGACTTCAACAGTTTTGGCTTATGATTCTGCCATTCCCATGCCTCCTGTAGAGCCATTTCTTCTTAACCAGACACATTGCCATCCTCAAAAGTAAATGCAACTCAAATAAACTGCAAATGCTGGAAATCTGAAAGAAAGCAGAAAATGCTGGGAATATTCAGCAGGTCAGGCAGCATCTGTGGAGACTTTCAGGTCTTTGACCTGAAATGTTAACTCTGTTCTCTTTCCACAGATGTTTTCTGTTTCAATTGCACATTATCATCCCCTCTTGTGTTGGATTGTCATTCCTTCTGTAATTTCCTTATCCTGCCTCATAATTTTCACATACTTTTCGTTTTGTTCTTTCCTCCCTTCCCTGCTTTTTCAAACTGGATAAAAGGTCATCAACCTGAAACTTTAACTGTTTCTTTCACCACAGATGCTGCCTGACCTGCCTAGTAAATCGAACATTTTCTATTATTTTAATTATAGATTTGTTGGTAATGTGCTTGAATTCCTGCTTGATATATTACTCTGAAATTCACAAAATAGTCATAAACAGCCACCCTAAACATATGTTGGTGTTTAAAATTGCCATGTCCTTTAATAACGTATACACACACTCGTTCTCTGAGATAAACCTTTTGTCACTAACAGATTCTTCCAGCAATGCTGTAAGTACCTATGACACCTCTGACAGTGGTGATTTGAAAAATCATTTTCAGGATATTTCCTGCAGCCAATCCAACAAAATATGTCACTAAAAATAACCATACAGGTAGCTTGTCCACATTCTTGATGTGGATTGATATGGATCACATAGGAAAATTAAAGACAACAAATAACATTGGCCATGGTAAGCACACAAAGAAAATTGCTCAATACATTTCAGAGTATCAGTCCTGATGCAGGGTCTCGACCTGAAGCATCGACAATTCTTTTCCTCCCACAGATGCCGCCTGACCAAGATCACAAGATCACAAGACAAGGGAGCAGAAGTAGGCCATTTGGCCCTTCGAGTCTGCTACAAAGAAAAGGGAAAGAAGAAAAAGAAATGAGAAATGGGGGGGGGGGGGGGGATTTTCTAACCCCAATTTCTGGCCTTATCCCCATATCCCTTGATACCCCGACTAATTAGATATCTATCTATCTCTTCCTTAAACGCCTCCAATGATCTGGCTTCCACTGCTGTATGTGGCAAGGAATTCCACAACTTCACCACCCTCTGGCTAAAGAAATTTCTCCTCATCTCTGTTTTAAACCTGTACCCTCTAATTCTAAGATTGTGCCCTCTGGTCCTGGACTCACCAAGGGAAACAGCTTGGCCATATCTACTCTGTCCAGTCCTTTCAACATTTTAAATGTTTCTATGAGGTCTCCTCTCATTCTTCTGTACTCCAGTGAGTACAGTCCAAGAGCCGACAAACACTCATCATACGTAAGCCCTTTCATTCCTGGAATCATCCTCGTAAATCTCGTCTGAACCCTCTCCAACATCAGTACATCCTTCCTAAGATATGGGGCCCAAAACTGCGCACAGTATTCCAAATGAGGCCTCACTAGTGCCCTGTAGAGCCTCATCAACACTTCCTTACTTTTATACACTATACCTCTCGAAATGAACGCCAACATAGCATTCACTTTCTTTACCACCGATCCGACCTGGTGGTTAACCTCTGACTTCCTCCAGCAGATTGTTTGTTGATCAAGATATTTAATTCGTAAGATTCTTACTATTGGCCTAAGACCTTCAAAGTAATTGAGCTTTGCAATTTGAAACAGTTTTCCTGCAGTCCTTCAAAAGAAAGCCAATTTACATTTACTAACTAGCAATATTAACATAATAACATGTCCCACCACACTCCAGGGCGCTAGCTGTTAGATGGCAATTTTGACTCATCTTAAAAGAAAGGGGAGGTATCTCAAAGAGGTTAAGTTTACATAGCTTTTTAAAGGAAGAGAGAATTTAGTGAGGGAATTCGAGAGTATACACACTAGGCAGCTGAAGGCGCAACCAATAATGGTGGGGCACAGGAAAGCAGGGATGAATTGGTAGAACACAGACATCTTGGGTTTTTGTAGATCTGGAGGAGGTTATAGAGATTGTGTGTGTGTGCGCGCGCACACATATGCGCGCATAGAGAAGAATGAGGTGGGTAACAAGGCCTGGGAGGGCAACAAGGTCTGGGAGGACCTCAAGTTATGGAAGTGTAGAAAGAGGGAGGCCAGTCAAGAGAACAGAGGTGAATAAGAATCATAAAATCATAGAAATTTAGCAGCATTCATTCCATTTTGTACGTACAAGCCAGAAAAGTGCTATGGAGCCTAATCCCCCTTCTGAGCTCTTGGTCCTTTTCAGGTACTTTTCATAAGATTTCTGCCTCGAACAACATTCCTAGCAGTACGTTCTAGATCCTATTAACATTTAGGTGGAAACGTTCTTCTCAACTTCTTTCTACTTCTGCTGATGAATTCTCAAATTTTGTGAACATTAGAAACCCATTGCTCTTTATTTGCAAGAAACTGTTTGCTCATTTATTCAAATCATCTGCAGTATAATTAGGAATGTATCATAAAAAAAGCAAAATAAAAGGGAACTTGTGTATATAATACCAGATAATGAATGATTAATGAATGCATTACAGTGTTTGGCAAGAGAATCTTTTGTTCATCTCAGCATTGATCAGCATGACGATTGGTCATAATCAATTTAGGATTACGAAGGGCACATACCTGACACTCTCAGCAATCAGATGGTCTTAAAATTTCCAGGAAATTCATTATTACAGAGATCTGAGTATTTTCTCCAAATGTAGTTCACACAAAAAATGTAATTTTATTTGACTTGGTAACTTGGTGGGGAGCAGGATACAGTGTGCATTTAGCTTCTTAACTTTATGCCAGATATAATGGGGACATGTAGTATGACCATGGGTCACTGATTGTGTCTGGTAAGGTAGTACAGGTAAGTGCTTTTCTAAAAAAAAGTTATGTTACTAATTGATTAGAGGACATTTTTATACACAAATTAACTAGCAAACATTTCTGAGTGAAATTTCACCGGTTGGTCAATTGGACCAGCCATTTCCGTGTGCAGTTCACATTTGTTCATTGAATGTTTGTCTGACCCCAGTCCCGCACCAACTGATGTCACTAGTTGTGCACCACATACTTTCTTCTCTGTGGACCTAAAATGGAGCTTTTGGATGCAATCTGCAACCTTCACTGAACACTCAAAGTTCAGCCAGGGAGCACATCGTGCTACTTTGTTGCTTTTATCACTACTTATAGGGACGTTCTACTGACATTGAGAGACCTGACTGGGCAGCTTCAGAACTGACTACAGACTGCTCAAATCCATAAGTTCACAGGATGTGCCATGGCTTTTGTTTCAAAGCTGCTGAGATATTCATTCAATGGATGTCTCAGTAGTGACACTTCTGCCAGTACTCCGTTACTGGAGCATCTTAATGCAATGACTGATCACTCAGGGTGGGTCAGGGACCTCGGGACATGGGGTAAAGACTTGACCATAAATAAAGAGTGCACCTCCACAGAGCCTTCATCCTGTCATGACCACTCTGATGAACACAGGGCCTGGTTCTCCAAGACTGTGAGTGCTGAGATAGATGCATGACATTCCACGGGATGATCTTTGGCCGTGGTCTTTGCCTGCACTGCTCTATAAGTGAAGGTCACTTTGAATCTCAACTTCCTCACTGCAGTATCTACCTAACCGGTTGCAACAGATTCTGTTGTGGCTCCCAATTTGCTGCACACAGCATCTTTAGAGAGACCACCCAGGCTTTGCACTTGCATGGAGGTGATTTTATCAGCCCTGGTTTCTGTGAGGAATAGTTGGCACCTTGGGCACTGGGATTTGCCAACGTTGCTGGCTTCCCATGAGGTCAGGCACCTGTTGATCACACTCCTCTGCCTGGCAAGTCCCTCTCCCTCATTCATAATCTGGAGCTCTTCTTTAACTTTATTTCACCCAGTGCTTGTGTATCTTCAGAAGATATTCTGATGGTGAATACTGTGTTTCTGGAAAATGCAGGCACAACCTTCATCACCAGTAAGTTTTTCATTGCATCTTTGCATACATGTACTCGTGCATATGACAATAAACTCGACTTTGACTTTGAGGGAGACTGAACTGTAAGAAATTTTGCTGGTGGACAAAGGCTGTCTTGAACATGCTCAGTGACGAAGCACAGTTCAAAGACTCACGACTCTCCAGGTAGGGAAATTTCTTCTCATGTCAGTCCTGAATGGTGTCAGCTGAGCGGAATTGAGACTGAGACCCCTGGTTGTAGACACCCCAGCTAGGAGAAACATTAACTCAGCATCTACCCTGTCAGGAAGGAGGGACCCATTCCCTTGTTGGGTTAGCCTTTGTTTGATTCACCTTTGGGATGATGGTTGTGGTCAGTTAGCACCTCTGCCTCAGGCAGTGCATGTGTGACTCTAATCAGCAATTTCAGGTCTCCTGAAGCTGCTTATGGGGAATGATCTACAATCTGGAAAGCAGCGTGATTGGGGCTGCCTAAACACTGCAATCAATTCATCTGCATCGAGTGTAATTGTGAGCAGTGCCCTGTCAGTCTTGGCCACAGACATCACTGCTCCATTGCATGTTTTCCCAGTTTCTTCTTTTCTTAATTGGTTTTGTAACCGCTTAGAAGCCACCCAAATAACGTGTCATTCAAAGGATTTATATCCCCTCAATGGGAAAATTCACAGCAAAATTCCTAACATTTTGAAAGGAAAAGGAGAAAATTATGTGTAATTGTTATAGGACCAGGGCAGTTGTATTAGTAAGTTTGCCACATCAGAATGAAATTAAAAACCTCTTAGCATTTTCTGTGGGCAATGAAATGGAAAATAGCACGTGTCTCTGCATCATAGTAATAAACATTACTATGTTTAATAACAAGCATTTTTAATGTTACTCTGAGTAAAGAGATGGTTTATCATTAAATTAAATAATTACAATAGCTCCACTTATTGAAAACCACAAAGGAATATGACATTAACGGATTGTATTTGAGCATAAAGGAAATAATTTATCACTGAGCAAGTGCCAAGGATGCTTATGAATATGAATTGAGACACTAAACCTTCATCACTGTCATTGATTTGAACACAGAGGATATAAAAGACACATATTTTCTCTTCTGTACTTGTTAAAGGCAAATGAACGCTTCAAATATATGCAAGGTTATTCCGATGTGCTTTTCAACAGATTCTGCCCTGTACCTCGCAACTTTGTTTTGTGACCTTTGAAGCCTTTGAGGAAGCCATTTAGCCTTTTGAGTTTGATCTGTCATTGAATTAGATCATGATAGATTTATCTATCTACCTTGGTTCCATAAACCTTAATATGATTACCTAACAAAAATCCTTCATGTTCACTTTTGAATTATTCTGAGTTGTTGTTATACTTTTGCCACCGTGCAGAAAATGATAATAATTATAAGGTGCAAGGAAAAAGAAAGGCACTTTGATTGAATTATTGAAGCAAGTAATCAGGGCTGGGAATGAAATGGAGGCCATTAATTATTAATGATTTTAATTATGTAAAAATTGAGTGAAATTACAGCCAGGATGTCTTTGGAGAGACCAGTTAATTCATGCGGTAAATGCAGGACTACTCCTTGACACAACAAGTTAATAAGGGAATGTACAAAGCCATATTTGACGTAGCATGTCTTTGTTGGTGTGAATTGGAGTAAGATGTAGTAAAATTAATGGGCTGGATTGTACAGGAAACAAATGGAGCTGCCGTTTATTACACACACACACACACACACACACACACACACACACACCTGGCTTTAGACATTTTGTTGGCTTTTGCACTGGAAAAACCAATCAGCCAGCAATTTGGAAGGCACTTTAGACATCCAGGGTTGGGAGGTATGTATGCAAGGTGGAAAGAAAGGTTAAGTTAAGAGAGATATAAGAGACAGAAAAGAAACTTTGAAAAAAATACTTAAAATTTTAAATTTTACAGGCATATGAACATCTGAAGTAGGAGCAAGAGTTGGCCACACAGCCCCTCAAGCCTGCTCTGTTATCCAGTAAGAACATGATTGGTCTTATTATTACTTCAACTCTGCATTCCTGCCTAGAGAAACAAAGGACTGCAGATGCTGGAATCTAGATGGAAAACACTATGATGCTGGAGGAGCTCAGCAGGCCAGGCAGCATTCGTGGAGAAAAGCAGACGGTCAACGTTTTAGGTCAGGACCCTTCGGGACTGAAGATAGGAAAAGGGGAAGTCAAATATATAGGGGGGGGAAACAGCAGTGATAGGTGGACAAAAGAGGGGAGGTGGGGTGGGCACAAGGTGCTGATAGGTAGATGCAGGTAAGAGATAGTGATAGGCAGATGCTGGGGAGGAGGAGAGAGCAGATCCACCAGGGTATGAGTCGACGGTATGGAGACAGGCACCTCATGGAGGAAGGGGAGAAAAAAATTAAAAAGTAGGTGAGGAGGAAAAAAAGACATAGGCTCGGAAAGAGAAGAAAAGAAGAGGCATGGTTGGGGGGGGGAGCTTTTTGGTTTACTTAAAGTGGGAGAATTTGATGTTCATGCCATTAGGCTGCAAGGTCTCAAGACGGAAAATGAGGTGCTGTTCCTCCAGTTTGCCTTTGGACTTCTCCTGGCAGTGAAGGAGGCCGAGGACTGACATATGTGATGGAGTGGGAGGGGGAGTTGAAGTGACTGGCAACAGGGAGGTGCAGATCGCGATTATGGATGGAGTGCAAGTGCTCTGCTTTCAGTTTCACCAATGTAGAGGAGGCCACACTTAGAGCATTGAATGCAGTAGATGATATTAAGGGAGGTGCAGGTGAACCTCTGTCTCACCTGAAAGGACTACCCCAGCCATCGGTGTAACACCTGCCCCTACACCCCTCCATCACCTCCACCCAGAGACCCAAACAGTCCTTTCAGGTGAGACAGGGATTTATTAATTTTTTTTACCTATTTAAATAATTTTTTTCTTCCCCTTCCCACACAGGGTGCCTGCCTCCATACCTTAGACCCATCCCCTGGTCGATCTGCTCTCCCCTCCTCCCCAGCGTCTGCCTATTGTTATCTCTTACTTGCATCTACCTATCACCAATTGTGCCCGCCCTGCCTCCCCTCTTCTGTCCACCTATCACTGCTCTGTTTATCCCCCTTATATATTGGGCTTCCCCTTTTCCTATCTACAGTCCGGAAGAAGGGTCCTGAACCAAAATGTTAACCATCTGCTTTTCTCCATGGATGCTGCCCGGCCTGCTGAGTTCCTCCAGTATCTTGTTGTTTCTTCATCTGCATTCCTGCCTGCCTGTGCTAACCTTTCACCCTCTTGCTGGTTGAGAATCTATCCACCTCCACCGTAAATATGTTTAAAGACTCTCTTCCTCAAAGGCTGATAGAAGCAGAATTCTAAGCACTCACAACCCACTGAGAGAAAAATAATGCCTTATTGCAGTCTCAAATGAGTAATCTCTTATCTTTCCTCAGTGACCCAACATCAACAATGAGGAAAATTTGAATCAATGAAGCTGTTTACCTGTAAAAGTTAATTTTCATTTAGTTGATTCCTTGGCAGGAATTAAGAGTTATT
The DNA here is from genome assembly GCF_009764475.1 of Pristis pectinata. Classification (NCBI taxonomy): domain Eukaryota; kingdom Metazoa; phylum Chordata; class Chondrichthyes; order Rhinopristiformes; family Pristidae; genus Pristis; species Pristis pectinata. The sequence goes on along the minus strand of NC_067412.1, from coordinate 34,203,856 downwards.
GTTGCATTAAAGGTTCTTGCTTTGGCATACACTGTAGCTAACTTCCTCTGGCAAGTTTAATTTGTATCTCTGAGGTTAACACAACAACTTTATTCTCCTCAATTTACCTTACGTGTGAGTCTCTTGGGGAGCTGTTAACATGACACTGTTTTTGGAGGAGCAGGTCACCTTGGACAGCAACTTATTACTTCCACATTTAACTGTACACATGCTCCAAATTTTGTCAAGCAGGCTATACGCTGAGAGCCATCCAAACTCATCATCAAGCTTCAAGACCTGGGCTCTGCACCTCCCTCTGCAACTGGATACTTGACTTCCTCATCGGCAGACCTCAGTCAGTGAGGATTGGTAACAACATCTCCTTGCTGATCATCAACACAGGTGCACCTCAAGGTTGCATGCTTAACCCCCTGCTCTACTCTCTATACACACATGACTGTGCGGCCAAGCACAGCTCCAATGCCATCTTCAAATTCGCCGATGACACTGCTGTTGGACAAATCACAGGTGGCAATGAATCAACTTACTGGAGCAAGATAGGACACCTGGTTGAATGGTGCCTTAACAACAACCTCTCTCTCAATGTCAGCAAAACTAAAGAGCTGATTGTTGACTTCAGGAAGTTGAAGGAGGGTGAACATGCGCCAGTCTACATTGGGGGATTGGCAGTGGAGAAAATCAGCAGTTTTAAATTCCTGGGCGTTAACATATCCATTGACCTGTCCTGGGCCCAGAACATAGATCCAATCATAAGGAAAGGTGCCAGCATCATTACTTCCTTAGGAGATTAAGGAGGTTCAGCTTGTCACCAAACACTTCAACAAACTTCTCCAGATGTACTGTTGAAAGTATCCTGACTTTGCATCATGGTCTGGTATGGCAGTTCGAATGTGCAGGAATGTAAGAAGCTGCAGAGTGTAGTGGTCTCTGCCCAATACATCATGGGCACATCCCTCCCCACCATCGGTAGTACCTACAGGAGGTGCTGCCTCAGGAAGGCAACATCCATCATCAAAGAACCCCTCCATCTAGGCCATGCCATCTTTTCGCAGCTACCATTGGGCAGGAGGTATAGAAGCCGGAAGTCCCACACCACCAGGTTCAAGAACAGCTACTTCCCTTCAACCATTCGGTTCTTGAACCAACCTGCACAACCCTAATCAATTACTACTTCAATAAAGCAACACTCTGATCACTTTGCACTAAAATAGACTTTGATTATTTTTGTTCTAATTGTTTTTTTTCTTGTAAAAATTGTGTATTATTTTTGTTTATGTTTTTCTTGTGAATGCTGCTTATATGATTCTATGTGCCTGTGATGCTGCTGCAGGTAAGTTTATCATTATACCTGTGCATACATCTACTTGTGCATATGACAATAAACTCGACTTTGACTTTGAATTTGAGCTGATAGTAGAAAATTCAGTCTGCAGTGTCATGGGGCAAACAAAAATGTCAATGATCCCACAGTGTGCTTGTGGGTTTCCACCTGCTGTGTGAATATTGAACCGCATTGAGTCACACACATACTTGTGTGCTTATTTATTGAACGAAACCCACTGAACTGTGCATGCAATAAGATGTAATTAGGTAGCCATGCTGTAAACTGCTGTCTTTGAACTTGGATATAATGAAGGGACTGAGGAAATTCATTGAGTTGACCTGAATATTATTAATGGCTCTCAAACCTTAACACACCTCTTTAACACATATGTCTTCTGCTGTTGCTTGACATAACTGTGGAACAAGAGAAGTTTATACTTGTGCAGTCACCTGAAGATGTGATTTTTGAGTAGGTTGTGGTGAATGATGTTAAATCCAGTGTTGATCTTTTGTAGAATGTAGACTCAGGTATGCATTTTCAGGATTTCAGTTACAGTGAGGGGATGTGTTAGGCAGTGTACTAACTCTGGTCCAGTGGGACACTTGGTGATTTTAAGGATGTCACCAAAGCAGTCTGTTCCTAGGCCTGGCTCTTTGGCACACTGAGTGATTGCAGAAGGTTACATTCTCCTCCACCTCTCCTTTACGTTTAGAATGTTGAGATGTCCCGAAATTAACTTTAACCTGTTTTTCTTTCAACTTGCACATTGAAATTAACTACCCTCTGGCCATGTAGTTCTGAACTCTCCCATCAACAAAGTTTCCTTTTGACTACATCCACAGTGATCTGAAAACATCAAGGGCTCTCCTGACCAACCAACACATGTAAAGTGAAAGCTAATGAAAGCTGCTTCAGTCTGTGAAAATCATGAGGCTCAATTGATATCTCCACTGATAGAGCTCTCTGGCATATGCCGACAACAATCCCTAAGCTTCAGGCACTTGCATCTCACTATTTTACACCCAAACAAAGCAACTGCCAATGCCCTGGTAAGAAAATCAAAACCCATTGGAATCTGGCAGGGAAGTACTGAGCACAACCATCAGGGAAATTCATTGGATTATAACAGCATGGAAGGAAGCCATTCAGCCTATCGAGCCAGTGCTAATTCTTTGTAAGTGCTTCCAGTCTGTTCCAGAATCCAGCTATTCCCCATAGTTAGCGATATTTTCCCTCTTGCAGCCATTGAAAGTGCCAACTGAATCTGCTTCTACCACCCTCTGAGGTAATGAATTCCACACTGTAAAACACATGCTGGGTAAAAAAGATTTTCATCATTACGTAGTCAAGGTTTGCACCCGAAATGCTGATAATTCCTTTCCTCCCACAGAATCAGCTCGACCCACTGAGTTCCTCCAGCAGTTTGTTTTCTGTACCTGAGTCCAACATCTACATTCTCTTGTGTCTTCCTCGTACAATCTCCTGTTTCTTTCACCAATTTCTTAAATCCTCTCTGGCTTTTGGCTGTACTGACAATGGGAGCTTTTACTCTTATCCTACTCTGCCTTGATCTTTCATGGTTATGTATGGTTCTCAGCCTTCTCCTCTCTTAGGAAAATAATTTCAGCTTTGCCATTCTATCCACCTACCTGAAGTCCCTTGTCCCTATGGCTATTCTACTGAATGCCTTCTACTTCTTGTCTAGGGCCTTCACATCCTTCTTGTAGTGCAGTGATCAGAATTGGACACTCTAGTTATAGCTGAACCAGTGTTTTAGAGCTGTTCAGAAAACTCAGGATGCTAAATGATTTATTGACTAATTACTCAACCTCTCCTACCACCTTCACCGATTTATGCTGCTTCAATCCCCAGGCTTTTCTCTTCCTGCACCTTCTCTGGAATTGCACCCTTTAGCTTTTCCTCTTTCTTCCCATCAAAATGTATCACTCTGCATTTTGCCTTGTGTCCACATATTCCACCAACCTGTCTTCACCTCTTGCAGTCTATCCCTGTCCTCTTTAATGATCTTCGCTCTTCCACATTTTATGCCTCCATCAGATTTTGAAAGGCCCTCTCTGCACCGACATGCAAATTATAAAAAAAAATTAAATGCAAAGCTCCTCAGACAAGAGAGAGGAAAAAAAAAGTGGATCCTTTGATAACTTTATTGGTTTTATTAACTAACTCAGAATGATGGCCAAATATGCACATTGTTTCTGTCCTGAAATCTCGAGGTGTTTGGGATTCTTTCATATCCCTCAGCTATTCCACAATGGCAGGCAGCAAAGATCTCCATACCAGAACCCAAAATCCTGTCCCTGTGTGAGAAGGGTGTGTGGATTTTCCAGTCCATGGATAGTAAGAGATAGAACCCCCAACATACCCTAGCTTAAGAGCCAACTCTTTGTCTCCAGCGCCTCAGCAGAGATCAACTCACAAAGCATGTTGAAAATTGACCCTTTGTGTTTTTCACATCTCTCTGAATTAACATCAACTTTAACTGCAGCTTTACCTAAAATGTATAACACATGTTGAACATTGATGAAAATGCTATCCTTGGCGTCAGTTTGCTATAAATGTTACTTGCCCCTTGTTGTATATTAATTATCATCAGTAATTAAAACAGTGATGAGTTCAGGTTTCTCATAACTCTGAGTATTGCTGAAAATGCAGAAGAACATAAAAAAATTGACCTCTGTAACTGCCCACAGCCATAAGCACCTCTGAAATATTTGCACTTTTGTTGAACAGTCTGGTTTCTGTAGAAAGCAGAGGGTTGTGGTGGAAAGAGTGCATTCAGATTGGAGGGCTGTGACTAGTGGTGTCCCACAGGGATTGGTCCTGGGACCTCTATTTTTCATGATATTTATTAATGACTTGGATGAGGGGGTGGAAGGGTGGGTTAGTAAGTTTGCAGACGACGCAAAGGTCGGTGGTGTTCTGGATAGTATGGAGGACTGTCAAAGCTTACAGAGAGATATTGATAGGATGCAGAGCTGGGCTGACAAGTGGCAGATGGAGTTCAATCCAGAGAAGTGTGAGGTGGTACACTTTGGAAGGACAAACTCCAAGGCAGAGTACAAGGTTAATGGCAGGATTCTGGGGAGTGTGGAGGAGCAGAGGAATCTGGGGGTTCATATCCACAGATCACTGAAAGTTGCCTCACAGGTGGATAGGGTAGTTAAGAAAGCTTATGGGATATTAGCTTTCATAAGTCATGGGATCGAGCTTAAGAGCCACAAGGTAATGATGCAGCTCTACAAAACTCTGGTTAGACCACACTTGGAGTACTGTGTCCAATTCTGGTCGCCTCATTATAGGAAGGATGTGGAGGCGTTGGAGAGGGTGCAGAGGAAATTTACCAGGATGCTGCCTGGATTGGAGAGTATGGATTATGAGGAGAGACTAAAGGAGCTAGGGCTTTACTCATTGGAGAGAAGGAGGATGAGGGGAGACATGATAGAGGTATACAAAATATTAAGAGGAATAGATAGAGTGGACAGCCAGTGCCTCTATCCCAGGGCACCAATGCTCAATACAAGCGGGCATGGCTTTAAGGTAATGGGTGGGAAGTTCAAGGGAGATATCAGAGGGAGGTTTTTCACCCAGAGAGTGGTTGATGCATGGAATGCGCTGCCTGGGGTTGTGGTGGAGGCTGATACGTTGGCCAAGTTCAAGAGATTGTTAGATAAGCATATGGAGGAATTTAAGATTGAGGGATATGTGGGAGGAAGGGGTTAGATAGTCTTAGGCGTGGTTTAAAGGTCGGCACAACATTGTGGAATGTTGAAATGTTTCAATAACAAAAGTCATCTTGCGAATACAAAGTTCTCCAGCAATTTCATTCCCTAGCCTGCTAAGTTTAAAATCAAAATCTGAGCATTTAAATTGGCAGCCTAAAATAGATATGAGTGTAAATTTATAAAGCTGTGAAATCTGTCAGATGCAAGAGTAAAAATTAAAGGCAAATTGACAATTATCACTAAAGCATATTAAAATGCATGTCAAAGAATGGAAATGGCTTGACAGGCGCATGGTTAGTTTTGATGCAGAGATCAAAATTATGGACACCTTAATAAACCTTCAGAGCTACTAACATGTGATTTATACCATTTCAAATGTCCCACCATTTCAAATTGTTGGTTGCTGGAGCAAACATTCTTTGTCAGAAAGTGCTGTAGATTGTTGATGGACTAAACAGAAGAAAGGAGCTGCTTTCCTTTCAAATGCATGCTGTACACCCTGTGTATAACCCAGCTGATAGACATAGTTGGACTTATGAATACTAGGTGCCTGATACCAAAGGCCTGATACCAAAATAAGAGGAGGTCCAATAACCTGACCAACGGTGTTACAGTTGGAGTCTCATTCATAACTTTCTGTTATTTTATCTTGCAATATTGGAGCCTGAGTGATGGAAATTGGTAAGCTGAGGTGCAATCTTTCATAATTTGGGCAAGAGAAGTCTAGATTTGTACAGACCTTGCCTGATAATCTGCTTCCTGATTAGAAGGTCCAGCTCTAACCTTAAGCTCGTGCCCTTTGTTGCATCTGAGGATATTCGAAAGGACTTGACACTGAATAGGGAAAACAATTGTTGCAGAAAAGTAAGAATTATTCAGCTGAGCGCTCATTGCACAGCTGCAGTCAGGGAGTCTTGCAGCTGAAGGGATAGTAGGGTTTTGCTTTTCCTTGCCATCCTGTGAATCTTCCTCCGTTCACAATGTGGTGGCTTGGTCTGCTTGCTTGGTAATGTTGTAGAATGTCCAATGCAAAACAACATCTGGAGACACTGTGGTACAGGTTTGCGAGGATAACAAAACCATTGTTTGAGGATCACATGATTTGCATCATACAACACCTAGTAGATTTGTGACTTTGATTACATTGCATTTTGGCTGCCTGACATTTGCCATGAATTGTCATGAACCATGGTCTTTTTCTGCAGAGTTAACTTCTGACATGTGACTCTTGATGTAAAGGAATGCATGTGATGTGCAAGATGATGACATTGTAAGGGTTCCTGGCACAAACACACATGATGCAATGTACAGATTCACACCATCTGTATGTTCAGTGAGTGAAAATCCTTCTTACTAATATTTAGTCCAGGGCCCTCCGCTGGAACACACAAGGTTGTTTGGCTGCAGTCGTGCTGTGCTATTCCTGGGGGAAGTCTACCATCTGCTCTGTCTTTCTGCTCTGGAGCCTCAGACAGGAAGCCCTTGGCCCTGGTGAGGAACACACTGTAATTTTTCTGATACAGTAGTGCTCAGCAGATAGTCCAATGTTGCTACTGTCACCTGTTAGAGATAGGAATAAACCCAAAGCACAAAACCTCAGGGTGACAGTCACCTCTGGTAGCACAGTAAAGGGTGAGTGTATCCTGGAGCTAGGCTACTAGTGATGCTCCAGTAGGGGATGTACCATTATGGCAACATCCAATTTAAAATGAAACCTCTGCACACACTCCTCTATCCATTTGTAGGATTGAGGCAAATTCTACAGCTGCATTTAGTGACACTGCAGGTTGTCAGGATTGCTGACTTCAGCCAACCCATGTACCCTTAGATTTATTGATCTTCCATATCTCACCCTGAATCTTCCGTAGGCACACGCACGTGAGTGCTAAGTTAGCCAGGAAAGCATGATGCTTGCACTGGGATGATCATAATACCATAAGGAGTATGAATAAGAAAGACCTTTTACCTCCTTAAGCCTGCCCTGCCGTTCACTTGGATGATGGCAGATGAGACATTCCTCAAGCCCACTCTCCTACCCTTTTCCCCATAATCTTATGATTATAAATCTATTTATCCTAGGCTTAAGTACACCTAAAGGCTCAGTCCCCACAGCCATCTGTGTTCCAAAGACTCACAATCTGGGTGTTGATACTGATAATGATTTACAGATTTCTTAGTGTTCAGAGTTTGTTTGGTATGTATTTGTTGACCTGGCACTATGGTCTGACCGAAGCATTACAAATATAACTATTTCCACATTGGTGTAGTGACTCATGGCACCCCTAATGGCTGAACAGCCAATGAGATCCTTCTTACTGTGGAAACATTAATAATTAGGAGGATAGTTAATTATTTTCATGATGAGAGTATTACAATTGAAATGTTTAATTACGTTGTCAGTTTTCTGGAAAAGCTTGGCAAATATTCTTCAAAGAGAATGAGAGGGAATTAGGATTTGGTTTACTAATTGCATAGTTGTAAAATAGGGAATAAAAAGGGAACGTCAATTTAGCAACATGGAATAGTGCATGAATTACTAGGATAGTATTGAACTTCACTGGAACAACTGCCAGTAAATGAGAAGTGACTTGTTTTACCAGTGATGGGATTAGCACTAGGTTAAGATCAGAGCTCTGAAATTGGTCGAAAACAACTTTTGCTTGTGTTGTGTGAACTCCAACTTGATTCAGATCTGAGAATGGACTAACAGTCCTCATGGGGTGGGCACATCAGACAAGGCAGGTAATCTGTAATCAGCTATATTACTCTGGAGCTATTATTAGTATGTTTATGCTGGTTGTACCACAATACTACCAGCCATCATTCCTTTCCCTCTTCCCTTCTCCACGGGTTCAAGAATGTGTACTAATCCTGCTCTGGACCTATTCAGTGAGAGGCAGCTGGACATTAGATTGGCTTCTGTAGCCCACCAGTTTCATGGTGAAAAGAGGACCTTCCTTAATCCAACCATTTTGGGCACACACTGCATGTTTGGTATTTTTAATCAAGTACTAACCAACTTCTCTCTCTAACTGACAAAGGCTTTGGAAGGAAAATGAAAAATTGTGACGTTATTGAACAGTAAGATAATACATGGGTGGCACAGTGGCACAGCTAATGGAGCTGCTGCCTCACAGCTCCAATAACCCAGGTTCAATCCTGACCTCTGGTGCAGTCTGCGTGGAGCTTACATGTTTTCCTTGTGACTGCCTGAGCTTCCCCTCGGCTTTCTTCCCACATCTCAAATTGGCCACGAGTGTGTAGTGAGTGGTGGAGTCTGGGGGGAGTTGACAGAAATGTGAAGAGAACAAAATAAGATTAATGTAAATAGATGGTTGATGGTTGGTGTGAACCAGGTGAGCTGAAAGACCTATTTTCTGTATGAATATGACTCTGAGCTATGAAAGGCTCATAAAATGAAGTGCTTACAAAGCAAAGGAAAATGTGTAGTAGGAAAACCAGTTTAGGTATATTGGTGAGTCACTGTAGGAGCTATTGCATTTTATGTCAGCAATTGCCATCATATTTAGGGTAATATAGAGCAAGCTTGTTCACAGACAAGACATTTATCCCAGAAAACCAAGAGTTTTTCAACCAAAGTTAATGGATTTTATCCTGCTGAGCAACAATTTAAATGCTGCACTTCAGCTCCCAGTCAACATTTATAAATGCTGCGATTAGGAATTTTTAACAACAGTTTACAAAAGGCTACAAATAACTGAGATTGGGAGGCGCACGACTTGCTCAGCATCCTGACACATTTATGGCAGATGCACACCACCCTTAGTTTCAGACAAATGAATACAAATCCTTGATTACTGACACAGCAAGCAATCCTTTTAAACACCAACTCTTCTGTTCTGACAGACATGACCAGTTACAATATTCCTTTAACATGTTTTTAATTTTTTTTGGGTTGTTATGAAGGGCAGGATTTGTTAACCTTTGGGAAGGTCATGGTTAGCTGCCTTCATGAACCCAATATTAGGACCCAGAGTGGGATTTCTTTAAAAGGTCGGAGTTCCAGGATTTTAACCAGATGTTATTGAAGGAACAGTGATATATTTCCAAGCTAGGATAATGTGTGACTTGGAGGGCAATTTGGATGTTGCTGTGTTTCCATATGCCTGTTGCTCTTGTCCTTCCAGCAGTAAAAGTGGTGGGCTTACCAGGTTCTGTACTGTATCCTGTGGGTGGTACTCACTGCAGTCACAGTGATAGCAGTGACATACTAATATTAAATGTAAACAGAAAATGCTGCAAAGTCAGTAGATCAGGTTGCACCCATGGAGAGAAAAACAGCAACCTTTCATCAGCACTCAAAGTTGTTGAGATGTAAAGAGGTTTCAAGGTGCAGAGAAGGGGAGGAGAAAACAAAAGGGAAATCTGTGATATTTTAACTTCATTCCTTTCATGGATAATGCTTCTTCTGCTGATTATTTCCAGCGTTTTCTTTTTTATTTCACATTCCAGCATCAGGTATTGTAAATGCATGGATCAGGCATTATTTGTTAGTGTGGCAAAACTCACAGTGCATAAATAAGATGAAGAAATTTGAAAATGACTTATTTAAGCCTCCAAGGTTAACTTTCTTTCCTTCTCTGTGACTGAAAAATAGTAGGTGCCTCATTCCATTTTGTTGTAAAGTTCTTCATGTTTGCAGTGTCGCATTTGTTTCAAATAGTTTACCAGGCAGAGATGAGAGGCTTTCTTTCTACGCTTCTTGACATCAGAGTGTTACTTTTTATTTATTGCACCCCATCAATCTATCGTTGGATATAAACTAATCCTCTGATAAACATACTTAGCATCCACTGGTGTGATAAAATCCCTTACCATGTTTCTAAAGCTTTTCTCATCAGTAGTATTGATTAGGGCCTTTGGGAACCTGACTTAAATAAATCCTTTCCATGTTATAGTTTTGTCTCTTAACAACGGAATCGATATAAAAACTTAATGGCATCCTTACAAAAAGAAAGTGAAACCGCAATTTCAAAAGTATGACTTTGAGTCTTTTGTGGACTGTTAATTGAGTATCAGCCTTGGCTCAGTTAGTCACAGACTGACCTTCAATTCAGAAAGTTGTAGCACTCCTGCACTCCAAAAAATATCCAGGCTGGCAATTCAATACAGCCCTAAGGATGTGTGGTGTTGTTGGAGCTTCCATTATTTAAATGAGACATTACCCTGGGACCAAGGTCCAGGAATTCCTCTGTATAACTCTTTTTCTAAATAAAATACTTTTCTGTTCAAATTCTGTTTAACTTAAAGGAAAGCAACAGTTGACTCATTTCTGGGTGTACCAATGGCAACTGAGGAATTCAATTGCTGTAATTTTTCCACAACTTGTCAGATTTTTGTCTGCGCTGGCTAAAATTCCTCCCAATGACATCAGCAGTAATGTAACATGGAAAATTTATCTCCAGCGTGATTTTCATCTTACTTGTTTGGGAAATGATGGCTCTCATTTACTTAAAGAACAAAAATAAAATTACAGATGCTGGAGTCTGTAATCAAGGAAGAAATAGCTAGCCATTTAGAGAAGATTAATGTAATCAAACCAAGTTAACATTGTTTTATGAAAGGTAAATCAAGTTTGACAAATTTGCTAAGGTTCTTTGAGGATGTAACAATCAGAGATGACTAAGGAAAACTTATAGATGTTGTGTATTTGGATTTTCAGAAGGCAATTAACAAGGTGCCACATTAAAAAGCTGGTGCACAATATGAGCTCATGGTTTTAAGGGAAATGTGTTGGCATGTATTGAAAATTGCTTATTGTATAGAAGATAGAGAGTCAGAAGAAATGGGTCTTTTTCAGGTTGGAAAGATTTAATAGTTGGATATAATAAGGATCAGTTCTTGGCCCTCAATTATTTACAACTTGGAGGAGGGGGCAGAGTGTAAGGAATCCAAGTTTGCTGATGACACAAATGTAGCTGCAGGGCATGTTGTGATGAGCATGTTAGGACTCTGCAACTGGATATAGATAGGTTGAGTGAGTGAATGAGATCTTAGCCACTGGCATTTAATTTGGGTAAGAGTAAAGTTATGCATTTCGGTATGGGGAATCTAAAGGCAGACTGTTATCTAAAAGGATAAAGATTGCAGACGAGCAAAATTCAGAGGAATCTATGTGTCTTTGTGCATGAATCAAAAAAGTTAGCAGGCAGGTGCAGCAAATAGTTAGGAAGGCAAATGGTGTATTGGCCTTTATTGCAAGAGGGTTGGAGTTTAGAAATAGGGAAGAATTGTTACAATTGTACAGAGTACTGGTGAGGCCACACCTGGAGTACTCTGAACAGTTTTGGTCCCCTTATTTAAGAAAGGGTGTACTGGTATTAGAGGCAGTCTACAGGAGATTCACTAGGCTAATTCCTGGGATGAAGGAGCTGTCCTATTATCAGTGGCTAAATAAATTAGATCTAGGTTCTTTGGAGTTTAGAAGACTGACGGGAGATCTTATTGAAACGTATAAGATCTGTAGGTGGCATGATAGGAGAAATATTGAAATGTTTCCACAAGTGAGAGAGTCTCAAACAAGGAGAGAATCTCCAACTAGGGCACATAGTTACAAGGCTAAGGGACAGTCATTTAAAACTGAGGTGCATAAGAACTTCTTCTCGCACAGGGTGGTGAATCTCTGGAATTCTGTATCCCAAAGAATTGTGGAAGGTGGATCATTGCGGGTATTTGAAGAGGAAATGGATAAATTTTTCAAAGATCAGGGGGTTGAGGTCAATGGGGAACTGGCATAAAAGGGGCGATGAAGCCAGCGGTGGATCAGCCATGATCATATTGAATGGTGGGGCAGGCTTGATGGGCTGAGTGGCCTACTCCTGCTCCTGCTTTATGTTCTTATGATCTTATACTCAGCAGGTCAGGCAGCATCTGTGGAGGTGAATGGTCACTTCAATAAACATAATGCTGCAAGTTGACTTTGCATGAGATTACACTCAATTTGCATCTGAGCCTTTATTGCAGCACACCAGCATTGCCTGACTCTGGTCTCAGCAGTTACAGAAGCTTAGATGCCAGCCATCACAGGTTGCATGATACTTGGGTCCACAAGTATTAAGTTGGGCTGGTCATTCATCCTGTAATGGAAAGAATGGGCTCCAAACTCTGCAGGAAGCCATGTTACAGGTTTGGGTTGGACTCCACACATTCAATGACTTTGCATAATGCTTTCTATCAGATCGCTAGTGCACCAGTCAGCTCACTGTGTATGCCCATTTGCAATCTTCTATGAACTGTTTCATCAAAGTCATCAGTTCAGTCCTGTGGAGCAGAACTTGTGTGTAACCTTAGCTTCCAGGGAGCTAGCACCTGGGCCATCCTTACTCCGACCCTGGCTGGCGGCTACTTACAGTATATCTGGGGGATAAGTTGCTACCTGGTGACATGTAGAGCTCAGCTCTAGGCTACCTTCTGCAGTGTGTGTCTGCATTTTTTAGCTGGCTGCTGCTAGTTGTGGGGTACTTTCAGGGGAGGGAATGGAATGTGAAGAGATGGAGAAAATTGTCAAGGTCATTGCCACTGACCACAGACTCCTAGCAGCCACTGCAATGATTGCTGTCCAACTCTCCTCCATCAGGATATTTGTAGTTGTGTGTGTTCCCCTATAAGTTTGAATAGTAGGCAATGTGTGTAAACTGTGGGGTGTGGTTGTGAGGACTGGAGTAGTGACTCGTAAATGAGGGAGCAAGGGTACATGGATATTATGTTCACAGCCCCGATCGGCTGGTGATTGACGGGTTTGTGGGGCATTCAAAGGAGATGTGTGGGGCAAGTTTTTTACACAAGAAGTGGTGGGCGCCTGTAATGCGCTGCCAGGGGTGATAGTGGAGGCAGCTATGATATGCATTTAAAGGCTTTTAGATAGGCACATGAATATGCAGAGAATGGAGAGATATGCACATTGTGTAGGCAGAAGGGATTAGTTTAGTTAGGCATTTAATTACTAGTTTAATTAGTTTGGCATAACTGTGGGTTGAAGGGCCTGTTCCTCTGCTGTACTGTTGTATGTTCTATGTTCTATTGAGCAGTGTCTGGGCTGGTGGTGGTACAGTGGTGGATGCAGTGGAAAATGTATTCACTGACCCTGACAACAAATCTCAGATCAATGAACTTTGTTGAGCACCAGTGGTTCCTTTACTGCCATTGACCTGGACAAAAGCATGCTCCCACTGCCACTTTATCAAACCTTGGCCTCTTGACCTTTAATGGGTATAGAACTTTTGTTCACCTGCCCTCCTTATCCACCAAGGTCTCCAGTCCTGCGCCTCGGCTGTGTCCTCCAGCAAGCAGCGTTAAGACATCTGTGGTGATTTCCACCAAGAGTTTCACTCACAGTGTTATTCCTGCCCCCTTCTATGAAAGGTACAGGCTGTCTTTAATCACCACTTGTAAACTTGAACTGGTGTTAGTCACTCATGAAATTGGGCCTTGTGGTGATGTGCTAAGGTAGTAAAGGGAGCAGTGAGTGCTGGCCTTTCACTGCACTGAGTCAAATCCATGCAGATTAATTGCATATCACATATCATGGTGTTTTAAGCATTATCTACTTTAGCCCTCTGTGACTTTGCTTTCAAATTTATTTTTGCATTTTACCAGGAGAGAAATTAACAGCACATCAGTAGCTCAACAATGTTAAGATCTAAACTCTATTTTTGCAAATGCCAGCTTCGAGCAAACAAAGTCCTGACTAAATTACAGATTATCCTCTTTAAGGAAATCCAGATTACCAATCATTAGGAAAAACAGTATTCCAACCAGAAGGGAATTAGGATCAGTAATCATTAGGAAGAATAGGATTTCTAACAGCATATTTTCCTATTTAATCAATAGTGCAGCCTGATAAGTGAAATAAAGGAATATGTTTTATGATCTGCTCAAAGCTGTGGCTTTTCATGTGGGGTATGGGATGGGCAGCTCCTGTCCCTGTCATTGTAAAACCAATGCCCACTTTGAATGACGTTGACATCCAGGAGCAAATTTCCTGGAGAGTTTAACCTGCTGTATACTTGGTCAAGAAATGCAAGCCTAAAAAAATAAAATTTTAGTGTTCATTTATTTACCTTTTTTTCACATAAATTCTGTGAGAGCGTATTTTATTTTGTACCTCAAATCTTTTGGTGGTGAATTGTGAGTTCTACAAGGGTGAATTTCTGTTACCCAAACAGCTGTATTGCAGGGGGTCACCTGTACAAACAAAACCAGATTACAGAGTTCTCCTCCCACAATAGCTGAAACAGGAGCATTTACATGCAGCTCCTTTATAAGGAATAAGTAAAAAAACAAGTACAAATTTAAAAAAAGAAAGGAGTGCTGGAGATTCTTTGCAGGTCAGGCAGCTTCTGTGGAGAGGGAAACAGAGTTGCAGCAAATGCAGTCTGTTGAGGCAACAGTTCTTCAGAGATCATAAGTTGTTTTAAGAGGGAAAGTTGTAGCGGCAAAAATCACATCAATTTTTTTCCAGTGTCACGATGGAGCCAGGAAAAGTCAAAGTGTTAACCTTGCAACATTTGTTGCCGCTTCCCTCATGGTACACTGGAGAGCTGGTGGGTGCCCAGGAAGCTGAAATGCATGTGCTAATAATTTAAGAGCAAAAAATATTGAAATCAACAATTTCAGGTCACTGACTTTTCCTGTTAGTGTCAGATTGGCCGGTTCTGACGTAAGGTCATCCACCTGTAATATTAACTCAGTTTTTCCCTCTCCACAGATGCTGCCTGCTACACTGAGTACTTTCAGCAATCTATTTTTTCTTCAGATTCCCAGCAACTGCTGTGCTCAGTGCCTCACACTTCCAGCATGGTTCTTTTATTTTTTACTGCCCTCAGTCATTTTCTTCTATCTACACCTCCTCGCAACAGATCAGTTGTGATTAACAAGCATTCATCGCCCCCTCTTCGATGACACCAACAGCAGCTGTGCTACCTGGATAATCTTGGTGCCCACACTATCACAGACATTATATTTGTTCTCTCTTCTCTCCCCATCTCTGAAATTTAAACCATGCTTGTTTTCTCACTTTTCAGTTCTGATGAAAGATCATTGACCTGAAACTATAACTCTGTTTGTCTTGCCACAGAAGCTGCCTGACTTGCTAAGAATCTCCAGCACTTTTTTTTAGAGAAACAAGAGACTGCAGATGCCAGAATGTAGAGCAACACACAAGATGCTGGAGGAACTCAGTGGGTCTGGCAGCTTCTTTGGTTCAGATGAAGCATCTCGGCCCAAATATATTACATTACAATACAGATACATTAGGGACAGGTAGATACATTAGGGATATTTAAGAGACTCTTAGATAGACATATGAATGATAGAGAAATGGGGGGCGATGTGGGAAGGAAGGGTTAGACAGCAGGATAAAATGTCAGCATAACATTGTGGGCGGAAGGGCCTGTACTGTGCTGTAGTGTTCTATGTTCTGTATTCTAAAACATTGACTGTCCATTTCCCTCCGTTGATGCTACCTGACCCACTGAGTTCCTCTAGCATTTTGTGGGTGACTTTGTTTTTTAATTTGTGCTGATATTTTACTTATTACTTATAAGGTAGCTGCATATAATTGCTTCTGTTTCAGCTATTGTGGGAGGAACACTCTGTAATCAGGGGTTATTTATATACGTAACCCCTGCATTACTGCCTTTTGGCTAACAGAAAGTTGCCCTTATAGAATTCACGAATCATGACCCAAAATTTTGAGACATAAAATAAAATTTGCTCTCACAGAATTTATGTGGATGAAGTAAATAAATAAACACAAAATTTATTTTCTTTTTGACTCACGTTTCTTGACGCATGCACAAACACCACTCCATTGAACCATAGAACCATAGAACCATACAGCACAAAACAGGCCCTTCGGCCCACCATGTTGTGCCGTCCACCAAACCACCCTCACACTATCTAACCCTTTCCTCCCGCGTATCCCTCTATCTCATATTCCTCCATATGCCTATCCAACAAACTCTTGAACCTGTCCAATGTATCTGCCTCCACCACCACCCCAGGCAGCAGGTATGGAGACGAATTGACTGGAGCCCTACGGAACAGAATCAGTATCAGGTTTATTATCACTGATATATGTCATGAAATTTGTTGTTTTCTGTCAGCAGTACAGTGCAAGACATAAAGGCATAAATATTACGAAAACAAAAATAAATAAATAGTGCAAAAGAGGAATAACGAGGTTCATGGGTTCATGGACCGTTCAGAAATCTGATGGTGGAGGGGAAGAAGTTGTTCCTGAATTATTGAGTGTGGGTGTTCAGGCTCCTGTACCTCCTCCCCGATGATAGAAACGTGAAGAGGGTATGTCCCGGTGGTGAGGGTCCTTAATGATAGATGCTGCCTTCTTGAGGCACCACCTCTTGAAGACGTCCTCGATGGTGGGGAGGGTTGTGCATGTGGTGGAGCTGACTGAGTCTACAACCGTCTGCAGCCTCTTTCGATCCTGTGCATTGGAGCCTCCATACCAGGTGGTGATGCAACCAGTCAGAATCTCTCCATTGTACATCTGTAGAAATTTGCAAGAGTCTTTGGTGACATACCAAATCTCCTCAAAGTCCTAATGAAGTAGAACCACTGGTGTGCCTTCTTTGTGATTGCATCGATGTGCTGGGCCCCTCTGAGATGTTGATGCCCAGGAACTTGAAGCTGCGCACCCTTTGCATTTGTTCAGGTTTTTCACTGAGGTTGATATGAGGACAGGAGGAGATCCTCCAGGCAAATTTCCCCTGCAAGTGATGCTCCTGGAATGGAAGTAGTAGATCACAGGATATGACAGACGTTGTCAAGGCTTGTCAGGCATCATTGCCTCTGCATTTATTTGGACCAATCCTCAGCTCTTTTTTCAGTCAAAGTTAACCAAGGATAAAAAAAACCTGCAGAAATGGAGACTTGTCCAATTAAAGCATGGAGGAAAATGCAGTAAAGTACAATAAACAGATATTGTCTTTAAAAAAAGTCTATCATATTTAGCTATGTGGCCTAAAATTGTTAGTTTATTTAGTGAGGATGTACTAATTTTGGACTAAACAGATACCCTGTCAGGATACACAAGAGACTCAGATGCCTGTCAACTTGCCTGCGTTCTTTATTTTCCTGGATAGTGGATTTGACCTACTATGAAGGGCAAAAACAAAAGACTAATCTCATCCTGAGATACGTGAGACAGGAAGGGCTTATATTGGGGTCAATTTGAGGATGTGTGCAGGAGACTCAAAAATGGTAATGCTTAGGAGCACGTTTAGAAAATGTTATTTAGAATTATCCAAAATTCACTCGCAATTGAGGGCTGTTAGTAAACAGCCATAAATTTGATTTACTTCCATTCAAACAATGGTTAGTCTCATTTTTTTTATGTTTGGCGATGGCAAGCGAAAGGAGATCAAGTATTGGTTCTGGATTGCCAGCAGTATGGGAGTTACTGCTTGAGATCATTGGTGTGTAAAGTGTTGGCAGGCTGCAGCTTTTAGCAATTGGATCTTTATGCTGAGAACAATTATTAACTAAACACAATGATTTAGGTATAATAACCATTAATAGCGATGTCAAGAAGAAAAATTAGGACAAATGGCCCACTCTAAAGATGTGACTGGGGGCTATTAGCAACTTTTGTTTATTCTGCGAAGTGTTGTGCTCATGGGATCTGTAATAAATAATATTGATTTCAGTGCTGTGTTTGCATGCTCCTTAATTTTAAAAGCATTCACCTAAATAGATCACCTTCAAATCCTGTTAGAAAAGAAAACGCCTTCTTCCTGTGCTTTAGACCTTCAACTCATGAGCAGTTCCTTCAAATTTCCAGATATTAAAGCTGAGTTCTTAACATTATAAATTGTTAATCAAGAGTTCACATGATTTTGAGTGAAAAAGCTTTAATTTTTTAGTGCCTCAAAATGAGTTTAAGATATTATTAATCAAGACTATTGTCCTCAAGCAAAGCATGATTTACTCTTTGTGAATTTTATATTCACTAAGAAAGTTCAGGAGTGAAAGTCAACAACTGACCTTGAGTTAGCTGGTCCATTTCTACACATTGTAAATTATATGCGCTGTCATCATTAAAGTAGAGTGCAACTTCGACTATCAGTGATGAACATGATATTGTCTTGTTAAATCTCTATTTTGTGTTTTAATATTGTCATCTTCATGTCTTTTTATATGAATTCTGAAACAGCAGTAAAGAATCCTTTGATTAATGTGTTAATGATAACCAAAATTGCATGATAATTAATATTAGCCTCTTTTTAATAGGCAGTTTAATTTTCAAATGGCATCAACATCACTCAGACACCAAATTCGGTACAATATTCAGACCGTCATTTCAATCTGGGTAGTATGATTTTACTTAATTGGTTTGATTGGAATAGAAAATGACCTCTGCACCAGGAATTTCATCTTGTATCAAGTTTGGTATAAGATGCTACTCCTGGGGAGGATATAAAAAATGAAGGTATCTTGCTCAGACATTGGGTTTCATCCTGATTTGATGTGCTAAACATGTACTATCCATTAGGCTATCCCACAGAAGTCTGTGAAATTGGGTAAAAATCCATTAAAAGCAGAGCTATCCAGAATCATTTGTTAAAACAGGGCCAGGAAGGTTCCTGGAGACACAAGAGACCACAGACGCTGGAATCTGGAGCAACAAACAAGATGCTGGAGGAACTCAGCAGGTGAGGCAGCAACTGTGGAGGGAAATGGACAGTGGACGTTTAGGGTTAAGCTCCCAGTTGCTAGCCATTTCCCATTCCCACACTGACCTGTTTGTCCTTGGCTGTCTCCACTACTAGGGTGAATCCAAATGCAAACAACACCTCATATTCCACTTGGATACTCTACAACCTGACGGCATGAACATTGAATCCTTCAGTTTCAGGTAAACTGTTCCCCCTCTGTCCCTTTTCTCTCTCCTGATCTACCCAGTTCTTCCTACACTCATCCCAGTCTCACATCATCCTATTTCTTTCCCCTCCTCCATACACTCTATCTGCCCATCACCCTCACACTCCTTCGACTGGGTCTCCTCTCTCTGCTGTTCCCATCTGCCTACCCCACCTCCCTTATTTAATTCCATGCTCCATCTTTCTTTCCTAGCAGATTTCATTATCTACAGCCCTTTGTTACCTCCACCTATTGCTTCCCAGCCTCTGTCACTTAAAGATATTCCCATGCTGACATAATATATACAGTCCTATTAGGGGAATTATCCTGATTCCTCTCTCCCCTCCTCCATCTGCCAATTACCCCTCCTCAACTGGATCCACCTATCGTTTGCCAGCTCTTGGTCCACCTTTTCCCCTAATTCCTTCTGCTGGCTGTCTCCCCTCTATCTTTCAGTCCAGATGAAGGGTCTTAACCCGAAACATTGACTATCCCTCCCCCCCCACCCTATAGATGCTGCCTGGTCCACTGAGTTTCTCCAGCGTCTTGTTGCTCCAGGAGGGTTCCTGATGGAGCTCCCAGCTGTTGCCCAGTGACTGCTGAGAAGTGAGGCAGAACGCAAGGAACTCTCCCCATGGCAGTCACAGTGTAGCAGCAAAAAAGACTGCCATGGAGGTGAGAGAAAATGCAGGGAGATTTCCTCTGTGTTGGGGCACACCCTCCCCCTGCCCTCCCCAAGCCATGGTCTAGCCTGATTGACTCCAAACCTGCATAGCCACACATCACTGTGAGGTGCGGGCTGAGCATGGTGAGTGATTGTGCCATGTGCAGCTGAGAACTGACCTGAATAAAGAGTCTGTGATCACTCTCCTTGTCCAGCCCACATCTCACAGTGAAGGGAGCTGCAGTGAATCATCTTCCACATTACTGAGCGTTGAACAAAGAGCTGGCCAGTGCAGTGGCCTAGACATTGATTTCCAACGCAGACCCATTGATTGACGTCTCCTTGCCAATCCCTGTGTGATGTGTCCTTTGCTTTCCCTTGAGAGCTCAACGCAGGTCGAATGCCCAAGAAAAGACAATCCTTGCACGACCCATTGCAACATTTGGTGGACGATTCGCCTTACCCAGGCTGAGATGAATTGTGTAAGGCAGTGCCCAATTCAGTTTTCCAGTGGGTGTCTTTTCTTCTAGAAGTGACCACTAACAGTGCCTATCTTGGGTATTATTTACTTATGCATTAAAAATGTGAGCAAATGGATCTAATTTCTAGGCTCCTGCTTTTATTTGGCATCTTTCAGTTTTTTAAGGTTACTCCAAAATGTTTCACAGGGAAAGGATTGTTTTTAAGAACAGTAATAAACATTTGGTGGTAGTGGAAAATACTTGTAGCAAATTGATTCCCGCTGTTCAGCTTCTAGGCCATTGACTTCGAACACTGGGTCATCGGTTGGTTGACTTTCTACCTTGGATTAACTCTCATCCAGATAATTACACGGTGACTCTATTTTGGAGGGATATGGTCCAGGTGCAGGTATATGGGTCTAGGCAGAAGATCAGGTCAGCATAGACTAGATGGGCCTAAGGGCCTGTTTTGATGCTGAAGTGCTCTATGACACCATGGCTCTAGTATATCCAACAATAAAGTAGTCCCTCAAATGCAAGATGACACTTGTGTTTGTGCATGGTCAGAGGCTGAGCTTCAAGACATTGTTGACTTGTTCACCAAAGCACAGGTTGAATGGGTCTTAGCTCAAGATCCAAAAGGCCGAGGTCATCCACTAGCCTACCCCTGCTGCACCATATTACCATCCAACATGAAAGGTTCACAAAGAGCCCCTGGAAAAAGTGAACTACTTCACCTATCTCGGGATCCACCTTAGGCAGATGTAGACATCAATGATGAAATTTTCCACTACCTTCAATGTGCCTACAGAGCCTTTGATTGATTGAGGAGAAGTGTATTTGAAGATAAAGACCTCTGACCTAAAGCTCATGGTGTACTGGGCAGTAATAATCCCTATCTTCCTGAGACCTGCACTTCCTTTAGTAGGCACTTCAAGGCACTAGAAAAATACCACCCTCGCTGTCTCCACCAAATCCTCCAAAGTCACTGGAAGGTTAAACAAGCCAGTGTCAGCATCCTTTCCCAGGCCAACATCCCTAGCACTGAGGCACCAGTTACTTTTGGTCAGCTATATTGGGCAGGCCATGTCATCCGCATGCTCAACACCAGACCGGCGAAAGAGACACTCTGTTCTGAGCTCTGACATGGGGGGGAGATTAGCAAGCAGACAGGGAAAAAGATTCAAGTATATGCTTCAAGCTTCCTTGAAGAAGTGCAACATCCCCACTGACTCCTGGGAATCTCAGGCCCACCACCACTCAAACTGGAGAAAGATCTTTTGAGATGATATTGAGAACCTCAAGGCCATGCATCAGTATATCATAGAAGCCCCGTGTAATCAATGGATGGAGTTCATCATCTCAAAAACTACCCCATGTCCATTCCATCAGCTACCTCTTGCTCCAGCTGTGGAAGAGTATGCAGTTCCCACATTGGCCTCAATAATCACCTCAAAAGTCACAGAACTGGGGTAGAAACAAGGGATTGCCTAAGAAGAAAGCATCATAGAACCATAGAAAGCATCCTATCTGGATGTATCACTGCTTGGTATGGCAACTGCTCTGCCCAGGACCGCAAGAAACTGCAGAGAGTTGTGGACACAGCCCAGCGCATCATGGAAGCCAGCCTCCCCTCCTTGGACTCTTGTCTTTACCTCTCGCTGCCTTGGCAAAGCAGCCAGCATAATCAAAGACCCCACCCACCTGGGTCATTCTCTCTTCTCTCCTCTGCCATCAGGTAGAAGATACAGGAGCCTGAGGCACGTACCTCCAGGCTTAAGGACAGCTTCTGCCCCAGTGTGATAAGACTATTGAACGGTTCCCTTATACAATGAGATGGGCTCTGACCTCATGATCTACCTTGTTGTGACCTTGCACCTTATTGCACAACACTTTATCTGCAGCTGTGACACTTTACTCTGTACTGTTATTGTTTTTACCTGTACTACCTCAATGCAGTCTGTACTAACTCAATGTAACTGCACTGTGTACTGAATTGACCTGTACGATTGGTATGCAAGACAAGTTTTTCACTGTATCTCGGTAAAGTGACAATAATAAACCAATACCAATATCAATACCAAAGAAGAAGAAGAGTTCCTCATTATTACTCAGAATTATATTAATCATGATTATTGATCAGTACTGATATCTTAGGCTACAATATGCCCTCTGCAAAAATATCTTGCTCAATAGTATGTCTGATATACTAAATAACATTAGGACCGATGTGAAATATTGGGCAGTAGGGAACCAAATATTACTACAGTAAATATACACCTGTAAAATACTCCTCTAATACAGAAAAAACATAAATAATGCAATAAAGTTGATCATATTGTTGTAGCAATGGAAGTTGGTAGCAAAGTAGAATTTGTTTGATCGAAGAGAATAGAAATTAATTCTTCATAGACAGTAGAAAACCTCTTAGAAAAAGAGGTTATTCTGGTTTTTATCTGAGGATAGAATTAAAGAAAGTAAATTGGAAAAAATATGGACAAGCCAATAGATTTTTTTCCTGTTCCTTTTACCTTCCTTGGTTGGACTCTCAGTTAAAAACCAGAAGAACCTCTTCAAGGCAGCCCTGTCCTAAGATAAAACAGAGGTGTTTGTCCAGAAGAGGAGACAGCTAGTGACAGTCCAAATTCTCTAAGGACAATTTACTGAACAAATATACTGATTATCCACGCTTGTGTAACTCCCCCACTAACACAAGCACCTTGAAATCCTATTGGCTTTGTTCCAAATGGTGCTGATATTTGATGCTTATCATTTTTGGATTATGGTCATTGGTTTGGAAGGATATCTGCGCATAATTTTGCACGGCAGACATAGCTTTGGGCACAAGTACTGACTGTCCCACAAAGGAAACAGGGGAGTACTTGCTTTCAAGGCTAAATTACTGTTTCTATCCAAACATTTTGGATGAAACAAAACTGAAAATGTCAGAAATATTCAGCAGGCCAGGCAGCATCTGTGGAGAGAAATTTCAGGTGAATGATCTGTCTTCCATACAAGCTGTTCTGATAAAAGGTCACTAACCTAAAATGCTAACATTGTTTCTCTTTCCACAGATCCTGCCTGACCTTCTGAGTAATCAGAACTTTCGGTTTCTGTTTCAGATTTCCAGCACTGATCCCCTCTCCAACTTTTCACTTGCCCTGGTAAATGTCCATCAAACACATTTCTCCATTGACCACAGCATTCGTTAGATTCAATCCTATATTTTAATACAGTAATCACTGTTTTGTCATATATTTTTGATGTCAATAAACTCATGTGCTTAGAGGTATTCCCATGTTAACATAATACATTGATTGACAACTGTACATAATACATTCCAGTCCTCTGAGGGGAATTATCCTGATTCTTTTAAGCAGATAATGTCAGAAAATGAAACAATCATAAATCACTTGAGCTTTGGAGATTTTTTCCCAGTGCTTTAATTAAGTTCTGTTCTTTCTCAGTTCAAATCATGAACTTTGATTAGGTACAGAATTTTATCCTTGCTGGCTTCCACCCAAGAAAATTCGGCACAAGTCCAGATTCTGCTGCTGGCATCCACATGTGTTAGTGGCACTAATCAAGTGGGAGTACTGGCACAGTGAAATGTAACAAAGGATCTCTACCTCTTGGCTGCCCTACTTGTGATTTCTGACAACAGGCAGAAAGAAGTTGCTGTCCATTCCTTGTTGGGTGCTTGACCTGAATGAGAGTAATGATGTGGTGAAGTCAAGTCCCATTTATCATGATTTGTGTTTATTTGTATTCATGCCAACCTAAAGCAGAAATCCAAGTTCGCTGGAACCAGAGAAGGAAGCTATTTGTAGATTTACCTTTTGCAAGACCATTCCAGAACAACTCTTACTGTTCTCTTCTCAAGGACTTGGATCTTCCTTTGCGTCAAATAGTTATCCAATTGACTCTGCCTCTGCCACTTGCTCAGGCAAGTAGTAATCTCTGTCCCATTGGCCTAGTGTAAAGAAGGTTCCTTTCATCTTTCTCCTTACCTTATTAGTCATAACATTTAATTGATTACACTCTTTCCTCAACCAGAAGGAATAGTTACCCCAATCTGATCTTTTAAGACTGACCATGGTTTTAATAACTGTTACCATGTAATTTAAAGCTACAACTTCTCATCCCTGAGGTAATCAAATCTCTTTGTAGCTTTAATTCCATTCCACAATAGAGCATACTGAACTGCAGAACTGCAGAAAGTACTCTGACTGTAACCTAGCCAATATTTTATCATTACTTATCATTATTTTATCATTATCCCTCTGTTCGCTCTCTAGTTTCTATTGGTCCCTTTTTATTGTTTTATCTACTTTCACTCACATAATTTGAGTGAATTATACATTTGAACCCTTGGATCTATCTATTTGCTCATACCCTTTAACACTTTCTTGGAAGAGAGTATTGTCACTTTTTAATTCCTTCTCCTAAAACATGGCTGGATCATACTGACTGATAGCTGACATTTCCAATGGGAGCGGCCAGCTATCAGTCATTCACACCTGAGGTGCCTTGCACTTTCACACCCGTGCAGACAAAGGTGGAAGTCGGAGGTGTCCTGAGGTTCAATGACCTGGTGCATATGACTGTCTCCTTCATCACTTGATTTGCTCTTGAGTTCAGTGGAAGAGCACAGAGGCCTGTGGAAGTGTTCTGCATGCACTGCATCCGGCTCTCGTCCTTACGCTAGGGAGGGCCGCCATGAGTGGTGACTCATAAGACCATAAGAAATAGGAGCAGGAGGAGGCCATTCAGCCCCTTGTGCCTGCTTCACCATTTGATAAGATCATGGCTGACTTTTCTTACCTCACTGCCACTTTCCTGCACTCACCCCATATCTTTTGATTCCCTTAATATCCAGAATGGGCAGGAAAGGGCCATTACATTCTATTTTATTTTGCTTTACTGGAGTTTAACCCGGATAAATGTGAGGTGTTGCACCTTGTTAGGACTAATGTCAAGAGGCAGTACGCTCTTAAGGGCAAGACCCTTAACAGTGTTGAAGAGCAGAGAGACCTTGGGGTGCAAGTCCATGGCTCATTGAAAGTGGCTACACAGGTAGATAGAGTGGTTAAGGCAGCTTATGGAATGCTTGCTTTCATTAATCGAGGTATTGAGTATAGGAGTCAAGAAGTTATGATGCATCTCTATAGAACTCTGGTTAGGCCGCATTCAGAATTATGCGTGCAAATCTGGTCACCTCACTATAGGAAGCATGTCGAGGCTTTAGAGAGGGTGCAGAGGAGGTGTACCAGGATGCTGCCTGGATTAGAGGGCATGTGCTATTAGGAGAGGCTGGACAAACTTGGGCTCTTTTCTTTGGAGCGGTGGAGGCTGGAGGGTGATCTGTTGGAAGTGTATAAAATTATGAGGGGCATCGATAGGGTGGACAAGCAGCATCTTTTTCCCATTATTGAGAGATCCAATACCAGAGGGCATGCATTTAAGGTGAGAGGGGGTAGGTTCAGAACAGACATGAGGTGTATGTTTTTTACTGAGAGAGTGGTGGATGCCTGGAATGTGTTGCCTGATAGGGTGGTGGAGGCAAATTCATTGGGGGCTTTTAAGAGGGGCTTGGATGGACACATGAATGAGAGGAAAATGGGGGGATCTGTAGGTAGGAGGGATTAGCTATATTGGCACAACATTGTGGGCCGAAGGGCCTCTTCTGTGCTGTACTGTTCTATGTTCTATTGTAGTTATTTTAATGTTCTCAATTACTCATTAGCATTTCATTGTGTTTTAATTATATACTTTCTTTTTATTTTTTGAATCTATTTACTTAATCACTTAAATCAGTTTGAATAACTTTTAAATGCCTTTTGACCATCAGTGATACTTAAAAACAGTTCAAGAGCCTTTTTGGGTTTGAGTGGTGCAAACCTCAAAGAAGAGCAGTAGGAGCTGGTTGCCAGTCACTGAGAGCCCAGGTTCCTCATCCATTTTCAACCTCCATTCTGCCCACAAGAGTGACCCTGAGCTATCAGTTGCCAGAACCACTCTGACCTCTATTTGACCTCCTGCACTATTCCAGCAAATCTCTGTGCAAGGTCTGACTATATGCCTCTACAACGTTCAGAATTCAACATCAAATCCATTGCGTTCAAGATATAAGAATATGAGAACATAACTAGAGGCAAGAGGATGTCACTTGGCCTCTCATGCTTGTTCTGTCATTCAATAAGACCTTGGTTGATCTTTTACCTTGATATCACTTGTTTGTACTAATCCCATATCTTTGGCCTCCCTTCATTTCTAAAACTCTGTCAAATTCTGTCTGGAATAAATGCAACAACTGAGCCTCCACAGCCTCTCAGTGAGAACATTCCTCAGATTTACCCTCTGGGTGAAGATATTTCTCCACACCTCAAGCCTGGATAGCCAAACCCTTTTTACGAGACTATGAGCTCTGGTTTGAGATACCCCAGCCTCAACTCTGCATGAATTCTGTCAAACCACACAAGAATTTTGAATGTTTCTCCTTCTTCTAAACTCAAGAAAGTACAGTCCTAGTCTGCATAATCGCTCCTCATAGGACAAATCCTCCGTCCCAGCAATCAATCTAGTGAATCTTCATTGCACTCCCTCTGTTCCAGACCTGTGCACAAAATTCCAGGTGCAGTCCCATCAGGGCTCACTGTGATTGCATTAGGTATCTCTACTCTTGCACTCAAATCCTCTTGCAAAAAAGGCTAACATATTGTTTGTCTTCCTAATTATTTGCAGTACCTGCATTTAACTTTCAATGATTCATGTACAAGGCCGGCAGGGTCTCTCTGAATACCACCTCCTTTCAATCTCTCTCTGTTTAAAATTACTCCATCTTCTAATTCTTTCTACCAAATGGATGACCTCACGTTTTTCTCCATCATAGCTGGGCAACACAGTAGTGCATCTCATTGAGCCACTGCTTCACAGCTCCAGCAGCTCAGGCTCAATCCTGACCCCAGGTATTGTATGTGTGATCTTTGCATGTTCTCCCTGTGACACCATGGGCTTCCCCTGTGGAGAACATGGGATGGATGCGATCAAGGCCAGTTGAGCACAGCAGAAGGTCACCTTCAAATGAGGAAAATGAAAGGCAGCAGAGAATCACCAGAACAGATTCAACAAGGATGGAGAATCTCGGAGAATGGAACAGAATCCAAAATAAAAACTGGGTAGGAGGAAGTGGTACTAAGGTAGCTGTAGGTGTGAATTGGTAACTGGAAAATTATGGGTAACAGGTGTACCCAGAAAGCAGGCAGAGGATATCTGTATAAAATAACATTGCACATATTTCATGAAGGGGCAGTTATAGTTGGGATCTATAGAGGTTTGCATAGCAACACATTTCACTTGAAGGAAGTGCGAGGAGTTAAAAGAAAAGTTGTCCAATGTAACATGTTCAGCCAGGTAGAGGAAAGTGAAGGTTATAGATGGGGACTGGCTTGGCATCCACTTTGGGAAGAAGCAGATAGGCTGTGGCTGGTCTGGTTGGGAATGCAGATGGATTGGAATCCCATGGCAGAAAAAAAATGATTAGGAGCAAGAAATTTGAAACAATTAAAGTGCAAGAGGCTTCTAGAAGATTTGAGGATGTAGGTAGGTAGAGACCGAACAAGGGTTAAGGCTCATTCATCATCTTATGCATACAAATCCTTCAGGTAGATCAGCTGCAATGAATTATCTTTACCACCTTCTCTCAGCTGGCACTACTGACATTTGAGTCATGCAGTTTCACTTGGTCTTCACCCTATTACGGACATCCCCTTTGTTCTCTCCATTTATCCCCCTTCTTTGCAACTGAGAAAACATACTTGACAGTGGCTCTACTTCACTCAGAGTTTGAAGAGATATAGTATGTCATCAAAAACTCTTACATAGATGTATGGTGGAGAGTATTCTAACTGGTTGCACCGCAGCCTGGTATTGAGGCTCCAATGCACCGGATCGCAAGAGGCTGCAGAGGATTGTAGACTCAGCTAGTTCCATCATGGGCACAACCTTCCCCACCATCGAGGACATCTTCAAGATGTGGTGCTTCGAGAAGACGGCATTCATCACTAAGGACCCCATCTGGGACATGCCCTCTTTTCCTTACTACCATTGGGGAGGAGGTACAGAAGCTCGAAGACCCACACTCACCAATTCAGAAAAAAGCTTCTTCCCCTCCGCCATCAAATTTCTGAATGTCCATGAACCCATGACCACTATCTCGTTATTCCCTTTTTTTTGCACTATTTATTTATTTTTGTAATTTATAGTAATTTTATGTATTTGCACTATACTGCCGCTGCAAAACAACAAATTTCACGTCATATAAGTAAGTGATAATAAATCTGATTCTGATTTCTAACTTCTGAAATGTTAACTGTTTCTCTCTCCATAGATGCTGCTTGACCTATTGAGAATTTCAAATATTTTTGATGTTAGATTTCAAGCAGGCTTTTGCTTTAGGTCTCCCTTTAACCCTGCACTGTTCTATTTAAAATCGAGAGTGTGAAGTAAAACAAACATTTGGGATCAAGATGTCCTAGTGCATGACTCACAAAAGGCATACAGTAGTAATTAGGAAAGCTAACAAAGTGTTATTGTTTATTGCAAAGGGAACTGAATGCATATTGGACATTGGTGGGACTGAAGTACCGTGGTACAGTAATGATTTCCATATATAAAGAAGGAGATCAATGCATTCAAAACAGTTCAGGAAGGGTTTACTAAACTAATATCCAGGAGATCTAATGAGGAAATGTTGAATAGGCTATATGTATATCTGCTGGAGTTTAGGAGAGTGAGAGGGCACTTGATTAGAGCATATTAAAACTTGAGGGGTCTTGTCAGGGTGGATGCGGAAGAGGGTGTTTCCTTTTGTCTTGTGGGAGAATCTCAAACCAGGGGTCACAGTTTAAATGGAAGGCTTCACCCATTTAATAAAGAGATCTGCTGAGATATTTTTTTCCAGATCTCTCTTCCTCAAGGAGTGGTGGAAACAGTCTTTGAATAATTTTAAGGCAGAGGAAGGGAGATTCTTGATAAGCAAGATGGTGAAAGGTTACCAGGAGTAGGCAGGAATGTGAAGTTCAGGTTACAGTCAGCTCAACCATGATCTTATTAAACAGTTAAGCAGGTTTGAGGGGCCAAGTTGCCTACTCCAGCTCCTAATTCCTATACTTGTATGTTCATATCCAAAATAGGAAGGGTTAAAGTTTCTGTTAAAATCCACATGGAATATGTAGGAGCTGACAAAGATAGGCTTAACGTATGAATATACTTGCATTTACACTTTTCTTTTTACCTCCAATAATATGATGCTATGCTGCTTTTTGTTACTTGCCTGTGTGGTTCAGCCAATAGATTTATAATTCTGATCCTTTTAAGTATTTGTAATGTTGCAGTTTTGTTATCATGATTGAAGTTTCCATCTGGTTTAAAAGCAACATATCACTCAGAAATGTTTGATGAAAACTGTGTGTAGAATTAATGCTATCTGTGTGATTGAATAACTGTCACCATGTAACTGTTGATGTAACAGATAGCCTTGATAAAACAGCTCTAAAGGTGTTATTTCATTTCATTGAAGCATTATCATTTTAACTCACGATTTCACCTTCTACAATGCTTATTTCAGATTCTTAAATGATCTGATCATTATTTGTAGCTATTCTTGTGCCATAGTTTCCCCAATTACTGATCAAGTGGGAACTGCAGTAAGATATCTATTGTCCAAAGTTAAGAAAGAAAATTTGCTTGTCTATACTGTTTTTCATATACGTTTCAGTATCTTCCAATGTTATTTGCAGCTTATGAAGGATATTTCACGTGCATGCATTTATGCACTGTGGGTGATGTGCCAGCCCATTTGTATGTATCAAGCTCCCTCAACCTACATACCTGCAGTACTTTTTCTTGAGGCTCCCTCCTGTCTCCCCACCATGCTCTGTGTGAACTCATTTTGATTATGAGAGTCATTGCTTGCACTATTTCTACTAAACTAATCACAGCCCAGAATCCTTCCCTGGTCCCAATGCTGTTAATGGTCCTTGCTGGTCAGGTGCTGTTCTCTCCTTCAGATCCACCGTTATCACCTGTCTCCTTTACAAGAGCACTCCTTGACCTCAAGATTTTCACAATCCCCTTCTCTATCCTCCATTTCCAACCCAAGGTAACAATCCTCCAGTAGCATTTCACTCTTGTCTTAGTACCAGAAACAGCACTGATCGAGGTCACTAATTACATCCTGTGTGACGTAGTGACAGCGATCTCTCCCTCCTTGTCCTTCTTAACTTCTTTGCAGCCTTTAACATAGTTAGTGACAGCATCTTTTTCTAATGCCTTACCACCATCATCCAATTGTAATCGGGGAATCACCAGCAATGGCTTTCCCTACTGTGCTGCACTGTTAGTGTCTGCCATTTCTAATGGATCTTTCTTTGCCCCATCCCCTCTTTCATCTACATGCTGCCTGTTGGCAATGCAGTGCATCAGTTTCCATGTGGAGACTGAGGGTGCCCAGCTCTTACCAGCACTTACCTTGACCCCTCCACTAACTTACAGATTGTTTATTTGAGGTACAGTAATGGATGAGCTAAAATGTCCCCTAACTAAACTCAGGGAAGACCAAAGTCATCACCTTCAGTGCCTGTCACAAGTTCTGATTTCCAGCCACTGACTCCATCCCTCTCTGCGGACACTTACTGAAAAATGAACCAGAGTTCTGGGCCTCATTTCTGTCCCACCTCTTAGCAACTCTTACCTTGCCCGACTCTGCACTGTCTGTCTTGTCTACAGCTGAATCCCTTATTCGTGCTTTTGTTACCTCTATTTGTGACCATTCCAATGCACAGCTGCCCATTTTCCCTCTTGTTTCCTCTACAAACCTTACGTGAGTGTTTATGCCAGACAGGTATGCATGGGCCAGGTCATCCTGTTGCCCAATAACTCCATAGGGAACTGCATATCCCAGTGCATTCCTTACTTCCACATCTATGCCTTGCAGCAGGGAAAGACTTGGAGGTCAGATGTTGGTGTCCTGTGTACCAGCCTCCTCAGTTTTCTGCTACAGTAGCTGGCATATCTAACACAACCTCTTTATTTGAGTGGAGAAAATGAGCAAGTAAGTGGAGCTGAGTGAGGTGATCTTCCTTTTACCTTAGTGAGGTCTTTGGACATGAAGATGACCATGGCCCTTTCTACTAATACTTCAGGCTCCTGAAGATAGTAGCACCTGGAGCCCACTTCTGCATAAGGGAGGCCACTGAGTTTGTCTCAGAGATAAGAAGCATGAGGATCTGAACAAATAACAAGCTTCTGCATGGGGCTAGTTCAGCCACTTTAATGAACTGATAGGTTTGATCTGATGGGATATTCTATCCTCAGTCATCTGTCTGCCCGAAGCAATCATTTTCTAAAAGTGTTAGAGATCTAAAGCCATGATTTTACACTTGAGTGAGCTTTCAAAATTAAACAACCAAGAGTACTTAGGGATTTGACATGGATAGTGGGAGCAGAGAGGCAGGATTGTGAATCATAAATTATTTTGGCCAACTTCCCACCACTTTGGACAGCCAGAGATTGGAATGGAAGTGAAAATTCCATTTGCTTCTTCTGTCAGTCTCATTCTTGTTGTAATCTAGGAAGTGGGAGATTTGGTTTGCAGTTGCAACAACAGTTAACTTTGTAGGAAGTACTTGTACCTGACCATAATCAGCTCAATGTTTTTCACAAGTGACAGATTATTAAAGCTCCCTCTCGTTAGATTGCAGTAACAGGTAAATCTGGAATTTTAAACTACAGTCAGTTAAAAGTTGTAGGTGTGGAGACCCATGTCGCTGTCGTCCCCATAATCAACGCCCACCACCCACCACCCTCCCCCCACCACCCTAGGAATGGCAAGATGGGAATCTGCTTTCCACTGGATCAGTAGGATAAGCATTCTTCCTAAAATTCCAACGAAATTGAAACAGGATTAAGATAAGATTTCTTTATTAGTCACATGTACATCGAAACACACAGTGAAATGCATCTTTGCATAGAATGTTCTGGGGGCAGCCCGCAAGTGTCACCATGCTTCCGGCGCCAATGTAGCATGCCCACAACTTCCTAACCGGTAAGTCTTTGGAATGTGGGAGGAAACCGGAGCACCCGGAAGAAACCCATGCAGACACGGGGAGAACGTACAAACTCCTTACAGACTGTGGCCGGAATTGAACCCAGGTCGCTGGCACTGTAATAGCATTACGCTAACTGCTACACTACTGTGCCTGCAATACATTTCTGCAGGAATTTCACCCCAATGTGTTACACGGTTGGGGTAGGTGCAGTTTTGCTTTTTAATACTTACATTGCATATTGTCCTTGGTGTCCCTCCAAGTCATGGACACTAAGAATGATTGTGAGCCTCTCTTTAATTGGTAGACAATCATCCCCCCAATCCATAAAAACCTGCCCCTCCAACAATGGCTGGGCTGCCACTCTGCTGCTGGGTCTTGCAGGTATCAACAGACAACTTCTTTATTGAATAATATCTAGGGCAGGAAGGCTGAGCTCCTCAGGTTAGCAAACAAGCTAGATAAAGAACACAGTTCACCACCCCTGGTTGGGATTGCTTGCTGTAGGCCTCATGGGTAGTACTAAAACTCTGGCATCCCTTTACTCCAGTGCTTGTTAAGACCAACATACCAAAACTGTGTTCACCTGTCAGGTTCAGATGTGGTAGAGGGTGTTCAAAGCCATTTCCTGTCACTGGAGGATCCATTGTAGAAATATAGGAGGATCTGAAGCTTCTCATCAGCTTGCACCTCTATCTTCTGGCCACTGGTCTCAGCTGCAGATCAGCAACCAGAAGGACTGAAAATACAATACACTCCTTGTACCACTAGTAAACTCAAACTTGGGGCCTCCCTTTGGAAAGCTGCTAGGTCCCATTACGAATGCAACTTCAAGGAGCAACCTTGCATCTGGACAGGCTGCGAGAATGAAAAATTGAGGCAACAAACAGGGTTGATGTGCAGGGTTAGACACATATTCGAGTTATGCTTTTCCGAGGATGCTCCTGAAATCCTAGGATTAAGTACAAGGTTCAAAAGTCTCAGAAGAGTTTTTTGTTCCCCCTCAGAACTACTTGCCTGCATTGAGGTGAATACTGATGTAGAATGGTTGGGTAAATGCCGTTTTATCTATGTTATAACTTTTTATATATTTTCTCTACTGTCTGTTTTCTGAAGATTGAACATTCCTGGGGGAAAGATCATAAAAGTCTAGATTTCAAGATGCTGAGAGACAATGTTTTGGAATTTATTAAAGTTAATGGAAATGAAATAATTCTAGGTTTTTTTCTTATTTTAGGTGAAAAGTGCCGGAATTTTATTGATCTGGCTCCTGCATCTGAGAGAAGTGAGTAAAAAAAAAGAGACCTGAGAATTCAGTGCTAAGTTGTCTAATCTTTTAATTGATGCTGAAAATTAACTAGATTTAGAGATATTTTAAACATCTCAAAAATATTCATATATTCAACACTTCCTTTGAACAACACCGTATAAACAGCTAACATTGTGCAATGAGTAACACCTCGAGTGCTTAATGGACATTGAATTGTCAGTGACAAGGATTTAGTACCAAGGCTTTGAAATTACTGTGTTATTGTATAAAAATGCAACGTATATGATTAAATTGGTCTTTCTGCTTTATTAGTATTTTGAGTTGAGAGGAATTTTAGTTGAGTGTGTTTTGAGTTCATACAAAGTTTTATTCCAGATCCAAAAAAAAACATATTGAAGTGTGCAAGAGCAGTTGGTTGATTCAGTATTTTACTTATAGAAATATGCAAAGTCATAGAGGCAGCACAGAAGCATAGCAGTTAGTGTTTAGCAGTTAGCAGTTAGAGATCCTGTGATCTCTGTCTCAGAGGCTGATGTCAGTACATTCTTCAAGAGGGTGAACCTTCGCAAGGCGTCAGGCCTTGACCGTGTACCTGGCAGGGTACTGAAAATCTGTGCCAACCAACTGGCTGGAGTGTTCAAAGACATCTTCAAGCTCTCACTGCTGCGGTCTGAGGTTCCCACCTACCTCAAAAGGGCATCAATCATACATGCGCAAGAAGAGCAGGGTGAGCTGCCTCAATGGCTGTCAACCAGTAGCACTCACTTCTACTGTGATGAAGTGCTTTGAGAGGTTGGTTATGGCTAGAATTAACTCCTGCCTGAGCAAGGACCTGGACCCGCTGCAATCTGCCTACCACCACAACACGTCTATAGCGCACGCAATCTCACTGGTTCTCCATTTGGCTTTGGAGCATCTAGACAACAGCAAAACATATGTCAGGCTGCTGGTTATTGATTACAGCTCCGCATTCAACACCATCATCCCCTCAGTACTAATTAACAAGCTTCAAAACCTGGGCCTCTGTACCTCCCTCTGCAACTGGATCCTCGACTTCCTTATCGGGAGACCACAGTCAGTGCGTATCAATAGTAACATCTCCTTCTTGCTGACAATCCACACAGGCGCACCTCAAGGATGCGTGCTTAGCCCACTACTCTACTCTCTCTACACTCAGGACTGTGTGGCTAGGCACAGCTCAAACGCCATCTATAAATTCGCCGATAACACCACTGTTGTTGGCAGAATCTCAGATAGCGATGAGAAGGTGTACAGGAGTGAAGTAGATTGGCTGGTTGAGTGGTGTTGTAGCAGCAACCTCACACTCAACGTCAGCAAGACCAAGGAATTGATTGTGGGCTTCAGGAAGGGGAATTCGGGAGAACACACACCAGTCTTCATTGAAGGGTCAGTGGTGGAAAGGGTGAGCAGCTTTAAGTTCTTGGGTGTCAACATCTCAGAGGATCTATCCTGGGCCCAACACATTGATGCAATCACGAAGAAGTCATGCACAACATTAGGAGTTTGAGGAGATTTGGTATGTCACCAAAGACTCTTGCAAATTTCTACAGATGTACGGTGGAGAGCATTATGACTGGATGCATCACCGTCTGGTATGGAGGCTACGATGTGCAGGATCGAAAGAGGCTGCAGAGGGTTGTAGACTCAACCAGCTCCATCACAGTCACAACCCTCCCTACCATTGAGGACAACTTCAAGATTCAGTGCCTCAAGAAGGCAGCATCCATCATTAAGGACCCTCACCATCTGGGACATGCAGTCTTCTCATTACTACCATCAGGGAGGAGGTACAGGAGCCTGAAGACCCACACTCAACAATTCAGGAACAGCTTCTTCCCCTTCGCCACCAGATTTCTGAACAGTCCATGAACCCATGAACACTACCTTGTTATTCCTCTTTTACACTATTTATCTATTTTTGTAACTTTTTAACAGTAATTTTTTATCTTTATTTCTTGCACTGTACTGCTGCCGCAAAACAACAAATTTCACGACATGTCAGTGATAATAAACCTGATTCTAATTCTGCTGTTACACAGCTTCAGTGACTCAGGTTCAAACTTGACGTCAGCTGCCATCTTTATGGAGTTTGTATAATTCTCCCTGTGACCACGTGAGTTCCCCCAGGTCCTCCAGTACCTCCTATGTCCTAAAGATGTTCTGGTAATGTGGTTGGCCTTAGCTTAAATACTGTAAATAGCAAAAGAAGAGTGGATGTGCATGTAAATTGAAGGATTACAGTGAAATAGACTGAATTGTTGAGAGCTGACATGAACTGAATGGGCTGAATTCTGTGTTGTACCAAATGGTCATAGGTTCAAATAGACCTTCAAACATCGAGTCTGTGCTGACTATCAAGTACCCACTTGCACTAATCCTGTTTTATTCTTTCAACATTCCCAACAAATCCCTCCAGATTAATTGGCTAATTAATCTAGCAACCAGCATGTCTTTGGGATATGAAGGGAGATTGGAGCTCCGGGGAGAAGCCCACGCAGTCATAGAGAGGACATGCAAACTCCACACAGATAGCAGCAGAGGTCAGTATTGAACCTGGGCCACTGGAGCTGTGAGGCTGTTCATGTATTAGAATGTGCCGCCGTGCTGCTAACAATATACAATCTGCAATCTGTCAGGGAAATCATCTCTCTAATTTTGGTGCACTGTCTTTGGTTTGATCAAGAATTTTATAAAACAATGACCGAGAAAAAAGCTTCCTAAGCATGATTTTAATCAGACCATCAGTCTTCAAGGACGTTCCTGCCTAAACCTAGCAGAATCCACCAGAATCAGGCTGCACATAGGAGATCCTAAACTGCCCAAAAGACACCCAAAAAATGACCATTCTATGAGGATTGGAACAATGGTGGAAACTTCCTGTACACCTTCCCATTCAAGAAAGAAATTCAACATCGAGTTTCCAAAAGTCTGACAGACATCCACAGAGGTACACCTGTGGTTAAATATCATAAAGGCTTCATTGGAGCTCACAATTTCACAGAGGAAGGGGATAGCTAATAAATAACATGATAATTGTATAAAACATTGAAAATGTGGGTATTAAAAATCTGGAATTTTAAGCAGACAGTGCTGGAAAAGCTAATCTCGCCAAGTAACATCTTTGGAGAGCAGCTAACATTTCAGGACAATGACTTTTCTTCAGAACCAAGTTGCTGCTTAGGATTCTCTGATTTTATAAACAAGGCAGGAGTAAATACACATATAACTGTGGTACATCCAGAGTAGTCATGCATGAGGACACAAACAGGAAGGATTCTTGACATAATATGTAGATAAGCCTACAAGAGGAGAGGCTGTGCTTGATTTGGTATTGGGAAATTAACCTGGCCAGGTGTCAGATCTCTCAGTGGGAGAGCATTTTGGAGATAATGATCATCATTCTATCTCCTTTACGATAGCATTAGAGAGAGAAAGGAGCAGATGGACTAGAAAGGTGTTTACTTGGAGTAAAAGGAATTATGAGGCTCTCAGGCAGGAAATTGGAAGCTTAAATTGGGAACTGATGTTCTCGGAAAAGTACGGAAGAAATGTGGCAAATATTCAGGGGATGTTTGGGTGGAGTTCTGCATAGGCATGTTCCAATGAGACAGGGGAGTCACGAGAGGATACAGGAACCGTGGTGTACAAAGGCTATAATAAATCTAGTCAAAAAGTAAAGCTTACAAAAGGTACAGAGAGCTAGGTAGTGTCAGAGATCTGGAAGAGTATAAGGCTAACATGAAGGAGCTTAAGAAGGAAATTAGGAGAGCCAGAAGGGGACATGAGAAGGCCTTGGCGGGCAGGATTAAGGAACACCCCAAGGCATTCTACAAGTATGTGAAGAGCAAGAGGATAAGATGCGAAAGAATAGGGCCTATCAAGTGCAACAGTGGGAAAGTGTGTATGGATCTGGAAGAAATAGTGGAGGTACTTAATGAATACTTTACATCAGTATTCACTACAGAAAAAGATCTGGGTGATTGTAGTGAGGACTTGCAGCAGGCTGAAAAGCTTGAGCATGTGGATATTAGGAAAGAGGAGGTGCTAGAACTTTTGGAAAGCATCAAGTTAGATAAGTCGCTGGGACCGGATGAGATGTACCCCAGGCTGCTGTGGGAGCTGAAGGAGGAGATTGCGGAGCCTCTGGTGATGATATTTGCATCATCGATGGAGATGGGAGAGGTCCCAGAAGATTGGAGGGTTGCAAATGTTGTTCCCTTATTCAAGAAAGGGAGTAGAGATAGCCCAGGAAATTATAGACCAGTGAGTCTTACCTCAGTGGTTGGTAAACTGATGGAGAAGATCCTGAGAGGCAGGATTTATGAACATTTGGAGAGGTATAATATGATTAGGATTAGTCAACATGGCTTCGTCAAGGGCAGGTCCTGCCTTATGAGCCTGATTGAATTTTTTGAGGATGTCACTAAACACATCGATGAAGGGAGAGCAGTAGATGTAGTGTATATGTATTTCAGCAAGGCATTTGATAAGGTACCCCATGCAAGGCTTATTGAGAAAGTAAGGAAACATGGGATCCAAGGGGACATTGCAATATGGATCCAGAACTGGCTGGCCCACAGAAGGCAAAGAGTGGTTGTTGAAGGGTTGTATTCTGCATGGAGGTTGGTGACCAGTGGTGTACCTCAGGGATCTGTTCTGAGACCCTTACTCTTTGTGATTTTTATAAACGACCTGGATGAAGAAGTGGAGGGATGGGTTAGTAAGTTTGCAGATGACACAAAGGTTGGATGTGTAGTGGATAGTTTAGAGGGGTGTCAGAGGTTACAGCGGGACATAGATAGGACGCAAAGTTGGGCTGAGAAGTGGCAGATGCAGTTCAACCCAGTTAAGTGTGAAGTGGTTCATTTTGGTAGGGCAAATATGACAGAGTATAGTATTAATGGTAGGACTCTTGGCAGTGTGGAGGATCAGAGGGATCTTGGGGTCCGAGTCCATAGGACGCTCAAAGCGGCTGCACAGGTTGACTCTGTGGTTAAGAAGGCATATGGTGTATTGTCCCTTCATCAATCGGGGAATCGAATTTAGGAGCTGAGAGGTATTGTTGCAGCTATACAGGACCCTGGTCGGACCCCACTTGGAATACTGTGCTCAGTTCTGGTCGCCTCACTACAGGAAGGATGTGGAGGCCATAGAGAGGGTGCGGAGGAAATTTATAAGGATTATGCCTGGATTGCAGGGCGTGCCTAATGAAAGCAGGTTGAGGGAATTCGGCCTTTTCTCCTTGGAGCAACGGAGGATGAGGGGGGACCTGACAAGAGGTTTATAAGATGATGAGAAGCATTGATCAGGTAGATAGTCAGAGGCTTTTCCCCAGGGCTGAAATGGTTACCACAAGAGGACACAGGTTTAAGGTGCTGGGGAGTAGGTATAGAGGAGATGTCAGGGGTAAGTTTTTTACTCAGAGAGTGATGAGTGCGTGGAATGGGCTGCCGGCAACGGTGGTGGAGGCGGATACGATAGGGTCTTTTACGAAACTTTTGGATAGGTACATGGAGCTGAGAAAAATAGAGGGCTATAGGTAAGCCTAGTAATTTCTGAGGTAGGGACATGTTCGGCACAGCTTTGTTAGCCGAAGGGCCTGAATTGTGCTGTAGGTTTTCCATGTTCTGTGTTCTGAACAGGGTGGTCCTGTCCTTGAAACATCTGAAACCTGTTCCCTGGTACCTGCTCTGTAAGTGTAACTGGCTTCTCACAATGTGGTGGCTTCATTTACATCCCAATTGCTTTTTTAAAATTTCCTGGTAAAGCAATTCTGATGCGAACAAATGGAAATAGTCATAGATTTTAGCCAAGGCCTTTATCATAGAGGATTCAGTTTGTTGCTATTATATATCATAATGCAAAGGACAATGTGGTCGAAGTTATTCCTATTCATCTCCATGGCAGTGAAGATATTCTTATTCTAAAGTGATTACACAAGGACCTGTTACCTTCCTAAGTGGGTCATTGGTGACGAATTGAAATTTCCACTAGCAATATGAGGTCACAAGAAAAGATGCAAACTAAAAGGCAATTGAGTTGCAAATGAAAATGTTGCATTGTGTGCAGCTAATATGCTTAGGAGATGTTCAGCACTTTCAGTAGTAAAGCTTATTGACCTTCAAGTTAGACATGATATTGATTTTACAGCAATGTGTTGGCCCTGCTGATACCTTGATTCTCTGATCTTGGAGTGATTTGCCAGGTTAGTCTATTTAAATATCCATTGGATAGCAAAATTGAAAATGTGTAGAATTGGAGGCAAGCATGCAACTTGGTTTGGGAAGTTTATTGAGAGACTAATGACGGACAAGATCAGAAGGATGTAACTCGAGTTATTCCCCAGGAATCTGCATTGCCCTTCATCTTTTCTAGTAATGGTCTTGGCTAAAGCCATTCACCATTTCCATTCAATTGGATAAAAATCGCTTTACCTTGAAGTGCAATAATTTAGGTCAGAACCCGGTTACATTTACAGAGCCGATCACAGCAGACAGCTTTCAGATGTATTAAGGGCACAACAACACTGTCCCTTCATGTGTACTTAGTCTAGATATACCCCATTTGAATCTGTATCCAAACAAAGGAATGGAGAGACCTAAAAAAATTATAGCCCAGAAAATGTGTGCAGGTAATTAAGCAGGATTAACCTGGAGCTACCGCTTTTAAAGCAGATAGAATATCAGCCACTTAGAACCAGCTAAAGCTAACCTCCAATGCTTAATGTTTGTCTACTTCCCTTAAAATAAGATACATAAAAATTACAGCAGGTGCTGGCAAGTATTCTGACTGGCTAGACATTGAAGGATGGCACTACACAGGAAAGAGTGAGCTTCAAGATTTTTCTGATGCTGCATTGAAGGTATTGATGGATGAGATGGAAAATTGTAGAAATGTGATTAATCCACAGGGATCAGGAGTCACTCCAGACAAGCTCTTCAGGGGCAGTGGAAGCAGATTGTTTTGCTGAGCAATGTCAGGAATCCAGCTTCAAGCAGTGCTACAGGAGATTCATTGACATCACATGCAAGATTATGGTCAGTGAATGCAACAGAAAGACTAGTTAAGGTCACTTTTCAGTGTGGTACAGTCCCCCATCACTGAGTACCAGTACTCTGTAAATCAGGTTTAAAACCTAATGTTCAGAGCTTCAACTCACACTTACATACTTAAAATTATTGCAACTCTTACACCCTCATCTCAGAGCTTGAAGACACTGCCAACTCTTCGACATGATAGATGCTCACTAACACAATTGCTTCTCTCTTGCAGGAGAGGGTGACAGATAACTGGAAGAGAGTGGTGGGTCAGGTTTGGCTGTGCGAACTTGCCTGCACAAAAGAGACAATGGTTGGCATAAATGTCAGAGAGTCATGAAGATACATAGTACGGAAATAGGCCCTTCAGTCCCACTCATCCATATTGATCAAAATACCTATCTACGCTAATCTTATTTTCCTGCATTTGGCCCATTTCCCTCTATTCCTTTCCTGTCCATGTACCTGTCCAAATGTACCTGTCCAAATGTTTTTTTTAATGCTGTGATTGTACCTGCATCTTTCACCTCCTCTGGCAGCTTGTTCCATGTACCCACCACCCTCAGAAAAAAATTTGCCCCTCAGATCTCCTTTAAATCATTTCCCTCTCACCTTAAACCTATTCCCTCTATTTTTCGACTCCCCTACCCTTGGAAGATGACTGTGTCTATCTACCCTATCTATGTCCCTCATAATTTTATAAACCTCTATAAGATCACCTCTTAGCCTCTTGCGCTCCATTGAGAACAATCCCAGCCTATCCAATCTCTCCTTATAACTAAAGCTCTGCATTCCAGGCAACATCCTGGTGGATCTCTTCTCCACTCTGTCTAGTACTACCACATCCTTTCTGTGGTGTGATGTCCAGAACTGCACATAACGTTCCAAGTGTAGCCTAACCAATGTCTTGTACAGCTGCAACATGATGTCCCAACTCTTATACTCAATCCTCCCGCCAATGAAGGCAAGAAAGCTAAATGCCTTTTTTACTACCCTATCCACCTGCATCGTTATTTTCAGGGAGCTGTGAACTTGCACCCCAATGTCCTCTGTACATCAACACTTCTAAGGTCCCTGCTGTTTACTGTATTTGTCCAGCCTGTATTAGACATCCCAAAATGAACTACCTCATACTTGTCTGGATTAAATTCCATATGCCACCAGGCTGCCCAACTTTCCAGCTGACCTATGTCCCACTGTATTCTTAGGCAACCATCCTCACTATCTACAAGTCCACTAATCTTTGTGTTATTAGCAAACTTACTTATCAGACCACAGACATTCTCATCCATGTCATTTATATGGATGACAAATAGCAATGGTCCCAGCACCAATCCCTGCAGTACACCACTGGTTATAGACTTTCAGTCAGAAAAACAACCCTCCACCCCTACCCTCTGTCTCCCACCATCAAGACAATTTTGGCAAAATGAAGCAACAGAAATGACTGAAGACCATACAATATCTGATAAAGTCTTCCTTCCCATTTCCCCTTCATCACACAATTTTTTCTGACAATCTGTTGATAGTGTAAATATGCACAATTTAGTTTTATCCTCTCCCTTCAGGTATCTCTGCCTCTGTGCAATTCTTCTTTCAGAGAACTAAGGACTGCAGCCTGGCCAGGCAGCAACTGAACAGACAGAAGACAATGAAGATGAAGGCAGACTGTCACTTAGTTTAACATTCACAGCCAGTAGCTGAGGCCATAGCACTGACCACAGCTTAGAGACAGGCTTACATAAGAACATAAGAAATAGGAGCAGGAGTAGGCCATCTAGCCTGACGAGCCTGCTGTGCCATTCATTAAGATCATGGCTGATCTGGACATGGATTCAACTCCACCTACCTGCCTTTTCCCCATAACCCTTAATACCCCTATTATGCAAAAATCTATC
The DNA here is from genome assembly GCF_009764475.1 of Pristis pectinata. Taxonomy (NCBI): domain Eukaryota; kingdom Metazoa; phylum Chordata; class Chondrichthyes; order Rhinopristiformes; family Pristidae; genus Pristis; species Pristis pectinata. The sequence continues at coordinate 34,161,429 of NC_067412.1, read as the reverse complement.
TAACTGTGTCTTAAATATATTTAATAAGGTAGCCTCCACTGCTTCTCTGGGCAGAGAATTCAACAGATTCACCACTCTCTGGGAAAAGCAGTTCCTCCTCATCTCCATCCTAAATCTACTCCCCAAATCTTGAGGCTAAGTCCTCTAGTTATAGCCTCACCTACCAGTCCCTCTTTCCTGCCTCTTATCTATCCCTTTCATGATTTTATGTTTCTCAGTGGTAGAATCTTCACAAAGTGAGGTACTGGACACACCTCAGATAATGGTCTCAGATCAACATCTTGCAGGAGGATCAGCTGATAGTTTGAGAGACGTGTAGCTGTCTTATGCACACAAAGGATTAAGAGCTGTAGGCCAGGGAAGTGTCACCAGTGCAAGTACAGGAGAACTGCCCATGTACACAGTGATCAGAAGCCACTCAAGATCATTGTTGTTTGGGCTCTCCAGAGAGCACAAAGAGGTTGCAAGGAAAGTTTGTGAAGAGCCAGGGCAGAAGGCAGGGGCAATGTAGGTGCTGGCTTTGTGGAGGTCAGGGTTACACAAGGGTATTTGGCAGGCTACAACAGATGGCACAGGGATGCATACACAGATGGCACAGGGAAATGCTGGTTGCATTGTTAGGTTTGGCAGAGAGCCCCTGTTGAATATTAAGGAGTCCACCACCAAGCTTTCACAGAGCTTTGTAACGGGCTTGCAATGGATATTTTCCAGTATGAAAGTGATTGGCATGGCTGTGAGAAATATTGAGATCGAGTGGATTTAGTTTCAAATGGGTGATTTCTTAGTATTCATTACTGCACGAGCAGAATCCATCCAAATCTAGAAACTGAGGTGGAAGTGCTGTCTTCCATCAGGAAAGCTGCTTTCATCATAGCTCTGGACGGCAGTACTCACTGGAGTTTGCAGATTGTCTTCTAGCAGAGTATTGAGTGACTGAATCCTTACTGCAGAGGAGCAGCAGTGATTCCATGACCACAAATCTAGGCTTTCAGAGCGAGGGGAACTCCTTAAAATTATTCCCTCTGGCCAGCTGGTGTGTGCCTCACTTAAAGACAGCAGCTGTCAATGAACCTTGGTGCATGCACTGGGGTAACACTGTACTAAAATTCACATTGAAATCAGACACCAAGCGAATGCAGCCATGTGATTAGTTGCCATTCTGTGTAATGGAGCACACATTGATTCCATTTGGAATATATATTTTGTGTTGACTTTTATCTTTGCGTTGTGGCCAAGCAGATCCCATGGTGACCAGCAGCAGAGGGAACATAAGGTATGGGATTGTTGGCAAATAGAGTTTCATTATACGCTGCCGGACTTTCGCTTCATGAGATCACAGCTCTGTACTGTCCACCACAATAAAATACCTGCTGATTATTAATGTCCCTTTAAATCCCTTTAAATTTGTGTTGCCATCGATACATGCCATACATGAAGTACATGCCATTGTTCATAAAAGATAGTATTTGTGTGCATATCTACAAAATCCATGAACCGTACTACGTATTTTCACTGGGGGGGATAAGTATGAGTGAAGTTGTTTTATTATAGCACAAAGGAACTAGAGGAATTGTTCTAGCATTGTTGCAGAAGTACAAAGCCTCTGGAGCCTGTCAGTTTTCTGAGGAAGTTCCTGACCCATCTGTCTGAGACATGTTAGCACTCAGACAGCTGATCAAGGCAGATGCAAATGGTGCTGGTTGGATGCTCTTGAGCAAGCAGTCGAAAAGATCAAGGAGACAGACACAACAGAGCCTGTGTTGCAATACTTTGATGATAAGAAGGAGCAATACTACAGGCAGACTCATCTCAGAAAAGCATCTTGGAGCAATGATCTTGCAAGGAGATTAGCTGATATATTGCAGACGGCGATGAGTCATGCATAAATTGAGAAGGAGCTACTCACTCGGCTGGGGAGGTTTCACTGGTAAAATGTACGGGAGAACTATACATGTGCACAGTGATCAGAAGCCACTTGAGATCATTACTGTTACTACTCTTCATAGAGCACTAGAGAGGCTGCAGAGAATGTTTGTGAGGATGCAGGCGTGCGATGTAAAAATTCGGTGCTATCTGGGCAAAGACATATGTTTAATCAAGCCTGTCTTAACAACCCAAGAGATGCCAAGGATACTGAACTTGAGATAATCGACATTGTAAATTGCATGGTTATGGTCATGCGAAGCAGAGATCTGATGTGTTTTGACTGTATATATTGAGTATTGGATTAAAAGGAAGTGTTATTTATTTGATAGTGGAGGAAAAGGAGTTAAGTGACAAAGGTAGAATGTGTTAAGCATATCAGATCATTTGACTTAATAAGTTTACTCCGACATTCCAAAGACTTACGGGTTGGTAGGTAAATTGGTCACTGTAAGTTGCCCCCAGTGTGTAGGTGAGTGATAGAATCTGGGGGAAGTTATGGAATGTGGAGAGAATACAATATGATTAGTGTAGATGGGTGCTTGATGGTCAGCATGGACTCAGTAGGCTAAAGGGCCTGTTTCTGTGCTGTATGACTCTGCAGTTATGACAATGACCTCTTAAAGCAATTATTGTGCAATACTTGGATTGAATTTTTGAATATTTTTCTGATTTTATTGCTGTCTCCAAACTAGATAGGGGCCATTTCCAGTCCTCTAAAGATATAAGAATTAATGCAGGATGACAACTTGCTGGGACACAAGTTCCAATGGGGAATCAAGAACTACAGGGCATAGGTTTGTGAGAGGGGAGAGATTTAATAGGTACCTTTAGGGCAACTTTTTCCCTCAAAGGGTAGTTGGTATATGGAATAATCTAACGGAGGAAGTGTTTGAGGCAGGCACATTAACAGCATTTAAAAGACACTTGACAAGTACATGGATAGGAAAGGTTTAGAGGCATATGGGCCAAACACGGGCAAAGATGACTAGCTTAGATGGGAATCTTGGTCCGCATGGACCAGTTGGGCCGAAGGGCCCACTTCCATGCTGTATGACTCTATGACTCTGTGTTAGGGCTGATTTTGACAGGGTGTTCTCTCTGCTAGGGGCACAGGCATCACTGGGACACATTTCTGCTGCAGTTGGACATCTCTGAAGTGATAATTATCCATGGCAACGGAATCATTTTGTCACCCAGAAACCGTCAGTTACATTATGACAACTTCCAGCATTATTGCATGGACTTTTAGTGAACTCTGAGCCTTGGTGTTACGAAAGTTTCAGGTTGACTCATGGATGCATGCACAATGTCATGGGTTTCATCTAAAGCAATAACACCTTGGGAAAGCGAATGCACAAGAAACTGAATGCCTCCTCTCACTTCTCCCTTCCTGCCCCGCCCACTTGTCCATCATCTGACAACCACATGCCCAGATTGCACAATTAATGTAAAATTAGGTAGATCTTTGAGGATGCCAGGAATCATAATGCTTGATTGCACTCATGATTTCCACAACTACAGACAGCAGATAAATGTAGTTACATGTTTTCGTGTCATAGCTGGCACATTTTTAGATGATTTGCATTCATTTTTTAAAAATTTTATTTACAGCATGGTAACAAGCCCTTCCGGCCCAAGGAGTCCACTCTGCCCATTTTAAATCCCAAATTAACCTACCTGTACGTCTTTAGAATGTGCGAGGAAACCGGAGCACCCGGCGGAAACCCACGCAGACACGGGAGAACGTACAAGCTCCTTACAGACAGTGACAGGAATCAAACCCTGATCGCTGGCGCTGTAATAGCGTCGCGCTAACCGCTACGCTACCGTGCCACCCAATTGTATCTCTGAGACTTTTGTGTCTGGGAATGATATCTCTCTTTCTACTATCCTTTTAAGTTTCTGTCCCTCCATAATGGTGGTACTCAAAGCTGTGCTTATTGAACTCAAAGCAGAGTGAAGCACAACAGTTAGGGTTCAACCTTCAGAAATGTAGAATATATGAATGTGAATATACCTTTAAGAAAAAGAATGTATCACGTGGTATGACATTTGCAACACTGTTGTACCTGTTGCTGTTGGAAGTTGAGTGTTGACTGCCTTCAATAAAGGATATTTTGTTGGTAGCTCTACCTCTGTTATTTGCCTTAGCAAGCAGCAGCTTCAAAGAGTTTATGGTCCCTACGTTGGTGATCAGGATGGGACGTTGCTGCTTGAAGGAGTTGTAGGACAGTCATCCAATTTGAGGTTCACGGAGAACCTCTCTGAGCAGAACAGTGATGGTGGCAGGCTGTGGATGTTGTGGATATGTTGGTGAGCTTGGGAAATATGACTGATCACTTGCCCTGTACATAGAACATGTGGAAATGTCACTGAGGGCAAACCATATCATCAAGTTCCAGGGCAGGACACAGTACAGAACATGAGAAGAGGAAGATGTAGCCCTGATAATTATATGGTGCTAGTGAGTCTGCCATGAACTGCAGAAGAAGTCTATTTTATGGATGTATTGAAAACTTTGGTGGGACATTTTATCCTGGTACCTTCATAGATGTTCGAGAGCTACAAGTCTGTCACATGCAACCATGGATCAGAGGAAACAAATGGGCAGGCTAAAGACACAAGCAAAAAGGTACAATTCCCAGACATTGTCTGATAGGCAATGTGGGAATATTTAATGTATGGGCTGCAAATGGGAAAATCCAGGTGAAGTTATTTGATATGTAGGACTTAATGTGACAGGGAATATGCAAAATAGTCCCTGCAATGGGGATGGCACTTGAAAACATGAGGCAGTTTCCAAGGTGCGAGCAGTGAACAAGTCCCTAGAGATGGTAATAACAGAGTGGTGGTGCTTGTCCTGGCCAGGTTACGAGGATGCTGCAAGTATGTTTGATGGTAACCAGTTGGTAACATGAGTGCAAAAGGCAGGAAGGCTATAAGAGGTGGGATTGATGTCATGAGACCCCCCCCCCCCCGGCCTCAGAATGGTCATTTAAGAGTACTATTGTTGTCACAGGGTGGGGTACATTGCATGGGGGTGCAAGTGCTTGAACAAAGTAACTTCAGATAATGAAAGTTGTTCCTGTCTGCCAAAAATAAGATTGCAAGGTCCAGCATGGAAGACTGATCCAAAGGGTTAGGGCCCAGGGGAGCCAGGGCAAGTTGGTAAATCGGATCCAAAATTGTATTGGCAACAGGAAACAGAGTTGTTTTTGTGATTGGATGCCTGTGACTCGTGGTCTTCCACAGTGTGCTGGGTCCCTTGCTGTGTGTAATATACATGATTGATTTGAATGTGGATGTAGGAGGCGTGATCAGTAAGTTTGCAGATGAGATGAAGGTTAGTGGAGTTGTTGATGGTATGGAGGGTAGTCTTAGGCTACATGGAGATATCAATGTGTTGGTGGTGGCTGAGAAATGGCAGATGGAGTTTAATCCAGATAAATGTGAGATAATGCATTTTGTGAGTATTAATAAAGCCAGGACATGAATGGTAGGGTTCTAGGGATTATTGAGGAACAGAGGGACCTTGGTATGCAAGTCCAAAGTTCTTTGAAGGTGGCAGTGCAGTAGATAATGTGGTTAATAAAGTATTTAAGATACTGGCCTTCATTAGTTGAGTCATTGAATATAAGAGCAGGGAGTTTATGCTCCAACTTTATAAAACAGCTGGACCTCAGCTGGAGTACTATGTGCATTTCTGTTCACCACTCTATAGGCAGGATGTGGTAGCATTGGAGAGGGTACAGAGCAGATTGACCAGGATGTTGCTTGGAATAGAACATTTCAGTTATGAGGAGAGACTGGAGAAGGTGGGTCTGTTTTCCCTGGAGCAGAGGAGGCCAGGAAGGGACATTATTGTGGCATATAAAATAATAAGGGGTATAGATAGGGTAGACTGCAGGAAACTTTTCCTTTTTTCAGAAGTAGATAAAACTAGAGGATATAGATATTTAGAGTAAGGGGTAAGAGATTTAGAGGGAATCTGAGGGGGACCTTTCTCACCCAGAGAGCAGTGAGTACCTAGAATACAGGAAGTTCCTGGGTTACGAACGAGTTCTGTTTTTGAGACTGTTCGTAACCCGATTTTGTATCTAACTTGGAACAGTGTCCACGCATACGCACTTGGGCCGGGGATCATGGCCGCGCATGCGCACTTGGGCCAGGGATCGTGGCCGCACATGGCCCCAGCCACACATACGTACTTGGCCCAGGGTTGGGCCAAAGAAAGTGTATCGCCGCTGTGGTAGGATTGGGGGCCAGGCCTGCTTACGAACCGACCATGAAGGTTGGTTCGTAAGTACGGGCGTCTGTAAGTCGGGCGTTCGTAAGTCGGGGACTTCCTGTACACTGCTTGAGAGAGTGGTGAAAGCACTGACAGCATTTAAGAAGTGTCTGGACACACACTTGAGTTGCCTAGGCATTGAAAGCTATGGGCCAAATGCTAGAAGATGGGAATAATATGGATGGATGCCCATTGGTTGGCATGGACATGGTGGGCTAAGTGGCCTAAATCCATGCTATAGGACTCTATGACTGTGTTGCTCTGTGATGTGGAACAATCCTGCTGAGGTTCCTACACATGGGAAAGTGGAATAAAGAGGAGGTAGAAACGGGAATGTCAAGTGGTATTTGTTCTACAGCCAAGGAACGTTATGAGGACAACACATTTAAGGCTACATTAATGAGTGAGAAATTAACAAGAGCATGCATATTGGTGTTGTGCAGAGTCAGTCTGCTATCGTCCCCAGGATATGTATTTGAAATACCTCAACCACTTTCCATTAAAGATGGTGTTGAGTGCCCCTATGGAGGAGGGACACTCATTGGCATATATCAAATTGAGCTTGTCAGATCCAGGGACTGTGAGGAGATACTGAAGCCACCTATGCAATGGATTCAGCCAAACAGACCACTTCTCATATGGGCTTGAGAAGTACCAAGAAGTCTCTATCACAGACCCTTCCAGACCAGAGTCACAGGGTGTAGCTCTAACAGAATAATCATGGTAATCATACAGTAACCTGGAATTGTGAGAGAATGTACAGCCTTGGATGAGAGTGCAGCCAATGTACGCAGCTCTCTCCACAAGGGCAAGTGTGGTTAGGCTATGGGTAGTGATGGACCAACACCATTGTAGATGGAATTTGATGTCAATCATCTGAAGAGGAATGCAAAGGCTGGGTTCGAGGCAAAACATGAGATTTTAATGGGAAGAGGTAGGGCAGAAGTTGGGTAAAACACACCTGCTAAAGAGACTGAGAAAAGATTGATTGATATAGAGCCAAGGGCTGTGGTGAAACTGGGTGATGGTCAAAGGGAGCATGATAAACCTAGAGTTGGTTTGTAATGAGAGCTGGCAATTCAAATAAAGAATAAACCTTCCGTGATATAAAGAGAATACAAAGAGAGTTATGGATTTATTATGCTGACTGTTGGGTGTCTCTAAGGGCTGCAGGTCATCAAGTGAAACACACGTTGCATTATGATGGCAGCAAGACACTGGGATAGGAGGTATCAACTATGGAAGCATTTGCAGAGGCCAACATGAGATTGATGAACAAATCTACAAAGTATAGAAATGTGGGCTGAAAATTAGGCCAGGGTGAATCTTTCACAGTGAAGAACAGTCCATTCTGAGCTGTCCAAGTGCCATTTGGATGGTGATTCAGTATTTTCAAAGCAAAGGGAACATTCACAATCCTCAATAGCAAACAATTCAGAGGAAGAGTCCACTTTCTGCTTGGAAACAAAGCTGTATTGCTTTGAAAACATATCACAATAATATTGTCAGACCCCAATTTGGGTAGCAATTTTACAGGTATGTAGTTCGTAATGGACTAAATTAAAAAGTATACGTTGAAGAAATATTCAATACTTAAGACTTGACTTATGAGTCTTATTCAGTTCTGGTTACTTTAAAAAGTAGCCATGTAATCCAGATTGTTACAGTAATTTGTTTCATGACAAAACCTTTGACAATAGTATATGTGCAAAAATGTAGTGAGACTACAATTATTTGTTATAGCAATCTGATTTAGTGGTGTCACACTATGTTCACTTCCTCTCTTTATGTATTCTTTTTTCTCTTAGATTTAAGCTAAAAGGTTATATTAATGTAGCATTTGAGCCATCCATTCAAAGCTGACCCTTGCTTAAAAAAGTCAAATAAAGGGAGCAGGGTGAGTGCAATTAATCAAGTAGACTGATTGGCTGTGGGACTGCTTTTGTACTGTAACCTTATACGGTTTTTTGTCTGGTTCCAATCTGCATGATGAGCAGCTGCTGACACATATATCAAATAGGTGACAACAGTACCTTTGTCTCTTTATCCACAAAGTAGCAATGCCTTCTGCTTTATTTTGCTCCATTCTAAAAGGAAAGGTGTAATTAATGGCAGTCACCAGATGGTCTGCCTGACTTCTGAACTCATCAATTGTACTGCCTCAATTTTAGTCATTGCTACTTTACTGGCAGGTATTGTGATGCTGCTCACAAAGGGTAATGATGATATAAGGAGACATGTTGTTCAGGGCATCCATAGGTTTTTCTTTCAGACTACTTTTTTGGACCAAAACAATTACTGGTAAAACTGATGCTTGCTGTACCTATGTCTCAGGCTTCAACAGGGAGGAAACTGTTCAGTAGTCATACCCTGACAGCTTTCTTTAGGAATAACTTATTCATCTGCACCGGTATTGATATCACATTGGTAGTACACACAGCACAGAGCCTGTCCATCTTCTCCTGTCTGACATGCTGTTCTGCTATAAGCTTGGAGGCACACACTGAAAGGAATTCTATACCCACCTCATACAGGGTTACTATCAGTCAATAAACAAGGAAGTCTCAGGTGTTGTGCTGCTCATCACATTCATGGCCTTGATTTCCATAGAACCATAGAAAACTACAGCACAGAAAACAGGCCATTTGGCCCTTCTAGTCTGATCCTACCTGTTTATTTAGCTTTCTGTGTTTTTTTTACAAGCCATCTCTTTTTCTCCTCAGGAAAGGCTGAAATGGCCCCTTAAAGCCCAATATGTGCTGAAAAGCTGAAATAAAAACAGAAAATGTGAAAAACACTCAGCAGGTCAGGCAGAATCTATGGAAAGAGAAATTGAGTTAATGTTTCAGTTGGAAGACCCTTCATTAGAACTGGCCAAAGGTTATATTAATTCTGTTTCTCTTTCCATCACTGTTGCCTGATCTGCTGAGTGTTTCCACATTTTCTGTTTATTTCCCTATGTGCAAATTAAACCCCTCCTCCCATTTTCCTCAGCTCTAAGTAGCATGCACAATTTAGAATAACCTTCCTGAATTGCAACATACAAAGACAAGTGAGAAGATTTATAATCTGATCCCTTTTTACTACAGCTGCTATGAATCTTGTTGCATATAGGCGGACGAGGCTCCTTAGGCAATAACCAATTTCACGTCCACAGTCTCCAAGTTGTTACCTGAGATGCAGAGAATGATTGTGTCCCTGCCAAGTCGTAGGCAGGTTGATTGTGATCTCACTAAGAACTCACTGTTTCAGTGAAGGATGAAGACAGCTGACTGGTAATGCTAAATCATTCTCATTGCAACAAAGAAATCAGTTAACCACAATTAGTGTATTTGAAGAAATGTAAATCTGGAAGAAATCCGCATGTGTTTTTCATTTGCTCTGATGTTATAAGGCAGACCAGTCCCAAGTGTAATCTGTGTCCTTAGTGGGTTCAGATCTATTCATTGCACTGCACTTTACAAATGAAGAGTCGATTTTCAGTAATAGCTGCAATTTCTGTTCACTCGCACTGATGATAAACACTATTAAATTGAATGTTGCAGGGATTAGGGTGACCATGTGGTTAGCTCTCAAATTCCTGTATGTGCAGGAGCATCTACCAGAGGATTTCACTGTGAACTAAGCCTTATCCTTAGCAATCCCTCATTACAGCTCCAAGTATTGGCATTACACATTAGGGATTTGGGACCATGGCATTACTTTGTTGTTCTATATACCTCTGAGACTTGGACTACCTTCAGCAGGCACCGCAAGTCACTAGAGAGATACCACCAACACTGTCTCTGCAAAATGCTCCAAATTCACAGGAAGGTCAAAGGAATCAAAATCAGTATCCCTGCTAGGCCAACATCCCCAGTACTGAGGCTTTAGTTACATTTTGTTGGCTCCACTGGGCAGGCTGCATTGTTCAATAGATTCTCGAAGCAGACACTACATTCCAATCTCCTTCAGAGGGAGAGATTACCAAGCAGATAGAAGAGAAGATTCAAGGATGTACTCAAAGCCTCCTTGAGGAAAAAATGGAATATCCTCACTGATTCCTGGGAATCCCTGGCCCATGATCACTCAAAGTGGAGAAGGAACATTCAGGAAGATATTGAGAACCTCAAACCATGCATCAGGGGGACACAGAAGGAATGCACCACCTCACAAACCACCCACCTGCCTCATCAGACAGCTCTTGTTCCATTTGTGAAGTAGTTTACAGTTCTCACATTGGCCTCATTTATCACTACAAAACACACAGAACTGAACTGGAAGCAGACCATTCTCAATCCCATGTGGCTGCCTTAGAGGAAGATTACCAATAATTGAACGTCAAAACTTTTGGGTGTTGTAATAGGGATGAAAATGGCAGAGGCCTATTTATTGCCTGAGAGTCAGGGTGATAGTGGAATCTCTTGCCCAATCCCATTAGTAGGAGAAGGCTGGGGTTTTGAATTAGGCCGGGGACCCTATTTTGAATTCTGTGGGCTTCCCACTATTGATGGACAGCTCCTCAAGTTGAGGCCTCCAGTTTGAGGTGTGGTGGCATGCTGGGTAGGTTTCTGGACCAGTGGCCAGAGGTCTGGACCATTCGTTAGGAGGCATGAGTTTAAATCCCACCATTGTAGCTGGGGAACTTAAATTCAAATAATTAAGTAAATGTGAACTTGAAGGAAAAAGCTCATCTCGATAATAGTAATCATGAAACTTCTGGATTGTTATAAGAAACCCGTCTGGTTCACTAAATTTGTTTTGGGAGGGAAATCTGCCTTCATTACTCGGTCTGACCTACATGTCATTAACTCTTAACTGCCTTTGCCATTCAGGGGCAATTAGGAATGGACAATAAATAATATTGTCAGTGGCAGTCATATCCCATGCATAAATAAATTAAAAATAATCTTGTGCTTCTGCCTCCAAATAGAGACAATGTGGCTCCATGAAAAGGAAATGTACATCAGCTTCAGTGAACTCAAGGAGACAAGAAAAGTGGGTATTTCCTGGTCTCTTCCAAAACAAGGAGGTCCTGGTAGAGTAGGTGAGTAGGAACAGGAAGTTCCAAACCTCATCTGGTGCTCCCGGTGCGGCCTCCTGTACATCGGTGAGACCCGACGCAAATTGGGTGACTGCTTCGTCGAGCACCTTTGCTCCGTCAGCAGCAACAGCCAGGACCTCCCAGTGGCCACCCACTTCAATTCCACATTGGTATTGGTTTACTATTGTCACTTGTACTGGGGTACCGTGAAAAGCTTGTCTTACAAACTGATCGTACAGGTCAATTTATTACACAGTGCAGTTACATTGAGTTAATACACAGTCCATTGATGTAGTACAGGTAAAAACAATAACAGCACAGAGTAAGGTGTCACAGCTACAGAGAAAGTGCAGTGCAATAAGGTGCAAGGTCACAACAAGGTAGATTGTGAGGTCATGGTCCATCTCATTGTATAAGGGAACCATTCAATAGTCTTATCACAGTGGGGTAGAAGCTGTCCTTAAGTATGGTGGTACGTGCCCTCAGACTCCTGTATCTTCTATCTGGTGGAAGAGGAGAGGAGAGAGAACGTCCGATCTCTCATACTGACATGTCTATCCATGGCCTCCACTACTGCCACGCTGAGGCCAGACGCAGGTTGGAGGAACAACACCTCATATTCTGCCTTGGGAGTCACTAACCTGATGGCCTCAACATCAATTTCTCTAACATCCGGTAACCCCTCCCCTTCTTTTTCTTCCCCTCCACTCCTTTGCCTTCCCTTATTCCTGTGGCACCCTTCCCCCATCTTGATGACCTGCCCATCTCCTCTCTTCCCCTCCTCCATCCTTTATTCCATGGTCCACTGCCCTCTCCTACTGGATTCCTTCTTCTTCAGCCCTTTGCCTCTTCTACCTATCACCTCTCAGCTTATTACATCTTCTCCCCCTTCCCCACCCACCTAAATTCCCCCTCTCACCTGGACCCACCCATCATCTGAACTCACCTATCACCTGCCTGCGTGTGCTCCTCCCCCTCCCTCCACCTTCTTATTCTGCCTTCTACCCTCTTCCTTTCCAGTCCTGATGAAGGGTCTCAGCCTGAAATGTCTACTGTTTATTTCCCTCCACGGATGCTGCCTGACCTGCTGAGTTCCTCCAGCACTTTTTGTGTATTGCTCCAGATTCCAGCATCTGCAAATTTCTTGTGTATTCGTTATCTCCATAGTAATCTACATTATCATGCTGGCAAGAGTAATCAGTGATCACGTCATGTGTACAAATCACTGCAGCTTTGTTGTGGATCCAAGAATGGCTCGAAGTTTTCAGTCACTTGAATGACCAGTTCACTGGGTTGATCCTCAAAGCATACGGCAAGCACTAGCCTCCTAACACAGTATATCTCAAGTGCCCCAATTCTGTTCTGTGGATTTTTGTTGAGTGTCCATGTCTCATGTAGTATTTATACACGGGATATGACTGCCACTGACAATGCCAGTATTTATTGTCCATTCCTAATTGCCCCTGAATGGCAAAGAGTTAACCACATTTTTGGGTCTGCATTCACATATAGGTCATAAAGTAGACATAACTTTATCTTAAATAAAATATTTCTAATCTTTCAGATTTTCATTCATTTGGTTAGTCAGTTTATTCTGGTCTTGACATCCTTTTTACACTTTTCAAGATAGTAGCTGCCAGTCACTTAAGTTTGGAAGAACTGTTTCTCTTACTATTTTTTCATTGTTGATCATCACTTTGACATCGCTGTCAGTGATCTTGGAGGCTGTCATCATTTTGCTTTTCTCAGCACTTATTTACAATCGATAACTCTTTGCAGATTTTCCGGGCATTTTTGTAAGTTCTTCAAGCTTTACGGGTATCCGTGCCATCAGATTGATGTCTTCGGCAAGGCACAGGTTGTTGATCTTTGCCCCCACCCTTGCCCTCACACATGAAGCTCCCAACCCCACCTTGTGACTAATGCAGTTCCTGGAAATGCTTTAAGACATCATCAGACGTGAATTATTAAAAGGAGAGGCCAGAACGCCACGAGAGACCTGGCAATCTGGTATGGTCTTACAGAAGTTTCAAATCATTCAAGAGTATTGTTATTGATCAGTACTCCAATACTTGCTTATTGTAGATTTCTTCTATTAGTGTTATTCAGGATTTTCTGATGCTAAGCTTTTACTTTGTGAGTTACAGTGCCTTGTGCCACATCTTGTCTAAAGCTTTTGTGAAGTCTATGAAGTTCTGGCAAAGCTTTGGTGGCCACAGTTCCTACCACACATTGTTGGATGTTGAAGGTTTGCTCTGTGGCACTTCTCCCTGCTTTGAATCCAGCTTGTTCTCTTACTAGTACAGTCTTTAATTGAGGCTTGAGTCCCTCCAGTATTATTCTCAGGAGTACCTTACATGGACAGTGTGGTACCTTGTGCATTGGTGGAGCTTCTCTCTATTAGGAAGGGGAATGTGACTGACTTTGTCCATTGGGTTTACTAGTGACTCACACATTCATGACACCTGGCATCCTGTTTTGATGCCTCATGAAGTATAACTCTGTACAAAGACAGTTTAAAGGTACCTTTTCTTTGTTTGATCTTCTGCACCCCCAGTCTGGGAATATTCAGAAGTGTTGTCTGGGAATGGAACTTAGCACACACATATCAACATTCTCATGGCAACAGGATGGAACTTTGAAAAAAACAACAAGATGCTGGAGGAGCTCAGCAGGTCAGGCAGCATCTGTGGAGAAAAGCAGACGGTCAACGTTTTGGTTCAGGACCCTTCTTCAGGACTGAAGATAGGAAAAGGGGAAGAATATATGGGTGGGGGGAAACAGAGCTGTGATAGGTGGACAAAAGAGGGGAGGTGGGGTGGGCACAAGGTGGTGATAGGTAGATACAGTTAAGAGATAGTGATAGGCAGATGCTGGGGAGGAGGGGAGAGCAGATCCACCAGGGGATGGGTCAAAGGTATGGAGAGGGGCGGCATGGGGAGGAGAGGAAAAGGAGAGAAAGAAAACTGGTGAGGAGAAAAAAGAGAGATAGGCTAGGAAAGGGAAGAAGGGGCAAGGTGGGGGGCGAGGGGGTGCGGGTTGTTACTTTAAGTGGGAGAATTCAATGTTCATGCCGTTAGACTGTAAGGTCCCAAGACGGAAGATGAGGTGTTGTTCCTCCAGTTTGCGTTTGGACTTCTCCCAGCAGTGGAGGAGGCCGAGGACTGACATATCAGTGACGGAGTACGAGGGGGAGTTGCAGTGACTGGCAATGGGGAGATGCAAATCACGGTTACGGACGGAGCATCGGTATTCTACAAAACGGTCATCTAGTCTGTGTTTGGTCTCACCAATGTAGAGGAGGCCACAATTGGAGCACTGAATGCAGTAGATGATGTTAGGGGAGGTTCAGGTAAATCTCTGCCTCACCTGAAAGGACTGTTTGGGTCACTGGATGGAGGTGATAGAGGTGGTGTAGGGATAGGTGTTGCACCTATGGCAGGGGCAGTGGAAATTTCCCGGGGTGGGAGCGGGATGGGTGGGAGAGGGGAGGAGTGAACTAGGGAGTCGCAGAGAGAGTGGTCCCTGTGAAAGGCAGAAAGGGGTGGGGAGGAGAAGGTATGCTTGGTGGGGGGGTCCCATTGGAGCTGGCGGGAGTGGCAGAGGATGATGTGGTGGATATGTAGGCGGGTAGCATGATATGTGAGGACAAGGGGGACCCTATCCCTGTTGGGTCTGGGAAGGGGTTGGGGTGAGAGCAGAGGTGCGGGAAATGGCAGCGATGCGGGTGCGAGCTCTCTCGACCACAATAGAATGGAATTTTGCATCTGGGAGCATCTATTACAGAGCAGGATTGTTAAGACTTTCAATGATTTTACTCCCATTTTAATTGCATCCAATAGGTGCCAAAGTGTGAAGTGTGGGGCAGAATTTTGAGCAGAACTTCCTTTCCCCTCTCTCCAAAAGGGCATCTAGGGGCAAAGATGGAAAAGACATCAGGCATTTTTTTCATCCAAATAGTGACACACCCTTTACCTAGTCAGCAGCTTGAAGAATGCTGATACCATGAAAATGGAAGGATATATGGGAGGGAAAGGCTAGATAGATCTTAGAGTAAGATAAAATGTCGGCACAACATCGTGGGCTGAAGGGCCTGTACTGTGCTGTAATGTTCTATGTTCTATGAACTTGCTTATAACTCTGATCCATTAAGAGTGAGAAGACAGAAGGTGGAAGCTGGTTTACACAGTAGAACTTAATGCCCCTGCTGCTGCCTGGTGCACTGACCAGAATTACAATTGGAAATGAAAACGGAAAACACAAAGATCAACGTGGTTGAATAGTTTGTATAAATAAAGAGAATGACTTTGAATCCATGGCTTAATATTTGAATTTTTCACTTCCTTTTCTATAAATCTAATTTAAAAGCAGTGGTAATGAAAGAAACATGTAGAAAGCCAGTCTTGGGAAATATTACTTGAGTGGAAAGAAAGAACTGGGATTTATTGAATCATAGGGCATGGAAATAGGCCCTTCAGCCCACCTCGTCTGTACCAACCACCAACACTAGTTTATTCTCCCCACATTTTCATCAACTCCTCGCAACAGGTTCTACCACTCAGTTCAACATTAGGGGTAATTTACAGTGGCTAACTAACCTAACAACCCATGTTCCTTTGGGATGTGGGAGGAAACTGGAGAACCGCAAGAAACCCATGCAGTCACAGGGAGAACACACTGACAATACTGGAGGTCATGATCAACAAGGATTGCTGGTGAATGAGGCAGCAGTTCTACCCACAGCTCCACTGTACAACTGAAAAGAATCGTCACTGGCTACTACTGCTAAGTTACTACCGGTTCTGTTTGCTTCTGTGTTTTTGACTCAAATGCAGCCAATGATGTGCATCTAATGATTGATATTCACACCAGTATCTGGTGCCAGTAATTAATAATGGATATTGGAGCTCTTCAGCTAATTACAGTTTCTAGAATTCAGCAAAATGTCTTTGAAATACTGTCCAAACAGATTACAATACAATGAAAATAGAATATGCGTAGCCTTGAAACTATCTGTGAAATTTGATACACAGTGTGCTCACTAATATCTCAGGTTTTCATGGATGATTTGAAGAGACCAGTAAATCTCCTGCTGCTTGAGGTATGTTAATTGATGTATAATAGAATGATCAAAGACTATGACAAAATTAATCATTTTGCCGTTGTAATAACAAATTTTTATTTGTTCTCTATGTTACTTTTCAAATGGTGGGCAAACCCCATTGTGGCACATCTGTGTTTCTGCAGACCCCTGGCGAAGTTAAAAGTTACTGAAACTATTTGCCGCATGTTTTGCTTGCTAGGAAGATTAAGCAGGTGTATAAAAATACAATTTTATTGGGAAGTTCCTTCTCACTTTATTTAGTTTGTTGGTATTGATTGTCATTGCTGTATTCAAAATGGACACTTTAATTTCACAATATTGGACAAAAGACTGTGTTGATTTGCGGGAAGTGGAAATTGCTTACGAGGCCATCATCTAATATCGTCTCTCCGTTGCCATGGAAAGATGATGCTGTGACTTTGTCTTGAACTATTGCAACCATTGTATGAAAGAAATCCCATAATGTTGTTTGATAGGAAGATCCAGTGACAACAAAGGGAGGATGATACCTGTTTAAATTAGGATCTTTGATGGAAATGGTGATGTTTCCATGTACCTGTGGCCCTTGTCCTTCCAGGTGATGGAGGTCAGAAGTTGGGGAAATGCTATTGAGGAAGTCCGTGCAAATAGTTGCTACGAATTTATATATCAACTACACAGCTTGCTGATAGTGGATGTTTGTAATTTTTCTTACCTGGAGTATTGAAATGCAATGACAGGGCATTTTTGGCACGTATAGGAAATTAATCTATATACCAGATTTCAGCCAAACGGTTAGGAAGAACTAGAGACACAAGAGACTGTAGATGCTGGAATCTGGAGCAACACACAAAACGCTGGAGGAACACAACGGGTCAGGTAGCATCTGTGGAGGAAAATGGACAGTCCACATTTCGGGTTAGGAAGAACTTATGAGTTGCAACTATGCTAGCATGCTGGCCCTGAATTTCCACACAGAATGTGCTGATCTACTGTTATAACTTTGACTATAACTATTTGGGAAATGGGTGAAACCATAAAAAATGGCATAAATAGCTTTCTCAGCTGTTTCTGTGGGAGTTTCCAGCCATCTCCAAACAAGCAAATCCCAGGCTGATGTTTACTTAAATTTATTTACAATATTGCTGCAAATAGAAACCAAAGGTGCTCATTCTGAACTGTCTTGAAGTCCAAGATCCTGGCGGAAGGGAGAACAGCTCAGCTTTCTGGAGGTAGGAATTCGTTGGACTTGATTCATCAGATTATGGATCCTAAACCACTTCAGCACAAATTCTGTCAGGTTGGAAATCAGATTGACTGGTACACCTGCACTTTTGGCAAGATGTAGAATCATTTAAAATGTCTTCCACTCATCTTTCCTTGCGCCTTCTTGATTATACACAACCACACTGCAGGCACAGTTACTTGCTGATCAAAGCGAGTGATTCAATGGAAACTGCTGAAGATGAGGTTTCTGTTGCCGATTTCTGTATAGCCTATCAGTAGTGATATAATTCTAGGAATCATTATTTTGGAAATCTTTGAAGAGGTTTGTAAAGAGTAGAATAAACAATAAAGTTTATGATGGTTGCAAATCAGACTTTGAAATACATAACGGTGGGTGGGGAGCAGTAAATGATTATAACTGAAGTTGGATTAATCAAGCAACATGCAAGAATCAACATAATCAAGCAAACCATCTCAGGAATATGAAAAACATGATGATGCCGGAGGAACTCAGCGGGCCAGGCAGCATCTGTGGAGAAAAGCAGGTGGTCAATGTTTCGGGTAAGGACCCTTCTTCAGGACCCTTCCGAAATGTTGACCGCCTGCTTTTCTCCACAGATGCTGCCTGGCCTGCTGAGTTCCTCCAGCATCATTGTGTTTTTCATCTATATTCCAGCATCTGCAGTCCTTTGTTTATCTCAGGAGTATGCAGCCAACGCAATTTAAAGATCTAGATGATATTTTCTTAAATCTTTCTCGTAAGTTATATTTTAAGAGATTCAGATGTTACAGCCATAACAATAAAAGATGGAGGAAATGTTCATCAGGGCAAGCAGTGCCAATGGAGGGAGAAATGGAATTAGTAGTTCAGATTGTTACACTTTCAATGGAACCATAATTTCCCTGCAACGTTATTAACCTACTCCTAATTATTCAATTGCTGAATGTATTGTCAAATAAATTTTGATTGCTGACAGCATTATCTGAACTGTTAACTAGCCAGCAGAGGCAATATGAAGGACTGTGATGCTCTGAGATATGGCTGATGATTTAGCAGTGAGCCTTCCACAGTTTGAAGACAGTGTGTGACACTGGGCAAGGAGAGGTATGTCCTTCTGCATCTGTGGGAATGAGGGGGAGGGGGGCTCCAGAAACCTCCTGTCATATGTTCAGGAGGTGCAGACCAGATCACGGCCAAGAGATTTACTCAATTACATGGATCCAATGTGAGATGAAACTTAATCTTACAGGAGTTGTCGAGGTGAGTAAGTTCATCTTCAAATGCATTTCCAAGCAATTGCACCACTTGCCTCATCTACTGCTCAATCCACTGACCTCAATCAGTCCCCTGTCATCAATCTATGTCAGTCAGGACACAATCTTAACACATCTGGCATTGTTGCAAGCTCACACCAACATCTGAAAGCTGGCCCTCACAGGCAGCTGTTAAATACCGTCATTTCCCAAACCAATGCAAGAGACTCCACGACACACTTCCATTTCTCTTATAGGAGGATGCGAGACATAGCCAGTGGCAGTAGCAAGGAACTGGAGGAGGACAAGGAGGTTTATTCCAGTTGGAGGAGTCTGTGCTGGCCATCACAGGTAGGGGATGTGGCTGTGAACATTGTTGGTCCTGGAATGGATTGATAATGAAGGTATCTACATATATAATCCTCTCTGACTTCTCTCTCATTCCTCAGTGCCTTCTGGCCCATGCATATGCTTCTTACTTCCTCATCTTCCCTCAGCACAAGCCAATTCTTGCCCCTTCTCAGAGCACATCTCTCCTAATGTAGCTGTCAGCTCAGAGACCTTCATATGGTGACACAGATAGCAATTCACCAGAGGACAAAGCCTCATGGCAGTACTGCTACAGTGGAGTTAGATTTGTATGTTGTTTGGCCAAGTAACAGAAGAAAGCCAATAGGTGTATCTGGTGTGATGTGCTTAGATCCCATCAGTTTCATCTTGGAATGGATGGTCACTTCACGAGTACAGTATTTAGGGCGGCTCAATAGCGTAGCAGTTAGCACGATGCTATTACAGCACCAGCGATCGGAGTTCAATTCCTGCTGCTGTTTGTAAGGAGTCTGTACGTTCTCCCCACATCTGCGTGGGTTTCCTCCAGGTGCTCCAGTTTCATCCCACACTCCGAAGATGTACAGGTAGGTTGATGGGGGTTTAAGTAGGGTGGCAAGGACTCGTTGGGCCGGAAGGGCCTGCTACTGTGCTGTATAAATAAATTAAAATAAATAAATATATACATCTGTGGGACCCACCACTTCTGATAACTGATGCTGCAGATTCCACAGACGGTCTCTCCAAAGCCCGGATGCTGACTTAGCCCCCGCTCTGCTCATTTGCAACTGAAACCCTCATCCTTGCCTTTGTTATTATTAGACATGTTAGTCCATTGTGCTCCTGACTGGCCTCCTTCCTCCTACTCTCCATAAATATCGGGATATCCAAAGGTTCTCTGGCTATGTCATAACTTGCACTAACTGCTGCCCACCTATCAGCAGCAGCTCACTGGCACACATTGGCACCAGGTTAAACAATGGCCCAGCTTTGAACTTCTCATGTTTGTGTTCAAATCCTTCTGTGATTACAACCCATCCTACCTCTGTAACTTCCTCTAGCCCTGCAACCCTCTGAGGTATCTTCATTCCCTGCTTTTTGGCCATTTCATCACTGCTTCACTCTCGGCTACTGTGTTTGCTTGCCAAGGCTCTAAACGTGGAAATTCCCTCCCTAAATCTCTCCACTTCACTATCTCTCTTTGTACCTTTTAGATCCTCCTTAAAACCTACCTCTTTGTTCAAACTTCTTGCCATCTCTCAGTTGCCTCCTTATATAGCTCAGTATCAGATTTCTGTTTTCAGCACACAGATACCACTTTAAGAGTGCCATATTAATGCAAGTTGTTGTTACAATGAAGGCTTAGATGCCTTCCATCTCAGCAGTGGAAGCCAGTGTCAAAGTGGCTGCAGAACATAACAGGAATGTCTTTTCCAGCCGTTTACTGGGACCTCTGAGATGTTCCCAGTGGATTGGTCATGGTTCTGTGGAGTACCTATGTGCTGTCTGCTCTCAGGAAGATGCCATTTTTACTCCCACACCTCCCACTATACCAGTGCTCTTTCTGTTGCCTGCCAGCCATCCAAACCAGAGCTGCAACAGCCCAGGCTGAGATGGTGCAGTGTAAAACCAGGTGTCTCATGCCAGAGCTACTTGAAGCCTCCCTCTCAGGCCTTCAGCAGTTTTCATAACTGGAGCTTGGGAAACTTCCTCCAAACCTGATGCAAGCATTGGGTGCTGGGCAAGCACTTTGTAAGAACACTGGCAGAGATAAAGGCAGAAGGAAGACAAGTACAAAGGAAATGATCGTCTGCATAATATCATCATTAAATATATAACTTCGGATTGCAACATACAATTTCTTGTGGATTTTATGTTCTCAACATCAAATGGAGGATGATTTAGTGGTCAGTAATACAGGAAAGATAGGATTTTGGACTGCTGGTGAACAGTGAGGTCTGGTTGAGATTGCAGGTATCACCAGAAGTTATGTAGAGTCTGGAGAGAATGGCGTAGCCTCCCTTCTTCTTCTAGTTCCTCCACCTTTTACATTTCTTCCTTCTCCATTTCTCTCCTCTTCCTCCTCCTTCTCCACTTCCTCATACTTGTCACCACAGCTTCCTGCTGAATAGTAATGTCACAGTCTGTACCCTCACTGTAATCTTGTCATGCGGCATGCAAGATGCTGCTACAAATCTAGATACCTGCTCAGCTGAATGCAGCAGAACTCTTACAAAGTGATACAGAGAGTGAAAACAAACCTTGCCAGCTCTGCTGGTGTGCTCAGTAACTACTCTGTGCCAACATAGCTCTCTATGCATTGAATTGCTAACCCCTGCTAGCCAGTAGCCAATCTTCGATGGCCCAGGGTGGGTCACATACAAGTTACATAGAAAATGATGATCGAAGTATAACTCTAGCCAAGATAATGTGGATTTGGTTTGGTTGATAAGGACTTTCACAAAATGTCTCCTCAGACCATCAATTCCTTATTAGGTGCCCCGATGCATTGTATTGATGACTTACCTGGATCTATTATAAAACTATTGTAAAACAAAGTGTGCAAAAAAAGCTCCCAGAGTATTCATGGTCTCCAGAATTTCCTGCAATAATATGAAACCCTTCCAAATATTGTCATGCAGATTAGTGGAGGCCAGTACTTTCCCAATCTATTGTTATATCTCTCTGCATGGAATGCAAGCTACTTCCTGTTAGATTGGGTGCATACAAGCACAATGTCTTATATTAGACTCCTGTTAAAAACTGGTAGTTCTAGAATGAATGGAGAACAAATTGGAAAAGATGCAGCATGTGATAATGAGCCCACCGAGACCTATTTCCACATCTCCATCTCCAGAAGCTAATAGCTGTTGTTTCCAATATTTGTGTCTCTTTATTATGGCTTGGTAGGCAGAGGTGTGTGCTTCATTCCCAGTAGACTGCCCTTCTCTGATATGTTATGTTAGTGTTCCTTGCAGGTGGAATGTATTGTATTAACAGTTTGTACACTTTCCATATCCTGCAGTCAAAATCTGTTATAGGGGAATTATGGCAATAGTGGGTGAAGGAAGATGTGGACCAACAGTATGATATGGAGTATTAAGCATGCATTGTATAACATAAGACAGATGACTTGAGTGCTTCAACTATTATAGAAACAACATGGCAAGTTAAAAGGCCACTGGCTAAATGCTGGGGTACAGAATACTCACTCTCATCTGCTTCAGCAAGATCTCCTGTTTGTTAGCTGACAATTCAAGTATATTTGCTGACTTTGTGAGATCAGTAAACTTCAAGGAGTTTTTATTATTACTGAGAAGCCACTTATTGCTCCAGCCACCTCCTTCTACACATACCATGCTGCTGTATTTAATGCCTTTCAACCATCTATTAAATTAGAACATAGAACAGTACAGCACAGCACAGGAACAGGCCCTTTGTCTCACCACGTCTGTGCTGAAACTGATGCCAATCTAAACTAATCCATATGTCTGCCTATGGTCTATATCCCTCTATTCCCTGCCTGTTTATGTGTCTGTCTAAGTACCTCTTAAACGGTGCTATCTTATCTGCTTCTATCACCTCCCCTGGCAACGTGTTCCAGGCACCTATCACTCTCTGTGTAAAAACTAGTTTCACAAATCTCTCTCTTTAGCGAATACCGATATGAAGTACAATGCCGACATCCTTTCTTACATCAGAACATAAGGTACACCCTCAGAAAAAATAGCTGTCAACTTTTACCTCTTATAGATGCTGATGTGTGCCTACTGCCCCTTTAAAGCTGTATTTGTGCTCTTTTTTCTGAGTTTTTGAATCCATTACCACTTTGGCCACAACTTTATTTTTCTTGGTGAAGTGAAACCAATAGACCTCAGGATTTCTGTTGGAATCATTGTCAGTGGATGAGAGTTACAGTCTACCATGCATCTACCAGTGGATAGGGATGTAGGACTTTTTATCCTGAAAAGAGAAATGCAAGCTTAACAAGCTAATACAGCAGATTTCAACACAAGATGTTACCTTCACTTCCTTGAGTAACATAGGCAATGAAAGAATGAGGGAGCCATTTGGCTGAAAATCAGAATTTGGCTGGAATTTAGTAATACAGTCAATGATCCTTTAATTTTAAACATCAATTCTGTCACAGATGTTAAAAAGATACAATATAATACAGATTAGAAAAAAGTAATTCTTTAGGATTTACTAGAATGAATGTATGGTTTTGAGTTCTACATTTTAGAATTCGCAGTTTATCCTTTAAAATATTCTTTAAGTACTTCTACAATATTTATGAAAATATTCTTTTTTTCCAGAATTATTTATATTTCACTATGTTTGGTTCACTGTTAATTAATATTGTGGCAATACGTTAATCCATCTTTGCATCTTGCAAGTAAATAACAATTACATAGTTAAGCTTCTTCCCCTTTCCCATCAGATTTCTGAACAGTCCACAAACTCATGAACACTACCTTGTTATTCCTTTTTTGTTGCACTATTTATTTATTTTGTAATTTATAGTAATTTTTATGTCTTTGCACTGTACTGCTGGCACAAAACAACAAATTTCATGTCATATTAGGCAGTGATACTAAACCTGATTTTGATTCTGATCCTTTCTTTCATTTCTCATCATGCTCTATACAACAGTTTGTTCTTGTAAGCTCTGTGTACTTTCAGGCCTGGCTTCTCAGTCTATGTTTCCTGTGTTTCAGGTGTTCTTTGGCTGGCGCTCATCTCTGAAGTTTTATATATCGTGCTCTTAGTTGTTGGCTTCAGCCTGATGTGTCTGGAACTCTTTCATTCAAGCAACATGATAGACGGCCTCAAGCTCAATGCATTTGCTGCTGTCTTCACTGTCCTTTCAGGTAAGTTGAATTTCCATTTTTACAATTTACAGAAAACTAAACCCTAACTTTCTGCGGATATGCATTCAGGAATTCTTTCATTTGGTGTTTCTGTTGGAAATGTCAAATCAATTTGATATCACTCCCAAAATAATAAAAGCATTGCTGAGAATATGGAAAAGAGGATTAAGATTAAATCCGAAGACAAATCACAAAGAAAGGTTAAAAGAAGTTACGGAGGAAAATTAGTTCATGCCAGGTGCTGAGATTTGTACAAAAAATTGAAGTTGTAGGGATCAGTTTCTGGACGAGACCTAATGTGCTCCATCTCTCCCCAAGAATCCTGGGCACCCACCAAAACAATTATTACTACAACAAGATAATGCTGAAAGTACTCAGTAGATCCGGCAGCATCTCTGGAGAGGGGAACAGAGTTACTGTTTCAGGTTGATGATCTTTCATTAGAACTGTTGTTAGGCCAGTTGAATAAGGGAGCTTTATGCCTGGTTAAGGACGCTGCTACTAAATACAGTATGACGTAAACTGGGTCACTTGGATCATGTTGGAATCTGGAGTACCCCATTCAACAGTCCTTGCCGATGGAAAGGTAAAAAGTATTTTTACATTAACCAGGATCTGGCAGTGTTCCTCCCTACTGTGGTCTTTAATTAGCCATGGAGTAAATGGATACTGTTTGGATTTCAACTCCTGTTCTGCTGTGTTTCCACTGGGAAGAGACTGTAACTATTTCCCCTTTCAAGGTAGTTAACCTTCAAGGAACCAAGTGAAATCTTGGACTACAGCTTCACATTTTCCCAACCTATGCTGTCTCTGAGTATTACTGCTTACTAGGATTTGAACTAGATGCACAACTGACTGCAGATGCTGGAATCTGGAGCAAAAAATAGGCTGCTGGATGAACTCAACCGGTCAAGAAGTATCTGTGGAGGCAAAGGGATGGTCGATATTTTGGGTAGAGTGATGCAGTTTATTTTTTGTTCCAAGATTAGAAGTAGCTTGGTCATTTTCTAATGAGTTGACTTGAATAAAGTTATTGCACAATGGACCTGATTTTAATTCCAGTTGTATTTTGACAGATGGGGGTGCAAAGTTAGTTTCAACTATACAAGACAGAGTTGAAGTATTTAACTCCTCGTCCTTATCAACGCCCCACTGAAACAAATAACATTTGACATGTAATATCACCAGGATCTTCAGGATCTTATAGCCTACAGTTAACTTCAAAAAACTCCCACAGGAGTTTCTAAAGCAGATAGAAGGAATGAGGAACAACTTCCATTTATAGAAACTGGAGAAAAAGACTGCAGATCCTGTAAATTTGAATGGACAGAAAATATTGGAAGCACTTAGCAAGTCAGTCAGCATCCTAAAGGAGAAAAACAGAGTCAACGGTCAGGTCAAGCACCTTCATCAGAACTGGAAAAATGAGAAAACAAGTGTGGTTTAGGTTTTTCTCTCAACTGATGTTACCGGTCTTGCTGAGTACTTCCTGCTTTTGTTTTGCATTTATATAGAACATTAATGTATGAGATATCCCAAGGTGTTTAACTTGAGGGTAATGAAATCACATTTGGTACTGAGCCATGTGGGGGAGTATTAGAACACATAAGCAAAAGCTTAGACAAAGAAGTAGGGTTTACAGGGCGTCTTAAGGGAAGACTGAAAGGTCCAGAGGCAGATGGCATTGCAGGCAGCTAGTGCCATGAACACCAATGGCAGAGAAATTAAAATCAGGAATATGCAGAAGGCCAGAACTGGAGGAGCACACAAGTCATGGAGGGTTGCAAGCCCAGGAATAGATAGAGATAGAAAGGGTCAAAATCAGGAGGGATTGAAGACAAGGATGAAGTGAGGGATGAAACTGATTAATTGATTTTAATTGAACTTAATTTAATATCTTAAACTCTTTGTATCCTGCGCTATGATCACTGTGCCCAGTATCTACTGTGCAAAGATCCCACTGAAAGTTTCTCCTTATAAGAGTACACCAATGAATTACTTTCATTGTGAATTAATAGATTCTCATAAGTTTTGTTTGTTTTCAATGCTGCATTCAGTAATTTTTATTATGTTGGTTTCAAAATCATATTGGGACATTATCACATAATAATTAGTTCTCCAGTGTCAAGTAAATAGCCAATATATGTTTTGAAAATGTTAAATATTCTTATAATTTCATAATTCTTGCCTGGGACTGTCATCTGGTATTGATTAATGACAACTGATAGTAGATGAATATGGATTAGCAATTAACACCTCCTCTAAAATGGCAAACAAAAGAATATCTCACAAGTGGGCTTTGCATTTGTTCATTGGTATCAGGAACAGTAATTTCCATGAGGTTTATATCTAAACATTATTAAAAACTTGCACAAAAAGTAAAACTAACCTTGGAACATTCAATAGACCAGACAGCGTCTGTGAGGAGAGGAACAAATTTATTGTACAGGTTGATGGCCTTGAAATGGTAACTCTGTTTATCTCCACTGATGCTACCTGGCCTGATGACTATCTCCAGCATTTACTGCTCTTGTTTCAGCTGTCCTGCATCTGCAATTTTTTTGCTTTTCAGTCAAAATAATTGGTTGACTAAATCACTTAGACTCGCAGTATCTAAATCTTACTTTCCTTCATTAGTGGGATTTCCGGGTGAAGTAGATTGGACCTATGCTCCCCTCAGTGTCAAATGGAATTGGGAAAAAATAGAAGGGAGAGAATCCTGGATGATTATGGTGGGGCCCAGTTGGCAGGGGGATATTGGTATGAAGAGACAATCAGAGATGAGGCAAGGAAATAAAGAGTGAAGGTTGAAGAAAAGTTCACTGGGGGATAAGATAAGATTTCTTTATTAGTCACATGTACATCAAAACACACAGTGAAATGCATCTTTTGCGTAGAGTGTTCTGGGGGCAGCCTGCAAGTGTCGCCACCCTTCCGGCATCAACATAGCATGCCCACAACTTCCTAACCCATACGTCTTTGGAATGTGGGAGGAAACTGGAGCACCCGGAGGAAACCCACACAGACACGGGGAGAACGTACAAACTCCTTACAGACAGCGGCCGGAATTGAACCCGGGTTGCTGGTGCTGTAATAGCGTTACGCTAACTGCTACACTACCATGCCGAGTCTAAGGTGATGACTGGTGGTGGTGTGTTGGTGGGGAGAAGAACATGACTGGGGTAGAGGAGTGGTGGCTGAGTAGATTACCAAGTGGGAAGGCTGAGGAGATGATTAGAGGGACCTGAAGAGATGAGTGAGGAGGGGCTAATTGGAGTAATGGGGTTGGTGTATGGTGAGGAAAAGTTTGGCAAGAGATCTGACGATCCTTTAGGACACTTGCCAGGGAGTAGGGGTTGGAGGTGATCAGTAAGGATGGGAAGAAAGAGAAGAGCCTAGTATGAGGAAGATCAATGCCTCAGAGTTCCTGTAAGTGTCCAGGTTGAGTTAGTCCCAGTTGCTAATGGTGGAGCAGGACTCCAGTCTCTGGAAAAGAGCTACTTCAGCACATTTAATGGACCTCAGAGGTCCAGTAGATTTCCCCATGTAACAATACTAATTAATTTCCTTGTGCATGCTCAATGATATCTGTATATGCTCATGCCATGTGCACAGATGACCCAAAAGATAGGAGCAGGAGCAGTCCATTTAGCCCTTCAAGCCTGCTCTGCCATTCAATATGACCGTGGCTGTTCCTCTATCTTCCATATTCCTGCTCTCTTCCTACATACATTGATGCCTTTTGTGTCTAGATATCTATGCACCTCCTTCTTAAAAATACTTAACAACTTGGCCTCCATGGCTTGCTGTGATAGAGAAACCTGTAGGTTCATCACCCTCAAAATATTGTCTTCATCTCAGTCCTAACTGAATAACTCCTGAGACAGTGACCTTTCCTTCTAGACCTCTCAGCAATGAAAACATCTCTCCACAGCCAGTCTGTCAAGCCCAGTCAGAATTTTGCATGCTTTAATGTAGTTCCCTTTCATTCTTCTAAACCTGAGTGAATACAGGCCTAGTCAATCTCATCTCTCCTCAGACAAGTGCAGATGCAGTTCATACATGCAGAAAGTACTTGATCATGAATCAGGTTGGCTCAGCCTGTTTCCAAGCTACATATTCCATATAATTCTATAGAAGTCCTTGTAATAGATTATTGCATTGTGCAGCATGTATAGCTTCTATTTTAATATAGCACATTCTGTGACTTGCTTTGAACAGGGCAGAAGCTTTTCAACGATATAAAATAAATGTGTATACACTTCAAAATGAACAAACTATAACTGCATGTTAAAACCAATTGTCCTAAAATGGTGCCATGAAGATATGCAGTGCCTGATAATTTGTCCTTTCCTGTTTCCATACATATCATCCGAAGGTTCCAGATGTTGAGACAATTTTGTAACACCAGATAATTATTATTTTTGTTACAGATTTAAATTCCTTGTATTTGATGGCACGGTAGCGTAGCGGTTAGTGCGACACTATTACAGCACCAGCGATCGGGGTTCGATTCCCGTTGCTGTCTGTAAGGAGTTTGTACATTCTCCTGTGTCTGTGTGGGTTTCCTCCGGGTGCTCCGGTTTCCTCCCACATTGCAAAGATTTACGGGTAGGTTAATTTGGGTTTAAAATGGGCAGCGCGAACTCGTTGGGCCGGAAGGGCCTGTTACCACGCTGTATATAAAATTTAATTTAAAATTTAATTTAAATTTAAAGCCCCACACGTGACAAAATCAGCTGAAGTAAAATAACAAAAGAGACAAGTGCAAATAGCGTAGGCTTAAGTAAGGCAGAGGATGTAAAGATGGATTTCTGTTGGGAGTGAATAGATTGGACATTTCAAAGCTGGAAAATTACTCTGTCAAACCATAAAACACAGTACTTGAAGTATTAAAAAATGTTTTTGTTTTACTTGTGACTACAGGGAGGCTGTATTAAGGTATCAGTTAAAAGTAACAGTCCCAAGACTTAGCCAAGGGGCATCATTGTTTAAAAATAGGGGTATCCCTTTAAGACAGAGAAGAGGAAATGTTTTCCTCTCAGAGGGTTGTGAGTTTTCAGAGCTTTTTGTCTCAAAGAGAGGTTGTAGCAGAGCCTTTGATTTTCTTTAGGGCAGAAGTAGATGGATTCTTGATAAGAAAGGATGGTATGGGGAGCAGGGGTGGAGGGTGAAAGATTACCGGGAATAGGCAGGAGTTGCCTGACTAACCTATTGGAGTTTTTTGAAGAAATCACAGGTAGGGTGGATGAGGGAGAGGCGGTAGATGTTGTGTATTTAGACTTTCAAAAGGCCTTCAACAAGGTGCCTCATAAGAGACTGATTAATAAGATGAGAGGTCATGGAATTACAGGTAGGATAACAGAATGGGTGGAGCATTGGCTGGTTGGCAGAAAGCAAAGGGTGGAAATAAAAGGATCTTGTTGTGGTTGGCTACCGGTTACTAGTGGTGTGCCGCAGGGGTCAGTGTTAGGGCCGCTTCTTTTTACCTTGTACGTTAACGATTTGGATGATAGATTAAATGGTTTTGTGGCTAAGTTTGCGGATGACACCAAGATAGGTGGAGGAGTAGGGAGTATTGAGGAGACAGGAAGTTTGCAGAGAGACCTAGATAGTTTAGGAGAGTGGGCAAGGAAATGGCAGATGAGATTCAATGTTGAGAAATGTGCAATTGTACACTTTGGAAACAGAAATAAAAGGGCAGGTTATTATCTAGAAGGAGAGAAAATTCAAAGTACAGAAGTACAAAGGGACTTGGGGGTACTCATGCAGGATACCTTAAGGTTAACCATCAGGTCGGATCGATGGTAAAGAAAGCGAATGCTATGTTGGCATTCATTTCGAGAGGTATAGTGTATAAAAGTAAAGAAGTGTTGATGAGGCTCTACAGGGCACTAGTGAGGCCTCATTTGGAATACTGTGCGCAGTTTTGGGCCCCCTATCTTAGTAAGGATGTGCTGATGTTGGGGAGGGTTCAGAGGAGATTTACGAGGATGATTCCAGGAATGAAAGAGCTTACGTATGATGAGCGTTTGTCGGCTCTTGGACTGTACTCACTGGAGCACAGAAGAATAAGAGGGGACCTAATAGCGACATTTAAAATGTTGAAAGGAATGGACAGAGTAGACGTGGCTAGGCTGTTTCCCTTGGTGGGTGAGTCCAGGACCAGAGGGCACAATCTTAGAATTAGAGGGTACAGTTTCAAAACAGAGATGAGGAGAAATTTCTTTAGCCAGAGGGTGGTTAAATTGTGGAATTCCTTGCCAGGTACAGCAGTGGAGGCCAGATCAGTGGGGGTGTTGAAGGAAGAGATAGATAGATATTTAAATAGTTGGGGTATCAAGGGATATGGGGATAAGGCCGGAAATTGGGATTAGAATAGTTTTTTTTCCCCTTCTCCCCCCCCCCCCCCCACCATTTCTCATTTCTCAATTTTTCCCTTTTCCTTGGAGCAGACTCGATGGGCCGCATGGCCTGCTTCTGCTCCCTTGTCTTGTGATCTTGTGATAGTATTGAGATTACTAACAAATCAGCAATGCAGTTATTGAATGGTAGAACAGGCTCGAGGGCTGAGTGGCCTCTTCCTCCTCCAATTTGTTCATATTTAAATTTAAAAATCTATCTGAGAATAAATACCCCCAAAATAGATATAGGTTCCTTTTAATAAATGGTGTTCCCTTTTTAATTCCTTTTTCAATCTTTTTATTAATTTTCAAATTAATACAGATTAAAATATATAACATCAATGATTATACATGTGATACAAAGAGATTGGGAGGACAATCATGACATATATAATCATAAAGAATAAGGTGTTCCCTTTTTTCAGCAGCAGATTATATAAAGTAATTTAAACTAAAAGCAGGTAAAAATTCTTTCCACGGAAACAGTCAATTAGTGATATTGTTACAATCCAAAACTCAAAGTCATCAAAATAAATAATGCAATCATGGAAACATATGCAGATTTGTCAACCATCATGAAACTAATACAATATCTGCTGTCTTACAATGTAATTGAATGCAAAACAAACAGTAATCTTAAATCCTCCTGTGCACTGGCTCCTCCAAATGGAAATGAAAGTGAAATATCATTTACTAGTGCCATGTCTGCTGGAAATACATTTGAACTAGATTTCCCCAGGCTTTTGGCCAGAGTCCACTGGGAATCTACAGCAGGCCAGCAGACTGGATCAATAAGGCCAAGCCTCCAAGATGAAAATCAAAAAAAATGTAGACGCTGGAAATCTGAAATAAAAACAGGAGTTGCTGGAAACATTCAACAAGTCAGGCAGCATTTAGGGAAAAAGAAACAGATAATCATTTCAGGTTGAAGGCCCCTTGTCTGAGTATTCGCAGCATTTTGAGTTTGTTTCAAGCCTCTAAGACCATGGATTTTGAAAGCATTTATTCATTTAGGGCATGCTGTCATCCTTGGCAAGACCAGTATTTATTACCAATCCATAATTGCCCTTGAGAAAGTTTGGTGTGCCACATTCTTGAACCACTGCAGTTCTTTTGGTTGGATACTCCACAATGTTGTTGGGTGGACAGTTCCAGGATTTAGAAACAGTGGTGTTGAAAGATTGTAATATTTTTCAAGTCAGGAATGTTTGCAACTTGGAGGGGGACCTATAGGTGGTAGTGTTCCCATGTACTTGCAGCATTTATCCTTCTTGGCAATAGATGTTACATGTTTGGGAAGTACCTTTGTAGGTAGGGATTGAATGTTTAGGATGGTGGGTTGGGTGTGAATCTAGTTGCCTTTGTCCTGGATGGTGTTAAGCTTCTTGAAGGTTGTTGGAGATGCACTCCTCCAGGCTGGTGGAGAGTATTCCATCACACTCCTGACTTTGCCTTGTAGATGGTGGAAAGCCTTTTGGGATGTCAAGGCACAAGTGACTAGCAGCAGGATGCCCAGCCTCTGACTTGCTCTTGTATCCAAATATCAATATAGTTCATCCAGTTGGATTTCTGGTCAATGGTGAAGCCTAGGAATATAGATGGTGGGGGGGGGGGGGGGGGGTAGGTGGTGGAGGGGGCACAGAGATGGTAAAACAATTGAATACCAAGGATCTGGTTAGAAATGGTCATTGCCTGGCACTTACGTGTCACTTGTTATCTAGGTCTTGCTACATTCAGGCATAAGCTGCTTCATTTGCTGAGGTGTTGTGAATAGAATACAGCATTGTGCAACGATCAGCAAACATCTCCACTTCTGACCTTTTCTAGGAGGGAGGTCATTGGTGAAGTAGTTGAAGATGGTTGGGCCTAGGACACTGCCCTGAGGAACTCCTGCTGTGATGTTTTGGAGCAGGGATCATTGACCTCCAACATCCTCAACCATCTTTTTTTGTGCAAAGTATAACTCTAAACAATGTAGTGTCTTCCTCTTGATATACATTGATGCTAGTTTTTCTAGGGCTCCTTGAAGCTACACCTAGTCAACTACTACCTGATGTTAAGGTCAGACACCCTAAACTCACCTCTGGTATTCAGATTTTTGGTTCAAGTTTGGATCTTGGGAAGAGCTGGATCAGAATAAAGTTCTGAATTCTTCAGCCTTGCCTTTAGCACTCATGGACTGGAACCAGCCATCACTGAGGATGGGAATATTCTTGAAAACTCTTCCTCCTGTTGGCCTTTCCACCACCATTGGCAACTGTATGTTGGAGGACTGTAGCACATTGATCCAATCAATTGATTGTGAGATCACCATGTGTCTATTGAAGGCTGTTTTCAGATTCTTCCTGACCACCTACGATCCTCCCTCAGTTGATGAATCAGTGCTGTTCCTTACAAAAGCACCTGGATAAAGTAGCAAGGGTATAGAATGTAATCTGGGTGAGGATGGGGTGGTGGGATTCAATGTTCATTGCCAAGAATGGCTTGATGGCTTTATAGCACCATCAGTGACCAAACTGGCCAAGTGCTAAAGGTCAATCAATCCTATTCCAGGGCAGACCACTTGACTGGCACCCATTAACAATCCTAAACATCCACACCCTCCATTACTGACACACAGAGATGGCAATATCCACCATCTAAAATGTGCACTGGCTACACCAACAGCTCCCCCCAAACCCACAATCTCTACCATCAAGGATAAGGGCAGCAGATGCACGGTAACACCACCACCTGCAGGTTCCCCACCCAGTCATGCATGATTCTGATTTGGAAATATACTGTATC
Source organism: Pristis pectinata (assembly GCF_009764475.1). Taxonomy (NCBI): domain Eukaryota; kingdom Metazoa; phylum Chordata; class Chondrichthyes; order Rhinopristiformes; family Pristidae; genus Pristis; species Pristis pectinata. The sequence goes on along the minus strand of NC_067412.1, from coordinate 34,128,239 downwards.
ACTGTTCCTTCATTGACATCAGGTCTTAATCCTGGAGCTCCCTCTCCTCCCACCAAACAGCAACCTTCACCAGAAGGACTGCAGTGGTTCAAGAAGGCAGCTCACCACTATCTTCTCGAGGACAGTTAGAGAAGGGCAGTAAACGCTGGTATTGCCCGTGGTGCCCCAACCCCGGAAACTCAATAAATGGAAAAAAAGTGATCCTCTCTGAGAACTTCAGGAAAGTATTGCTTCAATTTCTTGACAAAACATGAAGTCCAGCATTTTGGGGATATTATACACTCTCCCACAGGACAGCAACATGAACACAAGAAACTGCAGATGTAGCAGCAAACCCCTGCAGCTCAGAGTATTAGACTCAAGAGTGGTTCACCTGGATCATCACCTTCCAACCTCAACACAATGACAGGTGCACAATCTTGGCCTTCACTGTCCTCATTGATTTATTTCTGTGGCATTTGAAAAGTAACTGACAAATATTGTAACTGAATGATGAGGGTGACAGTCTATCCAATATCCATAGGAGCTGGTTTATGTATTGTGTCAGTACCTGCCATGTGAGTGTACAGTGGACAGTCATGGGTTATGTGATAACCATATTCACAATAGTGTGATTCTTTCACTCTCCATATGTGAATAGCCACACCTGCTGTACGCTATTGAAACACTATTAAATAAAACCCACAGCCTTCTGTGCAAGTTGAGTGCAGGTATTGCCTACACTGGGTGTTCATTTGAGAGCTAAGCTCAGGATTTCACAGACCATCCATCTGTCACACCTCCCATTGCTTTTGGGGCAGTGTGAGGATATCTGCATGGTTCCAAGTTTATGGGATTTTAGGTAGCTCAGTCCTTGAGAGGGTGTGATGGTTCTGTGTCAGACGAGAGCTTGGAATATATCGGCATTTCATCTGATATTTGACAGCAGGATGTTGGAGAGAATTGAAACCAGTGGTAGTGGTCTTGAGGTAAGTAAGCTGCTGAATGTTTTTATTTGATTTATTTAAAGTTGAGCTTTGTATATGAAACTCTTTCAGTAGACCAATGAGCATAGTTCCACTCTTGATAGGACCAGTGCATGTGTCAATGTTTGTGTGTGTGTGTGTGTGTGTGTGTGTGTGTGTGTGTGTGTGTGTGTGTGTGTGTGTGAGACTCTATGTGCACGCGTCTACTCTCTCTTTTCTGACTTGACTGCTTATTTCAGTTTACCTTTGTTTTCTTCTGGCATATCACAAGAACATGAGCTGTCAGACTTGCACTTCCCCTCCCACACTATCACAGATATGTCAGTCCTCAGCCTCCTCCACTGCCAGGAGAATTCCAAGCGCATACTGGAAGAACAGCACCTCATTTTCCATCTTGGAACCTTGCAGCCTAATGGCATGAACATTGAATTCTCCCACTTTAAGTAATCCCCACCCCCCTTCGCCACAACCCCACACCCCCACCAGGCTTCTTCTCTTCTTCCCTTTCCTAGCCTCTTTTTTCAACCTTTTTTTTCCTTTCCTTTCTCTCCTTACCTTTGACCCATCCCCCAGTGGATCTGCTCTCTCCTCCTCCCCAGCATCTGCCTATCACTATCTCTTACCTGCATCTACCTATCACCACCTTGTGCCCACCCCGCCTCCCCTCTTTTGTTCACCTATCACTGCTCTGCTTTTCCCTCCACTATATTGGGCTTCCCCTTTTCCTATCTTCAGTCCTGAAGAAGGTTCTGACCCAAAACGTTGACTGCCTGCTTTTCTCCACGGATGCTGCCTGGCCTGCTGAGTTCCTCCAGCATCATAGTGTTTTTCATCTAGGTTCCAGCATCTGCAGTCCTTTGTTTCTCTGTCAGACTTGCAGCCCAGGCTTTCAATGTGACATGGGGTCACAAGAGACTGCAGATGCTGGAACCTGGAGCATAAAACAAACTGCTGGAGGAACTCAGCAGGTCAGGTGTGGAGGGAAATGGACAGTCAACATTTCGGGTTCACCTGGACTGAAAGGTAGAGGGGAGGTAGCCAGTATAAAGAGGTCAGGAGAGGGAGTGGAGCAAGAGCTGGCAAATGATAGGTAGACCCAAGTGAGGAGGGGTGATAGGCAGACGGAGGAGGGAAGAGTGGTAATAACGACAGAGGCTGGGAGGTGATAGGTGGAGGCAACAAAAGGCTGCAGATGGAATCTGATAGAAAAGGAATGCGGAGCATGGAACCAAGTAGGGGAGGTGGGGTGAGCAGATGAAAACAGTGGTGGGGAGGGACCCAGTGGGAAAAGTGTGTGTGTGATGGGCAGATGGCGTAAACGCAGACGAGAGGGACAGCACCTTATATTCCCCCTGGGCAGTCTGCAACCCGATAGCATGAACATTGAATTCTCCAATTTCAGGTAACCTGGTCCCCTTCTGTCCATTTTCCCTTTCCTCCTGATCGACCCAGTTCCTCCTAGATTTACGCCACCACCCCCACCCCCATCACCCTATTTCTTTCCCTTCCTTCACCCACTCCATGTTGCTAGCCAACTCTTGCTTCACTTATTCCCTCACCTCTTTATACTGGCTATCTCCCCTGTATCTTTCAGTCCAAATGAAAGGTCATGACCTGAAACGTTGACTATCTACTTCCCTCCAAAATGCTGTCTGACCTGCTGAGCTCCTCCAGCAGTTTGCTTTTTTGTTTTGATGTGATAAAGAGTTCTGCTTTTCCCATTGTTTCAGCTAATCAGCAGATATCAACTGCCCTTTATCTAATGATAGCCTCATAATATGATTAACTTCAACCATATATGCAAGTTCCAAATATCTTTATTTTCTCCTCAGTTTTTGTTAGTTTTAAAGTTGGGTCCTTTGACCACTTAGCTTATGGTGGTAAGATCCGCAGAACATGTACATTTCTAAATCTTCATTGACTACCCACAAGAAGGGCAAAGAATAATTTGTAATTCTTCATTAATTAATCATTAATGCTAATTTATTCTTGTACATTTACAACACCAGTCATCATATCATCCTAAACTGTGGCACCGACTAAACTACAGATTACAATGTGAAGGTAGAATGGGAAGTTGGGAATTTAATGATTGAGAATTCATTGCAGGGGTGGAAAGAGGTACTTCTGAATGCTTTAAATATTTATAGTAGTTGGTCTAAGCTTGAGATATTTATTTATGGCTCACCACTAAGCACTGACCAAAGTTCAAACTTTCTCAGTGCTCTTCCCCAATAGAAGCTTACAGCTGGATGTAGGTGTGACCCTTTATAGTGAGGCTTTGTGCATTGGCAGAGCCTTCCCTGGCATAACGTAATTACACAGGGTGGGTGCAGAACAAACTCACTCCACAAAGGAGCTCAAATGTTTTTGACACCTGGCTAAATCACATCTTTATTCACATTTGCTATCTAGATATACTTGGTCACTTCATCTAAGTTCTTAGTATTGATTGTAAGTAGCTGAGGCCATTACCCTGTTCTCTATGACACTCTAATATTTACAGCTTGCCAATCTGAATACTGTTTATTGCTATTTATTTTATGATTTAGCCAATCCTTAACCTTGCTAATTTATAGCCCCAACACTATAAGATCTTATTTAGTGAAGTAATGTTTTATGTGGCATCTTATGCCTTTTGGATATCCAAATACACTACATTGACTTGTTCTCCTTTATCTAGCCTGAAAGTTGCATATTCAGAGAACTATAAAAAATATATCAAACACAATTTCCCTTTCATAAAACCATTTTGGCTCTGCTTAACTTTATCCTGATTTTCTATGTATTCTATAGTGATGATTTCCACACCTTCTCAGTGCTAGATATTGGTTTAACTGACCTGTAATACTCTGTTTTCTTGTTCCCTCTTTCTCTATATAGTAGGGACGGCATGGTAACGTAGTGACTAGTGTAACACTGTTACAGCGCCAGCAATCGGGGTTCAATTCCTGCCACTGTCTTTAAGGAGTTTGTACCTTCTCCCCATGACTGCGTGGGTCTCCTCCAGGTGCTCCAGTTTCCTCCCACATTCCAAGCACCTATGGGTTAGGAGGTTAACATGGGTGTAATTGGGTAGCATGGGCTCATTGGGCCGGAAGGGCCTGTTACTGTGCTGTATAAATAAAGTTTAATAAAGTAGAGTTTTGTCCTGATGGGTCTTGACCCAAAATGTTGGCCATCCCTCTGCATCCACAGATGCTACCTGACCTATTGAGTTCCTCCAGCAGTTTGTTTTTTTGCTTCAGGTTCCAGCAGCTGCAGTCTCTTGAATCTCCAGTAGTGTTACAGTTCCTATTTTCCAGTCTGTTAGGTGCTTTCTAGTATCAAGATAACTTTGGAAGGTCACAAACAATGCACTCACCATCACTGGAGCCTTTTCCTTTTGAGCTGTCTGATACAAGAAATTCGTCAGTCTTCAGTCCTTTTAATTTGTGTTGGAATTCCCCTTTTTACCATGTTCACAACAGACTAGTGATTGAATTACTGCAGGTGGTGCAGAGTCTGATACAGTTCTTTAATAACTGACGAGAAACTTTCTTATTCCAAGGTAATATTTCTTTAAACTTGATCTTGAGGGATTATTGTAACCTTAGTTAGCACTACAATAGCTTCTCTTTCTGTCCTGTCATTCTATGAGCTGAGCCCTCTGTATTCACAACCATCCCTGGAATAATCTCCCAATGATCGATGAGGCATGGCTTTTGGTGACTGACCAGGTCACCCTTCCCTGACTGCAGCACCCTCATTGCTAGAGAAGTGATTTTTAAAGTTATATGCTTCTAGTTTGTGACACCTGTAATGGCAGCATTCACTTTGACACTGCCCCTCCCCTTGCCTGAGCAGAGGTATTTAGTCCAAACTCCTCCCATTTTGCAGCCTACTTTCAGCTTTTTGATACAACTTTAGTAGGTTACAAAGCCACAATATACATTACATTCCAGACGGGAGAATGCAATATCAATGTCTTCAAGATTTACAATAGAGTTACAAGTGAGAGAAAACAAGACTTCTGCTGTCTGCTTCCCCCAGATGAATTGCTGCCTTCATTTTGTTTGTTTGTGATGACTTGAGACATTGACTATTGTAATTGGTGAAACACCATTCTGCACATAAATCCGTACTTGAGGCACAGTTGGGTTTTGATTGGAGTAATTATGTGTTTGTTTGCCTGTTAAAAACAGATCAGCCCTTGAAAAGTTTCAATTGGAGCAGCTTTGTTTTCATGGTTGAAGTGCTTTTCGAATAGCGTTTAGCTAAACACCTTATGACCATCTAGTATGTCTAAAGGCTGTGGAGATTAAACCAGACATGTGGGACCCTGGTTGTTATTGTCTTGTGAGTAGCTCTTGTGGATAGTCAAGAACTATAGTGGGCCAGAAGAAAGAAAGAGACAGTCAATGACAGCAAATATACTTCTATCTCTTTATAGTTTGTACATCTACAGAGCCTCTGGTTCTCTTTTTTTTATGAACATATAAAAGTTTATTCACTAAAAGCACTACAAAATGACATCCAGTGTCAAAACTACAGCAACTTACACAAGAAAGAAAAATTACACAGACATAATCTAACTACACAACTACAGCAGATAACGCTAACTAAATGACCGCAAAACGCACTACTTCAGATAAGAATCTCGTTTACACCATCCACGACACGCGATCCCCTGAGGGGCTGCCTCTGGTTCTCTTGAGGCAAGTCAGTGTCTGGGTGTGTGGACCTCAAGGTGCCTTTACTGTACAGCCACCCAGACCCACTAATGGAAGTACAGTTTGTTGCACTCCTTGCTGCAGATATGGTCACATTTGCTTCATACTTTTTCTCTAGTGATATGGTTTTAAGATTCCCTCTCTGTTTCACCTACTATATACAAAATACTTTTTTTATCAGCTCTGTCATTTTCATTATTAATTCTGTTTAAGTTTCTAACAGGCCAACATTTACTTTTGTTACACTCTTTCTGTTTATTTACTTGTGGAAATGTTTACAACCTAATTTAGTATTTCTTGCTAGTTTACTTTCATATTCTATTTTATCACTCTTTATCAATTTGTCATTATCCTCTGTTGATTTCAAGTCTCCCAATCCTCAGCCTTATTACTACTTTTTTTGCAACTGTATAAATCTATTATTTCAAGCTAATCTCATCCTTAATCTCTCAGTCACACACAGAACACTTTTCCCACGGAGTCTTTAGTTCATGAAGGATTGTATCCTCATGTGAGATAGTTTACTTACAACTATTGAGATTTATGAAATATTCTTTAATTATCTACCACTGTTTATTTACTATCTGAGCATTTCAATGAGTTTCCCAATCTACTTTAGCCAAACTTCCCTTTTTATGTAGGTAATTGCCAAATTTCAGATTTAAGTTAGTCACGCTCAAACTGAATATTTAAATTAACTAATATTTACCTAACTCCCTCATGGTCAGTTCTCCTCTGTTGAGATCATTAAGAAGCATTCAGTGCATCAGGTCATACCTGGCAGGGGATGTTCATTTACATTCTCACTATAAGTGCTAGGAAATTGTCCCAACTTCTTGCTCCCAGTCTGGACATCAGCAGTGGAGTGCCTTAGGAATAAAAGCACCAAATATCTGATTTTAAATTTAGGACATTTGTATTCACATGGAAATTAAAGTATTATGAATGATAAACATAATTAAGCGGATAAATTATATCAGTTTCTTGCAAAGTACAAGTCATTGAATTAGGTCAATTGACTCAGGTTTAAAAAATTGAGTTGGATCCTCTTGGCTAACATATAGCAAACCAAAAATTCGTCCCCACCTAAAACTCACACTAAATTGGCATACTGTCTAGGACCTCAACCAGTTTGAGCCAGTGCTACAGGTGGGTGATCTCTATGCATGCGCGTGGTGTGGGGAAGGATTCTGGTGCTTTGCACATGTTAACTACACATAATTTCAGCAGTTGGATGTGAACTGAGCGCTAGCCTGTATGTTGCAGTACTGTGTCTGGAGCTGGTAAAGTGGCAGATGAAGGATGGGAGGATGACAGAGAGAGGGCACTCCACATCTCTGTTGCTGGATTGGAGATAGTGGCAGCAGAGTTGGAGAGCTTGAGGAGGTCGGGAGAGGCACCTCACAAAATACAAGCACCTGACCTGGAAGTTTCAGTATAGCACAGACACAAACAGATAAATTACATATCTAATCAATGATTGCTTACAGTAAAAAAAATAGGCTCAACATGTTGACCAGACATTGAGACCAGCAAATTTTGAAAAAACAGGACAAGCCTGGATAAACATGATAGTGCAGAAGGTAGGACAGGTTGTGGAGAACAGTGTGATCCCAGACAGTCAGAGCTACAGTATCTGCAAACCAAGAAACTTCAGCTTAGAGCCCTTGAACTTGAGTGTGAAGGGTGGATAGTGCAGAGTGTCAGGGAGGGAATGATGGGTAAGATAACTGGAGGTTTCAACCCAAGCGGAAGTCACATCACCCTATATAATTTAAAGAAAGCATTTCTAATTTTGTACTCAGATCCCCTGGTAGTGAAGACTAATATACCATTTGTTTGCTGTATCTGCATATTAGCTTCCAGTGATTTGCATACAAGGGGAAGTGGGTAGAAGCAGATACAATAGTACCGTTTAAGGGGCATTTAAACAGGCACATGAAGAAACAAAGAATGAAGGGATATAGAATATGTGAAGGCAGATGGGATTAGTTGAAATTAGCATCATGGTTGATACAAACATTGTGGGCTGAAGGGCCTGTTCATGTGCTGTACCGTTCTATCGCTTAGACTAGGTGAAGGTTGGATTACTGATTGGGTCAAGTGGATGTGACTGAATCAGATAGGTAGAGGGACTGTAGAAGAAGTGGTGGAGGGGCCTCAGTCTCAGCCATCGTCCAAGGGGTTCTTGCTCCCATTGTGAAAGAGAATAAAGACAGACCGAGATACTGTTCGAGAGAAGGCCATTCAAATTGAGGAGTGGGGCTGGCGCTAATAAGAAATGTAACGGGAGACTCTAGAACACTGGATGGAATATATGATTGTGGGTCTATAAAGCTGTGTTACCTTCCTAATGACTGGGTTAAACACAGCTCCTTATATCATCTGGAGAAGGAGGAGGAGGAGGATTCAATTGTTTGGATTCACATGGGGGGAATAAGAATGAAGCTCATTTGAGGGTGTTTGTGGAGCTCGGACACAAATCAAAAAGCAGGATGTCAAGGGTGATCATCTTGGTTTTATTGCCTGAGCTACATACAGATTAACATAGAGAAAATGGAGAGAATTCCTAATGTGTGACTGAAAGAGTGAGGTGGGAGGCAAGTGCTTTGATTTTTCACACATACTATTTGTGCGCTAGATACAGTTGGCTGGCAGTCATGGGCCTGAGATGGCATGTCAGAAAATGTGGAGGAGTCTGCTTCTAATTTAGATGTGCCACTTGCATATAACATAAAGTCAGTGCAGTCTGCCATGGCGAGCATGTGGTCTGTGTGCACAGACTGGAGCTGGCCTGCTCTCCGAGAGTCTCTGACACCAGTGGTAAAATCTCTCAGGAATGTTCAGTATCAGTATCATCCAGCTTATTAATGTCAAAGGATAGGAACCTTCAAGATATTGCACTACTCTTACAGCCCATTCTCCCACTGATAAGTGGAAGTGTCATTGCACTACAAACATGAATTGGAGCAGTGCAACCTAAGGCACTCTGTGTTTGGGACAATAGATAACCCCTCCTGATGTGGCTTTTAACAGCTCTCAAGAAGGTACATTCAGTTCTATGCTTGCATTCAAGCCCTGATGCAACAGACTATAGGCATTGTGCATCTAGAGGAATCCTATAGTACAGAGCGTCTCCAAGGTCATCATACACCAGCTAGGTCTAGAACATAGAACATTACAGCACAGTACAGGCCCTTCGGCCCATGATGTTGTGCCGACATTTTATCCTGCCTTAATATGTATCTCATCCTTCCTTCCCACATGGCCCTCCATTTCTCTATCATTCATGTGGCTATCTAAGAGTCTCTTAAAATGTCTACTGTAAGTGAAACCTCTTCCTGTATATGTAAACCTTAGGATTGTCTGGGGCATGCCAAGTGATATGCATGCAATCATTTATGCATTTTACCAGGGGAAAATGGCACAGGAAACGATACAAGCTCTGTCACAGAGTGCATCTGTTCCCTGGTAAACAAAGCTGATGTTGCAGTTCTGACCTGCTGCAGCCTGAAGTGATCTTGAGGTACAGTCCATAAAAAGGATGTGCGGGACTTTATGCAGGGCTGCCATTATTGCTGTGACAGGTGGCAGAACTATGTGACAACCTTATAGTAAGGCAAGGCTTCCTCACAGGTTGCTTCTTGCTGAACTCGTTTTCCTCCTGTGTGCTGGTATGGGGCAAGCTGATGCCCTTTGGCTCCTTGTCTCTTCAGCCCCTTAGATTCTAGTCTACTCCCCTTCTTGTTCCTCCAGCAATAATGGCATTGCAAGGACCAAGCTCACTGAAGCCAATCACCAATTTGCCCCTGGTCAAAAGGTCTGCCTGATTTGCTAAATCACTTTCATTTTGCCCCAATTTCCCAAATATCTTAAACACAGTGTATTACTGATTCAAATAAACTTCATCACCTCCGTTGGGGCAACTTATCATTCTTTGAAAACCACTGCACTTGGAGCCCTCCGGGCTGCTCCCATTCCATGTGACTGGTTTAGAGTTAGTGCTTCAGAACTGTCATGGGTTAATTCTGTACACAGCAGCAATTCAGTGCTCAATTTTTAGTGACTTTCCCAAGATGAAAGGTCCTCCAATATAAGTGGTTTAATGATCGCAAGTATTAAAAAACTTCTTATGTGTGCAATCACCCTCTGTTCTAATTTACATACTGGTTTTCAATGTTTTTGCTGATTTTAAAAGAGTGTGCTTTTACCTCTTTATATTTAGGACTTCTAGGAATGGTGGCTCACGTGATGTATACACAAGTGTTCCAGGTGACAGTGAGTCTTGGGCCTGAGGAATGGAGACCACATTCCTGGGACTATGGGTGGTCATTCTGGTATGATGCTTCTTTTGTTTCACATCATTTTATTAGGCTCAAAATGCTCATTTTCAGAAACCTAAATACCATGTAATGTTGGGAATTCTACTGCTTTTCATTCACAATGGTTGTTAGTGACTTTCATCCCTCTTTTCTTTTGATTAATGTTCTACTCATTGTTAACTGTTGGAGAATGAAGAGGCCCTACTGGCCTTAACTAACTGCTGATTGGTTATGCAATACAGGCATAATTGATAACATAAAGGGTGCAAAGGGAGCATTGTTTAGATACAAACCTATGCTGTCTTTTTGTATATAGACATAGTTTAAAGCATTTCATGTTTCAGTGGACATAACTTAAAATGGGCCTTTTGTGTATGTTTCCTCCTGAAGCCAAATACACAGACAGTACCAAATTACACATTCTCATTTACAGCTGGCATCATCCAATCATTCTTATTTCCCCTAATGACCCATTTATTGCTTATCACCATCTCTTAGACACAAGATATCCGTGCGTGCATATACTCCATTATAAAATTATCATATTAGTCACGGCACATGTGCAGTTCCCTTTGAATGATTAAAGGATCTGAAATGCCTGAGAAAACATGATAATAGTCACTATTAAAATAGAAGTGCCTTCCTCTGGTCATTTAATTACAGAACTACACTGGTTGAATGGTCCTCTGAAGAAGACTAGAACATAGCTGAGATTTATTTTTTCACCTGGCTTATTGTGAACGACAAAATAAACATTTGCGATCAGGGCCAACTCCTGTGAAAGGTCCTGATTTTAAAGGGGATGTGAACCCTGAGGTGGGCAACAGACTGTTCAGCTGGGGACCTGAAGCTAATTTTAGTGACTGGGCCTGAATACAATTGTTATCCCAAATTAACCTGAACCTGGTCTCTACCTGCCTCATGAGGGGAGTTCTTTCATGCCTCGACAGGAGTGATGCACTCTTAGTTGGAATTGGGGGTGGAGGGGGAGGGGTGGTAGTACTGGGTAGTACCGGATGCATTTAAGGGAAGAGAGGGATTATAGTGAGAGGCACAGAGCTTCAGCATGAGCACTCTGAACCTACAAAGGAGCCTAAACTTAACTGTCCCAAAAAACATCTGGTTATCTACACAAAACCCTAAGATTGCAGCAAGACTTGAATCCTGTAGGATCAGGGAGGCTTAAGAAATAGCCTCATTTTAACCATTCCCATATAGTTTCCAGCGCGAGGAGAGAGTTAAAATTGGAGCTCTTATAACACTTACAGGCAAGGAATGACTTTGCTCCATCTAGTTCATCTATTTACAATATTCCTTAAGTGCATTTCTAATAGTCTTAAATTTTCACTTAATAGCAATTTTGTTTCTTTCTGAAACCATTACAATTTCTACTTGAAAGTTTCATTCTAGTTTTAAAGTGAACTTTCATATAAACTGTTATCCCTTACTATGCACCTGAATATTCAGTTTATCTGGGGATTATTGTGCTGATAATTTTGGTGAACTGTCAATTAATTCAGAATATTGGTCCTGCTCCCGTTCAGATTCCTTGAGAATAATCCCATGTAGCACATAAACCACATCAACCTTCTCTTCGCAAAGTTAAACATTACACTTCTCTTCACTGAACTGCATTTGCCATTTTGCCATTCATTACCCTTTTAAATTGATTATCTGCTTGATAACCATCATTTGGTCCTGCTCCCAATATGGTGTTTTCTGGAAAATTTCAATATTTTGAACACATTTCTTCTGCTCAATCATTAGTAAATGGTATAAGCAATAGTTGCCCAGTATTGAGCAATGTGGCAATCTGATGCCCATATAATACTTACCCTTATCTGCCAATCAAACATTTTCCAGAGGGTTGAAATGTATTCCCACCTACCTCATAGGCTTACGTCCTTATGTTGTTGTTCATACACTGAAACAACTACCAACTTCCATATCATTTTGCTGAAGAAAAGTCTTCAATACATGGGGGAGCCCAGGACCAATCCCCGATGTGTACTGATTTGGTTGATTTTAAACAGGAAGGAGGAAGCTAATCATAATGTTGGGTTAGGGAGAGAACAAGTTAACGTTTCTGTTGGTTTTCCAGCAAGGCATTCTGCAATACAATGTACTTGGACATTAGGGTAGATTACAATGGGTTTGGGTGTGATGCCTTCTGTAGCTCAGCTTCAACAAACTTTCACAACAATTATTTCTCCAGGTTTGATATAGATAAACAACAAATCACTTCATTTAAAATGCCCTAAGTGCATGCTCCCATGTATACATAACATGTAGTGAGAGAATTAACATCAACATTTCTAGGTTCTTGAATTGGCCATGGCAGCTAAGCTGAGAATCTAAATTAATGCAGTATGATTAGAATTTATCCCAACAGCCTATATGTAAAGGCTGCATTGAAAACTAACCCATAGGTAATATAACAAAAGCAAAATTTGATCTCAGTTTCTGGTTCTGGTTTTCACACCTGACACAATTCCACAGCACCTGAAGGCTGGGCCAGGAGTGCACACTGCCAAAGGACACTGTGTTGTTCCTTGTTCCAGGATTCTCCCTAAAATAAGTGAGAAGCTAATTCAAATTTTTCTGGTAAAAATTTGGGAAACTTTGGAGAAATTGGTTTGTGCAAATGTTTTATTCATCTGTTTGTTATCCCACCCAGCTGGGAAGGAGTCTTCTCAAGTTTGTTTAAAACAATTCCTTAGTTCTTTCGCTCATCATTTCAAGGGTCTTTTCAACTCCATTTGGACAATTTTAGCCAGGATTCCAGTTTTCCAAAATGTATTTGATCTATTTTATGAACATGATAGGTTGAGTGAGCTGGGGCTTTTCTCTTTGGAGAGAAGGAGGATGAGAGGTGACTTGATAGAGGTGTACAAGATGATAAGAGGCATAGATCGAGTGGACAGTCAGAGACTTTTTCCCAGGCCGAAAATGGCTAACACGAGGGGGCATAATTTTAAGATAAGGAAGATATAAGGGGGATGTCAGAGGTAAGTTTTTTACACAGAGAGTGGTGGATGCGTGGAACGCACTGCTGGCAGAGGTGGTGGGGGCAGATACACTAGGAATGTTTAAGAGACTCTTAGACACATGAATGATTGAGAAATGGAGAGCTATGTGGAAAGGAACGGTGAGATAGATATTAGAGCAGGATAAAATGTTGGCACAACATCATGGGCCAAAGGGCCTGTACTGTGCTGTAATGTTCTATGTTCTATATTCTATAAATTAGCTGCAGTATCTTACTTGCTCGAGCACAGGAGGCCACTCAGCTCATTGAGATTATGCCAGATCCCAAAAGAATAATCCCATCAGTCCCATTATCCTTCCTACTATTTCCCTCTGGTCTTCCACAGACTGTGCAGTTGACTAGATTAATGGGATTATAGTGCCTTTGACCATCGGAAATGGAGGAATTGGAATTGTTCAGCTAACTGAATTCTCACACCACCAGGTTCAAGAACAGCTACTTCCCTTCAACTATTCGGTTTTTGAACCAACATGTACAACCCTAATCACCACCTCCGTATAGCAACACTATGACCAATCTGACCACTTTGCACTACAACGGACTTCGTTTTTTTTGTTCTAATTGCATTCTTGTTTGTATAATTTATGTTTAATTTATGCTTTTCTTGTGAATGTTGTGTCTCTAATGTTATGTGCCCATGATGCTGCTGCAGATAGGTTTTTTATTGCATCTGTGCTTACATGTACTTGTGCATATGACAATAAACTCAACTTTGAATTTGAACGACTGATAGAATTCAAAATTACAAGCCCATATCACACAGCAACTGAAATACAAACACTTTCAAGTTTATAAATTGCAGCATTCTTACTACCAGAGTAATTTCTATCTTTGAGACAAGCGGATATATTGTCTCAAAACACTTTATTGGTATTGGTTTATTATTGTCACTTGTACCAAGGTACAGTGAAAACCTTGTCTTGCAAACCGATCATACAGGTCAATTCATTACACAGTGCAGTTACATTGAGTTAGTACAGAGTCCATTGATGTAGTACAGGTAAAAACAATAACAGTACAGAGTAAAGTGTCACAGCTACAGAGAAAGTACAGTGCAATAAGGTGCAAGGTCACAACAAGGTAGATCATGAGGTCATAGTCCATCTCTTTGTATAAGGGAACCATTCAATAGTCTTATCACAGTGGTGTAGAAGCTGTCCTTGTCTGGTGGTACGTGCCCTCAGGCTCCTGTATCTTCTACCCGATGGAAGAGGAGATAAGAGAGAATGTCCCAGGTGGGTGGCATCTTTGATTATGCTGACCGCAAACTGCAAACTTGTAGGTGGAGTTAGAGCAGAATCTGGCCACACAGTCATGAGTGTATAGAGAGTAGAGTAGAGGGCTGAGGACACAGCCTTGTGGGGCACCAGTGTTGAGAATAATCGTGCCGGAGGTATTGCTGCCTATCCTCACTGATTGTGGTCTGTTTGTTAGAAAGTCAAAGATCTGGTTACAGAGGGAGGTGTTAAGTCCTAGGTCTCGGAGTTTGGTGACAAGCTTGCTTGGGATTATTGTATTGAAGGCAGAGCTGTAGTCAATAAACAATAGTCTAGTGTAGGTGTCTTTACTGTCCAGATGCTCCAGAGCTGAGTGTAGGGCCAGGGAGATGGCATCCACTGTAGACCTGTTTTGGCAATAGGCGAATTGCAATGGGTCGAGGTTGTCTGGGAGGGTGGAGTTGATGTGTGCCATGACCAGCCTCTCAAAGCACTTCATGATGGTGGATGTCAGAGCCACTGGTCGGTAGTCATTGAGGCATGTTACCTTGCTTTTCTTCGGCACCAGGATGATAGTGGTCTTTTTAAAACAGGTGGGAACCTGAGATTGAAGCAGGGAGAGGTTAAATATGTCCGCAAATACTTCTGCCATCTGATCAGCACAAGATCTGAGCACGCGGCCTGGAACACCATCTGGGCCAGGTGCTTTCCTCACGTTCACTCTCCGGAAGACTGATCTTATGTGCTCCACTGTGATCACAGGTACAGCTGCATTGGAGGCTGTCAGGGTGGATGGTGACAACCCACTTCCCTTTTGTTCAAAACGCGCATAGAATGCGTTAAGTTTGTCAGGAAGGGATGCGCTTTTGTTAACTATGCAGCCCGACTTTGTCTTGTAGCAAGTTATGGTATGTAAGCCCTGCCATAACTGACGGCTGATCAGGGACTCTATTTTGAGTCGGTATTGCCTCTTGGCATCCCTGATAGCTTTCCGAAGGTCATACCTCGATTTCTTGTACAGATCAGGATCACCAGATTTGTGTGCAGCAGCCCTCTCCTTCAGTAGGGAGTGGATCTCCCGGTTCATCCATGGTTTCCTGTTTGGGAACACCCGTATTCTTTGGTACACAGTCCTCCACACACTTGCTGATAAAGTCTGTGATGGTGGTGACATACTCATTGAGGCTGGCAGCTGAGTCTTTGAACATGGACCAGTCCACTGTCTCAAAGCAGTCATGTAGGAGCTCATCTTCTTCCTCAGACCAGCACTGCACGACTCGCTGTACCGGATCCTCCCATTTCAGTTTCTATTTGTATGCAGGGTGCAGGAGCACAGCCTGGTGGTCTGATTTCCCAAAGTGAAGACGAAGGGTGGCTCGGAAGGCATCTTTGATTGTTGTATAGCAGTGGCGAAGGGTGTTGGCGCCCCTGGTGGAGCAGGAGACCTGTTGATAGTATTTCACACCACGGACCAGCCCCAACCCTCAAGCTTTGGTGGGACCAAAAGTTGGATGTTTTTGTTAGTAAGAGCAGATAGTGATGGGAGGCACAGCAGTGGAGGATCTGTGTCACAGGCCTCTCTATACTCATCTGGGCAGACACATTAAAGCCCATCAGTGTAAAGGACTGAAGAATAACTGGATGCCTTTGATGTATTGACATAGCTTCGACATATACTGTCCAGCACTCCAGCGATAAAGGAAAAGTCCATCTCAAGCATGAATATCACAGAGTATTGTAAATACATGTTCATCCATGCATGTATTGTTGAATTATGTGGAAGAGCAATCACAACACTTGGATGAATCTGCACAAGCCTTAATCACAGCTGCACAGTCTCTGGATAACAATATGTCTTGCACCTTAACTAGAATGACAAACGTCATAAAATCATAAACTCATACAGAATGGAAACAGGCCTTTTGACCCCCTAGGTCCACATCAACCATCAAACACCCATTTACACTAATTCATAGGACATAGAACACTACAGTACTGGACAGGCCATTTGGCCCATGAAGTTGTGCTGATCTTGATGCCAATTTATATGAAATGTCCTCCTCCTGTGTATCATCCATAGCCCTCTATTCATGTGTTTATCTAAAAGTCCCTTAAACTCCACCAAACTGCCTGCTTCCACTACTACCCTTGGTAATCCATTCCAGGCACCTACCACTCTCTGCGTAAAAACTTGCCCCTCACATCACCTTTAAACTCCCCCCCCCCCCCCCCCCCCCCCAAATCTTGAAAGCATATTTGACATTTCTACCCTGGGAAAAAGATTCTGACTGTCCACCCTACCTATTCCCCTCATAATTTTAAAAACCTCTTTCAGGTCTCCCCTCAGCCTGCGATGCTCAATTATGTTGTATACATTCCACATTCCCATTAACTTCCACCCAGATTCCACTCACCTACACACTAGGGGCAATTTACAGAGGCCAATTAACTTACCAACCTGCACAGGAAACCAGGCAGCAGCTCTACTAGTTCCACCACTGTGCTGCCCAGATTGTTTTGGCCTTCCTTGGTTTTACTTCTTGCACCAAGCAGGCCTGAAGCAGAGTTGTAGAGTTGATGTACCATTATCTAAACAGAAGGATGATCATGAAAAGGAATGTGCAAGTGGAAACTCCACTCAGAGAATTCTTACAACTTTCCCTTCCAAACAGTGGCTCACAAAATGCCTCCTAGCTGAATAGGTGGAGCTGTTTTGGAGGTGGGCAGGGATGTCAATGATCCCCTCAATTCCAGGAGGAAAGACTTCACCAGATTCCTCAAAGAGGAAGGAGAGCAGAATGATGAAAAGCTTCACCAGAGTCGTGGTGCCCTTTCCGCAATCATTTGCCCAATGTGATCTGAGTCATGGCAGTACATAAGTCAATAGGACAGGATTCCAGTCAGAAAATGCAATGGTATCTTAAGATGCTTCCACCGTACAATTACAGTGTGGCTCATCTACATCTGAACTCCAATTATCTGCTTAGCTCCAAATCCCTTAAAACCTATCAATACTAGGTTTAAAACAAATAATTGAGGTACCTTCTATTTTTGTGTGAGAGGGTTTCCAAGCTTCGTTTATGAAGGTATAGTGCCTCATTTCTCTCTAGCATGGTCTAGCTCCCAGTTCAACATTGTATCCTTTGCACAGCCTGAACTGAGGTTAAAATTTTTATCTATCTGGTGTAGCGACTCACCGTCCGAGCAAGCGAACCGGCTCGGCGGTTGGGTCGCGCATCGTCGGAGCGGCGAGGCTCAAGATGGCGCTGGGCCTTCGTCTTCCCCGAGCAACAGGGAGAACCCATGCGCGGGAAAAATTTGATGACGTAGAGCATATGTCATTTCCATTTTCAGTGGGCGGGAACCATTCCTCTTAAAAGGCCCATGCAAGGCGGGAAAATAAATCAGTTTTGTTCTGCAACTCATTGACTAGTGTCTTACTTTCACATCGTGGTAGCAACCACAACATTGGTGACCCTGACGGTCCAAACAGATTTTGGACCCACACAATGGACGACAACACAGCAGCCAACGCAGTGGCACTCAAGCTGCCCACCTTTTGGATGCTTCGGCCCCGCGTCTGGTTCGACCAGGCCGAAGCACAATTCCAACTTCGGCAGATCTCCTCCGATTCCACACAGTACTACCACGTGGTCAGCTCCTTGGACCAGGAGACAGCCGCCCAGGTCGGAGACTTCATCCAGTCTTCTCCGGAGAAAGGCAAGTACCTGGCTTTCAAAGACCTTCTTATTCGGACCTTAGGCCTCTCCCGTCGTGAGCGCGCTGCCCACCTGCTTCATCTCGACAGCCTGGGGGACAGATCCCCATCGGCCCTGATGAACGAGATGCTGGCCTTGGCTGAGGGACACAAGCCCTGCCTGATGTTCGAACAGGCCTTCCTCGAACAACTGCCTGACGACATTCACCTGCTGTTGGCCGACGCCGATTTCAGCAACCCAGGTGAGGTAGCCGCCCAGGCGGATGTCCTGTGGAAGGCCAAACGCGAGAGCGAGTCGTCCGTCTGCCAAATCACCAGACCGTGGGCCCAACGCCTACCTGAACCAGCCCCATGCCTGGACTCCGTTTCCCTGTCTGGCAACAAGTTCACCAAGCTCCTAGCTGAGTTCCCATCAGTTTTGGCACCTCAGATTACAAATTCGATGCCCAAACACGGGGTGCAGCATCACATCATTACCACAGGGCCACCCCTTCATGCCCGAGCACGACGACTACCTCCAGACAAGCTCCGCCTGGCAAAGGAAGAGTTCCGCCACATGGAGGAGCTGGGGATCGTTCGCAGGTCAGACAGCCCCTGGGCCTCCCCCCTGCACATGGTCCCCAAAGCCACCGGCGGGTGGAGGCCCTGCAGCGACTACCGCAGGCTGAATGATGCCACCACCCCGGACCACTACCCCATCCCTCACATCCAGGACTTTGCGGCGAACCTACACGGGGCCCACATCTTCTCCAAGGTGGACCTCGTCCGGGGATACCAGCAAATCCCGGTCCACCCTGATGACGTCCCCAAAACTGCGATCATCACTCCATTCGGCCTCTTCGAATTCCTTCGAATGCCATTCGGCCTTAAGAACGCTGCGCAGATGTTCCAGTGGCTGATGGACGCGGTAGGCCGTGACCTGGACTTCATGTTCATTTATTTTGATGACATACTAAGCGCCAGCCGTGACCGCCAAGAACACCTTTCCCACCTCCGCCAACTGTACTCCCGTCTCAGTCATTTCAGCCTCACTATCAACCTGGCCAAGTGCCAATTCGAACTCGACTCTATCGACTTCCTCGGCCACAGAATCACCAGCGAAGGAGCAACACCCCTACCTGCCAAGGTAGATGCTATCTGCCGTCTTGCCCGTCCCAACACGGTCAAAGGCCTGCAAGAATACCTGGGTGTGGTTAACTTTTACCATCGGTTCATCTCTGCAGCAGCCCGTATCATACGCTCTTTGTTCTCGCTGATGTCTGGCAAGGGCAAGAACATTGCCTGGAACAACGAGGCTGCGGCTGCCTTTGTTAAGGCCAAGGACGCCCTGGCAGACGCCGTGATGCTGGTACACCCTAGGACAGACATCCCAACCACCCTCATGGTGGAGGCAGCCAACACCGCGGTTGGTGGAGTACTGGAACAACTAATCGAAGGCCGTTGGCAACCCTTGGCGTTTTTCAACAGGCACCTTAGACCACCCGAACTGAAATACAGGGCTTTTGATCGGGGACTTCTAGCGCTGTACCTAGCGGTCCAGCATTTCTGGTACTCTTTAGAAGGCAGGCCTTTCACCGCTTTCACTGACCATAAGTGTTTGTCCTTCGCCTTCTCCAAGGTCCCCGATCCCTGGTCAGCTCGTCAGCAGTGACATTTGTCCTACATTTCCGAATTCACAACAGATATCCAACATGTCTCTGGAAAGAACAATGTCGTTGCTGACGCGCTTTCCAGACCGACCATCCACAGCCTGTCCCTGGGTGTAGACTACGCGGCCCTGGCTGACGCACATCAAGCCGATGACGAGCTGCCCAGCTACAGAACCGCAGTCTTGGGCCTGCAGCTCCAAGATTTCTTAGTCGGTCCAGGTCAGCAGACCTTCCTTTGCGACGTCGCAACAGGGCAGCCCCGCCCTATAGTTCCTGCAGCCTGGCGGAAACGCGTTTTCGACTCGGTACACGGGTTGGCGCATCCATCCATCAGATCAACTGTCCGACTGGTCGTCTGGCACGGCCTGCGCAAACAGGTCAGTGAGTGGGCCAGGACTTGTCCGCACTGCCAGGCATCAAAAATCCAACGACACACCAAGGTCCCACCACAGCAGTTCGAGCCTACCCGTAGAAGGTTCGACCACATCCACGTCAACCTCGTTGGTCCCCTGCCAGTTTCAAGAGGAGGCCGGTACCTCCTTACCATCGTGGACTGGTTCACAAGGTGGCCAGAGGCAACCCCTCTGTCGGACATCACGACTGATTCCTGCGCCTGGGCGCTGCTCACAACTTGGATCTCGCGTTTTGGTGTTCCGGCCCACATCACTTCAGACAGGGGTGCCTTGTTTACCTCCAGCCTATGGCCTGCATTAGCGAACATGCTAGGGATGCAGCTGCACACCACCACGGCCTACCACCCTCAATCAAACAGGTTGGTAGAACGTTTCCACCGCCATCTGAAATCAGCCCTGATGGCCCGCCTGAAAGGTCCTAACTGGATCGACGAACTGCCTTGGGTCCTGCTCGGCATACACACTGCCCCCAAGGAAGATCTCCATGCTTTGTCAGCTGAACTCATGTACGGTGCGCCCCTGGTCGTCCCAGGGGAGTTCATACCCGCCCTTCGGGGCCAAGAGGAACAACCCGCGGCAGTCCTGGAAAGACTGCGCGAGAGGCTCGGCAGCTTGGCACCGATTCCCACTTCACGGCATGGTCAAGTCCCATCCTGTGAGCCCAAGGAACTACAAGACTGTAAGTTCATTTTCGTTGGCAGGGGCATACCCCGGGCGCCGTTGCAACGACCATACGAGGGGCCGTTCCGGGTCATCAGGAATAATGGGTCCACCTTTATTTTGGACATTGGGGGCAAGGAAGAAGCCTTCACGACGGACTGCCTCAAACCGGCCCATTTAGATCTACAACAACCGGTCGAGGTCCCAACACCGCGACGCAGAGGCCGACCTCCTAAGCAACGGCTAGCACAACCCGCGAACCTTGGGGACCGTATCGCTTGTTCTGGGGGGTGTGTTTGTGTAGCGACTCACCGTCCGAGCAAGCGAACCGGCTCGGCAGTTGGGTTGCGCGCTGTCGGAGCGGCGAGGCCCAAGATGGCACTGGGCCTTCGTCTTCCCCGAGCGACGGGGAGAACCCGCGCGCGGGAAAAGTTTGATGACGTAGCACATACGTCATTTCCGTTTTCAGTGGGCGGGAACCGTTCTTCTTAGAAGGCCCACGCAAGGCAGGAAAATAAATCAGTTTTGTTCTGCAACTCATCGACTAGTGTCTTACTTTCCCATCACGGTAGCAGCCGCAACACTGTCTTATAATCCCTTTTCAAAATCTGAAACCTCTTAATCAAATCGCACCATTTCCTTTTATATTCCAAAGAACAGAAACTTAGTTTATGCAACCACTCCTCATAGTCTAATACAATAAAGTCTTGGTAAACTTTTAATAAATCTGTGTTGCGTATTTTTCATATTAACCATATTTGGTGTATATGATACTTCAATATGGTCTAACTAGGGGCTGTGTATAACTATAGCAAAATTTCATCTCATTTATGAGCCTTCTAGTTATAAAAGGTTAATGTCCTATTGTCCTTTTTCATTTTTTAGTACTCTTTTAGGATCACCACCCCTTGTCCCCTTTTGTATACAACTCTGGTTGGTAGATAATTCATACCATCTATGATGAAATGGCTTCATGTATTAAGAACCTATCCATCCACTGAGTGTGTACTCACCCACTGTTTCAAAATTGAGTTTGATTATGCAGCTCTATCTACCTCCACATGAAATCATTGTCTACCCCTGGTACTGCAGAAAATTTGCTCTCTGTGCTGTGTTGTCTTTGCAGGGCTTTCTCGACTAGACATCCGCTGCAATTTTAAGCTTTGATGCTTCATACTCAAAATCATAGTTGCACAGAGAGAGTATTAAGATTCATTTCTGCATCTTCAAAAGGGCCATCATGGGAATGGCAGACTTTAGAACCAATGGCAGAAGTGTGTGGTCAGTAATCAGTGTTATCAGTCTTCCCATCAAGAACTGGGAAAACCCTGTCACTGCGATACTATTGCTAATGCTCCTTCTTGACTTAAGTTTTGTTTCACTTCTGGTCGGTGTGCAGGATCCATGACGAGAGTAACCTCCAGTCCACCCTCACCAGAAGTCCTACAGTAAGGAGTCAGCTCTATAATGCCTTCTCAAGGGCACTTAGGGATGGCAAGGAATGCTAGTCTTGCCAGTGACACTTGCATCCTGAAAATAGTTGACAAACAGAAGTACTTTGCCCAAGTGTGATATGTAGTTTACTGGAGTGATAGAATTTTTGCTTGGAAAGACCATTGACTGTGCCAGGGTTCATGAGAGGCCTCAAGAGCTAAAAGGATCCTTCTAACCAGCAGTTGGTCTGGGGTTTTAAAACCTGGCACAAGATGAAGGCGCCCTGACTACTTATAGGAAACTAGACAAAGAGCTGCTTGATGAGCTCCCTTTTGTCACACATCAAACAAGGTCAGATAATTGTTGTACGCAAGGCTCGAGAGAACATTGCGAACCAGGGTTGGGGTAGTCCAGCAGGATCCCAGTGGAAGGAAACAATTACAGTCGTATTTGCACAATATCGAGAATGGAGGAGCTTTGTGAGCAATGCATTTTGGATATTGTACACGCTATAGCCAGTGATAATAAAAATAACAGTGATTTTAACTGTAAAGTAAGGATCCATAATAAAGACATTAATAATGAATGCTAATGTATCCGTACATTGTTCTGTCACGGTAGTCAGGAGTTTAGTTTGGTGCTACAGGTGAAAAGCACTTGAATATCAAGAACTTTAAAATCAATCATACCTGTGAGGCCTTGAGAACATTTGGACAAGTAGAATGTGCACAGAAGGCAAGGTTACTTGCTTATAGCAGCTGATTACATTAACAGACAGACTGAAATAATTGGCTGAAAGAATTGAGAATAGAAAAACGTATTTAGAGTAAATATGTCAAATCCGGGCTCGAGCAAGTAGTTGTCAACATGAAAATATGTCTAAAGATTCACACTTGGGCATTAAGAAACATAAAACCCATATGTGTATAAAACCAGATAGCTGACCCATCCATTGTAAACCCTAACCTATGCCCTATGCATTGAAAGTGCAGGTAGAAAAATGTTATAATGACTTGAGTGGTACAGGGTACAGGTGACAGTGGCACAAAGTGAATGGGCGACACTCCCAAGACAATCAGAACCATCTTGCTCTAGAGATTATGACATAGAGCAGTAGATGGTAAGCAATCCTCACTGCCCATATCCAGAGATTTGTATAAAGATTTGGCAGGGGAGAGAAGTTTTTACAACGTTAGAACCCTCATACTTACAGTCCACTTAATTTAGGTGATGAGAGCAGCACTTCTTGACAGTTAAAGGCTACAAAGGTTGTACTTGTACACCAATCAAGCCTTGGGCAAAATTGGCATCAAAAATATTCTCAGGATAAGATGCTGTAACGGACTCAGCAACCTTTGTGCAAGCAAGATGATTATCTAATTACAACAGCAACGGAGGCAGAGAATTTTCTAATACAAGGAAATCTTTAGAAGATTGTATCAAAGTAATGCAAGCTTAATCAAAGCAAATGTGCCTTCATCCAGAAAGAGTTAATTTATTTAAGTCTGTGAGCAGATGAAAGTGGCCTACAGCCATTAAAAGAAAAACCTGAGACCATATCAAAGACAGGAAATCCAGAAGTGTTACTGAGCTCAGGTCATTTTTGGATAGCATATGAACATTAGAAATAGGAGCAGGAGTCAGCCATTTGGCTCGTCAAGCCTGCTCCACATTCATCAACGTTATGGCTGATCTTCCACTTTAATGCCATTTTTCTGCACTGTCCCCATATCTCTTGATCTCCTCAATATGTAGAAATTAATGAGCTCTGGTTTGAAGAAACTCGGTGATTGAGACTCAACAGCTCTCCGAGTTAGAGAATTCCAAAGATTCACCACACGCTGCATGAAGAAATTTCTCTTCACCTCAGCTGAAGTGACCTACACCATATTCCGAGCCTTTAATCCTTGTTTTTAAATTTCTCAGCAATGGAAAACATCCTCCCAGCTCCCTGTGTGTCAAATCCTGTAAGAATGTTGTAAATCTCAGAATCAGATTTATTATCATTGACTGATATGACGTGAAATTTGTTGTTTTGCAGCAGTAATACAGTGCAAAGACAAAATTACAAAACTAAATAAATAGTGCAAAAAAAGGAATAACAAGGTAGTGTTCATGGGTTCATGGACCATTCAGAAATTTGATGGTGGAGGGGAAGAAGCTGTTCCTGAATCGTTGAGTGTGAGTCTTCAGGCTCCTGTCCCTTCTCCCTGATGGTAGTAACAAGAAGAGGGCATGTCCCGGGTGGTGAGGGTGCTTAGTGATGGATGCTGCCTTCTTGAGGCACTGCCTCTTGAGGATATCCTCGAAGATGGGGAGGGAAACCCCAGGAGAATTGCTCTCATTCTGCTAAATTTTAGAGACTATAGGCCGAGTCTATTCAATCTCTCCACATGCAGCAAACCCACCATCCCTGCAACCAGTCTTGCTGAACCTTCACTGAACTCTTTACATGGTAGGCACATCCAATCTTAGGTAAGGGGACCAAAACTAGACACAGTACTCATCAAGACCCTATACAATTGCAGTAAGACATCCTTACACCTGTACTCATATCCTCACATAATTAAGACTAACACGATCATTTGCTGTACCTGTATGTTGGTTGTCAGTGACTTGTATGCACAAGGACACCTAGGTTGCTTTGAACATCAACATTACCCAATCCCTCGTAATTTAAAAATAGTCTGCTTTTCTGTTTTGTGCAGACAAATGGATAACTTCACATTTTTCCACAATATATTCTTTCATTCAATCAGCTTGTGTTTCTCACTAGAAGTCTCTTTACATCCTCCTCCCTATATACCAATACCAATACTGACAATCCCACTTGGTTTTGTTATGATCAGGTCTAATCTAAAAAGTGTGATCTAATACTTTGTCAGATTCCTACCCGATCTTTCCACAGTGGTGACATTTTACCATTTCTTAAAGAGAGGCGAACAATGGCACTGGAGTAAGGATCTGCAAAATGCCTTTGATGTACTTAAGGAAAGCCTCAAGAGTGAGTTGTCTTTAGTACATTACAACAGCAAATCTATATTGAAACTGACTTGCAATGGCTCCAGCTATCCAACAGTGCTATAGGGGAGAGAGTTTCAGGACTCAGTGCCAGCAACATTGAATGATTAGCAATGTACTTCCAAGTCTATGATATGTGTGACTCACTGGTACTCCCATGAGATTGGTGCTATTGCCATAGATGGAAGAAGGTTTGGAAAGTGCAGTTGAAGATGCTTTGGCAGGATGCTCTCAGTGCACTTTGTTGACGTGCACTTGGCAGCCATGGTGTGTTGGAGATGGAGGGACTGATGTTTAAAGTGATGGATGGGGTGCCAATCAAGTAGGCTGCTTCGACCTGGATGATGTTGAACTTCTTGAGCATTGTGTCTTACAGATGATGGGAAGGTTGTGGGGAGTCAGGGCTGAGTCACTCACCACAGGATACCCAGTTTAAACTCTACTCTTATATCGATAGTATTTATGTGGTTGCTCCAGTTAAATGGATAGTCAACACCAGTAATTCTATCGAACATCAATTGCAGGTGATAAAACTCTTCCTCGTTTAAGATAATTCCTTGTTTGGAGTCCTGATGTAGGTCTTGACCCAAAACATTAACATTTCCTTTCTTCTCACAGGTGTTTCTCGACCCTCCAGCAGATCGCTTGTTGCTCCAGATCCCAGCATCTGCAGTCTCTTGTATCTCTCTTGCGATAATCATTAATTGGCACTTGTATAATTTGAATATTTCAGTCACTTGCCTGCCCTGCCTGAATATTCTCCAGATCTTGTTTCTTGTCGGCACTACTGCATCATTTTCTGACCTGATGTAGCACTTGATGTGTTTAATCTACTGCATCCTTGGGGTAGTATCCTGAGGCTGGGGTGTAGCAGGCATTGAACATTAAATGAGGCCACATGAGATGGATAAGACAGGTGAACCCCAGGAGCTATGAGTGCTCTAGCTCAGATGCAGATTGATGCATCTCGACAGCATTGGGCCAGGGGCTGCCTGACTCCAATGTTAGAGTTTGCCAGGGCAACAGACATGCTGTCATCCACTTCCTTGTAAGGTTGTTGGGTTGGCTCTCGACTGCTCTGTCTAAGAATTGAGAGCAGAGTTAACGTGAAGCCCTGTACACATCCCTAATGGCTTGAAAGCCAGAGAAAGTGGCATTAGTTAATATCCCTCACAGTGAAGCTGTCACAGCTACCTCCAGAGATTCCATGGCTATGTCCCTCCACAACACCATCCCCTCCCCACACCAAGTGTTCACTAGAGCTGATCAATCGCTGATAGTGTTGCAGTGGCTCATTCAAGGACCACAGATGTGTCAGAGTTGCACTTTTCCATGCTCAGTGACAGTTGCTGTACTGGCTCCTCGGATTCCAGACTTTGAGGAGTACCGCCATCAGACTTCGAAGGTTTTGGACATGGAAGTCATGGAAGAGTCCAGATAAGAGCTCTTCCTCAACTGACCTGTGTCCTGGTCACAGGTCAGTTGAGGAAGAGACCCCACCCTTTCCAACCCTCTCCCCTGGGCCCACCCCATCTGCCTCTGTTCCAGCTTCTTAGTCCTAGGTGCAAATTCTCATGAACTTGTCTAATCTGTCCTTCGAATTTTGCTGAGTGTCAGTGTCAGAGCTGTTACCCTCACGGGAACTGCTGGATGACTTTATTTCTTCCACAACACTGTCCCCTTCCTCTGTTGTCTAGGACTAAATTGGAAGAGAGAAAAAAAGACATCTTAAAGAAATTGTGCCACAGAGCAAAGATGGATGTGTCTTGATCATGTGTAATGTAGAGGGTGAAACAGCACTGGAAAAGAAAAAAGATGATAAGATGCACAAAAGATAAATGCAAATACTCGTATACTGGGGTCAGCCTCTGCCTAAGATCTCCTCGCACATGAACAAAAGATTGATGTAGGACCTCCTTCTGTCTGAGCATCCGAATCCTCTTCTATGATGCACTAACTTCTCCTCTAGAAGGAAGGGAATCTGTTATCTGTATCTGAGTGAGATGTTTTGCTAATGTGTATTTTGTTTGAAAGAGGAAGAGGTGTGAGGAGAGTTGAGGTTATGTGTGATACTTAGCAGAAAGAGGCAAATTACAGGTTGTTGTTGGAGAGTGAAGGGGAAAGGAAGGGTTTGGAGAGGGGGTCTACAAGTGATACTTAGCTGAGGAGACTGTGATACAGGTCTGAGAAAGGAGCCCAACACCAACAATCTCACTGAGATTACTGAACCTTGCGGCATTCGAGCTGCTGGAACTGATCTCCGTTCTCACCTCTCAACCACTTGTCTGGAAATTTAACATCATTCTGTACAATCCAGAAGAAAGGAAAAAAGGAGGCCAATTAGCACCTCAGGCCTATTCCCTCATTCATTACCATAACTGATTCACATTGATTCTATCAAACTGCCTCACTCCTGATCTGTACACCTGTCCAGCAAAAATCCATCAACTTAGTATTAAAGATATTACTTGAGCCAATATCTGTTGATTTTGTGGGGTCCCACTACACCTCTCTAGAATGATCTTTAAAGCCATGTCACATAGGCCACTAACAGACTCCCCTGCTAGCAGGGAATATTTTGCTTTATCTGCCCTATCAATTCTTTTCAAAAAGCCTAAACTCTTCATTCAAGTCACCGTTAACAATCTATATTCCCAGGGATATAGAGCAAGAATGCGTGATTTTTACTTGTCTGTCATCATCCCCTTTTTGTCACACTGTCATCAACTTCAAATGTGTTTCACCCTATAATGGACCATGCCTTTTGTCCTTTCCTCTCCTCATGTTTCTATATCTTGCTTGCAACTTTGAAAGTTCATTGTAACCCTGTTTCAATATCCACAACTTGTGGAATAATTTCAGCATTTCCTGTTTCTGATATCCATTATCTATGCTATTTTGCTTTCATGCCCCTGATCCTCCTTTATATCATTACCAGTTCTAACATTTTACCATTTAAATAATATTGAGTTTAATGCTGCTTTAATCCAAAATTGTTATCCTTTAATTGAAACCAAGCTGCCACAATTTTTCCTATTAACTTAATCTGTCAAGGTTTCCTTTTAACTTTATACATTGAATGTCATTGGGAAATTTGGATAAAGGGTTCTCTGTTGTATTAGTTACATCATATTAAACAGAATGAATTCTTGAAGATCCATTACATATCCTTGTAGTATGCAAACTAGTTAAGGATATAAGAATAACTGACTGCTTCCTATCTGCATAATATTATATTGAATTATGTTGCTTAAAATGTAGAAGTGAGGGAACAACATAAATCCAGCAACATTCGACAGCCAAACAGGCTGCAAACTGAGGGCAAGTGTCACGTAGAGCAATATATCTGTCAGTGGTCACAAATGAAATGGAACCAGCTGCCAGAAGCCTCTGGCAATGGAGATCATTGTTAAACCGAACTGTAAATCAAACAGAACAAATCCTTCATCAAAACAGGAATGGAACAGGTGATACCGTGTGATGAACACCCCAGAGTCACTGGGACCATGAACAAAAAGTATTCAATAAGCTTTCTAATTATTTCTGAATAATTTGAAAAAAAAGTTGCATTAATTTCATTATCATTTGTTTTTATAGACATTTATATATCATTCATGTCAACATTGAATCATTGTGCATTATATCCAAATAAAAATATGTGAATATCAAAGAATTTGGAGGTTAAAATTTTAATGGTAAAATAAAAGTTTATAATTGCTCATTTGAAATATTAATCTCTAGGTTTTTGCATTTCCTTGCAAAACATAACAGGTGTCAAAATGAACACAAATGCTGGTGAGGTTTCAAGGACTTCCACTGAGCACCCCCTTCCCCCAGAATTTGAAGGAATTCATTTATCCAAAATTTATCATTTGCATCACACGTTATTGTGTCGCTGACCTGAGCAACACCTTAGAGAGATTTGCTTAAGTGTCAGTGATCCATATTATACTTTATCAGGAAGCAGAAATGATGGTCATTCGGTTCATCAAGTCTGTGCTGACTCCCAGAGCAATCCCATCAATCCCGCACCCCCGTCCTTTATCCCTGCAACCTACTCTCACACACATGTCCATTAACAAGCCTGTTTCTGCTGTCACTGCCTACACTAGGGGCAATTTACTGTCAGCATCTGTTTGGGATGTGGGAGGAAAATGTGTTGCACTATTACAGTGACTCCGTGCTGCTCTAAAAATAGTCCATTTCAATGAAACCTGGCCAAGGCAAACATTTGGGAATTATAGCAATTATAGTAATGTTTCTATAGTAAAATAGAGGGCTATGGGTAAGCCTAGTAATTTCTAGGGTAGGGACATGTTCGGCACAGCTTTGTGGGCCGAAGGCCCTGAATTGTGCTGTAGTTTTTCTATGTTTCAACTGCATATGTTTACTAGGTTAAATATTCCTATTTGAATTTCCCCCTGCAATTATACCATATTGTAGTTCAATCAATGGAACCAATCTTGTTTTTCTCTTATTGTGTCTCATTAATTGAAGAGATGTCATTTCATTTTTATATCTGATATGAATGCATTTATTATCCTTTATTCACAGATACAATACATCGGCCTCAGTGCTAAAGGTGAGGTGGGTAGGGTTTGGGTAAACAAAGCTACAGAGGGATCTTACAGGTGCTCTAATTAATGGCACGTTCCAGTGGTTGGTATGATGATTAATCAAAACTTGTATATTTCAGGAAATGATTCACCCGTCTGTTGATTGCAACCTTCTGACATGTGAGAGAGGGTCCAGGACAGCGAAGATAGAGGAGGGCAGGATGCAGGAAATGGTGTTGCTAAAATACTGGTTTTGACCACTCCATTTCTTCTCAACATTTAGGAGGTGCAAAGTAGGTCATCAAAAAAGATTCTGCTAAAGGTCGCTAAGGGCATAATTAACATTTGAAATCCATAATCCTGATCTGTGGGACATCTGGAAGCAGATCCAAAGCAGGAGGTGGCAACTGACTGCTGCAAGTGCTAAGCCCCCCCTCGGCCCTACCAACAGACATGTGGTCCCTCCCCTCATCCCTGATGACAATTCCATTATCCTCGCTGCTTCCCGTCTGTCTCCCAGACCTCATCATGGCCCGAAACCTTCAGCTCTGTTGAGATACTGATGTGTCCCAGTTCTGGCCTCCTAATGTTTGCTGGCTCTGGGCTGTTGGTCAGGCCATCAATCTCTCCATTTGTTGGATGGGACTCCACAGCAGATCATTCAAATAAGGCTTTGCATAAGGCTCTGTTATTAAGCTTGGTAGTCACTTCTGTCTCCAGTCTTACTGAGTGTTCCTTCTACTGTCATGTTTACCTAAACCCTAACACACCCCTCCCCACCTTTGATATTGAGGCTTATATATTTTATGCATAAATAAAATACAAATGAGGCAATATTAGCACAAAAAAACCTGTTGCCTACTTGGCAGGCGTGCAGTCAAAACTAGTCAGATTATTGAACCAGGAATAGCCCTTCAGGACAGTGCCATCTACAATTTTAGCCTGCTCTCCTGATTGGAAATTTGCCTAGGCATAATCTCTTTGCAAAAAAAGGACAACTCCAACGGTTCCCTTATACAATGAGATGGACTCTTGACCTCACAATCTATCTTGTTTGACCTTGCACCTTATTGTCTACCTGCAATGCACTTTCAGAGTAGCTGTGACACTTTACTCTGTATTCTGTTATTGTTTTTACCCTGTACTACCTCAATGCACTGTGTAATGAATTGTTCTGTACAAACAGTATGCAAGACAAGTTTTTCACTGTACCTCGGTACAAGTGACAATAATGAACCAATACTAATAGCATTCTTTTCTCCCAATCATCAGCGAAGTGATGGAAGGTATCATGGACAGAGCTATCAGGTGGCACTCAGCAATTATCTGCTTGCTGATGGCCAGTTTTGAGGTTTGCCAGGACCTCTTGGCTCCAGACCACCTCTTTGGAATGGTGCAAACATGGACCAAAGAGCTGAATACCAGAGGTGAGATAAGAGTGACTGTTCTTGACGTCAAGGCAGCATTTGAGCAAGTATAGCATCAAAGCACCCTGATAAAACTGAAGTGAATGAGTGTCAAGGGGAAGACACTGAGTTGAAAAGTTTCTTCATATGGAATCATACCTTGCATAGAGGAAGATGACTGTGGTTGTTGGAAGTCAATCATCCCAGCTCCAGGATATCGCTGCAGGAGTTCCTCAGGGCAATGTCCCAGGACCACTCATCTTCAGCAACTTCATCAATGACCTTCCATTCATCATAAGGATTGATGATTCCACAATGTTCAATTCCATTTGCAATTCCTCAGCAGTCCGTGTGGTAAAACCTGGACAACATTCAGTGATAAGAAACATTGGTGCCAGCTAATGACCAAGATGGCATCTAGTCACCTACCCTTGGTGTTCAATAACATTCACATCATTAAGTTCCCCACCATCACCACCATGGGCTGTCAACTTCGACCAAAGATTTAATTGGATCAGGTACATAAATACTGTAGCTACAAGAGCAGGTCAGGAGCTGGATATACTGCCTCACCTCCTGATACTCCAAAGCCTTTCTCCCAACACAAATCAGGATCATGAAGGAATTCCATCCATATGTGCAGCTTCAACAATACTCAAGGTGCTTGACGTTGTCCAGGACAAATCAGCCCACTTGCCTGGTACCCCATTCACCACCCTAAACATGTATACCCTCCACCACAAATATGCCTTGGTTGCACTGTGTGCCATCCACAAAGTGCACTGCTGTTACTCAAACCCATGTCCTTTACCATCAGGAAGGACAAGGGCAGCAAGTCCATGGGAGCACCACCAACTTCATTTATATTCCTAGTCACTTAGCATCCATCCTTGGGAATATTCTACATTGTTGATGGGTTGGAACTCCCTACCCGAAGACAGTGCAGGAGTACTTTCATCAGAAGGACTGCAGTGGTTCAAGAAGTTCACCACTACATTGTCAAGAACAACTAGGGATGGGCAATACATGCTGGCCTTGCCAGCAATGCCCATATCCTAAAAAATGAATAAATACAAAAAATGGCTAGAGTTGGTGGGTTCTTCGTAACTCAGTGACCTTTTTGGGACCCAACTGCTATTTTAACCCAGCTCTGTGTAGGAACCAACTGCAGATTTCCTCCAAACTGAATGTGGCTGAGAAATGTTAACTTCAGAAGAGGCTGAAAAAAAATCAATGTTTTCTGTTGAATTGTGAGGAAGCTGATGCCAAAATTGACTCAGTGACAGGAAGAAAAGAGTTGATTCATGTTTTCAGAGTCTTAGAGAGATACAGCACGAAACAGGGCCCTTGGCCCACCAAGTCCACACTTACCACCACTCACCCATTTATACTACTCTATCTTAATCCCTCCTTTTATTCTCCATTCATGATTAATTTACAGGAAAAGAGAGAGAGGAGAGAAGAGAAAAGAGAGGAGTTTGCCAACCATGAGGGAGATAGTGTCCAGAAGACATAATACGATACGTCTTGTTTAAATCTCCCCCTTCTTTATTCAGCTTCAGCCTAGCCAGTCTTTCCTTATAACTAATTCTCCAGTCCAACACCCTTGACCTGCCTAATGTTATTACTTCATTCCTGTAAGAGAACCAAGGGAGTTCCTTCATCACAAGGGCTTCAAGAAGGCTTCTCATCATCACCTTCCCAAAGAAGGGTATTAAGTAAAGTCTCGTCACCGGCTCCCAGATCTCATTCAAAAACCTGAGAACCTGAGCAGAAATATGAGTGGCTGGTGGAGCAGCATTCTTGTCTGCCTCATTGTCATCCTCAGGATCGAGAGCAGGCAGTGTGCATTTTCTATTTGGTTCCACCTGCAAGGCCAAGCCTTGCTACTGTCCATTCTGGATGACTGGCTGGCATGCATTGAAAAGAGCCTATCCATCAGCCCAGGCTTCATCATGCCTTTGTCATGTCATGGCATAGTCAATTACACATCTAATGGTCACATGACAATCCTTGCAGTGTTGTTAGGCTTTGCAATCCAAATTTTAGTGAACATAATTACTACTGCACAAACTAGCTGACACTGATGATGATGAACTGTAGTTTTAAGTTGGGCTGGCACTGAGGAGTTCAGGAGTAGACTTACCACCTACCACATGGGAAAACTGTATCCATTTCCCGTTGTCTTCATCACGGTGTCAGTATTGTTCCATTGCATTGCTTGCAGCTGCCTTCAAGGACAGCACAGTGGTGCAGCTACCAGAGCTGTTGAGTCACAACTCCAGTGAGATGGGTTCAATCCTGACCTCTGGTGTTGCCTGTGTTCTGTTTGCAATTCTCCCTGTAGCTGTCTGGGTTTTCTTTGCCTGCCCCAGTTTCCTCCTACATCCCAAAGACATGTAGGTTGGTAGATTCATTGGCCATTGTATATTGCCCCTAGTGTGTAGGTGACTGATAAAATCTGTGGGAGTTAATGGAAATGTGGGGAGAATAACTTTATTTTTAAAAACTTTATTTATACAGCACAGTAACAGGCCCTTCCAGCCTAACGAGCCCTGAGAAAAGATTGGTTGGTGTGCTTGTGCTTGTCCACTCGCACAGCTCCCACTTCTCCTGTAGAGGTCACTGTGTTGCACTGTCTCAGACTGTAAACTGTCACTCAAAATCCCCTGAAAGCTCAATAGGCTGCTGTAGGTAAAATGAAGAGGGAACACCATAAAATGCTGGCTTCTTGTGAAACCCAAGTTAAATTACAGGACAGATTGCATGGATGAGGTTTGTTTTCCCCAGGACTTTAGTAAATTAAGGGGTGGTCTAATTGAGATATACAAGGGATGATAAAAGGACTTGCTAAGCCAGGCAATGAAATAAAGCATTTCCTCTGGCAGGTGACTCTAGAACAAGGGGGACTAAGGATGATTTCATAAATTTGTGATGATTAGGTGGTACTTTCACATTCAAATGGGTTTGCACATTTGGAGCTCTCTTTTACCAAAAATGCAAATGATACCAGGAGCCAGCTGAAACTATGGTTGACAAATTGTTGTTAGGCAAGGGTCTTCAGAGTTATGGAACTGAGCTGCAAGTAGAGTGAAGGTACAAATCATCTGTGATTTCGTTGGATGGTGGAAAAAGCCTAAGAGGCTTTGTGGTCTGTTTCTGTTGTTATGTTCTTAATCTTTTGATCCCACTGCTACCCAATTTTTAAATGCAACTGGGTATAGGACACACACAAAAACAAACAGAAAATGCTGGAAATACTCAGCAGGTCAGGTAACATCTGTGGAAAGAGTCACATTGTTTACATTTCAGGTCAAAGACCCTTCAACAAAACGGGTGAGGGTCTTCCGCCTGAACTATTAACCATGTGTATATTTTGTCTAACAACTTCAGTTTTTATTGGAGATTTCAAGCATCTGCAATTTTTTTTGACTTTCAATTACAGCACCTACAAATTTCCCTCTTTTTATTCTAAGCCACATTTTAATTATTTCATCCCTATTCCAGTTTCCTCAACCCCAATAACATATTTACTAAATAACCCTTGCAAGTGTTGACAATAATATTTCTTAAAATGTCCTACCCTAGATGTTCTTTTTGCATTGTGATGGTGGATTATTTTTATGTGCAGGCTTACTATTTGATGCACTATTTGTTTAGTTTAGCATTACTCTATATGGATTTGCAATTGCTTTTACATGATGCATTTTTCGTTATAATTTTTGTTCTGCAGGACAGATACAGCACCAATACCCCTTGACTGTGATGGCACAGTGCTCGTAATTCTAATGTAATTAAGTATATCATAAAAAGCTGCAATTCTGATGAGCTGAGCATTGATGTGTAGAGTCTTAAGCAAGAAAGATGACAAAGGTTGAACTCACTGTGAAATTTATCTGCAGCAAACAGCACAGTTCATTAATGCTGAAATTAATTTCCCAGTAAAATGCAATCATGAATAATATGACTCATGCTGCAGGATTAAACCGTCTTTCCCTCTTACTTGGTATAACTATTTAAAATCTAGCTATCTTGCCTTTTTCAAAAAAATACATTTTTTGGATTTGATTGAGTTTCTGATCACAAGTGATCCCCAGTATATTGATAGTGGAGGAAAGTCATTGCCTGACACTTTTGTGACGTGAATGTTGTTTACCACTTATCAGCCCTTGCCTGAATGCTGTCTCTAGGTGTTGCTCCATGCAGGTGTAGTCTGCTTCATTTGCTGAAGAGTTGTGAGTGAAATTGAACATTGTGCAGTCATCAGCAAACATCCTGTCCTCTAAGCTTATGACAAAAGGAAGGTCATTGCTGAAGCAACTGAACAATTGGCCCTAGAACAATGCTGTGATGAACTCATGCATTCATGACAAACTCCTGGGGCTTGGGATGATTGACACCCAACAACCACAGCCATATTCCTCTGTGTGAAGTATGACTGCAATCATTGGAGTATATGCCCCTTGATGTCGATTGATTTCAGTTTTATCACAGCTCCTTGATTCCACACTTGGTCAAACATTGCCTTGATGCCAAGGGCAATCACTCTCACTTCACCTCTGGAATTAACCTCCTTGGTCCATGTTTGCACAAGAGCGTGCGAAGTCTAAAACCAAGTGGTGCTGGCAAAATTCAATGTGGACGTTGGTGAGGTGACTGTACAGCACTGTCAACGTCACCTTCCTTAACTTCACTGCTGATTGAGAGTAGATTCTTTGGGCAGTAATTATCTGGATTGAATTTCTCCTACTTTAAGTGAACAGGGCATTTTCTAAATTGTTGAGCAGTTGTCAGTTTTGTAAATTTACTGGAACAGCTTGGCTCAAGGTGATGTACTTCTAGAGCACAGTCCTTCAGTACTTCAGCCAGGATGTTGTCTGGTCCCACTGCCTTTGCTGTATCCACTGCTTTCAGCCAGTTCTTGATATCACATGGAGTAAATTGAATGGACTGAAGACCAGCTTCTGTGCTGGAGATGATCTCAGGAGCGAGCTGAGAGGGATTATTCATTCAGTATTTGGTTGCGAATACTTGAACCTTGTCTTTAGCATTCACATCGTGGGCCCAGCCATATTTGAGAATGGGAAGGTTTTTGAAGCCTCCTCTTCCTGCTTGCTGTTTAATTGTCCACCACGATTCATGACTAGAAAATTAAAAAGAAGTTGCAGGTGCTGGGAATCTAAAACAAAAGCAAAAGTGCTGGAAACAATCAGCAGGTCAGGCAGCATCTGGAAGGACAAATGGTTCACATTTCAGGAAGGAGAGTAATACAAGTTAGTTTTAAGTAGGAAAGAACGTGGGAGTGGAGTGCTGTAGAACAAAGGGTTGTAATATTGAGTAAATCCAAATGGCTTAATGGGGACAGTTACCAACACATTAAGTTTCTTTGTCCGTGTAATGTGTTGTAAATGGTGAAACTGTGGAACATGACTATAGGAGTAGAATAAGAAAAACGGAGCCAACATGATGACAGGCAGAAATGGCCCCTCTGATACATACAGAAAAGAAAGTTGATAATTCACTGTTGAGTTCCACAGGCTGCAACAGGTCCAGACAGAAGATGAGGTGTTGTTCCTCGAGCTTGTGTTGGGCCTCATTGTAACAGTGCAGGAGGACATACACAGAAAGGTCAGAGTGGGAGTGGGATGGTGAATTAAAGTTGCAATAACCAGAAGCTCAGAGTCACTCCTATGGACTGAATACAGGCGCTCCACAATGTGATCAGCCAGTCTGCATTTATAAGGAGGAGACCACATTGTGAGCACCAAATTCACCACACTGGATTGGGAGAAGTGCAAATGAATCACTGCTTCACCAAGAAAGACTGGGTCCCTGGGTGGTGGGAAGGGAAGAGATGAAAGGACAAGTGTTGCAAATCTTGTGGTTGCATGGGAGAGTACCATATTATGGGGATGGAAGATTGAACCAGTGAGTTGTGAAAGGAGTGATTCCTCCAAGCTGGACTGAGGACTGATTAATAAACAAAATACGGAGAGTAGGAATAAACAAATAATATTCAGGTGGGAAGCTGTGAGTGGTTGGGTGCAGGGGGGGAATCAGTGCTGGGAATCCAGCTGCTTGCCATCTATATCAATGATTTGGATGAGAGGATCAAAGGTAATAGATCCAAGTTTGCTGATCATATTAAACTGGCCATGAGGAGGATGCGAAGAGGCTTCCAGGGGATGTAGAGAGGTTAAGTGAATGGGCTAGAACATGACAGATAGATCATAATGTGGAAAAATGATGGGCCGCCCACCTTGGCAGATGAACAACGGATGGAACATTCTCTAAACTGTGAGAGATTGAGAAGTGTTGGAAGTTCAAGACCTCAGACCTGGCACAAGGCACGTGATCTACCAGACAGCAGTGATCTCTGGCCAGCCGTACACAGCAGGCACCATAAAGCACTGGACAGGTATCACCAGTGCTTGTGAAGGTCCTTAGTCTGTTCTGAGGATGTACAGGGTGGTATATAAATACAAGTGTTTTCCTCCTTTATTGCTACCATCATGTTTGAAGTCCCTTGACTGCATGTTCTAGCAAGAAAAGGTGAGGAAACTTATCATGTTTCTATACTGCCTGCTCCCTCAGAGAAAACATGCTTACTGATTTACTTCAGCGATCTTTTGAAGTTTCATATTACAAGATATTAAAATGATATGCCTGGAGCTGTCAACTGTGATCACAGAGATGGATATGATAGTGGATATCCCACTGACTTTCATGAATTGAAATACAAAGGTTCTCGAATCAAAAATCCACCATATCAAATTCTTCTTACATACCACTGAAAATGTGGTGATTGAATATCTATTTTTAACAACAGAACTCTATTTCCAAGACTGTAATATTTGCATATATAAATTATATCTGTGCATGAACATTCCTTTGGGCTGTTCAAAACTCTATTTCCTCTGCAAATAAGTAATGAATGAGTTTGTATTTATCTGATATAACTATTGGGAAATGCAATGATTGGGTACATAAAAATGTAGGTAGGGTCCAATATGCTGTCCTTTACAATTCCATAATTTGCTGAGAAGTTTTAGAATTTATGTTATTATTTTCAATGTTTCCTTCTGAGGATTTATTCAAACCTTTTTTTTAAGGGCTTATTGGCTTTTTGCTTGCTGGAACAGTCATGGGGAGACAAGTGCCTAATAATTAATTGTGGCATCTTCTATTGTTCCTAAATGCTATTTTGAACAATATTTCCTGGGCTTAAGCACTGATGCTAATTCCCATCAGGTTGAAATCATCGTTTCCTTTGAGGAGTTCTTCACATTCTCCCTCAGAAGGAATGAACT
Source organism: Pristis pectinata (assembly GCF_009764475.1). NCBI lineage: Eukaryota > Metazoa > Chordata > Chondrichthyes > Rhinopristiformes > Pristidae > Pristis > Pristis pectinata. Next base: position 34,089,807 of record NC_067412.1, on the reverse strand, counting down.
TGAAAGTTTTGCACTTGGACACATGCTGTTCTGAGGACCAGGGTCATGACTACTGAATCATTCATTTTGATATTCCCTTCTGAGATTTAGCCTGTCCTCTGGATCAAGGACAATCTGCTTTCTCTCCGGTTCTGAGTGGAAGATGCCTGAAGGCGAATTCTTTTAACACGGGCTGGCCAATGCTCTACCACATGGGCTGGAGACAGTGAGGTCTTGGTCCAGTGGCAAGGAGGTCCAAAGGTCCAAGGGAATGGGAGACCAGGCTCTGTTGTACATACTCAGCACACGTATGCATGTGGACAGACACAAAGATGAAGACATACACACACGCGCGCGCACACACACACACACACACACACACACTCTGACCACACACACATGGAAACAGACACATGCTCTTGCCCAAATCCTTTCTTACAGCCCCCACACCTCTCAATCTCCCATCCTCCCTCCCTCCTTTAGATCTCATCCTTCAACCTCCTTACCTCTGTTCCCCTTCCTCAGTCTTGCCGCACTGTCATTCTCCCTCTCAACTCCCTCCACCTTAATTCACCTCCTTTGCTCCTACTTCCTGCCCTCTTCATTTCTCTCTCAATTCCCTCACTGTCCCATCCTCCCCCCTCATCCTAAGCACCCCCTCCACTCTGCAGCTGCTGGCCACTCACTCTCTCCAAGAATGAGGGCACCCCTCAACCACCGCCACTTGGCCTCGCCCAGGTTTCCCTCTTCCCACTAATCCTCCCCCACACTTCCCATACAGACCCAGCAATCACACCATGTGTAGTTGGCACATTGCAGTCTCCTGCTGGTCCATGGGCAGGTTCATGGGTCTCAGCATATGACTTTCTGGCTAATGGAGACAGATTCATCCTACAGAACCTCACTTGGTTATCATCATCACTTGCCATATACAATGACTGTTAACTCGGGGGCCTGCCTCCAGCACTCCTCTTTAATGCAAGGATTCTTTATCTCCTGTATTCTTCTTAAACTCAGGGGCCCTCTGTTCCTGCACTCCTCTTGAACCTGAGGATCTAACACCCTGCAACAAGACCACTTAATTTCAAACCTTATGTTGTCGGCACAACATTGTGGGCTGAAGGGCCTGTACTGTGCTGTAACGTTCTATGTTCTTACAGAATGCAGTGAAATTCTATTGCTTCTTCTACATTGTTGTTGGGTAAGGATGTAGAACATAGAACAGTACAGCACAGAACAGGCCCTTCAGCCCACAATGTTGTGCTGACATAGCTATTCCCTCCTGCCAACAGAATGCCCATATCGCTCTGTTTTCCTCTCATTCATGTGCCCATCCAAGCCCTTCTTGAAAGCCCCCAATGAGTTTGCCTCCACCACCCTATCAGCAACGCATTCCAGGAATCCACCACTTTCTCAGTAAAAAACATATCCCTGACATCTCTTCTGAACCTACCCCCCTCACCTTAAATGCATGCCCTATGTACCAGAGATAGATCTTCTATCCTAATCTTCTAGCCACACCTCTTCTATTGAAGATGAACATTCAATTAACAGACATTTGATGACACAATGCATTAAAAGTCATGCCAAATAGTTCTTAAAAGTATATATACACCATATGCTCACTGTACTGCATCTAATTGCCCTTGAGTTAATGGTGGTGAGCCACTTTCTTGAACTCTGCAGTCCATCAGTGCTGCTTGTGGAGGGAATCCAGAATTTAAACCCAGCCACGATGAAGGGAGTACAATGTATTTCCAAGTCAGGATAGTGTATGACTCGGAGGGGAACCTGGATGTGTTTTAAGGAGATGCCACTAAGATGCTGAGGAGGCCCAAACGTAGATCCGTGGAGAATCCAGAGGTAATGACGCAGGATTCCCGTATGCTTTGATTGGAGAGGTAAGAGTGAAACAACACTCCCACTCTCTGGGCAAAGGTGGAATGGAATTCAGAATAGATGGTGTGGCCACTGTCAAAACTGCAGGCGGGTCAAACAGAGTTTGATTGGGTCTTTCTCAGTGATCTAACTAAAGCAAGAATCTGGTTGAAGATGTTCAAACATGAGACCACAGAAAAGATGAAGCAGCAGTAGTTAGTAAGAACAGAGGAATCTTAGATGAGATTTTGAGGGAGGAGAGATTATAGCAGATTTGAAAGTGATTTGATCTGGGGGAAGGGGGAGTGCATTTACAATATCTGCACACAAGGCAACAGGATGAGAAGTTGGGTGGTCCATGCTCAGAGGGAATAGGCTGGAGAACGGGAATCGGGGGAGGTGTTAGTGGGGTTAGGCGGGGTCGGTGACAGGGAAGAAACCATTGAGTTCTTGGCTGGGGCCAGGGTGCAGGATGGTACAAGGTGAAGGAGAGATCCAAACAAAATGGGGTTAAATGGATGGTATCAATCTCACTGACAAAGAACTCTGTGAACTTCCTGCACTTTTTACTGGAGGTAAGGGGCGCAGGGAACATGGGTTCAGTGTTTGACAAGGAAAATTCAACCCTACTCTTTAAAAATCAGAAGTCTTGGGTTAACTAAGCCCAAAATCTATTCTTTATGTTGCAACACATAACCTTGAATGTGTCAAAGTCAATAGTACCCTTCAGTCTTTGAATTTTAATGGGGCTTATGTGCCTTTATTGGATGATAGATTATGTGCTTTGATTTTAATGTATTTTGTGCTTCAGAATTATTGGTTACACAGTGCCTCTTTCAAGTAATATACACATGCCACTCACTCACCATCTCCCTGAGGGAAAATATTGGTGGCGTAAATACATCAGTGTATCTGTATCTATCCTTATTAATGAGCCAGGCAGATGTTGGGCTCCAAGCACAGGCATAAATAGGTTGAGGAGGTAAAGCAGATTCTACAGAAACTGCATCAGTTTCCTCATGCTTGCTAACGATACCCAGCTCCACCTCACCTCTGCTTCTGCTCTCTCCCTCCACAGTTTCTAGATTGCCAGACTGATTCTTCCACCAGATCAGAAGAAATTTCTTCCAACTCAGTGTTGGGAAGGCAGAAAGCATCATCTCCCCTCTCTGTCCTAAACTCCGTTCCCTAGTCACTATCCCTCTCCTTGACAAGATGTCTGAGCCTTGTCCAGATAGCTCACAAGTGCTATTGTATCCGAATGCGGAACTGAGCTTGAGACCAGATATCTATACCATCACTAGGACTGCTTGTCCTGACCATCCTCTGCCTCTGCCCATGCCTGGGCTCAAAGTGCCTTTATTCTTTGCTCTTCCAGCACACTCCTAGCTGGCCTTTGATTTTCTACTCTCCATAAACCTGAAGCCTCTCCAGACTCTGCTTTCAAAATGAGATTCTCTCCAATCTCATATTGCAAAGCTGAGGAAAATAAAGGTACGGAAGAATCGAGATTCTGCTACCCAAACTTTTTCCTTGTCCGGGAGGAGCAATCCTTGCACTTTATTTGTCTACCTGCACTGCACTTTCTCTGTAACTGCAGCACTATATTCTGCATGAGATGAAAAACACGATGATGCTGGAGGAACTCAGCAGGCCAGGCAGCATCCGTGGAGAAAAACAGGTGGTCAACGTTTCGGGTCAGGACCCTTCTTCAGGACTGAAGATAGGAAAAGAAGAAGCCCAGTATATAGGAGGGAAAAGCAGAGCAGTGATAGGTGGATAAAAGAGGGGAGGCAGGGTGGGCACAGGATAGTGATAGGTAGATGCAGGTAAGAGATAGTGATAGGCAGGTGTGGGGGAGGAGGGGAGAGCAGATCCACCAGGGGATGGGTCAAAGGTAAGGAGAGACAGAGAGAGAGAGAGAGAAAGGGTAGAGGCTAGGAAAGGGAAGAAGCATGGTTGGGGAGTGGTTGTGGGGAAGGTGGGGGGGGGGGGGGGGGGGAGGGGTGGGGATTACCTAAAATGGGAGAATTCAATATTTCTGCTGTTAGGCTGCAAGTTTCCAAGACAGAAAATGAGGTGCTGTTCCTTCAGTTTGCAATTGGAATTCTCCTGGCAGTGGAGGAGGCCGAGCACTGACATATCAGTGATAGTGTGGGAAGGGGAGTTGAAATGACTGGCGACAGGGAGATACAGATCGCAGTTATGGATAGAGTGCAGGTGTTCACCTGAAAGGACTGTTTGGGACGCTGGATGGAGGTGATGGACATGGTGTAGGGGCAGGTGCTACACCTATGGCGGGGGCAGTGGAAAGTTTCTGGGGTGGGAGCGGGATGGGTTGGGGGGGAGGAGTGAACTAGGGAATCGCAGAGAGAGCGGTCCCTGTGAAAGGCAGAAAAGGGTGGCGAGGGACCTGAAAGGACTGTTTTGGTCCCTGGATGGAGGTGGTGCAGGGGCAGGTGTTGCACCTTTGGCGAGGGTACCTACATTCTGCATTCTGTTTTCTTTTTCTACCTCGACTTATGTATGGCATGATATGTCTGGATGGCACACAAAACAAAAGCTTTTCGCTGTTTCTCAGTATATGTGACAATAACAAACCAATTACCAATTCCAAGGAAATAAAAGGTAGAAATTTGTTCTGCTGCTACGTGAGATGCCTCCAGTAATTTCTTTAAGGATTGACCAGTCAAAATGGGCTGAGCGTGCATATTATGTGCTCTGCCCATTTACAGCTAGAAGTTGCAAAAGGTATTATAACCAGTGCAATGTCTTAGTTTACACGATGAAGTAATTTTTTGCCAGAAGCAGCTATGTGGGTTGCCCACTCATTCAGAGCCCACCTGAGATGATATGGAGTTGGGCATTGGTGAGTTGGCCGAGATGCCCCCCGCTCTCCCAGTTTCAAAGTGCAAGCCATCCGACAAGATAAAGGTGATCAGCTAGTTTTTAATTCCTTCTCCTGGAGCTCCCCTCCTCCCTCCACTGCGTAGTTTGTTTAATTAAAGCATATTCTCAATGATTAGCTTCATGTATCCAAAACCTCTTAAATTAAACATCTAACAAAGGAGGAAGCTGTGGATCAAAATGGTAAAATTGAGCTAAGTGATGGTTAGTAACTGGAATTAGTAATACAGGGGTTGGAAAGCTGTTTCACAGTAATGGCAGCCCTATACTGCATGCCTTTCTCATCTATGGGAAATTATAGTGTAAACCACTACTTACAGCACACTGAAACCTCCTGAGACTTTTGCACTATTTTGAAGTGGTAGAATATCTTATGATCATAGCTCCATGATAATCAATGGCAAGACTGAGTTTGCAGAGTTAAACCCCCTTAGACTGTTACAGAAAAGTACTGATGTGTAAATGTACAGGAATCAAAACAGCAAATCCTTTCAGAGAGCCATGATCATTTTTGGGCATCATAATGCAACTGCTGTAAAAGTTGTAAATGTTTAACTTAAAGGTAAATATGAATGTCCTATAAATTTACAATGCTGTAATGGAATAAAGGTCGGGTAGTCCTTGAACCACTATAATTTCCTCTTTGAGATGACTATTTTCTGCAGAGCTTCTCAAAATACTTCCTGAAGTCAACGACAGGCAAAGTACACTTCAAATCTAAGGCTCTCTGCAAAGCCTCAAGATACAGTGTGAAAGTTAGAGAAGTATTGTTTGTCCTTGCTGCAATATTTATTCTATATTTATACTTCTATACCACTTTGTGTTATGTGAACTGGATATTTTTGGCTAGAGGGAGTAACCAAATAGAATTCCTTAACAATTTAATAACAGTTTGATTTAATTTATTGTCAGCAGAGGTTATATGCAATTTTTATTAAAATATATAACTCAACATATTTATGAAAATAAACAATAAAGCAGGAATATAAATTAAGCAGGCTAACTGTCATTTATGTTTCACTCCTGTATTGTTTCACTTTACAGTTAATGATTTAAATTACAAAAGAAATCAACAAGGAATTCTTAATTAACCATTTTTCTGTGCTTCTCCCAATCCTCTTCTTCACTCACTATAATTGTTGGTACCATTTTTCTAGCAGATTGTGATGTGAATTCACTGCTGAAGTGTTGAAGAGCTCTCTGTGAAGATTACAATGACTAATTCTTGTAGTCAGCACTAACAATCATCAACGTCGTGAATAATTGTCCACAGGGATGTAGGGCAAATTACAACTCTTCCTTCAAACCCCCCCAGAAGAGGCATAACAGGCCAATTAGCCCCCTCCCCCACTGCACATTTGTACGAAACTGTCAGAGATTGCAGGTCAGAATTGAACACTAGCACACATCTGATTTATGGAAAGCAACAAACATAAGAAATAAGAGCAAAGGAAGGCTACGAGGTCCCTTGAGCCTCTTCTGCCATTCAGTATGATTCTGGCTTCCAGTTTTCTGCCTGTTCCCCATAATTCTTGGCTCCTTTAGAGATCAAAATCTGGGCCAAAATGTACTTGAGAACAGGAAGAGGTCAGCACTACAGATTAACAATTTACCTTCACATCCAGGCCCGCTGGGTTTGAAACTAGCCCAGACTGATGAGATATGAGTCACCTCCCTCTGATAGATGTATAAAACCCAAAAGGTAATGGCATTCCCGACCCATTCTCAGTAAACTCATGTACACTGTTGACATTTCCAGTCAGATGCTCACCTCCCTCAGAATTAACACAAAGATTGTTAATGTCTTGAAGTAGATTTTTAAAAAATCTACCAGTGGAGCAATAGAGTATGCCAAATGTGGTTTAAAAAATAATCACTTTTCAGGATCTGGACATCGCTGGTAAGGCCAGTGTTTATGCCCACCCTTTGAGAAGGTAATGGTGAGCTGCCTTCCTGAACCACTGCAGTCCTTAGGTTGAAGGCGCTCCCACACTACTATTGGGGAGAGAGAGATAAGATTTAAATCCAGCAACAATAAAAGAACGGCAATATATTTCCAAGTAAGGATGGAGCATGATATGGAGGAGGACCTGTTGGTGGCGATATTACCATACAACTGCTAAACCTTACTCTTCATGGTGACAGGTAGTGGGTTTGGGGAGGTACTGTCAGAGGAGTCTGGGTGATCAATTCCAGTGCACTTTGTAGATGGCATACAGCAGGAAATGAACACTTGGGGTGGTTGATGAGGTAGCAATGAAGAGTTGCTTTGCCCTGGATGGTATTTACCTCCTTGAGCTGCATACATCTGGTCAAATGTAGAGTATTCCATCATGCTTCTTGTTTCCAGTAGTGGGAGAGTCTAGGACCACAGGGCACAATAACAGGATGTCACTCTAGAACTGAGATGAGGATGAATTTCTTTAGCCAGAGGGTGGTGAATCTGTGGAATATGTTGCCACAGACGGCTGTGGAGGCCAAATCATTGGGTATATTTAAAGTGGAGGTTGATTGACTCTTGATTAATAAGGGTGTCAACGGTAAGGGGAAGAAGGTAGGAGAATGGGGTTGAGAGGGAAAAATAAATCAGCCATGATAGAATGGTGGAGCAGACTTGATGGGCCAAATGGCCTAACTCTGCTCTTATGGTCTTATGGACTAGTGCACTGTAAATGCTGGAAAGGCTTTGGAATGTCTGGAAGTGTGTCACTAGTGGTGGGACACCCTGCTTCTGACTTACTCATGTAATCACAGTATTGATGCAGCTGGTCGAGTTGAGTTTCTAGTCAACAGTAATCCCCAGTGGTTGTTGGTGATTAACTCAACAATGGTAACGCCATAGAACGTAAACAGGAGGTGGTTAGACTCTCTCTTGTTGGAGGTGGTCATTGCCCAACAGTTTTATGGCATGAATATTGCCTTCCATACCTCACTATTGCCCATCCTCCCTGAATCCATCCTGTTGAGCCCTCTACAAATTTTGTACACTTCAATGACGCCACCTCATATTTTTCTAAACTCTAGAAAGTAGAGGCCTGGTCTACTCAACCTCTGCTCATTTGACAGTTCCACCATCTCTGAAACCAGTCTCATGAATTTTTGCTGCACTTCCTCTACAGCAAGTATATCGTTTTCTCGGTAAGGATACCAGAATTGTACACGGTATCCAGTTGTGACCTCACCAACACCCTATTCTTACTCTTGTACTCAAATCCTCCAGCAATAAAGAGAAAATGGATTGCTCCAGCGAAGATCAAGTTCCTTTTAATGTTAAAGCGTGCCGCATTCTTGTGGTTAATGACTACCTCAGTAGTCCAAGTGTCTTTAAGGGGCAGGATAATTTTGAGATGTTCCACTGGGAGATTGCAGCATACACTGCTCATGCCTCATGCACTGCGGTTTCTGTGCTTATACAGTCATATGTATAGCGTACCTGGAACCAAATTCAGGGTGTGCTCTACTCTGTGTTTGATAAAATTCCACCTTGTAGTAAATAAAAGCATCAAGTGGCATAGAAGAATTTGCTTAAGAACATGAACTAACAAGTTTGTTTCATTTCCTACTTCTTTCCTCTCCACAGTCTCGCATGGGGATCCTTTACCTGTTGCATGGCAGCTTCTGTCACCACACTGAACTCCTACACCAAAACTGTCATAGAGTTTAGGCACAAGCGCAAACTCTATGAGCAAAGCCTTAGAGAAGAGCAGATGTTCATCGATCGTGAGGCCATCAACTATTTCCGAGAAAGATCACTTCAGTCAATCTCTAGCTCAGTCGAAGTCTTTGCAGACCCTGTCACAAATACAAATAAATCACTGATGCCAGAGACATCGATGGACTTGAGTGAAATCCCAGAGGTACTGGGAGAGGACCAGTGTTAAACTCCATCTGATGCTGTGGCCTGGGAGACAATATGTTCACTGTAAACTCCCATGTGTAGACCATATAAGCATTAAGATTAGACTGCACTATCCCTTTTGTCAGTGTACATCAGCCGTATTGATGTGTAAAATGATTTGATGAATGGGAAATAATAAAACAATACATTGATGTATAGAATGCTTACAATAAGATTTTTATATTTTTAATAAGGCTATGGAATATATTATTCTAATGTGACATTATTTATTTTCAACCAAATATATCAATATATGTTCCAAACCATAATCATATGCATTTAACACACATCGTTCTTATCTATCCTCAATAAACATCCAATATTCTTTATTCCTTTAGTTCACTTGATGCCTAAATTCTTAAGTACATTCTTGAGATTGATTTAAATTTAATCTTCATTATAATTGGAGGTGCTAATGCATGATCAAGGTATATTTCTTTGCCTACGCTTTAATTCCAGTTGCTCGATCAGTTCTTACATATCAGTGTCAAATTGATAAATGATATACTTCTGCCACTCCTCTGTACAGTTCCCTTAGAAAGTAACAGTTATCAAACCCTTGGAGAGAAAAACCCTGAGAGGAACAACTGTCCGCAATCATGGAGGAAGGAGCCGCTGCTGACCCATGTATCACCCTCCCCATATTTCATAACATTTACCGCTGCACTTTCTTTTAAGTCAAGGAAGGGGGATTTGGTGAGGAGAGGTGAAATTAAACTTGGTTATTGTTACAAAATAAGTGACAGTGAATTGGCCACTGAGTTCATTTTACATCCAACTCATTTCACACTGCACCTGCTTTATACTTGATTCATTTTACATCACAGCCAGTTTTACATCCAGCCTGCTTAACCCTCTCCCCATTTTATACCTGGCCCATTTAACACATGCCCCATTTTATAACACCCAGCCAATTTTGCACCTGGTCCATCCTGCACTGACCTTATTTTATACAACAGCCCAATTTGCACCCTCTCTATTTTACACCAGGCCCATTTCACACATAGTCCATATTACACCTGTCTGATTATACACCATTCCCATTTTAAACTGATCTATTTTATACATGCTGTTTTACCCTCACCTTATTTTTACACCTAGTCCATTTTAGAACATAGAAAACCTACAGCACAGTACAGGCCCTTCAGCCCACAAAGTTGTGCTGAACATGTCCCTACCTTGGAAATTACTAGGCTTACCCATAGCCCTCTATTTTTCTAAGCTCCATGTGCCTATCCAAAAGTCTCTTAAAAGACCCTATCGCATCCGTCTCCACCACCATTGCCTGCAGTCCATTCTATGCACTCACCACTCTCTGAGTAAAAAACTTACCTCTGACATCTCCTCTGTACCTACTCCTCAGCACCTTAAACCTGTGTCCTCTTGTGGCAACTATTTCAGCCCTGGGAAAAAGCCTCTGATGATCCACATGATCAATGCCTCTCATCATCTTATACACGTCTATCAGGTCCCCCCTCATCCTCCGTCGCTCCAAGGATAAAAGGCCGAGTTCACTCAATCTGTTTTCATAAGGCATGCTCCCCAATCCAGGCAACATCCTTGTAAATCTCCTCTGCACATCCTTCCTGTAGCGAAGTAACCAGAACTGAGCACAGTACTCCAAGTGGGGTCTGACCAGGGTCCTATATGGCTGCAACATTACCTCTCAGCTCCTAAATTCAATTCCCCGATTGATGAAGGACAATACACCATATGTCTTCTTAACCACAGAGTCAACCTGTGCAGCGGCTTTGAGCGTCCTATGGACTCAGACCCCAAGATTCCTCTGATCCTCCACACTGCCAAGAGTCTTACCATTAATACTATACTCTGCCATGATATTTGACCTACCAAAATGAACCACTTCACACTTATCTGGGTTGAACTGTATCTGCCACTTCTCAGCCCAACTCTGCATCCTATCTATGTACCGCTGTAACCTCTGACAGCCCTCCACTCTATCCACAACACCTCCAACCTTTGTGTCATCAGCAAACTTACTAACCCATCCCTCCACTTCCTCATCCAGGTCATTTATAAAAATCACGAAGAGTAAGGGTCCCAGAATAGATCCCTGAGGCACACCACTGGTCACCGACCTCCATGCAAACTATGACCCATCAACAACCACTCTTTGCCTTCTGTGGGCAAGCCAGTTCTGGATCCACAAAGCAATGTCCCCTTGGATCCCATGTTTCCTTACTTTCTCAATAAGCCTTGCATGGGGTACCTTATCAAGTGCCTCGCTGAAATACATATATGCTACATCTACTGCTCTCCCTTCATCAATGTGTTTAGTCACATCCTCAAAAAATTCAATCAGGCTCATAAGGCAGGACCTGCCCTTGACAAAGCCATGCTGACTACTCCTAATCATATGAACCAAATGTTCATAAATCCTGCCTCTCAAGATCTTCTCCATCAGCTTACCAAACACTGAAGTAAGACTCACTGGTCTATAATTTCCTGGGCTATCTCTACTCCCTTTCTTGAATAAAGGAACAACATCCGCAACCCTTCAATCCACCAGAACCTCTCCCGTCCCCATTGATGATGGAAAGATCATCTCCAGAGGCTCAGCAATCTCCTCCCTCGCCTCCCACAGTAGCCTAGGATACATCTCATCCAGTCCCGGCGACTTATCCAACTTGATGCTTTCCAAAAGCTCCAGCACATCCTCTTTCTTAATATCTACATGCTCAAGCTTTTCAGTCTGCTGCAAGTCCCATTCCATCTTACATGTGCCCCATTTTATAACATTGGCCCAGTTTACACCTGGTTACATTGTTTTACATTGCCTCATTTTACACCAGACTTGCTTTACAGATCCCAACCCATTTTGCAACCAATTCATTTTACACCCGGCCTACTTCATGCCCAGTCCATATAAACCATCTTTTTCCGAAAGTTAGTACATTAACACCCAAGTTTGCTTTTGTGTGTGGAAATGTTAAGGAATGAATTTGGTCAGTGTTGATCCAGAGCAAGATTGCCACTAATGCACTGAATGTAGGTATCCTTAACTCTAAGTATTTCAGTCAGAAAAGTCACGTAAATATCTGGCACTGTTTAAGAAGTTGCATCATTGTAAAATGCCCTTGACTGTGATACTGGAACTGGGATTCCATTATTAAAGTAGTCTAAGAGACATGATCTAAAAAGGTTTTATACAAAATCTGAGCTATAAAATGCTTATTTCCTGATATCCTGATGAACATAAAAATTACAAATAAAATTATCATGTTAAATATATTTATGAGGCTTCATGATGAAGCCTTAGCTCCCGTACACAGAGGGAAGAATGCATAGATCATTTGATTTGTTTTGTTTAGCATCTTCATAATATGACCAAATATCAGAATCTTATGGCATGGGTAGGGCCACTTGTCTCACTGTACCTGGGTTCGCTCCATGAAAGAGCTAACAAATTAGTCCCATTGCACTGATTTTCCCTTACAGCCTTGCAAACTATTTCACAAAATTGTTACAGCACAGAAGAAAGCCAGTTGGTCCGAGAGCACATCAACTTGTGTAAGAGGAATCCAGCTAGTCCCATTTCCACATCCCTCCCTCCAAAGCCCTGCAAATCTGCATCAAATGTTTATTCACTTTCCTTTTGAAAGTACCTGTTGAATCTGCTTCCATCACACTTTGAGAAGAAGCTCTCCATACTCGCCACATGAAAAATATACTCTTCCGTTACAAATCTCTGCCTCTGGTTACTGCTTCTCCTGCCTGAGGAAGCAGTTTCCCATTGCATGTTCGATCAAAGCCTTCAGTGTTTTGAACACTTCTATTAAATCTCCTCATAACCTCTGTTCCAAAGAGAACAATTTCTCCAAGCAACTGCAGTCCATCATCCTTCCTGCAATTCCAGTAAATCTACTCCGCATCCTTTCTATGGCATTGAGGTAATTTCTTCAGTGTGATGTACCAAAATGGATGAAATAATCAAACTGAATCCTAATCCAGGATTTAAAAGGGCTTACAATAACTCCCATTCTATCAAACACTGCTTGCCAAAGACACCACATGCCTTTTTTTCAAACAGCTCTTTAAATTGTCCTGACACCTTCAAAGATCTACACATGTGTGGAGAACCCAGCTTACTCTGCTCTCATGCTACCTATAATTATTTCAGTCTTTGGTTCTTATTTAATATAATTTCATGTGCCTCAGAATTAAGTTCCATTGGTCGTGAATCTGTCAATTTCACCAGTTTGTGAACTGTCCTGAAGTCAGTGTCCCCTCGCCAAACAGACCTTGTGACATCCTGAGACTTTGATGTAATGTCCTGCAAACTCATGTCCAGGTCATTAATGCATATCAAAAAGAGCCATGGTGCTAATATCAACCCCATAGAAACTGCTGCAAACTTTTCCTTAGTCTGAGGAGCAGCTTTTTACTGCTACTCTATTTCCATCTCTCACACTCATCCTGCAATGATCACTTTAACTCCATGGTAATCAAATTTTGCGAATAAGTCTGTTATGTGGCACTGCATCAAACAGCTTCTACAAGTTAATGTGTGCATGACTTTCTGCTCTTCGTTAAAAACATGCAAATGATTGGTCAGTCATCTTGACAAATCTGTTGGTCTTAAATTCCCGTGAGGGACAAATAATCTTACATAATTAACTTTGATTTTAGGTTTGTAATGTGCTAGGAGATTTGGTGGTGGATGGGGGAGTAGGGTTTTATTGGCATTTTAATTCATTATTATGATATTTCTGGATTCAGCTGCAGTAGGTTTAATGTGGGCCCTTATTGTGCAAACTCAGTGCCAGCATTTAAAGGGAAAGTCCAAGAATGCAAGTTGAATGAGTTTGTTGTCAAAAATAGCTGGGAAGTGATTACAGGAGAAAGAGTGGGATGTATGATTGGGAAGATCTGGAGTATGACCATAAAGTATCAGCGATTGGTGCAGTGGAAGACAGAGAGCCAGAAATGGTTGGCCTGGTCAGAAATGATGGGTGAGCAGAACTCACTGCAAGATGGGATGTGAGATTTAAGTATGAGTAGAGTTTAAATGCTTGAAATGGCTTGGCAATTAGTTAATACTATATATGACAGTTGCGGAGTGAGAGATGATGATGAAGTTGACTTTAAAGCAGATAGTATTGTGGAGACTGCCTTAGTAACAGCAGAAGTGTGAGGTTTGATGCCCAGCTACAGGTAAAATAGCACACTTGCCCACTGTCCAACCTGAGTAGTCAGACTAGGGATGGGGAAGGAACAGAGGGCAAGAGCACAGAGGTTTAATGGGAATCAAATATAACAGCTTTGATTTCAATTCACCCATAACTTAAAGCTAACAACTTTTGGTAGCAATATGTGTAATATTGACAAAGCTGCCATGGAGCACTTGTTAATCATTGTCCACATAGACAGTGGCAGAGTAGTAAACTAGTGTGTTACTAAAGCTTCTGGGAGCTTCTTCCTGTAAAACTGTCAATTCAAATAGATTTCAAAATTATGAAGAATGCCTGAGAGAATTCTGGATCTGATTTTTAATCGCTGTAAGATAAGGCAGCTTGCCAAAATGAGTGGCAGTCTGTCCCCTGATGGAATAGCTAACACAGATAAAGCCTGTCATCTGCAAACTTGTTAAACATCGTATATAGACACCAGTCAGGCAAATCCCTTTGAATCATCAAATCATAGAATTTATGGCACAGAAGGAGGCTGATCAGCACCAGATGAAGGAGACCTAATCCCTGCTTCCAGCTCTTCGTCCATAGCCTTCTAGTTTACAGCACTTCAAATGCAGATCCAAGCACTTTTGATGCAAAATACTTTCTTTACTGGTGTCAGAACTGTATGGAAGGAAGAATCACAATTGCCTGAACGTGAAGGATTTACAGGACATTGCAACAAAATTTCAGTGCACATTTTGTGGGTAATCTTGGCTGGAAAATCTGGCTACAAACTTTGGCTCCCTAGCGTGGGTTACTTGGGGCGGTCTGAGTGGTAGATAGTATGACACATATTTGTGGCATGAGTCACATCAGTCATCACTTTAATGAGGGTGTGGGTAGTCACGTAAATACATGTCAGAAGTGTGCATTGTAGGCTGAGTGGGCACAATCTTCAAGCAAGACTGTGCTGCCATATTGGAGCTCAAAGCACGAAATAATGGTCTTGCATAAGAACATAGAGAACAGATGCATTCAGTCACCCAGGCCTGCTCCACTACTCAATGTGGCCAAGGCTGACCTTTGACCTCAGTACCACTTTCCAACTCTTGCTCCATATCTTATCTTGAAGTCCATTGAATTCTCTCTTTAACATAGCCAGTGACTGATCCTCCCTAGGTAGGGAATTCTGAAGATTCACGCCATCCTGGATGAAGAAATCTCTGGTAATCTCTGTACTGAATGGCCAACCCTTTTTAAGGACTGTGTCAACTCTGCACCTACCTTGCCAAGCCCCAGAAAAACTTTTGTACCTTTCATTAAGATCACCACTTATTTGTCTAAACTCAAGACGACATGGGCCTCCAGCATGTTTCTCTCCTCATCTACCCAACTGACCATTGCAGGAACCAATCTGGTCAGCATCCTCAATTGCATGTGAGTTCAAAGTTGTCGGCAGGTGAAACAGATTTCGCTCTCCCAATATCCATCTGCAGCCCAGTGATTCACAATGCATTATACAGGCTAATGCTTGGTGTCCTGGCACCTGTCATGATGCAGTGGCAGTCCACTGTGTCATTGGGATTTGAGGCATCCACCAACAATTGGCCACTCTTACCCCTTAAAGTGGACATCACACCCTCCTCTGGACATCCATGCAACAGCAAAAAAACAACAAAGCACTGCAAAAGAATGAAGTCTTGTTATATTGTGTACAAAACCTATCAACCATGTGCTTTCTATTCCTTGCTGGCTTTGATGTTCTACCCAAGTGGCTACAACATGGCTGGTGGAGGATGCTGACCTTTACTGGGGGAGACTGACCATGCCATACAGTCATAGAGAGATACAATAGGGAAACAGGCCCTTCTGCCTACTAGGTTCATGCCGACCACCAACCACCCATTTACACTAATCCTACATTAATTCCATTTATTATTCTTCCCACATTCTCATCAACTCACTACAGACTCTACCAGTCATTTACACACCAGGGGTAATTTAAAGCAAGATACAGTGGCCAATTAACCTAACGACCTGCACATCTTTGGGAGGAAACTGGAGGAAACTCACATGGTCACAGGGAGAATGTGCAAACTCCACGCAGGAAGCACCCGAGGTCAGGGTTGAAACTGGCTCTGTGAGGCAATGACTCTGCTATCTGCACCACTGCGCTACTTGTGTCTTTGGAAGATGACCTCAGACAACTGAGGGCCTCAAAGTGCACCCTCTCGGAATGGGGAGTGCCAGCCTGGCTGCCTACCTCTGACTGACATTGGTGGGGGAGCAACCACCAAATCTGTCATTCAAGAGAAGTCAACAGATCTATGCACCACAGGGTCCCCCCAGACTCACGCCTCAGCAATCTGAATTATCTGTTGGAGTGGAGTGACATCTTGCAAAGCTCCTTTAAACACTGGTACCCAGATCCATGATGGGACCAGCCTGAGCTTCCCTGGCAGTGCTAGAGCATCTAGTGGCTGCTGCATTGATTTTTCTTTAATGGTGGAGGTTTGTAACAGAGAGAAAACAACTTCTGTTTGAAGTAAAATGAAGAATAAGCATAGCGTTCTTCACACACACACACACACACACACACACGCACACATGCACGCGCGCATGCACACACACACAGAGCACGCACGCACACACACATGCACACACGCACACGCGCACGCGCACACACACACGCACGCGCACGCGCACACACACACGCACGCGCGCACACACACACACACACACACACACAGTGCACGCAGTCACAGAGAGAATGTGCAAACTCCACACAGACGGCACCCAAGGTCAGGACTGAACCTGGGTCTCTGGAGCTGTGAGGCAGCAGCTCTACTAGTTGCGCCACTGAGCGCTCCTGTGCCCCTGTTTCATGATATGCAGATCAGACCCCTGCCCATCCACCAACTTCTGAGTAACATCAATACCGAGAACAATAGAGATGAGCGTGAAATCAGTGTCATTACCTTTATCATCCTGGTCTTCTTATCCCTCCTCCGTTGCCTCAGTTCAAATTACATAAAATACAAAGTGACCAGTGTTAGTTTAGGAGAAGGAGATGAGAGGATAAAAAGGAGGTTTCTGCTCACACTGTCTGCAGCTGGTCTCTCAGAAGAGGATGTGAGATGAAGGGAATGTGGGAAGGAGGATTAGTATGAATATTCCATTGTATTCTGTGGATGTAGTAGCCCTCACTGCTGTAAGCTGACTTTACACAGGGCAGGCTAATAATGATGTCAAGCCTCCTACTGTAAGCAGCCAATGTGGAGAATGGACAGTTATGGCTGCTTGCGGGCACCATAATAATCAATGGGCAGCTCAAAGTTGGCATGTTGCCTGCAGTATAATGAGTGGGCACATTAGAACCCTTCCATCTATTTTTAGGGGCCATCCTATTTAATCTGCCTGACTTCAACTCCTGAGACCTCTGAGACTTCAATCTAAATGGCAACATACTGAAAACACTCCAGAAGATTGAGTGGCTGCTGTTATTGGAACATCAGTTATCATGCTATATCTTAGAAGTAGATCTTTACATGGGGCCTTCAGGCTTCCTACACTACATTTTAAATGGTCACATTACTCTTAAAAGCCATGATAAAATGATCTGCCACAAATAACCTGACCTATTCTTGTTTCTGAATGAAAATTTGGTAGGTAAAATGGGTCCCTACCGAAGACAAAGGGCAGATATGAACTGGAGCAGCACTCGATGGGAGGTTCGTTCCAGCCTCTGGCACTAAATGTGCTATAAAGTGGCAGTAACGTTGTGTAGAGTCATCAAATCATACAGCATGGAAACATGTCCAATCGAGTTCATGCCGACCATTAACTATTCATTTATACCAATTCTACATTAATCTTGTTTTATTCTCCCCACATTTCCATCATCTTCCCTCAGATTCAACTGCCCATCTACAATAAGGGCAATTCAGAGTGGCCAGTTATCCTACCAACCAATATGTGTTGGGATTGGAAGGAAACAGAAATGGTCACAGGCAGAATATGTAAACTCTGCCTTTGAGATTCAGTTCCATTGATTTCAAGTTCTTGCTTGAAAATGAACCATCTTACATAAAGGAGAACCGTGGGAACATGAGAAGGTGGTGGCAGAAGTCTCTTCTGGATTCAGGAATACTGCTATCCCGGTCCAGTGTGCTGTCTCACTGCTCACTCCCTCTTTTGTAGATATACAGTACATGCAGTCATACACATGGTGGCACTGTGATGCAGACCAGTTCAATACCGATCTTGGGTGCCGCCTGTGTCGAATTTGCACATTTCCCCCCATGACCACATGGGTTTCCTCTGGGTGCTCTTGTTTTCTACCGAGTCCCAAAAATGCATGAGTTGGTGGGTTAATTGGCAACTGCCCCTGGTGTGTAGATGAGTGGAAAAATCTGGCAGGGGACGAATGCAATTGATGGCAAGATGGGGAGAATAAAATGGGTTAGGGCAGGATTAATGTAAAAATGGGTGGTTGATGGTTGGCATGGACTCATAAGCCAAAGGGCCTATTTCTATGTTGTATCCTTCAATGACGTATTGACTTATGACAAATTGGGTGTGCTCCTCCAAGTGCTGTTTGGTGGCAACACTGCGAATCTATCCTACCTTTTTTATCCAAGTATAATTAGAAGAGCCATCTGCTGGGAGCTACCCCAGTACCCCAACACTTTTCACAACCAATCTGCACCCTTATCATCATTGGCTTAAAATAGGGTGAACTAGTATGTCATACTAAAGTTTAAGAAAGTACAAAACAGTCCATTAAAATAGACTTTAAAGTCATGTAGTATGCCCGAGAGGATTACTGCTCAGATTTTTAGTGGCACTGAAGTAAACAATCAGCTCTGATCTTCTGCTCTGGTCGAGAAGGAAAGCGGAGCCAGATAGCTTACTCCTGCGTCTATTACTGATGTTCTCATGTGAGCGGTTTTTAAGGCCTTGAGAGGGTGGCACCTGGTGAGTCGCAGAATGGAGCTGAACATGAAAAGTGAAGGCAGCAGGAGAAGAGCCAGGATCCTCATTCCCGGCAATCACAGAGTTTTATTGATGGACAGCAAAGGTATGCATGAGTATTGGATTAAAAGAGTCTATGGTGTTAAGATATTCATAGAAAAATTAGCCTAATGGAGAAATATTTCACCAGAAACAAAGAAAGTAGCTTACAAAGAAAGAGGGGAGGTGATATCTGTCATCCAAAGAAAAAAAAGCAGAAAAGAGGATTGTGGATAGATTTGGTTGTGCTATTTTCAGGAAATTCAGGGATCAAGTGAGGCCTGCATTGGTCCCCTGGGTGTTGAGAGTGGAGGCACAAAATACAGTGGAGATAGTATCAAGGATCATTTATAGCTGTTTCTGTTAATGAAGAGAATAGCAAGATCATGCTGAGTTGCCAGTTGTATCAGTGAGTGGTGCCAGGAATATTGAATCTATTATACAATCAACTGGAGAGAATACTGGCCATTGGAGAAGTTGGTTGGGAGAGGGGAGCAAGGGAGAAGGACATTTTTTAAACCACTTGCTTCTTGCAAAGCAGCAGAGATTGTGGAATGTCAGTGGAGGGAGGCAGTGTGATATAATGCAGCTATGAGTTTCCTGTCACTCTCAGCAGCTTTCACACTTTCACTCATTAAGATACCAGGGAGTGGCCAATAAGTTAAATTAACTGAAAAAGTACTGATTCAAACAAAAGAACTTACAGAGAATCAAGAGGGCAATTCTATTGTGTGCTTACTCTCACAGAGGCAGGCAAGTTCAACATGTCACCTTCAATCTTGGCATTGCCATTGGCCATAGACTCTGTTACAACCACTACAATAAAAGCCAACACTCCCTCCTCCAGACCACTGAGCCAGTGGATGATGTCAGTCTGGTGATGATGGCCTTGATTTTGTGTGACCATCTGTAAGAGAGAAGTAAACTTGTTAATGAATGTGTGT
Organism: Pristis pectinata; assembly: GCF_009764475.1. Classification (NCBI taxonomy): domain Eukaryota; kingdom Metazoa; phylum Chordata; class Chondrichthyes; order Rhinopristiformes; family Pristidae; genus Pristis; species Pristis pectinata. The sequence continues at coordinate 34,070,053 of NC_067412.1, read as the reverse complement.
GTGTGTGTGTGTGTGTGTGTGTGTGTGTGTGTGTGTGTGTGTGTGTGTGTGTGTGTGTGTGTGTGTGTGTGTGTGTGTGTGTATACTATGTCCATGGAGCAGAACCTAGTCTCCAATTATCTTGGACCTCCTTGTCAATGGTTCTCCATCTGTCCAGCCCCTGTGGTAATTGATGTTCAACAATCACTCCACACTAAAGGAATTCACGCAACGGTGTCTTCAAATCCTCAAAATACCGGAAGCAAGGCCTGAGGGACTGCATTGGAAGAAGGGGTGTTTAAATAATGTCCCTGCCATTATTTAATGTCCCAGTTGGTAGTGTATGTGCGTGTGTGAGTTGTGTATAATCAGCAGATGTGAGGGCAGGACTGGCAGTAAATTGGAGAATATGTGGTAGGGCTTTTGAATGCTCTGTAGGTGATTGATAATGATCACATATAGATGAGAGGTGGGGTGTACTGAGCAGAGAAATGTGTGAATGTGGGGCTGCAGTTGTCGGGAGATGGGATCCAATCATGTGTTAACAGGCTCTAAGCACATAGGAGGCTAGTAAACATTTTCTGAATGAATGCAGTTCTTTGCTGCCCTGTTCCTGGTGATCCCCTCCTTTGCCACGTCCTCCTTCCTGCTGTTTTGTAACTGATTTAGAGCCTTTCCTCTGCTCCTAGGCATAGAGAATATCTCCAAAGCATCAATCAAGACCTCTAGACTGTGGCCTGAAATTTGGAGTGTCACAGCTTGCATTCAGCTTCCCCCAGCCGTGTAATAATAAGCAGCACGGTTACAGGCAGTGAGCACCTCACCTTCAACAGACACAGCCAAGAATCCTTTCAGCGTCAGTTGGCAGCTGCTGAGGTCTTTTGAAACCACAGTGAGGTGTTCACCAGAGTGATCAATGTGCATTGAACTTTATAATGTTAATGAGAAGTGTGTAGGAATTTTTGATAGAATATCTGACACAGGGGAGTGATCAGTGGGAAGGGTGCTGGCAATCAGAACAGTAATACTAGAGAAACAAAGGACTGCAGATGCTGGAATATCTAGATTAAAAACACGATGATGCTGGAGGAACTCAGCAGGCCAAGCAGCGTCTGTGGAGAAAAGCAGGCGGTCAACGTTTTGGGTCTGGACCCTTCTTCAGGACTGAAGATAGGAAAAGGGGAAGCCCAATATATAGGAGGAAAAGCAATGGTGATATCCAGGGGTGGAACCAGTGATAGTTGGTGTAAGTGTTGGTGATTGGTATTGGTTTATTATTGTCACTTGTACCAAGGTACAGTGAAAAACTTGTCTTGCATACCTATCGTACAGGTCAATTCATTACATAGTGTAGTTACATTGAGTTAGTACAGAGTGCGTCGAGGTAGTACAGGTAAGAACAATAGCAGTACAGAGTAAAGTGTCACAGCTACAGAGGAAGTGAAGTGCAGGTAGACAATAAGGTGCAAGGTCACAACAAGGTAGATTGTGAGGTCAGAGTCCATCTCATTGTATAAGGGAACCGTTCAATAGTCTTGTCAAGTGGGATAGAAGCTATGCATGGATGGAAGTTAGGGGGGAATTGGATGGTTGGGCAATCAGGCAGACTGCGTGATCAGGGAGGGTTGGAGGCCATCAGGGAGAGTGGAGATGATGGGATGAGAGGTGGTGATGGGGGAGGAATCAGGGGGGTTGGGGAGAGGGCTGGTTTTTGGGGAGGGTCCTTGGGGTACAGGATGGTGGTCAGGGAGGGTTTAGCTGTAATTGGAAAGGGTGGTCATGATTGGGGAGGGTTTGTGGGTGATTGGGGTGAGGGATGGTGATCAAGGAGGATTTAATGAGGATTTATGGTGATGGGGGAGTATTTGGGTTAATTAGGGAGAAGGAGGCAATCATGAATGATTTGGGAGTAATTGGAGAGAGTTTGGGTGTTAGGGGAGAGGGGTTGATCAGAGTGGGTTTTTAGCGAAGGGTAGTGATTGGGAAAGGCTTGAGATTGATTGGAGTGGGGGTGACAATTGGGGGTTCGGTGGTGCCGAGGGACCAGCGATGATCCAGAGAGTGGTGGAAATTGTGAATGGATGGAGTGGAAATGATCAGTGAAGGGGAAACTGTGGAGAGATTCTGCAGCTCACAAGAACAAAAGAAGTAGAAGCAGGAAGAAGCCATTCAGCACCCCTGCCTGCTGTGCCATTGAATAACGTCATGGCTGATGTTCCATCTTAGTCCCATTTTCCTTGATTCAACCCGTATCCCTTAAGACCTTAAACTCCATTGATCTCTGCCTGGAATATACTTCGTGTCCTGATCCTCCATAGCCCTCTCCACAGCTCCAAAGATCCGCCACCTTCTAGATGAAGACATTTATTCTCAACCGTGTCCTGAATGTCTGATACCTTGTAAGATGGTTCTAGGTACCCCAGCTCGGGTAAATATCATCTCTGCATCTACCCTGCCCTCGAAAGCATCTGAAATAAAAACAGAAAGTTCTGGAAACACTCAGCAAGCCAGATAGCATTAGTGGAAAGAGAATTGGTTAATGTCTCAATTCCAGGATCCTTCCTCAGAATTGGGAAAGAGAGAAGACAAAGTTTCAGGTAGCAGAGAAGGTAGAGGAGAGATGTGTGGAACAAAGGGAATATCTCTGTAGGGTGAGACCTAATGTAGATGAGATGAGATCTGAGATGAGATATCTTTATTAGTCATATGTACATCGAAACACACAGTGAAATGCATCTTTTGCGTAGAGCGTTCTGGGGGCAGCCCGCAGGTGTCGCCACGCTTTTGACGCCAACATAGCATGATCACAACTTCCTAACCCGTACGTCTTTGGAATGTGGGAGGAAAACCATGCAGACACGGGGAAAACGACATTAAGCCTCTTTGTCAGTGTAAGGTGCTGCTAATGGTTAGGTTGTGGGACACACCCAGCAGGCTAGACTACAGAAAAATAGGAAAAACTGAGCTAAGATGATGATAGGCAAAAGTAGCCAGTTCTGAGACAGACAGAAAGAGTGAGTTACCTTATGTTGGAGAACTCAGTATTGCATTGAGAAGGCTGCAACTTGCCCTGAAGGAAGATGAGGTGTTGTTCCTCAAGTTTGTGTTGGACTTTGCTGTAACAATGCAGGAAGCCACAAACAGAGAGGTCAGAGAGGGAGTGGGATGGGAATTAAAGTGGCAGGCAACCAGAAGCTCAGGGTCACTCTTGCAGTCTGAACACCAATCTGCATTTGGTTACGGCAATGGAGAGGAGGTCTTATTGTGAACACCGAATGCAGTACCCTGGATTAGAAGAAGTTCAAGTGAATCACTGCTATATCTGGAAAGGCCATTGAAGAATTCTGTACATTTCAATGAGATCACCTCCTATTCTTCTAAACTCCGGAGATACAGGCACCTCCTGCCCCAAATGTGAAAGAGTCTGCAGGTTCCACATTGACCTCATCAGCCACCTCAGAAGCTATGGAACTGATGTGGGAGCAAGTCACCCTCGATTCTGCGGCATTGCCTAAGAAGAAGCAGAAACAAGGCCTGGATAACCTCCAAGTTTTGACAGATAACCAGCAGGAAACAATTGTAACAGCTGCCAGGAACTGATCGTTTCCAACAAATGAGAGTTTAATCAATTCTGCTTGATACTCATTTCTATCACCGATATCAAATCCTGCATTGTCAACATCCTAAGAGCTGAAACTCACCAAGATCAACCACAATAAGGCCATTACTACTAAAGAAGTCTAAAGGCTCCACCCACATAAAGGTGCAAGACAGGAATGTGATGAACACTCACAATTCATCCAGATCAATGCACTTGCTGTAAAACTCGAGAAGCCCAACAATACTGGAGAAAGAAATCAGCTTAATCAGCAAGCCAGTGACGAACATAAGCATTGGCACAACATGACCATACTGTGGAGCATCTAAAGGATAAACTTCTGTAACTCATCTAAGTTTCTGCAACAGCACCCCCACCTCCCTCATTACAAAACCATAATCTCCACTGCTTTGAAGGGCAGCAAGTACACGGGGACACCACTGTCTCTAAGATTCCCTCCGGGTTCCATGCCATTCTGACTAAAGCGTATATTACATTCCACTATCATTGCTAAGTCAAAGGCCTGGAACCCCCTTCCTAACATGACAGAGTGACATTCACTACACAGTCACCAAGAAGATGGTACATCAGCACTTTCTCAAAGGCAGCTAAGGATGGGCAATAGTTGCTGGCTTTTGCTAGCAACATCCATATTCTGAGCATGAATTAAATAAAGCTTTATGGCATTCAAAAACTAAAGATAGATCAGCAGAATTTCTAAATGAAATGAAGTTTGTACAATTAAATCACTCCAGTTTTCCTGATTAGGAAGATAAATCTTAACTTTAATAGCCTTTATAGGGTGGGTGAATAAATTGTACCAAAACGCATTAACCAAACAATTTGACAGATTTTCAGTTTGTTATGTTGATTTGTTAAAGGAACTCCAGTTTTCAATACTGCTTTGCCTTGAAGAATATATTGGGGATGTCTTAATGAAAAGTTGCTGGGAAGTTATGATCATCTCATTCCTGGGAAATCAGGAAAAGGTAATGCGACTGTAAAATATTACATTTCTAGAAGATGTCAAGGTAAGCAATGCTAAACAAAAAAAAGTATGAAAAAAAATCAATGTGTTTTCAATTTCTTTTTCGATGCTGCAGTACAATATCAGAAATTGGAACACTGTTCAATAAACTTGAAAAATAGAATGCATTTTTCTTGTGACAGTGTTAAACATAAAAAATAGTTTTAGTAGTACTTAGCTTGTTGCACCTAAATTTAAATCTCTGACAATGGATACGCAGCAAAATTGAAAGTGTCAGTGTGATTCATGCAGCTTTTAGGGTTGTGCAATGATTTTTTTGTATGTATTTGTTTTTTTTCTTTATAAAAGTTGGAGATATACTTTCTCAATTATGGAAAATGCACTGGGTTTCAGTAGCTCTGGGGGAAACCTTGAAGTAAGCTAGAAAACCCACAGATGCATTGTAATGTGCTATTAACCTGTGACACTTTGATCCTGTTCAAGTGCCTCATTAAATTTCTGCTCTGATTTCATTATCAGTGTTGTAGAGTCTGGTCAGCATGACCACAAATTAGTGTTTATTTTCCTACTTTGTGAGTGGTTGCATTAGTTCAAGCCAGCTGGAACTGACTGAAGCCATGAATGCATTTCTTAAATGGGTAAGTGTTTCTTGCCTTCAAGCACTGCTTGGTAAGTGGCTGCCTTGCATTTTGTAGATAATACAAACCTCAACCTCAATGTGCTGGTAATGGATGCAGAAAAGGTTTATGGTTGTTAATATGAATATGATTTTTTTGAGTGATGTTGGTGCTGCATTCAGCTAGGAAAGAGGTGGATACACCCTCACATTCCCAATGAGTATTAACAATATTCATTGGGAATGTGAGGCAGGCACGGTAGTGTAGTGGTTACCGTAACGCTTTTTGGCACCAGCGACGCAGATTCAATTCCGGCCACTGTCTGTAAGGAGTTTTTACGTTCTCCCCGTGTCTGCATGGGGTTTCCTCCGGGTGCTCCAGTTTCCTCCCACATTCCAAAGACGTACAGGTTAGGAAGTTGTGGGCATGCTAGTTTGGCGCTGGAAGCGTGGTGACACTTGCGGGCTGCCCCCAGAACACTCTACGCAAAAGATTCATTTCATTGTGTGTTTTGATGTACATATGACTAATAAGGATATCTTATCTCATCTTACCTTATCTTAAACGGTGGGAAGCCTTGGGTGTGGAACAGCCAGCCATTAACGTGGTCTTGAAGGCACAATGATCATGAGCCTGGTTAGGTAAAATCCTGATCAATAGTGACCAGGACCCCTGGGTCATTCATAGTAGGGTATTTAGAGAGGTAATATGAAGAGACAGTGGTAAGAGGTCCTCTTGGACAAGATAGTTATTGAGTGGCACTAGTGTGGTGCTCACCATACCTAAGCCCAAGTCTGAATGTTGTCAGGTATGTTGTATGCAGCACAGTCTGTCACACTGTGTGAGATGTGTCGAGGATGCTCAGAAATAAAAATTGAAAATGCTGAAAATACTCAGCAGGTCAAGCAGCAATTGAGGAGAGAGAAACAGAGTTAATACTTCAGGTTGATAATCTTTAATCAGAACATTCAATAGAAATGGGAACTTCTGTTTCCCAGACTCTGCTTCCTCCCTTTCTTCCCACTCATGAATCCCTCAGAGGATTCCCCACCTCACCAAGCCTCACATACAGCAGATCATCCTCTGCAATTTCTGACAAGTCCAGAATGACACACCACCAGACACACATCCCTGTCACCACCCTGCTCAGTATTCCAAAGTGGACATCGCCTCTGGGACACTCTGGTTCACTCTTTCACCTCCACCAATAACCTTCCCTTTTCCATGATAATTTCCTATGCAACCACAGAAGAAACACTGCCTGCCTTAACTCCTCCCTCCATTTTGTCCAGGGAACCAAACATTCTTTTCATGTGAAGCAGCAATTTACTTGAACTTCTTCCACTTTAATGTACTGTTGTTGGGTGCTCACGATGTGGACTTCCCTGCAATGGGGAATCCAAATGTGGATTAGATGACTCCCTTGCAGAACACCTCTTTCAGTCCACAAATGTGTCCCTGAGCTTCGGTTTCCATTAATTTTAACCCACCATGGCCAAAGGAAGCTCAGTGTAAGCCCGAGAAACAGCACCTCATCTTCTAACTAGGCAAATTATGACCTTCCATAATGATCCCAGTCAATCAGTGTGCCAGCCATTTTGTTCCAAGATTCGAGCATGTCTTCCAAATTCTTTCAGTAATTTATGATAATTATTCCATCTTTATACCTCCTCCAGACCCCTTTATTTCCAAATACTACCCTATTTCAGTTGCTTTCTCACCCTTTTATTCATATAATCTCCCCCACAGCGACCTTCATCCCTCATTCACCCACCTGCTCCTTGTCCTACTATTCTTCTGTTTATCTCCAACTATTTGTAATTTGGATGAAAGGCCATTGACTTGAAATGTTAACTCTGTTCCTCTCTTTATAGATGTTGCTTAACTCGTTGGCATCTCTTGCAGACTCTTAATCTGGACTCACAGCATCTGCAGTATTTTGCTATCTTATTGAGCATGCCCAGGTTTCTTAGTGGCATTTAATGTTCAAAGGGCACTTGCAATTTGACCAGAAAGAATTCTTCATTGGTTGACACTTCCTAGTTTAATCCTCTTCCTTGTGGAATGTGGTAGAGTAGTGGTTGTTACTGGGCTAGCAGCCAGAGTTCTAAACCATTGATCCAGACATGAGTTCAAATCCCAACACAGCAATCGGGGAAATTAAATTCAAGTCATTAATTAAAAATTGTATCTGCAACAAGCAATGGTCTTTGAGGATGAATGATTGATGACAAAGCAAGACATCTGCTCTGGAGTGTGTCTCTTGGCCAGATCAGTCTGGGCATTGAAATGTCTTCTTCAGGATCTGATTCTGGTGCCAACTGGGGTTCTCACAGTAGGAATGGTCCACCCTGCATGTTGAAGCCCTGACAATGAGAAATAGGAGCAGAAGTAGGCCATTCAGCCCCCTGAACCATTCAATAAGATCATGGCTCATCTTTTACCTCAAACACTGTTTTCCTGGCTTGTCCCCATATCTTTTGACTCCTCTTACTCTATATCCAAAAATCTATCATTCTCAACGTTGAGTGAAATCAAGGACTAAACTTCCAAAGCTCTCCAAGGCAGTGAATTCCAAAGTTTTACCACCCTTTGAGTGAATGAACCTCTCTTGATTTCAAACCAAAATGGTCTACTACTTATTTTGAAACAGCATCCTCTGGTCCGAGACTCTTCCATATATCCACTCCGTCAAGCCCTCTAATAATTTTGCATGGTTCAATGGGGTCACCTCTCAGTCTTATAAACTCTAGTGAATAGTGGCCCAGCCTGCTCAATCTCTCCTCATATGACAGACCCACCATTCTAGGAATCAATTTGGTGAATTGTTGCCGTACTTCCTCAAAATTAAGTCTCTCCTCTTTTTAGGTGAGAAGAAGGAAATTGTACACAATGGTCTACTTGTGACCCCCTGTAAAATTGCAGTAAGACATCTTTACACTTGTACTCAAATCTTCAAACATTTAAAAGCCTATATACCAATTGCCTTCCTAACTGCCTGATGCACCTGCAGGTTGGTTTTCAGTGATTTATGTACAAGCACAGCCAGGTCCCTTTGAACACCAACATTTGGTGAGGATGAGAGGAGACATGATGAGGATGAGGGGAGACATGATAGAGGTGTACAAAATATTAAGAGGAATAGATAGAGTGGACAGCCAGTGCCTCTTTCCCAGGGTACCAATGCTCAATACAAGAGGGCATGGCTTTAAAGTAATGGGTGGGAAGTTCAAGGGAGATATCAGAGGAAGGTTTTTTTACCCAGAGAGTGGTTGGGGCATGGAACGCGCTGCCTGGGGCGGTGGTGGAGGCAGGTACATTGGTCAAATTCAGGAGATTACTAGATAAGCATATGGAGGAATTTAAGATTGAGGGATATGTGGGAGGAAGGGGTTAGATAGTCTTAGGCGAGGTTTAAAGGTTGGCACTGTATTGTGCTGTACTGTTCTATGTTCTATTTCCCAATCTCCCTCCATTTAAAAGATACTCAATATTTCTATTTATACTTTTTCTACCAAATTGGATAAGCACTAGCCAACGGTTTAAGGGATAGCCATTATCCTCAACAGGTACCCATTCATCCAACAAGGTGACATGTTGGTTGTGGGGCATAACACATTGCCATTAGGATAAAGGAGTCATGTGTATTCCTCAGGATATTCTGGCTGTTGGTTACTTAACCATTTGGGAGATGTAATCCCTTGCCCCATTATGGGTTAGGGTTCTTGTGTGGAACCTTTCATGGAACCTATGCAGAGTAAAGGGATGCCCACTATATTAGGAATGCTCCTTAGAGTCATACAGCATGGAAACAGGCCCTTCAGCTCAACTGGTCTATGACGACCAAGATTCCCGCCTAAGCTGGTCCCATTTTCCTGTGTTTGGCCCATATCCCTCTAAACCTTTCCTATCCATGTATATATCGAAGTACCTTTTAAATGTTGTCAATGTACCTGCCTCAACCACTTCCTCTGGCAGCTCATTCCATATATTGACCACCCTCTGGGTGAAAAAGTTGCCCCTCAAGTTCCTATTTAATCTCTCCCCTCTCAGTTTAAACCTATGCCCCCTGGTTCTTGATTCCCCAACCCTGGGAAAAAGACTGTACGCATTGACCCTATCTATGCCCCTAATGATTTTATACACCTCTATAAGATCGGTCCTCATTCTCCTATGCTTCAATGAAAAAAGTCCCAACCTGTCAAGCTCTCTCCATAACTCAGTCCCTCAAGTTCCAGCAACATCCTTGTAAGTCTCCTATGCACTCTTTCCAACTTAATGGCATATGTCCTATAGCTGGGTGACCAAAACTGAACACAGTACTCATATCCAAGCATGTCCATGCTTTCTGCCACTCCCTCCCAAGGAAAAGGAGACGAATTCCCCTCTTCTCAAGTAGAGATCCTAGGTCACCTCTCCAATGTGGCAATGGTCGGCAAGTTCGGAGGCTTGTCTTATGGGTCTGGCCTGGAGTGAAGTCAAACAAAAGGAAATTGAGCACTACTGTGGCCTTCACTCTGGCGGGCAAAACGCAGTTGCATCAGAAGCTGAAGAGAGGTCATCAGCCTGAAATGTTAAGTCAGGATCTCTGTCCACAGACACTGCTTGGCCAGCAGACTATTCCCAGCATTTTCTGTTACCTGTGTATGTAGCCCGTAGTGTCTCAGTGTCTACCTAAGAGCTTTGAGAGACATTGCTCCTCAATCTCTCATAACTGTACTCCATGAAGCTCTTAGTGGATTACTCCTGTTAGCCAGAATACTCCTCATCCTTCTCCTCTTGCCTCTTGCCTCTTGTGTCAATGTGGCTTGCCCTTGGGGTCCTTTTGTCCTTTTCTTCCTCCATGGAGGTCCAATGGGATCACCACCAAAGAGCCTATTTTTTTCAAAGGCAATCGTTTCATCTCAGCTTCATGCACTCCCATATCTTCATAAATCACTCACAAGGTATAGTCATATTCAACTATCAAACTCCTGATCGATTACTGACAAATATTTCCTTTATTTAGGGCATTGGTGAGGTCTTATCTGGAGTACCATATACAGTTTTGGTCTCCTTATTTAAGGAGGGAAGTAAATGTTTGGAAGCTGCTCAGGGAAGGTTTACTAGGTTAGTGTCTGGAATGGGCAGATATTCTTTGAGGAAAGGTTGGAGAGTCTAGGCTTTTACCCACTGAAGTTTGGATGAGTAAGGAGTGATTTGATTGAAGGGCCTTGACAGGGTGAAGGTAGAGAGGATGTTTCCTCTTGTGGGAGGGCCACAGTTTAAAAATAAGGGGTCACGCACTTAAGACAGAGAAGAGGTGAATTATTTTCTCTCAGACGTTCTTGAGACTTTGGAACTCTTTCCCTCAAATGATGGTGAAAGCAGAGTCTTTGAATGTTTTTAAGGGTGAAGTTGATAGATACTGGATAAACAAGTTGGGTGGGAGGGGTGGATATAGGGTGGGTAGAGTTGTGGTTACAGTCAGATCAGCCATCATGTTACTGAATAGCGGAGCAGGCTTAAAAGGCTGAGTACCATAATACTGTTCCTTATCTGAATATTTGTGAATTGAGAATTCCTTTAAGGTTCACAGATGAGGGTGATCTTACTGCTGCTACAGTTTTCTGAGCATGATTCACACATCACATTAGCTGGATTGACAAGGTCCTATTGGTAGGTCTGACATCAAATTGGCAGTGCATGAAGATTGACATGCCTGGTTGGCACAGTCTGTATACTTCCAGCATCTGCATGTGATGCAAGTGCCACTGTGTTCCCAATTTGCAGAATTCTGCTAAAAATATGTACTCATGGTTCATCAGCAAATTGACTCCCAAAGCACCAGAAAGCCTACTGCTATGCAATTCAATTACAATGTCTTTTACCATTTTATTTATCAATGTGGAGCTTCCTCCCCCCATCAGAATTATAAACAAATTGATCAGTTTTCATTTGACTTTGAATTAGAATGCCACATAGGACCTTGAGAAATGTGTCCTCAGCAAAATGTGTGTAGGTGTCTGAAGCTGTGTTAGTTTACAAAATATACTGGTGTAAAACACAAAGTTCCGTGCTGCACAAGATGGCTAATAATAGATGTAGCATAGAGATGATAAGAATCCCATTTAATCTTGTGCAGGTGGAAAACCAAACTAAATGTGAAAAAGTAACTATAGTTGAAACAAACCCCAATTTTACACTTGTTTGAATATAAACACTTACTTTACCGTTTGCACTTGGAAACACATTAATCTTGAATCTAAAACCAAATAGCACATCCAATATTTACAACAATGTGTTTTGTGAAGATACAAACCAAGAGATAGATTGCATGTGAAACCTTAAGCATCACTGCCAAATTGAAACCAAATATTCATGTATGCAGCCATTGGCACCTTTATTCTCTATTGGCTCCAGATCTCTCTCGTGCGACGACTATTGGAAGATGAAGGAGGTGAGCAGTTACCATGATTGTCTCTTTTGCACTGGAGTGCCTGGTGCAGGAAATGGACAGGCTGGGGGATATCCTATTCCAGCCAGGGGATCAAAGTTGTCCAGGCATCTGATAAAGAAGCTGTAGGGAAGAGATAATTGTGTGCATCAATGGCAGGAATTCATGGATGCAAGGGAAGAATAAATTCAACAATATAACTTGACTTGTTGAGGTAAGAATGCCACAGAGTTACATTCTAGACACAACTGCATCACTTACAGCCTTACTGGCAGCCGTTGCAGCACTCACCAACCCCGTCACCTTTAATGTCCTGTACCACTGAAGCTCACTTCACCCAATATTCTTCTTCTCATATACGCAGTACTTTTGTAACTTTATTCCAACAATTCACACACATTACTCCATCACGACAGCCACATTCCTGAAACATATCCATGGTTTGTCAACATATCTTGATCTTCCTTGCAGAAATAATTGAAGCAGAACTGCAGACAAAATCAAGAGCCAAATTGCATGTCCTCCCCGTCCTTGTGGACAGCATTATGTCCGTGCCGGAAAGGGGCAGATGTGCGGCTACTGGTGGTTCTCACTGGGGAAACCCCTCCTACGATCATCAGGATAGGGAAAGAAGCACACAACACAGGCTCTAGACATGGAAAGTAATATCTTTTGTAAACAATTTAGTCATGGTATTTATCTCTAAAGTGAAGCAAAAGTGAGTCTTAAGTCTGAAGTAAAGAAAGAAATTGGATTGTGATTGTGTAAAGTAGTTTTGTGTGAATGGGGAATGGAAAGGATGAGTTAGTTGAAGCACTCTTTAATGAGCTGTCTTATGAAAGGTCCATGGATGTGGTTTGGGGAAGGTGGTTTCTCTTCCTTCTTCTCCCCTTGTTATTCCTTGTCCTGTACTTGCTGCTCGGGTGATGGGAAAGGCTGGTCCCTCATGATAGGGAATTGAAATAGGCAGCATATTTTTAAAATTCATTTGTTCATGAGACATTGAAGTCACTGGCCAGGACGTCACTTATAATCCAGCCCTAACTGATCTTTGTAATGTATGGCTATTCCAGACGGCAGTTAAGATAAAGCATCACTGGTAGGTCTGTATATAGATCGTGCTGGTTAAAGATGTCAGATTCCCATCCTGAAGGACGTTAGTGACCCAGCTGTTTTTTAATTACAATCTGATAATTCCATGATTACCATTATTGATACTAGAGTTTTTATTCCAATTTAGTTTAATTCCTTGAATTTAAATTTCCCAGCTGCCATCAAGGGATTAGAACTCAAGCCCCCAAATTAATCGTTTTTGTACGTTGGCCCAGTATAAATCTGAGTATCTGCTCAGGAAAGTACTGCCAGTATCTTCCGGAATGGCTCAGACAGAAGAACCACTGTTGAATACATTGACCCTTTGTTCCTTGGTGCTTATGTGATGCACCATTATATTAGGTGTTTAAAGGCATGTCAGAATGTCCAGAACCAATAACCTCTGCCATCTGATGCCAAGTGACAACATGGTGACTCCTAAGACCAGCATGGAATGAATGGGTTGCAGCGGTATATATATTCTGCAAGTACTGCTACTTGAGTAAAACTCTGTCTATAGGAAGAAGAGGGAAATATTTCTCTGTGCGGAGAGAACCTGAGTTATCTCCTGAATTTATTGATGATCTGTGAACAGTGAAATTCCACTGATTTTTCTGACTGTAGCCTGAAAAGAGCATGCGGCATGACAGTTGTGATCCTGACAATCTTGTACTTTGCCATCCATGCCCAGGTTTGAGGCTAGAGGTGAGGCTGAAAGAAATTGTTCAGCAGAGACGCAGTCTCTTTGATGGAGTACAGGAGTCTCAGATATCGCTTCTTAGTTAAGATGAAGTTGGACAGATTTCCATCAGGGCTCTGTAGGGATATAGCTTCCAGTTCAGTTCCTTGCTTTTCACTCTACTTCCAACGTCTCCTGCTCTACAATGTGTCCCATGATACTCCCAATTGACCTCATTGAAACACGTAAGATTCTGAATGGATACTGGACAGGATGGATATTGAGAAAATGCATATCCTGGTTGGGGATTGCAGAACTAAGGAACTTAGTTTCAGGATAATTAGGTACACTTCTCCTCTCAAAGGACTGTGATTCTTTGGAATACTCTGCCCCAGATAGCTGTGGATCCTGAGATATTAAAGATATCTCTGAAGGCTGAGGTAGGTAGAGTGCAGAAAATCCAAGTTTTGAGGGATCGGGCAGGAAAATGGGGTATTGGTCAAAGATGAAATCAGCCATATCGTATTGGATGACAGAGCCAGCTCAAGGATCCAAATGACCTTCTCCTGCAACTATTTGTTCTGTTATTATATTTTATTTCCCTTGGCAAAATGAACCTTTGAGAGTGTTGAAACACAGCAAAGTTGCTCAGAGGTCAAACAGCAATGAGAGGCAGTAAAATAACATGTACTTGTATTGTTTCCTTTCAATAATGCTGGTGAGAGGGCCTCCTACAGGTTAATGGCATGCTATCCTCTAAAGATCAACACATGGTGGGTTAGTTCTGGGGTGAGGCAAAGTGAAGAGGAACTATTGTATGCAATGGACTTACTTTTTAACTTCAAATGCTAATGAATTTAAATTCAAATGTTAAAAAACTCAACACATAATGGGTCACAACAAAGAAAATGCAATTTTAGCCTTCAATTTTTAAATTCCCTGACAAGAACCTTAAATCCCTCCAACCATATTTGAGGCCTTATTGGAACCTAAGAAATAGTTCTTATCAAGTTCAGTTTCTAGCTCATGTCATACAGTATGAATGAATAGAAAGAAGTTTTGTTAACGCTGTGATCTCATTGGGTTTCACTTAAGAGGGAAAGAGGGAAACTTCATTTAATTTCCGTTGAGTTAATTACCGGTTTGGTGAAGTACATTTGTACAACATCTTCACAAATACATCAAGACACGGTATATACACAGCTAAAGAGATAGTGGTTTATATACGGGGGAGAATAGTTAACTGATAAGTATGTTGAGTCTTCATGCTCCTGCAACAGATTGAGTTTTCCAATCAGTGTCATTGCTACAAAGTGGGCAAATCACATAACTCTGCTGTCCAATAGGATACAGAGAGAACAGTACGTACACATGCATAATACACTCCACTGATTCAGGTCAACTGTATCTGGTTTGCAAAAGAACATGCTGAGATGGACTGTTAACCTTTTCTTATCCTATGTTGCTTCTGATCTTATGAATATTGTAAAGTATGCTTATTTATCTGCTGATGTATGACTTACTGCACACCTGCAATATGAACCCACAAATGATGCTTTTCCATATAAATGCCACAAAGATAGATTTTATTTTAAAAAATCAAGGAAATGCATTTTGGAAACTGAGCTTTATGAATTTCCAAATTGATTTGCATTAGGCCATCTGAAATATTTTCTATTCAAATTTGCATATAAATAGTTTCTTTGTGTATTTACATAAACACATTAGAGAGGTAAATTGGAATGACTTGAAAGATAAATAAGAAAGAACCAACAACCAAGAAAGTAATTTTTGTTAACTGAAAGAAATAAGTTTTACTTTTACTGTAAGGTGTTACTTCTCATTGTATAATATAAACAGTAAATACATACTCATCAATAAAATATTCAGAAAATCAACAGGATACCAAAGGTAAAGTAAAACAGGGTTGGAGGGTGGGCAGAAATCAAAGAAAGGTGGAGGAGGGGAGGGAGAGAGAGAAGGGATGGTGCTGAGGAGGAAGAGGGAAGCAGAAGGAGTATAAGAGTTGAAGGGAAGTAGAGAGAAGAGTAGGAAAATAAAAGGGGAGTGAGAAATGACTGACAAGAATAAAGGGGGGAGAGTGTGAGAGAGGGGTGGGAGATAGTGAACGTGGTGGGGATAGAGGAGAAGTGGAGGAAAAGAGTGTAAAGCAAGTGAAGAGATGAAACCGGAGGAACTCTCAGGGAAAGGAGTGAGCACTGTTTAAAGGTGTAAGTGTGTGCACTGATTCATGCTTCTATCACAAAGATTCACTACATTGAATCCCAAATTTCAGAAATGTATTAATGCAATAATTAGGCATATTTACCACCAGCACTTACAAAAAAAACACTCGAGTTTTATCCAGTGCATTCAGATGCACTATTACTCAGAGACTGATGTACAGACATGCACCCTGCCATTTGGCCCTTTCCTTCCTTTCTCACCCTAGGACCCTCTCCCCTGCTCCAGAACCCAACCTACACTGCCTCCATTCCAGAACCGAGATCACTTGAGCTGCCTTTTGCTAATGATGCTCGTGTAAATACACATTCAGAGTCCCAAATCCAGGGCATCATTGGCTCCTTCACAGAACAGTATTAGAGAATGGGCCTTAACATCCGTAAAACAGAGGTCCTCAACAAGATCCTGGAAATGAAAACTGATTATATTCCAAGAGCCACCTCTCAATAAAGATGGACATCGATGAGGAAACTTACCCTTGTCTTCAGTGTACCAGCACAGCCTTTAGACGTCTGAGGAAAAGAGTGTTTGATGATCAAGGCCTCAAACCCAGTAAAAGTCTTATAGTCTAATGGTCGTGGTGATCGCTGCCCTCCTGTACATCTCCTGCAGCAGACACTAGCACTGTCTCCACAAAATCCTCCAAATCCATTTGTAGGATGAGCGAACCACCGCTCTGTGTCGTCTCCTAGGCCAACATCTCCAGCCCCAATTACACTCAGCCAGCTCCAACCAGACCATGTTGGTTGCTCTGTTCTGAGCTCTGTCACATGAAGAGCTTACCAAGTTGACACAGGAAAAGATTCAAAGATGTTCTCAAAGCTTCTTTCAAGAAGTGCAATATCCTTTCTGAATCATGGTAATCCCAGGCCCAGAACCTCTCAAAGTGGAGAAGGAGCATTTGGAATGTCACTAAGAGCCTCAAATCCATGCATTATAAGGCACAAGGAGCGCACTACCTCACAATCTATCCATGCACCCACATTATCTGATATCTCCTGCTCCATCTGCGGTGGAGTCTGCAGTTGCCATATTGACCTCATTGGCCACATCAGAACGCACAAAAGACAGAATGGAAGCAAGTCAGCCTTGATCCTGAGGGACCAACTAGGAACAGGAGAAGATTAGGCAGGTCGAAAATCTTTGATTGATGTTGGAGTTAAATCGGATAATCCTGAAAAATATATGTGGGTATTTTGTTACGGAATGGACCCCTACTCATTCATTATAAATGCAGGGTGCATGTTAAGTTAGTGATGCTTTTTGGTATGTGTGATTGCTGTATGTAGCCAATATTTACTCGTGCTGTCCACTCACAGCACACACTAGCTGAGAGTCTGATAGCTCAAGTGACAATAGATGGCAACTCTCTAAGGGGAGGTGCACGGTGCCTGGATAAATTTGTGGGACCCCTTCGTGAGCTGTGTCATCAATACTTTGAAGATATGCAGGAGATCATTGAGGATATCATTGTCAAATGCCCTGCCCTACCTATAGTTCCAGTCTGTGAAAGCCATGGACCCTGCTTTCCTTCACTGTCCAGCCAATCTCTGCAGTGTGCCAGACCACACCTCCTGCTCTTACTGCTGCAGACAACACTTGCTTCTAGCTGCATCACTATTTCCCTCCACTGCTTAGATCTCTGCCACCTTTCATGCAATGTTCACTCTTCCACTGAAGGGTCTCGACCTTTCCCTCCACAGATCCTGCCTGACCCACTGAGATCCTCCAGCATCTTGTTTGTTGCTCCAGATTCCAACAACTGCGGTCTCTTGTGACTTTACTCTTGCATTCCATCCTCAAGAAGTCTCACTCTTCTAATGTCAGATAATCTGGTTCCAAAATACTCAGGCAGTCCAGAGATTTGTATTAGCAAATACAAAGGAGTAATGCAGCTAGAAGCAAGTGTTGTTCCTGGCAGTGGGAGCAGAAGGTATGGTTTGGCAGACCGAACAGAGAGTGGAGGAAAGCAGGGCCCATTTGTATTAGCATCTGTGGGGTTGAATCTTCTTTCTGGTATTGCTGTTTCTCATCTTCCATTTCCCAAATTAGGACCCGCAGAACTAACCATTAATGCAATAATTATCCTGCAGGCATTAGATTTGTAAGGGAATCTGGGAAACAGAATCTGGGTATCTATTACTGCAGCCAAAGGCACTGGACATACCACAAGCAGGCTGATTGGCTTAAATGGCACAATAAAGACTTATCTTAAGGGAAGTTATTCAGTAGCTCTTCAGTTAGTTGGCCTGATGCACCAGGCACAATTTTAATTGGTAATTGGTTTATTATTGTCACATGTACTGAGGTACAGTGAAAAACTGTTTTGAAAGCCATCCATGCAGATCATTTCACCACGTCAGTACATTGAGGTAGTACAAGGGAAAAGCAGTAACATAATGCAGAATGTGGTGCTACAGTTACAGAGAAAGTGCAGTGCAGGCAGACAATAATGTGCAAGGTCATGATGAGGTAGATTGTGAGGTCAAGAGTCCATCTTATTGTACAAGAGGTCCATTCAATAGTCTTATAACAGCAGGATAGGCAATTTATTGTGTGAGTTTAAGAATTAGTGAATCCAACATTGGCAGGATCTGATTTCGAATTAGGGTCCTGAGCAGCCAAAGAACCTGGTTTTATTTAAAGCAGGTGCCTAGCATCAGTACAAAATAACAGGTGATAAAACCTGTGTCCATCAAGTGCACACAAATGGTCCCAGTTAATAGTAAATTTGACATCCATTTTTTGCCATACAAAATAAGGTCCAATTCCCACCCCACCATCACCACCCCCTAACTTTTGCTCATAAAGCATTTCACCTTATGTGGGTGAGGTTTGAGCTGGTGTGGAAGGAAAAGATTATTAAAGAAGTGTCTTAACTTGATGGAGTGGAATTCCTACATTCCTAACAATAAACAGATGGGAAAAATAATTGTGGATGGTTTGCTAGCAGCTGAGAAATACAGTGGCATTTTTCTTGCTGCAGAGAGTCAAGGAGCTGTTATTATTTCCCTGTGTTTTCTAACTCACGGAACACAAATCAGTTACAGTCGGGGGAGGGTGGTGGGATTGGGGTGGGTCAGGCTGCAGCACCAGAATGGCCCTGCTGTAGTTCCTCCTGCTGACCAGTTATCCCTTGGAAATGAGACCTCGTTCATCATTCTGCTGATCTCAGTCCAGGGTTTTGTGAAGCAAATGCCACCACCTATTCAACTCAAGTGGTGCTGAAAATGTCTTGTGAGCAATAATCAGTTGATTCATAGAAATTTAAGGTAAAGTAATTGGTCAATGGATCAATCAGGTTCATGCCAAATGACAAAGTGTGTTCCAACCCACTCCTAGTTCCTTGGCCTCTAACCCATGTTTATACTCATGCAAATAATTGTTAAATGTGACGGACATTTCTTCCGCTGATGTCATTTCAGTCAGACTTCTAAAACCCTCTGGGTTGGAAAATCTTTCCTCAGTTTCCCATAAATCTTTCTACCAATTACCTTCAATCTATATCCTTCTCGCTATTGAACTCTTTTGACCTCCGTGAGAAGAAAAATATGTACGGTATCCACTCTATTAAAACCTCTCTTAATATTATGTACTTCAGTTAAATCTTCCCACAGCTGCCTCATATTTAAAGAAAACAATCCCAGTCTTTTCTCGTAAACTTCCCAAGCCCTGACATCATACTCATAAATCTCTTTGTGCTTTCTCTTGTGCTATCACATCCCTCTCCTGTAATATGAGGACACAGTACTCTAACTGTAGCCTAATAGTTCTAGCATGTCTTCTTTGCTCATTGAATGCCTCAGCCAACAAAAGCAAGTATCCCATGTTCCTTCTTCACCACCTTATTAAACAAAGGATAAACTTGTAAAGAAGGAGTGCAACAAAGGTCATGTGGACTGGTTCCAGGATTGGTGAGTTTGCAGCATGAGGAGAAATTGAGTAGACTAGACCTGTACTCTCTAGAGATTAGAGGAATGAAAGGAGCCCGCATTGAAATTGACAGAGGTATTACGGGATTCGGCAGGCTGAATGCAGGAAAGGTTTTTCTCTGGCTGAGTCTCCAAATAAGGGTAGGCCATTTAGAACTGAGATGAGAAGGAATTTTTTCATGAAAGGGGTGGCCAATCTTTGGGATTTTCTATCTTGGGGGGCTGTGGAGTCTCAGCATTGAGTTCATTCAACAAAGAGATCGATAGATATTCAGGGAATCAAGAGATATAGGATTGTGCAGGAAACACTGTTGAAGTAGATCAGCCATGAGGCCAACTGGCTTATTCTCATTTCTATGTTTTGTGTTCTCATGTACCTGTCCTTGAATGATTTGTTGCCATGCATTCAAAACTCTATCTGTTCCTCTGTGCCTTAGTACCTACTGCTCACTGTCTAACCCCTTGCCTTTCTTGTCCTTCCTAAACACCATGCCATCCACAGGTCCTGATTGAGTCCTGTTTGCTTCGTTCCAGCTCATTGACCACCCCATTGATGTCTCCCTACAGTCTCCAGCTTTTTATTGCCTTCTCCTTCATTGAGAATGATTTTCAGTTTTTTTAAAATTATGGTTACCACAAAAAGAACAAGATTGGATTCCATGATGGGGCACAGCCTGTTTATGAAGTGGCAATTGGCAAAAGTAATAGTTGAGGAGATAGAACATGATGCTAATCACCAAGAGGAATCATTGTGTATATATAGAGTTAGAACATAGAACGCAGAACATAGAATGCTACAGCACAGTACAGGCCCTTCGGCCCACAATGTTGTGCCGACATTTTATCCTGCTCTAAGATCTATCTAACCCTTCCCTCCCACATAGCCCCCTATTTTTCTTTATCATTCATGTGTCTATCTAAGAGTCTCTTAAATGTCCCTAATGTATCTGCCCCCACAACCTTTGCAGGCAGTGCGTTCCACGCACCCACCACTCTCTGTGTAAAAGAAACTTACCCCAACATCCCCCTTATACCTTCCTCCAATCATCTTAAAATTATGTCCCCTCGTGTTAGCCCCCTAGTTGTATGGCTGTTCCCTCTATAATATCATTTTCACTGATCGTGTCCTTTACTCTTGTTGCGGCATTGCTAAGATTGGTGGTATTTTCAAGGAAGATACTTCTAAAACGCCATCCTTGTGATTGTCATCGTGTGATGGAGGGGGTGCCCAGTCACAGTGGAGAACATCATGTCCCCTCTCCCCATGTTTTCCCTCACCTCCCTTTTTGCCACTGCACTGACTGCCACTGGAAGAATTCCTTGTGCCCAGAATTGCTTCCCAGTGGCCAGGGCAGTAGTGACACTGCAACTCTGAGCATTGTTTAGAGATCCCAATGGTATCAGTCAATATGTATCCAATTCCTATGCCAAATAACATTGCACCATGTTTTTGATTAGGTTCGGTAATTTTTTTGTGGGAGGGCTATCGCACTATACACACCACATACTTAGTGTACCAAAAGAGGGTGAATTCAAATTTCTAGGCAATGTTTTTAATGGGTAAAGCATCACGAGGCACTTTACCAGAATATTATCAAACACAGCTGACTCTGAAGTGTATAAGAAAGTACTAGAATCAGCAATAAAAAGCTTGGTCGTGTCGTGAAGGTAGCAACTTAATGAGAGGAAGAGAAGTAGTACTTAGTAATTACAGAGTTAAGGGCCCAGGCACTGGGAGACTAATAGTAGGATGATTAAAATCAGGAAAGCAACAGAACTGGAGCTACAGAGATATTTTAGCAATTTGGAGAGCTAGAAGTGGGAATGGAGAAAGAAAGAGGTAAGTTTATGCAATGTTTTCTACACCAGAATTAGATTGTTAAAGCTGAACTAAACGAGCTGGGTAGGGGAATAGGAAATTGAGCACAGATTCATTTCAGAACTATAATGAAATGCAGAAAATTAGTGTTTGTAAAACTAAATGAGAAGTGGTTGCAAATGAGTGGAGAACAAAAGGATCAAGGTGTTTTTGCACGTGAATCACAAAAAGTTAGGAGACAAGTGCAGCAAGTATTTAGAAGGCAAATGGCATATTGGCCTTTATTGCAAGGGGGTTAGAACTTAAAAATAGGGAAGTATTAGTACAGTTGTATAGGGTATTGGTGAGGTCACACCTGGAGTACTGCACACAGTTTTGGCCCCTTATTTTGGAAAGGATATACTGTACTTAAACTAAAGACAGTAATTCAGTAAGGAGCTGTTGAGGGATTAATATGACTAACACAATTGAATTATTTATGGGGGTAACAAGGAGGGTCACTGCATTTAATGTAGTCTACATAGATTTTAGCAGGCTTTGTGTCAAGGCTCCCTATGGTAAACTAATAATAAAAAAGAAAAGCCCATGGGATGCAAAGGAAATGGCAAGTTGGATGTAAAATTGGCTCAGTGCCTAAAAGCAAAGGGTAATGGTTGATGGTGTTTTTGTGACTGGAAGGATGTTAGCAGTGGTGCTTCAAGGCTCAGAATTCATCCCTTGCTTTCTTGTAACATGTTTGTAACTAACATGCATCTATGACTTAGATTTAAAAGTGGGGGGGGGGGGGAGCATGATAATGAAGTTTGCAAATGAGACAAAAATTGGCACTGCGGTTGACCACAGCTTGAGTACAGCACACTGTTCTGGTCACCACATCATGGGAAAGACGTGCACTGGAGAGGGTGCAGATGAAATTAACAAAGTTGTTGCCCAGCCTGGAAAATCATAGCAAGGAGGAAAGATTGGATAAGCTGGGGCTGATTTCTTTGGATCAGAGGAAGCTGTATAAAGTTACAAGTAAATAGGAAAGTCCTTTGACACCATCAGTGGTGTCAAAAACCATGGGGCAGGTTGGTAGAAATGGACATGAGAAAATATTTTCCCACTCAAAGAGTGGCGAGGGTTTGGAACTTACTGCATAAGTGGGTGGTGGAGGTAGACTCCTTGTCACATGTAAACTGCAGTTGGATGTGTGCTTAAGGAGCTGTGCCCTATAGAGCTGCTGACTTTGAGTGCTGGAAGATAGGATTAGGCCAGACACCTCTTTCCACAAGTGGCATAGATATGATAAGTTGCTTATCAGGGAGATAACATAGGTGAGTGTGGCACAGGGGTGATGGCTTAATGGAATTTGAAGCAAACTTGGAGTTTGCAAGAAAGTTTTGGATGACCTCGGTTTTATGGTTGTAAAGCCCAGCCAATTATTGAACTGGCTGTGAAGTTCAAAATAAAACATTTTCCACATCCTTTTTTTATGAGAAGCAGTGAAGCTTCCTTCTAACCACAATGAAGTGAAGTGATGGATCCCACAACCAACCATGCATTTGGATAAGTCTGTCAACACAAAACTCAGTTCAATACACAATAAAGGTCTGCTAGCAATGTTCTGGGGGATATATTAAATGTCTTTGGTTGACGTGAGCACAAACTCAGAGCGATTTCTTTCTCTTTTGCTAATTGGGAAAAATTAGCTGCTCTCTAGCATTGGTAAGATAGACTTGTACTACAGCTGTTCAACGACACTCTGTCCTTCCGTGATTGTGCATGTCAATACCGTGACATCAGCATTTAATCTATTAACAAATATACAGCAGATCAACCAAAACTGTTACTATGGGAGCTTTTTTTGCATGCAGTATGAATTGAGTGAGCTGTCAGCTTGACAACACCCAGGATGTCTCTACCCAGTGGTGTAGATTCTCAGCTCCAGCAATAGAGACTGCCTTTGACCAAGTCAGTCCCAGCAACTTATTGTACTCGTACAGTCTCTTTCAAGTGTAAAACCTTCTACAGTATTTCACTGGAACATTGCAAAAGAAAAAGTGACCCTGGCCAATTAGGAAGATTTTAGGAGAGGTTTTCTTACTGGATGTCTGATGAAAGACAGCGAGGAAAATAGGTCTTCTGGGCTTAACTTTCAGGAACTGGTGGCAGTGAAAGAAGAATGAACATCACAGATGCTTGAGAAGCTGGATATGAAGGTGGGCAGAGACCTAGTAGGGCTGAAAGACAGAGGAAAGTTACAGAGATATGGAAATTACAAAGTCTTGGAGGGATTTCAAATCAAGGATGAGAAATTTAAAATCAACATTGCCAAAATGGGAGATGATTTAAGTTGTCCTAGGAATGGATCCCTTTCCCCTCAAATGGATGGCAGATGCCAAGACAAATTTATCTGCATTATTTCCAGGAGCTTGTTGCAGTGGATGGTAAATATTATAACCTCACCAAGGTAAGGATCCCCTTCAGATCCAGCTTACACTTTAAGTTATTAATGTAGTCTCTAACCATGCATCCCTTCAGTCCTCTTCTCTAATTAAATCAGAATTCTTCACATCACCTCTTTTTGGTTGATTGCTTTGGAGGGTTTTGCTGCCCTCTAAACTACTGGGCCCTCTTGATTACACTTTTTTTGGTCATTACCTACTTTATTTTTCCTGGCTCCTCCACAAAAATATCTGGGTCCTTCATGTAGCCAACACGTTCTCTTTAATGGCCACTGGTTAGAACTGCCAAATTGATTAAAGCAAATGGGTTCTGGATTTGCAGACATCCATAAGTTGATTTTCAGAATCAGAATCAAAATCAGGTTTATTATCACTGACATACGTCATGAAATTTGTTGTTTTGTGGCAGCAGTACAGTGCAAGACATAAAGACATAAAAATTACTATAAGGTACAAAAGTAAATAAATAGTGCAAAAGAGGAATAACGAGGTAATGTTCATGGACTGTACAGAAATCTGATGGCAGAGGGAAAGAAGCTGTTCTTGAAAAATTGAGTGTGGGTCTTCAGGCTCCTGTACCTCCTTACTGATGGGAGCAACATGAAGAGGGCATGTCCCGAGTGGTGAGGGTCCTTAATGATGGATGCTGCCTTCTTGAGGCACTACTTCTTGAAGATGTCCTCAGTGGTGAGGAGGGTTGTGCCCGTGATGGAGCTGGCTGAGTCTGCAACCTTCTGCAGCCTCTTTCGATCCTGCAAATTGGAGCCTCCATACCAGGCTGTGATGCAACCAGTCAGAGTGCTCTCCACTCTACAGCTGTAGAAACTTGCAAGAGTCTTTGGTAACATTCTAAATCTTCTCAAATTCCTAATGAAGTAGAGCTGCTGGTGTGTCTTCCTCATGATTCTATCAATGTGTTGGGCCCAAGATAGATCCCCTGAGATGTTGACGCCCAGGAATTTGAAGCTGATCATCCTTTCCACTGCTGACCCCTCAATGAAGACTGGTGTGTGTTCTCCCGACTTCCCCTTCCTGAAGTCCACAATCAATTCCTTGGTCTTGTTGACATTGAGTGCCAGGTTGTTGTTGCAATACCACTCAACCAGCCGATCTATCTCACTCCTGTACGCCTCCTCATCGCCATCTAAGATTTTGTCTGTAAATGAGAAAATACTCAAAAATCACACAATGTGCTAACAATTCACTGCAGCCTAAATAGACAGCTACATGCATTCCACCCACTTATATCTGAAAACTGGCGGATGTACATTTGCATATGTACACAGCCTCTTGCTCTAGACATGCGGGCATTGACGTACAATGAGAGCATTGCATGAATCAGGTCTTGTTCATCTGTAGTGCAGTCAATCTGCCCTTTCACAATTTTCAATTTTCATCTGTTTTCTTTTTGAAGGAGAACATGCAGTCAGTAGTTGAAAATCACCACCTCTCGTGATGTATTGCAAGCAACATATTTTTCTGAGACGAGGTGAGGCTTCCTTCAGCATTAGAACATAGAACATGGAACATGACAGCACAGGAACAGGTCCTTCGGCCCACAATGTTGTGCCAAACCAATTACATTAGTAATAAAATGCCCAACTAAACTAATCCCTTCTGCCTACACAATGTCTGTGTCCTACCATTTCCCTCACATTCATGTGTCTATCTAAGAGCTTCTTGAACACCCCTGTCGTATTTGCCTCCACCACCACCCCAGGCAGCGCATTCCAGGCACCCACCACTCTCTGTGTAAAAAAAAAACTTGCCTTGTACGTCTCCTTTGAACTATCCCCCTCTCACCTTAAATGCATGCCCTCTGGTATTAGACATTTCAACCCTGGGGAAAAAGTACAGTATTGGCTGTCTACTCTATCTATACCTCTCATAATCTTATAAACCTCTATCAGATCTCCCCTCAGCCTCTGCCACTCCAGAGAGAATAACCCAAGTTTGCCCAACCTAGCCTCATGGCACATGCTCTCTAATCCAGGCAGCATCTTGGTAAACCTCTTCTGCACCCTCTTCAAAGCCTCAACATCCTTCCTGTAATGGGCTGACCAGAACTGAATGCAATACTCCAGGTGCAGCCCAACTAAAGTTTTATAAAGCTGCAGCATAACTTCCTGACCCTTGATCTCAGTGCCTCAATGAATGAAGGCAAACATGCCATATTCCTTCTTTACCACCCTATCAACCTGTGTAGCCATTTGCAGGGAGCTATGAACTTGGACCCCAAGATCCCTCTGCTCATCAACACTGTTAAGGGTCTTGCCATTACCAGTATACTGTCTCTTTACATTTGATCTCCCAAGGTGCAACACTTCACATTTGGCCGGGTTGAACTCCATCTGCCATTTCTCCGCCCATATCTGCAACTGAGCTATATCCCGCTATATCCTTTGCCAGTCTTTTACGCTATCCACAACACCTCCAATCTTTGTATCATCTGCGAACTTAATAACCAATATACATTTTCATCCAGGACATTTATATACATCACAAACAGCTTAGGTCCCAGCATGGATCCCTGAGGAATACCACTAGTCATAGACCTCCAGCTAGAAAAAGTCCCATCGACACTACCCTCTGTTTCCTATTGGCAAGGCAGTCCTGAATCCAAGCGGCCAATTCACTGTGGATCCCATGCATCTTAATCTTCTGGGTGAGCCTCCCATGAGGGACCTTGTCAAACGCCTTACTAAGATCCATGTAATCAACATCCACAGCTCTACCTTCATCAATCACCTTCATCACCTCGTTAAAAAACTCAATCAAGATAGTAAGGCTTGACTTGCCCTGCACAAAGCCATGCTGACTGTCCCCAATCAGGCCATGGTTTTCCAAATGCTCATAAATCCTATCCCTAAAAATCCTCTCCAGTAACTTTCCTACCACTGATGTGAGACTCACCGGTCTATAGTTACCAGGATTATCCCTGTTTCCCTCCTTGAATAAGGGGACAACATTAGCTACTCGCTGGTCCTCCAGGACCTCGCCTATGGCTAGAGAGGACCGGCATTCCTGAAGATGTCTGACTCCCATCATGTAACATGCATAATTTGTGTGTGGGACCAAAAGTTAATGGTAGCAACAAAGTCAGAGACAAAAATAAGTGGCAATGTCATTTGGTACAATGTATTTTTAAGCTTGTAATGAGAGTTCTGGGTTTAAGAAGGAGATTGTACTCTAATTTTGAATTGGAGTAAGTGGCTCTTTCCTTTCTCGAGTGATTTGGTTTAGATGTGAAATGAGACAGAAAAAAAATCACCTCTTTACGTGTCATTAAAACTACCACCTATAACGATTTATCATGTTTTCGTTCTTTTTATCTGTACCATCATGTTCAATCTAATAAGCTGTTAATGAGAAAGATAAGTTCCACATCATTAATGAAGCCATCGAAAAATTTATATATTTACTTTAAGGTAAGCACTCATGCATCAATTTTCAATGTATGTTTGAGCTTTCGGAAAAGTTTAGAGTTAACATATGGTTGCATGTCAGCCTGGGATTATTGATGATGTAGTAGAGCTATTTGACAGAGTGATTTTGTGAGGTTGCTCGTGGCCAGTAGTCAGCCATATTTCCTGCATCTATTAATCTCCCAGCCTAACAACAGCCAACCAATGGTACGCAATAAATCCTTAGCAACTGTAATGTGCAAGAACTTGTTGGATGAACTGGATGCGTCCTTTAGATTTAATGCTAATCTCATAGACAGCTGATAGAAGATAAGCATTACCTGCACTAACATAGAGTCATGGTGGCAGAAAATTGAAATCTTTACATGAAATTTACGGCACTATCTGAAAATAAAGCTTCTTTTCCCCTCCAATTATAACAGCTGGCAAATTGTCTATTTTCATTACAGTGTTTGTTCAGGGGCCAATGGTATGCTAGGTAATTGCTTTTCAAGTCTACATTTCATCATCCACTGGCACAGATATATTAAAGTGTATTACTTTTCCAGAATGGTTAGAGGTGTTTAACTTAAGCAGGCTAGACAGAGCAGCAGACATTAAGTAAGCAAAATGCTTTTGCTGTGACAAAGAATTTGCTCTCATTTGTGTATAATATAAAAGCAAGTCGAGGAAGAGAATGGATAAAGTTATCAGAGTGTAAAATCTGGCAGTTCAATGGAATGGATAAATTGGTATAAAATTAGTATGCATTTATTTATAAGTAAAAATATTATGACTTTAATAAATAACTGAAGAATGTTTGCTGCATTCTCTTCCACTCCCTTCATATACAGTCCTAACAGAGAATTCTCTGCAGTTCAGGAAATAATTTTGTGTTAAACCTGCAGCATTCAATAACATTCATATAACACTGTTACTGAATTCTAACATTTATATTTTATTCCTTGCTTCCATGGCAAAGATGGTAAAAACAATTACAAAATATTTCCACAAGTATAGAAAATAAATGCTCATAATGAATTCTAAATGTGAATGGATTGCTGAATTAATTTTGTGTGTATACATGAGAACTCTAGGCAGTAGGGCTCGTGGAAGCTAAAAAACATCTGTTTGTAGTTTACCTACAATTATATGCTACCTTGCTTGCTGCATTCATTTATTTGCTTCTAACATATTTCATTGTCTAAAAGAAACTGAGTAGTAAATAAGAATGGGTCAGCTGTTCTTGTGAAAAGCCAATGGATAAGAAAAAGCTGATTGTTGATCCATGAAGAGAAATGTCAGTATTACACGATGGAGACAAGTATTTGTCACTTTAGTATTCTTTTTGCATTACTTCAGATTGTACTATAGTCTTTGTACCATACTGCTGTCTATGTGCTATCGTTGTATTTATTGTGGTATTTATTATTACTCTGAGCTTCATGCAAGCAAGGAATTTCATTGCACCCTGGTGTATATGACATTAAACTAATCTATGCAGTGGCCTCGGTATTTGGGTGTTGCGTTTTTGTGTGTCCATGTGATTGAGGAGCGGGCCATTTATCTGAAAGTGGGGCTGAGGTGTACCCTGATATTAGGCTTGACCCTCATTACAATGGACCAGCAAATCAAAAAGGCGAAATGCAAAGCAAGATCACATCAAGTAAATTGAGCATCTAATGGTAGTGCTTGTTTTGTGAGTGGTGGTTCCTGCCTCCTGAATCCCTCTCTGCTGTGGTTCTGTGTACCAGTAGACTCTTTTCTTGCTTGCACACAGCCACTGTTCAGTTTCTGTCAGGTTTCAAATTCTATTGCAGGTTCCGGGTCTCATTACCTGGGTTCAAATATCAAGCAGCAACACTCATCCAGAAATCAATGAAAAAGATGCTGGAAATTCTCAGCAGGTCAGGCAACGAGTGTGGAGAAAGAAGCAGGTAACATTTCAGCTTGATGGCCTTGCTTCCTAATGTAGAAACCAAACCTCCAAAATATAGATTAAAGTTCCAGAGTGTAAAAAGTCAACCATCATAGAACATAAAACAGTACAGCACAGGAACAGGCCCTTTGGCCCACAATGTTGTGCTGAACTAATTAAACTAGTAATTTAACACCTAACTAAACTAATAAACTAATCCCTTCTACCTACACAATGTCCATATCCCTCCATTCTCTGCACATTTATGTGACTATCTAAGAGCCTCTTAAACACCTCTATCATATTTGCCTCCACCACCACCCCTGGCAGTGCATTCCAGGTACCCACCACTCTCAGTGTAAAAAAACTGTAACTCCTGTAACTATCAGCGAAACAAATCCTTTCTCCAGCAGGTGAGAAGGCAGATATGAATACTGATATTTCCTGTACTTGATTCACCCCCACCAATTGCTTTGGTGTCAAGAGACTGCAGATGCTGGAATTTAGCTTCCATGATTCTCGACCCAAAAAGTCGACTGTCCGTTTCTCTATGTAGTTGTTTGGCATTCACCAGCCAAGTTTTAGGAAGTTCAGGAAACACAGACACGGTGGTAAACTCAAAATTATTTTGAAATATTCCTCAAATTCACAATGGTACTTGATAACCTGTCCCTCTCAAGGGAGGTATATATAGGCAGCCTTGAAATGTGAAATTGAAGTCAGCTTCCTGAAGCCCTAGGTATCAACATCCCTCTTCCACCTAATCTCAGTAAATACAGCTATTAAAATTTCACCCATTGCATCTGCATCTGCTCTTGGTCTTTGAAGAAGTTATCCAATGCAAAGAGTTTTCTAATTAAATATCTAAAAATAAACACAGCCAATTAGATTTTCCGCCCTCAACTATGAAAGCTTCATTCCATGGTACATATTTTCCACAAGTAGTATTTTCTATATGTCAACTAATTATTATGTAATACATTAGGTAGTAGCCAGAGATTTTCAATTACTAGGGAAATGTGTTCTCCTGTAAGTTACATGAGGTTGCAAATGGAAAGATTTCTTGGAGATTTATGATAAGGTTAGCTAAATGGATAGCTTTCTCAGAGTCTTGGCATTGGGCTTTGAACAATCTCGATAACAGAGACACTGTGCTAAAACTGAATGGAAAAGTAAGTATCAACTTGAAAGATAGAAAATTTGTAGGATGACTGCAGCAGACCATATTTTCCATGTCATTGTCCAGAGTAAGTTTGGTAAGGTGATTCTTTTTCATGAGACAAATAGAAAAATAACAGAAATATGCACTTAAGTAACACCTTAAGTACATTAAATGCTCCACAATGCTCCATTGGGGCATTACTAGAAAGTTAGGGCAGGAACTTCACAGAAGATGATGTAATGCAATCATCCAATCACTTTGGCCAAGAAAGAAGATCATTTATACTGTTCAATCTCCTTACTGTCTAGAGTACACTGTTGTTAGAAATTTTAAATATGTCATGTTTTATACTAAATTTTAATTCATTTCCTTTTTTTCCTGCATTTTCTCATTATTAATATAATCTGCCTTTTACTCCCTTCCAGAGTCAAGTCTAATGCATCCTCATCCATACCACTCCTGTTATTTATTTCTCAAACCTCATTGGTTAAGGAGATATTGGTGACCCCACCATTTCCTAGGCATCATGCTATTATCAGATCACACCTCCCAAAGACAATTCTGAGCTGAAGCCTGCAAGAAATATTTGCTCTAACACAATAAGTCATGAGCTGCTACACTCCAGCAAGATCTAGTAAAGACAACTGAAAGTTTGGATAGAATAAAGAGGAGCAGAAGTTAAGAAAGTTTAAATCATTGCATTTAAGTATGGTTTAAGTGGCCATTGAACTAATTGTACAATTAGGAACTTTCCATAACTGAGTTTTCACAGAAGAAACTATCAAAAGAATAAATTGTGATCCATTTTTGATTTTTGCACTACCTACTTTGTCTCCAAGTGTTCTAACATGTTCATTAAAATTGCACAATGATATACTCAGCTCTGGTTGTTATTCCATCTGCTAGGGATCCATTCAATGTTCATTGTTATGATAACATTAGTTATAGACTTCAATTTAGCAGGGTAGGCCTTGAGCAGACTGTCATCATGCACCCAATGACATCAGACAACTCACGATAATTATTTCTTTGTGGTACTGTGTAGTCTGTATTTTTGAAGATAGAAATTTAATTTTACTTTTTTAAATATTTATATTGGTATGCAATAATCTTAACTCTCTCAGCATAACATTTTAAGATGAGGCTGGAATTCGTGATCAAGAGCAAAGAACATTGCATTTTTAATGACTGCCTAATATTTTCTTAGGACACAAAGCATGCTGCATTTTAGCTCCTTTTATATCATAGAATTCTATAAAGAGGTTTGATAAAATATTTCATATGACTATCTCCAGCATTTCTATTACTAATTCAACAAATAACTCTTGTCAGGGAATTTGACACTTCACAGGACCTTAATTTTCTCATTTAGACAAATTGGATATTCCTTCAATGAAAATTAAATTATGAAGTACTTTAATGAAGGTAATGTTGGAATTCAACTCCTATCTCTCCTTCGTAATTGAATCTTTTCACAACATAGCATTAGCAATTGGGAAAATCACTGTATTTTTACACTGAATGGCTTTTGATAAATTAATGCTCCCCATATGCATATTTGAAATTAGAGATTTGTAAGTCTTCAGGTTGCAAAGACAAAGCAACAGCACAGTGAGGGGAGAGTGGCAGGAGATAGACCATCACCAGAGTCACAGAGGCAGACTGCCTCAATTGGCCTCCTTCTGTGGCTCATTCCTCCTTCCAAAATACATGACCTCGTACTTTTCTGTCTTAAACTATTTACCAAGTTTTTGCCCAATCACTCACCTATCTGTATCCTGTTGCAGAGTCCAAATATCCTGACTGCAGAATGCTCTCCCACTATTTTAATTCATCAGGAAACTTGGATACCTTACACCTGCCCCTCCTCCAAGATATTAATACATATAAAAAGGGGGGGGGATGGGGGGAAGAACTGACCATTGGGACACTCTACTAGTTATATCCTTCCAGCCTGAAAAACACCCATTTATTCTATTCTATTCATCTTCTATGTGATAACCAGTCTTCCATCCATGTTAGCACAGTTTCCCCAATATCATGAGCTCTTACCTTGTGTGTAGCACCTTATTAAATGCTGTCTGGAGATGAGACTTTCCAGCTCTCTGACTTTCCACTTGTGCTCTGTACCCTTGTACAGAAAGCATTATGGAAACTTGCAACACCACTCAATAAATTATTTCAGGCACAGTGTTGCTATTTAATGAGCATTTCAGATTAGCTAAGAAATAAAAGAATAATCACAGGGACTCCAGACTAACCCTGGTAACAGGACTTATTTTTCCACTGTCTATGTCAAGCTGGAAAGGGTGCAGAGGAGATTCACCAGGATGTTGTCTAGACTGGGTGCCTGGGTTTGTTTTCCTTGAAGCAGAGGAAGCTAAGGAATAACTCTTCTGTAGGTATATAAAGTTATGAGGGGGATAGATACGTTACATAGTAAAAGTCTTTTTCCTATCATGGCAGTGTCAAAGGAAAGTGGGTATAGGTTTAAGGTGAGAGGTAGGAGGTTTAGAGGACATTTAACGGAGAATTTTTTCACACAAGGGGTGGTATGAACCTGGAATGCACTGCTTGAAGAGGAAGTGGAGGCAGATATTCTCACTATAAGTAAGAAGCAACGAGACAACTATTTGAATCGCCTAGAAGGTTATGGGCCTAATGTGGGTAAATGGATTAGTGTAGGCAGGTAAAATGGGTGGGCTGAAGGGCTTGTTTCTGTGATGTACAACTCTATGACTCTATAACTCTATGACAATGCGGTGGAACTAGATAGAAAGATGAGTCTGTTATAATGTAGCACATCCTTAGCAGTAACCACACATCCTCTCCCTTATTCCCTTGTCTATACGTAAGACCATTGGTGTTTGAGTTAAAAGTGAGAATATTGCTACATAGCCTGCAGCTGGAAGCTTGATAACACGGCTTGCAGACACCTTGATCACATTCAATTTACAATAAATCCATAGCCTTTAAATGTCTTCATTGCAAAAGGTTGCAAACAATCAAATGAAACAAGGTGCCTTAGGCCTGAGAAAACAGCACCGTAAGGAGGATTGAGTAAGGACCTCTGCATTGCTGTTAGGAGGCAGTGAGAGATGGCAACCTTAGAAGAACTTTGCCAGTTTCAGTTTGGTGATGGGATGCCTTACCTGCAACCATTTTTGGGTCCACCGTCCATCCCTCTCTTCTTCATCTGATGGCTGTGACACCGGCTGTGGCCCAATCTTCAGTCCTGTTAATCTTGCCACCGGCTGGTGATCTTTGCTCAGGGTAAATACGTCCCAATATCAGAGGTACCTCAGGCTTCCTCATTTAGACACAAAGATCACTCCTGCAGTTCTAGGCCTGATCCATAGAGGCAAGCTCCTCCCATCGGTTGTGGATAATGAATGACTTAGGGAAACATCTGGTGCACAGTTAAGAAAGAATATTGGTGGAACACATTGGTGAATGCAACAGCTCTCAAAGCAGGCAATTTCTGATGGGCAGATCTCTTGCTTTGAATTTCATTCCTAAAGTTGGAAAACAATTGCAGCACTATGACGGGTCAGGGGATCAATAACTCCAGCAAGTTCGGCATATAGCTCATCTACAATTCTTTGTCTGACAGCTCTTGGAATGACTCTCGATATCCCCATTCCAAACATTATTGGTTGGTTGGTAATTCAAACTGGTGATGATAGAATGGTTATAATTATTCATTGGATATTTGTTGAGGCAGTGTGTCCAGAGAGCTGCTTTAGTAACCTGTCTTGTTTGAACAACCTCATTGGTTGTTACTGAGAATTTTTCAGCTATAAGCTGAGTGTGAAAACTGAACTTTCACTAGCAATCTGGGATGATTCATACAGTAACCTGGACAGAGCATCGGCTTCTGCAGTAAACACCTCAGCCCAATTTCCTCCCAGTCTTGTAAACAAATCTTTGCCCTGTATCTAGTCCTGATGCAGGGTCTAGACCCGAAACATCAACTATCGCTTTGCCTCCACAGACCCTGGAGTTCCTCCACCAGTTTGTTTTATGCTCCAGATTCCAGCATCTGCTGTCTCTTGTGTCTCCTTTTCCTGGTATTGCTTGTTGTCTAGAATACTCCACAGCAACCACAGCTCAAGACACTGACAATCATCATGCTCCATCAGTCCCAAGATTAGACATTCATGAGGTGCCGTGGATCATCAGCAGAGTGGTAATGTATACCACCACAACCTGTAAACTTTTGGCCGTGCATTTTCTAGAGGTGCCGAGTTTACTCGGCACCTCTAGAAAATACACGGCCAGGAGTTTACATGATATCTTCCTCCCAAGATAATAGGTATCACATAAGCCTGTCCAGTTCACTTTGCATGATACTCAGATATGGTTGAGAACATTGGGCAGAACAAAGGCAATGGGACCAGAAAATATCCCGGCTGTAATACTGAAGATGCCTGCTCCAGAACTACTCATGTCTCTAGCCAAGCTTTTCCAGTACAGTTACAACACTGGCATCTACCTGACAATGTGGAAAAATGCCCAAGTATGTCACGCTCACAAAAGCAGGACAAATCTAATCTAGCTAATCCAGATAATTGCCACTCAGTCAGTTTAAACTCAACCATCAGAAAAGTGATGGAAGCTATCATTGACAGACCTATCAAGTGACAATTACAAGCATCAGGGGAGGTGATACATTTTGGGAAGGCTAACACAGATAGGATGTGCACAGTAGATGGTAGGGTCCTGGGAGTGTTGATGAACAGAGGGACCTTGGGGTACAAGTCTATAGATCCCTGAAAATGGCAGCACAGGTGGATAAGGTATGAAGAAGGCATATGGGATACTTGCTTTCATTGGCTGTAGCAAAGAATATAAGAGCTGGGAGGTCATTTTATAACTTTATAAAACATTGGTTAGGCCACCCTTGGAGTATTGTGTGCAGTTCTAATCACCACACTATAAGAAGGATGTGGTTGCACTGGAGAGTGTGCAAAGGAAATTCACCAGGATACTGCCGAGATTGGAGCTTTACGGTTATAAGGAGAGACTGGGTTTGTTTTCCCTGGAGCAAAGGAGGCTGAGGGGTGACCAAATAGAGGTATATAAAGTTATATGAGGGGGATAGATAGTAAAATTCTTTTTCCCATTGTGGCAGTGTCAAAGGGAAGAGGATATAGTTTTAAGGTGAGAGGTAGGATTTTTAGAGGGGATCTGAGGAAGATATTTTTCACACAAAGGGTGGTTGAAGTCTGGAAAGTTTTGCCTGAAGAAGTGTAAGAGGCAGATACTCTCACTACAAGCAAGAAGCAACTGGACAAATAGCTGAATTACCAAGGAACAGAAGGCAATGGACCCAATGTGGGTAAATGGCATTAGTGTAGCTAGGTACAATGGGTGGCACCAATATGGTGGGCCAAAGGGCCTGTTTCTCTGCTGTCCGAGTCCATGACTCTGTGAGTAATAACCTACTCCCTGATGTCCAGTTTGGGTTTCACCATACCACTGGGCTTCAGACCGCATCACAGCCTTGGCCCAACTATAACCAAAGAGCTGAATTCTTGAGGTGACTGTTACTGCCCTTGTCATTGAGGTGGCATTTGACCAGCTGTGGCATCAAGAGGCCCTGGTAAAACTGAAGTCAATGGACATCTGGCAGAAAACACATCAATGGTTGGCATCATACCTTGCACAATGGAACATGGTTGTGGTTGTTGGAGGTCACTCATCCTAGCCTCTGAGCTTCACAAGCAGGAGTTCCTCAGGGTAGTGTTGTGGGTCCCACTGTCTTGAGCACTTCATCAATGACATTCCTTCCTTCAAATAAGGTCACAAGTGGGGATGTTCATTGATTCCTCTTCAAGTGAAGCAGTCAACATGCTGCAAGACCTAGACAACGCCCGATGCTGTTGATCTACAGTCACCCGGTGCGGCGTGGGGCGGGTCACGTGGAGGATCTCCTGGTGGGTCTTCTGTTGGGCCTGGCCAAGCTGGCCATCCACGGGACACGGCAGCGGGCGGCTGAGGTTTCCGGCCGGTTGGTCTGCCTGCCCATCTTCCGGGCTTACATGTGAGCGTGGGTGTCCTTGGAGAGGGAGCACACAGTATCCGTGGGCACCCTGGTTGAGTTCCGTGCTCAGTGGGCCCCTCAGGGGATCGCGTGTGTCGTGGACGGTAAAAACGTGATTCTTATCTGAAGTGTTGCGTGTTGCGTATAGTGGGTGTTGTGTTGCGTGTATGTCTTGTGGGTGTTTAGTTAGCATTATTTTACTGTAGTTATGTAGCTGTTTAGTTTGTTTTTTTCTCTTCTGTATTAGTTGTAGTGTATTGACACTGGTTGTCCTTTTTTGTAGTGCTTTTAGTTAATAATGTTTATATTAAGACCTAGATGACATTCAGACCTGAAATATAAAGAAAATGCTGGAAATACTCAGCAGGTCAGGGAGTAGGCATGGAAAGAGAAGCAGAGTCAATGCTACAGGTCAACAACTTTTCAACCTTCAGGCATGGCATGATAAGCAGCAAATGGCATTCACAGCACAAGAGTGCCAGGTAATGAACATTGTCAACAAAAATGCATGTAATCCCTTAAGCTTAATATTCAAGGACATTACCATTGCTGAGTCCCCCATTATCAATGTCCTGGGGATCACCAACAAATTCACATGCACAAACTACATAAATACAGTGGCTACAAGAGCAGATCAGAGGCTAGGTATCCTGTGGCAAGGGACTCACCTCCTGATGCCTCAACCCCATTTCACAATCTAAAAGGCACAAGGCTGAAGTGTGATAGAGTACTCTCCACTTTTAAGATATCTTTATTAGTCACATGTACATAGAAACGCACAGTGAAATACATCTTTTTGCGTAGTGTTCTGGGGGCAGCCCGCAAGTGCCGCCACGCTTCTGGCACCAACAATAGCATGCCCACAACTTCCTAACCTGTATGTCTTTGGAATGTGGGAGGAAACAGGGGCACCTGGAGGAAACCCGCGCAGACACAGGGAGAATGTACAAACTCCTTACAGACAGTGGCCGGATTTGAACCCTGGTCGCTGGTGCTGTACAGTTTTG
Organism: Pristis pectinata; assembly: GCF_009764475.1. Taxonomy (NCBI): domain Eukaryota; kingdom Metazoa; phylum Chordata; class Chondrichthyes; order Rhinopristiformes; family Pristidae; genus Pristis; species Pristis pectinata. Next base: position 34,032,685 of record NC_067412.1, on the reverse strand, counting down.
CTCTAACCGCTACATTACCATGCCTGCCTGAAGCTTTAGTGGTAGTCAAGAAGCTTGATACCAGCCAAGAAAAAGTGTTGACTTGACTGGTACACCATCCACCATCCTAAACATTAATTCTTTCCACTGCTTTTATAGCATCTATAAAATACACTGCATTTACTCAGCAAGTCTATTTGAAAGCAGTCCCAAATCCAAGACCACTATCACCAAGAAGGACAAAGGCACCTGCAGGTTCCCCTCCAAATCAGGCACCATCCTGACTTGGAAATGCATCCTCATTCCCTTATTATCCTGGGTCTATGTCCTAGAAACGCCTCTCCAACAGCACTGTGGAAGTACCTTCACCAGAAAGACTGCAGTGGTCCAAGAAGGAAGCCCACCACCCTTTTAGGGGCAATAAATGCTAGTAATGCCACGTCCTGATAAATGCATAAATAAAAGACTTTTTGTGCCTATTGGCTTCATCTGGATCCATTTGTCTCCCGGACTGCACACACATTTCTCTCTGAATACAATATCTAACAACTCTTGTAAGTTACAATTGTTTGATAAGCCTTGATGTAGCCAATCATAGTTCCTGTCAATCTTTCATTGTGTGCACTGAATTTATAGCTCTCCTCTCTCCCCATCCTCTATCTCAAAAGGCTGTGCATTGAAGTGTTTCCAACCCTGAACTAATTCTGCAAACATGATATCTGTAGTTTTCTGCAGAACTGTTAAGTGAATATGTGATGCACATCAGTAATATTGCTTTTGTCCATTTCCTCTCTGCAGCCGTCTTTTCCTTCATTTTCAGCACTGGTTTTCCAGCTCAAGAAGAGAAATAGCCATGAAAAACATCTCTGTTCTCTCCATATAGGATGTGAATGATTCACACGCCTTATTATATCCCCTGCTTTTCCTTGAACTGCTGTTTTCTCTTTCTTCCCCCCATCAAAACAGTATTGCAGTACCCAAGCATTTCCACTTCTACTCTCAGCTTGTTCCAGTATATGCTGGCTGACTTCCTTCCTTTAATATTAGAACCATAGAACCATAGAACAATTGATTTTTAAAAAATTGGTTGGTATGCTGTTGGTACGAAATTGATTTCACTGTCAGAATCAACTGACTGGAGTTCCCCTTGTCCTTCTAGAGTCATCGAGAAATACCATAGAACCATAGAACAATACAGCACAATACGGGCCCTTCGGCCCACCACATTGTGCCAAACTTTAAACCATGCCTAAGACTGTCTAACCCCTTCCTCCCACATATCCCCCTATTTTGAATTCCTCCATATGTTTATCTAACAATCTCTTGAACTTGACCCATGTACCTACCTCCACCACTACCCCAGGCAGCACATTCCATGCACCTACCACTCTCTGGGTAAAAAACCTCCCTTGAACTTCCCACCCATTACCTTAAAGCCATGCCCTCTTGTATTGAGCATCGGTGCCCTGGGAAAGAGGTGCTGGCTGTCCACTCTATCTATTCCTCTTAATATTTTGTATACCTCTATCATGTCTCCCCTCATCCTCCTTCTCTCCAAAGAGTGAAGCCCTAGCTCCCTTAGTCTCTCCTCATAATCCATACTCTCCAAACCAGGCAGCATCCTGGTAAATCTCCTCTGCACCCTTTCCAACGTTTCCACATCCTTCCCACAATGAGACGACCAGAACTGGACACAGTACTCCAAGTGTGGTCTAACCAGAGTTTTGTAGAGCTGCATCATTACCTCACGGCTCTTAAGCTCGATCCCACCACTTATGAAAGCTGACATCCCATAAGCTTTCTTAACTACCCTATCCACCTGTGAGGCAACTTTCAGTGATCTGTGGATATGAACCCTCAGATCCCTCTGCTCCTCCACACTACCCAGAATCCTGCCATTAATCTTGTACTCTGCCTTGGAGTTTGTCCTTCTAAAGTGTACCACCTCACACTTCTCCGGGTTGAACTCCATTTGCCACTTCTCAGCCCAGCTCTGCATCCTATCAATATCCCTCTGCAGTCTTTGACAGTCCTCCACACTATCCACAACACCACCAACCTTTGTATCGTTTGCATACTCGCTAACCCACCCTTCTACCCTCTCATCGATGTCATCAGTAAATATTACGAAAAGTAGAGGTCCCAGAACCGATCCTTGTGGGACATCACTAGGATGCCACATTGTTGGATTGTGGGATACCACATGGAAGTAAACCCTTTAGCCCACCTGTCTGCGCTAATCTCATTTTCCAGCACTCAACCCATAGTCTTCTATTCCATGGCATTTCATGCTCGTCTAAATACTTATTAAATGCTGTCAGAGTACCTGCCTCCACTACCCCCTCAGGAAGCGTGTTCCAGATTTCAACCACCCTCTGGTGATAAGTTGTTCTTGCCCGCTAAATCCCTTATCCTTATCTTAGAACTATTCCCTCTGGCCATAGATATCTGTTGGAGGCAAAAGATGGGTGGAGTTGTGGATAGTGTTGCCAGAGGATACAGTGGGATAAAGATCAGTTGCAGATATGGGCGGAGAAATGGCAGATGGAGTTTAATCTGGCCAAGTGTGAGGTGTTGCAGTTTAGGAGATCAAATGTAAAGAGAGACAATTGTTAATGGCAGGACCCTTAACAGTATTGATGTACAGAGAGGTCTTGGGGTCTAAGTCCATAGCTCTCTGAAAGTGGCTGCACAGGTTGATAGGCATTGAGTTCAAGAGTCAGGAAATTATGTTGCAGCCTCATAAAAACTCTGGTTAGGTCGCTTCTGGAGTATTGCATTCAGTTCTGATTGCTCTGTTATAGAAAGGACGTGGAAGCTTTGGAGAGGGTACAGAAGAGGTTTACCAGGATGCTGCCTGGATTAGAGAGCATGTGCAATGGGGAGAGGTTGGACAGGCTTAGATTGTTTTCTCTGGAGCAATGGACGGTGAGGGGAAACCTGATAGAAGTTCATAAGATTATGAGCGGCATAGGTAGTGCAAGCAGCTGGTATCTTTTTCCCAGTGTTGAAATGTTTAATACTAGAGGGCATGCATTTAAGGTGATGGGGGCAAGTTCAAAGGAGATGTGCGGGGCAAGTTTTTTACACAGAGAGTGGTGGGTGCCTGGAATGCACTGCCTGGGTTGGTAGTGGAGGCAGATACGATAGAGACATTTAAGACGCTCTTAGAGAGGCACATGAATGTGCAGAGAATGGAGGGATATATGGACATTGTGTAGGTAGAAGGGATTAGTTTAGTTAGACATTTAATTACTAGTTTAATTAGTTCAGCACAACATTGCGGGCTGAAAGACCTATTCCTGTGCTGTGTTCTATGTATATCCCCCTCGTAACTTTATATACCTCCATTATGTCACCCCTCAGCCCCCTCCGCTCCAAGGAAAACAAACCTAGCCAATCGAGTCTCTCCTAATTAATGAATCATTCCATTCCAGGCAACACCCCACTGAATCTCTTCAGATCCTTTCCTCTGATCTGATCCATCAGATCGATGCAAATTGTGCTCACTGGACCCACTGTGGGGAGATTGAACTTCAAGGCCTGTGTTCTGCAGTCTTGCCATTTTTGCTTGTCACCATGGAGCTCACACAGAAGCTTAAGGTATAATGCTGATTTTCTTTTCCATCTCTCAACTTTACATTCAAAAGGTTTTCCAATCCTCACTGACAGTTGCAATATATCTTAAGTTATGATGATGCCAGTATGTCATAACGTTGTAGAGTTCTTTGACCCAATGACTTATTTACATATCTATATTCATATACACCTCCAGACAGGCCTGGACATAGCTGATTAGAAAAGCAAACATACAAATCAGGAGCAGAAGTGGGTAATTTGACCCTCAGCCCTGCTCTGCCATTTGATAAGATAAGATCTCTTTATTAGTCACATGTACATCGAAACACACAGTGAAATACATCTTTTGTGTAGAGTGTTCTGGGGGCATGCTGCAAGTGTCGCCACACTTCTGGCACCAACATAGCATGCCCTCAACTTCCCAACCCATACGTCTTTGGAATGTGGGAGGAAACTGGAGCACCTGGAGGAAACCCACACAGACACGGCGAGAACGTACAAACTCCTTTCAGACAATGGCCAGAATTGAACCCGGGTCACTGGCGCTGTAATAGCATTACGCTAACCGCTACACTACCATGCCTGATTGTAACCTCAACTCCACATTCCTGTCTTCTCCTGGTACTCTTTCACCCCTTGCTTATCAAGAATTGACCTACCATAGCTTTAAATATATTGATTCTCCTTCCATTTCCCTCTGAGGAAGAAAGCTCCAAAGATTCATGAACTTCTATGAGAAAAAATTGTGCTTCATTCCTGTCTTAAATGGGTGATTCTTGAGCTTTAAACAGTAACCTCAGTTGTAGATTCTCCCACAAGAAGAGACATCCTCTCCTCATTCAAATTGTCAAGACCCTATAGATCTTGTTCAAAGGTGTCTCCCAGCTCTGCTGAACAGGACTGAGCCGATGATCGCAGAGGCCAGGCCATGAATAAAAAATATCTTGCCACTCTCAAGCAGTTATATTAACTGGACCTGAAATAAGTATTAGCTCTGTGGCTGAAATGTGGGTGTATGGAGTACTCTACAGTTAACTTGTCAGTGGATTTCTGAAAGTCCAAAGTCAAAGTCAAAATTGAGTTTATTGTCATATGCACAAGTACGTGTATGCACAGATGCAATGAAAATCTTACTTGCAGCAGCGTTACAGGCACATAGCATTATATAAGCAGCATTCACAAAAAAATGTAAATTAAACATAAATTATACACAATTTTTACAAGAAAGAACACAATTAGAACAAAAAAAAGTCCATTTTAGAGCAAAGTAATCAAAGTAGTTATAGTGTGCTAAGCTGTATTGATTAGGGTTGTGCCGGTTGGTTCGAGAACTGAATGGTTGAAGGGAAGATGCTGCTCTTGAACCTGGTGTGGGACTTCAGGCTTCTGTACCTCCTACCCGATGGTAGCTGTGAGAAGATGGCATAGCCAGATGGTAGGGATCTTTGATAATGGATGTTGCCTTCTTGAGGCCTGTAGATACTACCCATGGTGGGGAGGGAATGTGCCCGTGATGTATGGGCTGAATCCACTACTCTCTGCAGCTTCATATATACCACATATATACCATTATTACCACATCCACTGCATAATCACCCAATCAAGAGTTAAGTATTTGACTAGCTTTCATGTAGTCTATTAGTTCAATTAAACTGATGGCTAAAAAAGATTTCTTATTCAGCTACCTAAGCTAAAATAGTAATGACAGAATTACAGTTAAAAGAGTAAGAGGAAGAAATATATCAAATTAACAAAGTTTTAGAGGCCTTGGTGACATTTCAAATACTGGGCAGGGTTTGAATCAGGTCCTTTATCATTCTAACTTTGTCTTTAATTGGGTTTGGTGATTCTTAAGCATGTGGATTGATTTCTGCTTGAGTCATAGATCCATTGGATAGATGCGTGAGTGAATGGCTGGAGACACAAGAGACTGCAGATGCTGAAATCTGGAGCAACAAACAGCCTGCTGGAGGAACTCGGCAGGTCAAGCTGCATCTGTAAGGGGGAAGGAATTGTTGACATTTCAGGTCAAAACACTGCATCAGGATGGGTGATAAGTAGGTGGAAAAGGAGAAAGCAAAGAAAGGAGAGGAAATTGAGAGACAGAAAGACAGGAGGTGAAAGTGGCCATTGCAAGTAATATAAACAGCCTGTTTACGAATGGAATTGACAACTAAGCAAATTGTAAATTAAGTCTGTGATTCTCTTTCAGCTCATTTCATGCTAGTAATCTGGGCCAATTTCTTCTTTGTAGCTTGCTACTTAGTTCAATTGCTTACTGACCAGAATTTAGTTTTGTAAAGTGATGTGGTGTAAATGTTCTCCATCTGCAATGAAGTGGTAGAAGAACTTCAAAGTCACATCTGGGAGTCAAATGGCTCAGACCTGTTCACAGTTCGACTAAATATTTCAGAGGATATAATTTAGTGTCGCTGTGCAATGGCATTTCAGCATTTTTTCAGATTTATACATTCAAAATGATTGCAATTGCTGAAGCATCATGTTTCTTGACCTTCGTAAGTGGGAAATAAATTAGTTCCTGGCCAGAGTTTCAAAGGTAAATGTTACAAAGTGTTAGTATACTAATGAAGGTAGCTTTTCCCAATTTGTAAATAAATTGGTTTTAACCAGTCTCTGCATTCTGTTTGCAGATAGATGTTCTTGACTTAAAACCTTCTGGACAAATTAATAATGGTGAATTGGCAATCTCAAGCAGAATGGCAAATTTTACTTCCAAGTTCAATCCCTGCAACGAGTTAGGATGGGTAGTACTGACTTCAGGAAAGGGGGCGGTGTACATGCACCTGTCTACATCAACGGTGCTGAGGTCAACAGGGCTGAGAGCTTCAAGTTCCTGGGAGTGAACATCACCAACAGCCTGTCCTGGTCAAATCACATAGATGCCATTGCCAAGAAAACTCACCAGTGCCTCTACTTCTGCAGGAGGCTAAAGAAATTTGGTTTGTCCCTTTTGACTCTCACCAACTTTTATCGATGCACCATAGAAAGCATCCTATCTGGATGTATCACGGCTATGCAACAGCTCTGCCCAGGACCGCAAGAAACTGCAGAGAGTTGTGGACACAGCCCAGTGCATCATGGACACCAGCCTCCCCTCCTTGGACTCTGTCTTTACCTCTCGCTGTCTTGGTAAAGCAGTCAGCAAAGTCAAAGACCCCACCCAGCTGGGTCATTCTCTCTTCTCTCCTCTTCCATCAGGCAGAAGATACAGGAACCTGAGGGCACGTACCACCAGACTTAAGGACAGGTTCTACCCCACTGTGATAAGACTATTGAACGGTTCCCTTATATGATGAGATGGACTATGACCTCACAATCTACCTTGTTGTGACCTTGCACCTTATTGCACAACACTTTCTCTGTAGCTGTGACTCTTTACTCTGTTCTGTTATTGTTTTTACCTGTACTACATCAATGGACTCTGTACTAATCCAATTTAACTACACTGTGTAATGAATTGACCTGTACAATCGGTATGCAAGACAAGTTTTACACTGTACCTCGGTACAAGTGACAATAATAAACCAATACCAATAGGTGCCATTCACATCACACAATCATTACTTCAGATTTTAATTCTTGATTTCGCTGAGGTTGCATGATGAAGTGAAATAGCTGCTCTATGTTCTCCTTATTTAGAAACCTTCATTTATGCATGGGATAGATAACTATCAGAATAGGTGGAATGTGTTAGCTGTAAGTAATGGCTTGTGTAGGAAAGTGTGACCATACAGTGATGACATCCATTTATTGTGAACAGAGTGAAACCTGGTGCCTCCACCACTGAGACTTCATCAGTTCCTCCACATTGTTTATCTTGATATGGCCGATTGGTTCAATGCTTCAAATGAACGGCATGGATTTCCAGGAAGGGATTTTTTCAGCACTGAGTCAGTGTGTACACAATGCATCTCCATTCCCATTGCATACCAATATTGAGGTGTGCATTATTCTCGGCTGCATTGGCAACCATTAGGGATTGAACAGCAGTCCAAAGCATAAATGTTCTTGATCACTGTTTATATCTGAAGAGAAAAGTATATTTTGGTGGTCAAAGTGCTTTAAGCAAGGTGAAACTTATCAGGAAATGGAAGTCTAGGCAATGGCTTAGGTTATTGGATCAAAGACTCACTCACTGGTTGTTTTTGATGCAGGTTGGCATATAAATCAGAGTATGATGGAGTATTAAGTGTTATCTGCACTCCGCTGGCTGAATATTGGTGGACAGTAGTGGTGGTGGTGATTGGAGTCCAGAGAAGTTTACTCGGTTGTTGCAGCCTTGGGAGGTACCTGGACAATACCTCCTTCCTCTGCTCAGCTGCCAGATGAAGCTACTGATGTTTGCACCTTCCATAACATCTGAATAGCACCTTTCACTGTCCTGTTGCTCTTCAGGGTCTTTTCATGGCCATTGGGCTTTGGGCCTTCCTTTGGCAACAGAGGCTGTCAGTGATTATGGATGAGACCACAATAAAGTTTCCATAGCTGCTGAGCATGTAGTGGAAGGTGCCCCAGACTGATGCAGGAGGACCTGGAGGATGCCAGTAGTATATTCAATACTCTCACTGCACCTGCAAGGTTCTTGCTATATCTGCACTCAGCTGGTGTGGTTGGAGTGCAAAGCAGGGGATGCGAGAAACTGCAGAATAAAGGTTAGCCGTTATTCATCAGCATTTATCCCTTAGGGCCAGGCTAGCTACCAGAAATGTCCGGAAATACAGCTTCCCTCATGAGATCTGCTGAAAAAACAATGTACACAATTGAAAGGTTCTTTTCACAACCCACAACCATATGGATGGTTACAGAGTGAAAACCCTTTCTGTTCAAAAAATATCCAGATTATTAATCAGTGCCATTTTTTGGGGTGTTTTGTAAGCATGGGAAGCCATCAAAATTCAGTGCCACTGATGTCACTTCCTCCTCACATCTCAAAAAAGGTGAATTCCCCTCTGTGTGAGGGGAGAGCCTCGGTGACCTTTCTAATGCTGCAGTAAGCAGGAAATTGTGAAAATGTGGCATAGATCTGCTGTGGGACCTGGAAGGATTCAGTGACCAGGAATTTCAGGATCACTATTGCCTTCAGCTCCACAGAGTGCAATTCAGGCCCAAGAGCTTGGTGACAGAGGAGACTGCAGATGCTGGAAATCTGGAGCAACACACAAAATTCTGGAGAAACTCAGTGGGTCAGGCAGCATCTATGGAGGGAAATGGACAATCGATGTTTCAGGTCATCTTGAAGGGTCTCAACCCAAAAGCACTGACTGTCCATTTCCCTCCATAGATCCTGCCTGACCCGCTGAGTTCCACAAGAACTTGGCTGAAGGTTTCGGGTAGAATTTCACTTCATTCTCCAACTTCAGCAAACATATGATAGATTTATCCTTCCCTTTACAAAATATTGTTTTTAATGAAGACTTTCAATGTTCTTTTTAAGTGCCTTTTTTGATTGAGATCCTGAACATACAGCAAGTGGTTCCATATATGAATTTATAATTGTAAATCTCATGAAGTGATCTTTGGAAAAAATGTGTAAAGTGATTTGAACAAGAGTTTGCAAATCTGAGCCTGTGAATACCTTGCTCTACCAATAGTTCTAGGTATAAGGAGGCGTTTCTGCAGAAAATGTGTTCTTTACAGACAGACAGGTTTTTGTGTTTTGTCTGAAGGTCTCACACCTTACCTGAGTGACCCAACATGTATTCACAAAGCCTCCAGTAATGGAGTGTTCACCATTGGAGCACCCCAGTGAATGAGTAGCTCAGCAGCTAAATGCTGCAACAAGGTCTCCCTGGGAAGCTTTAGCACACTCTGGACCTTGGAAGGTGTTTGAGCATCGGTTCTGGAGCTGTCCTGTGAAGTCACATAATGACAGCAAGATTATCCCTTTAGCTAAAGCATAAATGAAGCGCACTGTGCTTGGTTTCCAGATACTGTTCAATGGCAGTCATTGTGTGCTCCAATTTATGGCAGCAGCGGCTGAAGTTTGCATTACATGACGATTGGAATCATTAGGTAGGTGACTTGATGCTGGGAAAATGTCAGGCATGCTAATATGAATTGCAGGCACAAGTACCCAACTGGCACGATCTCTCTTGATAAAAATCAATTTTTGACTGCGTAGCGCTGGGGAAACAATATTCAGTGCTACATGATCCAATTTCTAGGCAACAGAAGTATAATATTGTGGAAAATCTCAGACGTAATACTAGGGCTATAAATTTTACTGCAGTAATTTTGAAATCACTGCTGGTGGGTTTTCATCAAGGTGGAAACACTTAGTCTGAAGCACTCACTGACAATATCCTAATTCCACAGCTGGGGATAATGATCTGGCAATTAGATCCTGCCCTACTTGTGAACTGGAAAATTTTGTTCAAGTCACTTTGTACATTTTTTCCAAAGATCACTTGACTTAATGAGATGCATAATTATAAATTCAATTCATGCTCTTTAATAAAACTACTCCCTGTATGTTAAGGATTTCAATGTACAGAATTACACAAGGCATTGAATTTATAAAGAATAACATGTGTCTCCTATAACAGCAGACACAAGTTATTCCTTTTAAATTTAACAGGAAGTATAAATCTTCTGTCATATGTTTGTTACACGATTGAAGTTTTGAGAATTAAGTCAAGTGTAGAATATATATTGGCAACTTTATTGCCCAGCTGACCTGTATTAACATGTTCCACTGTCACTTTTACAAGCAATTGCTGTGGATTTGTGACAGCTACTTGTTTACCGATTTGAACAGGAGACTGATATTTACTTTGAATATTAATTCAAAGCCCTGCTTTCAGAACAAAGACCCAAATCATGTAAAATGACATTCTGTCCTTTCAGTCACAAATCTTTAATTCACAAGATTTTAGAAATGTTAATAATATCTGAGATTCTTTTAGAAAACCATTTTAATTCAGCCAACATCCATTCATATTTTGCCTTTGACACAACATATTGGCCCAAGGTATTTCAAGTCGGCCAAAGAAAAAAATGGGTCCTAAACCAGAGAAGATAATGTTAGAAGCCAAAGTAAAAGCTTAATAAACGGGATGGGTTTTCAGGAGGTTATAGAAGCAGGACAGGGGAATGGACATGCAGCAGGACTTTGAAAGGCAACTGAACCCACAGCCAACAAAGCTGGGGCAAAAGAAGTGATCACTAGGGTAGGAGAGGGGAGCTGATGGGATTGCAGGGACAATTAGAGAAGAAAAATGTTGCAGTAGCGGTTAAAGTGCATAGAGAGTACTGTCCTCTAGTTCACAGATAACATGAAGATCCATGATGGTGTCAGAATCACTGAGGAGATAATCTAGATGAGTCTGCACTCTTGGCTTAGCTGGCTCTCAAATCTGTCAAAAACTATGAATGTTTTTGAACATCCCTGACACTCAGAAAAATCCCTGCCCAGCATTTAGGAACACCAATACTGAATAAGTAAAAGCCAATTAATAGTTAGTTTAAATGTGCCAAGATCTACTCTCAGACAGTTATCGCAGATAAGGGCACTGGTGGATAATGAACTTTGGGAAATGCTGTACAATTAGGAAGGTTACATAATTAATGTGATTATTGGGTACAGTAGTGGCATGGTGGTTAAATTGTCAAGATGAACATTACACAGGCTTGGACTAACAATCCACAAACCCAAAGTCCAGTCTCACCTGGTCAGCTGTGGAATTTAATTTCAGTAAGTAATCTTAAAAAAAGGAATATTCATTAGTAATGATGATCACAAAGCTACTGGGATTGTTGTAAATGCTTAGGTAAAAAAATATTTGGCAGAACTCTTCCATCCTTATCCAATCTGAACATTACACAACTCCACACCCACCAATGTGGTTTGCTCATAATCCCCTCTGCAGTGGCCAAACAAACCATTCAATTTAAGGGCAATTATAAATGGGCAATAAATGTTGGACTTGCCAAGGATGTCCAGATCCTGAAAAATCAACTAAAAGAGAAACAGGAGCTGAAATATTAATGTGCAAGTAACCTTCACCTGTTTGACTCAGTACAGGAATGACACAATATTCATGTGCGGGCAATGCAGCATCTATCCAGGGCATTTAATCTACTCTTCTCTTTCTCCCAATGATCTTACTTCTCTTGGTATTAGACTGATAAGTGACTCTTGTCTGGAAGCAACTCATTTGCACAGATGTCTTTGAGTCAGCAACTGCTACACCAGCTTCCAGTAAGTTGGCACAACCAAACCCGGCATCAAAACTGTGCAAATCAAAAAAAAAACTACAGATGCAGGAATGAGAAACAGGAAATGCTAGAAACACTCGCTAGGTCAGTCAGCCTCTGTGGAAAGAAAAAACAGAGTGAAGATTTCAGGTTAAAGACCATTAGTCAGAACTGGGAAAGAGAGAAGACCAATCTATTTTCAGTAGCAGAGAAGGTGGAGAGGGATGGGTAGAACAAAGGGAACATCTCTGATATGGTGAGACCAAATGAGTTAACGTGATGTTTAAAAGGATGTTATGTTTCTTTGTCTGCGTTATGTGTTGCTAAAAGCAGGGCCGTGGGATATTCCCAGCAGGTCAGATGATACTAAAAGAGAGAGGAAAACTGACCAAGATCACAGATCGATGACGGACAGAAATGGCTGGTTCTGATACAGACAGAAAGAAAGAGCAGGTTACCTAAAGTTGGAGAGTTTGATACTGAGTCCTACACATTGAAGATTGCATTGTGGCCCAAGAGAAAAATGAGGTGTTGTTCCTTTAGCTAGCATTGGGCCTCTTTGTAACGGTACAAGAGGCTACAGAGAGATCAATCAGATCGGGCAATTAAATTGGCAAAATGTGTAAATTTGTAACAACAACTGAAAGACAGAAAACATCAAGAAGCCTATAAGTTGATGATGATCCCAATAACTAGTGCTGCTGGAGTTCATTATGCCACTTACTATTATAGTTAGCTTCTTAGAATTTTGGAGAGAACTCCACAAGGCATTTTGAACTCCATGTCGACAACGCGGGGGTGAAATCAACATTGAGAGTAGATTGACAGGAAGATCTGCTTACACTGCTCAGGAATTTAAACTTGATCATTTTGGAAGGGCATTTTAAACAGGTGCACATTATACATAAATGCATTTATGTCTGCATGGCTATCCTCTGGGTGCTCCGGTTTCCTCCCACATTCCAAAAGATGTACAGGTTAGGAGTTGAGGGCATGCTACTGTATGTTGGTGCTAGAAGAATGGTGACGCCTGCGGGCTGCCCCCAGCACATTCTCAGTAACGCAAAAAGATGCATTTCACTGTGTGTTTTGATGTATATGTTACTAATAAATAAAAACCTTACCTAACCTAATGGTGAAGGCTGTGTCCAACATTCCTACATGACCTATTGCTATGAAGATTTCCAGCAGGGTTAAAAGCCCACACTGAACTGGTTTTATTCATGTGATATCGAGCACCTTTCAGTTTTGAAACATTAACATCATGCTCATGCATCATTCTTGGAAAACTGTGGCTTCATGATATGGCAGAGACCAGCTTCACCTCCTTCAAATTATAGTGAATTTGACAGGAGAGAACAAAGATAATATTATTTTGGACTGAAGGGATGTAAATAGCAGTGTCCCATTTAATATGGATTGGGACTATTGGTGATCTCAAAACATAAATAACCCAGTGTTAAGGGCACCATATCAGAATTGGAAGTAGAGTGCATAGTTAACTCTGAACACCGAAAGATCCTTCAAGAGAATAACATGTTGGCAAATCAGTTAGTCAGATGTCAAGCATTTCAATCACTGCTACTGAGCTCTGAAAAGAGAAACACTTCTAGAGCAACATCTGCCACAGCATCTCCAAATGGGCACTGCTGCTCTTTAGAATCATGCAATTCATAGAAATTTACAACACAGAATGGAAACCATTTGGTTCATTGTGTTGATAGCAGCCAAAAGAGAAGATTTTTAGGCTATTTCCACATTCCAGCACTGGAGGTTACAGCTCTTCAACTGTTCATCCAGGCTCTTTCTATCTCTGACAATGGTTTCCACGTTCACCACACTTTCAGACAATGATTTCCAGACCCCCCCCCCCCACTACCCCCACTACTATTTGGGCAAAAATATTTTCCTCAACTCCCTTCAACTCCTGCTATCAATTAACTAAAGCTACTCTCAAAAGTAAAAAAAAATCGTAGATGCAGGAAATCTGAAATAAAAGCAGAAAATGGTGGGAATGCTCAGCAAGTCAGGTAGTGTCCATGGACGGAGAAACTGTGAAAACATGTCAGGTTAATCCACTCTCCCTGGGATCAAATGGCTTTAATTTTCTTATTAAAAAATAAGGTAGACTATTGTAAATATGTTACCTCATTGACTCAAAAACTGAACAAAAATTGACCAATCATGTTCTTCAGATACCACCTACCCTTAACAAGTCCATGCTGACTGTTCTTAATTAAATTGTACCTTTCAAAATGCAGATTTACACTGTCCCCACAATATTTCTCCCACCATTAATGTAAAATTTACTTTCTGTAATTACTTGTTCTATTCCTTTTTAAAAGCTTATACTATATCTGTAGACTTCCAGTTCTTCGCCACCATGCCTGTTGTGAAGGAGGAATGGAAAATGATGGTCAGACCCCTCTTGCTTCTCCTAAGCACCTGAGATCCATTAATTTGGGCCTGGTGATTTATGCACTTTTAAAGACACCAGTCCTTTATTGTAGATATCCAGTTGGTGTTTGTGAAATTCCAAGAGAGCTCACCTCCATCCACTCTATGCACTAATACTTTAGCACTATGTTTCTCTGCAGCTAGGTACAGTATTGAAGTACCTTGGGATGTTGAAAATGGTGACTAGCTGGTGGAAGATATCTGAAGTCCAGTCACAGTTGTAATGGATGTGTCCAGAACTGCACACTGGCATCAAATGGACAGCAATGCAAACTTTAACATCATGTGCAAAAATATATTTCTGCATGCATGGGCCACTATTGGTGCAGATGACTGTAAAGCAGCAGACTTTCACAAAGTAGGTGGAGCTGGCTTCTGCAGTACTTAAAGAGGACCAGCCTGTGCAGACATGTTGCCATGGAGTCTGGCATAGGGATTGTTCTGCATCTGGTCTCCCTTTAAGATTTCTAGTTACTCCACTGCTTTGCCTTATCCTCCAGTATCTCCACCATCAGAACCCAGCCAGATTATACCCCTATCTGCAGTACTCCATTCGCACCAGCTATTAACAGTACACCACCCACTCCCCCCCCCACCCCACTTCACCTAAGGTGGTTGTGAACCTTTCTTGATGTCCCAGCTTGAACCTCAAGGTCCGAGATCCCTCCCCTGGCATAAACTTCGAGTTTCCCAATCTCCTCCTGGGCTGTTCTCAACTATGTCACCATCCACCTATTGCAGCCTGCGAATTTCAACTGCAGGCAGACTTGTAACAAGAATGCACTTAATGCAAGATAAACCAATATTGAAGAGATCAGTCGGCTCTACTACGAGACATTTTTGTGGCCTCCACACATAAAAATTGACCAAGCTTCATATCCTAACATATCATAAGGAATCAATGACCTTTTCAATGACCTTTTGAAATCAGGCTGTGAATTGAAGGAAATGCTGGAGGAATTCATGCAGAGAAGCAAACAGGATGGACTTCACATTGATCGGATCACACTGAACTCCTGTGGTCTGGCTGTTTATGGGACTTACAAATCCATAGAGAAGTAACAAACATCTAGATTTATTCCCAAAAGCCTTTGGAAAAGGTAATACACAAATCATTGCTGGAGTGAAACCCTTTCATCAGCTTTTCAGTCCTTCGCATGAAAATGGTCAAAACATCGAACAGGAGGACTTTCCCTTGAGTGGACAATGGACCAACTCAGTGACACTGGAGGAACCTTTCACAGTCTTGGGGCATGCCATAACACTCTGGGTCACTTCAAATATCACCAATCCTGCCTCCCTTCCTACTTACTGGGGCCCCACAATCTCTCCAAACTGTCCAGGGCCATATTCCCTATGCTCCCTCTAAACTTACTGGTTCCACTGAGAAATTTCTTATAAAATTGCGTAAAATAAAACAGTATCGAAAAACCCCAGAAATCTGCAAGTCCAGCCCCACCATAGTCCTGAGTATGCCATTATGTTCAGTTTGAGGAGAGAAGAATGGGTTGAAGACAAATATTTATAAACTAAAGAAAGGACACTTATGAGAGCATGAAAGCAGAGCTGGTTAAAATGAGCAGGAAAATTAGGATAAGGGATGGTTTAAGTGATTTGCAGTGTGCCATTACTCTAATGTTAGTGTCCTGCCATCTTAACTTTCTAGCAACATTTCATTTCCTGATTGATGGAGATTTTCACTGATTCTGCTCATCGGTAGATGGTAGAATCCAAAACACTGCATGGAGATATGAGCATACAAATTAGGAGCATGAGTTGGTGACTTGACCCTTGAGCCTGCTCCATCTTTCAGCAAGCTCATGGCTAGCAACCTCAGTTCCACATTCCCCTCTACCCCCCAACCCCCGGTAACTTTCCACCCACTTGTTTATAAAATCTATCTCCATCTGTCTTAAGAATATTGATAGGCTCCATTTCCACTTCCCTTTGAGGAAGCGAGTTCCCAAGACTCATGACCCACTGGGAGAAAAATTTTCACCTCATCTCAAGCATGTATCTTTACGCAGTGACCCTGAGTTCTAGCTTCTCCCACAAGAGGAAACATCCTCTCCATGTCCATTCAAGATCTTATGTTTCAATCAGGTCCCATCCCACTCTTGTAAACTCCAGCAAATCCAAGTCTAGCCTGCCCAGCCTTTCCTCATAAAACAACCTGCCTATTTCAGGATCAGTTTAGTAAATCTTCTTGCTGGCAAAGCGTTTACATCCTTGCTTAAGTAAAGAAACCAGTACTATTCACAACACTTTGGATATGGTCTCACCAGCACCCTATATAGCTAAATAATAACCTCCCTACTTTTGTATTCAATTCCCCTAGAAATAAACAACACTCTTAGCTTTCCTAACTACTTGCTATACTGACGAATCATACACCAAAACACCCAGATCCCTCTGCATTTCAGAGCTCTACAATCTCTCACCATTGTGATAATATGCTTCCTTTTTAAAATTTTTCTATCAAAATTGAGAATTTCATAATTTGATTCACCAGATCTTTGTCTACTGAATTGATTTAGTTTCATACTTATTTCATGTCATCAACAAATTTAGCAACTATACCTTAGGATCCTTCAATCAAATCATTAAAATAATTTGCAAAATTTACTGAGGTTCCAGCACTGAATGCAGTAGCACACCACTGGTAATGTTTTGCCAACCCTTTATGCCTACTCTCTATTTCCTGTTAGCTAGGTTATCTTCCATCCACATCAATTTGTTACCTCCTACATCATGAGCTTTTATTTTCCATAATATCTTCTGATATAGCACCTTATTAAATGCCTTCTTCAAATCTAAGTGTAGTACACCCACTGGTTCTTTTTTTTATCAACAGCACATGTTACTTCTTCAAAGAACTTGGTCATATATGATTTCTTTTTCACAAAATTACGTGGGCTTTGTCTGGTTATTATAACATTTTCTAAATGTCCTGCAATAATGTATTTAATAATAGCTTCAAACATTTCTCCTATGACAGATAAGATATCTTTATTAGTCACATATACATTGAAACACACAGTGAAATGCATCTTTGCGTTGAGTGTTCTGGGGGACAGCCCACAAGTGTCGCCACACTTCCGGTGCCAACATAGCGTGCCCACAACTTCCTAACCCGTAAGTCTTTGGAATGTGGGAGGAAACTGAAGCACCCGGAGGAAACCCACGCAGATACGGGGAGAACGTACAAACTCCTTACAGACAGCGGTGGGGATTGAACCTGGGTCGCTGGCACTGTAATAATGTTACACTAATCGCTACACTACTGTGCCTATCGTCCTGTAGTTTCCTGCTCTCTCCCCCTTCCTTTTTGAATTGAGGAGTTGTGTTTTCTGTTCATCCCATCTAGTGCAGCATTCTCCGAATTGAGGAAATTTTGGAAAATCAAAACAAATATATCTCACTAGGACACACAGACTGCAACTCCAGCAATTTTCTTAGTACCACTTCCCTGATGATTGCAGTTATCCTGAGTTTCTCCTTCCAGTTCTTGATTTTCATTTATTTCTGTGACATTACTTGAATCCACTATAGCGAAGAATGCCGCAAAATGCTGTTTAATGATCTGCCAGCCACATGTTTTTCATTATTAATTCTTCAGACCCATTTTCTATCAGACCACTGTTCATTTTGTTAACACTTTTCTTTTATAAATCACAATAGAAGTTCTGTTTTAACATTTCATCTCATATTCCTTTTTTTTATTACCAAACTTTACTCATTCGTTGTTATTTATATTCAGTCCAATCTTCTGACCTGGCATCTGACATTGCAGTTACATAAATTTTCTTAAAGTTTGACATGATCTTTAACTTTTTTTAGTCAACTACAGAATGTGGGTCCTTCCCTTTTGATGTTCCTTTCTGCATATTCTGAAAGATCCTCTTAACTGTCTGCTCCTGCAAATCACTTGACCCATCTCTTATCCTAATATGCCTGCTCACTTTAGCTAGCTCTGCTTTCATTCTCTCATAATTGCCCTTATTTAAGTCTGAAATACTCATCTTCAACCCATTCTTCTCTCCCTCAAACTGAATGTAAAATTCAATCAAGTTATGATTGCTTCTACCTAGGGGAGCTTTCACAATGAGGTTGTTAATTAATCCTATCTCATTGTACAATACCAGGTCTCGTATAGCCTTTCCTCTTTTTGGCAGCAACATGTGCTGTCCTGAGTCACTATCTTGAAAATATTATGAATTCCTCATCTAGGCTACATTTGCCCATCTAATTTTTTCAATCTATATGTAGATTAAAATCCCCCTTATTGTCATTGTACGTTTCTGACAAGCTCCCATTATTTCTTACTCTATTGCTCCATGTGGTAACGGTTAGGATGCCTATCCACAACTCCGAGTGACCTTGTGCCTTTATTATTTCTTATATCTGAATTGGTTCTACCTAGTGGCTTCCTGAACTTAGATTGTCCTTCTCTATCTTTAATTAACAGAGCCACCCCGCCACTATTTTCTAGTTCCCTGTCCTTCCTAAATGTTATGTATTTACCAATATACAGGTCCCACTCAATTGGGCCCTGCAGGTTTTGTCTCTGTTATTGCTATCAGATCACTCTTATTTATTTCTATTTGTACTCTCAGTTTATCTGCTTCATTTCAAATGCTACTTGCATTCAGATACAGATTAGTTTGGTCCTTTTATTACTTTTATAACCTTTAGCCTTATCTATTGATTAATCCTTAGACTTGAACTCACTATTCTTTTCTGTCACAGTCTATTTATCATTTCCCATATTAGTGCCTTTTCCTCTAGCCTTGTCTCTACTCTTTGGTTTACCACATTATTGTAACTGTGGTGCCACGTCCCCATCATTTACTTTAAACTCCTCTCCACTTTTCTTATCATGCAGTTTGCTAGAACACTGGTCTCTTCAAGTGTAGACCATCCCACTGGTACAGCTCCATTTTCCCAGTACTGGAACCCACTTCCAATACACTGGTCTCTTAGCCACATATTCACTTTTCTAAACTTTTTTTGTTTTATGCTAATTTGGAAATGGTTTAGGTAACAATCCAAAGATTATTACCTTTGGGGTTCTGCTTTGTAATGTGGTGCATAGCTCCTCACGCTGACTTTGAGGAGCTTTTTTTGTGTGTCCTGCTTATGCCATTGGTATCTACATGCACCACAAGGACTGGATCCTTCCACTCCAGACGGGAGTAGATGTCCTGAACCCTAGAACTGGGCAGGCAACACAGCCTTCTGAATTCTTGTTCTTTGCTGCAGAGAATATTACTAATCTCCCTCATTGTACCGTCCCTAATACCACTACATGTGTTCTCCACACACTTGAATGACTTCCTGTACCACAATGCCATGATTTCTTAGAACATCCACCCTGCAGCCCTCAGTCTCATCCAGACAAACGGAGAGCACCTCAAACCCTATGGACAGTTGCAAAAGCTGTGGCTTCTGCATTTCTACACTCTTGGTTCCTGCTCCTTGCAGCCACACTCCCCTGTCCTTGACTAAATCAAAAGATCTTATCTTGTGTTGTGACCAACTCCATGTCACTGTCTCCCTCCCTGATGTGTCACAGTGTTTGCAGCTTGGCCTCCAGCTCGGTGAATAAGCTGAAGGCCCTCCAGCCACAATCATTTACAAAAAGTGTGTTAACCCTTGATCACATTGGTGTCTAGGAGTTCCCAGGTGTTGCAGCTGGAACCTGTCTCCAAACCTGCCTCTTTGATGGAGGAATTAGCTATTTAATTACATTACACAATCGGTTATCTTCCTTTTGATAAATCTTAAGGTACTGTACTTAAAGTTAGGGATAGAATAGACATTGTTATGTGTAAGTTATGAATAAATTATGTTAATCTGAGTTTGTTAATTTATGTAAGTGTAATTTATGCATAATTTATGTTAATTTAAATTTATATTAACTTATGTTTGTCCTTGTCTTGTAATGTACTGTGCCGCTGCTGCAACAAGCTAATCTTCAGGCATTTATACCCTGTGCGTATATGCATGTGACAACAATAAACTGGAACTTGAACGTAGACTTTAATCACTTGGCAGAATCTCACTACAATGCCATCTTCTTTTCCCGACTCGCAACACAGTGAAAAGTTGCACTCACTCATCGTAAGTTATAAAGCCAAAAAGAAAATATTCACCAATCAGCCACCAAACTTGACCAGTCACAACTTCAAACTGATGCTAGTGTTGAGTATCTCTTATTGCTCACTGCTGCTCCCACCTCACTGAAGCCACCTTAATAGCCAAAACTGACACTGAGGGCTTTAGGGCACTCACTTGTAATCACCTCAGTTGATCTGTTCGGATTCCCATCATGTTTTTGGATGGCTGGTAGACCTCACAGCTCCAGTGACCCGGGTTTAATCCTGACCTCAGGTACTGTCTATGTGGAGTTTGCAAGTTCTCCCTTTGACTGCCTGGGTTTCCTCTGGATGCTCTGGTTTCCTCCCATATCCCAAAGGTAATCAGATTGGTTGGTTAATTGGCCACTGTAACTTATCCCTAATGTGTAACTGAGCAGCAGAATTGATGGGAATGTAGGGGAGAATAAAATGGGTTCAGTGTAGTATTGGTGTAAATGGGTATTTGATGATTGCCATAGACTCAGTGGGCCAAAGAGCCTGTTTCCATGCTGTATGACAACATTTCACTGTTCTGCACAGGATAAAATCAACAATATCAGTCAACTTACTAACCAGCAATGATATTATCCCTCAATACACTCTTACCTAATGGGACGAGGCCCAGTTTATAATTGTAATTCAATTCCACCATCCACACGGTCATTGGTGTGTGAGTAATGACAAAATGGCAGCATTTATAATGCCTCCTGCTGCAGCTAAAGTTTTGCATAATCTGCTATTTGTGTCACATAACAAGTGCCATGAAGTAAGTCAACAACAATTTTACTGCATTCATGGCACTATATAAAAACAGATTGTTATAGATGCATGATTAGATTTCGCATTTACTGAGCATGTAGATTGCAAATTGGATCACTGCTAGTATCCAGAGAAGTATTCTGATTAGGCAGATGTGATTTGTAATGCACATAATATTCATGAATGGCCTTAGAAAATTATGATGTCTAAATTTACAGATGCTGAATTACATGGAAATGCAAGATGCTGTGAGAAAAATGAGAAAATGCATTCATAAATGCAGTGTAAATATCAGTAATGAGGTTGGTCTTGGCTTTGCACAATAATGTAAAATAGCTAACAGCAATCCTTCTTGCTCTCCTGATTTTTTCCCATTGCAGTCAATCAGTGATAAGGCAGTGGGAAGCCGGAGAATAGGCCACTTACTTGGTTATTGACAATTTAACATTATCACACAAAATTAAATGCCAATCTTATCCATTTTAACCTACTCTCACATAAGCAGTGGGCATGGACTCAAATGCCTATATTGCTATATATTTAGGACAAAGTAAATTCAGAAAGCATTATTTTGATGTGGTTTGAATAGTAAACTTTTGTAAGTCAAGGGTCAGGCCTCAGCTAGCATGTTGGTTTAAAACCTGGGCAGCACACAACATGCAGCAGGTCAGGACCTTGGAGAGAAAGCAGAAGAGATTTCCCGTAATGATAGAAGGAATGAGGAACTATTGTTATGTGGAAAGACTTGCCAAATTAATATTATTTGCCTTAGAGCAAAGGTTATGGAGAGATTTAACAGAGCTGTTCAAAATGATGAATAGTTTAGATAAAGGAAAATAAGAAGGACTGGTGACTGGGCTAGTAATTGGAGGATAGATATTGAATATAATTGGCAAATTATCCTAAAGGGAAATATGGAGGATTTTTCTTTTTTAAATTCAGCCAGCACCTTCAATTTGCCTGCAGATTACAGGTTTTAACTCAGGAACTGCAAGCAACCCCACCACTGCCCACAACATCCATCTCCAATCATAGCCCTGAGTTTTGAAATATTGATCCATCTTCAGGACTTTTCACCACCACTATTTGATGTCTTTGAAACAAAATGGAAGACAGACTATTGCTTCATATTACAGTTGAGTGTGCATTGGATAATTATAATAAATAGTATTAATTATGGCAACATTTAATTTACAGCAAACCAAAACAACCTTCCACTGTGGCATATATCAGGCCACAGACATGCACTAATCATGGGAATAAGTAACTGAAAATATTTGTAAAGTTGTCAATATTTATAATATGGCACATAGGATAACATTTCCACGAGATAAATCCAACCTGAATTCTTTCAAGCCTACATAAAGCAACTGAATTTGGAATAAAATACCTCAAAAAGTTCTACAAAACCTGCTTAGACTGGAGTTCTGTCACCATTGCAAGGAGTCAGATTTACTGAATCATCTCAGTTAGTTTATGATATTTAGAAATGACCCAAACAAAAAGTGGTGGATTGATAAATAAGTTGAAGCAGAGTTAATTAAAAGTTGTGACTAATAAGACTTGGAAACGAACAAAGAATGGCCTTTTTGTCAGGCTCTGAAACTGAATGGATTGTCTCCAATTGAAATCCTACAGAAATCATCTTTATGAGCTACTTCTTCTGACAAATCTGTTCGTGAAACTCAGGGAAAACAAAACCATTAGTAAAATAGCTAACATTCTTCCTTTTGCTTTGATTATCTTCATCTAAATAGATTGGTGGGTAATTTGACTTCAAATCTTCCATGCGTTTTTAAACACTATCATAAATGTGTCTTCAATTTCAAAATGCTATCAGCTCAGTATTGATTACATTGTTAAACATAGTTAATCTTGGATCAGATAAAAGCAATGTTACAATTAAACTTTATCTAAAAGCTAATTGATTTCAAGAGCTATCCACCTAAATGGAAAGCCCAGTAAATCCTGTATCTGGCAAGACTCCAACTCAGTGCTTGCCAGTTCTGTCTAAAACACTTTCAGGAATGAAGGCATGCTGAATGGATGAATGACATTACTCAAGTGAACTCATTTTCTTTGCAGCATTATCAACAATGATTGGCAAACTTTTGATTGGAAAAAATTGCTTTTAACAATCAGAAGGCCAGACGATGATTTCAATAAACTACTAACAACACCATTAATTGCATGTAATGTCTGATTTAGCAGACCCCACATTTGGCAAATATTAAGAATGACTCATCTTGGTGGATTGCAGTTTTTTTTATTTTGGGGAATAGGAAAATGCTTTACTTCAAATATAGCTCAATACAGAAAAACTCTGATAATCCAGCACCTTTAGGATTTTGGTAGTGCCACACCAGCAGATTTTCCAGACTATTGGACACACTAGTATAATACATTTTCCAGTGAACTCAGTGAGTTGAAAGGGAGCAGGAAATATGCAGGCGCTCTGGACTCTATATCCGACCACAAACCCACCCACGTTCCTGACTGGTGGCATTCTAGACCCCAGCCCCAACTCCAGCCACACCCACCCCACAAGTCTGGATCCCAGTCCTGGCCGCACACCAGACCCTTTTCTCTGGCCACTCACCCCGCTTGCGTTCTGGACCCCTGGCTCACATACCGATGCTGAACCATAAAAATTGCTGTATTACTAGGTGCTGGATTATCAGAGTTTTCCTCAAATGGGTGAGGAAAACTTGTCGTCTTTACCCAATCTAATGGACTTATATACATAGAACACAAATTATGACAATAACACATTAATAGGTTTAGAATTCCTGAACTCCTATTTGTACAGTTTAAGTAAAATACATTGCTCAGTGGTGTTAACCTCTATCTCCCCATTTCCAGGATGAGATGTTCTTGGTTGCTTTTGGAAAGGAAACCAGTCAGAACACAGGTGCAATAAACCTCTTCAATGTTTGGGAGATGTGATAGCGGAAAACAACATCTACGTGAACAACACAGGCTATCATATTCTGCTCAGGATTATTAGCAGCACCCTGCGTTCATGCTGAGCCTTGTGGTATTTCTGTTTAGGGAGAAGAAAGGAGGAAGCTTAAGATAATTAAGGAAAATGCTTAGAATATTTCCTCTTAGTAGAAGAGCATGGTTCTTCACTCTTCTATGAAGGAAGCATGTTTGGCAAACCAGCATGTAAACATCATTTTTAGGCAAAGACACACATCTTCAGCAGAATTCAAACGGAAGGTCATCAACCTGATACATTTAATCGGATTCTCTCTTCACTTGCGGCCCAGCCTGCTGAGTGTTCCCAGCTTTGTCTGCTTTATTCCACATACTCATGTTTGCCAAATGTCAGTAACAAACACACACAGAGCCAGGTGCTGAGAACTTGATCCCGGAAAGCATTCTATGCACAGAACCTTAAGCTTCCTTTCCTCTTCCCCACCAGACAGAAACATTACTTAATGTTTTACAAGACGTCAGGGTTTTTTGTAAATGAAACATAGGCTTCCTTCTCCAGATAGATTCCATTCTTTTAGCTCTATTCCCACAGAGGATCATCTGGTTAGACATCATCAACACATTTTGAAGGTACTGGATTGAAATTAATCTATTTTTGTCCTTAGCAACAGCGACACAACACTGAAAATTCCCTCAATATTTTGAATTATTTTAGATGGAAGCTTCTTCATAAAATATGCAACCATCGTACAAACTCCCCGTTTTGGAAATAATTCCTGTAATGCTTTATGGTGCCAGCAACCCGGGTTCAATTCCAGCCACTGTCTGTAAGGAGTTTGTACATTCTCCCAGTGTCTGTGTGGGTTTCCTCTGGGTGCTCTGGTTTCTTCCCACATTCCAAAGATGTATAGGTTAGGATGTTGTGGGCATGCTATGTTGGCGCCAGAAGTGTGGCGACACTTGCGGGCTGCCCCCAGAACACTCTACATAAAAGATGTATTTCACTGTGCGTTTCGATGTACATGTGACTAATAAAGATACCTTATCTGTATGCGTTAACAGAAAATGTTATGTCCCCTCTTATTGATTGTAGTTGGCAAGTGATAAGTGGTTAAGGCTAGCTTTCATTCTCTGGTCTAAGGATTCACATTACACCAATTTACCAAAAATGCACTCCTTTATATCGATCACAAACTCCTACTCACTGAGGTCCTGATGCCAGATTTTTATTGTAGTCAATGTGAAGGCAAACCACAGTTGGAATGTGACTACATCCTGAAGGTCAACTATCAGCTCTAAATAACACTAACTGAATGTGATGCATGGCACTGGTAACCTGAAGGACCAGGGCACAGATGAGTGAATTAAATCAATTCTCTCGAAAAGGTGCAGGTATCAAGCATTTAATGGAAAGCTGGGGAATATACAAGGGCTTATTCTGAATTAAGATTACTTAAACGAGACTTGCAGCTACCTATCCTGGATAATTTAAAAGAAGATTTGTTCCTTCCATCTATCAAACTAAATTATTTTTAGGATATTAGAAATAATCCAATAATCATCTCCAAGGAATTAGGTTAAAAGGATTTCATTTCATTTAATTCAGGCTTCTAAACAGACTAATTAATAAATGTGTTAATAAACTGAGGATTTTTATGGCTGGCATTTGTAGAATAATGCTTGCTGGATGTTGTACAACAGAATATAGATTGTGTTTTACCTAATCCTGTTGGCTCCTGGCCCCTGCTATTCACCATCTTTCTTTCCGTATTTCTCTTCCACTTAGTCTACTTTTGGCTGTCTTGCTTCACTTTTTGCTTTCCTTTAATCATTGCTTTTAGGTGTGATGTATTGGATGAGATAATGTTCTGTGGCAGGGAAAGAACAACCAACGGCTGCTGAGAGAATTTACTGTGAGATTGTAGGATTAACATGGCGTTTAGTGGCCCCCTTTCCAAATCCGGTGTTCTCCCATACTCTCGTGCCTTCTACCATTTACCACCTCTACAGGCCCCTCACTTCTATCACGACCCACCACTTATTGAATAATCTGTCCAACGTTCTTCTTACTCAATTGTTGCTGCCGATTTTGACCCTCATTCTCTCCACACTTCATCTTCCTCTTCCCAAACGCAGATAATAAAGGACCAGCAGCTTCTTCGACTTCCTATTTGCTTCTCATAGCATTGAGCTTGTTTAATTTTAAATTAAAAGAAAAACTATGTGTACAGTGGGGGCAGGCAGAGGTGGTGAAGAAAATATAGAAATGCTGCTTTGATAGGGGAGTCAAAACTCAGGTGATTCCAACAGATGCCAGAATAAAGGATGTCACAGGAAAGCCACAGAATATTTCCCTCTAAATGGTAACAGCCAAGATATAATCGATATTGGAACATATGAGATGGGAAAGAGAGGAGCTGAGGTGTTCCTGGCATACTGTACTTCCAGTAAATAACAAGGAATGTAAGTAGGAAAATCTGGAATCTGAATTACTTCTAGGGCCAGTTGCCAAAGAGTAAGGGAACAGCAAGGAAAACCTGATCAAAGTGTGAGTGAAGAAGTGCAGGAGGGATCTTTGGATTGCAGGGACGTTGGAATTATTGGGAGAGACCTGCACAAAGCAGAAAGGTTGCATTTGAAAAGGGATTGGTCAGTGAAGCCTTCAGCAACTCCAACCTCTCAACAAATGCACCATAGACGTTACTCTGTACTACACACCTCCTCGCTCATTTAACAGAGATCTCTGTCATTCAGAAAATGCTGGAAATACTCAGGTCTGTGGGAAGAGAAACACAGTCAACCTTTCAGGTTTGAGACCCTTCCTGCTGACTGCTGAGTAGTTCCAAGATTTTCTGTTTTTTTTTTATTTTCTCTGTCAATCTGGACTTCAACTTACCACACATAACCCAACCAGAACCTTGCACACTTACAATCTCTCCAAGCCCCCAGAAACAGCCAGGCATATAGCAACTTGCACACCAGCCCACTTGCTTCCCTCCTGTAGTAGACGGGATAACCAGCAGCAGCAGACCATAAGCACATGTCGATTGACTCAGTGGGCTGGAGGAGGACACGTGGCACCATTGGAGTCTGTGTCCAAAAGCGGTATGGTGATGATTGAAGATGGCAGTCTGCTCCTGCCTAGTCCTTCTTCCCGTGTCGCTCCTTCCCTCATTCCACAATCTCTTTGGATGTGCAAGCTGCAGAAGCCTGCACCCTTAAGGACATTCCCTTAAGGACATAAGAGCATGAGACACAGCAGCAGGAAGGAACCATATGATAGAGAATCCAGCCCAAGCCAGACAAGGTGCGGTGAGTTCTTCTCCTTTAATTCACCTCTTAAATAAATTAGAGCAGTTCTCACCCTGATCAGTGTTAAATTGCGACCTGCATGTTTCCCAATGACAGCTGTCTGCTGACATCGCCACCATTATACCTTTGCCACAAGGATTCATGGGAAGCAGGGCTTGGCTTTAAGGAGGCACAAGAGATATTGCAGATTAGGGAAATCTGGAGCAACTCAAAGGCGCTGGAGGAACCCAGTGACTCAGGCAGCATCTACGGAGGGAAATTGATAGTCAATGTTTCAGGTCGAGACCCTTCAGCTGGACCCAAAAGAAAGGGTCTCATCCCAAAACATTGACTGTCCATTTCCCGCCATAGATGCTGCCTGAGCTGCTGAGTTCCTCCAGCACTTGTGTTGCTCAGCTTTAAGGAATTCTCTCCATAACATCTACAGGACAGCAGCACATGGACTGCCATGGAGAGGAGTGAAGGTGCAGGAGAGGCAGGAACATCCCTTCAGTTTGTGGTGACACCACTACCTCATTCCGACCCCCATCAACAATCATTGGCACAGATCATGCCCATCCTGTAAGTGGCCCCTAACTGTAGCTTATCATTCTGCAGAGATTGCAGTAGATAGTTCTCCTGTGCATAACACACAGCAAGTACTGCAATCCCTCGGAAGAGTAGATGACATCTACACAGCATTAAAATTACAGACAGGCCAATGCAGACAAAAGCACATCAATGCCCCTGTCAGAACCCCCTTAACTCACATCTCCTTATCAACTTGCCATGGGGTTTGTGCCTTGCATTTCTGGGAGATAAAAACGAAGGTCATAGGTTGCACAATATAGCTTTAGCTTCTGTCAATTAGGCAGAGCAGAATGACTCACACTGTGACAATGTCATTATATTGAAGTGTCTGGACCAATTTCACATTCAGTGGGTTTTCAACAGGCAACAGTTACTCTTAAATTAAACAGCTTTTATGCCTACTTTGAATATAAGAAAAATGGTCTAAATGAGTCCATATCTGTGACTGAGGTTTTTAAGATGTTATCAGTGCATAGAAAAGTCACTTAGTCAAATCTTGATGCAGCCGAGCTTACTGAGGGAAGTGAAGGTGGAAAGACTGGAGGATATGCCATGATCATTCATTATTCCTTGGGTAGAGTGTGTGCCAGGGTGCTGAAGGATTGAAAGTGTTACATCCTGTTCAATAATTGGAAGAAATGTAAACTCAGTTAAGGTCAAGTGGTGGGATGAAACCATAATTGGGACAAAATTATGTGTCACTTAGATGAACAAGACTTAAAAGATGATACTCAGTATGAATTTCTTAACTGCAAATTGTATTTGACAAACTTGATCATGTTCTACGAAATAATGGAGAGTACAATGGAGAGTACAATGGAGAGTACAATGGAGAGTACAATGGAGAGTACAATGGAGAGTACAATGGAGAGTACAATGGAGAGTACAATGGAGAGTACAATGGAGAGTACAACTTTTTATGTTATGTATATTACATTATAGAAAGCTTTTAATAAAGTATTACAAATAAACATGTTCAAAAATTGTAACTAATGGCATACAAAGGGTAATAGCAGTGTGGACATTAAATTAGCAAAGGGAGAAAAAACGGAGTAGCAGAGAATGGTGATCAGATTACAAGCTGTTGGGGGAAAAAAAAACAAACTGTTGGAGGAATTCAGTGGGTGAGGCAGCCCACTTATAGGTTTCACCTATTCCTTGCCAGCTCCTGCCTCACCACTCCCCCTCACCTCTTTATACTGGCTGTCTCCCCTCTACACTCTCAGTCCTGATGCAGGATCTCTACCCGAAACATCAACTATCTCTTTGTCTATGCAGATGCTGCTTGACCTGCTGAGTTCCCCCAGCAGATTGTTTTTTTTATGCCAGATCCCAACATCTGCAGTCTCTTGTGTCTATGTGCTGCAAGCTCCATAATCTGCAATAACAGTGACCTTGGGTCTGGAGGGCATCGTTTTGAAGTATGGAGATGACAAAAATATTTTAATAAGTGAGGAGGATAATAGCAGATGTCAGAATGTTACTTGCTATTTATCAGCCCACACCTAAATGTTGTCTAGGTGTTGCTGCATGCAGGGATCATTGCTTCATTTGGTATTGGTATATTATTGTCAGTTGTACCAAGGTACAGTGAAAAACTTGTCTTGCATACCAATCATACAGGCCAATTCATTACACAGCGCAGGTACAGTGAGTTAGTACAGACTGCATTGAGGCAGTATAGGTAAAAACAATAACAGTACAGAATAAAGTGTCACAGCTACAGAGGAAGTGCAGTGCAATAAGGTGCAAGGTCACAACAAGGTAGATTGTGAGGTCAGAGTCTATCTCATTGTACGCTGAGTTGCAAATGGAATTGAACATGGTATAGTCATCAGTGAACATTCACATGTCTTTGATGAAACAACTGAAGGAGGCTAGACCCCACGGAACTCCTCCAGCAGTGGGATGATTGATTTTCAACAGCCACCAACTGTATGCCTTTGTGCAAGATACGACTCCAACCACCGGAGTGTTTTCCCTTCAATGCCCATTGACCAGTTATACTGGAGCTCCTTGCTGCCACACTCAGTCAAATGGTTGATGTTAAAGGCAGTTACTCTTTGTCTTTAGAACTCTTAGATCATGCTAGTGGTCTAAGGGGTGAGGGAATCCAGTCTAGGTTGTTAGAAACAAAAGCCTTACATTTGCCAGAGATTGCAGGATTACAACATCCATGGAAGTGGCAGCACGAATTGCCAAGGAACCCTGCCCTTCACAAGCCACCAATATAACAGCAGTCTACAGTCAAAGAACAACTCCTAAAGTGTTGGTCCAGAAGCAAGACACAATCATGTGCCCACAAATGGCACACGTCACTGCTGTAGATCTACTGGCAGCCATTATTCACACAGTCCTCCTTCTCACTCCAGGTCAGTCCAAAACAAGTCAAGGTTCAGAACTGAGAAATAGAACATAGAACATTACAGCACAGTACTGGCCCTTCGGCCCACAATGTTGTGCTAACATTTTATCCTGCTCTAAAATCTATCTAACCCTTCCCTCCCACATAGCCCTCTGTTTTTTTTAAATCATTCACGTGGCTATTTAAGAGTCTCTTAAATGTCCCCAATTTATCTGTTCCACCACCTCTGCAGGCAGTGTGTTCCACACACCCACCACTCTGGAAAAAACTTGCCTCCAACATCCCCCCTATACCTTCCTCCAATCACCATAAAATTATGCCCCTCATGTTAGCCATTTTTGCCCTGGGAGAAAGTCTGACTGTACACTCGATCTATGCCTCTTATCATCTTGTACACCTCTATCAAGTCACCTCTCATCCTCCTTTGTTCCAAAGAGAAAAGCCCTGGCTTGCTCAACCTATCCTCATAAGACATATGTTATCAGAGTTCTACAAATCTCTACCAAATTGCATTCTGCCTCTGTGTGCGCACACACACACACAATGTGGGTCCTTTCAGATAAATGTCTCACTAATTACAGAAGTTGTACTGAAGAATGTGTCCAGATGAGTCTCCTGTGAGATTAGCAAAAAACTAATACCAGAGGGCATGCATTTAAGGTGAGAGGGGGGTAGGTTCAGAATGGACGTGAGGGGTACATTTTTTACTGAGAGAGTGGTGGATGCCTGGAATGAGTTGCCTGATAGGGTGGTGGAGGCAAATTAATTGGGGGTTTTTAAGGGGGGCTTGGATGGGCACATGAATGAGGGGAAAAATAGAGGGATATGGGCATTCTGTAGGTAGGAGGGATTAGCTATGCTGGCACAATATTGTGGGCCGAAGTATGTTTAACATGCTCTCCAATCCAGGCAGCATCCTGGTAAATCTCCCCTACACCCTCTCTAAAGATTCCATATCCTTCCTATAATGAGGTGACCAGAACTGAAAACAATACTCCAAGTGTGGAGTAACTGGAGTTTTATAGATTTGCAACATTACCTGGCTGCTCTTGAATTAAATACCCTGACTAATGAAGGCCAACACACCATATGCCTTCTCAACAACCCTTTCAACCTGTGTGGCAACCTTGAGGGATCTATGGACGTGGACCCTAAGATCCCTCTGTTGTTCCACACTGCTAGGAGTCCTGCCATTAACCTTGCATTCTGCCTTCAAATTCAGTCTTCCAAAGTATATCACTTCAAACTTTTCCAGGTTGAATTCCATTTGCCACTTCTCAGCCCAGTGCTGCATCCCATCCTGTTGTAACCTAGAGCAACCTTCCACACTATCCACAACACCACTGACCTTCGTATCATCTGCAAACTTACTAACCTGCAGAACAGCACTGGTCAATGACCTCCAGGCAGAATACACTCTGTCTACAATGACCCTCTGTCTTCTATGGGCTAGCCAATTCTGAATCCACACAGCCAAGTTTCCCTGGATACCATGCCTCCTGACTTTCTGAATGAGCCTTCAATGAGGAACCTTATCAAACACCTTACTGAAATCCATGTACACCACATCCACTGCACTACCTTCATCAATGTGCTTTGTCACATCCTCAAAGAATTCAATCAGACTCGTGAGGCATGGCCTGCCCCTCACAAAGCCATGCTGACTGTCCCTAATCAGTCTATGCTTCGCCAAATGCCCATAAATTCCATCTAAGAATTTTCTCTAGTAATTTGCCCACCACTGAAGTAAGACTCACTGGTCTGTAATTCCCAGAGTTATTCCTACTCCCTTTCTTGAACAAAGGAACAACATTTGCCACCCTCAAATCATCTGGCACTACTCCTGTGGCCAGTGAGGATGCAAAAATCATCACCAAAGGCACAGCAATCTCTTCCCTCGCTTCCCGTAATAACCTTGGATATATCCTGTCCGGCCCTAGTGACTTATCTATCCTAATGTTTTTCAAAATTTCCAACATATCCTCTTCCCTCATGTCAACATGCCCTAGCATATCAACCTGTTGTATGCCATCGTCACAAGCATCAAGGTCTCTCTCGCTGGTTAATACTGAAGCAAAGTATTCATTAAGGACCTCCCCTACCTCTTCTGACTCCAGGCACGTTTCCTCTTTTACCCCTGATTGGTCCCACCTTCACTTTAGTCATCCTCCAATCCTTCACATAGGTGTAGAACGCCTTGGGGTTTTCCTTAATCCTACTCGTCAAGACCTTCTCATGCCCCTTTCTAGCTCTATCAAGTCCATTCTTAAGCTCCCTCCTGACTACCTTGTAACTCTCCAGAGCCCTGTCTGATCCTTGCTTTCTAAACCTTAGGCAAGCTTCTTCTTCCTCTTGACGAGATATTCTACATCTCTTGTCAACCATGGTTCCTTCACTCTACCATCCTTACCCTGCCTCAATGGGACAAACTTATCCAGAACCCCATGCAAGTACTCCCTAAACATCCTCCACATTTCCATTGTGCACTTCCCCAAGAACATCTGTTCCCAATTTACACTCCCAAGTTCCTGCCTAATAGCATCATAATACTCCCTCCCCCAATTAAATACTTTCTTATATTGTCTGCTCCTATCCACTTCCAAGGCTATGGTAAAGGTCAAGGAGTTATGGTCACTGACTCCAAAATGCTCTCCCACCGAGAGATCTGAAACCTGATCAGGCTCGTTGCCTAGTACCAGGTCCAGTATGGCCCCTCCTCTAGTCAGCCTGTCCACATACTGTGTCAGTAATCCTTCCTGGATACTCATAACAAACTCGGCCCCATCTATCCCATTCACACTTAGGAGGTGCCAATCAATATTACGGAACTTGAAATCACCCATGACAACAACCCTGTTATTTTCGCACCTTTCCAAAATCTGCCTGCTGATCTGCTCCTCATTGTTTCTGCTGCTATTGAAGGGGTCTGTAGGATACTCCCAATAGAGTGATCGCTCCCTTCCCGTTTCTGACTTCCACCCACACTGACTCAGTAGATGATCCCTCCAGGACATCCTCCCTTTCTACAGCTGTGACACTGTCCCTGATCAGCAAAGCCACTCCCCACCTCTTACCTCTGTCCCTGTCCCTTTTGAAACATATAAACCCTGGAATATCCAGCAGCCATTCCTGCCCTTGTGACAGCCAAGTCTGTAATGGCCACCACGTCATAGCTCCATGTACTTACTCATGCTTTAAGTTCATCAGCCTTGTTCCTGATACTTCTTGCATTGAAGTCAACACACTTTAGCCCATCAACTGACCGCAATTTTGCCCTTTCAACTGCCTATCCTTCCTCACAGTCTTTCTACATGCTGCATCTACTTGTACATTAAATGCACCAATCTCTGACCCATCGGTCAGGTACCCATGCCCCTGCCAAACTAGTTTAAACCCTTCCCGACAGCTTTAGCAAACCCGCCCCCAGGAATATTGGTCCCCCTTCAGTTCAGGTGTAACTCATCCCTTTTGTTCAGATCATACCTTCCTCAGAAGAGATCCCAATGATCCACAAATCTAAAACCCTGCCCCCTGCACCAACTCCTCAGCCACGCATTCATCTGCCAAATCAACCTATTCTTATCCTCACTGGCGCATGGGACAGGCAGCAATCCAGAGATCACTACCCTTGAGGTCCTGCTTTTTAGCTTCCTACCCAGCTCCCTATATTCCCTCTTCAGGACCTCATCTCTATTCCAAGCTGTGTCATTGGTACCAATACGTACCATGACTTCTGGCTGTTCGCCCTGCCCCTTCATAATGCTGTAGACCCGATCCGAGACGTCCCTGATCCTGGCACCCAGGAGGCAACATATCATCTGGGAGTCTCTTTCACCTCCACAGAATTTCCTGTCTGTCCCCCTTACTATTGAATCCCCTGTCACTACTTCTCTCCTCTTCTCCTCCCCCTTCCCTTCTGCACCACACAACCTGGTTCAGTGCCAGAGACCTGGTCACTACAGCTTTCCTCTGGTGGGTTGCTCCCCCCCAACAGTATCCAAAGTGGTATACCTGTTATTGAGGGGAACTGCCACAGAGGTACTCTGCACTACCTGTCTATTCTCCATCCCTCTCCTGACAGTCACCCAGCTACCTGCCTCCTGCAGCTTAGGAGTGACTGCCTCCCTGTATGAACTCCTCGTTCTTCCATGGAAGCCAAAGTTCACCCTCCTTACACAGTTTGTAAGGAGCTGCAGCTGGATGCACCTCATGCAGATATAGCTATCAGGGAGACTGGAAGTCTCCCTGAACTCTCACATCTCACAAGGTGAATGCACTACTGATCCCAGAGCCATTCTAATTACTCTAGCCTGGCACTAAAGGAAAAATCAAAGGAAGAAAGAAAGAAATTTACCAAAGATTTACCTTAGCCTTCATCTCCTCTTGCTGAAGCCTCAAGTACTGTATTCTAACCCTGATCCAACCCAACAATGGCTGCTCTGCTTATACCTACCTTCCTTTTATTCGCTGCTGTTAATTAGACAATCAACTATTAACAATTTGCCAATGTGCCTCTTTTAGACTCTTGCAAGGTGAAACTCACAATCACATGCATAAACAACTTAAGTCAAAACTTTGGAGGTAAAAAATATTTAACTTAAAATCACGACATAATTACTTGCATAGCTGGACCTACAGATTGTATCAACTGTTCCCACTTAATTCAGGCAACGATTACAAGTAAGAATATAATACACCACTTCAGTAAATCCCAAAAGGCTGCATAAAACTATGTTTTCACTTGACACTCAATCTATTAATCTCACTATAAATTACTTAAATAATCATACTTTAAATGATTACAAACAAGTATTTAAACACTTGCACACCAGCAGAGTGATCTGTTGGCTGTTACCAGGGCATAGCATTTCAATTGGCAGCCATCCATTCCTCTGGGGCTGATCAGTTCCAAATGACATTATGCAGCAACTTTTATACCTCTTAAAATTGATTAGTCCCGCTGTAGTATTTTTCCACTCGGCAAGAGCTTTTTTCCTTTATTTTGATTCTTTAACAACAGTTCATTAGTATTTGTCTCCACAGGTCACATCATCCAATGATGTTCTATTAGTTGACAAAACCTGCCTGGACCCCTTCGAGGTTTATTCTCACTCACTTTCTTATCCACAGAGGAACAATATAGATAAAGTACAGAAGCATCCAGCAAAGTTAATTTTAAAGTCCTGTTGGCTCCTTCAGTGCTTACTGATCTGAATAATGTGGTCAAATCTAATGATTGTTCAAATTACAGCAAACCATTTTGAGGGACTTAGAGCAGGTCTTACATTTTAGGCATTCTAAGTGCTACTCAAACCAAAGGAAGGACACGTAACAACATATTGTAAGTCAAAACATATGACAAAGGTAAGAGTGTTATTTCGAATGTGATACCAGTACAAGGGAAAGGGTTTCTCATAAGAAATCACAAAAGCAGAAACCTGTGCAATATTTCAACCACAGATTATGACACAGCATTTAATTTGTTAAACGTCTATGCTATGAGTGTGAGAAAACAGAACTTTAAGGACAAAATCCTGATTGAGAACATTGTTAGTGAGGCAAATCATTATAACTTTCCATTTTGCAAAGGATACAACAGTTCAGTCACCTTCTCTTAGAAATAAGAATGGTCAGACTTAATTCTAAATTTGAGAGAAGGTTTGAAAGTCTTGAGACAGTTGCAATGCCTGGTATACTGCAAGGGTCAATATCTCTGGCTCAGAGTCA
The DNA here is from genome assembly GCF_009764475.1 of Pristis pectinata. NCBI lineage: Eukaryota > Metazoa > Chordata > Chondrichthyes > Rhinopristiformes > Pristidae > Pristis > Pristis pectinata. The sequence continues at coordinate 33,996,640 of NC_067412.1, read as the reverse complement.
CTGAAGTGGAGGCTGAGCTACAGACGTTGTTTCACATCAGGGTGAGAAAAAGTTACCCATTTCTTTTGAACCAGGATACAGCCATACCCTTTAAGATAGGATAGGAAAAGTTTAGAGGGTTATGGGCCAAATGCAGGCAAATGGGACTAGCTCAGATATGCAACTTGGTCGGCGTGGATGAGTTGGTCCAAAGGGCATGTTTCAGTGCTGTATAACTCTATGACTCTAAGATAAGATTGTCTAATTTAGTCAGAGAAGGATAGGGTAGTGTGGATTTATGTGAGGCAAATAAGGGGACCCAGAGGGAGGAACACAGGAGCCTCAGCCAATGCAATTATCCATCAGCTTTCAGCTTATTTGGATCAGCTGTAGTTGGGTGATATCTATAGGATGGAGGTGCTAGCTGACCACAACACTTTAGTACAGGGAGCCATTGTAGTGGAGGGAGCAGACAGGAATGTAATGGCAGCAGATGAGGGGATTGACGGTGTTCTCTGCAACAATCCGGAAGGCTGAATTGTCTGCTTGGTGCTAGGGCTCAGACCTGGGCTGGAGAGGAACTTACAGTGGGAGGGGGAGGATCCAGTCGCTGGGGTATACTTAGTGACCAACAACATAAACAGGACAAAGAGAGAGGTTTGCAAAGTCAGTTTGAAGAGCAACTTAAGAAGCAGAACCTCAAAGGTAATAATCTTTGAATTAATACCTGAACCACATGTTAACAGGTATAGGATAAATAAGATTGAGAAATGAGTGTGTACCTCAAAGACTGTTGTAATAGAATTGGATTCAAGATTGGTGGAGTACTGGGGAAAGTGAAGCTGTACCATTGGGACAGTTTATATTGGCACCCTGCTGCATAACTTAGTAAGTAGAGAGAATTTTAAACTAAGCAAAGAGGGCAAGAGATCACTATCACAGTAAATCAAAGAGTAGAGATCAAGCAGAGGGAAAGGTACTAATATAAAAATTGATAACAGACTGGACAGGTAGTATTAGAAAGTACAAGACTAAGAGTAAATCAGCAGAAAAGGCTTAAGGTTACAAAACTAACAAAAGGACAAAACTGAAGACTCTATGTCTTAATGCATGTAGCACTGAAACAACAGATAAACTGAGGGTGCAAATAGAAATAAGTCTGATCTGAAAGCCACCACAGAGATGGCTGCAGGATGATAGGGACCAGGAGAGTACAGAACATTTAGGAAGGACAGGATGTTAGGAAAAGGTGGAGGAGTGGCTCTGTCAATTAATAATGGCCTTAGCACAACAGAGAAGGGATTATCTAAGTTTGGAAAACTCAGATGCTGAAGCGGTTTGGGTGGATGTGACAAATAATAAAAGCTAGAAGACACTTGTGGGAATGGTGTAGAGGCCCCTAACCCTAACCACGTGGTGGTGTATATAGGGAATAATAATGGCAGCTTGTCAGAAAGGTATGATGATAATCATGGGGCAACTTAATCTACATTTAGACTGAAAAAATCAGATGGGCAAAAGTAGCCTAGGTATTCGGGATAGTTTATAGCACATCAATTCTGAAGTCAAAATGAGAGCAGGTTATATTAGTCTTGGTATTGTGCGGTGAGAAAGAGTCAATTAATGATCTCATAGTGAAGGCTTCCCTAGGTAGATCATAATATGGTTTAATTTTAGATTCAGCTTTGAGTGAGAGAAGAATTGTTCCAACGTTAGTATTTTAAACATAATTAAGGGCAATTAAAAAAGCAGAGCTAGTTAAAGTGAACCAGCAAATTAGGATAGGTCAAGTAAGATACAGCAGCAGACAGTTAAGGAGGTCTTTCAGAATACACAGAATAAATCCATTCCAATGAGACAGGAACGTTCCAAGGGAAGGACCGCCATCGTTTGTTAAGTAACCTAACTATAGAGCATATAAACTTAAAGAAAAATCACATAATTTTACAAAGAGAGGTAGCAGGTCAACAGGTTGGACAGAATATACAAATAGCAAACAATGACCAAAAGATTAATAAACAAAACACTAGCGTACAAGACAAAATTCTTGAGCTAAAATTCACCAATTAGTTGGAATTCCTTGAAGAAGCGACTTGTGTTGTAGGTAAAAGGGAACAGGTGGACATACTATACTTAGATTTCTTATGCCACATCAAAGATTACTGTGGAAAATAAAAGTTCATGGTGTAGGAGGTAACATGTTGGTATGGGTTGAAGTTTAACTGGCTAACAGGAAACAGAGAGTTAGCAAGGTATAATGAGTGGTCTGCCACAGAGATCAATGCTGGGGCTTCTGTTTCTACTATTGATATAAATTACTTAATGAAGGTACCAAAAGTAAATTTGCTGATACAACAAATATAAGTATGAAAGTAAATGTTGAAGAGTACATAAGAAGACTACAAGGTGATATATGTAGGATATGTGAGTGGTCAGATACAGTATAATGTGAGAAAATATGAATTTGTTCTTTTTGGCAGAAAAAAAACGGTGAGAGATTGCAGAACTCCAAGATACAGAGGGATTTGGGTATCCTAGCACATGATTCACAAAAGACTAGTATCCAGGTACAGCAAGTAATTAGAAAAGCTAACAGAATGTTATTGTTTATTATCAGGGAGATTGAATACAAAAGTAGTGTAAGGAAAGAGTTAAGTTAGCTAAATGTCATTTCTGATTCCTCCTTAGTATGTGCAGTAGCGTGTAACACAAATTGTGGTTGTAAGACAAAATGGTGTCAGCTTAGAATGTAGGAATGTTTTAAGAACTTACAGGAGTACTGATGCACATCCTTGAGATTAGACACCGGTGAAGAACATTTTCTTCTTTGCAGACCTGTTGTCTCTGTTTCTAAGTTATATGCTTAGGTCGAAGGTCGTGAGTGATAAGAAGGTACAGACTGGTACCACTAAGGAATGGAAAAGTGCTGGGATAAAAGTTATGTTAAGTTTTCGAGGGGTGTCTAAAGGGGGGACCTCTTTGTGCAGATCGGAATCTTCCCTTCGGCTGGGTCGTGATCGGTGCTCAGACACAGGGAGAAGGCTGCGTGAAAGGCTGTCGGACATCTGAGGCTCCCCCCGGCATTATGTAGATCAGTTCATTGATTGGTTAATAAATATTACTTTGCCTCCTTCTGTATTTTAAGTCTTCTTCCTTTCTGTATTTTATTCTTTATATAACTCTAATAAAGTAGTTTCTATAACCTTTAACATGTGTACAGTGCCTCCTTTGTTTGCGAATACCTCTTGCTGCTGAATCAGGAAGGAACAAGGAATGAACATTAAAATATTTTCATTACAAGTAGGGAGAAATGTTTTGTTTATATATCACTTTGGTGAGCCTGCATCCAGAGTACCGTGTACAGGATTGGTCTCCTTATTTAAGCAAGAATGCTAATGCATTGGAAGCATTTTGGAGAATATTTATTAGAATGATATGTGGAATAGTTGGACAGGCTAGATGTTTAGAAACGTCAGAGGGGACTTTATTAAAACAGATAATATCCCAAGGGGTCTTGATAGGATAGATGTGGAAAGGATGTTTTCTTTCGTGGGGGAATCTTGAATTCAGGATCACTATTTAAAAGTGAGACGTTTCCCAGTTAAGACAAAGAGGAGGTGCATTTTTTTCCCTCTGAGATGTTGTGAATTTTGGAACTCTGTTCCTCAAAAGGCAGTGGAAGCAGAGTCTAAGAATATCTTTAAAACAAAGATAGGTGGATTTTTGATAAGATGGGTGATAGACACAAACAGGAATCAATGGGAGAATGGTGTTGAGGTTACAATTAGATCAGCTGTGATTGGTATTGGTATTGGTTTATTATTGTCACTTGTACCGAGGTACAGTGAAAAACTTGTCTTGCAATCCAATCATACAGGTCAATTCATTACACAGTGCAGTTACATTGCATTAGTACAGAGTGCATTGAGGTAGTACAGGTAAAAACAATAACAGTACAGAGTAAAGTGCCACAGGTATAGAGAAAGTGCAGTGCAATAAGGTGCAAGTTCACAACAAGGTAGACCGTGAAGTCATAGTCCATCTCATTGTATAAGGGAACCATTCAATAGTCTTATCACAGTGGGGTAGAAGCTGTCCTTAAGTCTGGTGGTATGTGCCCTCAGGCTCCTATAACTTCTACCCGATGGAAGAGGAGAGAAGAGAGAATGTCCTGGGTGGGTGGCGTCTTTGATTATGCTGGCTGCTTCACCAAGACAACAAGAGGAAAAGACAGAGTCCAGGGAGGGGAGGCTGGTGTCTGTGATGCACCGGGCTGTGTCCACAACTCTCTGCAGTTTCTTGCGGTCCTGGGCAGAGCAGTTGCCATACCAAGCCTTGATACATCCAGATAAGACGCTTTCTATGGTGCATCAGTAGAAGTTGGTGAGAGCCAAAGGGGACAAACCAAATTTCTTTAGCCTCCTGAGGAAGTAGAGGCACTGGTGAGCTTTCTTGGCAGTGGCATCTACATGATTTGACCAGGATAGGTTGTTGGTGATGTTCACTCCCAGGAACTTGAAGCTCTCAACCCTCTCTACCTCAGCACCATTGATGTAGACAGGTGCATGTACACTGCCCCCTTTCCTGAAGTCAATGACCGGCTCTTTTGTTTTGTTGATATTGAGGGAAATGTTGTTGTCATGACATCATTCCACTAAGCTCTCTATCTCCTTCCTGTACTCCGACTCATTGCTGTTTGAGATACGGCCTACAACGGTGGTATCATCTGCAAACTTGTAGATGGAGTTAGAGCAGAATCTGGCCACACAGTCATGAGTGTATAAGGAGTAGAGTAGAGGGCTGAGGACACAGCCATGTGGGGCACCAGTGTTGAGAATAATTGTGCCGGAGATACTGCTGCCTATCCTCACTGATTGCGGTCTGTTTGTTAGAAAGTTAAGGATCCAGTTACAGAGGGAGGTGTTGAGTCCTAGGTCTTGGAGTTTGGTGACAAGCATGCTTGGGATTATTGTATTGAAGGCAGAGCTGTAGTCAATAAACAACAGTCTAACGTAGGTGCCTTTACTGTCCAGATGCTCCAGAGCTGAGTGTAGACCCAGGGAGATGGCATCTGCTGTAGACCTGTTTTGGCGATAGGCGAATTGCATTGGGTCGAGGTTGTCTGGGAGGCTGGAGTTGATGCATGCCATGACCAACCTCTCAAAGCACTTCATGGTGGAGGATGTCAATGGAGGAGCAGACTCAAGGGTCTGGGTGTCCTACTCCTTTTCCCAATTTCATAATTTACTAAAAGTTGTGGTGAACTATACCAAACGCCCAATTCTGTTGACCAAGAATTGGTCCTGCCAAAGAATTGGGCCTAACAACTTGAAATAAAAACAGAAAATGCTGGAAATACTCGGCAATCAGGCCACATCTGTGGGAAGAGAAAGAGTTAATATTTCAGTCTGAAAACCCTTCATCAGAACTGGCAGAACAGAACAGAAAAGAACTTCAGAAGAGAATCACCAATTTGAAACTCAGTTGGATAAACCTACTCAGTGTTCACAGGGTTACTCCAAGGTCATTTTTTGGATGCACTATTGTTCAAAATTGATAATATCTACAAATATGGGAATTACTGATACAAGGCTCATTTAAGAATTAAACCTTGTATCAAACAAGTCCACTCAAAACCAAATCCAGTTTATTATTCTATTATAAGGCAAGTGGAAGAAGAACATTGAAAAGAAATGGAGCTTTGATCAATGTCACTGATAATTTGGTATTTCTAATAGCAGTTATCCTGGATAGATCAGAAATATTCTGTGGTGAATACAACTTCTTAATGATGAGAAATAGGACTTGATTGAAAGCAACAGAAGTATCTGATGAACCTAAGTGCAGCTTGAATAGCGAATCACTGCAGGTTTAGCATGATACAGGAAGAACCTTAAGCCTAAAGTCTGAATCTTCATCTTACAGTGAGAGCTCTGTTATCATCTACCTTATGGGCGATGGACAAGAACAGCATACTGTCGTTGCTTGGTGTGCTTGTAAAGAGGTGAACTTGAGTACATGGTAATTGAAAGGGTGTGTTGGCATCCATTGTCAATGTAAAGATATCCCATCAATTGCAACTAGAGCTTCAGTTACCGATCTCAAATTAGGGCAACTGTAGGGCCCTAAACAGCAGTTCCAACAATAGCACTTCCAGGATACAAAGGTGTCCAGTTTTGTTATCAATGGTATGATTATGTTTCAAAATCATTCAGCAAAGCAAATCATAATTGCTGATGCTCCATTCAGATCACTGCATGAATTGCCTGCTCTTGGTAGTGAAACTTTGGTTTTCACACTGCCACTTCTGGACAAGATTTTCCTAGATATAGCCATTGGGCTTACTCAGGGAGCTTAGCGAGAATACATTGCTTAAGTAAGGCCACAAACACACTTTGACAGGATGGACCAGCCTAGATGAATATCGAAACAAACATTTATAGCTATTATATAACAGGAGATTTAACTGTCAACAGACTAAGGTTCTTTAAAAAAAGAAGGTTGGACAGATATTTCACGCGTTCTCAGAAAATAATTTTTCGCGGAGGTATGTATAGAATGTATTGACTTCACTGACCTAAAAGCCATTGCCTGAGGTTTTGTGTGGTGACTGGGTGCTACAGACTGTTTTAGACATTGGCTCATCTTGAGCCATAGGTCATGTGCACAGTGGAATTAGCATGCACATTTTTTGGAATGGAAGGGGTGGGAGGGTTGTTAGGGGGAAGGAAAATTGAGTGGGGAAAGGGGTGGGGAAAAGATCAAAAGGATTAAGGCTGGGGTTGAGGAGAAGACCCGGTATCACAGCTGAGGAGGAGGCACAGCAATAAACTAAGTGCTGGAGATTTTTTGGAGGTCATGGTTTCATTGGGGTCTTGGGCATCCTAGGCGGCATAAGGAGCAGGTGATTGGAGGGTTGGAGAAACAGGGTGCTCTGGTGCTTGGAACCTGTGCTTTGGCGGACTGACAATGACATAAAGTGGGGGGGGGGCAGTGTTAGTTGGGGAGGGATGTTGGGGGGGTAGGGTTGTTAACACAGTGTAGGAATTTAGCCAGAAGCATGCAAGGTAAGTAAAGGACTTACTGGCAAGAGTTTCAGTGCAGCACTGCTTTGGAGATACAGTAAAATTCTGATAATCCGCTATTGGATTATTTGGAAATCCTGATAGTTTGGCATCTGGTTTACTGAGTGATTTTACTGCACTGCTTTTCCACTCACCAGGGCCCCATTTCCCACTTTCCCTTTAAATTTTACTGGAAAATGTACTAGAATGCTGTGTAATGTCTAAAAGAAACCTGTTAGTCCATCACCACTGATTATCAGAGTTTTACTTTACTCAGCCCTGCCATAGCTACCCTTCCCATGTGTAATTTATTAAACAGCATATATGACAAAGGCCATGCCTTCACAATGGTACTAAAATAAAGACCATTGCCATTCTGAAGCAGTGCTCCTCTACATTGAATAGATCAGGGAATGTGCTATAGTTAAGGCCTGCAGTAATGTTCCATGTTGTTGTCACTCAGTAATGGTTCCCCTTGGGATACAACAGTCCAGGTTCTCCCACAATGTTCCAAGAGGAGCAGTGCATGGGGAGTAACATCATCCCATGTGTCCACGTGGGAGAAGTCACATTGGGTGCAATGGTGCCTGATCCTAAAATTGCCCAGTCAAATTTCAAAAATGACGAGAAACATTGTTGTGTTTTACCAGAAAAAAATCAATTTTCAGTTGAATGATGTTTAAAAGAATGCAGTGTTGTATGATTGAATTTCAAGGCCAGTATATTGTACAGGTATAGGCATTTTTCTTTGACCTTTTCTAAATGTCACCAAAACATGGTAAGATAATTAGTTTGTCTTCTGCATTCAATCTCTGTTGAAACTAATATTGAAAGAAAAATGTCATTTCTCTTCCAACTTAATACACCTCTTAAAGTTTATAGAACACAAAATAAAAGCTTTAACTAGAATGTAACATTGCCATGTCAATTCTGATCTTGACAACTCACATGGTTGACTAGAAGTTCATTGCTAGTTAACGGTTAAATGTTATGGAACACATAAAGATTGATGAATCCCCAGCGCTAGGTGAGGTCTGTCCTGGGTAGCTACGGGAAGCAAGGAAGGCAGCTGCTGGGGCTCTGATGAAGATTTCTGCATCTTCATCAATTGCAGGTTAGGTGCCAGAAGACTGAAAGTTAGCTAATGTTGTTCTTTTATTTAAGGAGGGCTGCAGGGATTAGTCCAGTACAGACCCGTGAGCCTTATGTCAGTGGTAGGGAAATTATTGGAGAAAATCCTAAGGAATAAGATCTATGTATATTTGGAAAGGCGTGGGCTGATCAGGGGTAGTCAGCATGGCTTTGTACAGTGAAAATCTTGCCTCACTAGTTTGAATGAGTTTTTTGAGGAGGTAACTAAGAAGGCTGATGGAGGCAGGGCAGTAGATATTGTCTATGTGGACTTTAGTAAGATATTTGATTAGGTTCCGCATGGTAGGCTGGTCCAGAAGGCATGGGAAGACATGGGAAGCATAGCAAGCTGGCTAATTGGATTTAAAGTTGTCTTGGTGATAGGAGGCAGAGGTTCGTGATGGAAGGATGCTTCTCTGATTAGAACTCTGTGACCAGTGATTTACTGCAGGGATTGGTGCTGGAATCCTTGTTGTTTGTGAAATATATCAATGACATGGAAGTAAATGTAGATGTGATTGGTAAGTTTGCGGATGATATGAAAGTTGATGGTGTGCATAACGAGGAAGATTGTCCAAGACTACAGCAGAATATTGATTAGATGGAAAATTGGGCAGACAGTTGGCAGATGGAACTTAATCCCAACAATTGTGAGGCAATGCATTTTGGAAAATCAGATTGGAGTATGATATATACAGTAAATGGTAGAGCAGTAAGGAATGTTGATGAATAACAGGACCTTGGGGTTCAAGTCTGTCGTTCCCTGAAAGTGGCAACATAGATAAGTAAAGTGGTGAAGAAGGCATGTGGCATAGTTGTCTTCATAGGTCTGGCATGGAATATAAAAGTTGGGACGTTGTGTTGCAACTTTACAAAACACTGGTTAGACTGCACTCGGAGTATTGCAGTACCACAATACTTGAGTCACACTACAGGAAGGATGTGGTTGCGCCAGAGAGAATGCAGAGGATATTCACTAGGGTGTTGCTTGGGTTGGAGGACTTTAGTTATGGGGAGAGAGTGGATAGGCTGAGTTTGTTTTCCTTGGAGTGAAGGAGGCTGACTGGTGATCTGATAGGAGTATATAAGATTATAAGAGGCATAGATAGGATAGATAGAGTCGGTAGTGGTATCAAAAAGAAAGGGGCAAAGGTTCAAGGTGAGAGGAAGGAGTGTTAAAGGAGATATGAGGGGAAAGCTTTTTTTTACACAGGGAGTGGCTGATATCTGGAACTCACTGCCAGAGGAGGTGGTGGAGTCAGATATAATCACTATGTTTAAGAGACATGTTGATAGGCACAAATAGGTAAAGTATAGAAGGATGTGGACTGCTGGGATTAGTGTGTAGATGGGCGAAAATGTTGACATAGGCATGGTGGGCCAATGAGCCCATTTCTGTGCTGTATGATGATGACTCCATATGCACAAAACATGCTACATTGTAGTGAGAATGCATTTTAACCTGTCTCTGAAATACATTCCATTGAAGTCAATTGCTCAGCTCGTGGGGATGAGATATGATAGATGACTCTGGAGAAAGTTTACATGAAAGTTTCACAAATTGTGATGTCGGTGCAGTTTCTTCCAAAAGGATTTTCCTCTTTTTCATCCTCCTCCTCCTCTGTATTCTTCACATACTTTTCATTTCTATTGCGGGTGCTAAGCAACATACTCCATTTCAGTTACTATGCTGTGGAGGATTCACAATACTGTGAAGGCAACACGGTAGCTTAGTGGTTAGCGCGACGCTATTACAGCGCCAGCGATCAGGGTTCGATTCCCGTCGCTGTCTGTAAGGAGTTTGTACGTTCTCCCATGTCTGCGTGGGTTTCCTCTGGGTGCTCCGGTTTCCTCCCACATTGCAAAGGTGTACGCGTAGGTTAATTTGGGTTTAAAATGGGCAACGCAGACTTGTTGGGCCGGAAGGACCTGTTACTACGCTGCAAATAAAATTTTAAAAAATTTTTTAAAAATTTAAATTTTAATTCTGCAACAACAACATGAAACATCTCTGCAGGCTAGAATTGTGTCACGTTCTCTGAATTGTTCAGTATGCAGAAACACTGCTTTAGAATACCAATGGTCTTAATTATAGTTCCTCTGTGAAAGCACGGCCATTGTTATATATTCTGTTTAATGGGATTACACATGGGAGTGATAGCCATGGCAGTGCTGGTTATTCTACTTTGTATGAAATAGGATGGGGGTATAAATGACTGCCTCATGATTTAAACTATATGACAACTGCCTGGGTGACTAGCAGCAATTTGCATTATGTGTCAAAGAGAAGCTAGGCACATAATTCTCTGTGTTCAAATAAACTGCCACTATTTTCAGGAGCAATTCAAAAAGCTGCAGTTGTCTCATCAGTAACCTGCAAATTCCAGGGACAGCAATAAACTATGGAACCCAGGAACTCCAGCCTGCATATCCATAGACTAATTATTAGAGTTGATTGCTCATGCAAACAGGGTAACCATGGGCCCATCACCAGCTGCATTCAGTCCAATCCAATTTGCTGAAGTCCTCTTCTGTTAATACCTTCATCAGAGACTGGAGCTGAAAACTTCACCCACAGGATGGATTTTGATACCTAAGATACTAAGCTCCAAAACAAAACACCATTTTAAGCTACAAATCCACAAAGCACTTGTGGTAAGACAGTTCCTGTGCTTTTCCTGCAAGGTCTAAGGTGCCTTAAGAAAGCTTGCAATTTATGGATGGGTTTGGCTGTATTCTATGGGCAGCAGAAATGCAGGGAAGTTTATCCCAGGCAGCAGTGACAAGAGATAACTCCAGTTTATAAGGAATTTAAATGGCAGCACCAATGTCAAGGCCTCCTTATTCAATGTGAAGGGAAGACAAGCAGTAAAATTAATTGCTGCTTCTGCAATGTGGACAGTGCTCAGATTAAATATTCTTCAAGGAGGCTCAATTCAGGCCAAGACCCCACAAAATAGGGAGATCAGTAGTAGGATTTAACTGATGGAGAAGAGTAGAGGAGATAAAGCAGAACAAATATGCAGACACCTTTCTTCTTTATCATTGTTGAGGTGTATTCAACAGAATTTTAATTTTTAATGACTGAGATGCAAATGTTACTCATCCTCTTAATTAACATATATATGTAGTTGTGTACAATGTCAGATAATCTTACCCACAATCACAAATTATGCAAAATATACTGCGAACAAGAAAACAATATTCAGGTTTGCATTCTTAATGTTATTGTTGTGAATGCTGATCTAATTAAATAAGATGTGGTAATTATGACAAGATGATTCTCGAATTTTCTGTTACACTTACTACAGTGTGAGTCCCCTGTCACTTAGCTGAACACTGACAAGTGAATGATCTTTGGACCTTTACATTTCCCTCCCATTGTAACGACTGATGATGTGCTGATTACAACAAATAAATTGCCATGCTGTGCAGGCATTAACAGTTCTAGAAATGTTGAATCTAATGAGTTTTAAAATGCTGTTTGGAAATAAATTGGAGAAAATAAAAAATAAATATAGCATTCTGTGGGGTTCTTTAGCATTTGTAGAAACATGCTCTTTATGAAAAGCTTTTAACAAAGAAAGAATGTTAATAATTTTAGTTTTTTCTGTAGTGGATTTCATTCATATTTTAAAGCATTTTACTGAAAGATGTTGAAACTGGTTACACAGCCTCTGTTACATATTAGAGATACTACCTTCATGAAACACAAACCAAGGCCACAATGTCAAATAGGTAGTTAAGGAAGCGTTAGTGGTCCCTACAGGAAAGATATTGAACTAGAAACCGTAAAATGCATAAAAACCTGCATTAAATTTGCTCTGAATACTGAACCCATGCCAGGGCTTTCCAGGACTGAGGAGCAGTGAATTTTCTGCACACTGTGATGGAAAACAGAGGCTACGTTCTGTTATTTCAAAATAACACTGATCTATTGCTTGCATATTGTGATGGTCATCAGGTCATAGGCCCTCAACCCTGGAAACTACAGATGAGACCTTATTGGGAGACCACAGTTCATACGGATTGGTAATAACATCACCTCCTCACTAACAAGCAACACAGGTGCACCTCAAGGATGCGTGCTTAGCCCACTGCTCTACTCTTTCTACACTCATGACTACGTGGCTAGGCACAGTTCAAACGCCAACTATAAATTTGCTGATGACACCACTGTTGGCAGAATCTCAGATGGCGACGAGGAGCTGTACGGGATGAGATAAATCGGCTGGTTGAGCGGTGTCACAGCAACAACCTCACACTCAACATCAGCAAACCAAGGAATTGATTGTGGACTTCAGGAATGGGAAGTCGGGAGAACACACACCAGTTGTCATTGAAGGGTCACCAGTGGAAAAGGTGAACAGCTTCAAGTCTCTGAGCATCAACAGCTCAGAGGATCTATCCGGGGCCCGACACATTGATGCAATCACAAAGAAGGCATGGCAGCGGCTCTACTTCATTAGGAGTTTCGGGAGATTTGGTACGTCACCAAAGACTCTTGCAAATTTCTACAGATGTACGGTGGAGACCATTCTGACTGGTTACATCACCACCTTCTATGGAGGCTCTAAAGCGCAGGATTGAAAGAGGCTGCAGAGGGTTGTAGACTCAGCCAGCTCCATCACGGGCATAACCCTCCCCACCATCGAGGACATCTTCAAGAAGTGGTACCTCAAGAAGGTGGCATCCATCGTTAAGGATCCTCACCACCCGGGACATGCCCTCGGCCCATTGGGGAGGAGGTACAGGATCTTGAAGAGCCATACTCAATATTTTAAGAACAGCTTCTTCCCCTCCTCCATCAAATTTCTGAACGGTCCATGAACCCATGAACACTACCTCGTTATTCCTTTTTTGCACTATCTATCTATCTATCTATCTATCTATCTATCTATCTATCTATCTATCTATCTATCTATCTATCTATCTATCTATCTATCTATCTATCTATCTATCTATCTATCTATCTATCTATCTATCTATCTATCTATCTATCTATCTATCTACTTATTTTTATGACTTATAGTAATTTTTATGTCTTGCACTGTACTGCTGCTACAAAACAACACATTTCATGACATATGTCAGTGATAATAAACCTGATTCTGATTCTGACCAGGAAGGAGTTGTACTCCAACCTTGAAAACTTGGTCTGCATTCCAGAGGGAGACAAAATAGGCTCCTGCTTGATTTCAACACCAGGATCAGAAAAGACACAATTCTTTGAAAATGTGTAATTAGCAAGGAGGGAGTAGGCAAAGCTAACTCTAGTAGAATCCACCTCCTGACAAAGTGCTTGGAGCACTACCTTTCATAACCAATACCTTGTTTTTAGTCAGAGGAACAAACACAAAATCTCATGCCAACATCTCCAACCCAGGCAATGGCACCTATTAAATCATGTCATACCCTGAGTGAGAGATTGCAAGGATGCCTGCAGCACCTGTTCTGTGACAGATACTGATGAATATGGACTGCCTATGGACAAATCTCCTGCCTCACCTGTGGCCTCATCTATCACCTTGGAACGAACAGAACAGAGCAGAAACAGGGATTCTTAATCCCGACTGGCAGCCAAAGAAAAAAATAAAGATAGAAACAAAATGGCAATTGTGTTGTCTGCAGACATCAGTTCTGAATGAAAACATTGCCATTCAGCCATGAAACTAAATCAAGTCCTGAACTCCTGGGCACCAACTATGAAACACAGGAGCTCAGGGCTAACTGACAGATGCAATCCCCTGAATTTCTCAGTTCGCTCCCTTGCCAGATATCACATGGAATTCAACAGCAGATACCCACCACGATGAATTCCTCAGCATTATATTCAGTATTCAGGAATCACTAGGTCGGAACTAGTGATTCTGTCAGAGCCCAATGGGTTGTCTAGAGCACAGATTTAATTAAAAAAGGGGACAGGAGTTAATTATTTTGCTTTTGTTTAAGGTTTTGATTATTTGTAAGGTTCTTGTGTATGTAGAGAACTTTATCATTTCCATTTTTCAAAAAAAAGCATTTATTGATTTTTTTCTTTGATTATCACAATGGTTGCATAGTTTACTTTTGTATTGAGAAATGCAATTATGGAATTAAATGATATTTACTTGTAACTTTAATTTCACCCCTGCTAAATGAGTTTTCAGGACATAAATCTTCATTTAAACTGTAAGAGGCATTTTGTACATATTCAGTCATTCACTTGAATGACATCAGATGAATGAGATGACTTGGAGACACAAGAGTTGGTAGGGTAATTGGTCACTGTAAATTGCCTCTAATGTAGCTGGATGGTAGAATCTGGGGGGCAGTTGATGGGAATAGGTGACAGGGAAATTTATTGGGGTGATGGAAATGTACTGTGAGCCAGCATAGACTAAAAAGGCTGAATGGCCTCCTTCTATGCCATAAGGGAATATGAAATATGGAAATTAGTCCATTGAACATATCTATTTTGATTGACCAGTAAGGACATTTCATTCAACAATCTGCTGGAGGAACTCAATGGGTCATGCAGCATCTGGGGGAGGAAAGAAATTGTCAATGTTTTGGGTTGCTTCAGGACAATTCCTTTCCTCCCACAGATGCTGCCCGACCCTGCAGCAGATTGTTTGTTGCTCCAGATTCCAGCATCTGCAGACTCTTGTGTCTCCAAGACATCTCATTCATCTGATGTAAAGTGAACAACTGAATATGTACAGAATGCCTCTTACAGTTTAAATGAAGATTTATGTCCTGAAAACTCATTTAGCAGAGGTGAAATTAAAGTTACAAGTAAATATCATTTAATTCCATAATTGCATTTCTCAATACAAAAGTAAACTATGCAACCGTTGTGATAATTGAAAGATACAGTTCAAGCAGTGTTTCAGACTACTGCATGTGAACAAATGACTACTTAGAGGTAAATTGCCACTGCTTTGATGTCTGTTATTTTATAATATTCCATGATTTATGTACCAAATGATTTTAGTTTGCTCAGTGGAAAATTTTCAAACATCAAATTAAATCATTATTCTGAAGGGAGTAGAAAACCAGAAAACTGTAAGGCTACTCATACGACCCTATGAAGTGAATTAAACAATGTGTAATGGTCCTCATTAGAAACACATTACTTTATCACTTGTGGTAAGAGTAATGAATAATTGGCGCTTTATCCATCTTGAAGTATGTTCTGTATCAATCCATTAAGCATTTTGTTCATCTAATGCTATTCCCCTTTTCTTAAGCCTGCTATCCTCAAAGCACCTCCCGGCTCACATTAACCTGATAATGTCAACTTCTAATTATTTTCGCAGCTTTAAAATGTGTGTGTAAAGTATTTGACTGTGGGTTTCTCTTTCAATATTTGCAATGTTTGTGGTCATTCAAAGAACTGCTGGAATGCGAGTTTCTCCTGTGTGATTTAGTTTGGTTAGGAATGAATCAATATAATTGATTGTTATGAAATCTAGGATTTAAAAGGAAATAACATTTGCAGATTAAGTATTTAATAGAGCTGTGTAATAAAGAATGTGAATCACCCATGTGAACATCTTTTTTATGCTTTTGCTAGAAGATTGCATTCCTTGTTTAAGGTATCTCCTTGTAGATTGCAATGCCTTTTGTTATTCATCTTCATGCAGTTAAATCAATTCACAACAAGAGTGTATGGGTCTTTCAAAGCAGGCAACAGAAACAAATTGAAATAGACAATAAATTACACAGATGAACCTGAACCATAAAACTACACTCATGGGTAACATGAGCACAAAAGAACAGGGTTTATTTTACTTTTTATATCCTGAGAAATCACATAGCAATTTTTTTAGACAGAAGTTCAAGGCCATTTTTACCCCGAGAATCTCTGTAATGTCCAGTGCAAATCTGTAGACACAAGGCTCAATTAAATATGCACCCCACTGAACATATGTTGGTCTTTCTAATTTAGTAAAGGAAAGACACTACTGTATATTGTCCAACACACACAAAACACTGGAGGAACTCAACGGATCAGGCATCATCTATGGAGGGAAATGAACAGTTGATGTTTTGGCCTGAAACATCGACTGTTCATCTCCCTCCATAGATGCTGCCTGGCCTGCTGAGTTCCTCCAGTGTTTTGTGTGTGTTGCTCCAGATTTCCAGCATCTGCAGTCTCTCTTGTGACTGCATATTGTCCATTCACTCTGTAATCTTGCAGGAGGGTGTCGTTATTCTGTTTGATGCAGTCTACCCTGTTCTGGCAAAGAGATCTCTTCAGCAATGAAGACATTTTCTTAGGTAAGGAAAGGACACTCATAAATAATCAACACTATTTTTAAGTCACTGCTCCCTCAGTTTCAAGAAGGATATTTGCCAACCAGAAATTGAAATGAAAGTACACTATACTATCCATTGCATGCAACATGATTAATTATACAATGCTTTCAGTCTTATGACATGGCCAACTCTAAGGAGCTCACTATGTTTTAAATTGTGTAAATATACAAAGTGTAAGCTGGGTAATTTAAAACCATGAGTGTTACTTATTTCTTGCGTGGACTCAATGGAATTGGGATACTACCAATTAGGAAACTTGCATGGCAAGACTGTGAGGTATGATGTGCTTTCTGTTCAGTTTTTGGAATGAAATTTCAAGTCAAGTTACAAAGAACAGATTGAGGTTATATGATGCAGATAATATTTTTTCCCTGAAAACAGAATTTAAATCCCGACAAGACACCATTTAGTGTGCCTAATGTGAATCTGTCAGTTTAGACAGTGGCTCTATTGCCTGCGCATCCAAGTTGTGTTTGACTGCGACTCATATATAATATCAGCATATCAATAGAGTGAACAGGAGGCACTGGTGTGTCTGAAGGAACATCCTGAAATGACATATTAAACTAAAGTCACATCTCAGCCAATAATAGATAATCAATAGACGTAATTACAAAGAGTAGAACCCAATGAACTGGCCATTACTGCTCCAAGGAAAATGAGATGTAAAATTCTACATATCTTGTTTTAATTTATGTTGATGTTAAAAGATCAATTGACAAAAGAACTGAACCAAGTTCTTATATTTCAAAATAATAACATAACATGAAAGGATTTGTCATTCAAAGATTGACCACAAAAATTATATACTGCCCTGCCTGAATGAAGAATATACTGAAAACGTCGTTAAAGAATGAAACCACAGCTGGTGTGGGAGGAAGCAAGAGACAATATTTAAGATTTAAATGTACAGGAAAAAGAATTCATGATGTGGAGGTTAACTCTTTAAAAAGCAAATTATAATTAACATCAAAAGAAATACAAATTGTACAATGGATGGAAGCTGAAATAAGTGAACACCTTATAATAACTGGCCTTCATTATCATCTCAGACAAAACATCCACTGTTGAAATAAAGACAAGCATCACAACGGGAGCTTCAGCCAGGACCAAGATGACAAGAATTTAAAAGTGCATAGATATGAGCATTACCACCACAATCAGACTGTAGAAAACTTTTGTTTAATTGACTGTTGAGTATGGCTGTGAAACATCAAGTCTCAAAGCTGAAACTGAAACATTTGCAGACTTTTGAAATGTTCTCATATGATCCTAAGGATTTCCTGTCTTGAAAGAGAAATCTAAGGACTATGTTCAGCAGACTATGAACTCAATAGCCAGGAATACCAAGCCTTTTCATAGTCTCATCAGGAAAAAAAAAGAACATGCAGTAGTCTGGTCGTGTTGTGATGAGCAGCAACCTCTCAAAAGCAATACTTCAAGGAACCATGAAAAGGAAAATAAGAGATGAAGATAAGAGAAAGCAAAGGAAAAACAGAGGACTGGAGTGATACTACCTGAGGTAATCCATGTTGCCAAGACCACACATGTTGCAGGGGCAACTGGAAGGTCACTCTCCATAACAATAAAATTGATTAAATGAATTGAAACCCTGCAGGAAGTTTTGTGTTACCCAAATGGAAGGCAACACATTTGACCTTTAACTTCTCATTAGCCATCTCTTTATTCATTTACAGGGTGTGAGCACTGGTGGCAAGGCCAGCATTAATTACCCACCCGTAACTACCTTTGATTTCTGAAGCAATGCTGTTCATGGAGAAGGTACTTACAGTTTTGTAGAGTGTGGAGTTCCGGGATTTAGTGATAATTAAGGAACGGATATATTTTTCCAAGTCAGGATGGTGTATGACTTGGAGGGAGACTGGAAGATGGTTATGACCACATGCACTTGCTGCCCGTGTCCTTCTAGATGGTAGAGATTGTGACATTAGGTGGTTCTGTCAGAGTTCTTTGCAATTTATTGTTGTGTATTTTGCAGGTGGAATCAACTGCTACCAAGGGGCACCAATGGTGGAGGAAGTGAAAGTTTAGTGAGGTGGAAGGCAGCTTTTCCCTTATGGTGTCAACCTTGTTTACATCAATGGTTCTGAGGTTGAGAGGGTTGAGAGCTTCAACTTCCTAGCAGTGAACATCGCCAAGTGCCTGTCCTGGTCTAACCACATTGATGCCATGGCCAAGAAAGTTCACCAGCGCCTCTATTTTCTCAGGTGGCTAAAGAAATTTGGCACGTCCCCTTTGACCCTCACCAATTTTTATTGATGCACCGTAGAAAGCATCCTATCCAGACGCATCACGACTTGGTATGGCAACTGCTCTGCCCGTGACCTCAAGAAACTGCAGAAAGTTGTGGACACAGCTCAGCACATCATGGAAACCAGGCTCCCTTCCATGGACTCTGTCTACACTTCTCGCTACCTCAGTAAAGCAGCCAGCATAATCAAAGACCCAACCAACCAGACATTCTCTCTTCTCCCCCCTCCCATCGGGCAGAAGATACAAAAGCCTGAAGGCATGTACCACCAGGCTCAAGGACAGCTTGTATCCCACTGTTATAGGACTATTGAACTGTTTCCTAGTACGTTAAGATAGATTCTTGACCTCTACTTCCTTATGACCTTGCACCTTATTGTCTACCTGCACTGCACTCTCTCTGTAACTGTAACACTTTATTCTGCACTCTGTTATTGTTTTACCTTGTACTACCCCAATGCGTTGTTGTAATGAAATGATCTGTATGAACAGTATGCAAGACAAGTTTTTCACCATACCTCGGTACATATGACAATAATAAACCAGTTTATAATTTACCAATTTCTTAAGCAATTTTCTCAGCTGCCAGTCCATCCTGGGCAATTTTCCACATTGTCTAGTAGATGTCAGTGTTGTATCTATACCTAAGTAGTATGCTAGATATGTGAATGATACTGGAATACAAATCTTAAGCACTTAAAACTAATGTATTACCCAGTTATGAAGCCTTTGCTATGTCTATTATTTCTTGAAATGACATGGAATGAATTGAATTAGCTGAAGTCTGGCTTCTCTGACAGAATGGATGGTAGGCAGGGTGTGTGGAGGGTCCACAAGGTCTGTGTGATAGTTACTCTAATCAGTGCTATGCTGCACAGATGCAGACCACTCCTGCTGCAGACCACTCTTGCTGCAGACCACTCCTGAGGCTTTGCCCTTCAGAACATAGCTAGCTCAGTCACAATGGTGCTGACAAGTCCCCAGCGAGAGAAAATTCTGCACCCTTGCCAATCTCAGTGTTCCTTCCAGTTGCTGTTCAATGTGAGATAACGGGATTCATCAACTGAGGGAGGGAAACAGTGATCAGCAGGAGGCTTTGCCTTTGTTCAACCTGATATCATGTGAGTTCCCAAATCTGGAATCAATGCTGGGGATTCCCAAGGCAACACTATCCTGAATGAATACTTCTGTCCCACCACTTTGTACTTGACAATCTCCCTGCAACTTTTATAAAGCAATTCTTTAAACATACTTACCCTTTTTGGATAGCTGCAGATGGATTACTCTACTTTTTGCACAGTTTTATTCCCCATTGGAATGTATATTCTTGACAAGTATGAAATATTTCTTTAAGTGCTTGCTTTTTTTTTCTCTGGCTATACCAAACTAACTAGTCAACTGAACACAGATTGACCACATTTTTCCCCATATTTTCATCAATTCTCCCTAGATTCTACCACTCACATACACAAAAGATCAATTTACAGTGGCCAATTAACCTACCAACCAGCATGTCTTTGGGATGTGGGAGAAAACCGAAGCACCCGGAGGAAACCCACATGGAAACAGGGAGAATGTTCAAACTCCATGCAGACAGCACCCGAGGTCAGGATTGAACCCTGGTCTCTGGCTCTTTGAGGTAGTAGCTCTGTTAGCTGCGCCACTCTGCCACCAATAATTACTTGATTATTACTTTACCCAAGAGTATAGCAGCTGTTAAGGGACTAGTGTTTTGAATACTATATTCTCTCTTATCATCACTCATAATGATCTTTCTTCCTTTTCTTCCTACCTGAGATTGTTCCTCACTTGTATTGCCTACTTGTTTCCTTAATGTCATGTGTTACTATCAGCACTGTTCTGCCTTTTCACTGTCCCTTCTAAATATCAAATCTCCAGGAATATATTGTTCCTACCATGGTCACTATGCAACTATGTCTCTGTAACATCTTGTAGATCAAAACTATTCATTCCTATTTGTGCCACTAAATTGCCTATCTTATTGTAAATTCTTCATGTCTATCGTAGATTTAAAGTATCTTTAAATTTAACATTATGCCATTTTCCCTAATTTCATCTTGTGCACTGGTGATCCATCACTTTTAAACTGGAAACTCTTTCCATTTCACACTCTGCTTACTGTTACCTAAGTTGCTACTTTACAACCTGGTCTGACAAATGGTCTTTGACCTGGAAATCTGTTTTCATTCCACAGATGCTGCCTGACCTGTGAGTATTTTGAGCATTTTCTGTTTTTATTTCAGTTTTCTGTCTACTGCAGTTTTTTTCACTTTCATTTGATATTTTACTCTATGGGCCTGACTGAAGTTAATTACTTACTTTACTTGAACCTTCCTCTCTTTTTTGTTTAATGTCCTATCTACAATCTATTGTCCAATTCCCCAAGGCATTGGCATCAAAGCTCCCAATTGTTGCCTCTTTGAATTAGGAAAGAAGCTTTTAGAATGGGTTGGTCTTGGGCCAATTTACAAAGGGTTCAGCCAATAGTCTAGAAATTCTTAACTTTGATGGTCTGAATTTTAATTTCAACTCTGGAAATCCCACGGAACCAAGGAGCTTCCTTCAGCCTACTTGCATCTGGCAATAAAGAAATGAAATAAATCTTTATCTTTGTGTACAGAGACCCATAGTAACCTCCCTTATGTCACAAGCTGTTAAATGATGCATATATCTGAAGTAAAAACCTGGGAGTAACCTGACACAAAAAGTTAACTGTCATCTTGACAGCCACAAACAATACTGTCCAGATACAGCTCTGAGGTCGCTGTTATGGTTGTACTAGTAGAAAGGTTTCAGTCACCACTTCTATTGAAACTGAGACACCCAAGTATTTGTCCTCACTGGACTCGAGGTAAGAATATTGGCTCTCTACTGAGAGTTCTTTTCCACTTCTTCTTCCCTCTTTTAGCAAACTGATCTGCTCTGTGTGGCCTCTCTTCAATATCCATTTATATTCAATTTCCAGGGATGACCTATCAGGTCTCACTGTATCTGGAAATAACTTGTTTCTACAAAGGTTTTCAAAGCAACAGTGAAATACTTCAGAACCAGTGAGACCACTCACTGTAGACAATTCAAACAATTTGCTTCAGCAACATACAAATTAGAAGCAGGAATAGACCATTCAGCTACTCATGCTCTGATGTAACTCTGATTGTATCCCAATGGTAACCTTTCACCTCTTGCCTATATATATATATATATATCAAGGACTTTGCATTCAGCAGCTTTGAGGGGGTAATTTGAAAGACAACCCTCTGGGAGAAAAAGTTTTGACATATACCTGTTATAAATTAGCAATCCCTATTTTTAAGTATTGACACAGTTTTAGATTCTCCCATAAGGAGAAATATCCTCTCCACATCTATCCTGTAAAGACCGCTTGAGATCTTATATACTTCAATCAAGCCTGCTCTCATTCTTGTAAACTCCAGCTGATACAAACCTATTCAATCTCACCTCAAATATCCTATAAGAAATTTTTGATCTCTTTCAGTGGCATGCATGAGAGTAGCAGAGAAAGAGCAAGGGGTGCAAGTCTTTCCTTTTGTTTAATATTCACTCTGCAAGGTTTGGACAGGTATACACTGGTACAAGGAGCACAAACTGCTGCTAACACCAAATCAACATTGCACACTGATTGATGGCAGAATATCCCTGTTCTTCATGCTGTCTCCAGTCATTAGGAGCACACGCACAAAGCCCTTTTCCGTACACTGTCCAGTGCACTTTCCGCTGGAAGTACACACACTAATCATGGACCCCACTATCAAGCATTGGTTGGTCACACAACACCTGTAAAACTAGGCATCACACTGCTTTATTGTGCTCGGGGGAAAGGAGTCAATTTTAAGTGACTCTCACCATTAGTTGTTTGTACTGCTGTTCGTGTATTGAATTGCAAAAGCACACTGAGTGGAATAGATTTTTTACTCTGTGTTATCTACCAGCTCACATGTTTACTATCATTTAGCTGCAGTACCTGGATTATAATGTAGGAGAAATATGCAATCACAGATCTTATTGACAGTAATTCAGACATTGTGTACTTGAGTCACTGCACCAAATTAGCTGGATGAATGATGATGTCACTGATGCATTTGTGAATCATGGTGTTGTTAGATTGAATGAGTGATGTGTATTCTGCTGATCGAAATGAACAGAATGAATATTTAGGTGTCCTTTTGAAAGAATCTATAGCGTGTGGAAGAATCATGCAACTGGAGGAAGATAGCCAGTAGGTCAGTAAGTATTTCAGTATCAATATTGGCTGTTGCAACATTTGTCTCAGAAACTTCCAATTGAAGTAATTGTCTTTTTCAATGTATTGTACGGATTGGAAGCATCCTGGAAGGGGAGATTCTGGAATCCTTATGGGACCTGTATTGACCCTGTCAAAAAGTGGAGAATTAGGGTCTCATGTCTGGCCAGTCTTCGCAAAAATACAGCTCAATTTGCAACCCCAGGATTGTGGGATCACCACCAAATGCTTACACTTATTGACTGATAAATAAACCTGCACTTACATCTGTTTGCTTTCTTGAAACATTTCAAAACATTTCTTTGAAACATGGTGACTGTTAGGTTAGCAGCTGTAGCTGGCTTCTCTCACACAGCAAGATCTACAAATGCACTGGGGTTAATGGGAGACTAATCTGCATTAGTTTTTCATGTCAATGGCATGAGTAGTGGAAATGTTGGAACCACCAGGAAGATAGGATTTCAGTTCAACTGAAGGACATTACCACTGGATTATAACTGCAGGTTTAGTACATGGTTTCCACTCCACCACTAATCTGAGCATGAAGATCAGAGCCTTACAGGCAAGAGTGTCACAAGATGAGTCAGGTTGGTGTTACACAGTAAAACCATATTTGTATGAATGTGTTACATAGAGATTCATAGCTTTTTTGAGATGTATTCCTACAATTTGGTCATGACTCTAAGGGCACATTCATTTGTTTCCAGCAATCCAGTGAATGTTTTGTTTGAAGACCTACCATTCGTCACCTCTATAATGCAGGAGTCCCAAGTTAGCATGCCTTTCTGAACAGTCCTTGCACACTCAGTCCTTTCACACTCAGTACTTCACTTCATCACTGCATATAAATTGTATATATTACAACTCCAGAATAAATTATTTCAAAAGGTATTTCCCAAGTACCAAAAATCTCAAGTGTACAAGAAAAAATTGTTTTCATTTAAAATAGAAAAGATATTGACTTAAGCAAATAAGGGAAGCACATTGGTGTAATTGTGATGGTACATAGGATAGCAGGCTGAATATTGAGTTGTTCGGTTACTGCAAATGAGCAAGCAAATAGTTTTTGAATTAGGGTCAGGTGATATTCTATTAAAATTCTATCATAAGCAGCTCAGGACTTATGCTGGGTCGGAGGCTATGGGAGAGAGCCCTGGAGATGGAGGGAATTTTGAGGATCGGGACCAATCAGTGGGTAAAGGGTTGTCAAAGCTTGCACTGAAAACTATTCTCCTCCACTAAGCATATGTGGAGTCTGTAATGTTTACGTATCATACACATAGAGCACCCAGCATGAAAATCACATGCTTTGTACAACTGGCAAATTCCCGATTTTCGCTTACTTTTGGTTTATCATTGAAATTAGATCACAGAGTACACAAAAATGTGGCAGCATGTAATCCAATTTCTAGGCATTTACAGAATCACACAGTCTCAGAATAGCATTGTGAAAAATACATAAGCTTATCAAAACCAATGTTTCATTTGAAATATATTTTAAGATTATAACTGTATTAAGAACTTGCACCTTTGTTAAATCCAAATAATTGAGGTTTGCGGAATTTCTAATGAAGTTTAAATGAAGGTCATGTTAATATCAGAGCAACAAATTCATTGCATTCCAGTGTACTTATCCTGTATATAAATTGGATATATTAGCACCCCTGGCACAGAATAAATAAAACGATTTCCTTCTTTCAAAAGGTATTTTCCAAATACCAAAAATATCAAATGTACAAGAAAATTTTGTTTTCATTTAAAACAGAAAAGATATTGACTTAAGCAAACAAAGGAAACACATTGGATTGTGATTGTGATTTGACTTGGTACAGCTGGCTGAATATTGAATTGCTTGGTTACTGCAATTGAGCAAACAAATAGTTTTTCGAATTTGGGTCAGACGATGTTCTGTAAAATTTTTATCATAAGCATCTCAGCTGGATGCAAACTCATACAGCAGAGATAAAAAAAATCGCAAACTAACCCAATACATTATCCACTCCCCACTGTCAATTACCTTCAAACAACACAGCCTGAGCAGAATGTTGATTGTTTTAGATCATTAGCAGTCCAAATCACATTACATCATTGGACAAAGCATTCCAAATAGAGTTCAGGGAACTCTAAACTTAGGAAAGCTCTTTTTAATCAGGATCAGGTCAGCGCTTTTTTTCTGAAAACTGTTTTTTATGATAACATTTTAAACAGCTTTACCTTTTAAAAAATATACCCCCAAGGAGCTTATCTTACTGGAGGTTGGAGCCCTAGTGGTCAGAACACAGACTTGTCACTGCAGCCTTTGATCAACCAATAGTGACAGCTGGGGAATTAATCTTCAGTCAGTCAACTTGCTGGTCTTTAAAATTAATAGGAAGCTATCAAACCTGTTTCATTATACAGGCTCTTGATTCTCAGTTTGATGATCGGAGCAATGGAGACTAGAATAATGCTTTGTTGTTGCAATTTTATAATTTATCAGCAGAGATTGCTGGAGGTCCATCCACAGGCATCAGTGGCTGTGTGGTTTGATACCTATCACATCCTCATATAGAAGTCTAGACATCATCTGTTGCTTGCTCACTGTAGCCATAGAGAGTAATTAAATTGATGGAAATATATATATCAAGGACCTGTCTGCCTAAAAGCCTGTGTCTCCCTTGCTGCCTCAGTGCCTGGTCATGTGTGTCACTGATTTCATCTGCATTGAGTTTATCAGACGCCTGATTGTATTCTAGTTTTTCCTGTGTTGGTTCCTACCTACTTCCCACGTGCTTTCAAATATATCTCATTTGACCTTACGTTCGCCTACAGCTGTGAAAATTATTTTCCTGCAGTCCACTCATCTGTGTCCTCTGGACCTGTTTCCATCAGTTCTACTTTCTTTTTTCTCTCCTTTTATGTCTTCTTTTCTCTTCACCCCTCTACCATCGTGCCTCCTTTCTCCACCCTTGAATACTTTACCCTCACAACTTCTAATCCTTCAGCAATCATTTTATCTCCCTCTTGCTATTATCCAATGGTAGACTCCTTGGATGTTGGCATTCTTGTTTGGCGTCCTCAAGGGGCCCTATCGAAGCAGTCATCACCGTCTTCTCAACAAGTACCAAACTCAGTTGTCCCACTCTAGTCTCTCACTGATGCCGCCAATCAGCACAGGTGAAGGACCCCATTTTGTGAGAGGAAAAAGATTTAAAAGGGACTGAAGGGGTAACTTTTTCACACAGAGGCTGGTGGGTATATGGAACCAGCTGCCACAAGAAGCTGTAGAGATGAGTACAATTACAAGAATTAAAAGATATTTAGACAGGTTCATGAATAGGAAAGGTTTATAGCAATATGGGCCAAATGCAAGCAAATGGAACTAGCTCAGGTAGGCAAATTGGTTGGCATTGGTGAGCTGGCTGAAGGGCCTGTTTCTGTGCTGTATAACTCCATGACTTACCTTGCCAATGAGTTTTGGTCACATACACACCCACTGATTCAGTGGATCACCTATCACTATCTCCTTCTGGAATGATTCTTTACCTGTCAATGAGGTCTTTGTCATCTGTGAGCTTATTACAGATGATCATATTTTTGTCATGGCTCAGTGGTAAATCTCACCTTCCCTTTTAATTGGACCAGCCTTTTGTCTTAGACTTCACAAAAGAAAATCAAAATACTGCAGATGCTGGAAATCTGCAGCATCTCTGGAGAGAGAGAAACAAAACTAATGTTATAAGCTGTAGACCATGTTTTGTGACATGAATAGCAGAGACAAACGATTGTGCTTTGAATGCAGCAGAAGTTTGTGGCTCATGTAGGTGAGATTTAAGTGAGAAGAAAAGGCAGGAAGGATGGTTTAAAACCTTACCAGACATGTCCGAAAGTTACACAATACTAATGCTCCTGACACGTCCAATATTTGTAATGGTCATTATCTATTTTTCAACTGGGATTGGTGCATGGATAAAGGTGACCCTCTTCCTGATGCTGCCCCCTCCCTGTTACTTTGTGAAACTTTCTCTCCAACAAAGGAGGGATTGTGTCAATGTCAGAGTTCTGGAGTTACAAGGATGTCAGTGTGGAGTGATGGTTCAGATGACAAAGGTACGAGGACATAAAGGAACTCAGGATGAGAAGAGTAGCAGGTCGAATGCAGAGTAAGGGACAGTGCAAAGAGGGTTCAAGGACTGAGAAGAGAGTGCAGGCAGCTGAGGGATGGAAGAGCTGTGGCTGTTCAGGCACGTGAAGGTTAGGTAAAGAAGTGATGAAAGACCTTTCCCACCTTTGTAAGGTTATTTGGGCTGTTGCTTGCACTGTAATCAGGTGGCACTTCCTCTGTTCTGCTCTGCCCGCACATCTGGAGCAGCTCCTCCTGACTGTTCCCCTAAAGATTCTGCCACTTGAGGATAAAAGATGTCCTTTCTACTGATCTCCTATCTCAATAATTCCAGCACAGTGGGGGAATGAATGATCTCGTGGAGAGAAGGCCAGAGTGCAGTTTGGTCATGCAGCTTTACCTGCATCTATCATTACCTGCATCAACCATTTATTATTGCCTGCAGCCAAAGCTGGCACTCCATTAAGATGTGTTGGAGGCCTTTAAATAGCCTAGCAACATGCTGTTTCTCTTCACTAGGCAAGCTGCCAATGAACAGCAGGAGCGGCAAAATTTACTATCCAGCATACAAAATTCTTAAAGGGTTTGACAGGCTGGATGCAGAGAGATTGCTTCCCCTGGCTGAGGAGCCTAGGATCTGGGGGCAGAGTTTCTGAATAAGGGGTAAGTCATTTAGAACTGAAATAGGGAGAAATTTCTTCTTCAGAGGCTGGTGAACCTTTGCTATACTTTATCCCAGAGGCTCAGACGTGTTCATTCAAAACATAGATTGATCGATTTCTGGATGTTAAAGGAATCAAGGGAATTAGGGATGGTGCTGGAAAATGGCACAGAGGTAGAGATCAGCCAAGAAAGGTGGAGCAGTTTCGAAGGGCTGGATGGATCCCATTTCTTGTGTCCCTGTGTTCTTATTTTCTTTAAATGAATTAGAGGACCAAGTTAATGTCTTAGTTACATCTAATTGATTGAGAACACATTTCAAACATAACTCTAATTTTGTCCCCTAAAAAGCACTTCAATGAATTTTTATCTCTTCAAGTTGACTTACACCTGGAAAGGAACTGGTCCCGTAATCATTGCATGGACATATGTTTTTCTCCTTTAGATGATATGCAGAGAGAGGGGGGATGGGGGAACAGGAGTGTTGAGTCTGTTATAATTCACCTTGTTCATTGAACTAAAGGAAGATGGTACCATTTAAATAGACTTTCACAGCTTCACCCTGGAAGATTCTGTTAATTGAAAACACTTTTAGAATAACCTCATAAATTAAAATATAATAAGTGAATATTTATTGGAATGTTCACTTCTTATAGCAAGATTTATATTAAGACATTGATCCTTAGACAAAGATTGTACTTCAAGAAAATAGGAATAGTTTTAAAACTTCTTAAATATTTGGTTAATTTGTTCCCTTGGCATCACTGAAGTTATTTTACATGTTAAATATGAACAAACACATGAGTGGAAGAGCAGAACTCTGCTGGCTGAAGAGAATGATTTTCATGTATCAGCAGTCACTCAATGTTTAACACCCTTGCCTTTGTGTGTGGCAGTTTATGGGTTCAAATCCCAACAGATACTTAAGCATGGAAATAGAGCCTGACATACCAGTGCAGTACTGAGGAAGTGCTATGGAGTCTGAACTGATGCCTGTTGGAAGAGATGTTAAACTGAAGGCCTGTATGCACTCCTGGATGGTCTTAAAAGATCTAAAAGTAGAAATTCAAAACAGACCAAGTGAACTGTTTGTCAGAAACTGGCTGCTTGATGTCAAGCACCAGAACAAGACTTCAACTTCATCAACTTTAAAGCTCTTAGGTGTGCCCTGAGGTCATGTAAATGCAAATTTTCCTTTTAATGTTATTAATAAATGTGTAGAGGTACGCCCCTTAATTATTCAGTTTGATTCTGTGATCAACTTGCCATCTGTTCTCAGTTACAGGAAATGGCCCATAATTAAATAATATTTCATCAATATGAAATCGCTGAACAGGTAATGATTACCCATAAGGAAGATATGATTCTGGAAGCAAAATAAACCAGGATTTCATTTGCATAACACCATCTGTTAGACAGTGTTGGGAAGTTCATGGATAGGAATTACAGGTAAGGAAAGAACTGGGCTTAGTTTTAATGGACATTATGAATGAATAGTCTATTCAAACTTAACTTCTGAAGATTAATCGTTTGGTCATGATACAAGATATTAACAATGTCTATGCAGTTCTAGTGAAATCAGTACAGTAACATCCATCAGCAAAAATGCACTAGTATTCATACACAAGATAGTGTACACCACACCTTGTGATCCCTATTTTGAAAAGGAAGTTAACACAAGAAAATCTTGCCCTGAGAATTTGAGCAATAGCACATGTAGGTGAGGAATGCAAATTCCATTCAGAGAACAACAAATGTTACTTTCTGCCTATCATTCCTTAACACTATCTAAGTCTTGTTGCAGCAGGCATTGACTGATTCATTCTCTGAGGAGTTTTGACTAGAACTGAATATTTGCAATCATTAGCAAACATTCCTACTCCTGCTCCGATGATAAAAGGAAAGTCATTGATGAACAGCTGAAGATGGGTGTGCCGAGGAGCTGACCTGAGGAATACTGTACATGCAATGATGTCCTGAAGTTGAGTTGATTAATCTCCAACAGCTACAATCATTTTCCTTCATGTGAGCTAAGACTCCAGCCTTTGGAGTGGTTTTCCCTTGTTGACCCTCAATTTCAGTTATAACAGGGTTCCTGAATGTCATACCTGATCAAATGCTCTCCGCTTCCCCCAGAATTGAATAGTTTGTCTATAATTGAACCAAGGCAGTGATGAGTTCTGGAGCTGAGTAGTCCTGGTGAAACCCAAACTGAGCTTTGGTGAGTAGGTTATTGGCAAATACATTTTAATGGAAAAACTATTAAAACTGAAGCAACTAAAAAAATGTTAAATATATTCAAAAGTTTATGGTTAATACGGTTAACTAAAGTCACATACATAATTAAAAACTTTAGATTCAAACAAAATATTTTTAATAAGTAATGTCCCTTCCTTGTTGCCTCCTAAATCTTTGCCCTAAAACACCCCCTAAAATCAATGGGGTTTGGGCCTTTGCTCTTGGTCAAACTGCTACAGGAACTGTCAGACAACCCTGCAGTGAAATGGTGGGGAATCACAGGAACATAGCACTTGACAAATGGATTCCTTATCTAAATTACAGTGGTACTTTATTGAGGATGGTAGTTTGGAGTGACGGAGAACTCTAGGAAATGAGACTAAGACCAAGTCTAGAGTAGTCATGGAGAATCTATAATTAGAAATATGATCAGTCTTTTTTGCCAGTGATAACCAAGAGTCTTAACAGGTCTGCAAGCAGGACATTCCTGGCAGACCCATTGTTTCAGCTTGTTCTTGTCCCACCACACTAATCTCTTCCTACCTGTTGTCCAATCTTTTTCCACTGGTCCATCCTTTTGCATTTACATCCATGATACCTTCTGCCACTTTGTCAATTTCCATTTCTCTGGTCCCAATCAGCTCATCATTATCATGGATCCACAATCTCCTTACACCTCCATTCCACACCAGGGGATAGTTCTAGGCTTCATCCTTGAATGGGGGCCCTGTGGACTGAGCATGGATGGAGTTCCCCGGTCCTCACTTTCTTTCCTACCAGCATTTCTACATTCAAAGGGTCATTCTTCACAATTTCCAAAACCTTCAATAATATTACACCACATTTCCTTAATTACACCTTTAGTGACCCTTTGGTCCACCTTTCTGTCTCCACCAACTACTTCCCTTCTCATGGCACTTCCCCTCCTGTTTCTTAACACTTTCTACATTGAATCTGTCATGGCACAGATTGGGTAACTGCTTTTCAGAGCAGCTGCATTCAGTCCATAATGTGAAAGTGGCCTCACCCTACCAGTGCTTCTCCCTTCGTCCCCTCCATCCCTTCTCCATCCTCTCTGCAACTTAAAACTCACTAGCTTTCTCTCTATCCCAGTTCTGACCAAGGGTCTTCAACTTGAAACATTAATTCTTTCACTCTTTCCACAGATACTGCCTGATCTGCTGAGCAATTCCAGCATTTTCAGTTTAATTGATCCTAACTCGATGTTGTCTCGCTCATGTCATTGCAAAGGTCTTCATGGGTAAGTGAAAAACTCCCTGGTAAATGGAGGAGAAAAAAAAGTCACATTCATGCTAGAATTAGTGATACATGTAGAAGTATAAATGACATTTGAAGTGATTTAAAGGAGTATGTTGCATGTTGAAAATTAAGACCTCAAGAATGGCCAACTCTGCGACTGAAGAAGCTTGAATAACTGATGTGAGGGTAGAGGAATAATTGGGAATTGCAACTATAATGAAGGTGTTGGTGTGGGATTTGATCACTCTGGTGCAATAAGTTATTTGGCAAGGGTAATGCAGGCCATTGTCACTTAGAAAATCAGTTACAGTTTGAATTTAAGACTCTCTTTCACTGATGAAGCATTGCAAAATCTATCCTCACATCGATGATATCCATTAACAGTAACTGCACAATGTAATTCATGTTATGTAAAGTACTATGGGACATTTCAGAGGCATGTGATAATGGTTTTCTATATGTGTTCATTTCTTTCCTCAACATGAGGTGCTGTTTTTCATTGAAGAATAAATGTGAAAGTCAAGGGAAACATTAGAGAAGAGGGGAAATAAATAACTGGATTTGGACAAAAGTAATAACTAGATCTTTGCACTTGAAAAAGAATACATATGTTTTTCACAAATCAAAATACACATATTTATTGGCATCATTTATCACTTTGAGGGTAGATTGCACGATATCCAATGTAACCTGATAAAGGAGAGTTGTCAAGAATCAGAACTGTTTTTGACCTCAGGTTTATTGCAAATCAAGAAAATTAATTTTAGGCCCTTGCTTAAACACTGTTGACAAAGTCGAAGCATCCAAAGAGAGAAAAATGTGAGGATTCAATCTATTTATTGTGTTGGTGCACAATAAAACGTGCTGTTTGAGAGGTTGTGAAAGTTAGTGGATAATTAGAAATGGCTGGTCTTATGATTCTGCTCAAGCACTTTCCCAGTTTGAATTTAAGACTCACATTCACTATTGAAATATTTCAAAATCTATACACATCCAGTAAATCTCCATACCTTCTCCAAATTATTCAATGCCCTGCAAAGGCTTATATCCCAATTAACTTAATCCAATGAAATCATTTTGAACTATAGCTAAACTAGAACTACAGTGGAGCTACTATAATATTAGTTAGATCTTCAGAGTGGTAATTCAATTAGAATGTCCCTAGTTATCAATAGTTTGCGTCAATGTACCTTATCTAAAGTCCAGCTGTTATGGGAATTTAGAGTAATTTCCTTGAAAACAACATCCACACAATATATGCAGCATGCTGTGTAGTTAATGTTATTTTTGAGTCCTGTGTATCAGAAATAACAACACTAAATCAACAAAGAAAATAAAAAACTTCATTGACTTGAGGAAGGCTATTCTGAGTAACAAAGTAAATAAATCATAAAATAATACACAGCACAGAAGAAATGTGTGAAAGCTATTTCTGAGTTCTGGTTGATGAACGTAGTTGGTGCTCCATGAAATACTCCCCTATTACTCATCACACAACAACACACATCAATCAGAACTCAGAAAATCTTTCACACATTCCTTCAGTGTTGTGCTTAGAGGTCAAGTCCAGGTCTTTCAGAGACAATCCAGTTAGTTCTACCTACTTGCATTGACCATATATTGTTTGTCTCTTGCAGGTATTTATCCACTTTCCCCTGCTGTTTGTCATATATATTAACAACTTGGATGAGAATGTAGGGGCCAAGATTAGTAAGTTTGCAAGTGACGCCAAGTTTGGTGGTGTGATGGACAGTGAAGAGGATTGTCTAAGGTTACAACAGAATCTAGATCCACTGGAAAAATAGGCCAAGGAATGGCAGATGGAATTCAACTCAGACAATTTCATGCATTTTGGGAAGTTAAACTAGGACAGGACTTACACAGTGAATGACAGGTCCCTGGGAGTGTTGCAGAACAATGAGACCTAGAGGCACAAGTACATAGTTCCCTGAAAGTGGCAACACAGATAGACAAAGTAGTAAGGAAGGCATATGGCTCACTGACATTCATCGGTCAGGGCACCGACTACAAGAGTTGGGATGTCATGTTGCAGCTGTATAAGATGTTTGTGAGATCCCACCTGGAATATTGTGTGCAGTTCTGGTTGCCATACTATAGGAGGCTTGTGATTAAGCCAAACAGGGAGCAGAAAAGATTCACAAGGACGTTGCTGGGCCTGGAAGGCTTAAGTTACAAGGAGAGATTGGATAGGCTGAGACTGTTCTCCCTGGAGTGGAGGAAGCTGACGGGCAACATCATGGAGATTTATAAAATCATGAGGAGCGTGGATAAGGTGAATGGTCACGGTCTTTGTTGCAGGGTAGGGGAGTCTAAAGCTACAGGGTTTAAGGTGGGAAGGTAAACATTTTAAGGAGACCTGAGGGGCATGTTTTTCACACAGAGGGTGGTGGGTATATGGAACAAGCTGCTTGAGAAAGTGATAGAGGGGGGTACAATTACAACATTTAAAAGCCATTTGGGCAGGTTCATGGAAACGAAAGGTTTAGAGGGATATGGGCAATCACAGGCAAATAGGACTAGCCCAGGAAAGTATCTTGGTCGGCATGGACGAGCTGTACCAAAGGGCCTGCTTCTGTACTGTATAACTCCATAACTCTGTGACTTTCCTTTTGAAGGCAACAGCTGAATTCATATCCACCACTCTATCAGTCTTTGGATTTTAAATTCTAATTGCTCATTGCATAAGAAAGCTTTGCCTTCACCTCTCCTCATCCTTTAAAAGCAGTTGTTTTTTATGTACTTCATAATTTTAAACACCTCTATCAAAATCCCTCAATATTATATACTTGAAGGAGAACAGACCCAGCTTCACCATTCTGCCCAATCCCTCCCCTCCGGAATCATTCCAGTAAATTTCTGTTTCTTCTTCATACCATTTAATACCCTTCCTAAAGCGAACTGATCATCCTTTACTGAAGGCTCATAACTTTCAACTAACAGCAGTGTTGGATACAATATATCAAAGTCATAACACATGCTACACTTGCACTTCATACTCAATTGTAATGAGGGCTTCTGCCTCTTCCAGCCTTCCAAGCAGTGAGTTCCACACTCCTATCACCCTTTGGGTGGAAGACAATATTTTTTTTCTACTGATTACTTTAAATCTATGCCCTCTGGTGTTTGATCCTTCTGTTATCAGGGGATTGGGTCCTTCCAATCCACTTTATTTAGGTTCATCTTAATTTAATACACTTTGATTAAATCTCACTCCAGTCTCCTCTGTCACAATCATTTTGCTCAGAGTGTACCAATCTTTACTCATTGCTGACATATTCCAGTCCTGTCAACATCCTTATGTCACCTTTGCACCTTCTCCAGTATAATCACATCTTTCCTGTAATGTGATGATCAAAACTGTAAGCAGTTATTTAACCTGTTTTCTAACTAGTGCTATATACTGCTCTTGTACAACCTCCCTACCCTTAAAACCTATGCCTCAGTTAGTAAAGGAAACATCCCATATGTCTTTATAACCACATTCTCAACCTGTCCTGCTACCTCTAATGTTCTGTGAACATGAACTCCATTTCCTCTGTTCCTCTACAACACTCAATAACTGTGTTCCCTTACCTTGTTGCATCTTCCCGAATGCATTACCTTACTTTTCTCATGTTTCTACTAGATGCATAAACATCATACCTTGTTAAAACTTAATAGAACATGTGCCCAGCTTCAAATGCAAGATGTGAATGTGTACATGTGTGTTGAATCACCATTCTGGATATCGATATTGTGGGTTTGAAGTATCACTACTTTTGGGTATTTGTTTGTTTCAGTTCTCTTTATGCCTATCTCTGTCTATCATCTTCCAACAATTCAGTTATTAGTTTACAGACAACCAGCTGAGCTTTACTGTGTATTTTATTAACATGGTTTACTTTGAACAGTCAAAATGAGGAGATACTGCACATATAAAAACATACCACTTTATGATTTTCACAGCAAGGTTAAAAATAGCTTACACGGAATATAATGCCAAGATTTAATACAGCTGTTTTCTCTACAGTGCTCTGGTATTTTAATGTGCTAGAGAAAAGTTAAATATTCCTGTGAGAAATAAATACTATGAAAATGGCACTGAAGTGTTTTAATACCTTCATGATTAAAGAAACAATTTTCCTGCAGGTACCTGCACATGATGTATATTGTTAGGCATTAGTCTATGTTATGATTTCAGATACAGCTGCTGAACAGACATAAGAAACATAAGAAATAGAAGCAGAAGTAGGCCATTCAGCCTCTTATGCCTACTCTGCCATGCAATAAGATCATGACTGATCTTGTACCTCGGTACCACTATCTGGCATTCCAAGGTTTTACTACCCTCTGGATGAAGAAAGTTCTTGTCTTTATCCTAAATGGCCAACAACTTATGTTGATCCTTGTTCTAGACACTCTAGTTAGATGAAACAGCAACTCTCCACCTGTAAGAGGAGGAAGTTAATGCAAAAATAGCCTTTCAATCATTCCAACCTATTTCTCCATTCACTCACAGTATATCTGATGTGGTCCTCAATGCAACCATACCCCTTAATAACCTTACCTAACAAAAATCTATTAATGTCAGACATGAAAATTTCAAAGGATTTGTCCTCCGGCCTGGACACTCAGAGCAAAGTGTGGATTTACATAGAACATGATAACTGTCAACTGTAGACCCTATCAGGATAAGCAAAGTGAGTGGAAGGTTTAAACTGTGGGTGAGAATCAGCAATGGCAGAACCCATGAGGAGATTCCAACTGATGTATCCAAAGTATGTTGAGAGCTAGAGTTGTTTGGAAAAAGATCCATCAAAAAGAATACCTCAACTAAGCAAGCAGACAAAAATGCCACAACTGGAAACTCCTTTCTGTGTCTGAAGGATTTACTTGTTTTTACCTAGATTTTCATATCAATATGCAATGAGCTGGTTTCAATAACGGAGACACAGGTGGTGAAGTTTGTATTTTCCTATCTAAAATGTAACTCCACTAAGTATACAATTCTATTGGAACTGTCTTCCAATGTGAAAACCTATTGAATTGAAACCTTGTTGTAAATTTAATCCTAATGTAGCAATTGAAATTGTGTTTGACTACCTGGAATGCAAATTAAACTGATGACCTAGCAACATGTCAAAAATTATATCAAACAGCTGAGACAGATACCAGACAGGAGAATGGAGAGATCTGAAGTCCTGTTTGCTTGGGCCAGGACTGGAGGGGATGGAGTGTGAAACTTAGAGTTAAATCAAAGGAGAATCTGCATTCTCAGCTGTTAACAGCTGGCTGAGTTTTACCTTCAAGATAAAACCCCTCAGCCACAAGGGCATTGAAGTCAGGGAAATGCCCTCGTAAGTCAACAGCAGATGTTGGCAGATGGGACATTGACTGTAGTTAGAGAAGTGTGGTCACC
The DNA here is from genome assembly GCF_009764475.1 of Pristis pectinata. Classification (NCBI taxonomy): domain Eukaryota; kingdom Metazoa; phylum Chordata; class Chondrichthyes; order Rhinopristiformes; family Pristidae; genus Pristis; species Pristis pectinata. The sequence continues at coordinate 33,959,930 of NC_067412.1, read as the reverse complement.
AGAATTCTTTCCTCATTGTATCATCAATGGACTGACTCTCAAGATGGTTGTGATATATGCAGGAGTCAGTCTATAGCATAGGTGTCAGTAAGCAAGGGAAGGATATCCCAGTGTCAACCATTATATTTAGGTTATTGGAATCTCCCAACCTCAAGTAAAAGTATTTCTCCACAAATAATGTTGGTGTTTCATTATTTAATAACATTCCTCACCAGAACTTCAGCATAGCCAGTGGTAATTTACTTACTGGCCCGCTGTAAACATAAATAGATAATAGCTGGTAATAGCACAGTCTATCAGGAGACAAACATCAGGCAGAGATAACTCAGAAAATATTGATAGGGACAGTACAGGATGAGAAAACAGTGAATAGAGGGATTAAAGTTGAATGTTAAATACATCACAGGTCTTAAGAATTAAATGAATAATAAGTTTTGGCAAAAAAATAGGCTGAAAAAAGAAGTTAAATAGCCTAAATAGCTAAATGGGTAAAATAAACCAAGGAAAACAATAATCAGGGGTCAAGTTTACATTAAATAACCATCTGTCATTCATAAATAATAAGCATCAGATTAATCAACTTCTAATGAACTTGAAATTAAATAATGCATCAACCAATCAAGCCTCAAGTAGTTCCATTAGTTCTAAAAATATATTACAGCTAACAATAATAATAAAGATTAGTGATAGAAGTATATACAATATGTCAGAAATACAGTATGTGGGAGTTTGTGGACAGCAGAACAGTCCTAGATTGCTGTATGTAGTAACTATACCCATCTCAAAGTACTCTGTTTAGGTTTAATACTCTGGAGAGCAAAATAGAGGAATATGGTTAGTTTTTCTTTTGAAACATAAGAAGAAAGAAAAGGTTCAGGAAGAGTAGAGCAGGACTGCTAGTTGATAGAGAGGGAGAATGAAAACTAGAGGAGAGGATTTGAGTCCAGGAGTAAAGATGTCTTATTGCGATCAGATAGGGCTTGGTAGGATCACATCTGAATATTGAGGACAGTTTTAATCACCCTACCTAAACAATGATACATGTAGTTGCCATACAGAGAGTGCAAAAAAGATTCCTGGCATGGCAGGTTTATTGCATGGAGGGAAATTGAATTGAGTAGCCCTGTGGTTACTTCAATGTTTAGGAGTTTGAAAGATCATATCATACAAATGTGCAAAATTCTTACAGGGCTTGACACGTTGGAAGTAGAGAGGCTGTTTCCTCTGGCTGAGGAGTGTGGAACTAGTCTCAGAAAACAGGGTAGGCTGAAGTGTAGAAAAATTCTTTACTCAGAAGGTGGTGAATCTTTGGTTTCATTGTCTTGTTGTTGGATTGTACAGTCTCAGACACATTCAAAATAGGAATTGAGAAATATATAGCAAATCAAGGGAAATGAGGATAGTGCTGGAAAATGGAACTAACGTTGATGAATGGCAGATCAGGCTCAATAGGCTGGATGGACAACTCCTGCTCCTAATTCTTAAGTTTTTTGATGTCCATATGGAAAGTAGAGAAGAATATGCAGAACATACCCATGGAATCAAACAGATAAAACATACCTGCTTACATTGTGTATAAGAATGGAGATTGCAGGTAGATTGGTGAGACTGTTAACCATAGCACTGTGGAGCTGAAGACAACCTAAGAGGAAGAGTGTAGACAAGCTGATGCCATTGAGAATTTAATAATTAAAGAGATAGATTATGTCTTGTCACAACCAAGAGAAAGGAATAACATATTGTCTGCCTGATGCAAGCAAAATAAATATATTTCAGTAATTACAAAGAACTTGGAAAGGGAGGGAGAAGATCCAGTTAATAGGACTCGTGTTGAGACCAATGACAAGCAACAAGTCTTCTGCTGAGGGAATACCAAACATTAGAAACTAAAGTTTATAAAAAGAGAACCTCATGGCTGGTAAGCTCAGGGTTTTTCCAGCCACTTGGCTTTTAGCTAAGGGATAGACAGGGTGGTACATACATGATTGGATGTCTTGTATGGGAAGGAGAGGTTTGATTTCACTGGAATAGAAAGAAACTGAAGCCTGAGATTATCCAAGGTGAACCAGAACAAGCATTGCAGTGGAAAGGATATAAAGGAAAGTAGATAAGATTCAAAATGAATAAGATAGTGAAAACAAGACAACACTGAAGATAAAAAGTGTGAGAGAAGAGTGAAAGAATAAAAATAACAAACTGTCAGGGAACACATAGGCTAATAGAACATAAGCATAAAATAACTTAAAATAAAGTGAGTGGAACAACTAATAAATACAAATGAAATTATCTGTAAAGCAATATAAATGGCATACAAAATAGGTGAACAGAAAACAATAATTCACAGTGAGGAGTAAATGTAATAGGGTTAACCGAAATGTGCTCAATAAAACTATTTTGATTCTGGAGTTTGAAAAAACAGATCTGGCAGTGCTGTGGAAACTTTGGGAAAGAAAGAGGTGTCAGGTAGCCATTCTAATTAGAGATAACATAATTGTAGCAGAAAAATAAAAGAAACAGAATTAATATAAAGATAAAGGCAGAAACTATAAGGATAGAAAGATAGCAATGATTGATTGTACCAATGGAGTAAACTGCCTATAGCCCACAGATAATCCAATACATAAAAGTCTCTCTCTTATCTCTCCAACAAGTTCTTTGTATATGCATGGATGCAAACCATTCAGGTCAGAAGTTTTATCCTCTCTATATTTGATATCTTTAACTATTTCTATCTTAAATATCCCGTATTCCCTTTGATCTCTTCTCCTAATATGGCCCAGAAGGTAGAATCTTTCCAATTCCCTTTTCATTATTTTGAAGACTGTCCTTAGATCACCCTTCAGTCTTCTATAATCATGCCAAGTGCGTGCATTCTGTCTCATGGTATAAACACTCAATTTCCATGTTCACCCTGTTAATTGTATACAACAATTCTCCAAGTCCCATATATCTTTCTGGAGATGTGGTTCTCAGAACAGAATGCAATAGTCCAAACAGGATAGCTTTCTCTCCTTTCTATTTTAGACTTTTAAAACGAAGGACGACATTTCATAAGTCTTTTTAATCATCCTTTTGTTCCAGGGTACCAGCGTTTAGTGATTTATACACATACATGTTGGATTTTTTTGCTCCTCTGTTGCTTCACACTGGTCAGAAAATATTCAACTCATGGAACAAATAGGAAAATCAACAAAGTGTTCAAAGTATGTAGGGAGCTGAATTGGATTGCAATGGAAAATATCCTCCACTGTTATATGAAGCCTCCAGCACTACAAATTGCTGTACTGACTGGAGAGAAATTATGTGCAGGAGGACTGGGACAAGCAAAGGTACACAAAAGATTGACAGCAAGGAATGTTCTATCCTCTCTATGATTGAGCTCATTAACACCTGCTATATTAAATATCCTTTCATTCTCTTTGTTCTTTTCCACTGTTATCATCATCAAGAGAATAGATCTTACCAATTCCCTTTTCATCATTTTGAAGATACTCCCTGAACTTCAAGATGAATGATTACTAAAACACTCATGTTTGGGACCAGATAGTTATTGCAAAAGCCTTGAAGCCATCTTAAACTTCTTGAACCCCTAGTACACCTCCTTCTGGTAGGCATTACAAACTCGGTTCATTCCGCAGCGCCAGTTCTGCTTACCAAAAGTGGCCCAACGTTCCGTGAAAATTGATCGAAAAGAGAAAAACAGTAGATTCTGGAAATCTGAAGTGAAAAATAGAAAATGCTGGAAATACTCAGAAAATCAGGCAGCATCTGTGGAGAAACAGAGTTAATATTTTTGGTCATTGACCTTTCATCAGAACTAAGAGCCTGAACTAATGAAGAGGCATTGACCTAAAATGTTAACTCTGCACTGCCTGACCTTTCCAGCATTTTCTGTTTATATTTCTGTAAAAATTAATCAGTAACGAAAGTCAAAATAGTTGGTGATCTTATAAATTGCACAGGTAGGGAACTTCCCTGCTTACCAACAGTTGATCCTCCGTAAACACTGACGACACAACATTAGCTCCATGTTGTTACTTTGGCAGTGCAGTCACTGAATTACCGTTATATGGTAGTCAGTTCAGCAGAAAGAATGCATGTAATTTGTGGATGCCTTGAGTGACCAACCAGGCTTTAAAATTAATCAGAATACAATACAGAAGTGAATTGTTTCTAAAATAAAGAATAAAATACAGATAAGATTGATTAACCTTGTGAAAGCTTCATGTATGAGCTACAAATAGGGTTTCAATCAGGACATACAATGACATTGGTTTGTTCTGACTGTCAGCTCTACCTGTTGAACTCCTGTGCTCAGTCTGTTAACAAGATTCTCAAATAAGGATGATAGGTGAAGGTTATTTCACCAGCAAGTTTGAATCTCTTAGAAATGCAGATATCATTGTTGTCGTTTGAAAATTCATTTGCCTACTCTTTAGAATGTGAATAAGCCTAAAATGGTTTCCCAGCCCAAGTCCAACCTGCCTGCTGAGCCTGTATCACGTTAGAGCTGGCACAACAACAGACTTGAAATCAATGGAAAAAAAGTGCAAGTTAATGTTTTTAATTGTTTTTAGATGTTTTTTAGTGTTTAAATTTCCAAATTTTTAATAGTATTTTTATTTTCTGACAGTACCTGTTTGGTTTTGGAGGTTTGTGAGGTACTCATAAACATTCAATTTACACAGAAGCTGTGACAGTCAGTTAGCCTGAGGGCTGGGGTTCTCTGTCTGTCAAAGCTGTTTTGAGAGCAGAACCTAATGCTTATTCTCAGCAAGATCTGACATTATTGTTGTTCGCTCCAGTCATCTGAATGTTATGCAGCTAATTTGTCTACTTTTGCTCCTATGTTCCTATATCTGTGTTGCTGTGTATGAAATGTTGATTGTAATTTATCTGATTGCACCCTGCTCTTACAGCTTGGGTTGCCTTAGTTTACAGGCATTATGCATCTTCTATAATGCTTAAAAGGAATCTAGAACCATCTTCTTGCAACAGTATTAAATTGATACCACAGTTATGTGATCTTTTCTGGATGTGTCTATATTTGCAATGTGTGGGAATGAACAAGTGTGGAGAAAATGTTTATTATCTATTGATTATTTGCAATGGGCAGGGTAAGTGAATTTAATGACATTCCAATTAGTTATTCCTCATGAAGATTCCACAATGGTCATTGAAGTACTTTACTGTTTGCAAACAGACAGGTTAGCAATAGAGAGAAGGTTTATGGAGAGCAAAATTATTGACTTACTGATTTTTCAGAAGAGAATCTTCAGGCTCAAAATGTTTTTTTTATTTTACAGTGTGGTAACAGGCCCTTCCGGCCCAACGAGTCCGCGCCGCCCATTTTTTAAACCCAAATTAACCTACCCGTATGTCTTTGCAATGTGGGAGGAAACCAGAGCACCCGGAGGAAACCCACGCAGACACGGGAGAACGTACAAGCTCCTTACAGACAGCGACAGGAATCGAACCCCAATCGCTGGCGCTGTAATAGCGTCGTGCTAACCGCTATGCTACCGTGTATCATGTTGACTGCTTTACAGGAAACATATACAGTGTGCAATGTTTTCACCCACAAGAAACTTGTAGTCAGCTATGTGAGCTCAGTCTACTCACTACGGATAAGTGAACCTGCACCAAAATCCAACCTGAAGCAGTCAAGCGAGGTGAAATGAAAAATTGTCAAGGCTCACAACTCAGTAGAACTCAGTATTCCTTTAATTGTATATTGTACTGATGGTTGAGGCAGGTACAGTAACAACTTTTAAGAGACAGTTGGACAGGTACATGGATTGGAAAAGTTTAGAAGGTTATGGGCCAAATGCTGGCAACTGGGACTAGCTTGGATGGGGCAGGCACGGTAGTGTAGCAGTTAGCATAACATTATTACAGCGCCAGTGACCTGAGTTCAACTCCGGCCACTGTCTGCAAGGAGTTTGTACATTTTCCCCGCGTCTACGTGTGTTTCCTCCAGTTGCTCCGGTTCCCTCCCACATTCCAAAGACGTACAGGTTAGGAAGTTGTGGGCATGATGTGTTGGCGCCAGAAACGTGGTGACACTTGCGGGCTGCCCCCAGAACACTCTACGCAAAGATGCATTTCACTGTGTGTTTTGATGTACATGTGACTAATAAAGGTATCTTATCTTGGTCGGCATAGACCACTTGGGCGAAAGGGCCTGCTTCTGTGCTGTATAACTCTATATTTCATGATTCTACTACAGGTAATATAAAAATCATATTGCACTTTAACTTCAACGACCCTATTCCATTTAACTTCCACAGCTATTTGCATCTACCGTTCCCTTTAAATTGGAACACTACTCACCTTGGAGGTCACTTGGAGAAGAATGTTCCTATCTTAAAATGGAAGCCACACTATCTGCAGTTCCCATGCAAATGGTTAAGAAAAACTTGCCAAGAATCACACTCTCTTTGTAAGAAAAATAAAGAAACCCATGACAATTAATTAACATAAAACCATCTGAGGCACAATCTTAATCCTGCCTATGCCTGTGTGTGTATGTCCAAAACTGGTTGATTTAATTACTTACCATTACTGGGTCAAACCTTAAGGAAATTTCTTCATTCTCTTCAATGTTCAGTTATTAAAATCCACTACAGGTATACTGGGATTAGCACTCAAGAGGAGAATATGATTAAAAAAACTGCAGAGAGTTTACAACTGCCGTGAAAATAAATGGTTAAAAAATGTATTATATGTGGACACTGCAGCAGACAATTTCATAATGGAATGAGACACCCACAGGCACAACTGTGGAAATCCTGCCAATGAAAAGGAATTCTTACCATGATCATACTCAGGAGGAGAGTGGTAATCACCAGGAGAAGTAAGGGGCACTCTGGGTCAAGCTAATAGGGAAGTCATGCTGCTGATAATAGTGGGAGACTACAACTAGAAGTAACAGTGTTGGGGTTGGACTGTGTTAGAGCTCCTGGGTCTATCATACTCTCTTCAAATGGAGCTGGAAGAGATAAGAAGTGAACAGAAAGACCTCTCCCTGCTTGCTTTGTCTAGATTGGACAAAGGGAAAGAGACAGTTATCCAAGCGAAACAATGTTACAAGTAGAGACCAGAAGCGCCTGGGTGGATCAGAATCCCAAACACAAGGAATATATGTGGATGCAGGGAAGGTGCATAACATTGCACCATGTTTGAAGATTCATTGAAGACATGATAAACAGTCGTATTTACATAATGCCCATGTCTACATGAGTGACTGAGCAAAAATGATGCTCAGCTACAACCCATTTGAGAAAGGACCCACAGCATACTCTTCTGGTAATGATTAGTTCCCAGTCCTGACCATCTTGTAGTACCCTCCCCTTTTCCACTTTGCATGCGGATCAGGTAATGGCCAAGACCATGAAGACCAGGTTCCCTACCTAGAATCACCACCTTCTATCTGCTGAAGTCCACTCTTACCTGGGTTGGATGCAGAGACCTGATTTCACTGCTTCTTCAAAACCTGAAGTCCAGTGACACCAAAAGGACCTCACACATGATAATGTAGAGGCTTGTCTCAAAATGCTGTCAACAGTCATTGCTGGCTGGTAAAGGAAATGTGGATTTTACTAACTTTTAATGTCTCCTCTTTAGTGGACAGGTTGATTAGTGTCACACGTATAAAATAAAAGGGAAGAGAAGTAAGAGTGACATAAGGAAAATATGTGTGCTTGGAATCTGGAATGCACTGCCTGCAGATGTGGTGGAGTCAGGTCCCATTGTGTCATTCAAGATGGAATTGTATAAATGTACGATGAGGGAAAATTTACAAAGCTAGGGAGAAAAGGTTCAGGTGGGGGGGGGGGGGGGTTGGAACTGGTTAGTTGCTCTGGTAGAGAACTGGCATGGACTCATTGGCTGAATAGATCCTTCTGTACTGTGACCATTCTTTGAGTCTATGTTCATGTGCAGCAGCCCTTTGCTTTGCAAGAACTCTACATGTAGCATTCGTGTGTCCTTTGAGAGCACAATTTACCCTCAACTTGCATCCTGCTGTTCAGTAAGGGACCATCTTTTTTTATGAATGGCCTCTCTGCTCAAGCTGATCCCTCACGGCATACAGCTGTTCCTGAAGACCTTTAAGTTCCTGGGACCATCTTTTTTTATGAATGGCCTCTCTCTGCTCAAGCTGATCCCTCACGGCATACAGCTGTTCCTGAAGACCTTTAAGTTCCTGGGACCATCTTTTTTTATGAATGGCCTCTCTCTGCTCAAGCTGATCCCTCATGGCATACAGCTGTTCCTGAAGACCTTTAAGTTCCTCCTATGTGGCAGAGGCTAGACATCTAGACAATGATGAATCAGGGTGAGATTGCATAGAAGCAGAAGGATATTGTCTAGTTTTCATCTATGGCTCCATAGCACTGTCATCTGAAGCAACAGGTGTTGTGTGGCAGGATTGTCACTGAGACCTGAACAATGGAAGTCATGGTCTCCTGACTCCACACAATCTCCTGCAAGAGCATGGGAATGGACTCCTCCTTGCTTCCACCTCTTGCATTCAGCCAGGCTTGCCAGCTCATTGTGCATCCACATCAACCTTACCATGAAAACATCCAACTGTGGTCCTCATCATAGGTCTGTGGGGCAGTTTGGTTGCCTGAACCTACCCTTGACTGTGGCCCCGACCAGGTACTCTACACGCTGCCTGACTACAGCCGGCTGATGCCTGGTGTATCTCACCATGTCACGTGTCACTCTAGACTATTTTGCCCATCCATCATGGTGCCAGTTTCTTGAGTTGGTGCTGAGGGGTGCCAGGCACAATGATGCACTTTGCTTATCATTATTGACATCCCTCTCCTCCTATGCTCCTCCTACTCTCTCTGCTCTGAATGAATGTGTTATGGGGAGATGGGAACAGGGGCCTCACTTGATATCTGCAAAGACAAAAAAGAAGGAAGTTGTTTCACTTCCAACACCTTTATGGTGATGCAGCAGCACCAATGATAATTATCTATGGTAGATTAAATAATAAGGAATGATGTAGTCATAACAAAGCATTCTTGGTGAGGATACAATGCAGTGTCCTTACACCCTCTGCTCATGAGATGGTTTGGTTCTTGATGGAACTTCTGCATATACTAAATAGAACTTAATAGAACATTACAGCACAGTACAGGCCCCTTGGCCCACAATGTTGTGCCAACATTTTATCCTGCTCTAAGATCTATCTAACCCTTTCCTCCCACATAGCCCCCCATTTCTCTATCATTCATGTGGCTATCTAAGAATCTCTTAAACATCCCTAATGTACTGGCCTCCACTACCTCTGCCGGCAGTGCGTTCCACGCACCCACCACTCTCTGTGTAAAAAAACTTGCCTCTAACACCCCCCTATACCTTCCTCCAATCACCTTAAAATTATGTCCCCTCATGTTAGCTATTGTCGCACTGGTATAAAGTCTCTGACTGTCCACTTGATCTATGCCTCTTATCATCTTGTACACTTCTATCAAGTAATCTCTTGTCCTCATTCACTCCAAAGAGAAAAGCTCTAGCTCGCTCAACCTATCCTCATAAGACATGTTCTCCAATCCAGGCAGCATCCTGTTAAATCTCCTCTGCACCCTCTCCAAAGCTTCCACATCCTTCCTATAATGAGGCAACCAGAACTGAACACAATACTCCAAGTATGGTCTAACCAGAGTTTTACAGAGCTGCAACATTACCTGGCAGCTCTTGAACTCAATACCTCGACTAATGAAGGCCAACACAGCATACGTCTTCTTAACAACCCTATCAACCTGTGTGGCAACCTTGAGGGATCTATGGACATGGACCCCAAGATCACTCTGTTCCTCCACACTGCTAAAAGTCCTGCCATTAACCTTGTATTCTGCCTTCAAATTCAATCTTCCAAAGATCAAATTTGAATGCACATTTTTCTGGGTTGAACTCCATCTGCCACTTCTCAGCCCAGCTCTGCATCCTATCAATGTCCTGTTGTAACCTACAGCAACCTTCTAAACTATCCACAACACAACCAACCTTCGTGTCATCTGCAAACTTACTAACCCACCCTTCCACAGCCTCATCCAAGTCATTTACAAAAGTCACAAAGAGCAGGGGTCTCAGAACAGATCCCTGCAGAACACCACTGGTCAACGACCTCCAGGCAGAATACGCTCCATCTACAACCACCCTCTGTCTTCTATGGGCAAGCCAATTCTGAATCCACACAGCCAAGGATCCCATGCCTCCTGACTTTCTGAATGAGCCTTCTTTGCAGAACCTTCTTAAATGCCTTAATGAAATCCATGTACACCACATCCACTGCACTACCTTCATCAATGTGCTTTGTCACATCCTCAAAGAATTCAATCAGACTCGTGAGGCACGGCCTGCCCCTCACAAAGCCATGCTGACTGTCCCTAATCAGCCTATTCTTCTCCAATTGCCCATAAATCCTGTCTCTAAGAATCTTCTCCAGTAATTTGCCCACCACTGAAGTAAGAGTCACTGGTCTGTAATGTCCCTACTCCCCTTCTTGAACAAAGGAACAACATTTGCCACCCTCCAATCATCTGGCACTACTCCTGTGGCCAGTGAAGACACAAAGATCATCGCCAAAGGCACAGCATCTCTTCCCTCGCTTCCCGTAATGACCTTGGATATATCCCGTCTAGTCCCGGTGACTTATCTATCCTAATGATTTTCAACAGTTACAGCACATCCTCTTTCCTCACGTCGACATTCCCTAGCGTATCAGCCTGTTGTACCCCATCCTCACAAACGTCAAGGTCTCTCTTACTGGTGAGCACTGAAGCAAAGTATTCATTAAGGACCTCCCCTACATCTTCAGATTCCAGGTGCGTGTTTCCTCTTTTATCCCTGATCGGTCCCACCCTCACTCTGGTCATCCTCCTATTCTTCACATACGTGTAGAACGTTTTGGGGTTTTCCTTAATCCTACTCGCCAAGGACTTCTCATGCCTCCTTCTAGGTCTCCTAAGTCCATTCTTAAGCTCTCTCCTGGCTACCTTGTAATTCTCCAGGGCCCTGTCTGATCCTTGTTCTTTAAACCTTAGGTAAGCTTCTTTCTTCCTCTTGACAAGATGTTCTGTGTCTCTTTTCAGCCATGGTTCCTTCACTCTACTATCCTTACCCTGCCTCAATGGGACAAACCTATCCAGAACCCCATGCAAGTACTCTCTAAACAACCTCCACATTTCCATTGTGCACTTCCCCCAGAACATCTGTTCGAAATTTACGCTCCCAAGTTCCTGATTAATAGCATCATAATACCCCCTCCCCCAATTATATACTTTCCCTTATTGTCGGCTCCTATCCCTCTCCAAGGCTATGGCAAAGGTCAAGGAGTTATGGTCACTGTCTCCAAAATGCTCTTCCACCGAGATATCTGAAACCTGATCAGGCTCATTGCCTAGTACTAGATCAGGTATGGCCTCTCGTCTAGTTGGCCTGTCCACATACTGTGTCAGGATTCCTTCCTGGACACTCCTAACAAACTCTGCCCCATCTATCGCCTTAACACTAAGGAGGTGCCAATCAATATCAGGGAAGTTGAAATCACCCATGACAACAACCCTGTTATTTTTGCAAAATCTGCCTCCTGATCTGCTCCTCAGTGTCTCTGCAGCTATTGGGGGGTCTGTAGAATACTCCCAATAGAGTGATTGCTCCCTCCCTGTTTCTGACTTCCACCCACACTGACTCAGTAGATGATCCCTCCAGGACATCCTCCCTCTCCACAGCTGTGACACTGTCCCTGATCAGGAAAGCCACTCCCCCGCCTCTTTTACCTCTATCCCTGTCCCTTTTGAAACATCTAAACTCTGGAATATCCAGCAGCCATTCCTGCCCTTGTGACAGCCAAGCCTCAGCAATGGCCACACGTCGTAGTGTACTTACTCATGCTCTAAGTTCATCATTCTTGTTCCTATTACTTCTCGCATTAAAGTAGACACAATTCAGTCCATCTAACTGACTGCAATTTCGCTCTTTCAACTGCCTATCCTTCCTCACCATCTTCCTACACACTGCATCTATTTGTACACTAAATGCACCAACCTCTGACCTATCACTCGAGTAACCGTCCCCCTGCCAAATTAGTTTAAACCCCCTCCCGACAGTTCTAGCAAACCTGCCCGCAAGAATATTGGTCCCCCTCCAGTTTAGGTGTAACCTGTCCCTTTTGTACAGGTCGTACATTCCCCAGAAGAGATCCCAATGATCAACAAATCTGAAACCCTGCTCCTTGCACCAACTCCTCAGCCACGCATTCATCTTCCAAATCACCTGTTCTTTCCCTCACTGGCATGTGGCACAGGCAGAAATCCAGAGATTACTACCCTTGAGATCCTGCTTTTCAGCTTCCTACCTGGCTCCCTATATTCAGGACCTTATCTCTTTCCCTACCTATGTCATTGGTACCAATATGTACCATAACCTCTGGCTGTTTGCCCTCCCCTTTCAGAATACTCTTGGAAGGGAGCTGAACTCACGAGGAATCCCTTCCCATGCAAGGGGTTTCCCTCCTATTTCTCGATGCCTTAGTCTGAATGGAAGAGATAAAGAACTTTGAGTTAACTTTACATCATCCTGTCCTGACTGTTTGCATCATGGTCTGGTACGGCAATTTGAATGCACAGGAATGTAAGAAGCTGCAAAGAGTAGTGGAGTCAGCCCAGTCCATCACACGCACATCCCTCCCCACCATTGGTAGTATTTACAGGAGGCACTGCCTCATGAAGACAACATCCATCTTCAAGGATCCGCACCATCTGGGCCATGCCATTTTCTTGCAGCTACCATCGGGCAGGAGGTACAGAAGCGTGAAGTCCCACACCACCAGGTTCAAGGAAAGCTACTTCCCTTCAATCATTCGGTTCTTGAACCAACCTGCAACCTAATCACTACAGCTTAGCAAACTATGACCACTTTGCACTAAAATTAACTTTGCCTTTGTTCTAATTGTGTTTTTTCTTGTAAAATTGTGTATAATTTGTTTTTCTTGTGAATGCTGCTTATATGATGCTATGTACCTGTGATGCTGCTGCAAGTAAGTTTTTCATTGCACCTGTGCATACATGTACTTGTGAATATGACAATGAACTCGACTTTGACTTCTGGAGGCTTAGCTTTTGTGTGGTCACAGAAGGGGTAATATGTCAATTGTGGGTTGAGAACTGGGGTGGTGTGGAGACGATGTGTGTGAAGGTGTGCGTGTAGTAATAGCTTGTATGATTAAGTTTGTGTAAGTGTGTTTACATGAGTGTCAGCATAATTATTGTTCCTGCAGTCTAGTTGCATTGGGGAATGTGCTTTTAAGGCTGGAAACCTTTTTGTGATTGCTGGACAGCAAGGTGTTCAATAAAGCCTAGTTAGGATCTGCTCAGGTCCCATTTTAACATTTTCTTTAGAGATCTAATTCACCCGAATATTGCTTCAAATCTCTTTTGATCAATTTTATGATATTTTTGAGTGGACCTGATTTGGGGTCTTTGCTGATTGCAGTGATGTTTCAGCACACTAAAAATAAATGAAATCCATTTCTTTGGCTAAGATATTTGCATGTCATTCCAAATTTAATCTAATAAAGGTGTTTACCTGTTTAAAATGAACAGATTAATGGCTCCATTAAAATACTAGTTTATAAGTATTTAATTCAAATGTATTAGCCTTTTACTGTATATTAAAGCCAAACTGATGGTTCTCTGCTGGCTAAACATTCAGTTTTCACAAGTTAAAATTGATAAATAGGGAAATATGTTATTTGGAAAAATTATTATGTTACTTCAGAAAGTCAGTTATAAAGAGCTTTTATAAGATTAAGTGGAAATGCAGTTTATTAAAATAGAATGACCTTTTGGTTGGTGAAAGCCTTTTTAAAAGGCATAAAGGCAGGTGTTCAGCATTTGAAGCAAGAGTGCCATCTACAGGAAAGTAACAGCATGTCAGCAGTGAGTTTACCGGTCCTCCCCAGGTTACGAATGTCTGACCTACGGACATCCTGCACATACCAGCAAGTGTTTGGGAGACCGGCAGGATGGATGGAGATGGATTTACCAGCTACTGTGGGGCTGCAGGCATCTTCTTTTGGGTGGGAATGGGGCATTTCCACGTGCCTTCTCTCCACTCCCGCCCTCCCACTCCCACCCCCACCCCCAAGTTGCAACAATCAGAGGCTGGGTCGAGCCGAGCAGAGCTGGGAGCGCTGAGCAGACTCGCTCATGACTGAATCAGTGAGGCCGGCTGGCGGCCACTCTTCCCGCACCTGCTCGCTCTCCCATCACAGCTGTGATCCTCTCCTATACATGGTCTTATTCATTTCTGATTTACAAACAGTCCGGGTTACGAGCAGTTCTCAGAAACGGAACCCTGTTGTAACCTGGGCATGGTCTGTATTGTTATACAGCAAGACAGTTGTAATGAATTAGTGTACTGAAATTCCAAATTTACATTAGACTCTTCAAAGCAATTCAGCATGTCCAATAGCTTGTCAGCTTCATACTGGATTATGCTATAAATACAGATTCCTCTGCATATCACCTGATTCTGTGGTTTTCCTTGTGAGGGACAGTATGTTATCCTTGTGGTCTTTATCTTCACAGTGTTCATCCGCCCCTCTGGCAGAAGCAAGGTTTTTAACAAAATAGTATTTAAATGAGACTAAAAGGGGCTGTGACTAAATGTCAATTGATTGAGGTAACTTTGAGTGGAAAGGCCACTTATTCACTGGTGATAAGAAGCCTGAAAGTGTTAAATTACGAGAACAGAATTACAGAAGTGGGCTTATATTCCCTCCCTGAGTGTATAAAACTGAGCCAATCTAATAGAAATATTTAAGATGATGAAAGAATTGATAGGATAGATAGAGTGATATTACTTCACCTGAATAGAAATCCAGAACAAGGGAACTAAAAATAAGATCAAGATTGGTCAGGGGTGATGCCCATAGCAAGTATTCATGTGAGATAATGGAAACCCAGAACTCTGCCTCAAATAAGCTTCTAAGACTAACCCAATCGAAAATGTCAAATCTGAGCTTTACAGATTTTTGTGAGGCAAGGGTATTAAAGATTATGGAACTCGGGTGAGTACAGATATGCCATGTTCTAACTGAAACATGGATCGGCTCAAGTGGATAAATGTTCATTCCATTCAAGGCGCCTTTACTGATTTAATGCAGTGATATCCCAATTTAAAACTACCAAGCCATCTTTGATTAAGTGCAAGGTGAATATGTTTAAACCCTGTTGCAGATGGTCTATTCAATGTGAAATATTATCTGCATCAGGCAAAAGGAGCAAACTCTGAGCGATGCAAGACAAGGTCAATTGCAGCAACACAATGGTGCAGCTTATAGAGCTGCTGCCTCCCAGTGATCCAGTTCAATTCTGACCTTTGGTGTTGTCTGTGTGGAGCTTGTATGTTGTCCCTGTGACTGCATGGGCTTCCCTGGGGTACTCCACTTTCCTCCCATATTCCAAAGATGTGTGGATTGCTAGGCTATTTGGCCACTATAAATTGCCTCTAGTGCTTGAGTAAGTGGTAGAATTAGGGAGGAGCTGATGAGAATGTGAGGAGAATAAAATGGGATTAGTGCACATAGGTGCTTGATTGTCAGCAAGGACTTGATGGGCCAAAGAGCCTGTTTCCATGCTGTATGACTCCACCATACTGAGTCCTGGCTTTGGGATTTATCCTTCTTTTTAACGATTGGTTGAATATAATCTTCCCAAGATGCATTAGCCAGAACCAAGCAGGATTATGACACTTTATAAAACTGTAGAATAACATCCATCTCTTTGCATTACAAAGTTGAGATAAAAGCCTTTAGCCTTTTGAATTTTTTGTACCTGTCAACTAGCTTTAGCGATTTCTGTACATAGACTCTTAAATTTCTCTGCTTCTCCTACTCTACTCTTCTCATTATTTAGAAAAAATTCTTATCATTCTCATATCCAAGATAGATTATGTCACATTTCTGCAAATTAAACTCTATCTAGGTCAGTTTTTCCCAATCACTTCACCAGTTAAAATGGAAAGTGCTAGAAATATTCAGGTCAGACATCATCAGTGGAAAGAGAAACAGAGATAACATATCAAATCAATGAACTTTCATTAGTGATGCTGCCTAACTTGCCGAGTATTTCTTGCTGTTTTATTTCAGATTTACCGCATTTGCATTAGATTAGATATTGACTTCATCTGTCAAGGTGTCTTTGCAACTTTATGTTTTGATCTACACTGTGGTTTGTCATCAAATAGTGTCATGACAGAGCATGAATATATTGCCTATTCTTTCATCTAATTCATTAATAAAATAAAACTGAAGGTCCATGCTCAAGGGCAGATTGCTGTAGGATTCTATTAGGTTTCTGCTGGAGACATCCTCAATCAGTCACATCTGCAATGAGTCAATGCTCATGTGGAATTCATACTCATTGCCTCTTCTCTGTCTCCACTCCTAACTGATTTCCCACAGCATCAATAGATGGCCTACAATTTCATGTGCTCCCAGTTTTATTCCAACATTTGAAGAGCAACATTCCAATACTCTTTCCAATCTCTACACTGCTCTGATAGGGATCTGTACAGGTGGACCACTTGAGTTTCCCATCAGTTACGACCCAGGATGTTTAGTGTTGGGGTTCTGGCTATTGTAATATCATTTAATGTCCAGAGAAATTGATTAGACTAGTTTTGAAAATTGTTATTGCTTGGTACATTATTGACATCAGTTGTTTGTTACATTTTAGCTGAAGTGAGGACACTGTCAAGGTGTCCTAATCCCTAATGATTTCAGTAATATTAGGACTCCTTCATGAAATTCTCAGTCAAATGGTGCTTTTATGTCAAGGTCAGTCATTCTCAACTGTGAAATTCATCTCAAGTGAGTTCTTGCGACTCTGCAGCTACTAATTTCTGACTCATATCAGAGGGTATGGATCCAATTTGGCTTGTTACATATTTGCATGCTTGGGAAGTTTTGGCTGACCCATTGAAATATAACAGAAAAACATCTCATCATTACTCTATACCATTTTTTTTGTTGGACAAAGGTACCTAGAAAATAAAGGTGAAAGTTTAAGATGACTACCTTCGTCAATATGTGGTTTTGGATGTTGCTGCAATTGACCTTGTCCTGGGTGGCTTGTAGTTTGCTTGTTCTGCCCGATGCAGCTAGTATTGACAGAATGACTGCTATTGAATTTAAGCATATTCAACCTGCATTTACTCAGAGATGACAAGATAGCTTTACAATGCAGCTCTTTATTCAGTTTTATTTTCCTTTGCCAAGGAAAATACATATTCTAATCTAGCATTGCTTTGTAAAAAATTTTGACAACCTTCCATAAATAATTGTTTGTCTATTTGAGGTTTTCCAAACAGAACCTTTCTGGTGCTTTAATATACCTTCGATTTGTATTCCCAGGACATCACTGCAGCTGGATTTCCTGTGACATTTGGAATAAGTACTTAATTGAGGACCCCACACAGGAATTATCTGGCTTCAAACTGCACAGAAGGTGACAGGTTGCATTTAATCACATTCAAATACTGGATGACTTGGTTATCTCCTTCACAAATGGAAAATAAAAGAATTCCCCTACTGCAAATGTGCTGAAATGCAAGCTGTTCATCATATAACCACTGTCCATTATATACTTACACAGGAGATACCAACTCTATACATCAGACTCTGATGGCATTCAATGGATTGTCAAACACAATATTCAGTTATAACATTTGACAGTTGCTTTTCAAATGCCACATGGATGAATAAAATGCTGTCCTTCATTGTTTATTAATCAGTAAACTCTTCAAGCACCTAATCGACTTTTTCATCTGCAACCTGTGATGGGAAAGAGGCTATATAAGTTTCTATACACTTATAGATGAGTTTAATTCTTTAAGGGCATTAATAATCTAAGATGCTTCTTTCAAAAATTAGATCATACGTTGGTATCTTATTCGGACAATAACATGCAGTATGCACGCAGAGGTCTAATACATCTGCATAAAACTTTTTGGTGTCAATGCAGGAAAACTGATGTATTGTTGGGCTGTGAAACATGCTGCATTTTTCTATGTAGTCTGACAGTGTCCTACTTCCTTGCTTGGACTAGAGTATCCTCTTTAGTCTCAACAACTGCAGGTCTTCTGTTTCCTTCTGTAATGCTCCATAATGAGTCATTGAGTCCGAGGCTGTAGAGTACAGAAATGGGCCCTTTGACTCACCATGTTCATGCCAATCTTTTTGTCCATCTACACCATCTGCCTATTTAAGTGTCTGTCTAAATAACTGTATCATACGAGCTAGCACCAGCCCCTTTCTTTTCTAGTCCTAGCCAATGAGTTGCCTCATGTTCTTTTGTCTTTCTGTTGACAGATTTCATTGAATCCCCTTCTGTCGTTCTTTTTTAAGATTTTGTAATTAAAAATAAAGACACTGCATAACCAGAGTTAATGGAGAAAGCAGGAAATCATTTTTCACTGGTCAGATTAAGCTGTTATTACAAACAAATATCTTCTTAAGGTTAAAATGTAAATAAAAATCACAAAAGATATTGTTTGTCTGCCTGCTTATTATCAACTACAGCAAGGCAAAAATAAAGAATTTCTTTTAACAAGTTCAGCAATGGCATCAGAATGTTTTGGTTTGCAAGCATCATTATAGCTGTGGTGTTTAACATCGCTATGTGCATCACTTAGGAAACTCAAAGCACTAATCACCCTTCTAAATACTGGACCTGCAAGCTAAATCCATAAGTTTCCAAGAATTAATGCATGTTGAGTGATCCTCGCAGCAATTTATTCATGTCCAAGTGAATAGGGCTCCCATTAACCTTCTTAGATTACCTGAGGCTCCAGGACATAGCTGACAATGATTAGATATGCAAATTTGGCTGATCTCTGGCTGAAGGATAGTAAACCAGTTCCATTCTTACATGTACTGGCATTGAGCCATGCCTAAGAGCACTCTGGTAGGTCCCATGCCTAAGTATACCGAGCTAAGCCTTGGGTTTTAGAGTTCTGAGCTTAGTCTTGGGCCTGAGGCTACTGAGCTAGGTGCTTGCTCTGCAGGTACTGGGGCTGCAGTCGATAGAACTTCTGTCTCTGAATCAGAAGATTCTATCTTCAAGTTCCACTCCAGAGATCTAATTACAAAAAAACTAGGTTGATGTTTAGAGATGGTAAGAGAGCATTACATTACCAGACGTGCCAAGTTTTGGATACACCATTTAGACAAGTAGTCTCAGATGTACGTAAATTATATACGCCACTATTTTGAAAAGGAGGCAAAGGTGCCCTGGGCTATAATTATGCCTCAATCATCAACAATAAATAGATCATTCTGTCATCATCAAATTGGTGCCTATGGGAGCTTGCTTTTCGAGTGCAGAGTTGGTCGTGCTCAGCATGTATACTGAGGTGGGCATGAATACAGAGTCTGAGTTTCAAGCAAAGCCTGAATCTAATCAAAATTAGGTTAGGCACAAAGCTGGGATGAGGGCCACTGAACCCAAAGCGCAGGTCTGACAGCAACGACTAGGAGTTTCTGAGCCATGCCCATATCTGCTAACACCAATGAGTATATGAAGACACAAGACTAAGTGTAGGTCTGAGAGCTACAACTAGGGGTATCTGAGCTACAAGCCCAAGTATGCCAACGTCAATGAGCATATGATACAGGCTCTTGACCCAAAACGTAGACTGTTCATTTCCTCCAATAGATGCTGCCTGATCCGCTGAGTTCCTCCAGCACTTTGTGTGTTGCACCAATGAGCATATATTGGTGAACACGGTCTGTAGCAGCCTAGTGGCACAGGTAACAGGAACTTTATGGTACTTGCACTCTGCAGCTCACTGACCTTGAGGCAGTGCATGGCTCTGAGCTGAGGCCTGAAGACCTGCTGCCAGCAGAGAGGAGCATGATGATTAGGTCCGTGGGCACTGAGCCAGCGTCTGGAGGCTCGGTGGCGTCCGGGTCTAGGGGCACAAGTTCAGGTTTGTCAGCAACGAGCATGGGCCGCGAGTACAGGGTCTGGGAACATGGAGCCTGGGTCCCGGAGACAGCACTGAGGAGGTACGGGGTGGGGGAACCGAGCCCGGAGCCTAGGTCACAGGCCACAGATCAGACGTCCCCTCCAGCCCCACGGTCGCCAAGCAGCGGAGCTGTACAGCGATTGGTTAGTGGCAGCAGGAAGTGCGCTCTGGTTGGCTGTTGCCCCTCGTTACCGGCGCAACCTGTAGACTCGCCGGAAGTTTGCGGCGGTGGCGGCGGCCTGAGGCCGGGAGTCGGAGTTAGCGGCGGCATGGAGTGTGAGTAGGCAGGGGGTCCGCTTCCCCTACCGCAGTCCGAGGATGCCAGACCCTCTTCCGGGAGCAGCCCCTTCCCTCCCTCCCACGGTTGCAGCCCCGTCTCTGGTTTGCCCGCCATCCCCTGCCCAGCCCCCGGTACACCCTGCTCCTAAAGCGCTGTGTCCTGCCCCGGTTTCTGGAACGGCTCCCACCTCCCCAGCCCAGCCTCTGGGTGAGCCCCAGACTCCACACTGAGCTTGTAGCTGAAGAGTTGCAGACAGACGGCAGCTGATCTCTTGCTGGGGGAAGCTTGTTGCTAGGTCTGCATTGGTGGCCCTTCACGCTGTCAGCAGTTCTTGTTGCAAGGCTCGTTTTTCTTTAGGTTTAGCTTTTCCCTGGGGTTCCATTAGCGCAGTATGCAATTGAAGCGTTACTTCGAAGAGTGTCAATAGTTGAGTATCTTTGGAGCTATTTTGGAGAAAATCTCAATTTTATTGTTAATGACCTCTTGCCACCGACTGGTCAATCAGAAGAAATGATCTTTTCCTATCAGCTCTGTCAAAAGTTGATTATCTTAATTATCTATTATATTCCTGTTCTCAAGTTGAGAGAAAGTTTTTTGTCTCATCATAACTGTAGATTCATTAAGGTTGAACTGTATGATACAAGCTTTTAATATCCTTTTCTTTTTTTTGATATTTGAATCTGTAGTTTAATCAATTTGTGTTAATATAAATTCATCATTACTACTTTCTTCTGAACCCATATCTGCAAAATTGTAAACTTGCCAATTTTAATAAATCCTTTTTAATGAAATGTTTGATCAGGTAGCTTATCCTACTCTGTAATTAGCGGTACAAGGCAAGTTTATCTACATAATTCAATACTAACCATGGTATCATGGGTGGATCTGCACTACCTCTCAGGCCACTCTAGTATTCCTGCTCAGAATTGAACACAACACTTCAAGTTTGGTTTGAACAAATCTTTATTTAGCTAAAGTATAACTTCCTTTCCTTTGTATTACAGTTTTCATGAGATAAAATGCATGGCTGGACTTCTTAATTGCCTTTTGTACTTGGTTGCTAACTTTTAATGATTTGTGTACTTAGGTTCTCAAGGTTCTCCACTCTTCACAGATCCTGGCTTTCCTCTTTTTATAAAGTACTCTTCTTTATCTTTCTTAGCTGTCAAGTGGATAATTTCACACTTTCTCTCTAACCCTAGCAGCCATAATTTTCTTTAGACATTTAGTCAATGTTCAATTGCAACATGCTGTGCAGTTATTAATCTGCAAATTTGGATTTACAATTTACTAGTCTTTGCAAATCAATGTTGAAGTTTAGGCTCCAGAACATTTTCCTGGGGAACCTAACATCATATATCCTGCCCACCTGAGTGCCCATTCTGTTTCCTCCTTCTCAACAGATATACTGCCAAAAGATTTGTGCTAATTCTGTGCACTTTCATTTTTCTGTTATGTGCAGTCATATCAAAAAGACTTTTCTAAGTTTATATTTGAAACCATCCAGAGCCTCTGCTTTATTAGTTAGACATGTTGGCTCTCTTTGATTAAGATTTGTTCAATCATTCTGCATCATAACTCCCAGAAGCTTCCCAACTATTATATGAAATAATGTTAGCAACTGTATGATTGCAGGAAAGTATTGTACTTTATATCTATTGGGAGAGTTTTTTTGTTCAGGTTAACGTTGGGAAATTGTGGTCTCAGTGGGTTTGAAGCTGCACTCGTTAGTGTTTCTGCTAAGATTCAATTACATAATCAAAAGTGAAATCTTCTGTGAGCCAGTATTGAGTAATCATTATGGTTTATTTTAGGATAAAAGGTATTCTTTGATGTATTCTTTGATGTATTTAAGTATGGTGATTTGGTGCAGATTTATTAACACAACTGACAGTGAGTTTATCCACAAGTAAATTTTTAATAAGTGTCCATTTATCCACGATTGTGGAAAAAAAACTGAACAATTTAATAGTTGTTTGTGTATACTTAATAATGGAGAAAGAAATGAGACTGCTACATAGCTCCTTTTGCTTAGGCTGTAAGTGAACAAATAATTGAGTGACACCTGTAATTTCCTATTTACCAACAATCCCACATGGCATTTCCTTTCCGCTGTCACTGACTGTCATTTACAAACAATTATTGTTCTTTCCCATAAACAAATTATACCATGATCCATACAAAAATAAACTAATAACTATACTAGATTTACTTAGTGCCCCTTTTGATGGGGAAATTTCAAGTAAATGCTATTTTTAAAGAAATCAACTTTTGAGACAATATTTGCCATAAGTTTAAGACATTAAGTTCAATGCGTCTCCTTATTCCAGCACCCATTCAGCTAAAGTTGGAGCCTCCCTCTCACCTTGGACACAAAGCCATGTTTTAGTCAGCTATTGCTTGCCCCTTAATCTTTAATCATGTACCTGAGAATTGCCTCTTTCTGTCATGGCCTCCTTCTGTCATGGCCTCCTTGCCACTGAGCTGCTAATTGCAATTAAGTTGGGAAAAAACAATATTTTGGGCTCAATGATGTCCTCATTGTTCTGGCCCTCTGCCTGGAGCAATTTACAGACCAAAAGGAAAGAGCAGGTCTAATTGGAGAGCTCGCTCAGAAGTGACACTAATGGTATGAGTCAAATGACTTGCTTTCTGTGGTAGGTGATTCTACAAATTCTACTTCCCTTCCTAGTTTCCAAAGAAAATGTTTCCCTCTCTACAGGCATTATTCACTCCCTTCCAACATCCAGCAGCAACATCACCTTTCCCTCAATGTCAGCAAAACAAAAGAGCTGGTCATTGACTTCAAGAAGTGGGGGTGGGGGGGAAGGGGGAAGGGGGAAGGGGGAAGGCAGTGCACATGCTTCTGTTTACGTCAATGGTGCTGAGGTTGGGAGGGCTGAGAGCTTCAAGTTCCTCACCAATGGCCTGTCCTGGTCCAACCATGTAGATGTCATGGCCAAGGAAGTGCACCAGTGCCTGTACTTCCTCAGGAGGCTAAAGAAATTTGGCATGTCCCCATTGACCCTCACCAATTTTTATAGATGCACCATAGAAAGCATCCTACTGGATGCATCACGGCTTGGTATGGCAAGTGCTCTGCTTGAGACCACGAGAAACTGAAAAGAGTTGTAGACACAGCTCAGCACATCACAAAAACAAGCCTCCCCTCCATGGACTGTCTACGCTTCTTGCTTCCTTGGTAAAGTAGCTAACATAATCAAAGACCCCACACCCCCGGACATTTTCTCATCTCCCCACTTACATCAGGCAGAAGACACAAAAGCCTGAAAGTGTGTATTACCAGGCTCAAGGACAGCTTCTATCCCACTGTTATGAGACTATTGAATGGTCCCCTAGTATGATAAGATGGACTCTTGACCTCACAATCTATCTCATCATGGCCTTGCACCTTATTGTCTGCCTGCACTGAACTTTCTCTGTAACTGTAACACTTTATTCTGCATTCTGTTACTAGTTTTCCCTTGTACTACCTCAATGTGCTGATGTGATAAAATGATCTGTATGGATGGCATGCAGAACAAAGTTTTTCACTGTACCTTGATACATGTGACAATAATAGGCCAATTATTAACAAGACCCATTCATGACTTATCTGTCCTTGATAGCTATTGCCACTATCTCCATCTTTCCTTTCTCTCCAAAAGTCCAAGCATATTGTCGCCATCAACTCTTCGCCCTATTTTCTTTGCACCTCATGACAATCAGTCATGCTGTTTTCTTAATTGAAAACTGAAGATGTTAGAAGTCTGAAATAAAAACAGATGCTGGAGATACTCAAAAGATCAGGCAGCTTCTGTGGAGGGAATCTATTTCTCTTGTTTAAACTTATAAATTTTATCTTATAAGATGTGTACTTTGCTGGCAGTGTCTGAATTTATTATCTACCCAAGTTGCTCATGACTTGGTGGGAGTGAGCTACCACCTTGAACTTCTGTAGTCCTCCTGGTGAAGATACTCCTAATTGTTATTGGTTTATTATTGTCACTTGTACTGAGGTACAGTGAAAAACTTGTCTTGCATATCGTTTGTACAGATCAATTCATTCCACAGTGCAGATACATTGAGTTAGTACAGAGTGCATTGAGGTAGTACAGGTTAAAAAAAACAATAACAGAGTAAAGTGTCACAGCTACAGGGAAGTGCAGTGCAGGTAGACAATAAGGTGCAAGGTCACAACAAGGTAGATTGTGAGGTCAAGAGTCCCTCTCAACATACAAGGGAACCGTTCAATAGTCTTATCACAGTGGGATAGAAGCTGTCCTTGAGCCTGGTGGTATGTGCCCTCAGGCTCCTGTATCTACTGCCTGATAGGAGAGAAGAGAGAATGACCTGGGTGGGTGGGGTCTTTGATTATGCTGGCTGCTTCACCAGGCAGCGAGAGGTATAGACAGAGTCCATGGAGGGGAGGCTGGTTTCCGTGACATGCTGGGCTGTGTCCACAACTCTGCAGTTTCTTGCGGTCCTGGGCAGAGCAGTTGCCATACCAAGCCTTGATGCATCCAGATAGGATGCTTTCTATGGTGCATCGATAAAAGTTTGTGAGTGTCAAAGGGGACATGCCAAATTTCTTTAGCCTCCTGAGGAAGTAGAGGCGCTGGTGAGCTTTCTTGGCTATGGCGTCTACGTGGTTGGACCAGGACAGGCTATTGGTGATGTTAGCTCCTAGGAACTTGAAGGTCTCAACCCTCTCGAACTCAGCACCATTGATGTAGACAGGTGCATGTACACCACCCCTTTTCCTGAAGTCAATGACCAGCTCTTTTGTTTTGCTGACGTCAAGGGAAAGGTTGTTGTCATGACACCATGTCGCTAAGCTCTCTATCTCCTTCCTGTACTCCGACTTATTGTTATTTGAGATATGGCCTACTATGGTGGTATCATCTGTAAACTTGTAGATGGAGTTACAGCAGAATCTGGCCACGCAGTCATGAGTATATAGGGAGTAGAGTAGAAGGTTGAGGACGCAGCCTTGTGGGACATCAGTGTTGAGAGTAATTGTGCTGGAGGTATTGCTGCCTATCCTCACTGATTGAGGTCTGTTTGTCAGAAAGTCAAGGATCCAGTTACAGAGGGAGGTGTTGAGTCCCAGGTCTCGGAGTTTGGTGATGGGTTTGCTGGGAATTATAGTATTGAAGGTGGAGTTGTAGTCAATAAACAGTAATCTAACATAGGTGTTTTTACTGTCCAGGTGCTCCAGAGCTGAGTGTAGGGCCAGGGAGATGGCATCCGCTCTAGACCTGTTACGGCGATAGGCGAATTGCAATGGGTCAAGGTTGTCTGGGAGGCTGGAGTTAATGCGTGTCATGACCAGCCTCTCAAAGCACTTCATGATGGTGGATGTCAGAGCCACTGGTCAGTAGTCATTAAGGCACGTTACCTTGCTTTTCTTCGGCACCGGGATGATAGAGGTCTTCTTAAAAGAGGTGGGAACCTAAAATTGAAGCAGGGAGAGGTTAAGTATGTCTGCAAGTACACCCGCCAGCTGATCAGCACAAGATCTGAGCACTCGGTCAGGGACACCATCTGGGCCAGATGCTTTCCTTAGGTTCACTCTCCAGAAGACTGATCTTACGTCCTTGACGGTGATCACAGGTTCAGTTGCATTGGAGGCTATCAGGGTGGGTGGTGACAATCCACTTCCCTTCTGTTCAAAATGTGCATAGAATGTGTTAAGTTCATCAGGAAGGGATGCGCTGTTGTTAACTATGCAGTCCGACTTCATTTTGTAGCCTGTTTATAGCATGTAAGCCCTGCCATAACTGACGGTTGGTCTGGGACTCTATTTTGAGTCAGTATTGCCTCTTGGCATTCCTGATAGCTTTCCTGGGGTTTCAATTTCTTGTACAGGTCAGGATCACCAGATTTGTGTGCAGCAGTCCTCGACTTCAGTAGGGAGTGGATCTCCCAGTTCATCTATGGTTTCTGGTTTGAGAACACCCGTATTGTCCTTTTTGGTACACAGCCCAAAACACACTTGGTGATAAAGTCCGTGATGGTGGTGGCATATTCATCTAGGCTGGCAGCTGAGTCTTTGAACATGGACCAGTCATGAAGAAGCTCATCTGTATCCTCAGACCAGCACTGCATGATTCTCTGTCCTGGATCCTCCCATTTCAGTTTCTGTTTGTATGCAGGGAGGAGGAGCCCAGTCCGATTTACCAAAGTGAGGATGAGGTGTGACTCGGAAGGCATCTTTGATGGTTGTATAGTGATGGTCAAGGGTGTTAGGGCTCCTGGTGGGACAGGAGATGTGCTGGTAGTACTTGTTGTTAATTAGTGAGTTCCAGGATTTAACCAGCAAAGATGAAGGAATGGTGAATGAAAGAAAGAAGATGATGCATGATTTGGAGTGGTGCCTGCAGATGCTGGTGTTCCCAAGTGCCTCCTGCCCATTTCCTTCTAAATGATAGAAGTGGTGGGTATAGAAGGCTATGTCTAAGTGGCCTTGGTTAATAATTGCAGTGCATTTTGTAAATGATACACGCTGCAGCTATTGTTTCTTTGTGGAGGGTGTGATTGTTTATTTTGATGGATGGAGTTGGAATCAAATGGATTGCTTTGTTCAGGATAGTTTCAAAGCTCTTGTGTGTCATTGAAGCTTCACTCATTCAGACAAGTGGAGATTATTTCATCATTCTTTTGACTTGCCTCTTGTAGCAAGGCTTTGGGGATTTGAGATGTGACTCATCTTTGCAGCTTACCCATTTTCTGCCCTGTTTTTCTTAGCTATTGTATTTGTATCAGTGCTACCACTCTTACATTGAACTTGAGAACTCATAACCCCTCTTATTCCAGCTGTAGCTGAGCTTTTGGTTTCAGTTTCTGTCAGTGACAAGAACTACTTACCCCTATCTCTGTAATGTTGTTTACCTCATCGCAGAAGCTAAAATGTTATCCTTTATGATGCTTTTGTGGCTCTACTTTTAAGTTATCCCCTTTGTAAATTTTAATTCATCTGGAACTTTGTCCATATCTGCCTTCATCATCTTGCTCCTGTCCTTCCTGATCTACATTGGTTCCCTGTCTCCCAATACTCTGAATTTAACATTCTCATCATTGTGTTTGAAACCTTTAGAAGCCTTGCCGAACTCCTAACTTTGTAAAGGTTCTTTGTTCCCATGAATCTGTGTTTTGTGCATCTATTTCATCATTCCACCTTTGAATATTTTGTTTTCAGTTACCTAGACCTCACACTTAGGATTTTTTTTGCCCCTAAGCCCCCCAACTTTCTACTTCCCCCTCATTCTTTAAATGCCCTCATTTATGAAGCAACAGGGCAGGTCTTAATTCCATGGGTTTTATATCTTTCACGAGTAGCTTGATGAATGTTGATCAAACAGGAAAATCTTGCATCTATTTATTTGCATTTGCAAACATCAGAAGGAGGAAAAGTGTTTTCAAACTGGGAGATCACAGACCTTAGACCTGTAAAATTTAACTTCGTTTAATTTGTTATGAGTTACTAATAAAATTTGGGATAAAGGGGGAATTGTGCAATCTTTAAAATGTCATTTGTTGGTAATTTTTATCCTGTAAGCTTTTTGTGGATAATGTCATTATTATTTTCTGACCCATCAATCCATATCTCTAATGCCACATCGATTTTTTTTTTTCCAAAGGGCACTGTTCGAGGGGACATGCAGGCCAAATGCAAAGAGACAAAGGGAGGTCAGAAGAACGGGGTGAGGTAGGAATAAACTCTTAAGGAAGCAGATTTTCATTTAACTGTGTTGTGATTTGATAGATTTATGGAATTTTGTTTATTTCACTGTCACAAAATTTCCTTGTTGATATCCTCTTCAATACATGTTATTGTAGCTTTAAGTTTGGGTCAAATAAACCTCGTTTTCCAAAAAAAATCATAAGTTGTAATCAAAACAAGAAAATAAATGCAGGTCTGTACTTAAGGATCTGAGTCTAATTTTTTGAATAACATTTCACATCAGATTGGTATTTGGACAACCCAAAAAATGGCATATTTGGAAAACATGCTTATTCTCTCCCCATCTTAAAGTTAATTAAAATTTGAAAGTTGGTTTGCACTTGCTGTCCATCTGTCTAACTGTGATTATAATTCCTGTAATTGGTGGCTTGAATGGTTTATTTTTCCATTTCTTTCTGTCTCTTACAGCTGCTGTGATTACCAAAGTCATCATGTGTAAGGGGTTCAAATATATTTCAATCTTTTATAGTAAAAATAGAAAATATTGGTATAACTCAGCAAGTCAGGGAATATCTGTGCAGAGGAGAAACAGAGTTAACATTTCATGTTGATAAGTTTCATTAGGTCTAGGAGAAACTAGAGATTTGATAGTATATAATGAAGAACAAAAGCAGGGAGAGAAGGTCTCTTTTTGGGTGGAGGGCAGATATAATTGAAATGATTAAATGACAAACTGATAATGGAAAGCGAAATGGGAAAAGTGACAATAAGTGAACAAAGAGGTGTTCAGCAAAGTGAGTGGCTATCTGGGTTTGATTTTCCCCAGTGTGGAGGAGAGAGACAACAGTAACTGCAATATACCAAACTGGAAAAAATCAAAATAAATTGCTGCTTCAACTAAAAAGAGAGAATAAGGTGGGGGGGGGGGGGGAAGGTAAATACTCTTTTGTATTTACCTGGGAAGGGGAATTGGACATGGAATGATGAAAAAAAGAGACCAGGGTTTTTCATAAGCAGAAGTGAGGATAGAAATGTGAATTATGGATGGACAATGTCAAGGGCTCTGTCAACCAGGATAGTGTATAATCCTTGTATTGGGAAAAAGTAAAACATATTGGAAGCACAAAGGTGAATCAGAATGGATCCAATGGAAATAGTGAGTCCAGGAGGGTAGCTTAGAGTCTTTATGGATTGCACTGTGGAAGTAAATAGGAGCAAGGTAGCTGTGGGAATTGGTAGCTTTGTAGTGGATTCCCCAAGTTCTAGAAGAATACCAGCACAATCTTTCTAATACAGAGGTTCAGTTAATAGCTTTTTAAAATACACTGAATTATTTGAAATATTTGAATTATTCAAATATTTGAATTATTCAAGTTTCCATTTAATTAACTGAATCTTTGGAAAATAGAACACAAGAAAATAGGAGCAGAAGAAGGACACAAGTCCCCTCAAGCCTGTCCTGACATTCAATCTGATCATGGCCGAACTATGCAGGCCTCAGCTCATTCTGTGCCTGTTTCCCATAACTCTCAGTTCCTCGGTACTGTTCCAATGAAACACAATAAAAGCTTGAGGAACTGCATCTCACCTTTCAACTAATCACTTTGCAACTTTTGAATTCAAAAGTAAATTTAACAATGTTAAGTAATTCCAGTTCTGTATCTCATATTTCTTGTGTTCAGGTTTTTTTTTCCCCCACAAACGTGTTTGCTCTTCACTTGACTTCACTACTTTCTTTGTCATTCAATCTCTCCCAGTTACCACCCTATCACTGACCTTCCCTTGGGTTCTCTTCACACCACTTTCCTTTCTCTCCAAGATGAAATCTTCTGTTCCTTACTTGAAAAATCATTGATGGAAACACTTATTTGAAGAAGTAAACTGTGCTGTCGATAAAGAGGTACTAGTGGATGTCCTGGACTTGGATTTGTGGGAAGTATTTGATAAAATGCTGCATCAGATGTTGTGAAAACAAAAATTCATGGTATAGAAATTAAAGTGGATGTGGAGAGAAAATTGATTAACAGTGGGTCTTTTTCTGGTTGGCAAGATGTAACCAATGGTGTGCTATAAGAATTGATCATTTATTTTATAAATGACTTGTTTGTTGGGACCAACTTGCTAAATTTGCTCATGACACAAAGGTGGGTAGGAAGATAGATCATGAAGAAGACCTGAAGGAACTGCAAATGGGCATAAATAGGTCAAGATCTGGCAATTTGAGTGTAATGTGGTAACGGGTGAATTTGTCCATTTTGGCAGGAATAAATAAAAACCGAAGCACGGGTATTGGAATCCCTACTTAAGTTAGGATGTGAATGCATTGGAAGCAATTCAGAGGAGAGTTATGAAACAGGTACATGGAATGGGCAGGTTGCCTTATGGGGAAAGGTTGGTCAAACTAGGTTTGTATCCGTTAGTGTAGAAGAGTGAAAGGGACTTGACTGAAACATTTGAGATCCTGAGGGATTTGAAGAGTGTAGATGTGGAGTGGATGCTTCATTTGATGGGAGAATGTAGAACTAGGAGTGACTGTTTAAAAATAGGGATGGGCCATTTAAGACAGAAATAGACTATTTCTTCTCATCAGGTCATGAGTGTTTGAAAAGCTTCATCAACATCTGGTGGAAGCACTGTCTTTGAATATTTTTAAGGCAGAAGTAGATATTCTTGATAAGCAAGGGGAAGATTAGTGGGGTAGACAGGACAGTGGTTACAATTACATCAGCCATGTTCTTAGTGAAAGGTGAAGCAGGCTCGAGGGCATACAGTAAGTGGTGTACTCCTAATTCATAAGTTTGTACGTATACATTTGTATTAACTCTGTTCCTTTCTCCACAGATGTTGCTTGACTGGCTAAGTATTTCTAGCACTTTTTTGATAAAAATGTAGAAGAACTTCAGCGTTTTTTTTTATATAAAGAACAGAAAAATACCTATTGTCAACCTGTTGCTCAATCAACTTTTATTTATCATTTAGGTACTTGCTGCAAATAGAACTGACCAAAATGCTTCAATGAACTTTGATGAAAAACATGATCGATATCTGATACTACTTCAATACAGGAACAGGTAATGTTGGTGCTTTTTATCTTGACTTCTTTTCCTTGATATACATTAGTTATATAAAATTAATTTTGGCTAGGCTTTTTAAAAAGACTAGCCAAATTTTTGTAGTGAAATTGGTAATATGTCTGCTTTCCATAGATACTGGTGTTATTATTTGATTATATCTGCAGCATTTTCTGAAATAATCTTTTTCAGCATCTTACTGATGACATTTGGCAATATTGACTGGAAATGTGATACTTTTGGGTTTACCTGTGTTAAACACTGAGAGGTGGGTGTTGGGGGTTTTTATTTCATAAATTTTCTAATATGACACAGCCCACCATCAATTTTAAGTGTAACATTCAGGCAGTCTGTGTGATTTATAGAAGCGCATCCAAATTTTATATGTATAACCAAATTATCAAGTGTACCAATATCATTATATTTTAATAATATTTTGCACTATTTCAAAATAAACATATAGGTGTTTGAGAAAATAAAGCAGAGTACAACAGATATTGGAAAAATCAAACAAAAACAGAAAATGCGGGAGATCACATCTGAGGGACAGAAAATAGGGATAATCCTATTCCTGTTTGCCCAGTCCCATTGGGATGCCTTTTTATTTTGCAGCCTATGAACCTATACCTCTTGTCCTGCCATGCAGGATTCCTGGAATTACATTGAATATGCAGAACAAAAAAGGATCATTCAGCCCAACATTGGTGTTTGCACTCCGTACGAGTGTCCTATCAGTGACCTTGTTTCTTCAGTGGATCTTCCCTTCACAGCTTCCGGACTTCCAGTCTCCCAACTCTGCATAGCCTGCTTCTACCTCCTGCCAGATATCCAAAAGCAGTACTGTCTGGGCAGACCCTTTGTTTCAGTCTGCTTTTACCTCGCAGAACATACTTCTTTCTACCCTGACTCCATTTTTTTTCTCCTCTAGCTTAGCTCCATCCTGCATACATCCATAACATCTCTGATACCCTCAGCACTTTGACAGGTTCCAATCTCTCTACACCTCCATCCTTAACCAGGATGGTTTCAGGGCCCTCATCTTCCTTGAACAGAGGACCAACCAGTTCCCCTCCACCAACATGCTCAAATCACCTGGCTGAATTTGTTCCCGCATTGAACAACTTCTACTTCAACTCCACTTTTTTCAAATCAGAGGTGTGGCTATGGGAACTCTCATTGGCCTAGGCTATGCTTATCTTTTTGTGGGATACCTGGAACAGTCTTTGTTTCAATCCTACTCATAACCCCTTCCTTCAACCCTTTTTCTGGTACATTGATGCTGCTTCTTGCAGTCATACAGAACCAAAAATTTCATTACTTTTCTTGCCCAATTTCAAACCTGATTTCACCTTTGCACCTGATTTTTTTTTTTCCCTTGCCTTTCTAGATCTTTCCATTTTGGGGATGGGCTAGCAACAAATATTCCTGTAAGCCCACGGACTCTCCCAGCTATCTTGACGATACTTCCTTCCACCCTGCCTCCATTAAGGACTCCATTCTATCCTCCCAGTTCCTCCATGTCTGTTGTATTTGCTTTGATGACAAAACTTTCTACATAGGTGTCTCTGAGATGACTTTGTTCTTCCTGGCTTTCCCCTCTACTATATTTGAAAGAACCCATGACCACATCCATGTATTCCCGCACCTCTGCTCTCACCCCTTCTCCATCTGGACAGAACAAGGATAGAGATACTTTGGTCCTTGCCTTCATTCCCCGCCAGCCTCCACATTCAGCGTATTATCCTTTGCAATTCCTGTTAGCTTCAACATGATTTCACCACCAGATACATCTTCCCCTCCCTGGCAGTATTTCAAAGGGACCATTTCATTCGCGACGTCCTGGCCTGCTCTTCTGTCCCAATCGATTCATGCTTTGTGGCACTTGCCCATGTAGCCGCAGGAGATGCCATGCCTGTTCTTTTACCTCACTCAAGGACCATATCAATTCTTCCAAGTGAAGCAAAGATTCACTTGCACTTCCTCCAATCTAGGGTACTACATTTGGTGTTCATAATATGGTCTCCTCTACATTGGAGAAACTAAAGGCACATTGAATTGTTGCTTTGCGGTGCATCTGCATTTAGTCTGCAGGGCAACTCTGACCTCCCTGTTGCCTGCCTAAGTCTATATCCCAATTCCACTCTGATCTATCTGTCTGTGACCTGTTGAACTGCTATAACGAGGCCAATGTAAACTTGGGGAACAGCACCTCATCTGTCTGGGTACTTTGCAGCTTCCCACCTTCAGATAACTTCCTCTGTGTATCAGAACTGGCTTCTTCTGTAAGTCATCCATCTGAAATATTGGCTCAGTTTTTACCTTTCTATTAGTATAGACCAATGGTCCTGTATTTGACATCTTTCTCTGCCCCTTTGTATTATTATGCTATTATTGCCTCTATTAACCCATCATCTGGATGACCTTTGCAACTTATCCCATGGCAGACCTGGTCTTGCCATATCAGAGAGATTCCCTTGTTTTATTCATCCCTACCCCACCTCCCCTGCAACTTACTTTCCCTTTCCAGTGCTGACAAAGGATCTTTGATCTGAAATGTTAATTCTGTTTTTCTTTCTACAGACACTGACTGACCAGCTGAGTATTTCCAGCAATTTCCATTTTTGTTTCAGATTTAAAGCATCTGCAGTCTTTTTATTTTCTTGGTATTTTATATTCAGGATATTGAAAAGGTTGAAGGCAAAAGGTCCTAAACAAATCCAACTGGAGCGTTTGGAACAAGGGTTTTCCATCTATGTAAATGGTGCCAACTCTGAATTAAAACGGCAACCAAGATTTGAAGCAACTTCAAGATCAGTGTGGACAGCTGGTGAGTAATTGCTTTTACAGAAGAACAACATAGGACTTGACTATGGGTGTTGGCTATTCAGCATCTCATGCCTTTTCTAGTAGTCATTGATTGTGGCTTATTTCTGACCAATCTCTGTACAGTATATGGGTGCTCTCCAGGTTACGGCAGGGTTCCATTCCCGAGAACTGTTCTTAACTCGAACAGTTCACAAGTCAGAAATGCCACTGCAAATTGAGTTCCCACACAGCAAAAGATGCCTGTAGAGGTGGGTTGTCCCAGAGAAATAGATAGCCTGGAGGAGCATCTTAAATCTCATTTTGCCATTCTTAATAGTAAAGATGATATTAACAAATTTACCCTGAGCCTGTCTCGGGCTAATATGTTAAAAGATTTTACTGCAGGTGAAGTTTTAATGGCTATTGACAGTTTTAAAAAGGACGCTGCCGCTGGCCCAGATGACGTGTCTCTAGAAAGGATTCGCAAAATGGCCATCAACATGTTGACTAGGATGTGGCAAATTTCTAGCTAATGTCAAGAATAATCAGCCTTGCAGCAGCCAAATGCTTGTTCGTATGTTTGGCTGTACATAAATCGGCCGTTTATAAGCTGGGGAGGATCTGTGCGTGTCTTTACTCCTTATCCCTTAATACCTTTGGTTATCAAAAGTCTGAAATTTACAATTACCAGTTGACCTTGATTTAACTGTGATTTGTGGAAGGGAGTTCCAAATTTGTGTTTGGGAATATTTCCTAGTTTCTGAAAGACCAGCATACATTTTTAGAGTATATTCCTTCATCTTGGACTCCCCAGCCAGTAAAAATAGCAAGTTGCTCTTGAAAACTTCAGTCAATTTTGCCTTAATTCCATGGAACACAGTCCTATTTTTGTGATCTTGTAATATAGTCATTGGCATCATCCCAGTAAATCTGTGATGCACTCTCTCTAAGGCTAATATATCCTTGCTAATGTGTGGTGCCAGCTTCTGCTTACAAAAGCTTTGTATAGCTGCTGCATAAAATCTTTTTCTCATACTCCAGTTGACCTACAAGAGCTAGCATTCCAGTAATCTGGCTGTTTTCTATATTTATCCTTGACATGTTTATGATCAGTCTACATGGACCCCCAAATGTCTCTAGATTTCTGCTGCTTTTATATTTTCATCATTTAGTAAGTACTTTATTCTATTAATTTTAGGTCCAAAGCGGATGACCTCACATTTTATCTCCAGTGAAATCCATTTCCCATGTTATCTCGGTTTGATGAATATATTAATATCTCTTTAATAAACGGTTTCTACATCGGTATCATGCTTAGCATTCATTGGCTGTTTCCATCAGTGAGAGCACTAACTGAATGAGCACTAAAAGATGTTATTATAGCATATGTTGTTGCTGTGTTGGGTGCGCACACCTGTCCTCCCTGCTGTAATGCTCTGTTGTGTCTGGAACTTGGTTGAGAGCTCAGCCCCGGTTGGTGGTCCTGCCACAATGAAATGGTTAAAGTGATCTCATCATCGCATGGCTCAGTGTGGAGTGAACTACAGAGGCAATGTGAAATGGCTTTCTGTGAGTCTGGGGCAAATGGTGTGACTGCTCAGTGCTCAGATGTAGGGCTCTGGAGTGCACTCTAGTTGGCATGATGAGTGTGGGCTATTACTGGGAACAAGCAGCAGCTGCTCCTTTTGTCGAGTAGGTGCCTGGATCTTACGCTCTCCTTCATCACCACTTGGTAGTTGGTTTATTATTGTCACTGGTAGCAAAATACAGTGTAAAAGCTCTTGTTTGCATGACATCCAGACATGTCTTCGAGGTAGTACAAAAGGAAAAAACAGAATGCGGAATATAGTGTTACAATATTGTAGAAAGTGTAGTGCAGGCAAACAAAGTGCAAGGGCCATGATGCACTAGATTGAGAGATCAAAAGGTCATCTTTACTGTTTTAAGAGATCCATTCAAGAGTCTGATAACAGTGGGATAGAAGCTGTCCTTGAGCCTAGTGGTACATGTTCTCAAGCTTTTGTATCTTCTGCCCGATGGGAGGGGGAAAAGAGAGAATGAGGGGGTGGGAGGGGTCCTTGGTTATGTTGACCGCTTTCCCAAGTCAGTGTGAAGTGTAGACTGAGTCAATGTAGGGGAGGCTGGTTTTTGTGATAGACTGGGGTGCGTTCACAATAATTTCTTGCGGTCTTGAGCAGAGCAGTTGCCATACCAAGCTGTGATGCATTTGAGTAGGATGCTTTCAATGGTGCATCTGTAAAAATTGGTAAGAGTCATTGGGGACATGAGAATTTCCTTAGCCTTCTGAGGAAGTAGAGGCTTTGGTGTGCTTTCTTGGCCATGGCGTTCATGTGCTGGACCAGGACAAATTGTTGGCAATATTTACTCCTAGAAACTTGATGGAAGCTGCTCTCTCCCCCCTTTCTTTGCGAAACGGTGTGTCTCCCCAGTCCCAAAACTTGCAGTAACATGGTTAACAGCCGTGATTACTCTTAAGCTTTTCACCATTGAGAAATCTCTGGGTTGGGAGAGCTGTGCAGCCAAAAGGAGAGAGGGAGAGTGGAATTTCCATAACATTCAGCAGCAGGTGATGAGAGAGACTGCAGAATCCAGAAGGTCTTTCAATACTTGAATCTGTCACTGCTGATCCTGTGCAATGACCCACAACCATTATTTCAGCCAGGATGCACCCCTGAGCCCTGTATTTCAATA
The DNA here is from genome assembly GCF_009764475.1 of Pristis pectinata. NCBI lineage: Eukaryota > Metazoa > Chordata > Chondrichthyes > Rhinopristiformes > Pristidae > Pristis > Pristis pectinata. Next base: position 33,923,323 of record NC_067412.1, on the reverse strand, counting down.
CTGAATGGCTACATCTCACAGGCAGCCTCTGCATATTGCCTCAGGTACACTCCATGCTGATTGTGTTGTGATGAGATCACTTCAGCCGTTTCATTGTTGCAGGAGTGCAGGATTCCTGGCACAGCAGTGCGTAGCCCAAGCAGGAGTCTATTTTAAAGTGCAGGGAATATGTATCTCTGAGTGTTTGATTTCCAGGACCAAGAATGATAAAACAAATCAGTGCTCTGTGGTATAGCACTCAGCGGGGATCCACTGTGTTTACATCATTTACAATGCTGCCTATCTTTGTAGGATTGTTAAATTTGCATCATGTATCTCCTTTGTAAATTGGTGAATAATTACTGCCCCAACGTAGATTCTTGCAGGATGCCATTGGTTGCATCCAATTTCAGTACCTCCTCATTATAATTACAATTTTCCTTGTGCCATATTGTCTATTTCCCACAAGGATAAATAATTTGCCTTTAGTTGCATGAGCTTCAACTTTGGAGGTGCTTTATATTGACTTCCAAAACTATTTAATAAATAAGATATATTCTGTATACTACTTTTGGCAACATAACCAAAAAATCCATCCAAGTAGTTGGGTTTGACCTATGCATTTGTTGGCTTGAATTCATCAACAGAAAAAAATGCAAGGCTATCTGTCATTATTGGTAAGAGATGTGAGGCTACCTGTTCTGTAACTTCCTGCTTTCCCTACCTCCTAATCTAAAGAAACAATTCTCAAATTGAGAGAACTTTCAAAAATTATAAATAAAGTTGGAAAATAGATTTCTTCAAAGAACCTTTCTGATGATAGGTCATCAACCTGAAACTTTAACTGTTTCACACTCTACAGATGTTGCCTGAACTCCTGAATATTTCCAGTGTTCTCTCTTTTACTTTTGCTTTCCATCATCAGCAATATATCATGCTTTTAAGTGATTCTGTTAGACCTGCAATGTTCTCATCTACCCCCCGTCAAAAGCCAATGATGAAAAATTTCTGGTCCTAAGTATTTGTCATTTCCATTATTTTCTTTATCACTGTTGGTTTGTTTCCTTAATTTGTTGCTAATCTCTTTCCCTAAATCAATACTAGTTTCCTTGAGATGCCCTTTTATAATATTGTTGTCCTCTCTGTAAATAATAAGACAGAGTAATCATTCAATACATTTACCATTCACTTATTTTCATTTATAACATTGCCATTTTCCATTTTTATGTGGTCCACATTGCTCTTCACTGTTCACATTCTTTCTCAATAGGATTGCAAAAATTGTTTTGTGCCCTTTTGATGTCCCTCACAATTTTGTATTTTTATATTTCCTTTAAGCAGTGCTTCAAATTCTGCCATTTTTTGGCTTTTCTTTGTACCTTGCACATTCACTTGATATGAAGTAGCTCTTGTCTTTTTATCTTGTTCCTTGCTACTTCATTGGTTCCTGATAGTTATTTTGTCAGGGGGAATAAAGTAAGTTCTTTTATCTGCAGTCTTCTGATATTTTCAGGGTACAACATATTTATTTTGTTGAGGCTTTAGTCTGAAGGCAAATACAAAGATCTTTTGTTTTCAGAGAAGAAAGACCTGAATTTCAAAATAGTTTATCATAAAGTACCTATGAAAGCTAAGAGCTTGTTGAAGAGTGATCACAGTTGTAGTACAGGAAACACAGTAATCAATTTGCACACACCAAACTTCCATAGATAATATGATAATGATCTAGTAATTGGATTTTAAAGATTGGAGGATAAATATTGATCAAGATATTGGGGATAATACTCATTCCTTTCAAGATGGTGCCAAGGGATCTTTTACATCCATCTGTAAGGGCAGGTGGGACCTCAAGTTAAGATCTCATCTGAAAGAAAGCAGAACACAGATCATGTAGAACAAAAGTGGACCACTCAGCCCAACTTCACTGTATTGGTGTTTTGGTATTTACACTCCATGTAAGTCTCCTTTAAGTCTATGGAAGTATATACTGTTGCCTCAGCATTAGTAGTGGATATAGATATGAACAAGGAATCTAGTGTAGTTTTGGGAAGAGGAAGAGGAGTGTGCAAGAATTGATTAAGGAGAGTTCTTAAGGGTAGTTGCAGATTGTGTGACCTCCCCATCCTCAACTTCTATCCTTCATTGTTTATTCAATCTTTGGATGTGGGTGTCACTAGTTAGGTCAACGTTTGTATAATTCATCTCAGGTGGCCATTGAGAAAATATTGGTGAGCCACCTTCTTCAATCACTGTAGTTTGTCCTGTGATGCTGTTTGCCAGGGAGTTGCAGGGTTCAAATGCAGCTATGTTGAAGGAAGTGGGATATATTCCTAATTTATTTGATATCTGATTTACAGGAGAATCTGCAAGTGGTGTTGTTCCCATCTCATTCTGCCTGGTCCTCCTTGGTGCCAGAAGTCACAGGATCGTGAGATGCTGTTGGAGTAGCCTGATGGGGAACTGTTGGGTATTTTGTAGCTGGTACCTACAGTGCAGCCATGGTGCTCTGGTAATAAAGGGAATGAATGTTCAGTGTGTTGAATGGGGTGTGAATCAAATGGGCTGCTTTGTTCTGGTTGTTGTTGAGTGTTGGAACTGCAATCATCCAGGCAAGTGAAAAGTGATTTTTTGTGTTCTTGACTTGTGCTTTGTGGTGGTGGAAAGACTTTAGGATGTGAAAGCATTAGTCATTCATTGCAGGATACCCAATCTCTGATGAGCTCTTGTATCCATAGTATTTATGTGGCTGGTTCAGATGAGTTTCTGGAAGTGTTGTGATCTTGGTCTTGACCATTGAATATCAGGGGTATCAGAGTTGCAACTGTGTGGTAGTGGCTTGGCTAGATGCATGCATCATTCTGAATCGCAGTTCTTGAGTTGGACAACTGGGACGTTGTCTGGTTCCATAGTCTTTGCTATATTGAGTGCTCTCAGCCATTCTTAATATTATGCGGTGTGAATCAAATTGGCAGACAATTGGCTTCTGTGATGGTGGGGATCTCGCATGGAAGCTGAGGTGAATCATCACTTGGCATTTCTGCTTGAACATGACTGTGAATGCTGCAGCTTTGTGTTTAGCACTCCTGCTGAGCCTCACCATTGTTTACACTGAGGATGATTTGGAGCCTCTTCCTCCTGTTAATTGCTTTAATCATTTGCCACCATGCATGACTGCAGAGCTTCGAGTTGTTTGTTCTGACTCTGTCTATTGCATGCTTTTACTTTTATCATGCGTGTGGTCCTGTGTTGCACCTTCACTAGGTTTGCACCTCATTTTTAGGCCCACCTGGTGCTGTTCATGACATGCCCTTCTGCACTCCTTATTGAATAAGGGATGATTTCCTGTCTTGATAATAACAGGAGAGAGAGAGACATTTATACAGTGCCACAAACATTTATTACAGACTGTGATGTTTTGCATCGCTGCTAATGGCTCAGAGCACCTCACAGAAGCCCTGTTTTGAGCTGCCCTGAGTTTATCCCATTTCAGATTATTGCATTGTCGCTCAACATCATGGAGAACCTCCTCGACGTGAAGATGAGATGTCATCTGCTGCCCTTATTTCTTCCTACAGCATTTTAAATCTATCTGTATGAATGAGGAAATCAGTTCCATTCGCATTTAGATGCTCTTTTAATGTATTTTAGAATTTCATTGGAAACCTTTGCGCTTTTTTTTACAGCGTGGTAACAGGCCCTTCTGGCCCAACGAGTCCGTGCCGCCCATTTTAAACCCAAATTAACCTACCTGTACGTCTTTGCAATGTGGGAGGAAACTGGAGCACCCGGAGGAAACCCACGCAGACATGGGAGAACGTACAAACTCCTTACAGACAGCGACGGGAATCAAACCCCGATCACTGGCGCTGTAATAGCGTCGCGCTAACCACTATGCTACTGTGCCGCCCTTTTGGGTGGATAGTGGGGGTGCAAAGGGACCTTGTATGTTAAAAATATCTTTTAAGTGTTTAAAAAGTTACCATCTGCATTTTTGCTGCATACTGTTAATATGATATAAACCAATAAGCTACGTTCACATTTAGTTTATACATTAAACATTTTGTATGCAAAATTGATTTCAGATTCTGCTTCAAGATCAACTTTCAATACTGAAGAGCTACAAGAATTAGAAGCACTAAAACGTAGAACCCAAACTGCTCCAGACAAAGTTCAGCGAAAAGGTTGGGTGCAGGTAAAGTGAAGTGTACTAAACTGTTGTAGAAAATCTATGAAATCTTTGTTACAATCACAGACTATCTATCACATAGGCATTACACAAGTTCCAGCTCATCAAAAACTGGTAATGTAATTCCAGCATCATTTCCCATTCTGAGCATCAAGGATAGCAATGTGACATCCCCTCTAATCCTCTGTAGAGACGGTCTCATACTACCTTGGTTTGATGAATTACACCACCACAGTGCCAAGCCAAATATTAAAAGTGTTTTTAGAGAGTTAAATCTCTTGGGTGTTTCTCGTGCTTAAGCACAACTTAATTACACTTCTGAGATGGTGAGGGCTGCTCCTGTGATTTCAGTACATTTCAGATTTATTGTCTCATGTCTCATCCTGACTGGCAGTACAATCATTGGTAGCCACAAAAAATGAGATTCCCATTTGTGTAGGGTATTGCCTGAATATTATAAATATAACTTCAAAGATAGATTTAGTTAGCTTGCAATTCACTTAAATCACCTCGATAATCTCATTTTTTACTACTGTTTCCACCATGATATTTCAATATGAAAATTTGTACTTTTTTCAGAAATCATTTACACTTCTGTCATTATCCAGTTTTAACTATTATGAGTTTCTAAGCGTTGACTGTTATTGACAAATTATATTTTAGAAGTACAGAAAAAGAATGCTCTCTAAGGAAAATGTAGTTGGGATATTTTGGGACAGATTGGAAGTATCTTTGCATTGCCAAGGAGACTTGAACAAATTGTTAAACTTTGGGTTGCCCTTTGAATTTGTGCAAAATAGAAAATATAAGGTCAGCTCCTTCAGTAATTTGTGACATTCCATGTACTTGGTGTCCATTTGGGTGGCTGGGACATTGGATACTATCAATTGCATTTAAAACAGCTGCATTTTTTGAGGTGCAGAGAGAGTCTTCTGACAGCATTTATGCAAGATTTTTTAAAAAAGTTACCTTGGGGAGGAAAAAATGAAAAATTAATTTGTAGCCCTGCCCATTGACATTTTTTTCTTTTTGTTTTTTTTCCCCCTAATTCCATTTTTACTATAGGTGTAGGGGGTATTCTATTTTGTAAACCATGGCTTAACACACCGTCTGCAGAGCAAATAAGACATCGAAAAAACTTCAGCTCCAGTTAACATGAGGCCATAGCACCAGCATGCCACAGTGCATTGCATTATTGGCCAAAAACATCTCACTTGCTTGTGATTCTATGTAGAAGGTAGTAAGCGAAAATTTAAATTATTTTTTTGCCCTTTCCTTCTCTTGCATTTTTATTCAAGCTTCAGAATTCCAATGTTAATATCATTTTCAGTTGACTCACTTCATTTTTTTTTCCCCCAATAGCAGAATATGCATGTCTGCAAACTGGGAGCCGATGAGCCCTGGCAGATGTGCATTGTGGATTGGAATACTTGAAATCAATGAAATTTTAAATTGTAACCAGAAGTATAGATTCTGTGCTTTTCCACTTTAATGTCAGGATATGTACATGGTACAGTACCTTAATTTCTTTTATAAATAACTTTGGCATTTTGTTACAGTCTTCGGTCCATATTAAAACAGAGAAAGGTCAGCAGCTGCACCTTGGTCCACCTGTGGAATACTCTAATGATTTTGAACCTTATGAAAGTGTTAATGTGGAGACACAGGAGATATTGTGTAACAGCTCTCAGGTAACTTTTTTTTAAAAAAATCTATACAACATATTAGAATATCTTGTGATTTTGTTAAAATGTAACTTTGGCCAACAGATGTATTTCTTTTGATTCCTGCAAAATTTCCTTCCAGAATAACAATTTGTGTTCCAAATTTCTTAAAAGGATTATGTAAAATTTACAGCAGAGAAACAGACTATTTTAAGCCACTGGTTTGCTGTTTTTTGAGCTCTGCATGAGCTTCTCCCAACTTTAATTGCATTTTTCCCATTTTAAGGTAGATAATGACAGTTCTGGATTATAATATATCATATTTTGTTCGAAGTATTGCTGATGCAATCCAAAAACACTCATTGTGTGCAAATTTAATAGATGCATTAGAAAACCTGTGTATCTCTGACCTGAATGTCTTGAGGGTCTAGACAAATAATCCTTCAGCTCTCAAATTCGCAAGGGATGTGTGGAGTCATACAGTGTAATGTTCTTGTATTTTTACACCAAATTTAACAAATGTTTTGAGGACAATGATGATCAAATGTCTTCAAATTCCTATCTGCCATCTCAGAATATTGATTCAGTAATACCTCCCAGGATTTTTCTTAATTTTTTCACTGGTTTGGCAAACCTTTGATTAAATTTCTTAAATTCAGTCAATCTCCTTAAGGTTGGCCAAATTCATGGATCCCAAAGGTTGTTGCTAAAGTTCCATTAACTTTTCTGGTTGCAAACTCTTCACTGATGCATTGCAGGAAGGTTACTTTTTTAACAGGGAATAATATAATCTCTCATCTGAGAACTAGCAGTTTGAGATTGATATGTATTCCATACAAACCTGAATTTAGATAGCAATTTCAAAACAGAAGAAAATCCCTGGAGCATAATGGAAGTGTAAGAAACAAATACACATAAATCTGATTGGTGGAAATTTTGACAAAAAACACTTGGATGAAGAGGTAGCATTTAAAGAATATGAAGCGATTCAAGAATTTAAGAAATAATTTGAAATGGGATTACAGTAATTCTAGAATGTTGATCTTTGGCAGCCAAAGATGCAGCTACCAATGACAGGGAAAACTTTATTTTTAAATATTTTATGAAAATGTTGGCCTTTCCTTCAAGATGTAATTTTTATTTGCAAGTTTTCCTTAATTCCTGCAGAATCTTGCTGATAATTCTTCTAGGCACAGAGGCAACTCCTGTGCCTTATCAGAGTCCTCCTTCATAAAGCCATCAAGGACATCGGAAACCCGCTGTTGTGCTGGCAGTGAAAAAATACTGCTGAACATGCAAGATATTAAGGTGGATATGACCCTTCAATTCATTGTCATTATACAAATTACACTTGTGAAATGGTGTTCCTATTTTTAATTATAAAATTTGTCCTAAATAATACCTCATATTTTACATTAGCTCTGGTAAAATTATTCTATATATTTGACTGTGGGTTGTGGGAAATCCTGTATTTGTTGCCCATCCCTTTTTGTGTCGTGTATCAATTATGTAGCATTGGACTGAAGTCTTCTGTAAGCCAGACCCTGAAGGACACAACGATCATCATCTTAGTGGCTTGCTTTCTCGTGTATTTAGTAGTTCTATACTTATGATCATCTGTTGTTTTAGCTATTGAGAAGAAGTCTGCAGCAGAATGATGATTTCCAGCTTAATGAGGAGAAGATTATTGGCAGTGAAGACTCCGATTCACTGGAGGACGATATTGTAGAGCAGATTGAAACTCAAGAGCCAACAGAAAGTTTGAAAGATATAGAGCTAAATAAAGAATTTTTCCCGAGGGATCCAGAGGCAAAGCACAGCGGTCTACATCCTGGAGATCTGATTGTGCTTGATTTTGGGCCTAGTACAAAAAGTAAGTTTATAAGCATTGAGAAATCTGAAATTTATTTTGCCGTTAATAGAACTTAATATGTTCATTTAAAGTTTGCATTCACAGCATTATTGGAGCAGTGATTTTTTTTTGGATTAATACTTTTGTTGTATTATTTTTAAAATGCTGACCATATATAAAATCAAAGAAGTATTTTGTTTTAAGCAGTTTGACTGCTTGAAATATAACTGATCTGTTATATTCCTTATAACACTATAATAAATTACAAAGCTTTGAGGAGTGCAGGGCAGTAGGATTAATTCTGCATCCTACCAATATAAAGTGCAAATAATAAAATGCAAGTACTGACACAACGGAATAATTTTCTGCTCCTATCCAGTTGTACAATGCACACATATAATTCCTGTATAGAGCTCCATTTTATGCCTAGAGTTTACTCAAGTAATGATATTTATGTCTGATATTGCACATGTGCCAAATGTTAAGTTATTTTCAATGTGTATGGACAAAGAACTATAGATCAGAGTATTTAACAAGCATAGAAAGGTTTGCAAGGAGTTGGTAACTTCCTGTTTCTCAAGGGATTGACTACTCTGAACTGGAGGGGGAGAGGAAGAATAAGAAGTAGGCACAAAGGAAGATGGCATTTAATCCATCTGGTGGATCTCTTGAAAGTATATATCTTGGAGGTGTAAGCAACAAAGAGAGAACAAGAGAAGAGATATGAAAAATAGGTTGTACAATAGTTAAGAAATGCAATCTGGGGGAATTGTATAATCTTGAACAACATCTACATCTGCCAAAAAGCGCAGAAAATACAAGCAAAATATAAAATACAAGGTTAGGTTCTGATGAGAGGAAGTGTTTGTGTTCCATCCTTCAAAACTCAAGTTGGTACTTTGACTTGTATTAAGTTGCTGTGGCAACTGATTTTTTTTTTAAACTTGTTTTAAAATATTAAAAAATCAAATGAAATTTTTCAAGGAATGACAAACTATTCGATAAAAAGAAAGCAACACCTCTAATTTTTATCCTCAGATTTTACTTGCTTCTGCTGTTGTATTTTTGATGAGAGTTGAAAGAAAAAGGGCATCTCTTGTATTTTCAGATAAAATTTGAATAACGTGTCATATTGGATCTAACATATAAATCACATGTACAGCATATTATGAGGATAACTATACTATAAATGTGAAAAGTCCAAAATAATTTGGCAGTATGAGTGCAACCAGAATGAAGATTTAAAAACAAAAGCAAGTGTTTGGAGTACTGGCTGAGGCTGAAACTTCAGAAAGGATGGATCAGCTGGGAGAAATGAAAAGCACATCAAGGGGTTTGGATGACTGCACAGAGGATGGCACTAAGGTTGAGGAACTGCAGGCATATGTTGCTGCTCTGGGATGATACTTTTATAATTTGGATGTAAGAGGCCTGGCTGAAATAATCATGGGAATGAAAACCAAATATTTCTGTTCATAGTGCATTCAGGAGACATTAACAAAAAGGGTGGGTGATGTCACAACTGATTGAAGCAATTCTTACAGATATAATACAGAATAATATGCGTTAATTTGGTTCAAGTTAAGGAGTGGATGAGCACCTATTTCATTGTTGGGCCTGCACAATAAGCCACTAAACAGGGGGAATAAATCTGTAAGCAATGTTCAAAAAAGATCTAACAATAATTGGACAGTTAAAAATATGCTGAATTCACATGTGGAAGGGCAAGAAAAGGGAGGAATTCTTGATGTGTAGAAGACTTTTTTGATAACCTAACCCAAAAAAGAAGCAATTAGTGAGCTGATCTTGGACATAGCAGGCAAAATGTTGAAGTCTGCAGATGGCACAGCTTGCGTAAATGTAGTGAACAACAGAGGACAGACTATTGAAATGGGCAGACGCATGGTAAATGACATAGAATAGAAAAAAATGAAGTTTAGAAGGAAGAGGTAATGTATATGAGCATGAGCAATTTTAAAAGGAATGCAGGAACAGAGATCTAAGGGTTCTGATATGCAAGTATTTAAAAGTATTGGGATGTGTTGATGAGACCTTTTTTTAAAAAAAACAAAGTGCATGGAAGCATGTTTTTTTCTTAAGTGTATGTATTGAATATGAATGTGTTTTATGATGTAAATATTGTCTTATAAATGCCATAATAGCACATAGGCAGGACACCTGAGAAAGTATCAGACTAATTAGATAGCTTTTTAAGAGACCAGCCTAATGAGGCTGAATTAATTTTTCCCAATATTGTATGATGCCACAATAGTTTGTTAACATTGCTACTTTTTTCAGAAGAGGTAAGAATTTTGGGGAAAATGGGAGGGTAATAGAATTAATTAAACTATCTGATAACAAGCTAAGATAAAATATGAGTAAAGAATGGATTATTCATCAATTCATCTTTCTGCAGGCAAGCAAAGAGAGAGACTTCTAGCAGTAACAAGAAAAGATGATGTTGCATCCTGCATTCCTATGAAACCTCTTCTAGTGAAAAGTAAATCTTTTGACCGGTCTGCCACTCCTGCTTCCAACCAACAAACAAATCTAATTTCAAGTAAGGTTCATTTCAATGTAGCAAGTATCAAGCAATGCATTTTGTCTTTAGAACTGGCATTCTGCCTACTCGCAAGCTTACATAATAGTATCAACTTAGAAAATGGAATCATGTTGATTTTTCCATAAAACTATTTGAAGATTTAAGCAGCCAACTGGAGATATGCCACAACCTTTAGATTTCAAAACAATATTGTCCGATTAATGCCATAATAACATGTAATGGAGACGACTGAGAAGATATCAGATTAGTTAGATAACTATTTAAGAGACCCAGCCTTATGAGGCTGAATTGGTTCTTACAATGTTATTCAGTTCCACAATAGTTTGTTAACATTGCTGATATCACTATGCTCCATGTCCTTCTCCTTGGTGAATACCAATGTGAAGTACTCGTTTAGTACCTTGTCCACTTCCCCTGGCTGCAGGCATAAATTCCCTCCTTTGTCATTGAGTGGTCCTACCCTCTCCTCAGTGACCCCCTTGTTTTTCAATTTGGTTATAAAAAGCCTTGACATTCTCTTTAATCCTACTTGCCAAGGACATTTCATGGCCCCTTTTAGCCTTCCTGATTCCCTGTTTAAGTTCTTTCCTGCTTCCTTTATTTTCCTCAAGGGCCCTGTCTGAATTTAGCTTCCTAAACCTTGCATCTGTTTCCTTTCCCTTTTTGACTAAATTTCCAACATTTCTCGTTATCCAAGGTTCCTGAACCCTGCCATCCTTGTCTCTCTTACTCACAGTATGATGAGTGTAAATGGGTGGTTGATGGTAACCTGTACAGTTTGCAGGTTAGAAATGCAACAGCGAACAGAGTTCCTACCTTGCAGAAAATGCCTGCAGACCCACAGCAGCCAGCAATCCTATGCCACCGGTCTCCCAAACACTTATTTGTATGCACAGGCTATATATCAGTTGGGCAATCATAAGTGGGGAATGACCTGTAAATGCTTTGGACAAGCTTTATGAAAAAGGGTGAAAGGGAAATGATAATTATCGACCATTATTTCTGGTATTTTTATTCCTAAACTCAAATCCATAAATCAGTCTTCAAAGAGGTAAAATACCAATACTTCCTACTATCACACTTAGATTCCCATTTTCTAATGATCTGTTCATATTATTTAGGATAAATCAAAACACAGTTACTCTTTGTGGTACCATAACCACATATATTTAATAGGTCCCTCTTTCAAGTTCTAAATTCTTCGTTCTTTCTGTTTTGAGAGTTTCCATTTCTTTGTTGTAACTCTATAATTACATTACTTTATTGACTTTAATCATTTTTTAAAAATTTAGTTTTAGTGTGATTAATTATCAGTAACATTGTTTAAATTTTTCCAGAGCAAGAGTGCCATCTCGAGAGGGTACTTTCTGCTGCAAGAAGGAATACAAGCCACATGAAGGATCCAGAATTATCTGCTTCTGTTGTCTTCAAAGCAATGCAGAAAGAAAATGAAGATGTGCTTAGAACAATGGAAAAGCAGAGCACAGTAACAAAAACACCAATGTGTTGGCAAACAGTATGTAATAACAAGAAAAATTAACCTTCAGAGGTCTTAAAACATTTAGGTTATTAGAAGATCAGAAGACCTAGTTTCTTGACAACCTAGGTGAAATCCTTTTAAGCCTTTTTTTTAACAAGAGTTAACAAGGTTGCATACATAGACGTCGTTGCGTTATATTTAAGTTGTACTATTACCATACAGAGTGAAATTCTGCTGAACCAATAAGTGTGCAATCCAAACTTGGACAATTGGTTGTGTGGGTTCAAGATTTCCTGATTTCCTGCAATTGTACTTCTGCAGTTGTCACATAGAGCACTGAAATTTTGAGTTTGTGTTCAAATGCAACAATATAATGTTTGTATAAATGCATAAATTTATAGGTGATAGAATTAATTCTACAATAGAAGTACCATTTAGGAGGCTTGGTTTCATCAGTTTTTACATCTTTCTTTACATTATCATAACTCTGAAAGTAATTAGTTAAGTTTTCTGTGGAAATATCCTATTCTTGACAAATTTGCTTGCGTTCAGTACACCAAAGATAATTAATGTGCCTTTGAAAGAAAATATGGTAGATATGTAAGGTTCAGTATTATTTTAAAATAAGTTTACCTGATTCAAGAATTCTTTTATTCTGGAATTTGTTTTAATTATTCTTATTAATTATTCTTGCTAATTATTTAGCATTCACCAGACACAGCCATGAATGGAAGATTACAGTGTTCATCAGTAAAGCATGATATGATCAATAGAGCTATTGAACGAATCAGTCTCTTGGAACCCAGGTAATCTGAAATATCTTTCTTTTGACTACAATACACAAACATTTTGGCCTTTTTATTTTCCCCTTTCTACTGACAGTATTTGATTTCCAACTGTCACTTATTTGGATTTCCCTTTTATTAATATTGTTCGTAATGAATTCATGTCTTTGATGGGAAATTCATGTAGAAAAGCATCACTGTTCAATGTGATCACTGGATTGTGTAAGCTACACAATGAATTTGTACAAGTTTGTCAGAATGCTTCTTGGAAATTTTTTCACCATCCTTTTATTCAGTATCTGAAATGCCCAGTGTCTAAAATAGTAGCTGTAACTATGCTGTTGTTAAGCTGTTTCAGCTGAAGATCTTAATCCCTTCCAAAAGTCCAAGGTATATGCTGATATATTTAATGATGAGCATGAGCAACACATCGTCAGTACCAGAGAAACAAAGGACTGCAGATGCTGGAATCTAGTTGAAAAACACTATGATGTTGGAGGAACTCAGCAGGCCAGGTGGCATCCTGGCTGTCCCGAAGAAGGGTCCTGACCCGAAACATTGACAGCCTGCTTTTCTCCATAGATGCTGCCTGACCTGCTGAGTTCCTCCAGCATCAAATTTTTTTACATCATCAGTACTATATGGTGGCAATATTTCTTGTATACCTTTGCTGCTCTTTTCCCAAAGCCCTGCACAACTTTTTTTATCTCTGTATCAAGTTTCCTTTTATGAACATATCAATTAAGAGCAGGAGTTGGCGGCTCAGCCCCTGAGACCTGCTCCACCATTTAGTAAGGTCATGCCAAACCTGATTGTAACCTCAACTGCGCATTCCCATCCACCTGCGGTATGCTTTCATCCCATAAGTTATCAAGCATCTATCTCCCTTAATATTCACAGACTCTGTTTCCACTACCCTTTGTTCCAAAGACTCATGACGCCCGAAGGAAAAACAATGCTTCATCTCTGTTTGAACGATTGATGTGGTGACCATGAATTCTAGATTCTCCCGCAAGTGACAACATCCTCACCATAACCACTTTGTGCTTCAATTGTATGCTTCAATTAAGTCCCCAATTCTCTTCTAACTGCCAGCAGATACAACCTTAGCTAGTCCAACATTTCTTTATAAGACATCCTGCCCAGATGTTAGTCTATTAAACAGCTAATGTATTTACATCCCTCTTTAAATAGGGAGACCAGCACTGGACACGGTACTCCAGCTGCAGTTTCGTTAATACCCTAAAAAACTAAAGCATCAAACTTTTGGTCCCTTAATCGAAGTCATTTTATATACAGTAAATTGTAAAAACTTCTGACCCCAGCACTGATCCCTGTGGCACACTGCTTGTTGCATCTTGTCAATCACAAAGAGATCCATTTAAGCTTACTCTGTTTCATGTTAGCTAGCCACTCTTCTATCCCTGCCAATATGTTACCTCTTACACCATGAGCTTTTATTTTCTCCAATGACCGTTGATGTGCTATCTTATTAGATGCTTTCTGGAGCCCTGTGACGTATCCACATGGTGTTGGAAATGGACGCAGTCAATGATTTCAAAAGGAAATTGGATAAGCACTTGGTTAAATAAACTTGCAGAACTCCAGAAATAGAGTAGTGGAATGGCACTGACTGGATTATTCCACAAAAGGCCAACATGGACGTATGGGGTGGAATGATATAATGACTGACTCTTGTTTTTGTATTTATGCCTTTATTTATAAAGTGGAGGATTGTACACTTAACTGTGTTTTTACCACTTGTGTATTTTTTTAGTCAACAAAAAAAACTTCGAAAAGTATTGGAGAAAATTGAGGATCCCCTGAATGACAGATCCAGTAGCAGTGCTTTAATAGCTAGAAATTCACTCAATACTGAGGTGAATGAACTTAATTTTTTTTCTTATTGAAGTGCATCAATATATTTCTCTGCAGTGACTGTCACTAAATTGTCAGTTTGAAGTTTACCCGTATAGTAGCTAGAAATGGATTGTCAGATAAATGCTGGAATCTATCATTAAGGGGCTGGGGTAGGCACGACAGTGTAGAGGTTAGTGTAACGCTTTACAGCACCAGTGACCCGGGTTCAAATCCGGCCACTGTCTTTAAGGAGTTTGTACGTTCTCCCCGTGTCTGCGTGGGTTTCCTCTGGGTGCTCCGGTTTCCTCCCACATTTCAAAGACGTACGGGTTAGGAAGTTGTGGGCATGCTATGTTGGTGCCGGAAGCATGGCGACACTTGCGGACTGCCCCCAAATCTCTACGCAAAAATATGTATTTCAATGTGTGTTTTGATGTACATGTGACTAATAATGATATCTTAAGAAAGTTATTAAATAAATGCTGATACTTGCAATAATTTGGTATTTCCTTACTGTATTTCTAATTTTAATAATTTAAAATAAAGTTTTATATTTTCACGTTTAATGATATGCATCAAAATTTAAAGTATGAAGCAGGTGCCTTACTTTCAACTTACAATAGTTTAAAATATGCAATTTTTTTTTCTTTCTGAAAGACTTGCCGGAGTGTTGGAGTATCTGACAGCCTAATAGGAAAGGATATAATTTATGTCTCAATGGAAATTTTGTCGAACTGGGGCAATGATAACAAAGTGGGCTTGACGGAAGTGCAGTTTTTTGACCTAAAACAACAGAAGATTTTTGTTTCGCCTCATGATGTTGACATCAGAAATGCATATTATCCTGGAAATTTGGACTCTTTAGTAAATGGAAAGACGAAGGTAAGCAATATGGATCTCTAAAATAGAAGACAGTGGATAGATTTTAGACAGCAAGCAAACTGGTAAAACACTTGCGACTATGGCATCTATGTCAAGTATTTTTGTTACAATTTTCAAAGTCAAAGTCGAAAGTAAGGTCGAGTTTATTGTCATATGCACAGATGCAATGAAAAACTTGCTTGCAGCAGCGTCACATGGACAAGCAGGGAATGAAAGGATATAGCTCATGTGTAGGGCAATGTGCAGTTCGAATTGGCATCATGATTGGCACAAACATCATGGGTTGAAGGTCTGTTCCTGTGCTGTACTGTTCTGTGTTCTAAACCTGACAATGTTCCATTGTGGCTTTCTTACTGATGTGCTGCTTGCAGTGTTGCCATTAAGCCTAGCACGTGTGATCTCTGAAGTCGGTCCTTGAGTTTGAGACGTACCAGAGTGCAAGCAACACTCTGCAGCTACTGGAGAATGTTCTACTAAATTACTGATATTGGGGAGGTGGGAGAGTGCTCCCATGGGGTCAGAGATACCTGGCAGATTATGATGATGGTCCCTGTGGGGGTAGGAAACAGGCAAGCGTAGTTTGCCAAGGTCACCAGGGAGGTTTCTCAGGACATGAACACATTCTCTGAATGCCAAGACCGAGAAATGTGAGGAATTTTGTAAGTGCAGGCAAATCCACTTATCCATTTTGTGTGATCCTATGGCTGAAGGACAACTGAATGAAGTATTCTCTGCTCGAGTATGGAGTCTGGATCATCTACTTTATACAGGAGAGCAGAAAAGTGGTAGAGTTGATGGGAACAACAACAGCCTTGGGCTGAGGCCAGGAAGCTGAGAACAGCCTGACACTGATCTCAACAGGCAAAGGAGACCAGACACACTTGAAGCTGTATTTGAGCTTGCATATCATCACAGACATCCGTAAGGGCAATGAATATAGTTTGAGCACTGGGCCTTTAAATAACAAACCCTGAGGAAACTGGGTTAATTAAAACCCTGTTCTTCTTCGAGTAAACAACACATCTTTCCTTTAGACTGTTGGGGAAGAAAATGTCACCACTGATTAATTTTGCATGTTGCACTGCTGCGGAGGTCATTTAGAGTAGCCTTATGCTGAGAAAAAGGTACCAGGACAGCGAAGATCCTGCCAAAAAAGCAGGAGTCATATTCCTTGAAGGGCTCTAAGGGATCTGGAAACATATACAAAAACGCTCAACTTTGGATTTGGGCAATCAGCAACAGTAAGGCAAGGCTTTTATTTTTGGAATTGGGCAAATAAATTTCTAGGCCATCAATTCTAGTTTTAAAATTAATATTGTAAAACTCTGAAAAGAATAACAAATTGTGTAAGATGGCATTATTCTTGAAAATCTATTTTTAGTATGTTGCAAACATTGCTGAACACTAGCCAAAGAGAGGGATTTGGAAGTTTCATTGAGAATTTCCTCATTTTCATTTTAATATTTTCTCACCAATTTACCAAAAGTGCTTGCGTGTAAACTGACTTGAAAGAGTAGAAAATGTGTTTGGGAAAAATGTTAGTTTTGCAATTATCACACAAGATTTTTTGAATGATTTACAATGCAGCCTCAGGTTCTCAATTCTAAGTGTGTAAAACTGACAGAAGTCATTTCTAAGATGTACATTTTTCCTGTATTTTTATCAGTACATGACTGTGGGAATAGTTGCCTCTCACCATTCTAACATTTTCTTCCACGTCTTACTATCTGTGTTTCTATTTAATTATATTAACTTATTTAATTTTGTTCCTTACCTTTTAGATCTGAGAAAATTTAAACATGGGTATGTTGAAACCTTTTCCTTTCCGTTCTTCACAGACCACAAAAGATCGTCATATGTGGACATGTTCTTTCCACCCACCGGTTCAATTATACTTTGTTCTGCGAAACCCGACCAAGTCACATGACTTTGGTATTTCTAAGATCAAGATTTGGAATTATAACAGAAACCTCAATGTAAGTTACTTCTACATTTGTTGTAGTGTAGTAGGTAAGAATTCAGTTGGCGTGTCTGTTGCCAGTTTTTCACAGAAGGACATTTAAAATGAATGAAAACTTTAATTGATATGCACATGGGATTTTTGCTTAGACTTGCTATAAATAGGTGGTAGCGGAGTAAACCTATAGAAGTTCATTTTGTTTACAGGATGCATGAGCAAAGAATGTAGAACAGCACATGATTAACTTAATGGATTAGAGTTAAGCTTTATCCTGATTTTACTTGTGCACAACCAATACTTGTAATTGACCAAGCCATTTCTCATTCGTCCTGGAGGTACTAATATGTGCAAACTGTAAGCATTATGTTACTGTCCTTTTGTACCATGGCAAGATTCAAATAATAGACGTCTACAAAAAAATTAAGTTATCTTCGATTACCTTTGAAAATTCTGGTATGTATTTGAGATTGGAATGAAGTTTAAGTACAACAGATGGTTAGTGCTGTGACTGGCTTTTGTTAAGTAAGTTTGGATTTTTAATGCTGATTAATAAAGGATATTGAACATTTCTCAATGCTTCATATTCTCCGCAGCTTCATAAATTTAAGGCTGAAATAAATTTTCTAAAGTAGAAACAAATTAATTTAGTCATAATACTTGTCTTGATGTTCATTGTAGCTAAGTGATGAAATGCATTTTGCAGAAAAAAATAAAGAAACATTTAATGTCCAAATTAAAATATGTCACAGTTCATACATGTAACAGCTATTGCAGTCAGTAAGAATCATGATATGACAGAGAGAGATCACAATCAAATAGTAATTGCCTATGTATTTGTAGCAATGCTTGCAAAAACTGGAAACAGTGTAGATCTGCAATGTAGAGAATTCCTGATCTGCATAGGAGTCAGGCAGTCTTCTAATAACAAGGTTGAGAGTGGGACAAGTTGGAAGACCTGTCTTCTAAATTTAAAATTCCTAACCATAGTAATACGCTTGTTTGATTATGATAATGCTTGATGCAACCATCTTTGGCGAATAGAGAAACTCCATTCAATGTGATTGCTCATTGTGATCATTGAATATTGTGGCTATTAATGTGATGAACATGGTTTGTGAAATGTTGGAATTATTCAAAATTATGGAAGACAAGAAATATGTAGAAATAGACTGTTTCCTAGTAATTGAGAGTCAGGGATGAGACACTGCAGGTTCAATGTTAAATTTGGAGCATGAGGTGAAAATCCTGAATTTCCATCAATTTCCAGGGTTTGTGGTTTTAAACAAAATCAGTGTCAACATTCAAGAGCAGTTTGGATGAGGGAATAGGAGGATGCAAATAGACATGCTTGCAATCATAAACAAGAAAGACCAAAGGGTCTGGATGAGTCAAATGCCCCTATACAGGTGACCTCTGAGTTACGGGAGATGGGTTGCATTCCTTGAACACAGTCTATATCCTGAGGAACTAATTACATTAGAATTTACATTATACTCCTTTTTGTTTAATGCATTTTCAACATTACAATAAATGTATTGATTTCTTTCCTTAGGATCTTGATATTGGGGCAAAAAGTATAAGGATTTATGTGGACGGTAATCTGGTACATGAAGAAGAGCTAGAAAAAGGCTGTGGAAACCAGGTGTTTGACTATAATACAACCATTGATCTGAGGCCCAGCAAAAGCAGATTTTGTATCTCCAATGGGAGTGATATGGAAGAAGAAACTGATAGTTTGGAGAGAGAACAGTGTGTTCCATCTTCAGAACAAGCAAGTTCCTCATTCTTTTTAAATTCAATGTTAAGTAATATGAGAAATACTTCTAGTGGGAGTGATACAGAAGAGCAAACTAAAGAAGTTGGGAATTCGAAAAGAAACTCTGACTTTTGGTTACCACACCAAGCAAGTTGCTCATTTTTAAATTCAAGTTTAGACAGTGAGAAAAACATGTTAAATTATTCAATTGGCTCACCAAAGAGTAAGGTTTCTGCCTTGGAAGAAGGCATGACGTTAACAGCTCCTGTTTCACTTGAGGAGTCACTCTTAAGGATAAATATTTCAGAAGCCAGTAAGGAGCTGGAAGAGGTTCATTGTGTTGAATCCCTGGACCCAGAAGATCAGCAGAAAAAGCCAACTGAAAAGAAAACAGCAGAAATGTCACCAATTTCAAAAGTGCCACTGTGGTTAAAATCTCCAGATGAAGGAAAGTCTCAGCAAAGTAAATTGAAGAAGCCTTTATGGCTGACTGATGAAGTACCTATAGATCTAAGAATTAACAATTCAAGCAAAATCAATGAGGCCAGTAGTAGTTGGCCTGATCTATTTGATCTTACTCAAAGTCACAAAGATGCCATTGGTACAACTAATAAGATCTTAAGTTGCAATAGGACAGAATTACCTGGCCCTCTTGAGAAGGGCAAAATACAGACTGATAGAAGTGATTTGGACTTTCTAGACAACCTTGAGGAAAGGGACTCTTGTATTCCTTCACTAGAAGAAGAGAGTCCAAGAAATGACCACCCCATCAGTGGAAGGAGAAGCTCTTTGAAAAGGCCAAGAAATACAGAATTGCTTAATATAAATGACACTGAAGAGCTGCTTCAAACAGGTAAAGTTAATTTATCTAGCATATGTACTCTTTTCTTATTCCTTCAGTATTATCTTTATACTAAAGTAGTCACTTGGGATTAAGGATGATTTACTTCCACTCCAGTTTTGTGGGTTCTTGGGTGACTAAAGAGGCCAGTGTGAGAATGGTAGACTCTTCCACAATGGGGCAGGTGGGTGGGTAGTTTGTGAGGTGGTGCACTCCTTCCGTTGTTTATGCAGAGCTGTGTGTTCTTGATGCATGGACTTGAGGTTCTCAGTTCTATTCCAACTGGACTTCGAGTGGGCGTGGGTCAGAGATTCTCAAGAGTTGGGGGGGCTACTGCAATTTTTCATGGTAGCCTTGAATGCATCCTTAATACCTTTCTTCCATCTACCTGGTAATCTCTTTCTGTGACAGAAATAGGGATAGTGTGTCTGCTTCAGGGATCTGACATTGGGTATGAAAACATCCTGATGTGCCCGAAGGAGTTGACTGAGTGTTACCAGGACCTCAATACTAGGAATGTTGGCTCGGGAGAGAACACTGATTTGGTTCATTTATCCTTCCAGTGAATTTGGAGGATTTTGTGGTATGGTGGTATCTTTTCATTGCATTGAGATAGGTCTCAGAAGCACATAGGCAGGCAGGGATCATTGTTGCCCAGTAGACCCTGAGTTTTATGCTAGATCTGAGGGTTGGATCTTCAAACACCTTCTTCCTCAATCAGCCAAAAGCTTTGCTGATGTATTGAAGGTGATGATGAATTTCATCAGTGATGTCTGTTTCCTGAAATATAACGGGTGGCCTGCATTTTCCAGGGTCTCACTGTGAACCTCTGTTGTCGGTGGCCGATGTCAGTAGATGACCTATATCTTGCAGGTGTTGAGTGTATCGGCCAGTAAAAAAGCTCTGTGATTTCATGATTCTATAAAAGAGTTGACAATGGCTTGTAGCTCTGCTATCAGTGCATGCATGTTACAGTTTGACCACTGAAGTTTGGGTGACCATGGTTCTAGAGTGTAATTAGCATGGGTTGAATAGTTTTCTTTTAGTTCTGGAAATTATCTCCACTCCCAAGAGAAGTTTGTTGAAGGTGAGATGCAGAATTGAGGCAAGAAAGAATTTTTTAAAAATGCCTAGCAATCATGCAGCCTTGTTTGACGTTGATCTTCACTGAGTTTGTTTTGTTATATACTGGTTGATTAGAATCATGGCTTGCATACCACCTTGAAGCAACTATAGGGTTGAGACACATTTCTGTGGGCAGCCAAATTCAAGCAGGTAGCACTGCAGTCCTTCTGGCTGATGGATTCAAAGGCTTTAGTGAGATTGAGAAAGGCCATGTTAGGTGCTGTTCCCTCTGTTTCTCTTGGAGCTCTTATGTAGTGAAGATTATGTCCAATGTGCCTTCAGATGGACGGAATCCACACTGCAGTTTGGGAGCAGCTTTTTGGCCACTTTTCACTGTGCAGGTATGTAAGGAGTTATGGAGGACCCTGATGACTTTTCCTGTGGCCAACATCAGGGAGAGCCCTCTGCAATTACCACTGTTGAACTTTCCTTGTGACAGACTTCAGGGAGAGCCTTCTGCCATTACCACAGTTGGACTTGTCTTTTTTTTTTCTTGGAGATGTTAATAGTTATGGCATCACTGGGGTCCCCTTGTATATCCTCCTCTTCTCAGATGTGAACAATGAGATTATGGATTTTTGACTGAAGCCCTTCAATGCCGAGTTTTGGAATGTTAGCAGGGATACCACCTGCTTCCGAGGTCTTGCTATTTTCTAGTTGGAGTCTGGCCTTTCCCACTTGTTGGTCAGGTTATATTATACTGCATTTTAAAACGTTATAATATGACATTCTTAATTTTCAATGAACAGTTAGCCAGTAGTAAATAAAGATACATTGAATCTTAAGTTATCGCATGTAATGGTTTGTTTTGGCTAATCAGCATTGTGACCAGGAAATTTGTTTGTGCAGCATCAAAATAAAATGGTGCAGTGCAGTTATAAATGAGCTAAACTGAGCATTTTACATACATTTCTGGGTGACCTAGCACCCATCAGAAAATTCAGCTCCTGTTTTTTTTGCAAGATTTTCATTTGACCTTGTACAATATTTTTAGCAAGAAACTTTGAAAGACATCAACATTAATGTGCAAAATTCACCTGTAGGCTGATATATAACCTCATCAGAGTGAAAACTGATGTTTCTAACTTGCTCACAGAACAATCAGGATTTTTTTTAAAATCTTGTTTTCCCTGAAAGAGTGCTAAAGAGCCAAAGTTCTTTGTCCTCACTGAAATCTGTGATCTCTTGCATACTTAAACACACATGGGCATGGACTGTATTGCTGTGGAGAATCAGGGCCATGGTTACTCCCAGCTTCCTAGCGTCAGGATCATTCAGACTGTGACCATGGATTTCTGCCACATTTCATTTGTGAGGTCACCCATACTCAAGAAGAGGACGTGGAACAGTACAGCACAGGCCCTTCAGCCCACGATATCTGTGCCGACCATGATGCCGATTTAACCTGCACATCTGCCTGCACGTGGTCTATGTCCCTCCATTCCCTGCCTGTTCATGTACCTGTCTAAGTGCCTCTTAAACATTTCTATTGTATCTGCTTCCACCACCTGCCCTGGCAGAACATTCCAGGCACCCACCACTCTGCCAGGACATCTCTCCCATCATGCAGCAGCAAGCCCACCTGCCAGGTGAAAGTGTGTGACTTTTATTGTGGTATGTCCCTTTAAGAGTTTAGTGTAAACCATGCATGCTTGGTTAAATACCAGCATCAGCAGCATGAACTTGCAGAGGATCAACTTGCATCAGTTTACCTGTAACATGATTTTCATGTCAATAAAAGGAGCCTTGCAATTTCTAACATGAGTATAATTTGAATTTACTTGATGTCTCACCACTCCTTTCCTGTCCTCCCTCTGTCCTCACCATCCCTTCAGGAAAATGCTCAATTCATTACTGAAGAAGTAATAGCAGGACATTAAGAAAATTGTAAAATAAGCAGAGTCATCATGGTTTTATAAGGGGGAAACACTGTTTGGGAGATTTGGGCTCCTTGAACAGATGGTGCGGATAAAGGCAAAACCAGTGGATGTAATGTATTTTGATATCTAAACACCATTTGATTGGGGAGCCACATAAGACATTTCTGTCCAAGATGAGAGCGCATGAAGTTGGAGGTAATATTATTAGCATGACTAACTTACAATAAATGGATAAAAGGTCTTTTTTGGATTGGCAATCAATAGCGAGGTACCATAGGGATTAGTGCTGAGCACTCAACTATTTATAATCTATGTTAATGATTCAAATGAAGGGACTGATTGTACTGTAGTCAGATTTGTTGATGGGTTAGCAAGTTACAAGGAACATAAGAAAACCTGCCAAGGGATGTAGATTGTTTAAGTGACAAGGCTGTCACAAGGGCAGGAATGGCTGCTGGATATTCCGGGGTTTAGATGTTTCAAAAGGGACAGGGACAGAGGTAAAAGAGGTGGGGGAGTGGCTTTGCTGATCAGGGACAGTGTCACAGCTGTAGAAAGGGGGGATGTGCTGGAGGGATTGTCTACTGAGTCAGTGTGGGTGGAAGTCAGAAACAGGAAGGGAGCGATCACTCTATTGGGGGTATTCCACAGACACCCCCCCCCCCCAATAGCAGCAGAGACACCGAGGAGCAAATTGGGAGGCAGATTTTGGATAAGTGCAATATTGATTGGCACCTCCTTAGTGCAAAAGGGAGACATGGGGCAGAATTTGTTAGGTGTGTCCAGGAAGATGTCAAGATAATTATGGGGGACTTTAACATGAAGGTGGATTGGGAAAGCCAGGAAGGTAGTGGATCTCAGGAGAGAGAGTTTGTGGAACGTCTACGGGATGGCTTTTTGGAGCAGCTTGTTGATGAGCCCACCAAGGGATTGGCTGTTTTGGATTGGGTGCTGTGTAATGAACCTGAGGTGATTAGGAAACTAAAGGTAAAGGAACCATTAGGAAGTAATGATCATAATATGATTGAGTTTAGTTTCAAACTTGAAAAGGAGAAGCAGCTATCAGGTGTATCAATATTTCAGTGGAACAAAGGAAATTACAGTGGCATGAGAGAGGAACTGGCCCAATTTGATTAGAAATGTAAGCTAGGAGGGATGGCAGAGTAGAAATGAATGAAATTTTTACAAGAAATAAGGAAAGTGCGGGACAGGTATATTTCAAGAAAAAAGGTTATGAATGGAAAAATGGCACAAATGTGGCTAATGAGAGAGGTTAAGGCTAAAATAAAAGCAAAAGGGAGGGCATACAAGGAAGCTAAAATTAGTGGGAAAACAGAACACTGGGGAAACTTTAAAAACCTGCAGAAAGAAACTAAGAAGGTCATTAGGAAAGAAAAGATGAATTATGAAAGGAAGTTGGCAGATAATATACAAAAGGATACTAAGAGTTTTTGTAAATATATGAAGAGTAAAAGAGAGACACAGGTAGATATAGGACCAATTGAAAACGGTACGGGAGAGATTATAATGGATAACAAAGAGATGGCAGAGGAACTAAATGAGTATTTTGCATCAGTCTTCACTGTGGAAGACATGAGCAATATACCCGATAGTTAGGGGTCTCGGGGGATGGAACTGAGTCCAGTCAAGATTACTAGAGAGAAGGTGCTCAGGAACTAAATGGACTAAGGACAGATAAGTCTCCCGGACCGGATGAAGTGCACCCTCGGGTTCTGAAGGAGGTGGCTTTAGAGATTGTGGAGGTATTGATGATAATCTTCCAGGCATCAATAGACTCTGGCATGGTTCCGGAGGACTGGAAGGTCGCAAATGTAGTTCCGCTGTATAAGAAGGATGGGAGTCAGCATAAAGGAAATTACAGACCTATTAGTCTGACATCAGTGGTTGGAAAGTTATTGGAGTCGATCCTCAGGGATGAGGTTATGGAATACCTAGAGGTGCAAGGCAAGATAGGTCCAAGCCGGCATGGTTTCGTGAAGGGAAGATCCTGCCTGACCAACCTATTGGAGTTTTTTGAGGAAATCTCAAGTAGGATGGATAAGGGAGAAGCTGTGGATGTTGTGTATTTGGATTTTCAAAAGGCCTTTGACAAGGTGCCACACAAGAGGCTGCTTAATAAGATGAGAGCTAATGGAATTACAAGAATGGGTGGAGCATTGTCTGATTGGCAGAAAGCAAAGGGTGAGAATAAAGGGATCCTGTTCTGGTTGGCTGCCAGTTAGGTGTGGTGTTCCGCAGGGGTCAGTGTTGGGGCCGCTTCTTTTTGCTTTGTACATTAATGATTTGGATTATGGAGTAAATGTTTTTGTGGCTAAGTTTGCAGACGACACCAAGATAGGTGGAGGAATAGGGAGTATTGAAGAAATAGGAGGGTTGCAGAAAGACTTAGATAGTTTAGGAGAATGGGCAAAGAAATGACAGATGAGATTCAATGTTGTGAAATGTACTGTTGTACACTTTGGAAGAAGAAATAAACGGGCAGGTTATTATCTAGATGGGGAGAAAATTCAAAGTACAGAAGTGCAAAGGGACTTGGGGGTCCTTGTGCAGGATACCCTAAAGGTTAACCACCAGGTTGGATCAGCGGTAAGAAAAGCGAATGCTACGGTGGCATTCATTTCAAGGAGTATAACATATAAAAGTAAGGATGTGTTGATGAGGCTCTGTGGGGCACTGGTGAGACCTCATTTGGAGTACTGTGTGCAGTTTTGGGCCCCTTATCTTAGGAAGGGTGTACTGATATTGGAAAGGGTTCAGAGAAGATTTACAAGGATGATTCCCGGAATGAAAGGGCTAACATACGATGAGTAATTGTCAGCTCTTGGTCTGTACTCTTTGGAGTACAGAAGAATGAGAGGGGACCTCATAGAAACATTTTGAATGTCAAAAGGACTGGACAGAGTAGATGTGGCTAAGTTGTTTCCCTTGGTGGGTGAGTCCAGGACTAGAGAGCACAGTCTTAGAATTAAAGGGTACCCATTTAGAACAGAAATGAGAAGAAATTTCTTTAGCCAGAGGATCGTGGATTTATGGAATTTGTTGCCACATACAGCTGTGGAGGCCCGATCATTGGGGGTGTTTAAGGAGGAGATTGGTAGGTATCTAATTAGTCAAGGTACCAAGGGATATGGGGAAAAGGCCGGGAATTGGAGCAAGATGGGAATAGTTTAGCTCATGGTTACGTGGTGGAGCAGACTCGATGGCCGAATGGCCTACTTCTGCTCCTTTATCTTGTGATCTTGTGAGGAAGGATTCCTGACACAGTATGTGAACAAGCCGACTAGAGGAGAGGCCATACTGGACCTGGTACTAGGCAATGAGCCTGATCTCGATTCAGATCTCTTGATGGGAGAGTATTTTTGGGGACAGTGACCCTAACTCCTTGACCTTTACCATAGCCTTGGAGAGGGATAGGAGCAGACAATATGGGAAAGTATTTAATTGGGGGAGGAGGAATTATGATGCTATTAGGCAGGAACTCGGGAGCGTAAATTGGGAACAGATGTTCTTGGAAAAGTGGACAAGGGAAATGTGGAGGTTGTTTAAGGGGTACTTGCATGGGGTTCTGGATAGGTTTGTCCCATTGAGGCAGGGTAAGGATGGTAGAGTGAAGGAACCATGGTTGACAAGAGACGTAGAACGTCTTGTCAAGAGGAAGAAAGAAGCTTACCTAAAGTTTAGAAAACAAGGATCAGACAGGGCCCTGGAGAGTTACAAGGTAGCCAGTAGGGAGCTTAAGAATGGACTTAGGAGAGCTAGAAGGGGGCATGAAAAGTCCTTGGTGAGTAGGATTAAGGAAAACCTCAAGGCGTTGTACACGTATGTGAAGAATAGGAGGATGATCAGAATGACGGTAGGACTGATCTGGGATAAAAGAGGAAACGTGCCTGGAGTTGGAAGAGGTAGGGGAGGTCCTTAATGAATACTTTGCTTCAGTATTCACCAGTGAGAGAGACCTTGACGTTTGTGAGGATGGCGTACAACAGGCTGATACACTAGGGTATGTCAATGTGAGGAAAGAGGATGTGCTGTAACTTTTGAAAAACATTAGGATAGATAAGTCACCACGGCTGGACAGGATATATCCAAGGTTATTACGGGAAGCAGGGGAAGAGATTCCTGTATCTTAGGCGATGATCTTTGTGTCCTCACTGGCCACAGGAGTAATGCCAGATGATTGGAGGGTGGCAAATGTTGTTCCTTTGTTTAAGAAAGGGAGTAGGGACAACCCTGGGAATTATAGACCAGTGAGTCTTACTTCAGTGGTGGATAAATTACTGGAGAAGATTCTTAGAGACAGGACTTATGGGCATTTGGAAAAGCATAGGCTGATTAAGGGACAGTCAGCATGGCTTTGTGAGGGGCAGGTCATGCCTCATGACCCTGATTGAATTCTTTGAGCATGTGACAAAGCGCATTGAAGGTCGAGCAGTGGATGCAGTGTACATAAATTTCAGTAAGGCATTTGATAAGGTTCCTCATGGAAGGCTCATTCAGAAAGTCAGGAGGCATGGGATCCAGGGAAACTTGGTTGTGTGGATTCAGAATTGGCTCACCCATAGAAAACAGAGGGTGGCTGTAGGTGGAGCGTATTCTGCATGGAGGTCGGTGACCAGTGGTGTTCCGCAGGGATCTGTTCTGGGACCCCTGCTCTTTGTGATTTTTATAAATGGATGAGGATGTGGAAGGGTGGGTTAGTAAGTCTGCAGATGACATGAAGGTTGGTGGTGTTGTGGGTAGTGTAGAATGTTGCTCTAGGTTACAATAGGACATTGATGGGATGCAGAGCTGGTCTGGGAAGTGGCAGATGGAGTTCAATCCAGAAAAGTATGAAGTGATGCACTTTGGAAGATCGAATTTGAAGGCAGAATACAAGGTTAATGGCAGGACTCTTAGCAGTGTGGAGGAACAGAGGGATCTTGGGGTCCACGTTTATAGATCCCTCAAAGTTGCAGCGCAGGTCGATTGTGTTGTTAAGAAGGCGTATGGTGTGTTGGCCTTCATTAGTTAGGGTATTGAGTTCAAGAGCTGCGAGGTAATGTTGCAGCTCTACAGAACTCTGGTTAGACCACACTTGGAGAATTGTGTTCAGTTCTGGTCACCTCATTATAGGAAGGATGTGGAAGCTTTAGAGAGGATGCAGAGGAGATTTACCAGGATGCTCCCTGGATTGGAGAGCATGTCTTATGAGGATAGGTTGAGTGAGCTAGGGCTTTTCTCTTTGGAGAGAAGGAGGATGAGAGCTGACTTGATAGGTGTACAAGATGATAAGAGGCATAGATCGAGTAGACAGTCAGAGACTTTTTCCCACGGTGAAAGTGGCTCTCACAGGGGGGCATAACTTTAAGGTGATTGGAAAAAGGTATGGGGGGGATGTCAGGGGTAAGTTTTTTTTACACAGAGTGGTGGGTGCATGGAATGCACTGCTGGCAGAGGTGGTAGAAGCAGATACGTTAGGGATATTTAAGAGACTCTCACATAGACACATGAATGATAGAGAAATGGGGAGCTATGTGGGAGGGAAGGGTTAGATAGCTCTTAGAGCAGGATAAAATGTCAGCACAACATCGTTGGCCGAATGGCCTGTACTGTGCTGTAATGTTCTATGAATGGACAAGAAGTTGCCAAATGGAGCATGATATGGGGAAGTGTATGATTATCCACTGTGGAAGAAAGGAGAAAACAAATTATTAGTTAATTGGAGTGGGGCTGTAAAACGTGGTACAAGGGATCTGGGGTTCCTCATTCAAGAAATGTTAAATGTTATCATGCAGGTACAGCTAGTAATTCGGAAGCCTAATGAAGTTTTGGCCTTTATAGGGAGGGATATGGAGTATAAAAGTAGGGAAGTTCTGATGCAACTTTTCAGGGCACTGGTGAAACCATACCTGGAGTAATGTGTACAGTTTTGGTTCCGATATTTAAGGAATGACGTACCTACTTTGAAGGTAATGCAGAGAAGGGTCACAAGGTTGATTCTGGGAGTGAAGAAACATTGAGCAGGTCGGGCCTATACTCATTGAAGTTCAGAAGAACAGGAGTTGATCTTATTGAAACATACCATTCTGAGAGGTATTGACAGGGTGAATGCTAAACAACTCTTACCCCAGTGGGGGGTATCTGGAACAAGGCGGGAGAGTTTCAAAATAAGAGTTGGTCCACTTAAGACAGATGAGGAATTTTTTCTGTGAGGGTTGTGAATCTTATGAAATCTCTACCCCAGAGAGCTCTGGAGGCAGAGTCATTGAATGTATTCAAGGGTGAGATCAATGAACATTTGGACTACGAGGGTATTTGGGGAAATGAGGGAGTTTTGAAGAAGCTCAGGCATCTACTTTTAAGAATGCAGCCTGTGGTGAATTTTCCTACTAAGCTTAATTTTGCTCAGAACCTTTGTTGTCATACTCTGGATCTGTTTTGACATTTAAGAGGTAGTTACTACCCTCCTCCTCGTTCTTATATGGGTTGTGATGAAGTTAGTAGGAGAGGAGCAGGGACAGAGATACCTGGGCATTTAGGTACCAAAACCATTTGAAAGTAGCTACACATTGATAGGGATGTTTTTATTTCTTAAAATGCATCTATGATTCTGGGTTTTATAACTAGAAGTATAGATTGCAAAAGCAATAGAGTTTGGATAAATCTTTAACAGTCTGGTTTGGTCTTAGCTGGATTCTGCTGCACTGTGGTCATTGCTGTGAAAAGCTTCAAAGCTTTGTAGAGGATCCATTGACAACTTGCTAGAATTGTACAGATAATGAGGAACTTGGTTTATGGAAAAACTGAAGTTCTTGGAACAAAGCTATAAAACTCTTTGATAGATGAAATAAAAGATTGCTTTTTCTGTTAGCAGTGAGCTTTAGTAACTAGAGGAGTCAGGTTTAAGATAATTAGCAGAAGCAGGGTGCCTGTTTTTTAGGCTGTATAATATAATAGACTGCCAGAAGTAATGCATGAAACAGGTCAACATGATAGAAAATGGAAATATATTTAATGGAAAAATCTGTAGGGTCATGATGAAAGACTGGGAAATTGCATGTAATGGAATCATGCCGACCTCTAAACCTCGCGCCTAGGACTATCTAACCCCTTCCTCCCACATATCCCTCTATTTTAAATTCCTCCAAATGCTTATCTAGTAATCTCTTGCATTTGACCAATGTACCTGCCTCCATCACCGCCCCAGGCAGCGCGTTCCATGCCCCAACCACTCTCTGAGTAAAAAAAAACCTTCCTCTGATATCTCCCTTGAACTTCCCACCCATTACTTTAAAGCTGTGCCCTCTTGTATTGAGCACT
This sequence comes from Pristis pectinata, assembly GCF_009764475.1. Taxonomy (NCBI): domain Eukaryota; kingdom Metazoa; phylum Chordata; class Chondrichthyes; order Rhinopristiformes; family Pristidae; genus Pristis; species Pristis pectinata. The sequence continues at coordinate 33,893,190 of NC_067412.1, read as the reverse complement.
GGTGCCCTGGGAAAGAGACGCTGGCTGTCTACTCTATCTATTCCTCTTAATATTTTGTACACCTCTATCATGTCTCCTCTCATACTCCTTTTCTCCAAAGAGTAAAGCCCTAGCTCCCTTAGTCTCTCTTCATAATGCATACTCTCTAAACCAGGCAGCATCCTGGTAAATCTCCTCTGCACCCTTTCCAATGCTTCCACATCCTTTCTATAATGAGGCGACCAGAACTGGACACAGTACTCTAAGTGTGGTCTGACCAAAATTATTTGCACTCACCCTTTTTGTAATTGCTTATTATTTTATGGGAGTGTAAGCATTGAACAACAAAATGTCGGGTTGAAAATGAAATTAACTTCATTTTTTTGTAAATTGCTTCATTGGTTTATACAGGTTAAGTAGATTCAGTCTTTATAAAAGCCAATATCTGAATTTCCTAATGTATGCCACAAATTGTGGTGAAAAGTTGTTACCTATTATGATTCAGTGACATAAAGGCATCTTTATTCCTTATGGTCATATAAATTGTAGCAACTTAGCAATTGGCAGAAATGATAGGTTGGGGGTGGAACTTGGCATCCCGCAGCTCCATGGTACAGAGCATAGCTTTTTGTATTTTAGAAGCTGCGGTATGTAAGTGCTACGAATTTTAATGGTATCCCCACTGTTTTTTTTCTGCAAGCTTCTGATTAGAATTGCTGGTAAAAGTTAATCCTTTCATAGTTGTTCATTGTATTGGCCTGACCTTCAACCTCCAAGGATTGCAACATTAGGAAGAATTATCTAGAACTTAAGGCACACAAGTAGGTTGTTCAGTCCAAATGATGCAAGCTTGTGCATCCTCCTCCTCCTTCAAATCTGATTTAAAATCCTTCCGTTCTTTCTTGCTCATGCACTTTATCTAGCTTCCCTTTGTGAAAGATATAAAGAATAAAATGTCTCTTTGATTTTAAGCAGCAAGAACTAACATTGAAGAAATATTTCACAAGATCACAAGACAAAGGAGCAGAAGTAGGCCATTTGGCCCATCGAGTCTGCTCCAAAGAAAAGGGGAAAAGGAAAAAAGAAATGAGAAATGGGGGGGGGGGGGGGGGGTAGTCTGCTCAATGAGCAAAAAAAAATATTCTAACCCCAACTTCTGGCCTTATTCCCATATCCCTTGATATTTTGACTGATTAGATATCTATCTATCTCCTCCTTAAACGCCTCCAATGATCTGGCCTCCACTGCTGTACGTGGCAAGGAATTCCATAAATTCACTACCCTCTGGCTAAAGAAATTTCTCCTCATCTCTGTTTTAAACGTGTACCTTCTAATTCTAAGATTATGCCCTCTGGTCCTGGACTCACCCACCAAGGGAAACAGCTTGGCCACATCTCCTCTGTCCAGTCCTTTCAACATTTTAAATGTTTCTATGAGGTCCCCTCTCATTCTTCTGAACTCCAGTGAGTACAGTCCAAGAGCCGACAAATGCTCATCATATGTAAGCCCTGTCATTCCAGGAATCATCCTCGTAAATCTCCTCTGAACCATCTCCAACAGCAGCACATCCTTCCTAAGATATGGCGCCCAAAACTGTACACAGTATTCCAAATGAGGCCTCACTAGTGCCCCGTAGAGCCTCATCGACACTTCCTTACTTTTATATACCATACCTCTCAAAATGAATGCTCACATAGCATTCGCTTTCTTTACCACCGATCTGACCTGGTGGTTAACCTTTAAGGTATCCTGCATGAGTACCCCCAAGTCCCTTTGTACTTCTGTACTTCGAATTTTCTCCCCTTCTAGATAATAATCTGCCCGCTTATTTCTGTTTCCAAAGTGTACAACTGCACATTTCTCAACATTGAATTTCATCTGCCATTTCCTTGCCCATTCTCCTAAACTATCTAGGTCTCTCTGCAACCTTCCTGTCTCCTCAATACTCTCTACTCCTCCACCTATCTTGGTGTCATCCGCAAACTTAGCCACAAAACCATTTACTCCATCATCCAAATTGTTAATGTACAGGGTAAAAAGGAGCGGCCCCAACTCCGACCCCTGTGGAACACCACTAGTAACCGTAACCAACCAGAAGCACCTTGTCGGAGGCCTTTTGAAAGTCTAAATACACAACATCTACCGCCTCTCCCTTATCCACCCTACCTGAGATTTCTTCAAAAAATCTCCAATAGGTTGGTCAGGCAGGATCTTTCCTTCACGAAACCATGTTGGCTTGGACCTATCTTGCCTTGCACCTTTAGGTATTCCATAACCTCATTCTTGAGGATCAATTCTAATAACTTTCCCACCACCGATGTCAGACTAATAGGTCTGTAATTTCCTTTATGCTGCCTCCCACCTTTCTTATACAGCGGAACTACATTTGCAACCCTCCAGTCCTCCCGAACCATGCTGGAGTCTGTTGATTCCTGGATAATTATCACCAATGCCTCTACAATCTCTGAAGCCACCTCCTTCAGAACCCGGGGGTGCGCCTCATCCGGTCCGGGAGACTTATCAGTCTTTAGTCCATTTAGCTTTCCTAGCACCTTCTCTCTAGTAATCTTAACTGAACTCAGTTCCATTCCTTGAGACCCCTGACTATCCGGTATATTGCTGATGTCCTCCACAGTGAAGACCGATGCAAAATACTCATTTAGTTCCTCTGCCATCTCTTTATCATCCATTATCTCTCCCACACCATTATCGATTGGTCCTGTATCAACCCGTGTCTCTCTTTTACTCCTTATATATTTAAAAAAACTCTTAGTATCCTTTCGAATGTTATCTGCCAACTTCCTTTCATAATTCATCTTTTCTTTCCTAATGACCTTCTTAGTTTCTTTCTGAAGGTTTCCCAGTCTTCTGTTTTCCTACTAATTTTTGCTTCCTTGTATGCCCTCCCTTTTGCTTTTATTTTAGCCTTCACCTCTCTCGTTATCCACACTTGTGCCTTTTTTTTATTCAAAACCTTTTTTCTTGGAATATATCTATCCTGCATTTTCCTTATTTCTTGTAGAAATTCCATCCATTTCTGCTCTGCCGTCCCTCCAGCTAGCTTACTCTTACAATCAATTTGGGCCAGCTCCTCTCTCATGCCACTGTAATTTCCTTTGTTCCACTGAAATATTGACACATCTGACATCAGCTTCTCCTTTTCAAATTTGAAACTGAACTCAATCATATTGTGATCACTAGTTCCTAATGGTTTCTTTACCTTTAGTTCCTTAATCACCTCCGGTTCGTTACACAGCACCCAATCCAAAACAGCCGATCCCCTGGTGGGCTCATCAACAAGTTGCTCCAAACAGCCATCACGAAGACATTCCACAAACTCACTCTCCTGAGATCTACTGCCTTGCTGGATTTCCCAGTCCACCTTCATGTTAAAATCCCCCATAATTATCTTAATGTTTACTTCCTTGTACTTTGAACAATTCCCTTTGTAGTTCAGAACTAGAATATTATTCCCGATGTTAGGGGATTGACATTTTGTATTTTAATTTTTTAATGTTTCTTGGTTAATATGATATGGTTAGTATAATGGTTAAAAACTATTTTCAGGGTTGTTAGTCCAACTCCCAAAGCAATCAATCAATCAATCAATCAATCAATCAATCTCTCTCTCTCTCTCTCTCTCTCTCGCTCTCTCTCGCTCTCTCTCGCTCTCTCTCGCTCTCTCTCGCTCTCTCTCGCTCTCTCTCGCTCTCTCTCGCTCTCTCTCGCTCTCTCTCTCTCTCTCTCTCTCTCTCTCTCTCGCTCTCTCTCTCTCTCTCTCATTTTGCAACATCAGATAAATTACTCTCTCTGCTTCCCATTATCATGCTTGTATCCCTTTCTTACCCCAAAATGCTTCCCTAAAGGACATCAGTATTTACCACCTATCATTCTCCACATATATATATATATATATATATATAGCTTGTTGTCTTATATCTCACTCCTTTTCCCAAGCTCTGATTATAAAAATTGACACCCCTCCACTCTTCCCCCAGTTCTGAGGAAGGGTCTCTGACCTGGAGTATCAACTGGTTTCACTATCCATAGATACTGCTTGACTAGCTGAGTTAGTTCTTCCAGCATTTTCTGTTTTTGTGTCAGATTCCAGCATCTGTAGTTTTATTTATTTTCCACTTATGAGTACAGAATTGTGTTTATCCTTTGAGGATGTCCTTGATTTTGGTCACAAAATTTCAGAGTAGACCAACAGTGGTGTAAAAGTGCATGGCTTAAAATGTGTCTCATGGGTTTTTCAGATTACCAGAAGTCTTCAAAATCTGTGGGGTCCACAAGAGCAAAGTGGCGAAATGAGCAGGATGACACCCTCATGGAATCGTGGGATTCTTTATTAAAGTTCAACAAGTCACAACGAGGTCGTTTAGCGAATATGGATTTTGAGGGAGACATATTTGATGAATTCTTGCAGGAACAAAGAATTGGAAGAGAATCGAGACTTAAATCCTTGCACCAGGAATCAGTACAAGAACTCAAAGAGGAGAAACAAGAACATGCAACTGATCCTGAAAGAGATGATGATGGAAGTGATTTTGAAATTCCAGTTTTACCATATGGCAGTCACTTAATAATTAATATTATATCTACTTGGGGTGATCGACATTATGTTGGACTTAATGGGATTGAAATATTCAGTTCAACTGGAGAACCTGTAAAAATAGCACAAATAAAAGCAAATCCAGCAGATATTAACATTTTGCCTGCTTATGGGAAAGATCCTAGGGTAGTTTCAAATTTGATTGATGGTGTAAACAGGACACAAGACGATATGCATCTCTGGCTGGCTCCTTTCACTCCAGAAAGGCCACATTTCATCTATATTGACTTTGAAAATTCCTGTCACGTAGCTATGATTCGAATTTGGAATTACAACAAATCAAGAATACATTCCTTCCGTGGTATTAAAGATGTAGAAATCTTGTTAAATGGAAAGTTTATTTTTAAAGGAGAAATAGCCAAGGCATCAGGAACACTAAGTGGAGGTAAACCATATTCAGTTCTTTGTTTGACTGTCTACTGTTAAGTGAAAATGATATTTCTAGATGAAAAATCTTTGCTTGCAGTACTTCCTATGTAATTGGTAACAAACAAAATTTGGTTCAATGACGTGTTATTACTGAATTTGGCAACGATGCAATCAATATTATGAAATTGTTAAATACTAATGAAGTGTTTCAAATCAATCTTTTGATACCTTTCCACACATTTGCTATGATGCTGAAAATAATTTAATTCTTTATATTTGTATAAAGTTTCAGCATTGTAATTCTAAACTTTCAGTAGAGACTAAAGATTTTCATGAAGAAATATTTTTTTCTACTTTCACATGTTACCTATAAGGCCTACTCCAGTTTATAAGCCAAGATGTTATACCAGGACATATTTCGAGCAAGAAGAGTACTGACTATTTCCCAACTTGCTTGCTTACCCACAACTTTTCCTTCAAGTGGCAAGGGGCTACTCTGCTTGAAACAATAAAGCTTCATAAGTGGAAGATTGGGTTTTTCCAAGTTTTTTGCTGTTAATTGAAGGGAGATAAACAGGAAAAAATTAATGCAAACTGAAAAAACTGCGGAGAGAATTAAGCAATTTGAAAGTTTAAACAATGTTTAGCTTTAATTTGAGAGACAACACAATACAACTAGTTTACTTGGTTTAATAGTACAGGCTTGTTTTAAGTATTTATAACCTTTTAATGGTGGCTGAAGAGAGCAAACCTGCCCTCCCCCCTTTCTCACCACATTCTCACATACCATTGAGAGTGTCCTGACCAGCTGCATCTCTGCCTGGTACGGTAACTGTAACATCTCTGACCGTAAGACTTTGCAGAGAATTGCAAGTACAGCTGGAAAGATCATTGGAGTACCTCTTCCCTCCATCCTGGATATCTACAACACACAATGCACACGCAAGGTCTGCAGAATCATAGGTGACCCTTCTCATCCCTCCCACGACCTATTTGTCCCACTGCCGTCTGGCAAGCGGTACCAGAGCATCCGGGCCAGAACTACTAGACTGTACAACAGTCTTTTCCCCCCAGGCTGTCAGGCTCCTGAATACCCTGGGGGCAGTTTCAGACAAGTGCCACGTCAAAAGCCCTGGTTTGCACAGCGGTGTATAAGAACTTTGGCTGCTGCTGAACATGTGTATATATTTAGTGCAACACACTGAGTTCTGTATTTTCTTCATCCAACTTGGTTTTGCACTAACCCTGCACTAATTTTGTATTCTGTATATACTGTTTTTTGCACTATTTGTACTTGCACAATTTTTTTGTCTGTGTTTATTGTATGTCCTCTGTTGTGTGAGTCTGGGGGAAACGACATTTCATTCCTCCATGTGTTTTTATGGCATATGGGTGAATGACGATAAAGTATCACTTGAACTAATAATTAGAAATTTAATGTTGCATAATGTCAAAGCTAATTTAAGTTAGATTTGATCAATAACTGAGGATTTTTTTGTGTTACATTTCTAATGGAAGTGTAAGTGATTCATTTTTTTTACCTTCCAATACTGAAAATGTAATCCTTTATAAGTGTTGTGTAGAACTTCCAGCACAGTATTAACCTCTCAGTCAAATATCCATGATGATTTGTCTGCTTCACTCAAGCTTCTACCCACCATTCTTCATTCAACTCTACTTCCCTCATCTATTCTTTTTTGTCTGTTGTGTCTTTATCCAGCCATCCTTAGAGTATGCCTCTACTCGTGTCATCAACTTTTGTTGGAGTGAGTTCCACACTCGAACTATTTACCCAATCTTGGGGTAAAAATGTTTTTCCCAAATTCCCTGTTGAATTTATTGGTATTTTGTACTTTTTGTCTCTTGGTTTTGAGTCGCCCACAAGTCAAAAACATCTTCCGTATGTTTACCCTATCAAATTTTTTTCATAATTTTAAAGATTTTTTTTTAGAAAGTGATGAACTTTTAAGTTGCTTTCTGCATTAACTTCAGACCCGCCCTTTCTCAGCATTAGCTCAATACAGGCAACCCCTCCCACCGCCCGTTACAGCTGTTCAGATAACGGAAATTCACCTGTACAGAATTCACAATTCACTACCTGAAAATTTGCGATATAGAATAAAACTTTCTGTCATGGAATTTATGTGAGAAAATGTAAATAGACAAACACTATTTATTTTTTTTCAATTCTCATTTCCTGATGAATGCACAGATGACACAGCTTTACTCTATGGAAAATTGCCATATGGAACATGCACCCCTCCTTCCTCCCAACCCACCCCCCCCCCCCCTCCATTTCCTTGGTAACACAGGTGAAGAAACTATTACATTAATTGGATATGGAAATTACCTATCAAACTATGTACAGAAAATGTGATAAATTCACATTTGGTCAGTAAAAGCTTTTGTCAGATACTCACTTGATGTAGATTCCAAAGATCTTATTCAACATCCTATCATGTTTAAGGGAGGAGAAATTAAATGAATTTTCAGATTATAAACTATTAATTTCCAGTTCATAATGGTTCTGAAGAATAAATAATTGAGAAATGTCCAATTTTTAAAATTTCAGAACTTTTAGAAATTCGACAGGATTCTTTTTAGCTTTATTGTTTGTCTCCTGTCATTTTGGTTCTAGGTTTGTTGTTTCTGTACTCATTTGTTGTGTTCTTCACTTTCAGCTTTGGAGCAGTTTGGTGATACTATACTGTTTACTACAGACGATGACATTCTGGATGCAATGTCCCGGTATGATGAAACATTTACAGCTAATATTGATTATACCCTCCCACTTACACTTGAGGAAGAGCTTAATAGACCTGGTACTGCAGATGATGGAGATGAGAGGCCATTCACACAAGCTGGCTTTAGGTCAGAGGATAAACAGGTAAAAGATCTCCAGGTTCTATCTGTACTGTTATGACTGACATTCTTAAAAATACACTTATAGCTTTTACACCACATATTGTTTGCACAGTTTGAAGTCAATTAGAAAAGGCTATGGCTGCATGGGTAAAATTCTGGCTGTGGGAGTAAAAGCAGTGCTTAGCAGTAATTGGAGGAAGGTTTCCTGATGCTGTCTCTGAGGTTGGTGGTGGTATCATTGCTTCTTTTTTTTACTATATCTATTAATGATTCAGACATTAATCATGTGACAGGGTATCTAGAGCTTAATTTTAAAATTTGCGGTTGGCACAAAATTTGAAAATATAATAAGTAGAATGGAGGATAGCAACAGAGTTCGGGAGGACTGGGAAGTAGAATGTGAAAGAGGAAGTGAAGTAATTCATTTGGCTGTAATGATAAGGAAATGTAATATAAACTTATTCTGAAGGTGGTTCTGGACAGAGAGACTTGTGAGTGTGTAAACAGTTGTGCATCTCTGATGGATGTTGAGAAGATTGCTGAAGGGGCCCACAGGATCCCTGGCTTTATAAATGAAAATTTTGGCCTAGAAATGCAATCATGTGACACATCTTCTTGTGGGTTATGAATTTGAATAAAAATGTAAAGTTGATCTTTAAGCATAATCGTTGCTTTGAACATCCAATCCATTGCCAGGTTACAAAGGCCTGACTTAGGGACACTCCTACATACAATCGAGATCCTAAAATATTAAATTCAAAAGCCTGACATACATATTTCCATTCCTATGGATGGGAGAACTAGTTTCCTCTTTCAACTTTTAGTAATTGTTTTTGCTTATTAGTCTTATGCTTGGCCAATTCAGCTCCATTACTTGCAGCAATTTAGAAACATTGGTTTAAGAGCTTCTGGTGTGGCAGGATGGTTGTGGGCAAGTTTGTTTCTCATGTGACTGTGCATAATAGTCCTTCAAAATGTTATATCCCTGTGCTTTGTGAAATAAATTTAAATTATTTATAATGGATGGAAGTCTCTAATGCAATACCAAGTAGTGTCAACTTGACAATATCATTCAGAAGGGATATGATAGTAGAAAAATGAAACAAAAACTACTTGGGTAACAAGTAGGGAAAGGGGCACATCTAAAGTTAATTCTTGGGGCATGGTGATGCAGCAGTTTGTGCTGCTGCTTTATTGTTCCAGCAACCTGCATTCAATCTTGATATCGGTGCTGTCTTTGTAGAGTTTACATGTTCTCTTGTGATCATGCGAGTTTCTCCTAGATGCTCCAGTTTCCTCCAATGTACCAAAGACGTGTTGGTAGGTTAATTGACTAGTGTAAATTCCTCCTTGTGTAGGGGAGTGGTGGAGAATCAGGGTGGAGTTATGCATGTTAAGAGAGAATACGTTACAAGGAAATGTGAAGGAATAGGACTGATGAGAATGCTCCAAGACCCAGCTTAGACCTGATGGGCTGAGTGGCCTTCCATGTACTACGAACAGGCACTGTCAATTTCTGGAATTGCTACAAAATGAGCAGCTGAAAGTAAAATTGGAGCCTAGGACTTGGAAATCCATGTCTTCCATGGACCTGACGACTGCCTCAGCCCCTGCACTGCCCACACATGCTCATGATGCTTTGTATATGGATTTCATCTCTAAGCTACCCTCAACAGTGCATGTGTGAGAATGAAGGAAAAGTGAGATATGAAAAGTAGGATTAGCTATGAGCATACCACCCTCTTCAATTATCACTGGTGATCAGCCAGTGATTTGAGCTGTTGAACCATTGCTCAACCCAACTATTTTGGTTCTACTGGCAGCAGTATCTATTGTAATAAAGTAGGGATTGAGATGCTGATAGTGCGTGCAAACTGTGGGTTGAAGTTTGGAGTAATGGACAACGTAAGATACAAAAATAGAAAATGCTGGCAATTCTCAGCAGGTCAGGTCGAATCTGTGGGAAAGGAAACAGAGCTAACCTTTCAAATTGAAGATCCTTATCAGAACCAAAGGTTAGCTCTGTTTCTCTTCCCACAGATGCAGCCTGTCTGCTGAGTATTTCCAACATTTTCTGTCCTTATTTCAGATTTGCAGCATTTACTCTTTTTAATGTTTGTCAATGTAAGATAGGTCATTTGAACATAAGGTACCTTCTCTGAGTGGAAGAGATCATTGGTAAGTACAGGGCATGGAGCAGGGTGTGCAGTTGATAGGTTTGATGGTGTGAGGTCATTATGCTTATAGCACTTGGCATTGACCACATTTGCTACCATCTCCCCTTGTTGCTTCACCCTCTACCTAACGGATTTCCTTGTCCTTAATGGAAGGAAAATCTTTTCACGTAATTGACAGTGTCAGAAAATCACCCATTATTAGTCATGGCTTCCAGTGACCTCCCAAAACCTGTGAAACAACTTCCTGTACTCACTGAAGCCTTAAAGCATCTTACCTTTAAAGTGGTACAGGCAAGACTTAACGCCGACCAGCTTGAATTGCTGGTAGCCAGTTATAAAGTTAGGCGCAGTGATTGGTTGTGTGAAAAGGCACAGTTTGAGCATTGTATTCAGTTCTGGTCACCCCATTATAGGAAGGACATGGAGGCTTTGGAGAGGATGCAGAAGAGCTTTACCAGGATGTTGCCCGGATTAGAGGGCATATGCTGTAAGGATGGGTTGGACAAATTTGTGTTGTTTTCTCTGGAGCAACAGAGGCTGAGGGGAAATGTGATAGAAATTTATAAGATTATGAGAGGCATAGATGGGGTAGACAGCTGGTATCTTTTCCCCAGGGTTGAAGTGTCTAATATGGTGGCATGCAAAAGTTTGGGCACCCCAGTCAAAATTTCTGTTACTGTGAATAGCTAAGCAAGTAAAAGATGACCTGATTTCCAAAAGGCATGAAGTTAAAGATGACACACTTCTTTAATATTTTAAGCAAGATTACTTTTTTTATTTCCATCTTTTACAGTTTCAAAATAACAAAAAAGGAAAAGGGCCCAAAGCAAAAGTTTGGGCACCCTTCATGGTCAGTACTTAGTAACACCCCCTTTGGCAAGTATCACAGCTTGTAAATGCTTTCTGTAGCCAGCCAAGAGTCTTTCAATTCTTGTTTGGGGGATTTTCACCCATTCTTCCTTACAAAAGGCGTCTAGTTCTGTGAGATTCTTGGGCTGTCTTGCATGCACTATTCTTTTGAGGTCTATCCACAGATTTCCGATGACTTTTAGGTCAGGGGACTGTGAGGGCCATTGAAAAACCTTCAGTTTATGCGTCTTGAGGTAGTCCATTGTTGGATTTTGAGGTATGTTTTAGAATAGTTATCCTGTTGTAGAAGCCATCCTCTTTTCATCTTCAGCTTTTTTTACAGACGGTGTGATGTTTGCTTCCAGAATTTGCTGCTATTTAATTGAATTCATTCTTCCCTCTGCCAGTGAAATGTTCCTCATGCCACTGGCTGCAACCCAAGCCCAAAGCATGATCGATCCACCCCCATGCTTAACAGTTGGAGAGGTGTCCTTTTCATGAAATTCTGCACCCTTTTTTCTCCAAACATACCTTTGCTCATTGTGGCCAAAAAGTTCTATTTTAACTCCATCAGTCCACAGGACTTGTTTCCAAAATGCATCAGGCTTGTTTAGATGTTCCTTTGCAAACTTCTGATGCTGAATTTTGTGGTGAGGATGCAGGAAAGTTTGGAGAAAAAAGGATGTATGGGGAAAGGTTTTTTTAAAAACAGAGAGTGGAGGTGCCTGGAGTGCGCTGCCAGGGATAGTAGTGGAGACAAATATGAAAGAGGCATTTAAGAGGCTCTTAGATTAGATAAGCACATGAATATGCAAAGAATGGAGGAATATGGACATGGTGTAAACAGAAGAGATTAGTTTAGTTAGGTGTTTAATTAGTTCAGCATAACATCATGGGCTGAAGGGCCAGTTCCTGTGCTGTATTGTTTTATGTTCTCGTGAATGATCTCTGAAATAAAATGAATGTGCTTGTAACACAAATTTTGTTTGCATCCTCCACCAGGTCAAGTGAGTTCACGTTAACCACGAGTTGTAATCCCAATAGCTAAATGTAGCTTCGTCATTTTGAAGTGTGTCAGTGACATCTACTGGCAAAATATCAGTATTACAGGGGAACAAACATTATTAGATTTAAATCCAGTTTAAACCAAATTACCAAAATTGTACTGTTGGTTCAAAGCAATATAAAATGTAGTTTTTGTAATGACTATACTGTATACCATCTCTTCCAACTATTTAAATTCTGCATTTACAGGAGGAGGAAGAATCATCCTTACTGTCGGTTGGACCAGCCAGTCAGGTACTTGGTGAATATACTGGGAAAAGTAAGTATTTGTATACAAAGCTAAGTTCTGATAATTTCAAAGGAATTCTGATGTTTCTATCCTCCTTATGTTCTCCTTGGGTTCTCAAATTGTTGATAAAATGTAGTTAATTGTTTTCACTTAAGCCAATGTGTAATTTGGTGATACTGTATTGTAAAATCTGAAAAGATGTTGCCAAAATATTGCCTCCTTGTCATAATGCCAATAGCAAGTTCAACTCTTCCAACTGCACCCTCATTTTAAATTCATAACACTCCTGCCACAATTATTAGATCTTCCATTCAGGGGCCAAAGTGGAAATATCCAATACTGCGGCAACAGTAGGGAAAGGAAAGGCAGCCATTTGAAAGGAAAGGTAGCCACTGGTCCATCCACAGGACACCAAACCCACAAACTTCAAAGCTGAGCTGTTACTCTCTACAGTCCGTCAATGAAAAGGCCAGCATTTTACTCCAAGGCCACTGTGAATGTCAAATGTAGCAAAAACATAGATAGCTGCTTTGCCCAAAGACAGTTTTTGAACTCTTCAGGATAGTCAAAGTAACAAAGTAGTAATACTTGTAACAGTGACATGTAATAAGCATTTTCCCAGTTTTTAGCCCCCTTAACTGGACTGTGTTGAGCACCATTTCCAACATGGTACAGCAATACCCTTCAAGACCACTTCCCATAGACTTCCAGGATAGAAACGTCCAAAGATGTATGATTCTCTGAAGAAATCTCTCCTTGCTCAAATGACTACTCCATTGTCCTGCGTCTATGCCCCATTTAAGAATATATTGAAAATAATTATTGATGGGATGGGGTAAATAGAAACTGTTTCTTGTTGGTTGATCGAGATTGAGGAGACAGATTTAGGATAGAGAGCAGGTGATTATTTTTTCATGCACGGAGCCTTTTGAATCGGACTATGCTACCAGAGTTGGTAATTAAAGCAGGCACTGTATTAGCCTTAAAGGAATGAAGAAAGGACATTAAAGGGTACGGAAATGGAACAGATAAATATGATCAGAACTATTGTATACGTGGATGATAAACACCAACGTGACTGGGCTTGTTAGCTTGTACTATAGTTTCTGTGTAATTCTATCTAAAATAAAGAAGAAGTAGACTGGTACCAGATTGAATTTGTTGCATTTATTTATGAACATGTATTTGAGAATCAGTATGTTTTGTCATATAAACTTCTTTTCTTTAATCTAGCTGTACAGCTAAATTTCACAGCTACTTGGGGAGATTCCCACTACCTTGGATTGACTGGACTGGAAGTTGTAGGCAAAGATGGGCAAGCACTACCTGTCACAATGGACATTTTTGAAGCAAAACCAAGAGATCTGAATGAACTGCCAGAATATAATGAAGACAGTAGGACATTGGACAAGTATATAATATTAATTGACTATTTGAACAAAATAATTTAACTCAGAGTATACTTAAGCCCAGGGCTATCCAAAATACACTCCTATTGACCCCTAGCATTCTTTTCCAGATAGTGCAAATGCTGGACTTACACCAAAGCTTTCATTTCATAAATACTTTATGATTTATCCTTTTGAATTTTGTGAATCTAGTAAGTTTGAAGGAGCTGTCTGTGGATTACTGCCTCACTGGTTGACAAATTTTGCATAAATAAGCTCAGATCTATTTGTATCTGTGGCTTGTGTTAAAAATAATTGAAGTGTTAATTTAAAAGTATGGCCAATCACGATCCATGAAATGTACTTGAGTAGCCCAGAAAGACATTGTGGCTAAGGCTGTATATTCAGCAACGGCTTGTTATCTGAAATACATTGAGAGCAAATATTCTCCATTTAATTGTTGCCCTTAGGTCAACGGTATTGAATGGATATTAAATCAATGAGTGCATAAGAACAAGTACTTTCCAATGACTACATGACAACTAATTGGTCAACAGTGTGAATACTATGAGATAAGTGAAAGAAGGCGCAAAGCAGCTTTCTAAGAGTTTGGAATAATTATTTGGAGCATTGTAAAAATCCAATCTTTTAAAAGCCAGAAAAGGCAGGAATAAAGGAGAACCCCCCCCCCCCCCCCAAATAAAAGGAAGTGGCTTCATCAACTTCACCAACCTCAATCCTGATGGAGATCAGCACAGTTTAAGAAACAAAGCTGAAATGTATGCAAGTACTTTCCAACCAATCAATTCTTAGAACAGTACAGCACAGGGAATCTTGTTCTGCATGTCTGTAGAACCCTGAGAGTGGCAATACAAGTGGATGGAGTGGTTAAGAAAGCAGATGGCATGCTTGCCTTCATTGGCTGGGGCAATGAAGGCCCTTCGGCCCACGATGCCAATTTAACCATTTCCATCTGCCTGCATGTGGTCTGTTTCCCTCTATTCCCTTCCTGTTCATGTGTCTGTCTAAATGCCTCTTAAATATTTCTATTGTATGTGCATCCACCACCTCCCCTGGCAGCACGTTCAAGGCACCTACTACTGTGTTTAAAAACAAAATCGCTTGCCTTGCAAATCTTTAAACTCTTCCCCCTCTCACCTTAAAGCTATACCCTCTAGTATTTGACATTTCCACCCTGGGGGAGAAAAGAATCTGTCTACCATACCTGTGCCTTTCTTAATTTTATACACTTCTAGCAGGTCACTGTCAGCCTTTGAGGCTCCAGATAAACCAAAATATGTTTGTATAACCTCTCATTATAGCTATTACTCTAATTCAGTCATTCTAGTGAACTTCTTCCGCACCCTCTCCCAAGCCTCCACATCCTTCCTATAATAGATATCAGAAATGCACACAGTACTCCAAATGTAGCCTAACTAAAGTTTTTTTACAGCTGCACATGACTTCCTGACTTTTATACTCAATGCCCTGACCAATGAATGCAAGCATGCCTTCTGCTTTCTTAACCACCCTATCTACTTGTATTGCCACTTTCAGGGAGCTATGGACTTGCAGGATAAGATTCCTCTGTACATCGATGCTCCTAAGGGTCCTGCTATTTACTTTATACTTTCCTCTTATACTCTCAAAATGCAACACCTCACATCTGGATTAAACTCCATCTTGCCATTTCTCTGCCCATGTTACAAACTGATCTATATCCTACTGTGTCCTTTGACAACCACAACCACAATCCACAACCACAGCCACAATCCACAACTATCCACAGCTCCACCAATTTTCATGTCACTTGCATACTCTTGTCACCTGCAATTCTTTTCTTAATTTGTCCTTTTGTTCCTACCATCAAAGAGTCCAGTGTTCATCCAGTCAAGAGAGACCTGACATTGATGCAGCTAAGTTTTGAACAAAATGTTCCTAAGTTGCATCTTTCCTTAAAAAAAAAGGGTGTCTGGAACTGGACATGGTGCTCCAATTGTGCCTGAACCAGTGTTTTGTAAAGAGTCATCCTGACTTCTTTGTTCTTGTACACTGTATTCATTTATTAAACCCTCTTTTTCTTTTTCTCTCTCGCTCTTCCATTCTCCTTTTCTCTTTGCCTCTCTCCTCTCTATCCCCCTCCTACAAGGCTTTCTCTTTGTCCTTATGCAGACTATCTTTCACTCTGTCCTTCAGAATCTAGGCTATAAACTGAAGTTACCAGGGAGTTATTGCTTCTAAAAATATAAACTTGGATATAAAGTAGAAATTCAGCCTTGGAGACGTATAAAGACTAACTGATTCCTGTTATGTTTGCTAAGGCTGATTGATGGGATTAATATCACCACAGAAGATGAGCATATGTGGCTGATTCCTTTTACCAATGGGGAGAATCACATCCTCACAATCAATTTCAATCAGCAACAACACATTGTTGGATTTCGCTTCTGGAACTACAACAAGTCCCCAGAAGATACATACAGAGGGGTGAGTCATTGGAAAGGTTTCTGAATGGGATCTTAGAAGGATAAAAGAGGCAGTTTTTGTATTTAATTTGCACATTTGGAATTGCACATATGGTGCAATAATTATGTTTAGAGAAGTAAATATATTGTTTAAACACCAAGTATTGACCTTGTAAAACAGTAAAATGTTGTCTTTTTTCCACTATAGTTTTATATTGTGCCTTTTTATATCCTTTCATATCACATTGCACATTGCAACACTTAGAATGTTGTCACTGTGATTGTACATGTAAATACATTAGCCAGTTTGCATGTAGCAAGATTTTACAAACATGGAAATTCATTGGGCAGCAAGGCCCATCATGACCATATTAGCCAAAAGCAGCCCCATCTCCTAGACCTAGGGATTAACCCTTGTAGTTAATGACATATCACTTCTGATTTTGCCATCCGTTTGGATAATGAATTCAGACCTCAGCATCCACTGGGTGGGGGGTGGGGGGGGTGACGGTAAAGAAAATCCACAGCTCCCTTCTATCCTTTCTATCCTATCCTCACTATGATGCTAACTTGAATTAGCTAAGTGTGCCTCCAGGTAATTAATTCTGTTAAAGGAAATGGGTCCTCATTCACTTTATCTGGGCCTCCTAATCTTATACATCTTGTACATAAATTTATACATCAGAGGCATAGATAGATTAGACAGTTGGTATCTTTTTCCCAGGGTCGAAATGTCTAATACTAGAGGGCATGCATTTAAGGTGAGGGGGGTAAGTTCAAAGGAGGTGTGCAGGCCAAGTATTTTTTTACACATCGAGTGGTGGGTGCCTCGAATGTGCTACCGGGGGTGGTAGTGGAGGCAGATATGATCGAGACCTTTAAGAGGCTTTTAGATAGGCACATGAATATGCAGAGAATGGAGGGATTATGGACATTGTGTAGCCAGAATTAGTTTAGTTAGGTGTTTAATTACTAGTTGAATTAGTTTGGCATAACATTGTGGGTCGAAGGTCCTGTTACTGTGCTGCACTATTGTATGTTCTATCTAAATTATAGCATTCCTCAGCTTCCTCTCTTTGAAAGAAAACAACCCTAAAATATCTAATCTCGCATCATAGTTAAAATTCTCCAGTCCCCTCAATATCCTTAATTATATCAGTTTCCTCTCTAGTGTTTCACAGCCTGGATGTCACATGACCAGAACCAATAAAAGTGCATGGGCTTCCACTTAAGTAGTTTTCCAGTGTGACTCTGGCATAGCTGCCTCTCATCTTCTGTGCCTTGCCCGATTAATGGAAACCTTTTTAATTCCATAAGCTTTTTTAACCCCTCATCTACCTGTCCTATCTTTGGGAATTGGTGAGGTCCTTCTATTACTACATATATCTCTGTATCACACCATTTATTGTACATACTTTTTGTTTTCCATCTCCAGTTTTAATAGCACATTAGCAGCCTTCCAGTCTCCGCACCATGTTTGTAGAGATGATTGCAAAATGGTATTGGTATTGGTTTATTATTGTCACTTGTACCGAGGTACAGTGAAAAACTTGTCTTGCATACCGATTGTACAGGTCAATTCATTACACAGTGCAGTTACATTGAGTTAGTACAGAGTGCATTGATGTAGTACAGGTAAAAACAATAACAATACAGAGAAAAGTGTCACAGCTACAGAGAAAATGCAGTGCAATAAGGTGCAAGATCAGAGCCTCTGTTAAATCCTCACTTCTCTTAATATCCTGGGGTGCATTTCCTATCTTCAAAGATGCCAAGCTCCTTAATGTTTCTTCAACAGCCTAGTTTAGATTTGCATGTGGAAAGATGAACATATTAGCCTGGATTCTGAGGGAAATGTGATGATTCTGGCATAACTACTGACATTTCCATACATGTTAACAAACAAGTTCAGGATTCCCATGCATGAGCAGCAAGTACAGAAGTATGGAAGTTCCTGATAGCTGATGACTTTGGAGTCCAGTGGCAATTACTCACCATTTATAATAGGGGATCTGCACAAAAAGCTGTGCTTGGTTAATCCTGATGCAGGAATAGTGTCTCTTTACTTAAACTGAGAGGAATAGACATGAAGGACTAAGGTAAGGTTTAGTTATTTAAGTAAATTTGAATAATATGTAAGAAAGTTTAAGTATTTTAAAATATTATTGGTGTAATTTTTACATCTTTTTTAATAGTTTGAATAATTTTTAATGGTGCATAATATTTTTGAATGTTTCTGAATGTTAACATTTCCTGCCATGGTGTAGGACTATGCTGATGAGAATGGTGCACCCTTCAACCAACTAGTTGCCCCCAGGCCATAAGTACAAGCTTGGTGCATTGGACAGTGGTGAGCATGGGCCATTATTGTTTATACTATTGTCTACCCTTTTATTCTGACTAGGCAAAGATTGTCCACATTACCCTTGATGGATATTGTATTTCACCACCAGAGGGCTTCCTCATTCGGAAAGGTCCAGGCAAATGTCATTTTGACTTTGCTCAGGAAATTCTCTTCATAGATTACCTCCAGAAGAACAATGAAGCAACACCAAAACAGCAAATTAGGTAAGAAAAATCCTAATTCATTATATTTTTTTCTTATGTCTTCATACTATTAAAATCTCAATGCTTCTTGAAATGTTAACAAAACAGATTTAAGGCTGTGATGACAACTTGGAATTTCTTACAAGTCTGTTGTAAAATTATTAAATTGATCACTTGAACATAAACCTCTTGCATCAAAATATTACCTTTTTCAAAATGAGTTGTCATCATATGAAATCTAAGATAGCAGACAAATGACCTTGAGGTTTGTATTGGTTTAATTAATTTTGAAACTGTTAAATTAACCATTGAAATTTTGTTTTATTTTTATTAGCACCTCACTATTTTAAGCAAGAATGGCATGTTCCCATATATTAATACCAATTATTTATTGGGTTTGAAAAATAGCTTGTTAATTTTAACATACTTTTGCCTGATAGTAAACAAAAATTAGTAATCTAGGCATATGGTAATATTAACATAAATGGTAAATTAAATTTTGGTGGTGACCTCAAAGGTTGTCTCCAATGTTGTAATATCCACAGTGAATTGTAGATTTTTTTTGGTTATGATAGGAATCATCCTAGGAAGATGGAACAGGCTAGTATGGACTATGAATCTCCACTAATGCCATGTGGCTGTATCCTTTCAACTTCTAAGTTTTTACAATATATGAATTACTCTTATTCAAGTAACAAACGGGCCTGAAATTTCTACAGTACTTTCATCCAGATGATAAGCCCATGAAATGAAATGGCTCAAATGATCACAACTTTAAGCACAAGTGATTGCATGCATTGCATCGTGTTTGCCCTGTTTCAAATGCCCCTTTAACAGAATTGTTCCTGATATTAAAAAAAACAGGCACACCCCTCTGTTGGAAAATGCATTTTACACCACCTGCATCCAATTGAAGACATTAATTACATTTTTGTTTGTATACCCACAGCAAGGGCACATGTGGTCACATTAATCCATCATTAATGAAATGTAGTTACAGTGATCAGTGGAAGCTTACTCTGGTCTGTTTCTCATGTAGAGCTTCAATACTTTAAACTACTTCCAATTCTATTTAAATTAATTAAAATTCAATCAATTGATGTGGTCTTGGTGCATGAAACCTGTGACCATTAATACCACTGATGGGCATATTCTGCTGTGGCAATTATTTAAATGTTGTCACCTTGTCACTCCATTAGTTGTGTGCTAGCCATCTAGTGGAGTGTAGTTCAATTGTACTGATTCAAGGAAGTTTTGCTTTCAAGCACATGTGTTCTCAAATTGACAGTTCATCTTTGATGTAGTTCTCCCTTGAAAAAGGTAAGGCAATGTCCAGTATGTTCTTGGTGAACTTTACCAGTTGAATGCACCAGGCTGTGGTGTTTAGCAGATCAGATTCATCCCATAACTAGATGAGAATTGCAATTTCATCTTGGGCTGGATGTCCAATAGACGTTGTATGAACAGCATAGATATGGTGAATGCAGTCTTTTTCCCAGAGAAAGGGAATGGAAAACTCGAGGACATAAGTTTAAGGTGAGAGGGGAAAGATTTAAAAGGGACCTGAGGAGCAACTTCTTCACACAGAGGGTGGTGCGTATATGGAATGAGCTGCCAGAGAAAGTGGTTCCAGGTAGAATAACAACATTTAAAGGACATTTGGACAGATAAATGGATAGGAAAGGCCAAATGCAGGTAAATGGGACTGGCTTAGATGGGCATCTTGGTCGTCATGGACCAGTTGGACTGAAGTGCCTGTTTCGGTCCTGTAATACTCCATGCCTCTATGACTCTAATCCCATTGTGCCTATTCAGCTGTAAGTATATGCAGTGTTGTCTTTAATGTGTTATGTGGATAATATTACTTAGACAAGTCTTTCCTTTGTTTTATAGTTATGTTTCTTTAAATGTGAAGATGCTTTTTTGGAAGATGATGTATGCACTTTGCAGTTGATGTGAAATATTTGTGGTAATGTCAGCAGAAGTTTAGTCTCTGAATTTGTCCAAATTTGTACTGAGTTCCTTTCCTTGATCCAGATTCTTCCAGTTATTTTTCAGCTGCAGTTGCTGACTACATGGGGAGATCCCTACTACATTGGTCTTAATGGACTGGAACTCTATGATGATAATGGTGAAAAGATTCTGCTGACAGAGAATAGTATCCTTTTGCCATTAAACAATAATACTTTAAATGAAAGTGGCACCAAAACACAGCTACTTTGTGAAAATACCAAGACCACTATTTATTCTTAATTTGCGGGGGTGGGGGGTTTTCAAATCCCCACTCAGCTTCTTTATTGCACATGCCTTTCTGACTGAAAAAACCTGTGTTGCATAAATATCTAATGGAGAGCTTAAACCCGTACGTTGTTTCCATAACCACATTAGGCCTCTGGCCTTATGGCCTCTCTTTTCACCCTATCAGCAGCCATGCATTCAGCTCTCTAGATTTCAGATTGGGGAATTCCCTCTTCAGATCAGATTGCCTCCTTACCTCTTCTAATCATTCTTTAAAATACACCTCCAATTATTACAGCATCTATATTTCAGAAGTACGTAATTGCAAAAAAATATTGTGTTGTGACATTTTGAGATTGTGAAAGATATTACATTAATGCAAATTTCTTTTGAACAAGCCTTTTGTTATCATGCTTGATATGTTCTTCTTTGCATCAGCATCCATTTTCTTTTTGCCTCTGGGAAGCATTTAAGAATGCATTTCTACAAGAAAGGCTCTATATAATATACTTTGTGTTGGCAATCATATGATGGCTTCATTTTGACAGCTACATTCAATGTGAATTTCTCTGGGGTTTCTCAACTTCATTTGCCATATTTTAATTAAAAAAGATAAGTTTAATTACTTAAGTTTCTCCCCCAGCCTATTTTCTGCTTAAGCACTACAGGTTCGTAAAACTGCTGTTGAGAGCTGCCTGCTATTTTGAATATGAAAAAACAGTTAAAAATATTTGTATTTGCAGCAGTAATTGCTGACCTGTTATCTTCCATGTAATTAATTGGTCATCTGCCTTCTGTAATTTTTAATGTGGAGATGTTATTGTCCCCCACTACAAGAACTATTTGACGTGGGGCACGATGAAAGGAGTAAAATAACAGACTGGTTAGGAGCACCAGAAGCTATACAGTATATTATCAATTTCAGTGAGACAACATAACCAGGGTGATCAGTAGCCAACAAATATTGGCTACCGATCACCCTGGTTATGTTGTCTCACTGAAAGACTCTGCTCTCCATATGCTGTGGTGTGCTTTGCTGGTCTTGATTATCAGGAATTGTATGCAAGTTTCAAATCTTAGCAAAACAGATGCCTGTCCAGTGAACTAACAGCTACACCCTGAAACTTAATTCACACTTTTTGCAGACCTATTGCAAAACTCATTTATGGAATAGTGCCATGGATTGTCTGTAGGGAAGTGATCCTTGCAACCACCTAATACAGTGACTGTTTCATTTCAGCAGCAATCACTTACTTATAACATGATCCTTGCATATTAAGTTTCCTGTTTTCACATCTTTGTTTGTCACTTCTTGGTGCTCTCTTTTTTTTTGCTAACGACTGTTTAAAGGGGCTAAAGTGTCATTTTAGCCTTTCAAGATAATGTAGACAGTTTTAGAGCATTATTTTAATTATATCTACACCCTAAATTATTCTTGTATATAATTTTAAGACCTGCTCCCTAATGTGCACCATAGATGCAAACAAAACTGAAATAAAAACTAGAACATGCTAGAAATAACTTCAAGTCAAGTAGCATTTTTGAAGAGGAAGAAATGTTGTTAGCGTTTTGGGTCGGTGACATTTCATCAGAGCTGGAAAAAGTTAGAGTTCTAAGAAGTACTAGAAATGCAAAGTGTGTGGGAGGGAAAGAAAAGGAGAGGAGGCCTGTAATGCGGTGTAAGGCAAAAGATATTTGAGTTTGCACTGGATTAATCTGGCCTGTCCCGTGAGTGGGTTGATTGCAACAGGAAAAAAATGGTTTGATTTAAAGGTGTTTAAGTATTTTTAATTGTATGATGTTCATAATTTATAAAATATTTAATACAGTTTTAATTGTTTTATTTTTAATTGTTTCTTAATATTTGTGAAGATATTTAACTGACAGTTCCCATAGCTGTTAAGCTTGGAAGTGGGGCTTTATTACCTGTCAAGGTGGAACATATCAACTCTGCTTGGAGGGAACCTGTGCTCTGCTGGGCTTTGCCTGTCAATTGGGAGCCAATTTCTCAGTGGAAGACTGTGCCAAGGGGTCCACTGAAAGAAAGAGCAGACTCCAAGAGCAGGTGATTTCAGTTTGGGCAGCTAGCTGGTTAGCAAAAGTTCCCTGAATAAGTGACAAAATAGTGTAAGGCAGGTTATCATCTGTCATTTCACCCCTCCCACTTTGCACCTTCTCTCAGAACTTCAGTTTTCTTCTTTTGCCTCTTTCAATGTTTTATTTATTTTGTGTCTAATTTATTCCAGCTCAAATGAGAAGTCATCAGCTTGAAATACTAACTCTATTTCTCCTTTAACAGTTGTTATGTGACCTGATTATTTCCAGCAGTTTGTTCTTCAAATTTCCAGCATCGACCGTGATTTGCTTTTGGACAACATGTCAGAAAATGAGCTGACCTGCTAAAATTAGTCATAAGTTAAAATAAGTCATAAGATAAAATAGGTTAATCATTTCCATTAATGTTAGTTTAAAAGGGTAAACTACAGACGTAGTTACCCCCAACTGGATTTTCCATTAGTATACTATTGACTGGTAAATCGATGTTTTGACTAACTCTGACTATAATATGTACTTTTTTTTTAGTTGTGCAACATTGTAGTCCAATGTGAGAAAAGTGATTTCTTGCACATTTGTTAATTCTCCACATTATCCAGGATAAGCAATAAATCTAAGAACAACTCTGAAATGATCTTCCTTCAGAAACTCCATTCATCACATCGCCAAGATGTAGCAAATTGTACAGTGATTTTTTTTTACTGGTATAAACTATAACAATTTGTCATTAACCCTATAACAATATTCAACTGATTTTGTAATTACTGTTTTCTGTGGTGATCATTGTGCTGCCAGCAGCCACAATTTTTGATCATATCTGTTTGAAGAAATGGGTGGAGCTGAAATACATTCTAGAAATTTGAGCAAATGTCAAAATGATTCCTTCATGCAGGAACCAAAGTTGATGAGTTTAAAGTGCAATGGACGTATTACTTCGTGTAGGTTACTGATAAATAAGACAACATTTTCATAAGTGGTAACTCAAGCAAAAGTTTTGTGGGAGGGATTAATTCTTATTGTAGATAAACTCTTATTTTCCAACATCTGTTGTTTGCATTTTCACAGCTTTTTGTGCTTAACTTTTTGTTTTCATTTGAAAATATGGCGACCTTTATTAAAGTTGGTACACAATGAACTAGATTGTCAGCACCATATCACTCCTGCAGTATTTATCATTTACGGTTTGGTATTTTGAGATCCTTAATCAAAATTTTAATGAATTTTAAAGAAAAACGAAAGAATGACTTGCATTTATATAGTGCATTTCGTAACTTTGGCATGTCCAAAGGTGCGTTATAGTCAATTAAGTATTTTCTTTTGAATAGTAGTCACTGTTGTAACATGAACAATATGTTAAACGTATTTGCTAACTAATCATTCCCAAAACATGGCATCAGCACTTTTAGAACTGACATTGTCTTCTTGTTCAAATTCAAACAATCCACATCCCTGTCATCTATTGTAATATGACATAACTAGTTCTATTTATTTTGTTATTGCCGAATCATATGTTTTGGTCAAATTAATTTTTTAAATATCCTTAATTAGTTATTTTCAGACATTGCTGCTTTTCCAGACAGCGTGAATGTTTTAGAGAATGTTTCAGGAGATGTCAGAACTCCAGACAAATTAATTGATGGAGTAAATGACACAAACGATGGCAGGCACATGTGGTTGGCCCCTATTCTTCCTAATTTGGTAAGGAATAAGGCAGTAGTCAAATAGATGATTTTGTTTCTAAGATGTACTTTGCTCTCAGCAAACAAAAACTGCTGAAGAAACACTGTGGGTCGAGCAGCGTCTGTCGGGGGAAGGGAATTTTGGGGTCAAAACCCTGCATCAGGACTGAGAGTGGAGAGGAAAGATGGCCACTGTAGAGGGGGAGGGGTGAGTCGGGGGTCAGTCTCACCACTCCTCTCTCCTCTTTATAGTGGCTATCTTCATTCTCAGTCCTGATGCAGGGTCTCGACCTAATACATCGACAATTCCTCTACGCCACCATCCCCCACACACAGAGATGCTGCTTGACCCACAGAGTTCCTCCTGCAGTTTTTTGCCTGTTTAAAAATTACTATAGTATGATCTCAGCGGCAAAATTCCTTAAAACCTCTCAAAATAGAGAGCAACACCACTTTCCATTATTTATGTATAAAAGTTGCTGCAACACCAGGTAAGGATAAGTGCAGAAATGCACATCGATTTCACTGTTGGCTTTGGAAAAACTTCACCATTGAAATGCATTGAACTTACATGAATTTGAAAACTTGCGTGAAAAGCACAAACTAAAGTCTACTTCAAGTGTAAATTCCCTATTAACAACATGAGAAATATTGGGCTAGGTCACTGCTAGCAAGTGGTTCTGTTAGATAACGACAACTAGCTGCATTGTGTTAGTGCATCTGGACCCACACTTGCATGCTGTGGTGCACCAGTGGTCAGATGTGTCCCCCTTTCTGTCCCTGAACTCACCATTTAGTTGCATTGACCTAAACTGAGGGGCCAGATACACTTTACATCTCGCTCCTTCGGCTTTACACCAGCGATAGTGGAGCATTGAGCTAGGTGAAGCTAGCTGGAACACAAGTCACTGGCCTTCATTGAGAAGGCAGGCGGTTTATCTTTTTTACTTTAATTAAATGTAAATATTTACTGAGATAGTTTAACATCAATTGTTTTCATGTATTTATTATTCAATATTTTTTCAACTGTTCCTGAACGTCTCTGATTATGAACCTTTGGAAGCAGAGAAAACAAGTTTTGATAGTGTGAGGCAACTCTGGCAGTGGAGGGCATAGGACCAAGGATACTGAAGATCTTGTTGTGATTCTGCAGTAGAAGATCTGTAGGCAAATGATTATATAAATATGGGAGAGTTAGATGGTTGGAAGTGATTGCAGATGTAATATGGAATCAGACCATGAAAAATTTGAAGAGGATCTTAATGATTTTATATTTGGATTTGGGGATTGTGTGTTCTACTACATTCCTGGCCAGATTCCCTCAACCTACAAACTGTGAACATGAGGTCATTTAAATTGCTGCATCCTTAATCACACTCTTGTTCTTGTGCTTGCTGACTTGCATTGCCTCTTGTTTAAGTAATGCCTTGATTTTAACATTCTCATCATTATTTTCAAACCCTTGCTCTTTTAAGTAGTTCTAAGCCTTTTTCCTCCTACATATTCAGCTATTGATGCCCAAGGCTTTGGAATTTCCTTTCTAACTCCCTTTGTGTTTCTACTTTTCTTTACTCTCCATAGAACCATAGAACAATACAGGCCCTTCGGCCCATCATGTTGTGCCGATCTTTAAACCACGCCTAAGACTATCTAACCCCTTCCTCCCACATATCCCCCTATTTTAAATTCCTCCATATGCTTATCTAACAATCCCTTGAAATTGACCAATGTACCTGCCTCCACCACTACCCCAGGCAGCGCATTCCATGCACCTATCACTCTCTGGGTAAAAAACCTCCCTCTAATATCTCCCTTGAACTTCCCACCCATTACTTTAAAGCCATGCCCTCTTGTATTGAGCATTGGTGCCCTGGGAAAGAGGCGCTGGCTGTCTACTCTATCTATTCCTCTTAATATTTTGTATACCTCTATCATGTCTCCCCTCATTCTCCTCTCCAAAGAGTAAAGCCCAAGCTCCCTTAGTCTCTCCTCATAATCTATACTCTCCAAACCAGGCAGCATCCTGGTAAATCTCCTCTGCACCTTTTCCAACACTTCCACGTCTTTCCTATAATGAGGCGACCAGAACTGGACACAGTACTCCAAGTGTGGTCTAACCAGAGTTTTGTAGAGCTGCATCATTACCTCACGGCTCTTAAACTTGATCCCACGACTTATGAATGCTAACATCCTATAAGCTTTCTTAACTACCGTATTCACCTGTGAGGCAACTTTCAGTGATCTGTGGATATGAACCCCCAGATCCCTCTGCTCCTCCACACTACCCAGAATCCTGCCATTAACCTTGTACTCTGCCTTGGAGTTTGTCCTTCCAAAGTGTACCACCTCACACTTCTCCAGATTGAACTCCATCTGCCACTTCTCAGCCCAGCTCTGCATCCTATCTATTATCCCTCTGCAATCTTTGACAGTCCTCCACACTATCCACAACACCACCAACCTTTGTGTTGGCTGCAAACTTGCTAACCCACCCTTCTACCCCCTCATCCATGTCATTAATAAATATCACGAAAAGTAGAGGTCCCAGAACTGATTCTTGTGGGACACTGCTAGTCACAGCCCTCCAATCTGAATGCACTCCCTCCACCACAACCCTCTGCTTTCTACAGGCAAGCTAATTCTGAACTCACACGGCCAAGCCTCCCTGGATCCCATGCCCTCTGACTTTCTGAAGAAGCCTACCATGTGGAACCTTGTCAAACGCCTTACTAAAATCTATGTAGACTACATCTACTACACTACCCTTGTCAATCTGCCTGGTCACCTCCTCAAAGAATCCTATCAGGCTTGTGAGACATGACCTTCCCTTCACAAAGCCATGCTGGCTGTCCTTAATCAGTCCATGATTCTCTAAATGCTCATAGATCCTATCTCTAAGAATCCTTTCCAACAGTTTGCCCACCACAGGCGTAAGGCTCACCGGTCTGTAATTCCCTGGACAAAACCTATCTCTTTGACCTACATTTTGGTCATCATCCATTGTCTCCTATGGTTCAGTATTAAATTCTGTTTGCTGAAACTCCTCTGAAGTGCCATGTGTGTTTTTACTCTGTTAAAGAACCTATAAGTTGGTGCATGTTGCTTTGAACAGCTGATAGTCCCTTGTATCCCTACTACTACTGTAAATCGGCATCGGCTTGTCCACAACCTAGAACCATCACCAGTTGGCTGACTGTATCTGAAATGTTCGAGTGAGAAATGTGTTGCTCCTCGAGCTAAGGATCTATGCAGTCAGTTTATTGTGGGTGTTACGCAGAGAAAAAATGAAACCTTTGCTCGAGAAGGCATTTGGATAGTTAGGAGAGAAATCAGATAAAGTAGTTTTGCAGAGTAAGTCAATGGTATATCGATGGAAAATGTTGTAGTGAACTTTGAATGGATAAAACACCTCCAAAGTATGGCTTTCTAATCACTGTAATAAAATAAATTATAGCATTTACAGTATATCAATATAAGGTGTGTTGAATTTATGATATATTGTTAGTTACTCCGTCTGTTGCAGGTGAATCAGGTCTACATAATCTTTGATCGCCCCATGGTTGTATCAATGATTAAGCTCTGGAATTATTCAAAAACCCCTCAAAGAGGAGTAAAAGAATTTGGGGTAGGTTATCTTAATTTTAACTACTTGATGTACATGAACTTGCCATTTTTATGCTCATTCATGGACGTGCCCAATTTGTTTTTGAGGAATGGACACGAGAATTGTTTCTGAGGCTGGTTGTGCCTTGCCTAGTATTGTCACAGAGGGGTTTAGTGGTGCTGTTGAGGAGAGTTTAAACTGCTTTTGCTTGGTTGGGAGAGAAATCACATAAGGCAGATTTGTAGAGATAGACAATGGAATATAAATGGAGAGTGCTGAAGAACCTATGAGCATATTTAAAGTCAATGTTTTATATGGCTTTCTGATCACTGGAATAAAAAACTACCAGAGCACAGAAACAGGCCCTTCAGCCTGACTTGTCCATGCCAGCCGAAGTACCTATATTTAATCCCATTTTCCTGCATTTGGTCCATATCCCTCTATTTCCTTCCCAATCCATGTACCTGTCCAAATATTTTTTTAAATGTTGTAATTGTACCTGTCCCTATCATCTCCTCTGGATGCTTGTTCTATATACCCACCACCCTCTGTGTGGAAAAACTTGCCCTTCAGATCTCCTTTAAATATTTCCCCTCTCACATTAAACTTATGCCCTCTAGTTTTAGACTCCCCTACCCTGGGAAAATGACTGTGAGCATCCTCCTTTTCATGAACATCCACCCTTCATGAACATAAACCTCTACAAAGTCACCCCTCAGCCTCCTTTGCTCCAGGGAACACAGTCCGAGCCTATCCAGTCCCTCCTTGTAACTCACGCCCATTAGTCTCAGCAATATCCTTGTGAAATCGAGAGATCTTTATACTGGTTTGGGTGTTGTTTGTTATTTTGTTCAGGTATCAAAATCAGAATGAGTATTGTTGCCTTGCATGAGATATTTGCCATACAAATTAAAAATGGCATTAAATCCAAGGAAGAAATTTGTAAAGTTGACAGAAATGGCAGGTAGGTCTGATGATTAGGAGTATTTTAGAACTCGGCAAGAAATTGATACATTCAAGATAGAAAATGGGAATAAGCTGATAAACTGGCAAGAAATATGAAAGCAAATTGGAATAGCTTAATGTAGGAGTGTAAAAAGGAAAAGATTAGTGAATGTGGATGACAGTCTTTTGCAGACAGAAGTTTGTAATGGGGAATATGAAAAGGAGAAATGAATTATACAACCACTCTCGTAGAAGAAGTCAAAAAAAAATTGCCAGAAATACTAGGGAAGCAAGGGTCTAGTGAAAATGAAGGAAATAACTCTTTTAACAAAAGTACTAGAGAAGTTGGTGAGAGTAAAAGGTGATGTATCTCAAGGATCTGATGTTCCACATCCCAGAGTTTTGAAAGATGTGGCTATGGAAATGGCAAATGCCTGTAATCTTTTATAGACTTTGGAATTGTCCCTGTGTATTTGAGGGTGGGAGGAGATTGTGAAAGGAAAATCATGCTTGACTAATCCAGAGTCTGAGGATGCGATGAGAAGAATATATAAAGGGGAACCAGCAGAAGTGGGATGTTTGGTTTTTCAGAAGGCTAACCTCTGTGCTAACCTCACTGACAAAGCTCCTGCTTAGGACCCTATGATAGGGTCCTAAGCAGGGGCTTTGTCAATGAGGTTAGCACAGAGTTGGGGTAATATACTGATATGGACAGAAAGAAAGAGTGGGAATAAAAGAATCTTTCTCAATTTGGCAGAGTAGGACAGATAGAATACTGCAAGAATTGGTGCTTGGACCCCCAGCTATTCACAGTCTAGGACTGGGAGGGGAACCACATTTCCATGTTTGCTGATGATATCGTAAGACCATCAGATATAGGAGCAGAATCAGACCATTTGGCCCATCGAGTCTGCTCCACCATTCGATCATGGCTGATTTTTTTTCACCCATTCTTTCACCTTCTCCCCATAACCCTTAACCAATCAAGAACCTATCAATCCCTGCCTCAAATACACCCAATGACTTGGCTTCCACAGCCTTCTGTGGCAATGAATCTCACAGATCCAGCACCCTCTGGCTGAAGAAATCCCTCCTCTTTCCAGTTTTAAAGGGATGTCCCTTTATTCTGAGGCTGTGCCCTCGGATCCTAGACTCTCCTACTGATGGAAGCGTCCTCTCCACATCCACTCTATCCAGGCCTTTCAGTATCTGGTAGGTTTCATCAAATGCTTTTCATTCTTAGGATCAATACAAAACTAGGTGGGATCATGAGTAGGGAGGAAATAAGGAGGCTTCAAACAGATATGGACAAGCTAAGTGGCCAAGAAAATAACAGGTGTCATATAAATTGGAAATTTATCTACACTGATGCACAAAACAGAAAAATGCACATTTTTAAATGGTGAGAAATAAGTAGTTTTGAAGTTCAATGGGACTTGTTTCTGCTCCTGTCTCTTATGTTCTTATCATCAGTATAAAGAAACATTTAACCACGTCATTTCAAGAAGCTGTGGATAATTGGCCACCTTCATGGCAACCGTGTAAGAAAGTTTTAAATGGGTTACTGTTGACATCATAATTGGAAAATATGGGCCAAGAATTTAGGTCTCTATTCACAATGTTTAAAAATAGCAGGTAATTTTAATTAATCAGGCTTGGTAATTAATATGAACATCTTCATGGCCTAGATTTTACTGAAAAATGCCAGCAAAATCCCTGTGACAAGAACTTCAGGATTACTTATGAACTCAGAAATCCCAAACTTCCTGATGGACGTCTGCTGGGGTTTTGGTGACTAACCTGCTGCTGGACGTAAGCAGAATGCAGACTTTCTGCAATTCTCCAGCACTCATGCTAGGGAATGTGCCCCCAAAGGTGTGCGAGTTAAACCTGGTGAAGGAGCAACGACTGCATTTGCTTGAAAGGACAAAAGCATCTATGAGGGGCTTAACTAGCAGGTCATAAACATTTAAGTTAACAGAATTTCTTAAATATGTTTACATTTTTAGGTTCTTTGGTAATATTTAATAATTACTTTAAAAATTGTAATACCCTGATCAGTGTTTAATTTTTTTTGTACCCAATTGCAGGTGACATTCAAAAGTACAATTTTTCTGAGAGTTTTGACAGCAGGCTAAACTGGGGGCATAGATTAAATTGTTGTTGGTATAATTTCAGTGATTTTTGTGGGCAGGATTTGTATCTGGAAATCTCATTACTGATTAGTTAATGATAGATCAGCACAAGTTTAGTGCTGGCTTAACAGGTGGTTGAGTAAAGGCATCTTGCTGCTGCCCAGAAATCCATTGCTATTCACATATCCAAGTGTACAGATACCAGTGAGAACAGAGAACTTAATTACTTACATACCATAACTGTATTCTAGTCAAAGTTGAGTTTATTGTCATGTGCACAAGTACATGTATGCACGAGTGCAATGAAAAACTTACTTGCAGCAGCATCATCATAACACAGCACATAGCACTAAATTTTGTACTTATTAGAATATGATGCTATGTTCTAATGATACATTTACAAGCTATTTTATTTTGTTTTGTAGCTACTTGTTGATGATTTATTAGTCTATAATGGAATTGTGGATATGGTGAGTCAAGTGGCCCGTGGTATCCTTCCAACCTGTGACCCTGTTATCCCATATCATACCATTCTTTTCACCTGTGATGAGAAGATTGCACACAAAGAGAGAAATACAGTCATAAGGTACAGTGAATCTATTATAGAGAAAATCTAATCTCCCTAATTTACATATTTCTAGCTATAATTTGTCTACATTGGGTAGTTAAGAAAGCTTATGGGATGTTAGCATTCATAAGTCGAAGGATTGAGTTTAAGAGCCACGAGGTAATGATGTAGCTCTATAAAACTCGAGTTAGTCCACACTTGGAGTACTGTGTCCAGTTCTGGTCACCTCATTTTAGGAAGGATGTGGAAGCGTTGGAAAGGGTGCAGAGGAGATTTACCAGGGTGCTTGCCTGGTTTAGAGAGTATGGATTATGAGGAGGGACTAAGGGAGCTAGGGCTTTACTCTTTGGAGAGAAGGAGGATGAGGGGAGACATGGTAGAGGTATACAAAATATTAAGAGGAATAGATAAAGTGGACAGCCAGCGCCTCATTCCCAGGGCACCAATGCTCAATACAAGAGGGCATGGCTTTAAAGTAATGGGTGAGAAGTTAAAGGGAGATATCAGAGGAAGGTTTTTTACCCAGAGAGTGGTTGGGGCATGGAATGTGCTGCCTGGGGCGGTGGTGGAGGCAGGTACATGGTCAAATTCAAGAGATTACTAGATAAGCATTTGGAGGAATTTAAAATAGAGGGATATGTGGGAGGAAGGGGTTAGATAGTCTTAGGCGTGAGGTTTAAAGGTCGGCACAACACGATGGGCTGAAGGGCTTGTATTGTGCTGTACTGTAATATGTTCTTGGGATAATTCCACAATCTTGCATTCTCAGCCTTGGGAGCATGAAACTGAGGTTGGAGGATGATGGTATAGTGTCAATTCTTCAACCCACCTTACAATTAAATAAAGGTCACTTCTGAGACTGTTGAATCATCCCAGATCTATCTGTGTGAAAGTTAATTGAATGGAACAGTGCTTTTGATCATTTACAATTTCAATTACAATTTGGGAGATTAGAAGAGTGGTAAAAGCTGGTTCTTTCCCAAATGTTGCCTGATACTTGCCCTGAAGAGTGGTTTCCAAAAATCTATATATATATTTACCGGAAGAAAGAATATCTGTGCTTAAATTGACTGATTATAGTTAACTTGATTCCTGATGTAAATCTTATGGGTTTTTTCGATTCCTATTGATATGCTGAGGTTTTTTCTGCAACAATATGCATTTGTTTAACAAACCGACCGTTGGAGGAACTCAGTGGGTCAGGCGGCATCTGTGGAGGGAAATGGACAGTTGACGTTACAGCTTGAAACCCTTCATCATGCATTTAAAATCAGATGTAAATATGCAATTTTCATCCCTTGGTGTGATACTGGATTACAAGATTTGGGCAAATTCCTTTGTGCTGATGGATGGAGCATTAGCAGAATTTGATTTGGCTCCCCCCCCCATTATGATCACCTTGGATCTAGTACTGGTATGGGCCGAAGTGAGGTCAATACTTCTGTCAATAAATTTACCTGGTCCCTTGCTGCCAAGCTCTATCCATTTTTAATAGCAGTTCCAGCTAAAGTAGATTACATTCTAATCTGAGACGTTACTGCAAGTGGTAGTAACAACGTCAATTTACACAGCAACAAACAAGAAGCTGGAGGAACTCAGTGGAACCCTGTGGAGGAAAATAGAGAGTCAACGTTTTGGATTGAGACCCTTCATCCAGTCCAAATGAAGGGTCTTGACCCAAAATGTCGACTATCCAGTTCCCTCCACAGATGCTGTCTGACCTGCTGAGTTCCTCCAGCTTCTTGTTTCTTGGTCCAGATTCCAGCATTTGCAGTCTCTTGTATCTCCATCAATTTACACAGTGCCTTTTGTGACCTAAGAACGTCCCAATTTCCCAATACAGCCAATGCTAAAATGTAATCACTCTTGCAACTGAAGGGAAATACTCCAGCAGCCTTTCCAAATAAAGTTGTACAATAATGTCAATGATTCTGTTATGTTTTCTGAAGGGCAAATATTGACATAGACACCATGAGAATATCCTTGTTCTTCAAATAGTTCCATACAGAACTCTGTGTGAAAGAACAGGCATCCGTTAAAAATCTCCTTCCAAAAGATGTCACCTCCAATAATGTTGCATCCTTTAGAAATATCAGCTTGGACTATGTGTTCAGGCCATGGGTGAATTTTAAACTCTTGCATGTCTGTATAGGCTTTACAGAAAGACTTGAATTTTTATAGAATCTTTCCTGAGTTTAAAATGTCCCAAAACAATCTGTTGTCCTTAAAATAATTTTGTAGTTTGTCAGTTTCAGTGCAGGAGATGTGGGAACTGATTTGTGGTGGTAAAATCTCACTAAGAGCAGTGAAGTGCTGACCAGATATGTTTCATTGATACTGGTTGAAAGATTAGTTTTGGCCAGTAAACTGGGAAAACTCATTACTCTCCGAATAATAATGGAGTTGTTTTTATCTGCTTAAAGGACCAGAAGGTCCCTGGTTTAATCTTCAAACAACTTCTCCAAATGTACTGGACTGAAATAACGGCCTAAATTTTGTCACAGTAATGGGATTTGAACTCTCAGCCATCTGACTCAGAGGAGCAATGTGTCTTCTATTCTTGAGAGATGCCCTGAGTATTTTCACAGTAAAGAGGTTTATTCACTTCGTGATTGGAAGAAGACCACTATGTGAGCAGCAGTTGTCAATAGAGGTGAAGTTAACAGCTACAAGAAGTTGGGGCTGTCAGAGTGATGTAATCCAACACCAGCAGTTTAGCCACAGTTTCCATGCAGAGTCTGAGCTGACGTCACAACAATGTGGGTCGCACAGATACTGGTCAATGACTACTGGTAATGGAGACTGGCTTGTATCCATAGTGCTGGCAGTAGATTGGAGCAGTAGGTGACACAAGGTGGGGTATATCTGCTGTGACACACTCACACCATCTGTCTATTTTGTTTACCTTTCTCATTTTGCCACCTTTAGACCACTTTGATAGCAGACTGAGAAGTAAATATATTCCCAAAAATAAATTACTACATCTGGGAAATTATGGTTTAGAGTCATTCAATTCTTTGCACCAAGGCCCTGGGCATTGACAGAGCTATCATGTGGGTGGAGCCAAGGCAGGCTTGTCTCTTAAATGTTGGTTAGGCCATGGCCCCTAACTTTTTTTAAAATGGCATGATTCCTCACTGCTGCACAAAACATTACTCTGTGATCCTTGCCAACCACCATCTATTCCTGCTGAGCACCACCTCCCACCCCTTTCAGTAATCCCTCTCATTCCCTAAATCCACCTACAGGCTCTTGTAGGTTTTAGCCTCGTGGAACAGACTTAATACTTAAAGTTTCCGATTTTTCATTTCAGGATTCCCATAAATAAAGGTGCCCTGCGATTAAACTCTCCAGAATAATCATATTTACCCAACACCACCCCCCCCCCCCCAACCTCTCCCAAAGATTTCATGACCTCATAACAGCACCTCTGCAGTGCAGTGACAGACAGGCATAAATGTGACTGGTGATATTCAGATCGAACAATACCTAACATTGCAGCCTGCCAAATGTATTCACTATTCCCTATTTGTCTTGTTACTTTAAAAGCAAATTGCACACCGAAATAATTATAAGCATTCAGGATCAAGGCCATATTGCGTACTCCAGTTTCCCAGTGAGGTATGCTTTAGACAGTTGAGCTCGCGTGTATACCATATCTTCCTTTTGATAACTACATCCCATGCACACCACATGCAAAACAGATGCATTCAGTCTGAATGGGGTTACAAACATATCAGGAAAAAAACAGAGCAGCTCTTATTTCTGGAGTTAAGGATGGGGCCAGTAGTTTGCAACAGCAGAGGGATCCAAGCTGAGTTTTCAAGGATACCTATCTTGTAAGTAAAATAGTAATTGATTGGAGGGCAGCATTTGCATTGTCAATCTGCAAGTGGGACTGGAAACTGGATGGTCAGCATTTCCCTGAGAATGGCGTCAAAAAGTGAGGAGGTGGGTTTTCAGAAAATCTAGAGCATGGTGCATTGAGGTATGCTGAGGATTATGTGGTACTGGAGAAAGTAAATATTTCTAAACTTGGTAAGAATTTTGATAGTAAACAGTGGTGGTTGCTGAGGATCGAGGTGTCATCCAGAGAACTCTCTGATTGGAAGGTCCAACTTCATGTAGGTTTCATGAACAATTTCTTAGCTGTCGATACAGGTTTCTTGAAAAATGTCTTCTCTGGCCTTTAGTTCACAAAGAAGTGAAGAAAAATAAGTTTTGATTCATTCTTTTTTTGGGGAAGTGGTTATCACTAGCAAGGCCAGCATTTATTGCCCATCACTGCCCATCACTGACTGCCATTGAGAGGGTGTGGTGAGTCACCTCCTTGAGCTGCTGAGGTTCTTCTGGTGAAATTACTTCCAAAGTCTATTGTGTAGGGAATTCCAGGATTTAGACCAGTGACAATGAAAGAGCAGCGATATATTTGATAAACTGCTGTTTGCCTATGTGCATTAAATGGCAAAGCTGTTTTGTCTTTCAATATAACTAGAATGCCATCCTATGAGCTGTCTGTGGGGGAAAAAATGTGTTGGGCCATGACCTTGTTGTACTTGACGTTGTTTGGTTTCCTTTTATTGAAAATCATAAGTCTAGTTTGACTTGAACTGAGTCAAGTATGAGTGCGGTATCCTGTACTCAGTGTCAGATGTGAGAGTTCCTGGAGTCTCCCTGCCTCCGGGAGGGCTACATCTGCACCCGGTGTGTCGAGCTGCAGCTCCTGAGGGACCGTGTTAGGGAACTGGAGATGCAGCTTGATGACCTTCGTCTGGTCAGGGAGAGTAAGGAGGTGATAGAGAGGAGTTATAGGCAGGTGGTCACGCCGGGACCATCAGAATCAGGCAATTGGGTCACAGTCAGGAGGGGGAAGGGGAAGAGTCAGGTACTAGAGAGTACCCCTGTGGCTGTATCCCTTGACAATAAGTACTCCTGCTTGAGTACTGTAGGGGGGGACAGCCTACCTGGGGAAGCAACAGTGGCAGTGGCTCTGGCACAGAGCCTGGCCCTGTGGCTCAGATGGGTAGGGAAGGAGTGAGGAGGGCACTAGTGATAGGGGACTCTATAGTTAAGTGGGCAGACAAGTGATTCTGTGGATGCAGGAAAGAAACTCGGAAGGTAGTTTGCCTCCCAGGTGCCAGGGTCCGGGATGTTTCAGATCGCGTCCAAGATATCCTGAAGGGGGAGGGAGAACAGCCAGAGGTCGTGGTACATATTGGTACCAATGACATAGGTAGGGAAAGGAATGAGGTCCTGAGAAGAGACTATAGAGAATTAGGAAGGAAGTTGAGAAGCAGGACCTCAAAGGTAGTAATTTCCGGATTACTGTGTGTGCTAAGCGACAGTGGGTATAGGAACAGAATGAGGAGGAGGTTAAATGCATGGTTGAGGGATTGGAGTAAGGAGCAGGGATTCAGTTTTCTGGATCATTGGGGCCTCTTTTGGGGCAGGTATGACCTGTTCAAAGAGGACAGGTTGCACTTGAATCCCAGGGGGACCAACGTACTGGCGGGGAGGTTTGCTAAGGCTGCTGGGGAGAGTTTAAACTAGAATTGTTGGGGGGGTGGGATCCGTACTGGAGAGACTGGGGAGGAGGTGTTTGGCTCTCGAGTGGAGGAGGCTAGGAGTGGGTGCCGTGGGCAGGTGATAGAGAAGGGACGTGTTCAGTCAGGCTTGAGATGTGTCTATTTTAACGCAAGGAGTGTTGTGAACAAGGCGGATGAGCTTAGGGCTTGGATTGATACTTGGAGCTATGATGTGGTGGCCATTACGGAGACTTGGATGGCTCCGGGTCTGGAATGGTTGATTCAAGTGCCGGGTTTTAGATGTTTCAGGAAAGACAGGGAGGGAGGCAAGAGAGGTGGGGGAGTGGCACTGTTGATCGGAGATAGTGTCACGGCTGCAGAAAAGGTGGACGTTGTGGAGGGATTGTCTACGGAGTCTCTGTGGGTGGAGGTTAGGAACAGGAAGGGGTCGATAACGGTCCTGGGTGTTTTTTATAGGCCGCCCAATAGTGACAGGGTTATTGAGGAGCAGATCCTAGAAAGGTGTGAGAATAACAGAGTTGTTGTGATGGGGGATTTTAATTTCCCAAACATCGATTGGCATCTCCAGACAGTGAGGGGTTTAGATGGGGTGGAGTTTGTTAGGTGTGTTCAGGAAGGGTTCTTGACACAGTATGTAGATAGACCTACAAGAGGAGAGGCTGTGCTTGATTTGATATTGGGTAATGAACCTGGTCAGGTGTCAGATATCTCAGTGGGTGAACATTTTGGTGATAGTGATCATAATTCTATCTCCTTTATGTTAGCACTAGAGAGGGATAGGAACAGACAGGCTAGAAAGGTGTTTACTTGGAGTAAAGGGAATTATGAGGCTCTCAGGCAGGAAATTGGAAGATTAAATTGGGAACAGATGTTCTCTGGGAAAAGTACGGAAGATATGTGGCAAATATTCAGGGGATATTTGTGTGGAGTTCTGCATAGACATGTTCCGATGAGACAAGGGAGTCATGATAGGATACAGGAACCGTGGTGTACGAAGGCTATAATAAATCTAGTCAAAAGGAAAAGAAAAGCATACAAAAGGTACAGAGAGCTAGGTAATGTTAGAGATCTGGAGGAGTACAAGGCTAAAAGGAAGGAACTTAAGAAAGAGATTAGGAGAGCCAGAGGGGACATGAGAAGGCCTTGGCGGGCAGGATTAAGGAAAACCCCAAGGCGTTCTACAAGCATGTGAAGAGTAAGAGGATGAAATGTGAAAGGATGGGGCCTATCAAGTGCAGCAGTGGGAAAGTGTGTATGGATCCGGAAGAAATAGCAGAGGTACTTAACGAATACCTTACGTTAGTATTCACCACGGAAAAAGATCTGGGGGATTGTAGTGGGGACTTGCAGTGGCCTGAAAAGCTTGAGCATGTAGATATTAGAAAAGAGGTGGTGCTGAAACTTTTGGAAGGCATCAAGTTAGATAAGTCGCTGGGACCAGGTGAGATGTTCCCCAGGTTGCTGTGGGAGGCAAGGGAGGAGATTGCGGAACCTCTGGTGATGATTTTTGTATCGTCCATGGAGACGGGAGAGGTTCCGGAAGATTGGAGGGTTGCGGATGTTGTTCCCTTATTCAAGAAGGGGAGTAGGGATAGTCCAGGAAATTATAGACCGGCGAGTCTTACCTCAGTGGTTGGTAAGCTGATGGAGAAGATCCTGATAAGCAGGATTTATGAACATTTGGAGAGGTATAATATGATTAGGAATAGTCAGCATGGCTTTGGTAAGGGCAGGTCCTGCCTTACGAGCCTGATTGAATTTTTTGAGGATGTGACTAAGCACATCGATGAAGGGAGATCAGTTGATGTAGTGTATATGGATTTCAGCAAGGCGCTTGATAAGGTACCCCATGCGAGGCTTATGGAGAAGGTGAGGAGACATGGGATCCAAGGGGACATTGCAGTGTGGATCCAGAACTGGCTGCCCACAGAAGGCAAAGAGTGGTTGTTGAAGGGTCGTATTCTGAGTGGAGGTCGGTGACCAGTGGTGTACCTCAGGGATCTGTACTGGGACCCTTACTATTTGTGATTTTTATAAATGACCTGGATGAAGAAGTGGAGGGGTGGGTTAGTAAGTTTGAGGATGACACGAAGGTTGGGGGTGTTGTGGATAGTTTGGAGGGCTGTCAGAGGTTACAGAGGGATATAGATAGGATGCAGAGTTGGGCTGAGAAGTGGCAGATACAGTTCAACCCAGATAAGTGTGAAGTGGGTCATTTTGGTAGGTCAAATATGTTGGCAGAATACAGTCTTAATGGTAGGACTCTTGGCTGTGTGGAGGATCAGAGGGATCTTGGGGTCCAAGTCCATAGGACGCTCAAAGTGGCGACGCAGGTTGACTCTGTGGTTAAGAAGGCATATGGTGAATTGTCCTTCATCAATTGGGGAATTGAATTTAGGAGCCGTGAGGTATTGTTGCAGCTATATAGGTCCCTGGTCAGACCCCACCTGGAGTATTGTGCTCAGTTCTGGTCGCCTCACTACAGGAAAGATGTGGAAGCCATAGAGAGGGTGCAGAGGAGATTTACAAGGGTGCTGCCTGGAATGCGGAGCATGCCTTATGAAAGCAGGTTGAGGGAACTCGGCCTTTTCTCCTTGGAGAGACGAAGGATGAGGGGGGACCTGATTGAGGTGTATAAGATAATGAGAGGTATTGATAGGGTAGATAGTTAGAGGCTTTTCCCCAGGGCTGAATTGGTGGCCACAAGAGGACATAGGTTTAAGGTGCTGGGGAGTAGATATAGAGGAGATGTCAGGGGTAAGTTTTTTACTCAGAGAGTGGTGAGTGCGTGGAATGGGCTGCCGGAGATGGTGGTGGAGGCTGATACGATAGGGTCTTTCAAGAGACTGTTAGGTAGGTATATGGAGCTGAGTAAAATAGAGGGCTATGGGTAAGCCTAGTAACTTCTAGGGTAGGGACATGTTTGGCACAGCTTTGTGGGCCAAAGGGCCTGAATTGTGCTGTAATTGTTCTATGTTCTATGACATGAAATGATCTTTCTATGAACTTCATCTTAAAAGAAAATTTAGTATAAAGTCATCCTTTAGTTTGATCTCAGAAATCATTGGCACATTTCCAGGTCCTGAAATAGTTTGTCTTCACAAGGAACAAAGAGCCTGTGTGAATGGGTGGTGGTTTATTATGTGATGGTTTGATTTAAGAAAATACACTTTAGGAAAGATTTTTATAGCTATTCAGTGTGTTATTTCATGAAGTGACGAGAGCTTAAACAAAATTAATTTTAGTTTAATTAAAGGCTACACAACTCTAGGATGTGAGATTGTGGCACACATAATCTAAAACAATGCAAAACCCATTAAATTTGATATTCAGCAGAGAAATTGATTTACTATCTTTGGTATTTAAACTGAATTGTTGATATCTGTCCTATATAAACTGTATACCTGTTTCCATGCTGTATTTCTCTATGACTCTATAACAACGTCATTGGGTTTTTCTGTGTAATGTAATTTTGTGAGTTTCAGCATGGAGTAACTAGTATGTGGGCTATTGTAGCTGTGGGAATTTAATGCTGCAGGTGCAATTTCTGCAGTCCACTTTTAAAGGCATGTACCATTAGACAAGCAGCACTTCCAGCTACAGGGGAGTCATGCTATTGAATGAGTGGATACTGCAATGAATGGGGGTGTTGGTGGTGGTGAGACAGTGTTCCTGGGGAGGTATTCAGATTGATGAGAGAGGGAGGGTTGGTCCCACAGGAGATGTCCTTTCCACCGACACTCCCAGCAGGAGGTTGCTGGGGCATTCTCTCTCAGGTGTAATACTTACACACGTGCATTCCTTGAATGCCTGCACTCTGGGGAAGCCTGTAATACAGGCAAATCCACCTGCCCTTGCTCTACCTGCACCCACAGGCTGAAGGAGAAATAGATGAAGTTGTCTTGGTTTGTACATGAAGCTTGAATGATCACCCAAATACAGCAGTGAGCAGCAAACTTTTGTGTGGGAGAGATCAACAAAGCAGCTTAGAATAGGTCTAACGCTAGGAAGCTCAACTCATGGAGATCAAGATCATACCAAAGCAGCTTTGGCACACACATGAGGGTTTGGTTAATGTCACATAAGGTCAGATCTCATGGAAAACAGGATGTAATTTGAGATGTTCCTTTCAATTGCATAGTTTCAAAGAAAATAGGGAAGTAAAACTGTAAGTAAATAAGAACAATTGTTTTACAGACTAGTGATGAAATCACATTATAGATCAATTTTGCATGTTGCAGCACTGTTGGTGTCATGTGGAGATGTTTTACTCTGGAAGTAAGGTGCTAGGGCGAGTGAAAATCCTACCAAAAAGTCAGTTGTGTTTCCCCAAGTGATGACAAAACACCCAGAAATGTGTGCAATTTTTCTCTGTTCTGGGTTAAGCTGATTTTTGAACTGCACAATACAGTTTTCCTTGGGATTTTGTAAACAAATTTTCAGGCAGTGGATTCAAGAACATAAATCAGAAACAGAAATGTGCAATATATTCAGCATCAGCATTGAAACACTGACTTGGCAACAGATTGGATCTATTCACTTATTTTGTCCAGGACATCCATTGTGCCCTGATGGTGTCACTTCCAAACATAAGTGCTTTCCTGTGTTAAACCTTCTTGTATATATATTTAAAAGAGAAGTAGACTTTGAATTTGATAATATATGGTCTTTACTGGACAAGGGAAATGAGTTTTGGAAAGAATTGACTTGGACATTTTATAATCAGTTGATGGCACATATTTTGGAGTTCATAAAGAGGATGAGAAAAACAATATATTCAATAAAGCTCACGAGTAAGTTATTTATTATTTTGCTTCATTTTATTATTTTGTTCAGCAACCAAGTGGAAGATCAGGATGTGAAAATGACCAATGAGCACCAAATTATTCATCGATCCAAGAAGAAGCAAACTGCTGACCCAGGTTAGACTTTCATTTTCCTTCTCTATACAAC
The DNA here is from genome assembly GCF_009764475.1 of Pristis pectinata. NCBI lineage: Eukaryota > Metazoa > Chordata > Chondrichthyes > Rhinopristiformes > Pristidae > Pristis > Pristis pectinata. Next base: position 33,850,919 of record NC_067412.1, on the reverse strand, counting down.
CTCAGTTAAACATTAATTAGAACATCAACAAATAGAAATTCTTAAAGATCCATACTAAAATTGGGCTCAAGGGGGTGGAGATTAAAAGAGCAAAAGACTAATAAAGTTTTAAAAAGATTGAAATACTCAGTAGTTCACGCAGCATCTGCAGCAAAAAGCTTAAGGTTTTTAAAGTGGAAATCATAGTAAATCGTACAAAGGAAAAAACAATGAAAATTTAATAGAGACAGTCAGAAGTTGAGAGTCGGGTGTAATAATGACAAGGTTACTTTACCAAGCATTAGGCTGATTAAGCAACATCAGAAACTTGATGGTGGAGGAAGTCTGTCTTTTTTCTCAGATATTGGAACCATAGGAGGCAGAGAGAAAGTTGATGAGGCATTGATGGCTTTTATGTGAACAGGAAGATTACTGATGTGCATACAGAAAAGGACATTAAACCAGAAGGATGGATTTAAAGCAGCATGACAAGTGCAGAACAAATCGTGAATTAAGGTAGTAAAAGTGTTGAAGGGTAATGCAAGTTGAGCTTTTATGAATGCAAGGAATATAATGAATACAGGAAGAAAAGTAGCTGGTAAATGGATGTTATAATTGAGCTCTAGTTGAGACCATAAGAGCAATAGCATGAAGTGTCTTAGTGTTTTGAAAATGTAAGCTGTGAGTTAGGGAGGATTATTTGCTAGAGACAAACTTTTCACAGCAGAGTGCAGGAAAGGGTACTGCATCACTTTGGGAACAGAATTAGGACATTCAGCCCTTTGAATGTGCATTGCTTGTCATTTAGAGTAAACTTAGAAAACTTTAAACAAAAAAGTTAGTAATAGGAATGTTTCCAGACAGCACCTAATCAAAAGGAGGCTGTACAGACAATGTCGGTAATTGTAAAATTTTCAGTCAAAATCGTGGGAGGATTTCAATCTTTCATGTATTGACTGGATTGAATAACGGAGAGTGTCCACAGAAGATGATTTTAGTTTTAATTCTCGGGTGACTAATTTCTCATAGTATTTTGAGGCCCTGATTACTCTCAGTCAGTGGCTGGCCATGTGGTTTACATGCATGACACAGACTTCCAAAGCAGACACTCTATTCTGAGCCCAGGATGGGAGAAGATTGCCATGTGGACAGAGAAAAAGATTCAAGGATGTCCTTAAAGCTTCCCTGAAGAAAGGCAATATCTCCACTGACTCCCGGGAAGCTCTGGCCCTCGACCACTCAAGGTAGAGCAGGATCACTTGGGATGATATTGAGAACCATGGCAATGCATTGAGAATACACAGTGGGTGAGAGTTAGTGGCAGAAGAACTGCACCATCTCACAAACTACCCACCCATCTGCTCCATCTATGGAAGAGTCTGCTGTTCCACACTGGCCTCATCAATCACCTCAGGATCCACAAAACTGGTACAGAAGTAAATCATTCTTAATCCCAAGGGATTGCCCGAGAAGAATAGGGGAGAATGCAGTTCTAGATTTCCATTTTGACAAATAAAGAGGGAATAGTAAGCAAAAAAGAATTAAGGGGAATGTCAGGGATCTAGTGACCATAATGTTTAAATTAGGGGGAAAAAAGCCAACTATTTGCTTTTTTATTATAAACTTAAAATAAATGAGTGAAATGCATGGGATTGGAAAATCAGAAAAACACCAAGTAAAAAAATGTGAAAGAAAAGTGGAATAGATTTTTAAAAAAATGAAAAAAACGTATTCTTGAAACAGATTGGAAACTGAATAAATGGGAGGGGCTAGTTTGTCTAGGTTACATAATTGGTGTTACCAATTCTAAAGGCATTAGTAAAAGAATGCATACTAAATTTGGAAATGTTCAGGAGAGGGAGAACATGGACAATCTGTACTGATAGGCTGAGAAATGCCAAGAAAATGATGACTGGAATTATGAAGCAGTAAAGCGTAACATTCCACACATTGTAAGGACTCGAAGGCTGCAATAGATTGCTCCACTTAAAGAACAAACTATGAACTTGTGGCTGAAGGTAGAGAAATTGCCTATTTAATTCAACATTTTTTTCATAGCATTCATAAAATGAGTTGAGAAATTTAAACAAGAGAGTGGTAGTTTACAATTTAAAGGTGAATGTGAACAAAATTTTAAAATTCCAAGTGGAAGTACTGGGGATGTTATTGACACTTTTATAAAGGATTAAATCTTGTTTGGAAATAGGCAAAGGAGTGGATGCATCCCTATTAATAAGGATATGAGGGCAGTAATGTGAAATGATCTTTGGATGAGCAAGAGGTAGAATCGGTTATAGGTAGAATCAGTATAGATGGAAATAGGGGATAGGAAGAGACAAAAAAAAACAACAGGTGCCAGAAGTCTATAGCCCTAAAGCTAAACTGTTGGAGAGGGTTTTAGTCAAGATCTTTGAGCTTTTTGCATATTGTGTGATAATTGTGTAAAACTTTAATCACATTGTCTGAGCAAATCAACTTGACACAATTCTTAAAATAAATCTGACTTCAAAGGAACTAAATTTCAGCATCAGATTAGAATGTGCAGTTTATCACATTATATTGAGAGCAGCCAAGTTGGAAGATGAATTTCTAGAGCTTAAATGCAATTGATAGATGTCACGCAAAAATTTGATGCATAAAATGCTGGGGTAATATGGTAGCATTAATGGGGACTCAGAGGATAGGAAAGAGGGTAGGGGAAAGAGGGTAGGAGAAAGTGGGTGTTTTCAGTGCAGCAGCCTGTTATTAGGGGAGTTCTACAAGGATCAGCACTAAGCTGTCAGCTATCTACAATATATGCTATTTGCTTGGGTTGAAAGATAGAGTGCAATACATTCAGGTTTGTGAAAGATACCAAACTAACTGGAGGATGTAAGAATTCTGTGTAGGGAGACAGCTTTAAGCAGCTGGGCAAGGAGGAAGCAGATATAATATGGCAAAATGTAAAGTTGTTCGCTTCTCTATATAGAATGGGAAAATAGGACATTTTTAAAGGATGAGAAACCATTTAAGTGGTAAGAGGTATCTGGATGTGAGACACAAAGTTAAAGTGTGCATTTACCAAACAACTAAGAAAACACATGTTACTTTTATCTTTATAACAAAGGAGATGGAGTACAAAGAAGTCTTGTTTCACTTCTATAGGGCTTTTGTGAGACCACACCTGGAGTATTCTCTCAATTTTTGGTCTACCAGCTGAAGATGGATATACTTGCTTGGAAATCATTGTGGCACAGACTGACTAGATTGATTTCTGGAATTAGTAGATTGTAATCTGAGAAAAGATTAACCTGTATTCATTGCTAATTCTTAGTGGTGATCTCATAAAACATAAAAGATCCTGAGAGGGATTGACAAAGTACATGCTGAGCGACTGATTCTTCAAGCTGTAAAGTTTCGAACTAGAAGGGGTTTAGGATTGAAATTTGTAAATCTCAAGAATTCCTTGCCCCTTTAGGCTGTGGATGATCAATGGTTAAGGATATTTAGGATTGAGATATCTGTGATATCATTCAAAACTCTGTCTGTATCTTGTGCCAAGCCCTTCATCTGTCACCTCTCTGCTTGTTGAGTTAACATTCTCATCCCTGTTTTCAAATCTCTCCATGGCTTTGCCCCTTCCCATCTCTTATATCCTCCAACCTCAGAAATCCAAGATATCTGTGCTACTCTCTTTCTGACTTTTTGATCATCTTTCAGGGTAACTGTTTGACTGTTGACAGTCTTGCTTTTAAACTGCCAAGGCCCTAAGCTCAAGTCTGAAGTAGACAGTTTTGGGACACTCGGTGAATCCAGTGATTTGGGAATCAGCTGGGAAAGTGGATGAGGTCTGAAGTTGCCTATGATCTTCAAATGATAGTATAGACTCGGAGGGCCATTTAACCTCCTCTGGTTTCTATTTCTTGTATTTTGCCAGAACATATTCTGCTGCTTCCAAAAAGCTATTTCCCACTTCCACAGTTGTTGGGCTTTATCATTTTTCATGTGGCCATGCCTTGATTCAACTTTTCAGAGTGTTTTGTGATATGTTATCCAGGATCAAGTAAATTTGCTCACTAGAAATTTTGGAAGTTGTTGTCCAGTCAATTCTTCAGTCAGTAGAAAAATGTTCCATTGGGGCTTCTAGGGGTTAAAGATGTCTTGGGTAGAATAAGACGTAGAAAAGAATTTAAGACTATAGTGGCAGAAAAGTCATGAAAATTGTGTTCAGCATGCCCCAGAAGCAATAGCATGGATGACTATGTTAGCTTTAGTAATGAATGATGAGTGAGAATTACTTAATCATAAATGTTTGATCGTATTGTTGGATAGGGAGAAATGCAGTGTTCCGGATTTAGCCAAGACTAATTTCCATGCAATGAGACAAGATTGGCTGTGGTAAACCAGGGAAATCAGTGGGTGAAATAATTGATGTTACTGTGAAACAGATGCAATTTATACTGAAAGGGTAATTGCCCCACATGCCAAAAATCACATCCTCAGACCACCATGGAGGTAAGAGACAACTAAGAAATCTAAAACAAAAAGCATGCAAAAAGGTGAAAACTTGTACAGATTCCAACAACAAAAGTGTAAATAAAATATGACTAAATAGAGCTGTAAGAAGGGAGAATGAAAAATGTGCAAGGTATATCAAAATGAACACATTACATGGTTTTTTTTATGAAAAAAGGGTGATCAGGAACAGAAATGAGCTTTGCAAACACAGTTAACATTTATAAGTGAAAGTAAGGAAATGGTAAACATTAGAAGCTGATGCAGAGTAATTATTTAGAGGAAAAGGATGCAGAATGCGAGGAAGTCATTTGTTTCAAGATTTTGGTCTCATTTCTTTTCAGTTATACTACACTATGTGGATTTCCCTTCATAAACCATGCTTACAAGCGTGTTTAATCTTTCTCTTTCTTTTTAGCTTTGCGACCAAATACATGCATAACAGACAGGGGATCAATTGGGAGAAGAAGATTCTGATAAATATCTCAGTGTGGTGAATTGTCTTGAAGTATTAGTTATTGCCTTTTTGGTTAGGATTTGGATTACGTTCTCCGTGTTAATGACCGAAACACAGCAAGGATGACAGAAAATCTTCAAAGCGGCACCAGGCGGAGCATACTTAATAACTGATTACCTAATGTTGAGTTTAAAATTGACATACATGAATCATTCCTCACTTTTTAAATATTACTTTTTGGTTTCTTGAGGGAAATAAGAATGCTGTGTCACCCAGTGCTGAGACATAGTAGTTACAAGTCAAATATAGCATGGCCAAATGTAGCATTGAGTAAGCTGTTTACTTAATGCCATAACGTGCCTTAACCTTGAGCAGCCTTTACAACAACACCTTTCATGTGTCCCTCTCACCAATAATGTGTGCCAATTAACCTGTATCATTACTTAATGATACTGTAACACAGTGACTATTGATCTCTCCTCAAAACTTTTAAAATTTGGTACTGTCATGACATCAATATACCCATCCAAATTTGATGGTATTTATCCACCTGTGTCAAGTAGATAGATGTTAAGTTTAAGAAAATCTTTTACTTGCAAGTCTAAAGAAATGTTCAACCTCTTGGAATGTATTGTCATCATTTGATGAAAAATTTCATTCAGAAATATATTTTTAGAAATATCTTGGATTACTTATCAAGCATGCTCTATTCCAAGATCTAGCACTTGTTAGATACAGGAATGTTTTCATTAAATATGTTCCTGCTGTTAGAATATCTTATCATCATTCAGGTAGCATTATTTGTCTGGCATCAACACTAAATGGCCTTTAAGCATCTGCTTGCTGAAACAGTGAAAGTTCCCGTGTATGAATGTGTTAATAGTTTAATAATACAGCAATTCGATAGGTAACAAAAATGGAAGGTGTATAATTTTACATGTATTTATTAGGAATTCTGTCCAAATGGCTTCATCTCATATTGAGAACTCTGGTCTGTTACCATCTCACTACAAAAGATATGTATTCTAAAGTATCAACAAAAGCTAGATTCCATTACACATAACTGATGCTTTTGTCTTTTGAACCCTGACAATGTTCATAGCAATTTAAAAGATGCATTATACTAGTTTTCTAGTCAGACCTACATCAGCCTTCATGTGCTCTTTCATTTTTAATGTAATAATTGTACATATGTTTTAATTATGTAAAGAAAATGTATACTAATTAAAAAATCTAATTTTAAAATTCAATGAAGTTTATAATATAGTTTTGCAGTTTTAAATAAAAAAGGTTCCAAGCCAAACAATATATATTGTATTCAATTTTTCGGGTGGAAGTAAACTAATTTTGAATAAGTTATCTGAAGAGTACTTTCACTAGATGTTTCTTCATGTGCCTACTTATTTTAAAGCTAATTTTATGTGTGCACTTTAACCTTTCTGACACAATGAACTTGCAAGGAAACCGATTTAAAAGTGATTCATGATGCAAATACTTTCCACTCAGAGTTAGCCTGATGCTTAGCTGTGATCTCTTTAGTCTATGGATGACCAGGACAATACTGTTACAATTCATTACCTCAGAATTTTATTTTAAATATCAGGTTTTGGGATTTTTGGAACAAAAAATGTGAACATAAACTTGAGTGATTCTATTCAGTGTGTTACTTACATCCTTGAAAAACACAAGCAACAGCAGCTATTGGGCTAGCAGTTCTTTGGTACCAGTCTGACTCTGATAAAGTTGACTTTCTAAATCATTTGATGGCATTGTGACAGGAACCATTTTCCACATCTATGTACAAGGTCCTGTTTGAACTTAAAATTCCAGATGGGCCAAGATTTTACTGACATAGGCCTGCTGTTGGTGTTCTACACTCTCCCAAGTTAACATTACCAGGATATGGAAGCCATCTTGGTGATCCATTGCACCCTGGAGCCATTCGGTGTGGGCTTTCATTGATGTAGAACCCAATGACATAAATGAGGCATTGCAGGTGATGGTAAGCATCAATCATTACAAAGTTGACAGTGGTGAAATCAATAAACAATACTGCCTGAAACTTAACAAGCAACATTGTGGGTAATGCAGAGCAGCTTGCAACGAGTCGTTGCAACTGCTCTCTACAGATCTACTCATTACCCTCATTATAATTGTTCTACACTTTTAAACTCTATGTCACTAACTATATCTCAGTGCACTCCGTACTAACCCAATGTAACTGCACTGTGTAATGAATTGATCTGTATGATCGATATGCAAGACAAGTTTTTCACTGTACCTTGGTACAAGTGACAATAATAAACCAATACACTCCAGCGCCATCTTGCTCACCAGCATCTTGACTTCCTTAGGAGGCTAAAGAAATTTGGCATGTCCCCTTTGACCCTCACCAATTTTTATCGATGCACCATAGAGAGCACCTATCTGGATGCTTCACGGCTTGGTATGGCAACTGCTCTGCCTGTGACGGTAAGAAGCTGCAGAGAGTTGTAGACACAGCTCAGCACATCACAGAAACCAGCCTTCCCTCCATGGACTCTGCCTACACTTCTCGCTGCCTCGATAAAGCAGCCAGCATAATCAAGGACCCCACCCAGTACATTCTCTCTTCCCCTCCCATCGGCCAGATGATACAAAAGCCTAAAAGCATGCACCACCAAACTCAAGGACAGCTTCTATCCTGCTGTTATAAGACTATTGAATGGTGCCCTAGTACAATAAGAAATGTAACATCGACATCAACAATTGGGAAACCAATGCTAAGGACAGGAAATTCTGGCAAACAGTCATCCGAGAAGGAACAGCAACTTTTCGAAACCAACAGATGTGCAGAATTAGAGGAAAAGAGAAGAAAATGGAAAGAGAGGCAGCAACAACCAAAGCCCGATCTGCCATCCGGTTCTACCTGTCCTGAATGTAGAAGAACTTTCAGAGCGAAGATTGGACTCAAGCCACTTGAGAGCCCATAAATAGATCAACAGAACAAAGACCATCATCCTCGACCTCGAGGGATAGCCATGATGACGATTCTTGACCTTACAATGAACCTCATTATGGCCTTGCACCTTATTGTCTGCACTTTCTCTGTAATACTTTATTCTGCACTCTGTTACTGTTTTACTTTGTACTACCTCAGAGCACTGTTGTAATGAATTGATCTGCATGAAATGATATGCAAGACAAGTTTTTCACGGTACCTCGGTATGTGACAATAATAACCAATTTACCAAGTGTTAAGCAAGGAAGGTAGGACATGATTAACCATTTTCAGGGAAGAGGAATTGTTTGAATGGAAGCCAACAATTAAACCAGTACTAGCAGCTGGTAAATCCTTAACTTTCCACTCCAGCAGGCTAATTCAGAGAAATCATCAGCCTGTTGCTTTCCAAAAGGGGAAGTCACTAAACAAGCAAAATTAAGCCACCAGAGACCAAGCTTTACAGAGGAAATTATTAATCAAGTTTAAATTTGAAAAAAAAAATGTCCATGCTTGCTCATGATTACGTCCCTGATATGCCTTCTGTACTTGGTCAGTGTGGAAAATCAGATAGAGAATTTATCCACAACCATACTTGGACAAGTCGGCATTCTGCTACTGAACTCTGAGCAGTCCAGCACCAGTAAGTGGTGAAAGACATGGCACCAACTACTTGTCAGTAAGTTTAGGACTTTTGTATTCGTCTCTTCAGCTGAAGTTGTTCCAAATTTGCTAGTGTTTACGTGGGTAACCCAGCAAAGTCACAGCCATGATCTTTTCAAATACTATATTGACAAAATAATGGACTAGAAATTGGTCAAGAAGTTCCCTTTTTCAGGCTGACTCTTGTGTCCCAGAATGGCAGGAGCAACATTGCTCACCACACTGGCTAGGTATTAAGTATTCGTAGCTTATTCCTACTTCAATTATCCAATGCCTTAGTTTGTAGTGGAAGAAGTCTTGCATTTGTATAAAACCCTCCACAGCCTCCCAATGAAAAGTATTGAATGGAGACCTCCCATTACTCAGTTTCCTGGGATCTTTCCATACACCTCAGAAACAAAGCAGGACCTTGGTTTGATGTCTCAACCAAAATATCACACTGTAAGAAGACCACGTTGCAACACTTCTAAGGCACCAGAGAAACTATAATCAACATTTTGAGGCTACAGTGCAGTAGCAGGTTTCAAGGAGAATATACTTTGAAGCATTGGCAACTCAAATCTTCTTCCTCTGAGGTTAAGATATAGAATTGCTGCCTGAACACCCAGGTGGATATGACTTCTCCTGTGAGCTCTCCCACACTTCCTGTTCCAGCAGCTGTCCACTTCTGTGTGCTGTCTGTCATTTATGATATATTCCACAGGAAGTGCCCATTAATGTATGTATGTCTGGGAGCAATCGGTTTTCATTCAGCTGAAACCATTGCCTTTAACATTGGCACTCAACTCTAAGTAGACTCTTGAAATTTAAACTCATTCTAAAAATGCAGGAAATTTTTGTTCTACGGAAGGAATAGCATAGCAAGGAATCAACCAGCAATTAACCTGTCAGTAATTGGTGATACTTTCAAATGGCACTGGTAGTTGATGCTTCTAGCTACTTAAGCTACATGTTAGGATGTTAACTGGTGTATTCGATTCATAAGTAGCAGTGTTAATAACACTATCTCCCTACTCGTGAACCAAATAGCATTGTCCAATTTTCTCCTAACATTTAAACTTAAGAAAAAGTGAATTAAATTAAAATGGAAGATTTAAGATTGAGAATTTATGATGTGTGGTCCAGTCCCTGCTCTGAACAGAAGCTCAATTGCTTATTACAATATACTGTGATAAATACATAATTGTCTATTAATGCTTTGGGATGGCTTGGCATTATGAAAGGTGTCATACAAATGTTTAATGTCCTGTATTTACAAACTTCACAAAATATTCTAAGTTAATGTACTTTGCCTACTTTCCACAGTTCAGATTTACAGAATAGCCTTAATCTTCCAAAGTCCTCTCAATCTGGGAAAAGTTCCTTTAAATACATTTATGCATGCCACATAATATTTAAGAAATATGAGAATGGCAGTCTACTATTGAAAAATTACCAACATCTAATTAAAAGAGGGACTGAACATCTTTGCAATTTTCAAAGACTTTAACAAAATAGTGGACAAGTAACTTTCTATGATGTTATGTACTTAAAACACCTTCCAGTCTTGTACCTTTCTGGGTGTTGAATGGTGGGTCACTTATTAAGATATAATAATTTAGGATGAATGATAGGACATGTATTGATGGGGACCAATAGGGCATATTCAAGAGATAGCAGATTGTTTATGAAACTATATTTGGCTCATGGCATTGTGAGAGGCAGAGGCAGATGCTGGAGTTACTAATGTATTTACTTGTCACATGGGTATAAAGGTCCAACCTCTGGGATTAATAGAACGATCCTTGGTCCCCTAAGCATCATGTGGAGGACTGAGGCTACAAACTCTCATCATCTTCCTCCTGCATCTCCAAATTATCTGACAAGCATCTGATATTTTCATGTTAGTGCTGTAGGTTATGAGAATGTTGCACAGAACCAGCAAAATATGGGCATTCTGGAGACTGTAACTGATTTGTTCCAAAGGCACTCCCAGATGTAAATAGTCAAAGTGCATCATTAGCAGGCCAATGGCTTGTATGGTTATATACCTGATAGTTATGTTATTCCTTCTTGCACTGTTGCACTTTATCAGTAGGGATTCTGAATGAGTGTCATCTGCCAAATTTGAAATGAGTATCCCTCGTCTACGATTGACCAACCTTCAACTTTGCGAGCAGATCTGCAACCCAAACCCCTTGAGGCACATTCAGTAAACTTGAGTTCCCCACCTTTAGACTTTGTTTCACAGGAACTGTGGTAATAACAGAAAATGCTAGAAACACTCAGCAGGTCAGGTAGCATCCATTAGAAGAGAACCAGGAAATATTTAGGTTCAAGACCGTCAGAAATGAGAGTTTTCTCTCTACCTGACCACCTGAGTGTTTTCAGCATTTTGTATTTCTTCATTTTTCAACATTTACATATTTTTTGATTTTCATTTCCTCCCTCCTGTGAGTTGCGTCACTTTACAGCTCATCTCTCTGAAACTAAACTACAAACCTACGATTAGCCCAACACTGGTAATGTTGCTGCTGATTATTGTACTCCTCATCTGAGATCCAAAGTAAAGCTGCTAAAAGCACTACCAATCTTCATATGATAGGACAAATCTCCAGGTATATTAGTGCCCTCTCAGCAGAAGTACTGTGAACAAATTGCACTGTAGCCTAATACATTCAAATTGCTAAAGCTGACGAGATATAACCAGCAATCATTTTCCTTGATTTTACTGGCACCCACTCTCATGTCCTTGTTAAGACGTGCTGAAATCTCTCTAACCTTTCACCCCCATTGTTCAGAGGAGAATACAAAAGCACTTCTTGTTCTTATTTTTAAAAAAGTTGGCATATTTACTGTTTCCTTCCTTATCTCTACTGTGCTGAAAGTCTATTTGGCAGCTTTTGTTTTGCATTACACAATAAGATCTTTCATGTTCAGTTCTGGAGAAAGAACTGGCCTTAATTTCACATCTCATCCAAAAGGTGGTATTTGAGGTAAATGTGAGGTCATCCACTTGCAAGGAAAATAGAAGATTAGATTATTATTTAAATGGTGAAAGATTGCAGCATACTGCTGAGCAGGGCTTGGGAGTGCTTATGCATAAATCGCAAAAGGTTAGTTTGCAGATGCAACAGATTATCAGGAAAGCAAATGGAATGTTGGCCTTCATTGCTAGAGGGATTGAATATAAGAGCAAGGAGATTATGCTGCAACTGTACAGGGTACTGGTGAGGCCACACCTGGAGTACTGCCATTCAGTTCTGGTCTCCTTACTTGAGAAAAGATGTACTGGCTTTGGAGGTGGTACTGAGGAGGTTCACCAGGTTAATTCCAGAGATGAGGGGGTTAGTCTATGAGGAGATATTGAGTTGCCTGGGACTATACTCACTGAAATTCAGAAGAATGAGAGGGGATCTTAAGGAAACATAAAATGATGAAAGGGATAGAGCAGATAAATAAGATAGAGGCAGTAAAGCGGTTTCCACTGGTAGGTGAGACGAGGAGTAGGGAAAATAGCCTCAAGGTTCGGGGGAGGAGATTTAGAATGGAGATGAGGAGAAACTTTTTCCCAGAGAGTAGCGAATCTGTGGAATTCTCTGCCTAGGGAAGCAGTAGAGACTACCTCATTAAATACTTAAGATACAGATAGATAGAATTTTGCATAGTAGGGGAATTAAGACTACAAGACACAGGAGGCAGAATTAGGCCATTTGGCCCATCGAGTCTGCTCCACCATTCGATCATGGCTGATTTTTCCACCCATTCTCTCATCTTCTCCTGGCTGATTTATTTTTCCCCCTCAACCCCATTCACCTGCCTTCTCCCCATAACCTTTGATGCCCTTACTAATCAGGAACCTGTCAACCTCTGGAGGCTAAGTCATTGGGTTTAGTTAAAGCACAGTTGTAAGTGGCAATGAATTCCCACAGATTCACCATCCTCTGGCTAAAGAAAATTCCTCACCTCTGTTCTAAAGGGGCGTTCTTTTATTCAGAGGTTGTGCCCTCTGGTCCTAGACTCTCCCATGACTGGAAACATCCTCTCCACATCCACTCTATCCAGGCCTTTCAATGTTTGGTAGGTTTCAATAAGAACCCCCTCATCCTTCTAAACTCCAGCAAGTACAGCCCCAGAGCCATCAAATGCTCATGTTAACCCTTTCATTCCTGGAATCATTCTTGTAAATCTCCTCTTGACCCTTTCCAACGCCAACACATCCTTCCTTAGATGTGGGGCCAAAACTGCTCACAATACACTAAATGTGGTCTGACCAGTGCCTTATAAAGCCTCATCATTACATCCTTGCTTTTATATTCTAGTTCTCTTGAAATGAATGCTAACATTGCATTTGCCTTCCTTACTACCGACTCAACCTGCAAGTTAACCTTTAGGGAATCCTGCACTAGGACTCCCAAGTTCCTTTGCACCTCCGATTTTTGAATTTGCCTCCCCACTTAGAAAATAGTCTACGCCTTTATTTACCACCAAAGTGCATGACAGTACACTTCCCTACGCTGTATTCCATCCGCCACTTCTTGCCCAATCTCCCAACCTGTCCAGTCCTTCTGCAGACTCCCTGCTTCCTTAACACTACCTGCCCCTCCACCTATCTTTGTACCTATCATTCGCAAACTTGGCCACAAAGCCATCAATTCCGTCAGCCAGATCATTAACATATAATGTGAAAATTAATGGACCCAACACTGACCCCTGAGGAACACCACTAGTAACCGGCAGCCAATCAGGAAAAGCCCCCTTTATTCCCACTCTGCCTTCTGCCAGTCAGCCAATCTTCTATCCATGTTAGTTCCTTCTCTGTAATACCATGGGCTCCTATCTTGTTTAGCAGCCTCATGTGTGGCACCTTGTCAAACAACATTCACTACTCTCCTTTGTCTGTCCTGCCTGTTACTTCCTCAAAGAATTCCGACAGATTTGTCAAGTAAGATTTCCCCTTAAGGAAACCATGCTGACTTCGGCCTATTTTATCAGGTGCTTCCAAGTACCCCAATACCTCATCCTTAATAATGGACTCTAACATCTTACCACTACTTAAGTCAGACTAACTGGTTGATAATTTACTGTCTTTTGCCTCCCTCCCTGAGATGACATCTGCAATTTTCCAGTCCTCTGGAACCATTCCCAAATCGTGATTCTTGAAAGAACACTACTAATGCCTCCACAATTTCTTCAGCTACCTCTTTCAGAACCCTGGGGTACAGTCCATCCAGTCCAGGTGACTTATCCACCTTCACACCTTTCAGCTTCCCAAGCACCTTCTCTTTAGTAATAATGACTACACTCACTTCTGCCCCCTCTCGAATTTCTGGCATATTGCTGATGTCTTCCACAGTGAAGACTGACGCAAAATACTTATTCAGTTCATCTGCTATTTCTTTGTTCCCCATTACTATCTCTCCAGCGTTATTTTCCAGTGGTCCGATGTCCACTCTTGCCTCTTTTACTCTTCATATATCTGGAAAAAGCTTTTGGTATCCTCTTTTATATTATTGGCTAGCACTTTTCATCTTTTCTCCCCTTATTGCTTTTTTAGTTGCCTTCTTTTGGCTTTTAAAAAGCTTCCCAATCCTCCAGCTTCCCACTAATTTTTGCAATATTGTATGCCCTCTTTTGTTTTTATGCTGTCTTCGCCTTGTCAGCCACAGTTGCCTCATCCTCCCTTTAGAATGCTTCTTCTTTGGGATGAACTGATCCTGAGTCTTCCAAGTTACTCCCAGAAACTCCTGCCATTGCTGCTCTACCGTCATCCCTGCTAGGGTCCCCTTCCAATCAACTTTGACCAGATCCTCTCTCATGCCTATGTAGTTACTTTCACTCAAATGCAATACTAATGCATCTAATTTTAGCTTCTCCCTCTCAAATTGCAGGGTGAATTCTATCATATTATAATCACTGCCTCCTAAGGGTTCCTTTACCTTAAGCTCCTCAATCAAATCTGGTTCACTGCACAGCACCACATCCAGAACTACCTTTTCTCTAGTGGTTTCGACCACAAGCTGCTCTAAAAGACCATCTCGTAGGCATTCTACAAATTCCTTCTCTCGGGATCCTGTACCAACCTGATTTTCCCAATCTACCTGCATATTGAAATCCCCATGACCACAGTAACATTGCTTTTTTACATGCCTTTTCTATCTCCTGTTGTAATTTGCACCCCACATCCTGGCTACTATTTGGACACCTGTATACAACTCCCAACAAGGTCTTTTACCCTTGCAGTTTCTTAACTCTACCCACGTGGATTCTACATCTTCTGATCCTATGTCACTTCTTGCTAAGGATTTGATTTCATTTTTTTTTTAAAACCAACAGAGCCCCTCTACCCACCTGCCTGTCTTTTTAATAGGATGTTTAGCTCCCTGCTATTATCTTCTTTCAACCATGACTCTGTGATGCCCACATCATACCCACCAATTTCTAACTGCACTATGTTCATCTACTATGTACATTCAAATATAACAGCTTCAGTCCTATATTCACCACCCTTCTCAAATTTGTCTCCATGTTGCCCAATTTCTAACTGCACTATGTTCATCTACTATGTACATTCAAATATAACAGCTTCAGTCCTATATTCACCACCCTTCTCAAATTTGCCTCCATGTTGCCCAAAGTTAAGTTCTTATCCATTTCTAAACTTTGTCTCATTCTTTATTCTGGAGACTTCAGTAACCTCTCCTGGACTCTTTCCTTTACTTTATCCATGCTTTTCCAATCTGTTGAAACCACCCCCCTATTAAGAGTTGTGGGGAAAAGGCAGGTAAGTGGAGCAGAGTCCACAGCCACATCACCCAAGATCTTATTGAATGGCAGAGCAGGCTCGATGGGCCTGATGATCTACTCCTGCTCCTATTTCTTATGTTCTTATTTCCAACAGGATGATGCTCAGAAAAGCACAAGGTATCAGCATGGATTATTTTTTAAGTCTCTGTTCTAGATCTTGTACTTGTAACCTTTACACTCAGCTGGTAAAGAACCAATGGGTCCACCTAAACTACATTTGTGGTCATAGAACATAACAGCACAGTACAGACCCTTTGGCCCACAATATTGTGCCAAGATTTTATCCTGCTCTAATATCTATCTAACCCTTCCTTCCCACATAACCACATGAATGATAGAGAAATAGATGGCTAACTAAGAGTCTCTTAAATGTCCCTAATGTATCTGCCCCCCACCACCTCTGCTGGCAGTGAGTTCCACGCACCCACCACTCTCTGTAAATGACTAACCTCTGACATCCCCCTTACATCTTCCTTCAATCACGTTAAAATTATGCCCCCCTCGTGTTAGCCATTTTCACCCTGGGAAAAAGTCTCCGACTGTCCACTTATCTATGCCTCTTATCATCTTGTACACCCCTATCAAGTCATCTCTCATCCTCCTCTCCAAAAAGAAAAGCCCTAGCTCACTTAACCTATCCTCATAAGACATGCTCGCCAATCCAAAAAGCATGCTGGTAAATCTCCTCTGAAACCTCTCTAAAGCTTCCATATCCTTCCTATAATGAGGCAACCTGAACTGAACACAATACTCCAAGTGTGGCCTAACCAGAGTTCTATAGAGCTGCAACATTACCTGGTAGCTCTTGAACTCAATACCCCAACTAATGAAGGCCAACACCCCATACGCCTTCTTAATAACCCCATAGACCTGCGCGGCAACCTTGAGGGATCTATGGACATGGACCCCAAGATCCTTCTGTTCCTCCACATTGCTAAGAGGCCTACCATTAACCTTGTATTCTGCCTTCAAATTCGAGCTCCCGAAGTGTATCACTTCATACTTTTCTGGGTTGAACTCCATCTGCCACTTCTCAGCCCAGCTCTGCATTCTATCAATATCCTGTTGTAATCTGCAGCAACCTTCTACACTATCCACACCACCACCAACTTTTGTATCATCAGCAAACTTATTAACTCACCCTTCCACATCCTCATCCAAGTCATCTTTATTTGTCATATGTACATCGAAACACCCCTATCATTTATAAAAATCACAAAGAGCAGGGGTCCCAGAACAGATCCCTGCAGAACACCACTGGGCACCAACCTCCAGGCAGAATATGCTCCATCTACTATCACCCTTGTCTTCTGAGTGAGCCAATTCTGAATCCACACAACCAAGTTTCCCTGGATCCCATGCCTCCTCACTTTCTGAACGAGCCTTCCATAAGGAACCATATCAAACACCTTACTAAAATCCATGTACACTACATCCACTGCTCCACCTTCATCAATGTGCTGTCAGATCCTCAAAGAATTCAATCAGGCTCGTGAGGCACAACCTGCCCCTCACAAAGCCATGCTGACTGTCCCTAATCAGCCTATGCTTCTCCAAATGCCCATAAATCCTGTCTCTAAGAATCTTCTCTAGTAATTTGCCCACCACTGAAGTAAGACTCACTGGTCTGTAATTCCCAGGGTTATCCCTACTCCCTATCTTAAACGAAGGAACAACATTTGCCATCTTTCAATCATCTGGCACTACTCAGAACAGACATGAGGGATACGTTTTTTTACTCAGAGAATAGTGAATGCCTGGAATACATTGCCTGATAGAGTGGTGGAGGCAAATTCATTCGGGGCTTTTAAGAGGGGCTTGGATGGGCACATGAATGAGAGGAAAATAGAGGGATATGGGCATTCTGTAGGTAGGAGGGATTAGCTATGTCGGCACAACACGGTGAGCCGAAGGGCCTGTTCTGTGCTGTACTCTATGTTTTACGTGCTGCTGTGGCCAGTGAGGATGCAAAGATCATCGCCAAAGGTGCAGCAGTCTCTTCCCTAGCTTCCAGTAATAACCTTGGATATATCCCATCTGGCCCCATTGACTTATCTATCCTAATGCTTTTCAAAAGTTCCAGTCCATCCTCTTTCCTCATGTTGACATGCCCTAGCGTATCAGCCTGTTGTATGCCATCTTCACAATTGTCAAGGTCTCTCTCACCGGTGAATATTGAAGCAAAGCATTTATCAAGGACTTCCTCTACCTCTTCCAGCTCCAGGCACACATTTCCTCTTTTATCCCTGATTGGTCCTACCCTCACTCTAGTCATCCTCCTATTCTTCACATACATGTAGAACGCCTTGGGGTTTTCCTTGATCCTACTCACCAAGGACCTCTCATACCCCCTTCTAGCTCTCCTAAGTCCATTCTTAAGCTCCCTCCTGGCTACCTTGTAACTCTCCAGAGCCCTGTCTGATCCTTGCTTTCCAAAACCTTAGGCAAGCTTCTTCTTCCTCTGACAAGATATTCTACATCTCTTGTCAACCACGGTTCCTTCACTCTACCATCCTTACCCTGCCTCAATGGGACAAACCTATCCAGAACCCCATGCAAATACTCCCTAAACAACCTCCACATTTCCGTTGTGCACTTCCCCAAGAACATCTGTTCCCAATTTATGCTTGCGAGTTCCTAATTGCATTATAATTCCCCCTCCCCCAGTTAAATACTTTCTCATATCGTCTGCTCCCGTCCCTCTCCAAGGCTATGGTAAAGGTCAAGGAGTCACTATCTCCAAAATGCTCTCCCACCGAGAGATCTGAAACCTGATCAGGCTCATTGCCTAGTACCAGGTCCAGAATGGCCCCTCCTCTAGTCAGCCTGTCCACATACTGTGTCAGGAATCCTTCCTGGATACACCTAACAAACTCCACCCCATCTATCCCCTTTACACTAAGGAGGTGCCAATCAATATTACGGAACTTGAAATCACCCATGACAACAACCCTGTTATTTTTGCACCTCTCCAAAATCTGCCTCCCGATCTGTTCCTCAGTGTCTCTGCTGCTATTGTAGGGTCTGTAGGATACTCCCAATAGAGTGATCGCTCCCTTCCTGTTTCTGACTTCCACCCACACTGACTCAGTAGACAATTCCTCCAGCACATCCCCCATTTCTGCAGCTGTGCCACTGTCCCTTATCAGCAAAGCCACTCTCCCACCTCTTTTACCTCTGTCCCTGTCCCTTTTGAAACATCTAAACCCCTGGAATATCCAGCAGCCATTCCTGCCCTTGCGATAGCCAAGTCTCTGTAATGGCCACCATGTCACAGTTCCACGTACTTAACCATGCTCTAAGTTCATCACCCTTGTTCCTGATACTTCTCGCATTAGACACACTTCAGCCCATCCAACTGACTGCAGTTTTGACCTTTCAAATGCCTGTCCTTCCTCACAGTCTTCCTACACTCTGCATCTACTTGTACACTAAATGTACCAACCTCTAACCTATCACTTTGATTCCCATCCCCCTGCCAAACTAGTTTAAACCCTCCCCAACAGTTCTAGCAAACCTGCCCGCGAGAATATTGGTCCCCCTCCAGTTCAGATGTAACCCATCCCTTTTGTACAGGTCGTACCTTCCCCAGAAGAGATCCCAATGATCAACAAATCTGAAACCCTACCCCCTGCACCAATTCCTAAGCCATGCATTCATCTGCCAAATCAGCCTATCCTTACCCTCACTGGCATGTGGCGCAAGCAGCAATCCAGAGATTACTACCAATATGTATCACAACCATCTAGCTGTTCACCCTGCCACTATCAGAATGCTGTGGAACCCAATCCGAGACGGCCCTGTACCAGTCGGAAGTCTCTTTCACGTCCACAGAATCTCCTGTCTGTCCCCCTTACTATGGAATCCCCTATCACTACCGCCCTCCTCTTCTCCCCCCCCCCCCCCCCCTTGTGTACCATACGACCAGGCTCAGTGCCAGAGACCTGGTCACTGCGGATTTCCCCTGGTAGGTCGTCCCTCAACGGTATCCAAAGCAGTATACCTGTTATTGAGGGGAATGGCCACAGGAGTACTCTGCACTACCTGCCTGGATATCTCCCAGAACTCCCACATCTCACAAACTGAACACACCACTGACTGTGGAGCTGTTGTCACTACTTTGCCTGGCACTAAAGGAAACACCAAAGCAAGAAAGGAAGGAACTTACCAGAGACTTACCTTCACCTCTTGAGCCAAAGCCTCAATACCCCCCACTCTAACACTGGTCCACTCCAACAATGGCCGCTCTGCTTATACCTGCCTTCCCTTTATTTGCTGCTGTTAATAAGCTAATCAACTGGTTACAATTTGCAAATACGCCTCGTTTAGACTCTTGCAAGGTGAAACTCAAAAGCACACGCAGAGACTCACCTCTTTTCAAAGGTCCCACTCCAAACCTCCTGTAACGATGACTCTTACAAATGATTGTATCATTACAAGTTAATCAGCAGAGAATGATAACATGATACAATCTTGTTAAAAGGTAAAACAAATGTGTCTTATATTCTTCTAATCATTTGATGAAAATTGTTTGTGGTTAATAGCTGGTCTTTAATATTGACCTCTTTTACAATGTCAAGACTCACTGTCAAGATGATACAATACTTCCTTGCAAACACTTAATGCATAATGAAAATGTTAATTTCCTGAGGAAACTATGATAGAAACACAAACTTTTCAAATCTACAATATGTACTGCTCTAATTCCACAGCTATGTAATTATATACACAAAAATAAGCAGAGAGAAGAAAAGTGAGTAAGTTCAACTTTCAGGAATTTATTTGGTGTAAGATGCAAGTTTTGCAAACATTGCAAGATTTTAACCTGGCTGCAATAATTGCTTAGATTTTTCCGGGAAACGTGCCTTGTTCCAACTGATCATTCCATTTCTTTATCTAAAGGTGCAAAATATCATGGTTATTTCACTGTAAATAGTGCAATGACTGAGTAAAATTTCAAATTTTAAACTGACCAGTTATCTGTTTCCTTTAGTATTGTAAAATGAAATGCTAGATGTGTCAAGGGTAAAGTAATTTAAAGATAACAAAAAACTATTGATTTCAATTGAAGGTTTACAAATTAAATAGCCAGCTTGATTTTTAACTTTAAAATTAACAATAGTGTAAATTTTTACATGCGGGTTATTCCATCACTTACCCATGAAATTGGGCAGATTGACTTGAATACCCTCTGGTACCATTCACAGGGAGAAACATCAACACCTTTTGCAGTCAGTGTTTTGGTACAACGATGGAAATCTGTAAAACAATCACAAATATAGTCTGGCCACAATTATCTGATCATATCTTGTGTGAATAAATTATATTCATCAAATTTGAGCAATTATATCCTCGAAGAAGAAAAACTGCAATCTAAAACAAGCTGTTGATTCACATCAATTGCGCATTGCTGGCTAGAATGACCTTGCTGCTTTTATAGTTTGTGCCTCAATCAGTAAAGGATCCTATATACCTTTTTAATAACTTATGTTTGTCCTGATACTTCAGCAATGTGTAGACATGCATTCAAAAGATTTCTTTGTTCCTCTGCATTTCTCAATATCTTACCTCTTACTGTGTATTCCCTTGCCTTGCTAGGCCTCTCCAACTACAGTGCATTGACTGCTACCCACCACTTTTCTCATTTTTTGATATCTTCCTACAATCTATAGCTTCCTTCTTTACTATCAGTCACCTAGCCCATTTTTGTATCATTTCCAAGTTCTTACTGGTAGTCTCTAAATCAGCCTTTGATATCTACTCTCTGCTTCCTGCCCTGCCTCAATTTTGAAATGGACTTCCCACAATTCTATAGACTGTTTTTTAAACCGGTCTATCATATGGCACCTTGTCAAAAGCCTTGCTGAGATCCATATAGGCTATATCAACTGCCCAATCTTACATGATTCATCTTCAACAACAAATTCCCTTAACAAATCCATGCTGACAGTCGGAAACAGAATCAGGTTTATTATCACTGACATATGTTGTGAAATTTGTTTTGCAGCAGCAGTACAGTGCAAGACATAAAGACATAAAAATTACTTTAAGTTACAAAAGTAAATAAATAGTGCAAAAGAGGAATAACGAGGTAGTGTTTATGGACCGTTCAGAAATCTGATGGCAGAGGGGAAGAAGCTCTTCCTGAAACATTGAGTGTGGGTCTTCAGGCTCCCATACTTCCTCTCCGATGGTACTAATGTGAAGAGAGCATGTCTCTGGTGGTGAGTGTCCTTACTGATGGATGCTGCCTTCTTGAGGAACTGCCTCTTGAAGATGTCCTTGATGGTGGGGAGGGTGGTGCCAGTGATGGAGCTGGATGAGTCTACAACCGTCTGCAGCCTCTTTCGATCCTGCACATTGGAGCCTCCATACCAGGCAGTGATGCAACCAGTCAGAATGCTCTCCACTGTACATCTGTAGAAAATCACAAGAGTCTTTGATGACATACCAAATATCCTCAAAGTCCTAATGAAGTAGAGCTGCTGGCGTGCCTTCTTCGTGATTGCATCAATGTGTTGGGCCCAAGATAGATCTTCAGAAATGTTGACACTCAAGAACTTGAAGCTGCTCACCCTTTCCATCGCTGACCCCTCAATGAAGACTGGTGTGTGCTCTCCCAACTTCCCCTTCCTGAAGTCCACAATCAATTCCTTGGTCCTGCTGACACTGAGTGCGAGGTTGTTGTTGCGACACCACTCAACCAGCTGATCTATCTCACTCCTGTACGCCTCCTCATTGCCATCTGAGATTCTGCCAACAACAGTGGTGTCATCAGTGAATTTATAGATGCCTAGCCACACAGTCATGAGTGTAGAGAGAGTAGAGCAGTGGGCTAAGTTCCCATCCTTGAAGTGTGCCAGTATTGATTGTCAGCAAGGAGATGTTACTACTGATCTGCACTGACTGTGGTCTCCCAATAAGGAAGTCAAGGATCCAGCTGCAGAGGGAGGTACAGAGGACCAGGTTTTGAAACTTGTTGATTAGCACTGAGGGGATGATGGTGTTGAACGCCGAGCTGCAATCGATAAACAGCAGCATGATGTATGTTTTGTTGTTGTCTAGGTGTTCCCAAGTCGAGTGGAGAGCCAGTGAAATTGCATCCACTGTATACCTGTTGTGGCGGTAGGCAAACTGCAGCAGGTCTAGCTCCTTGCTCAGGTAGGAGTTAATTCTAGCCATGACCAACCTCTCAAAGCATTTCATTACAGTAGATGTGAGTGCTATCAGGCAATAGTTGTTGAGGCAGCTCACCCTGCTCTCCTTGGGTACCGGTATGATTGATGCCCTTTTGAAGCAGGTAGGAACCTCCAACTGCAACAGTGAGAGGTTGAATATGTCCTTGAACACTCCAGCCAGTTGGTCGGCACAGATTTTCAGTACCCTGCCAGGTACACTGTTGGGGCCTGACGCCTTGCGAGGGTTCACCCTCTTCAAGGATGTTCTTATGTCGGCTTCCAAGACAGAAATCACAGGGTTGTCAGATGCTGTGGGGATTCACACAGGTGTAATGTTATTCTCCCTTTCAAAGCCTGCATAAAAGGTGAGCTCATCAGGGAGTGAAGCATCACTGCTATTTATGCTGTTGGGTTTCACCTTATACAAAGTAATGGCATGTAAACCCTGCCACAGCTGTTGTGCATCCAATTGTGTCTCTAACTTCACATGGAATTGCCTTTTTGCTTTCACGATGGCCTTCCAGAGGTCGTACCTGACAGTCCTCGAGTAATTCACATAGGAAAATGTAGATTCATTGTTAATGGTCCAGTTAATACTATCCCCCAGAGTAGTTTTTTCAGCAATTTGTCCTCCAGCAATATCAAGCTGACTTGTAATTAATAAGTCAACCTCTTTCTTTTCAAAATAAATATTCTGTGATTTTAGTCATCCAATCCCTCACACCATACCAGAGGATTGGAAATTGAAGCACAGAGCCTCCATTTCTTCTCTTAACAAGCTTTGATGTGGACTTGATTTATCTGGAGATATCTTTATTAGTCACATGTACATCAAAACACACAGTGAAATGCATCTTTTGTGTAGAGTGTTCTGGGGGCAGCCCGCAAGTGTCGCCACGGTTCCAGCGCCAACATAGGGAGCTAGGCAGAAGGCTGAAGAGCAGGACCTCAAGGGTAGCAATCTCAGGATTGCTGCCAGGGCCACATGATAGTGAAGGTAAGAATAGGATGAGATGGCAGTTGAATGCGTGGCTGAGGAGTTGGTGCGGGGGGCAAAGATTTAGATTTTTGGATCACTGGGATCTCTTCTGGGGAAGGTTGGACCTGGACATAGTAGATGGGTTACACCTGAACTCAAGGGGGACCAATATCCTTGCAGGCAGGTTTGCTAGTGTGGTTTGGGAGGGTTTAAACTAGTTTGCAAGGGGGGTGGGAACCAGAGGGTCAGTGGAAGAAGTGCATGATAATCAGATCTAACATATAGAGGCTTTGAGGAAGGAGAAGCAGAGTATAGGATATAAAAGTAGAAAGGTGGATGGGCTAAAGTGCATTTACTTAAATGCATGAAGTATCAGGAATAAGGGTGATGAATTGAGAGCTTGGATAAATACATGGAACTATGATATTGTGGCTCTTGCAGAGACTTGGCTGTCACCAGGGCAGGAATGGATGCTGAATATTCCTGGATTTCAGTGTTTTAAAAGGGATGGGGGCAGGGGGGGAGACAGAAGAGGAGGAGGAGTGGCGTTACTGGTCAGGGATACTATTACAGCTGCAGAAAGGGTGGATAATGTAGAAGGATCCTCTCCAGAGTCAGTATGGGTGGAAGTTAGGAACAAGGAAGGAGCAGTTACTCTACTGGGAGTTTTTTATAGGCCCCCTCGTAGCAGCAAGGATACTGAGGAGCAGATTGGGAGGCAGATTTTGGAAAGGTGCAAGAATAACAGGGTTGTTATCATGGGAGACTTCAACTTCCCAAATATTGATTGGCACCTGCTTAGTATCAAAGGTTTAGATGGGGCAGAGTTTGTTAAATGTGTCCAGGACGGATTTCTGTCACAGTATGTTGACAGGCCGACTAGAGGGAATGCCATATTAGATCTAGTATTAGGTAATGAACCGGGTCAGGTGACAGCTCTCTCAGTGGGTGAGCATTTGGGGGACAGTGACCACCGCTCCATAACCTTTCGCACTGTCATGGACAAGGATAGGAGCAAAGAGGACAGGAAGATATTTAATTGGGGAAGGGCAAATTATGAGGCTATAAGGCTAGAACTTGCGAGTGTAAACTGGGATGACATTTTTGAAGGGAAATGTACTATGAAGATGTGGTCGTTATTCAGGGATCTCCTGCAGGGTGTTAGGGATAAAATAGTTCCGGTGAGCCAGAGAAGGAATGGCAAGGTGAAGGAACCATGGGTGACAAGAGAGGTGGAACATTTGGTTAGGAGGAAGAAGGCAGCATAAATAAGGTGTAGACAGCAAGGATCAGATAGGGCTCTTGAGGAATATAGGGTAGCAAGGAAGGAACTTAAGAAGGGGCTGAGGAGAGCAAGAGGGGGACGTGAAAAGACCTTGGCGAGTAGGGTTAAGGAAAATCCCAAGGCATTTTTCATTTATGTGAAGAGCAGAAGGATGATGAGAGTAAGGGTAGGACCAATTAGAGACAAAGGTGGGAAGATGTGCCTGGAAGCTGTGGAAATGGGTGAGGTCTTCAATGAATACTTGTCTTCAGTATTCATCAAGGAGAGGGGCCTTGATGACACTAAGGACAGTGTTGGTAAGGTTAATGTTCTAGAGCATGTTGATATCAAGAGAGATGATGTGATGGAGCTGTTAGAAAATATTAGGACAGATAAGTCCCCGGGGCCTGATGGAATATTCCCCAGGCTGCTCTGCGAGGCAAGGGAGGAGATTGCTGAACCGTTAGCTAGGACATTTGACTACTCATTGTCCAGAGGAATGGTACCAGAGGATTGGAGGGTGGCAAATGTTGTCCCCTTATTCAAAAAAGGTACTAGGGACAGTCCAGGGAATTATAGACCAGTGAGCCTTACGCCTGTGGTGGGCAAGCTGTTGGAAAGGATTCTTAGAGATAGGATCTATGGGCATTTAGAGAATCATGGTCTGATCAGGGACAGCCAGCATGGCTTTGTGAAGGGCAGATCATGTATCACAAGCCTGATAGGGTTCTTTGAGGTGACCAGGCAGATTGATGAGGGTAGTGCAGTAGGTGTAGTCTACATGGATTTTAGTAAGGTGTTTGACAAAGTTCCACATGGTAGGCTTCTTCAGAAGGTCAGAGGGCATGGGATCCAGGGAAGCTTGGCTGTGTGGATTCAGAATTGGCTTGCCTGTAGAAAGCAGAGGGTTGTGGTGGAGGGAGTGCATTCGGATTGGAGGGCTGTGACTAGGGGTGTCCCACAAGGATCAGTTCTGGGACTTCTACTTTTTGTGATATTTATTAATGTCTTGGATGAGGGGGTAGAAGGGTGGGTTGGCAAGTTTGCAGACAACACAAAGGTTGGTGGTGTTGTGGATAGTGTGGAGGATTGTCGAAGACTGCAGAAGGACATCGATAGGATGCAGAGCTGGGCTGAGAAGTGGCAGATGGAGTTCAATCCAGAGAAGTGTGAGGTGGTACACTTTGGAAGGACAAACTCCAAGGCAGAGTACAAGGTTAATGGCAGGATTCTGGGTAGCGTGGAGGAGCAGAGGGATCTGGGAGTTCATATCCACAGATCACTGAAAGTTGCCTCACAGGTGGATAGGGTAGTTAAGAAAGCTTACAGGATGTTAGCATTCATAAGTCGTGGGATCAAGTTTAGGAGCCGCGAGGTAATGATGCAGCTCTACAAAACACTGGTTAGACCACACTTGGAGTACTGTGTCCGGTTCTGGTCACCTCGTTATAAGGAGGATGTAGAAGCATTGGAAAGAGTGCACAGGAGATTTACCAGGATGCTGCCTGGTTTGGAAAGTGTGCATTATGAGGAGAGACTAAGGGAGCTAGGGCTTTACTCTTTGGAGAGGAGGAGGATGAGGGGAGACTTGATAGAGGTGTACAAAATATTAAGAGGAATAGATAGACAGCCAGTGCCTCTTTTCCAGGGCACCAATGCTCAATACAAGAGGGCATGGCTTTAAAGTAATGGGTCGGAAGTTCAAGGGAGATATCAGAGGGACGTTTTTTTACCCAGAGAGTGGTTGGGGCATGGAATGTGCTGCCTGGGCTGGTGGTGGAGGTAGGTATATTGGTCAAATTCAAGAGATTGCTAGATAAGCATATGGAAGAATTTAAAATAGAGGGAAATGGGGGAGGTAGAGGTTAGATAGTCTTAGGCGAGGTTTAAAGGTCAGCACAACATTGTGGGCCGAAGGGCCTGTATTGTGCTGTACTGTTCAATGATTCTATGATAGCATGCCCACTACTTCCTAACTTGTATGTCTTTGGAATGTGGGAGGAAACCGGAGCACCCGGAGGAAACCCACGCAGACACGGGGAGAACGTACGAACTCCTTACAGACAGTAGCTGGATTTGAACCCGGGCCGCTGGCACTGTAAAGCGTTACACTAACTGCTACACTACCGTGCCTGCCCACAAACATACAATACTCTTCTGAAATTTTACCCATGCATTTTCTAAACTTTAAACTTTCTGCAATATCTAATCATTGGTATTTGTCAAATTTCTTTCCTGCACTATTCTACTCCAAATGCTTTCATATCCAGCGGACTTTGGATTTGGGAGTGCCAGTCTTAATCAGAGTCCTATTTGCTCTAATCACTTGCTATCTCTGCCTCAAATGCATCTTGCTGCTGTGAAAGTGTTTTAACTTCAAGTAGCTGTTTTCCCATACTTTGGTAAATTATATTGTAACTGAGTAAAGAAGGCCTTTTCCAGACTGAACTTTAAACCTGAATCTACTTTGTTCTTTCCAATAACAATGGTCAATCTACCCATATAATGAACTTTTTTGTGAAAATGGTCTCTTATTGATGCTTTTTTTCTTGCTGCTTTTTTTCTTGCTGCCTGGTTTCATTCCTTAAAATTGTCCAGAACTGCCTCCTCTTTAATTGAACGCTCTACACAGACTAAGTTCTGAATGCAAGAATCTTGTGTTATTACACCAATTTTATCCCAGTTAATTGAGATGGCTGCAAATGCCTTTTGTTCCTGCCCAATTAGTACTGTACTACATGTTTGAAATCTGCCTACATATTTCCTCTTCTCTCTCCTACCATTTTGTTTTTGGAGGGTGTGTATAGCATGGTGCAAGTGTCTTTACTATTTCCTCATTTCAACTCATTTGGCCTTGATGCATGATCCCTAATGGTCACTATTTAAATAACGCACCCACCAACCCTCCCCCCCCCCCAGTCTCTCACTAAATTGAAAACCGAGGAAAGTTGTTGTTTTTCCTACCTTTGTTTAAGCTATATTTCTGTGCATAGTACTTTCTCAAATGTATTCTCAGCTCATTTGCCTTATTTCTTAATCCCTGCGTTGTACTATAGAACATTGAATAATACAAACACTTTTGTTGTTTATTTTCTTCCCAAACTTGCTTACATTCCCTGCTTTACATTTTCAGACATGCTTCACATTAGAAAGGATCTTGAGGACTAGTGTATTCAATTCTAAAAAAGAATGTTGACATAATCATAACCCTACTCATGAACCAAACAATATCAGGTCCAATTTTTCTCCCAATAATTTCAAATTAACAAAAACAGTGAATCAAATTAAAGATTTAAGATTGGGAACTTATAATGTATGTTCCAATCCCCATTACGAACAGAAGCCCGACTGTTTATTGCTCAACTGTGATAAATACGTAAAATGTTTTTAGATGGTATGACATTATAGATGTTTTCTATCTATCTTTCAAATTAGTTAAAATACTTCCTAACATCAGTAGTAAATTTCCCAAGATGATACCATTGAGGGGGTGACCTATCCAACTTCTATAGGTCCTAGCTCCCCCAGAACCACTTCCAATGCCCAAGAAAGCCCCTCCTGCAGCATCTTTCTGGTTGTGTAGTTATATGTACTATCCTATTTCTATACTCAGCATTGCAAGGCAGCAAGAATAACATGATTATAACACAGCTTTGAAATTGTTTTTCCTTCAAGTAGTTGTTTCCTGACCACTTTGGTAAATTATTTTGTAGCTTTAATAATGTAGTCCGTTTCCAAACAGTGAACTTTAAATCCTAGCCTATTTTGTTCTTTCCATATCTAAATTATGAACTCTACCACCAAAATCTTCTCCCATGGATGCTTCTTTATTCTAGCTGCCGGGCTTCAAATCTTCTTTTGATGCACATTTTAAATTTTGTGAGCTCCCTAAAATCTGCCTGGAGGACCTCATTCATTCCACCTATCTCAATGGACCATTAACTTTAGCTCCAACTTGCTCCCTGCCCAAATGTAACCGTCCACTCCCTACAAACTCCCACCTGCAGAGAATGTTTTGTAGCCACTGTAAGATCCCTATCCCCAATACAAATCATCCTGGAATCACATTTGCAGCCCCAAAACACCTGCTCCCCTAATTACTGAATCACTTTTGCTTTCTTGATCTTCCTCCTTGCTGACTGTACACCTAATCCACCCACACCGGCATGGATTTTGCACTTGCTCTGAGCAAAGTGTAGTCATGGGACTCCTTGTTTGCCTGGCAGACACCCACTCTCCATCTGCCTGCATGCTCTTCAAGTGGGAGGCGACTACTTCCTAAAAAATCCTCTCTACCTAATGCCCAACCCAGTGAATGGATTGCAGTTGTATTAACTGCTGCTGAAAATTCAAAGCCAGAAGCTGGAGATACTCCAGCCAGCAACACTTCCTGAAAATGTGGTTCTCCAGGACGTAAGAGTCCTGGAGTTGCCACACTACAGGACTCCCATTTGACGGGATTGAAGTGCCCCTTTGTACCTGTTTTTTGCTAGGTATTCTTGGTTTTATATAATTACTAACTGTACATTTACCAGTTGTCTTAAGGTCAGTTCTCCTTTAATTTACATTTTTACTCTGATATTTTAGAACACTTTAAATCTGCTTGTTTATGCAGCAAAACTAGAAAATTTGAGGAAAAAGTGAATCTGTCAACTAGAGACAAGCAGTGAATGAGCAAAAGGATGCAAGTTTGTCTGCATTTTTGAAGCTCAGATTAAAACAGATACCAGTGACTTGCATTTTCAGCTCCCACATTAGACACTGAAACCAAGAAATTTTATAGCATGATGCAATGGCTGCATATGAAATGCAATTAAATTTCTTGGGAAAGCTGATCAAGTAGCACAATTAGAAACCTGCCATACAGTACACAATCTATCATTTTCTCTTCTGGATCTGTGTCATGACAGATCCACTATTGTATGGAACCCAGACATGTATAATGAGGTCCAACGTATGCTTGGTACACCAATCTGAATCATGAAAGTTGTATGTCCTTATTGAAAAGCCTACTTCAGTGCAGATTAAAGAGTGCTTCCAGTTATGGGAGTATGCCACTGGACACCAGCTTCAGGTAGGAAAGAACTAGTAGCTCACAGCAGTTTTCTCTCAGATCCCAACACACTCACCATTAAAATCTCTAAATCCTCAGCAATCATAACCTCAACTCAGAGTAGCTTATCTAAATAACCAGCCTGCACTAGAGTAAAACTCTCACCATCTCCAAATCATGCCAGGCATCTCTTACTTGTGTGTCCCAACCAACACACTCCTGTGACTTAGCTTAAAAACGAGTGGGACATTACCATGTCAATGGCACATGATGCCATGGGGCTCAAGCATAACAGAACTTTACAGGAACAGCCTCAAATAAAAATTCTGTTGCCCCCACCCCACACACACATTGTTCATTTAACACACCTTTCCTGATGCCAGATAATTTCTATGCTCAAGTCTCATCACAACATTTTCTCACCTAGGTAATTTTGGAAGCAGTTCCTGGTTTGGTTTTGATTAGGAAACCTAGCATCAAAAGGAGCAGTCTTATACTTCTTCAGCTTGTCCTGGATGGTCTCTGCCATGGTGCCTGGCAAAAGATTTGAAAAATATTTTTGTAGAACTTATGAAATTTGTTTTTATCCACAGAAGAATAAACACAAAATGCTATTTGGAGAACAGGAGGTCAAAAAAAACTCTGCATTTTCATTGAACAAGGCTGCTACAAGTGCCTTTACACATGTCAAAATGGGTGGCCTGCTGCTAAGCCTCTCACTCTTCCCCACCCACCTGTTTTTCTCCCTTTGAGTGAACCTGGGCAGGAAGTCTAGGTCACAGCCAAAGCAGCAGCATATAACCACCAACATATGCGTGACACAAAGACAGTCATAGGCTCAGCTGGTTCCAGAGATTGTTGTTAGTCAATTTTGAATATATGAGTAAAGCCAATATGACAATTTACCACAGCTGATACTAATGAAATGACAAAAACAAGACTTCCTCCAACCAGATCTTAACTGTTTGAAAGCTTAATGTATCATAAAAAATGACAGCAAAATAAATCAGCTTATTACTTAAATATTTTTGCAAGATACTCTTACTAGGATTTAAATACCTTAAGTTCAAAACGTGTTCCAAAATAAGAAATCTGGGTGATGTAAATGCAATCAAGGCTTGACCTTTCAAACATACATATTAGCAAAGAAAGTTTTTTTTAATTTTAAAGGGATTTGAAAGAAAAATATAGATTCCAAGTTCTAATTTTATATTATTTTTACGGTACTTAGTTAAAGACACAATTGATTACAGAGCTAACTGCACCTCACAAGTTATATAGCTACTGCTCTGCTGTGCACCCACTGAAGTGCAGTGATATCAACCCTTTAGGAGAGTTTGCTCTGTGAGAACACTTGCACCAGCGACTCAGTGATGTTCTTCCTCATTTTAAATAAAGGAAGTCCTTTTGGGTAAATTTTATTACATAATAGCTCAAAACAGTTTCATTTAACTGGATTCCGAGGCTGAGAAAACTTGGGCATAAAAGCCTAGCCTTCATCTTTCTCCAAGTGTTTAAATCAATCGTCAATTTCTTATGCACCGTTCATTGTGTACAGTTCCTGCTTACTGTTCACTATTCTCACATCAGTTTTAACACCCAATGACTGGAACCTCTGGCGCCACCATCTGTGTCATATAGACCCACTCTGTGTCCACATAAGGTCATTTCCCAACAAGGAACAAGATCCACGATCTATTTCTTAATTATTTACCACTTAAACTGTGAAATCAAATGTCCGAAGAAACCCTTTCTGTGGCAGGTGTGCAGAGCAAGTCATTCCACTCCGCCTTTTTTTTAAAAGCCGAAACACTAAGTGAATTTATGTTTCGGAAATAACTACAAGAAGAGTGAATATTAACCCGCAAAATTATATTTCATGTTTAAAATCTTCATCTAGCTTGAACCCCTCCTTTAACTCTTATCAGCAAAACTGCCGATTCATCCTAGCACTGTTGTACGCTTCTACGGCGGACAAGGGCAAACTAAAATCCCGGGAACACTGGTTTATAAAGTACGGGCTGGGTAATTCTGGGCGGTGGTCCTTGAAGCTGCCCCGTTACCAGCCGGGGAGGGACACGTCCCCTCGCTGTTGGGTCGAGAGTCCGAAGTTCCCAAGGTCGTTGCTCAGCCGCGATCCAATGTCACACACACACACACACGGCGCCATCGCCCGCATCTTCACTGTGTGACGAGAGGATCTCCCCATCTCCCCATCTCACCATCCCACCCCCCACCTGTAGCGCTCAGTGCGCTCCGCTCCCACCCCACCCTTAACCGGGAGCAACGCCGCGACCCGCAGGACTCACGGCCGGCTCAAGTACAACGGTGCGCCTTCACTTCCTCACCGCTGCTGACCGACAAACAGCGCCGTGCGCCGTCGGCAATGCGGCATGGCGGAGCTTGGTGGGCAGGGCAACAGCACAGGGAGGGGGGAGGAGGAGGGTGGTAGAGGGATGAGGATGGAGGAATGAGGATGGAGGGCGCAGGGGAGCGGATGGTGGGGAGGGGGGCATGGAGGGTGCAGGGAAGGTGGGGGGGGGAGGTGATTGAGGATAGTGAGTGGAGGGGTGAGTACAGGGGAGGGTCGGGGGTGGGAGGACAAGCTCGGCAAGCACCAACTCACCCACCTGCCAGCCTGGATCTAACACAATGCCTGAGGACGGCACGTATACCTCGCCTGAACCCGCACGACGTCAGCTCACCGCCCCCTGGCTGCGCTATTATTAACCTGAAGCGCAAACCGGAAAAGGCGCGACGGTCACCAGCGTGGACCCGATATGGCGGCAGGCGCCACGTGCCGGCCGTTTCCCGCCGAGCAGGGCGGAGCCGCCCGCCACCTTCACACCGGCGAGGCGGTGGAAGGAACTTCGAACAGTCGACGGGTTTCAAGGAGCCCCGCACGCGGTTAACGGTCGGCCGCTCGAGGCCCCGGTACGTCGGCGGGGCCTCGAACTCGCCGTCCCCCGCCCCCAGCCCCCAGACCGGAGACTTGCCGCCCGGGCCCCGTGGTTCCCTCCAACACGGTGGAAGTTTGTGCCTGGCGTTCGATGAGCACAGCTGAAAATGCCAACCCCCATCACCATTTCCCTCCCACACCCAAAACCCTATGGGCACCGTTGCAAATTAAGGATCTTTGCTACCAATTCCCACCCTGCTACCACATCGACACGGACCACGTCTCTCGATTTCTGCATCTCAGGAAATTAACCAATGGACCATATCCCCTTCAAGCTCACAGGCTTCCATGGCTATGTCGTCCTCCTCCTCCCACCCTGATCCGGAAGGGTTCCAAATCAGTCTCCCAGTTCCATTATGTGTGTTCTGGCCATGAGACTTTTCACAGTAGTTCTGCTGAGAAGTCTTTTCCCTCAACTTTACCCTTCCCCGCACTGCAGTTGACAGGACTTTCAACCGAGCCCTGATGCAGGGTTTCGACCTGAAACAGACAGTTCCTCCCCCCCTCCCTCCTTCAGATGCTGCTCGATCCGCTAAGTTCCTGCAGCAGACTGTTGCTCCAGATTCTAGCATCTGCAGTCTCGTATCTCCTCTCAACCGTTTGTGTTCCTTTTCCCACACTTTATTCTTACTCCATCTCCTACCCAAAGCAAGGATAGGGTAGCCCTATCTACCCCACCCGCCTCCACATTCAATGCACCATCTGTAATTTCTACCACGTTCAATGAGATACTATAACAAAATACATCTTCCCCTTTTCTTCCGAACATTCCAAAGGGTCTGTTTCTTCCTTGTCTCACTGGTTCACACACAATAGAGGCAGAATTAGACCACTTAACTCCTCAAGCCTGCCCCATCATTAACCATTG
The DNA here is from genome assembly GCF_009764475.1 of Pristis pectinata. Classification (NCBI taxonomy): domain Eukaryota; kingdom Metazoa; phylum Chordata; class Chondrichthyes; order Rhinopristiformes; family Pristidae; genus Pristis; species Pristis pectinata. The sequence goes on along the minus strand of NC_067412.1, from coordinate 33,817,259 downwards.
CTGATCTACCCCAGGCCTCTGTGTCAGATCCACATAACCCTCAATGTCCTGATCTTTCAAAAATATATTTCCTCCAATTTTAATACTTCTTATGAGCTGGTATCCAAAACTTTCTGGGGCAGAGTTCCGGAGGTTCACTTCTTTCCTATATACTTTCATTTTACAGGTTCTACCTGTAATGGAGACACACTTGCTCATTGGCTGTGATTCATAAACACAAATCCACAAGATCACAACACATTAAAAAAAACACATTTAATCAATTTATGGTTACAAGAGAATAAATTGTTCAACTGAGTAAAACTGAGGAATGTATTATAGTCAGAGTACTACAGCATAGAAACATGCCCTCTGGCCCATGCCGACCTGATCTTCTGCCTAGTACCATCTACCTGCACCCTGACCATATCCCTCCAAACTCCTCCCATCCATGTATCTATCCAACTTCTCTTAAATTGAACCCGCATCTACCACTTCCGCTGACAGCTCATTCCACACTTGCACCACCCTCTGAGTGAAGAAATTTCCCCTCAGATTCCCCTTAATTATTTAACCTTTCACCCTAAACCTATGACCTCTAGTTCTAGTCTCACCCAACCTGAGGGGAAAAAGCCTGAAGTATTCACCCCATAATTCCATTCGCCTGATGCAGGGTTACGAGTCATTAACTACACCTCTGAGATCTCCCCTCATTCTCCTGCGCTGCAGGGAATAAAGTCCCTACTTGTTCAACCTTTCCCTATAACTCAGGTCCTGAAGTCCTGGCAACATCCTTGTAAATTTTCTCTGCCCTCTTTTAAGCTTATTGATATCTTTCCTGTAGGTAGGTGACCAGAACTGCACAAAATACTCCAAATTCAGCCTCACCAATGTCTTGTACAACTTCAACATAACATCCCAACTCTTGTACTCGATGCCCTGATTTAGGAAGGCCAATGTGCCAAAAGCTCTCTTTACAACCCTATCTACCTGTGATGCCACTTTCAAGGAATTATGGATCTGTGTTCCCAGGTCCCTTTGTTCTACCACACACCTCAGAGCTCTACCATTCACTGTGCAAGTCTTACCCTGGTTTGTCCTCCTAAAGTGCAACACCTCACACTTATCTGCATTAAATTCCAGCTGCCATTTTTCAGCCACTTTTCCTAGCTGCTCAATATCATGCTGCAAGCTTTGATAGCCTTCCTCGCTGTCCAGTACACCCCCAATCTTGGTGTTATCCGCAAATTTGCTGATTCAGTTTACCACATCATCTAAATCTTTATTAACCGCATTTCTCTCACTTACAGTACTTTCCATCTTTGATACAATACAAAAACACTATTGTAAAATCTGAAAATGAGTGTAATCTGCCATTACATGAAAATGCTAAAGGGTAATCAAACCATAAGCTGTTAATTTCAAAATACATTAAACTATTAATGTACACATGGTAAAGTAACTTTTCACTTAAAATCTGTGTAGCATTTTGGAATACATACAAAGAAAAACACACAGCACAACCTAATATTATTGTCACATTCCCAAGGTAACTGGTACTCTGCATATATACAGTAAAGTTACCAATGAAGAAATACAGTTTTGAAATTCCAGTACTCTAGTAATGTCAACTTTTGTTTCCATCCAAAATTAACTTTCCAATCTTTGTATCAATACACTTCATCTGCACCACAGGCAGGCTGGATTTAATTGGCAATCTGCTTTTGGCATGTTTAACAAGAGTTTTTAATCAATGTTTGAATGCCCAAAAGTTTGGCAGTTGTGTAATCAATTTCTGTTATTGTCCAATACAGATAAAAATTTTAGACAGAAATTTAGTGTAAGTGGTGAGAATACACATCACTAAATTAATCATACAGATATATCAACCATGTTGTAAATATATAAAGTCATCAACTACTATTCTTTGGAGGCAATTAAACCTTAATTAAAATATTGAATTTATTAACTTAAAACCTTAAGCAGAAAGTTCATGCAGACAGCAACAATTCATTTCTTTGTGACCTTAAAACAATCTTTTTTCTGTTGTTTTCACCAACATTCCTGTTTCTCATCAAGGAAGAAAAACAATTAAGCAGCATCTTTCATGATTTCAGGAAATTATACAGTGCTTATAACCAATGAAGTATTTCTGAAGTGTGCCCACAGATGTAATACAGGAAATAAGGCAGCCAATTTATACAGCAAGCTCTCAGAAACAACAATGAAATAAATAACTTAAAAATATCCAAATTATCTTTTATTTGTTGAAGAATAAACATTGGCAAGTACATTGGAGTGAACTGCTCTGCTTTCCAGTAATGCCATGGGATATTTTAATTCATCTAAGAAAGCAGATTCAACATTTCATCCAAAAAAATGGCACAACAGTCACCAGAGTTGATTGAACATGCCAACATGAATGATCTGTTCATAGCTCTGGAATGAGCCTTAAAAACTATAACTTTATGACTCTGACAAAAATATTGCAGCCAACCAAGGCAGAAAAATTACTATGCATTGTTTCTGCAATTTCAGCCATTAGTTTAACTTGTTGTAGTTTGTATGCTGAATAATAGTTTGCCCATTAAAGAATGATAAATTGTATTAGAGATCTTTTCCCACATGTTAAAATATTCATCTGAAACATGCTCAATACTGTCAATCAATCACTTAAGGTAATTTGGCATATTTTCAGCAACAGCTGCAGAAATATTTCATTGGTAAAGATGGCACATTGCCACAATATAATCACAAATTAGGGCTCCTTGATTTCTCAATCATTCTTTCCCTTTATAAATCAATTGACCTGTTTAAAAATGGAAACTTTTTTCTCCAAAATTCTCTTCAAAGATGCATTGAAGCTTCATTGTTCAGACAGGTTTCTTCATTAATAAAAATCTAGGAGGAACAAGTAGGTGTTTAAATGTAATTTTTAAAAAATGCAACTTTGTTTAGTTAGCATAATTTTAAACAATACATCATATACAATATTTAATACAGACAAAGGACACAGTATCCATCATCTACCTCCTAATAGCAACCTCATTTTGAAAATTTAAAAATCAGACCCTGTGATATCTTTATAAAGAACCCTTAACATTTAAATATTAAAAATCATGCAATTTAATAAAAAATATAAAATAAATCTCAGAATGTCTAAACAGAAATAAAAATAAATCCTGAAAATACATAGCATAACCATCAACATGCATTTTCTTTCACCTTTTTCAGATTTGGGATGATCAGATTTATTGGTTTGAAAAATTAAGGTCAATTACCACCTACAGTAGACCATGCATCTATATTTGATTTGAGTACAAAATTACATAACACATTACCACATTTTATGTCTTCCTAAATTATTTTATTGAGGTCGTCCAAAATTGGAGTGCAACAATACATGGAAGAAGTATAATTGTTCCAAGTCCATCCTTATCTTACATTCCCCCAGAGTCATACAAAGGAAAACGCAATTCCCCACTATTCTTCATCACCTACCTATCCCCAAGCACTAACTGCCCCTCACACTCCACCCCTTACTCTTGACCCCTTGCATTTTACTCATTTACAAGCCCCCACATTCTACCTCTCACTTTCTACTACTCTATTTACTCCTCACACTTTCCACCCCTTTTTCTACCCCTCACTTTCCACACCCAACTTTCTGTCCCTTATATTTTACCCCTCATTTTCCAACCCTTATGTTCTACTCCTCACTTTCCACCCCTCATATTTCATAACTCGCTTTCTACCCCCCACTTTCTACAGTCCTTTTTTACCCTTGCTTTCTATTCATTACTTTCCACCCCTTAGGGTGGAAAGCGGGGAGGGGGGTGGTCAGGAGAGGGTGAGATGATGAAAGAGGGGGGGCAGAGAGTGAGGGCTGGAAAGTGAGCTTATTTGAACTACAATAGTTGTGTGTGGTTTTAATTGTAAACTAAAGGGCAGTAGTGGAATCCATGTTATTGCCACAATGTTTACAAATTGTACCAATGTCCAAACTAAATGTTCAAAAGAAGAAATGCGTGAAGTCCTCTCATTTTAAAACTTAAGGAACTGTTTGAAACCTCTTTGAAATTAATTTTGGTTTCAAGTATTGGCTGTCGGGATTTTGACATAACCCCATAATGACTTTCTATTAGTAAATAAGACATCAGATTTGAATGAGTATGTACAATTTTACTTTCCTTTAGTATGATGGGTGTCAATTTTGAGCTGATGCACTGGGTTTCTTCTCTAATGTACTCCTGGAAATACACTGAGATATATTTTAAAATCCTTATTAAAAGTGCAGACTTATCATTGGCAGATCCCAATGTATACAAAAAACACCTAAAAACCTGATTTATCCACCATATATTCCATTCAGGTATAGGATTTACTTAACTGTGCATAAATTATAATTTCTTTTGGTAAAATTGTGTATCTACAAGAAATCTGTATTCAGGTTGAGGTTTAACTAAAAATCAGAAGTAGTGATATTTGAGACCCCTAATTCCCAGAGATCATGTTATGCAAATTCTATTAGCATTCACACACAAGGAGCAATTATTTAAAATATAACTTAAATATTAAGATATTGAAAAGATTCCAGAGCTGCCAGACAATTACTTGGGATTGTGTACACTGCTCTGATAGAGCAGCATGTTATTTTATTTGCATTTATTGTTGGATAAAATTACATACAACTCCAGGAGAGTTAAAGGCCTTCTGATTTGGAGGCATTATTTTTTTCTGCATATTAGCAGTGTTTTGTTCTCTAAATCAAAACAAGTCCTTATTATGTACTTTAAAATCTTTGTATTTAATTAATAGATGATAGCAAGTTTGCTTAATGCAATATGCAACAACTATGCAATAAAACTCACTGCACTAATTCTCTTATGTATCATGAGTGAGGGAGAAGAACCTCAATTATTACAATTATTATAACTTTTACAATCGGAACAATTTTGAAATTCACATTTTAGGAACCAAATATCAGGTCAAACTTCAAAGGTTTTGGTTAGGAAGAGAGGGAAAAAGAACTTGCAGTAAATAAATCTTCATTGACTTTTCAATTTACCATTAGCTGCTGTATCTCATTCTGTGGAAATATTCTCTAAGTTCATCATCACCAAAGTCGTCATGTCCTTTCTTTAGACGTCTAACCCTGCTCAAATAAATGAGGTCTTTCAGTTTTTGTTTGATGATCTTCAAAAGTCCTGGTTTGCTCCCCAAAGGTTGCCCCAACAACAGTACACTCCCAGCATGTCTGCTTTGTTCAAATAAGGCAGCTGCAATAAAACAGAGGGATATTGGTAATTTGTTTTCTTAAGAACATTAATAATTTTTTTTACCATCACAAGAATATTCAGGTAAAAACAGTAAATTACCATCAGCTATATTATAATTACAAGTATGTTAAGTGAATAAAATTCTCCATCACTTCTTCCCCTGTTTTAGACTGTTGATGTTCATCAGACCTCACACTCTTTCAATCTAAACCAGGATGTTTCAATGTGACCAGCATTAATAACAATCTTTAAGGTATCAGGGCCTTTCTATCCCCACCAATTTGGCAGGAACAGTTTGACAAAATTAATATCTTTGAAGGAAAAAAAAGAGGGCATTTATGTGCAGATTTCCCAGAGAATGCTATAGAATGCAATTGGGAACAGGAAATAGATTTTCTTCTCTCTTGTCCAAGGTGCTACTGTCATTAGTAGTTTTAATCTTTTTAATCAATTAAGACTGATGCTATTTTGGCTAAATTTACTAAGCGAATTAACTAACTGTAGTGGGCCCTCGACTTTTTGGTTCATACAAGGGAGAGGAACAAGAGCAAGAGGCCATTTGCCCATCAAGCCTTAATCATTCAACAAGATTCACCTCAGTAATATTTTCCTGTCTTATCCCGATTTCCCTTGATTCCTTTGATATACAAGAATCTATCAATCTTGTTTTGTAAATGACAGAACTTCCCAGTCTTCCAGGTTAGAGAATTTCAAAGACACACTTCCCTCCGAGTGAAGGAATTTCTTCATATCTCAGTCCTCAATGGCCTATCCCTTGTTCTAAGACTGTGAACCCTAATTCTAGACACCTTAGCCAGGAGAAACGTCCAACCCACATCCACTACATCAAGAATTTTCAGTGAGGTTACCTCTCATTTTTCTAAACTCTAAAGAACATAGGTCTTGTCTGCTCAATCTCTCTTCATTTGACAGACCTTTCATTCCAGAAACCTGTGTAGCGAGTCTTCAATACACACCTATAGCAAGTATATACTTTTTTTTAGGCAAGGAGACCAAACCTGCACAAGTACATCAGGTGTGGTCTCACCAAGGTCTTGTATAATTGTGATAAATATTTACTCTTGTATTTAAATCCTCATGCAATGAAGGACAACATACCACTTGCCTTCCCATCTCCCTGTTGCACCTACATGTTAGTTTTCAGTGACTTGTGTAAAAGTATATCCAGGTTCCTTTGAATATCAACATTATCCTATTTCTCACCAGTGAAAATACTCAGCTTTGTGTTTATTTAACTGAAGTAGATAACCTCACATTCTTCCACTTTGGACTCTGTCTTCCATACTGTTGCCCACTCACTCAGCCTGTCTTAATCCCTTTGAAGCCTCTTTGCATTCTTAGCACTACTCATGTTCCCACTTTGCTGCATCTCATCAGCAAACTTTGAGATATTATATTTGGTCCCATCAGCCAAACCATTGATGTAGATTGCAAATAGTTGGACCCACATGCCAATCCCAATGGTACCCACTAGTCACCGCCTGCTAACTTAGCAAGGATCCATTTATTCTTACTTCGTCCATGCTAGTGTATTACCCCCAATTCCACATGTTCTAGCCTCAAGAACAACCTTATCAAAAGCCTCCTGAAACTCCAGATGATAACAGAGAAGGCATAGGTTTAAGGTGAGAGAGGGGAAAGATTTAAAAAGGGACCTGAGGGGCAACTTCTTCAAGACGGTGGTGCATGGATGGAATAAGCTGTCAGACAAGGTAGTTGAGGCAGAAAAAATAATGACATCTAAAAGACATTTGGATAAGTACATGGATAGGAAAATTTTAGAGGGATATGGGCCAAATGCAAGCAAATGTGACTAGCTTAGGTGGGACCCTTGGTCAGCATGATTAGTTGGGCCAAAGGGCCCATTTCTATGCTGTATTACCCTATGACTCTGGTCCCATTCATCTATTCTATTAGATACATCCTCAATGGACTCCAATAGGTTAGTCAAACATGATTTTCGTTTCATAAATCTATGTTAAGTCTGCTCAGTCAGATTATTTTCTAAGTGTCTTGAAATCAAATCCTTAGTAACAGATTCCAGCATTTTCTCTACTACCAATGCCAGGCTAATAGATCAGTAGTTCCCTGTTTTTTCCCCTCTTCCATTCTTAAAAGTGAGGTCACATTAACTGCCCTCCAATCTGCAGGAGCCATTCCAGATTTAGTTTTATTCTTAACAAATTCAGCCTGTCAGATCAAAATACATTTGAGGATAGACATCATATTAACATACAGATTACAAAGGTTGTAGGATCACAAACAATCCATTTTCTACAAGTTATCACACAACACAAAATGTGGTCTTTTAAATTAACTACCAGTAACTGGCAAAAGGAACTAATTTTATCAACTATAATGGTAGGAAGACTTACTGGTGGATGCAACCACATTTTCAGTACTATTTTTTAACTCCAGAATAACGTTTGGGTGTGATGGATGAACCATATAGAGGTTATGACTTTTCTCAGAGAAACTTTCCAGCAACTGAGAAAATTAAAAACAAAATCATCCACAAATTATTTTAGAAGAGGAACAATAGAAAGGTATATGGCAACTAAGGTTAGATAAGATGGCTCCTTAGAAACAAAATCACTAGGACAAAACTGAAGAATCAAATTTCTCTTACTTTATGATTCTATAAATATCAGAAATATTGGTAATTTTTAAAGAGATAAGAAAATTTATGAAAATAATGTCAAATATTTAAGAGGCAAAGTACTTCAAAATAGTATACTGGATACAGAGTAGAAAAGTGACTGCTGCATACAAAGTATTCATTGGCATTAGACTTGGAAGTATACGAGTAGGGGTCTCATTTACATGATTCACCCTGGGAAACCATCAATCCTCCATATACCCTATCATGCATATGCATTAGAACATTGAGGCCAAGGGTCTGATTTAACTGACATCTATGGTTCTCACCCTTACCAAATTGATATTTTTGCTGTATCTAAACCAACAATACTATCACTCATTCAGCGTGCAAGATAGATAAAGGCATCACGATTAATCCTATTCTTATTCTCATCTGATGACCCTACAAATGCATTTCCAATGGGCAGTAATAAATGGAAGGAAATCAAACCAGCCTTTTAACCAGAGGCACTGTGGCACATCTCTGTTGCCCATTTGCTAGGATCAAAAGGTGCAATTTCACAGTCATGGAAGTTTAGGGCTAATCGTAATACTGCCTACATTGTGCAAAATGATCATGGATCAGTAGTCAAAATACCTAATTTTGAACAGCTACTAAATGAGGATCAACAGAGGAACAAACACAGTCTAAAATTACATATTTTCAAGGGTAAACCAAGAAGATTGTTTTTGCTTTCACTTCTTTACCATTAGAAAGTACGGTATTTTTGAATATAGTCATCAAGTAATGTTTCTAAGAAAGTAAAACATTATTAGTGATAAATGCATATGGCATAAGATCCATTTCCAAAGGTATAAATATGCATTTCTGCACTATCAGAATATTAGATTATAGTGGAGCATTCTAGTTGCAACCTTTTACTAGTGCAAATCTATTTAAAAGGTTGAATAAAAAAATAAAACAATCTGGGCAGTTAAATGTAGTTTTTTTTACGCAATACGCAAAAATAATCTGTTTTAATAATTAATTTTACAGAGTAGTAAGTTATTTTTCTTGTAAGACTTACAGAAACGTTGCTTTGTGTTGGAAGTTCACCCCAGAAAAGAAAAATTGACCGGGATATAGTATTGACGGAAGACGGTTTTGGACAGTTCTCCCTGTATATTAATTCTTCCTCCCATAGTATTTTGCCACTTTTACCATCCACGATAGTAACCTAGAGAACAAATCAATATTCAGGTATTTCCCAGCAAAAATATAAATCAAGTCTTAATTAAACCCTACTTTTTAAATTAACATTGAACCAATTATTCATTTAATCCACTTCAAAAGCTGAGTAGCTGCTTTATGTTCTTCCGTTAGACACAAATTGCCCTCCCTTTCAGTATTTTGAAGGGATCACTCTTTCCAACTCTTATCAGCTCTTCTGCCCCCACCAACTACTCCCCTTCTTATGGCACTTCCCATGCAACCGAAGGAGATACAATTCCTGTTTTTTTCCACCACTTCCCTTTAAGTATCCAGGGACCCAAATTGTCTTCCAAAGAGAAGCAGCAATTGGCATGCATTTCTTCCAATCGAGTGTACTGCATTCAGTGTCTCCTCTACAATAGAGAAACCAAACACAGACTGGGTAATCACTTTGAAGAGTACCTGCATTTAGTCTGTGGGTGTGATCCTTAGTGTCCAGTTGCCTGCCACATTAAATTTGCAACCCATTCTGAGTTAACTGTCTATGGTCTCCTGCACTGTTAAAAGGCCTATCGCAAACTGGAAGAACAACACCTCATCTTCCATCTAGGCACAATACAGTCTTTTGGACTCAATAATGAATTCACCAATTTTATGTAACTCATTGTTTCTGTCTGCATCAGAGCTGGCAACTTCTGCCAGACATCCATCTAAGATTTTGGCTCAGTTTTTCTCTCTCCATTTGTACAGCCTGACCTGTGTAAACATAACACAGGCAAAGAAACATAATCTGCTTCTAAATGACACATTAACTCATTTGGTCTCACCCTATCATTAATATTTTCTTTGTTCTACCCATCCCACTCCCACATCTTCTCTGCAACTGAAAACCAACTTGTTTTCTCTTTCCCAGTTCTGACCAAGGGTTTCGGACTTGAAATATTCTTTTTCTCTTTCCACTGAAGCTACCCGACCCGTTTCCAGAATTTTCTATTTTAGTTTAGATTTCCAGCATCTGCCATTTTCTGATTTTCAGTTAAAACTCTTAGGCTCTACTTATCAGGGAGATCATAATTTAGAAAGCTACAGGAACTGATTCACATCCAATCTATTAGAGCACCCAGGTATAGGTAATTCTACTTAATTCAGAATTCAGTACAATTAATACAATCGCAAACACTTTAATTATTTAAAATGGCATGCAGGCCATACTGCTTAATGAATATGATTGGTTGTTGCTCTATCCAGAACTTAATATGTTAAAATAATAACCACACTTTATTCCTACCAATTAAAAAGTTTGATAAATTGAATTTAATTGAAAAAAAATTGGAAATAGAAGCCAAGTTAAGTAAAAATGAATATTTGCTTGCTGAATTTTGTAAAAACCCAGTAGGTTCCCTAGTATCCTTTAGGGGAGGAAAACAGTGGTTTCTACAGAGTCTGGCTTTTATATGACTTCAGCCCAATACAAATATTGTTGACTCTTAATTTATTACCACTCAGTCACATCAAACAGCACTATATAGATTTGCAATAAATGCTGATTTTGGGAGGGGTACCTATATTTTGGGTATGAAGATCACATAACAGCCTGACTAAATAATAAACAAGCCCTATGAATGGGAGAGAGAGTGATTAAACAATTATAATGATATTTTAACAATCATTATAACCTATCTTTTGTCAATTCATAGAAATGTTCCAAGTGGCATTATATAAAAGTATTCATTATATCAAACCTTCTTTTTGTCCTTTTCAATTAAATCTTCAATTAGAAAATCAAATACACCATCCATGTTAAAATAACCAGGTAACGGCACCCTGGAAATAAAAATCTTGCATCATTTCAAAAGTTTTTTCTCATATACTGTTTATAATAAATGCTGTGTAAAGTTCTTCCTGGCAAAAATAATCATTTCCTTCAACTTAAAAATAATGCATAAGGAATTAATACATGATAGAAGCTGCATTTTTACAATATCCTCAACACATCTTGAAAGGCTGTCCATCACTTTTCTACAAAACAAGCTTTTAGAAAATGCTTACATTTGTTGGCAAAGAATCCCAAAAAATCAGCATAAAATAAGGCTATTTGTCCCAGAGTCTGTGCTGGCTCTAAATAAGAACAATCCAGCTCATCTCACTCCCTGCCCTCTCCCCACAATCCTGAAACATTTTATTTTCCTTTTAAGTACCTATCCAATTCCTTTTTGAATACCACGATTGAATCTATTGCCATTATTTCTCCATCAGTGCAATCCAGATTCTAATGACTCACTTCATAAAAAAAAAAGCCAAGAAGCATCTTTTATAAATTTTGAATTAGATTCTCTCTCATTCTTCCATTCTTTAGTGGATACAAACTTAATCAGCTTAATACCTCCTCATACAGCAGTCTTGTCATTCCAGGAATCAGTCTGGTGAACCTTAACTGCACTCCTCTATGGCAACTATATTCTTTCTTAGGTAAGGAGACCAAGACTGCACACAATACTCTAAGTTTGGTCTTACCAAGGCCCTGTATAAAAAAGCTCTGCAAGCCTAGTTGTTCTGTTGTTATTAACCTGTCTAATCATAAATTGATTTTTTTTCCTGCTTTATTTGACTCTGACTTTCCCTTTGTGTAAGGAGCTCTGGGTCTAATTGCCTTTCCTTTCCTCCTCATGGGAATGTACCCAAACTGTAACCGAACCATCTCCTTCCCAAAGGTCTCCCATTGTTAAATTAGTTTTGCCTGCCGACCTTTAACTCCAATTCAAACAAAAAGTGTTGGATATACTCAGCAGATTACATGTTGCCTGTTAATGCTTCAGTCTGCGACCTTTGATCAGAACAGGAAAAGGTCAGAGATAAGAATAGTTTTAAATTGCAGAGAAAGAAGTAGGTGAGAGAACAGAAGGGAAGATGAATGATAGAAGAGACCAGCAAAGATTGCACTACTAAAGCAGTGGAGATGCCAGATGAAAGAGGTTGATGGTAAAGGCCAGTGAATAACAGAGGGCAAGTCTGGAGGAGATGCAAGCAGGAGGCAGCAAATCTAAAATTGTTACTTGAAGATGCTAAACTGAATGTTAAGCCCAGTAGATGGTAATGCACCTAACCAAAATATCCTTCTGGACTCAGCAATGAACAACTGAATCAGTCTAGATCTGATGAAATATTATCAGCCTGAAACTATGTTTCTCTCTCCACAGATATTGCCTTTCCTGACACCTCTGCTATTTCTACCAATTTCATTTCTATGTCAGATTTCCAACCTCTGCAGGTTTTTTTGCCCTTTGATTTCAATTTGCCCAAATCAGATTGATTCTTACAATTGGCTCTTCTCCAATTGACCAACTACTTTTACCATAAAGTGGTCCATATAATTTTTCACAACTATTCTAAACTTACAATATAACAATTGCTGTTCCCTAAATCTACCGCCACAGATACATGTTCCACATTATTATGCAGAAGCAAGCCTTCCTTCCTGTTGGGTTAGATAGCCTCCTGAACATACCATTATTTCCTCCCCTTTTTGCTCCTCTTATTACTATCCCTGTCGATATGAACGATTTAAATCCCCCATAACATCAATAATCTCTTACTTTGGACATTTCTGCAACTTCCCAATTTACTACTCCTTTTCCTTCCTACTGGTTGGCAATATATAGGATACACCCATTGATGAAATGGTATCTTTACAGTTTCTCAGCTCTGACCAATTAGATTGTGCTTCACACTCCTGGGCAAACTCCCTCTCCAGAGTTGCAGTATTGTTCTTAATCAACACTGCCCTGAAAGCCACCCACCCTTTCCCCTGCTCTATCTTCCCCATAAACCATGTTCTAGGAATATTTGGCACCTAAACCCCCAATCCTGCCATTTTATCCCCCAAGCCATGACTTTGTTATTGTTATAACTTCATAATCCCACTTGACTATTTATCCTGAGAGTCCTCTTTCTGTGAACATCCAGTCTCTGGAGCAGGATAAAACATTACTTTCTAACACACCCACTTACTGACTCACAGCTGACAATTACATGTTACATCTCTGCTTTATACAACACTACAAGTACAAATTGGTTAATGCAAATCTACACATTCCATTGGTGCATGGGACCACTTACAGAATAATAATGAATTTGAGATGGCAAGGTCCTAAACTTCTAACATTCTCATTAATATCTGCATTTCCCCCCCAAATCTACTGCTTTAGTTGGAAATTAAATAAAAATTTACCCTTGAATCTGAGACAGATTATGGTACCAATAGGTCTGCAAGCTCTGTCCATCCAAAAGCTCAACTGCATCATTTGTGCTGATGAGCAGTTTGCCAGCTTTCTTTCCTGGGACCTGCACCTGCTGAAGATATTTAGTTGTCTTAGAGCTGGAAGGGAGAAAGATGAAAGGAAGAAATAATAAACGTTAAAAAATTAACAATTTAGACATTCTTCCAAATTACTATTGATTTTATTAGTTAAATTTAATTATACTGCTGACCAACAATTGTTAAATGTCCTGTCTTATAAAAAGGCATTATGTCTTTAAAAAAAAAACACCAAAAGGTATTTTCCTTAAAAATATTCTAAGTTTTGTTTTAAAAATAACCAACCTGCTGATTTAATTTACAGTTTCAATATCTGATGGTAATAATAACCTAACATTGGCTATGCACAAACAGAAACTCACCGGTATACTTCTACCATTCCAGACATGGTATCGGTCTTTTTCTCCCACTCGGGATCTGATTTCTTTAATATTGGATTTAGTTTTGATGTTAAAAGTGGTAGTCCAGTTGCTTGAGCATAAATATCTTTTAGTGCCACTCCTTGCACATTTCCTGGAAATTTAGAAAATTAATTTGCTATTTTATCTCCATGCACTAGATGGTCTGTGATCTGCATATAAAGATAAGTAGGTGGCAACATTCCAGACATATTTACCAATCACCTTGCTATGAAATAGGAGTGTTACCCCTGGAATCTTGTCCAATATTTATACTTCAGTTAACATCACTAATAATTGATTGCCTGGTCATTATCACATTGCTGGGAGTTGCTTTGCACAAGCAGGTTTAGGCTACTTACAGGAACTAAAGAAGTTTACTTAGGATTGGCTAAATGGTGCTTTACTATCACAATTTCCTGAACAAATAGATCAGTATTCTGCTTCTTTAAAGAAAATGCAGTACTTGTCCTCACTCTTGCAGTAACAGTCATCACCCAGTTTACAACCACAGATAGGATGAATAAGGAAAAACTATCAAATGCTGGAAGGGAGAAAGATGGAGGGAAGAAATAATAAATGTTAAAAAACCTTTATTGGATCTCCTCTCAACCCAATCTACTTCAGTGATAGCCCTACCAGTCTCGCACTATTTACATCTTCTTATCCAATATAATTTTACAGTGCATGGATCACTGAAAGCTTATGATCAATGTAGAGCCACATGACATCACTGTTGTTAGCAAGTATAAAAGACTTTTTGATTTACAGATGTAGAGAAGGTTTATATAATTTAAGCTGCCTTCTTACTGTCTGTAACTCAGACTTTTTTTTAGACATTCAACCTGCAATTTAGGTAGGGTCTTAGTGATTATATTTCTGCTTTATTAGATATAATACCAACTAATAGGTGACTTTTTGAAGGAACTCCATTCAACTTCAATATTTATGGAGCTCCCCAGTACTAGATTTGATCAAACGTTACCTTAATGCCAACCCCATCCAACTCTCCTCAGAAATTGATGCAAACGTCCTTTTCCAAAATAAGGCTTTGACACCATCATTAGTTCAGGACTTCTGCTGGAACCTGAACAGAGCAGGTTCTGGGTGAGTTGGAAAGAGATTGATTGGGTGGACCTTGACAAAGTTTGAAGGTAGTGCAAACTTAGGCAATTTTCCATGTTGGCAAACAAAGGATATTGTCATAATCTCACTTGGTTTAGGCAGGTGGAAGCTCGTATGTAAATCTTCAGTAACAGAAATGAGATTTTATCAGAACCAAAAACTTCATAATATCTATATACTTTCTGGTGAACCAACCTGGCTGGATATTTGAATGTATGATTGTAGAGATCATGAATAGCAGCCATCTATATGGGATTTTTGAGTAAAGTTGCTTAAAATACTTCAAGCTAGTTCCCAGCATGTGCTTGGTAGGCTGTACCAGAGCTGATGGTAGGATATTTTTTCTCTGATTTGTAGGATCATTTTCCTCTGACTACAATATACTGCTTTTGGTATTTAGCATGCACCTGTCTGTGTTGCAGCATCACAAGGTAGCTGTAATTCAATGTTGTGTTGAATTGATTGATTGATTGATTAAGTCCAGGAAAATTAAAGATTTACAACTGAAATCAGGGTAAAATTGTAAATCTACAATTAGTTGCAACTAACCTTAACCCTAATGTTCACAGCACATTAATCACAATCCGTCAGGAAGGTGTTGGATTTAAGAATTTCTGGAAAACCTTTACATCCCCAAAACATGACCAAGCATTGTAAAACCAATTAATAAATTTTGAAGTTCAATTACACATATTTTCTGAATGAAGACAGCATCAAACAATGAGATAAATAGTTTGATAATTTATTTTGATTGTGTCTGTTGAAAATGAATGTTGGCTAAGCTCTTAAGAGAATTTCTCAAACATTTTTCACAAAAATAGGCAGATAGGGCAGAAGTTTAACATCTCAACAAAACAGATGCATCTCTAATAGCTTAACATTGTACTCCAGTGAAGTATAAGTGAAATAGGCCTAGAAGGACAGCCACTGGACTCCAACAAAGGCCTACAATGATCTCTGCCAATACTACCAACCATACATGGAGGCAAGTTTTACCACAGCTGCCTCTTTGTCAAATAATCCAACAATTGGTGTTTGGGCCCACCTGAAGAATGAGGAATTAGGTAAAGTATTCAAGAGCCTTATCAATGTATCCGAGAATGAAGCATAGCTTTTCAAGAAATTAAAAATGAAAATTAACAAATAGAAATATGTTATTTTGTCAGTTACCTTGAATAAAGAGAATATAGTAGGCTCCAGTATTGGTAATATGAATCAACGGACTGGAAGGCATTAAACCTTTGGTAATATTGTGATACACTTTTTGACCAATGGGATCTCCGCTCTTTCCAGATATTAACAAGAAGATCAACTTATTAACAGAGGTACCCTGGAAGATAACAGAAAACTCACTCCAAATGCATATGTTATCTGCAATTTATATTCAATGCAGCCATCTACATAGAATCAAAAAAATGTAAGTGCTTGTAGCTAATGTAGTAATGGAAAATTAGCAAGTACATTGATAGTTCTTTATATAAATGATCCCATGGTATTGCCTTCATCTGGAGGGCTATGAAGATTGAGCCTCAATACACAAGAATGTTCAGCATCAAATTAATTCAATTTGAATTCTTGGGCCTGCATCAGCTTCAGAAAAAAAGTAGAGACAAGTTTCTATTTAATAAGCAAAAAACTGCAAATGCTCAATCGGAAATAAAAACAGGCACATCTGAAATGTCAACTCTGTTTCTCTCTCCACAGATGCTGGAGCGTGTGGCGAGTATCTCAAACATTTTCTTTTCTTATCCCACTAATTATATTTAGCTAATGGCATCTACATTATGACCACTGGTAGAAATGTTCCTGTTCTGACCAAGCAGAAGATTAAGGTGTGTGACCCTTCTTTAAACAGTGCGTCAAGGTTACTGTTAACTAAGTATAGTGATGTCCAAATGCAAATTCCTTTCACGCAGCCCCATCCTGACAATTCCTTGACGTGCAAGGCCAACTTCACCTTCAAGAGGTTCAAAGTTCTTGATGGACTGGAAAGACTGGTCCCTGATACATTCTGGTCAGTCAGGAAGGGTATTTATCACTTCTACCAGTTCAAAGAGCTAAGATATCATTCCTGCACTGTATTCTGCTTCAGTGGTTGCTGCTGTTTGTATTCACAGATGAAATATCTACTGAAACAGAGAAAATTAGTTTGGAAAATAATAGGATCTTTCCAAAGCCATAACATGAAAACTTAGGAGGAGGAAAGGTGTGCACTGACAGCAAGAGCGAGCTGAGAGGTAACAATTGTGGCATCTTTTTCAACAAGGAGTGCCAGGACATTCCTAGTAACAAGCCTGTTACTTTAATATTTAGTGGTGGGTAAGGTTTTAGAAATTATAATCAGCAAAAAATTTACAGAGCTTTGGAAAGGTTTGAATTAAATAAGGACAGCCAGCTTAGATTTGTAAAAGGCTAGTCACATTTGAAGTAAAAGAAAAACTTGATGAAGGGAATGCATTGGATGTTATGCACATGGATTTTAAGAAAGCATTTGACAAAGTACCTCAGGAGGCTAGATAACAAAATTGAAGCTCATGGAATACAAGGGTCAGTATCAGCTTGAATAAAAAGAAAGACCATGAATTATTGTGTTTATTTTTAGACTAGAGGATGATAGAGTGTAGTGTTCCCCAAGAGTCAATGCCAGAACCAGTGTTTTTCTTTTAATAAATGACATTGAAAAATATTGACATTTACATGGCAGTCCAATGATACCAAGCTTAGAGGTTTATCAATCAACAGCTGCAAGAGGCAGATAGGCCAGAAGAATGTGCAGGCAAGTGGCAGATGGAATTTAACACAGAAATGAGGTGATGTACTAGCAGAAGGGATGGTGAGAGGCAACACAGACCAGACCATATGTCACAGTTCTAAAGAGTTGTGCAAGAACAGAGGGACTGGGGGTTAAGTGCATTGATCTTTGAAGGTGGCAGAACATAATGAGACAGTAGTCAGCAAAACACATGGCATCTTGCATTTCATAAATAGACACACTGAATAAAAAGACCAGGAAGTTAGAAAAGACCTTTAGAAAGTCCTGGTTAAGCTACTGGAAAATCTCATTTGGTCCTGAGCACTACACTTCAGGAAGGGTCCTCAGGTATTTGAGATGATGTAAATAAGAGATTTTAGCAATAAGGTTTAGTTGGAGAATGGGTTTTCCTTGGAGCACAGGAAGTTGAGAAGAGATTTAATAGATGTGTATGACATTACAACAGGTCTAGACAAGGTAGCCAATGCAAAAGCTGTTCTCATGAGCTGATAATACAAGGATTAGTGGACACAGATTTAAGGTTTTGGGCAAAAAATATGGGGGAATGCAAGGAAGAACTCTTATTTTCTTTTCACAGCAAGTGGTATCAAACTGGTATTCTTAGCCTATACGAGTCACAGAAGCAGACACCATCAATGATTTCAGAAGAAAAGTAGTTAAGCATGAGGGAAATAAATCTGCAGGGCTATGGAGCCAGAGCAGGAGAATGAAAACAGGATTGTTCTACAAAATTCTAGCATGGCACGAATGGCCATGTGGCTATCTCCTGTGCCATAATGACTTTTGAGGGCTTCTACAAATCATAACTTAAAGAAAGGCAAAACTAATTATTACAGTTTCAACCACAGATGTTCACCTCATAACAGTCAGAAGTAATTAATTCCCATACCTGATCATCAGGTACAAAAAACAGCAAAAGATCTCCAATTTCATCACCATCCAGATCTGGAAGTACCAGTGCAGGACCAATCACAGAAAGGTCAGCAGCAAGGCTGGTATTGAGTCTCCACAATGTTTCTCCTTAAATACAACACACAAGACAAAATTTTAAGTATTCACAAAAATCAAATGCCAAGTATAGGTTTAGGTTAGTTTTAGAAATTGACTAGTATTCAACACATTGGATTATCCACTTCTCACATAATTAAGCCATCAAAATCTTAACTTTTACATTTTCTGATATGGCATTAAGGCGGAAATAGTACAAAAATAAGGTACCTGAAATGAATGTTGTGTAACTTGTGATAAAATCTAAAAAAAATTATTTAAAATATAATAGGCCAGATCATAGGGAACCACTAGTTAGCTCACCATACGTCATTCAATTCTGGGCTTCATGCCTGTGCAGTGCAGCACATCCGAGCTTGTGAAACACCCCTAGGTTCACTATAAAAGTAAGTAAAGCTAACTGGTTTGTTTTCAGCCCTTTAAAAAAAAGGTAATTAAAGACATATTTTAAAATAATGTTTTAATTTTAACCAAACTTAGTTACTTACATTTATTTTAACAGAAGGCCATCAGTGCAGTTTGGGAGCATAGCCTTTGACAAGGTCCCTCATGGCAGGTTGGTCTGGAAGATTAGATCACATGGGATCCAGAGGAGATAGCGGATTGGATTCATAAATGGTGCAGTGGTAGGAAGCAGAGGGTGATGATCGAGGGTTGTTTCTCAGACTGGATGCCTGTGTTTAGTGGTGTGCCAGATGGGTTATTGTTGGGACCTTTGTTGTTTGTAATTTATATAAATGATTTGGGTGTGAATATACAAGGCATGGTTAGTAAGTCTGTGGATGATACTAAAATAGGTGGTGTTGTAGATAGTGTAGAAGCTAATGAAAAATTACAGGGACATCTAGATCAGCTAGGTATGTGGGCTGAGGACTGGTAAATGGCTTTCAATCCACATAAATGTGATGTATTGCATTTTGGGAGATCAAATCAGAGTAGGACTTGTATAGTGAATGGTAGGGCCCTGGGGAGTGTTATGGAACAGAGGGACCTAGGAGTGTAGGTGCATAGTTCGCTGAAAGCAGCGTCACAGGTAGATAGGGTGGTGAGGACGACGAATGGCACACTGGCCTTCAATCAGGGCATTGAGTATAGGAGTTGGGAAGTTATGTTGCAGTTATTTAAGACTTTGGTGAGGCCGTACTTGGAGTATTATGTAGTTTTGGTTGCCCTATTATAGGAAAGATCTTATTAAACTAGAAAGAGTGCAGAAAAGACTTACCAGTATGTTGCCTGGACTTGGGGGCCTGAGTTACAAGGAGAGGTTGCGTTGAATAGGACTTTATTCCCTGGAATGTAGGAGAGTGAGGGATGACCTGATAGAGATTTACAATATAATGAGGGGCATAGACAGGGTGAAAGCACATAGTCTTTTTCTCCAGGGCGAGGGTGTTAAAACAAGAGGGCATAGGCTTAAGATCAGAGGTGAGAGATTTAAAAGGGACATCAGGGGTGGCTCCTTCATGCAAAGGGTGGTGTATATTTGGAATGAGCTGCCAGAAATAGTGGTTGAGACAGGCACATTAGCAAAATTTAAAAAACATATAGATAACTACATAGATAGGAGGTATTTAGAGGGCTATAGGCCAAACATGGGTAGATGGGCCTTGCTCGCTGCTAACAGTCGGGATGCACGAGTTGGGCCAAAGGGCTTGTTTCCATGCTGTATGACTCTATGGGCTCGGTTTGCACGGCCCGACAGGCTCCACCTTGCCACAGCAGTGAGGTCTCCGATATATTGGGAGTTATGCGATTCCAAAAGGCAGCTATGATCATGAGCATTCCACAGGAAGTGGAAGCAAAGCCCAGGTTAACATGGTCTATTATACACAGCACTTGGAAACTTCCAGAAGGGCATCACATCTTATAGAATCACAGAAATCTACTGCATAGAAGCAGCCAAATATCTGGCCAATTGGGGTATGTTATTTCAAACTCTAATGATTTACTCACTTTTAAAGAACCCCTTAATATTTCCTTGCTATGTTCATATCTGTCACTTCACACTGGTTGTATAACTTCAAAACCCATATCATTCTCCATACTCATATTACCTTTTTGTTTCAAAATGGCCCTATTTGTCTCTTAAATCTATTTCCTTTTATAAAGCATATCAGGTATTACTTGATTTTGTTTGTCAATATTATCTTCTGTAACATCCACTTTCACACTTCTGAATGCTAATCTATTTGCATAATTTATGGTTATAAAATAATATACATGTTTTGTGATCATACTTTCCCTTTAAGTAATTGACATGAAATTTAAGACTGATTCGAGCTAAGATCTGCAGGGGTCCTACATACAGGAATGTTTCAGAATCAGTCATAACTTTAAACTATGTTGAACTACAATGAAGTATAGCCAATGAATTTAATGGATTGGTGCAAAGTCGTTCAATTAAAACTAGGATAGAAGACAACAGGCTGCTCCAAGTGTGTTGTGCCACCCTTCAAGTCATAGCTATCCTGAAACTCAAATTCAGTTACTAGTCATGAGAAAGGTCACTGATCTTAAGAGGTAACCGTTTTTCTCTCTCCACGGACATTGCCTGACCTGCAAAGTATTTTTATCCTTTCCTGTTTTATTTCAGATTTCCAGTGTCTGCAATTTTATTGCTTTTTGGCTTGGAGATGGGTGGGAAATAGTTGTTGTTGGGAAACATGTTCCAATATTTCTACTACATTGTGCATGCAAAATGCCTACTGATTTCAGTTATAAATGTCTTGATTCTAGAATAATGTCCCCTTAATCCACGATTCTGAATGTTCCTACACATTTTGTATCAAATACTTTTATTTAATCATAAGCATTATTTTCCATCTCTGGAATTCTGTATAATTATTTGTGGTAGCATTTTAACATATACAATGCCAAGTATTTCTATGGCACAAAATCAAAAGTCCATAGAACGTTACACCTCACCTCTCTCAATGAATAGAAGATATCCTCTCCTCAGTGAGCAGAGAAATAGTTCACATATGGAAGGATGTCACTACCAGCCTCCTCATTCCTAACCATAAAAAGTCAGAAGCTGGGGAGAGCAGGGTGGTTCCTCAAATATTCTCTGGCCACCATTATCAGAAGAATATCTCCAAGCCTAAGGAAGGACATATCACAGTCCAGTCCTTATCCAGTTGAAAATTTGCCATCCCCCACTATTTCTCTCCACATTCTTACCTTCTCTCCAATCTCGGTTTCTTCACAGTTCTGCATGCACCCCATCTCTTATCCCTCTCCTACTCCTCTAAACTCTCCCATCATCCCTATGCATTGGCATCTTAATACCTTGAATAAAAATCTCCCCATTCTCCAGTTTTTATTAATAAATTATGCACCTTTTCCTATTTACAGAAATTTTAGTTTAATTAATTTATTTAAATAATTGCTCCATGATTTCATTTCTATAGCTATTCAGAGTGTTTCAGATAGAGTCCTTCAGAGAACAATATTATGAAGTTAAATCTATTTTAAATATATACCAGAAGAACTGATTGCAGTAAGATAATGAGGGATTCCAATAACTAGGCACCCTGAAGACTTTGTACCACTGAGATTTTGTACCCCACATTGAACGTGTTGAATATCCTCTGCTATAGCTCTCTTCCAGAGGAGACTCCCATTTGTTCCAGAGAGAAGAGTTAAGTGTGCACAAGGAATAGAAAGGCCCTCTGAAAAAGCAAGATACAGAATAAAATTCAACTGGGAAATAACTATTATACCTTTGAGCATTTACATGCAGACATGGAAATTAAAAAGCACTATAAACATGTTACTTCTCCTTTGCGGTTCAAGTTTAGTAAGATTATGAAGAAAGAAGATGAAAAATTTCAAAGTAGGAAATACTCAGTAATATTGTAACCCAACCGGTTTACAAGCACACCTACTTTGTATTTTCATCGTTTAGATATGCTAATATAATAAAATAATCTCCAGAAGTAGAAGTACTTTTGTTTTTAATTCTCTAGCTAAAAGTGGGTTAGATTGTTTACTGTCATGAGTTTATGTGTCATGAGTTTTAGCCCATCGCTAAATAAGGGAGAATTTACAAGGAAAAGTTTGCAACAGAAAAATGTAAATTGTTTGTCTGAGGTTGTGATATACAGAAATTAACTGCAAGTTTTCATAATATGCCAATATATATTTTTCAGAAAAAAAAGTTATATTTTCTTTCTCCCTTCATGCAGAATAGTCCAAATTAGAAAACTTCAAATTTTAGTTATGCTGCCTTCAAATTATATTTGAATGAACAGAAAAGTAGAAAGCCAGTTGGTGATGACACCAAAGGAAGAGGATATTGTTAGGTTCACTATCAATAACATACCAAAAGATTCCTGATTATGAACTTCAATACATAAACAGCCAGTTTAATTTAAATATGAAAAGCCTTGTGGAGTAGCAATCTAAATAATTACGGTGAAGGATCAAGTTAACAGCAAACTTCAGTGATCCAGAATTCTGAGCACCAACATAATAAAGAAGCAAAACAAAAATGTCACACACAATTACAGTAGTCCCTTACCCTCATATACACATGATCCATTGTTAGTGTTGTTGGAATCCTTGAATACAAACATCACATCTGCAACTTTGTCTTTGTTCGCATCCCACAGTGTGAGAAAAGGGTAAGTTACTGAAATAAGATAAATGACAAAAATATTTTCAGGTTTCAAGATCTTATTTCTGTTTAATGAATTCAACTTTTTTTTTACATCTTCTCAAATATCAAGAAGTCAAGTAAATTATGACCAAACTGATTTTAGAACACTTGAAAGGGGGATAATGACTTGTCTATAAAACTAACAAAGAAAATTTAAAATGTAACATACAAAAAATATTTCTTTAAAATGATAAACACATAAATGTATATTGTTCTTATTATTTTGCATGTTAACATAATTATCCAAGACCCTGGCATGATAAGGAACACATTTAACGTTACCTGCATTTTCAAATGTTCTGATCCATGCCCTTTGTGATGAAGGCCGCACTGGGCAAGGAATTATGAAGGAAAATGCAAATACCACAATCAGGCATAAAAATAACACCAAGAAAAAGGCAGCAGTTCTCCACTGGGAAAGCTGACCAAATTTTGTAAGCTTCTTGGACTTGGTTTCTTTGGGCTTGTCAGGAGCTTCATTTGAGTCTTGAGTTCTGACTTCTTCATTTTTCAGAGGATGTATCTCTGCCTCTAAATCTTTGTTTTCTGTCATTTTCCTAGTCTACATCACAATAGGAATAGCTGGGTTTCTTAGTCAGACCCAGTTTTTCTTCCCTCTCTTTGAGCAACTCTTCTCAACTTGCCAATATGCTTCCTGTAAAGGTTAAAAATGGAATTTAAAAATCATACATAACATAAACCCTTTTGTTACTGTAAACATCAATTAAAAGAATATCCAGACAGCAGAAACTAATCTCTTCTATTTGTTCATCATTACTTTGCTTGTAACAAAGACCTTCCAGAGGATATAATTTCCAACCCCAAACAACCACAGTTTAATAGACTCGGCAGCAGAAGACAGAAAGGGAAGTTACACAACACTGCAGAAAACGTAATCAGCACATTTATGTCACTGCTGCAACAGAGAAGTGTACTAAATGACATTAGAAACAAGTTTTATTACAGAAACATACAGAGTGCAGGATATCCAAGTATTACTTTTGGAAACATGAATTAGGTGCCTGTCTATTTTTTTATATTTCCGACTAACCCGCTTTTCAGCCTAAACCTGTCCTAAGGAAGAAGTTTTTTTTCCTCTGTTGATCTGTAGGGCTTTTCTTCCCCAGCTCAAAGTTAAGAACCAAGTACTCCAGGATCCTTGACCTGCACATGAGGTGGGCAAAATTTTAAAAAAGATTGGCACTGAGGGGGTGGAGGGTGATCAGCTATGATAATAAAAAGAATTGGATAAAGACAATGGGGAGAAAGAATCTTAGCTCAAAAAAAACTTGAAAAATCTGTTTGGATGGGGATAAGACAAAAAAAAAAATCAGAAGACACAGGTGGGGGTACTTTATGAACCCATAAAAGTAATTGTGTTAGACAGAGAATAAATCACGAAATTAGAAGTGTGTGTAACTGTGATGTAATACAGAAATTACAGGGGATTTGTTCATATTGACTGGGCACACAAGGTTTCATGGAGTACATTTTCTAGATCAGTAATATCAAGATGCCAACCAGGATCAGTGTATCTTAGGTCTCGCTCTGTGCAATGATTTAAGATGGATAATAATCTTGTAGTAAATTAGCCTTTGGAGAACTCAGACTATAACATGATGGCATTTCATAGTGAGTTTGGGAAAATTAGTCTTTAAATCTGAAAAAAAACACAATGACCATCTTTATAATAGCTCCCATGGATGGATAATAGTAAAATGTAACCTCATTGTACAAAGAGGGAGAAAAGAATACACAACAGTCCAGTCAGTCTGACATGAGAAATACAAAAAAAATGCCATGCTCTACTTTTATTGCAATGTAGTAACAGGACACTATGGAAAACAACAAACAATCTGCTTGAGGGACTCCAAGCAGGGAGAAGAAATGTCAACGTTTCAGGTTAAAACTCTGCATCAGGATCAAGGGTGGAGAGGGAAGATAGTAAGCACAAGGAGAGGGGGAGTGGTGAGACAGGGGCCTGTAGATGATCAGTATTCTGAGGAGGGGTGAAGGATGACAAGCAAATCGAGCCAGATAGGGGAGGGGGCGGGATGGAGTTGGGAGACAGAGGCAGACAAGAAAAGGGCAGATGGAGCCATACGGGGGGAGGGGAGGGTGAAGATGGAGACAGCTAGGAGGGTGATAAGCAGGAAAACAAAGACTACCAGTGCTAGAATCCAATAGTAAGGAAGGTGATAATAGAAACCATTAGGGGAGAGGGGAAGGGCAGATGGAAGGGGGGGGGGGGAGGGCAGTGGGTGGAATGCCTTCAAGAGATAGTAATGGATATAGTGTATTTAGATTGTCAAATTTTATTTCATTACCTGCCATAGGAGATTCATAAGATTAGCATGGATTGAGAATTAAAGGAAGTAGAACCAAAAAAGGCCATTTTTGGGTTGGCACCTGTAATTAGATGTAGTGCTTGGGAATTATCCTTTTCTTTTACAATCTACATCAATGATTTAGAAAAGAGGATCAAGTGTTAAAATCCAAGTTTGTTGATAACACAGACTCAGCTCTGAGAAGGGGGCAGAAGGGTATCAGAGAGATATGAAAAGATTGAGTGAGCAAAAGTATATAAAGTTATTTATTTTGATATGAATAGAGGAGTCTTTAAAAAGGTTTGAAATGATGGCATTCAGAGACATCTGGGGATCCTTGTAAATGAATCAATGAAAATTAACATTCAGCTATTGTAAGCAATTAGGAAAGTAAATAGGAAATGGTGGAAGCAGATACAATAGCAACTTTTAAGAGGCATTCAGACAAAAACATGACATTCTGGGAATGGAGGAATATAGACCATGTGCAGGCAGGTAAGATTAGTTTGGATTGGCAGCACGGGCGGTATAGACATCGTGGACCAAAGAGCCTGTTCCTGTGCTCTACTGTTCTATGTTCCAAATGGTAGATAAGTCTTCTTTACAAGCAGATAATGCATGGGCAAAAAGGTCTGCATCCAATCAAAAAGGGATCTCAGAGGAGACCATATCTGGATTAAAAAAGCAAATGCTGGAAATGCTCAGCAGGCCAAGTTGGCACCTATGGAAGAGAAACAATTAATGTTTTAGGTCTGGGACCCTTCAGCAGAAATGAGAAGGTAGTCTAGGCAGCAGAGAAGGTGAAAGAGAGGCATGGGTGAACAAAAGCAATTTGGTCACATAAGGTGAAATAAAGTGGGAGTTAAAATCAGATTAAGCTTCTTTCTTTGTGTAAAGTGCTGTCAATGTTGTAGAGTGTATGTAATTTTGTATAGTCTGCCCTGCTGGGACATGCTCAGCTGACCAGATGATACAAAAGGCAGACAAGATGGCCAAGTCTCATACAAACAGAAAGAAAGAGAGAGTTATCTAAAGTTGAATTTCCAACATCTGCAGTTTTTGATTTCTTCATTTAGAATACCGTGTACGGTTTCAGCTTACTTATCCAAGAAAAACATTCTTGGATTGAATGTAACAAATGTTATTTTGTCTGATTACTGAGATAAGGAGGTTTGCTCTCTATGGAGAGATCACATAGATTAAGTTTATATTCCTTAGAATTTAGAAGAACATTTAAAATTATTTAGGAGCTTGACAGGGTAGATGTTTTGCCTAGATGAAGATTTTACAACCAGTAGTCACAGTCTCAAAATAAGATACCAGATATTTAGGACTGAAGTGATGAATTTTTTTTTCCCCCCACTGAGAGTGTTGTGGGTCTTTATTCCCAACTCCACAAGGCTGAGAATGCTCAAATGTTGAACACTTATTCGAACCAAAATCAATAGTTTTGTTTGGAATTCAGGGCAATGAGAGGTATGGAAAACAAAAATCACAGGAAGTGAAGTTGATGTAGATCAGACCCTACCTTTGTGAATTGTAGCACAGGTTGAAAGAAATTAACTGTCACTTCCTGCTCCCATTCTTTTGTTTTAGTCTCTTATACCCCACCTTCCTTGCTCTCTTAAACATGCTACTATGTTTAGTATTGAATTAGAGTGATAATTGCCACATATACATGTCTGAATAGGTGCACAAACTATTGTATGATGCATATAGCTTGAGTTCATTTGAAGGTTTAGAAATGGAGAAGGGTATAGAGATGAGAGTGATTTAATAAAGAGGAAACAAAGAGGAAATCACGTCCCATCTCCTTCATTACTCTGCCTTTTACTCTGTTGCCTCACATTAACTCACATCTGTCAATTGTCTACTCACTGTGTCTCCTTTTTGTTTCCTCTTTATTAAATCACTCTCATCTCTATACCCTTCTCCATTTCTAAACCTTCAAATGAACTCAAGCTATAGGCATCATACAATAGCTTGTGCACCTATTCAGACATGTATATGCGGCAAATATCACCCTAATTCAATACTATTTTTTCCACTGTAAGCTAACCCAGAAGCTGTTTTGAAGGTAAAGTATTGCAGCATCCCCAGTTGGAGAAAAAAAAACACAAACCCCATGCATCAAAACCACATTATCATGGTAGCTTCATCTTTCTACAATACAAATGACTTGAATGAAGGCACCAAAGGTACGGATGCTGATTTTGTTGCTGATGCAAGGCAAGTTGTGAGAAGGACATGGGCAAACATCTGGCAAATGGAATACAACATGGTGGTGTGTGAAACTGTCCATTTTGGCAGGAAAAATTAAAAAAGCATTGTATCTAACAGTAAGAGATTACAGAGCTCTGAAATACAGTGGATCTGGCTGACCTAGTGCATGATTATGCAAAAGACCAGTATGCAGAAAAAGTAATTGGGAAAGCTAACAGATTGTACTGTTAATTGCTAGAGGAATAGAATGCAAATTACGAGTGTTTGCTTCAGATATATAGGGCATTTATGTGAATCAATTCGGAGTTTTCTAGGACTAATACCTGGAACAGGCAGATTGTTTTATGAAGACTGGATGGACAAGCTAAATGCACTCACTGGAGTTAAAAAGAGCAAGACACTTCAAAACACTTGAAACATAAGACTCTGAAGGGTTTATTATAGGGCAAATGTGGAGAGGATTATTCATGCTGTGGAACATGATAAAGGATCATCCATTTAACTCACGTAAAATGATTTTTTTTTCTCTCAAAGGGTTGAGAGTCTTTGGAACTCCCTTTCTCAAGAAGGTGGTGGAAGCAGAGTACTTGAATATTTTTAAGGCAGAGATAGCGGGATAAAGTTTTTGGCACAGACTAGAAGGGCCAAATTGGCCTGTTTCTGTGCTGTAGTGTTCTATGGTTCTATAGATAGAAAGATTAACATGGACGGATGGGAAAGCTGAGTTGAGGTTGCAATCAGGTCAGGCATGATCTTATCAAATGGCAAAGCAGTCTTGAGGGTCCTCATGGGCTACTCTTGCACCTAATTCGTATGGATGTTTATAACTCTTTCTGACTGGAAGAGATAGTAATGCAGATCTGAACTCACTCAGCAACGTAACTGTATGAGAACAGTATGAAAAGAATGAATGAGAGAAGAAATTAAAAACAAGATTCCAGCAAGCAATATTTCACTCATTTAGCTGGACTTTCCAGCAAACCATTGATGGATTTGGGGCCAGTAACACCCACACCTCAAATTTTCAACCTCCTTTAAGGTTTACTGTGAAACCAAAATCCCATATTTAAATGGACAAAGAACTGAGCATAAACCTTGGCAAGAAAGTATCTAACTATGAATAATCAAGCTATTTTATTTTGCATGCTGGTGGTAAATGGGTAGAATTCTACCCATTTACCACCAGCATGCAAAATAAAATAGCTTGATTATTCATAGTTAGATACTTTCTTGCCAAGGTTTATAGACTAAAAGATCAAAAAATGCACTTACACTGGACAGTTGAAATAAAAAACAGGAAATCCTGGAAAAACTTTGGCAGTGTCAATGGAAAGAGAAGCAGGTCGAAAACCCTTTGTCAGAACTGTGAAAGAGAGAAAACAAATTATTCTTGCTGCCAGAAAAGGTGGGGGAGGGCAATGGGTGGAACAAAGAAAATTTCTGTACAAGAGTGAAATAATGTAGCTGTTAAGGGGCAGTTAAACTACTTTGTCTGTGTAACATATTGCTGATGTTACAAAGCCTAGGGCATGCCCAGCAAGCTAGAATATACAAATGAAAGAAAAAGGAAGAGAAAGATAGCAAGCAAAAATGACCAGGCCTGACGCAAACAGGAAAAAAGAGCAAGTTAACTAAATTTAGCGAATTCAATATTAAGTCCTATATGCTGCAACTTGACCAAAAGAAAGATGCATTGCTCTTCGAGCTTGCATTGGGCCTCGTTATCAAAGTGCAAGAGGCCACAGACAGAGGTCCAATTGGGAATGATATGAAGAGTTTAAGTGGCAGGGCAACCCGAAGCTTCATGGGTCACTCTTGCGGACTCAGTGCAGGTGATTCACAAAGCGATGGCCCATTCTGTAGCAAAAAATAAATTGCTGGACGAACTCCGCAGGTCAAGCAGTATTTGTAGGGGCAAAGGGATGGTTGACATTCAGGTCAAGACCCTGCACCAGGACTCTGACCCGCTGATCTCCACCAGCAATTTTTTCTTTGGTCTAGATTACAGCATCTGCAGTGTCTTGTATCTGGATCACCCAATCTGCAGCAGCAAACAATCCATTGGAAGAACTCAGCGAGTTGAGCAGCATCTGTGGGAGGAAAGGAACTGTCGATGTTTCGGGTTGAAACCCTGCATCAGGACTGCTGAGTTCTTCCAGCAGATTGTTTGTTGCTCCAGATTCCAGCAGCTGCAGTTTCTTGTGTCACCCAATTTCTCCAGAGTAGAGGAGTCTACATTTTTGCCTGCCATCTCTCTCTTCCTTTTGCTTTCATTTGTACATTCTGGCCTGCTGGTATGTCCTGAACTTCACAACACCAGTAATATTTTACACAGTCAAAGAGGTTAACCGTCCTTAACAGCTACGTTATTTCACTCATTGTTAAGATTTTCTTTGTTCCTCTCCTTCTCTGCTACCTAAACTAACTCATTTTCTCCCTTTCTCGGTGCTGATGCTGAGTGATCTGTTGAGATTTTCCTACATTTTCTGTTTTTATATAGATTAGTTGTGCTTAAGTTTTTTTCTAAACATGAATGATTCAAAAAGACATTGACCCAACAAAAACAACAACAGAAGAAATTTGCAACATGAAGAATATCATGTTATATTCTTCAAGTCTGTTCTCCTGCATTTTTCCATGCTGAAAAATTGAAACTAACATTATAAATTTAAATAAGGTCTCAACGAGGTTCATCTTTATGAAGCATATCTTCTACTTCACGTAGATTCCGAAAATCGTGAATGTATTGCTACTTGAAACCAGTTTCATAATATGAATCATGCTCAACTGATTTCAATGCACGTCTTTAATTGGGAAACGTCCTATCACGAGGTCCACAGAATTCATTCCATGACAGCCTCAGAGATAAACAGTTATAAAATGGCAGCAAAATTAAACCGTTTTTCTATCAATCCAAACAGATTACACAAAAAGGAAGTTTTTTTTAAAGTAATAGCACGAACAACAACCGTTCCAGTACATAATATTTAAATATTAGTCCAACAATTCCTTACTACAACTACAAACCAAGGAAAACTCCACCAGCAGCCACCAACGCCAATCCTCCACCCAACGCCTCCACCTATCGTCACATCCACCTCACCACCCAGAGGTCGAGCACTGCGCATGCGTGCTTGGTTCACGATGCTCTCAGGGTATTGTAGTCCAATCCTGCACACGCTGCGAAACAAGTCCCCGACTCGTACTACAACTCCCGACAGCCCTCACGTTCTGGTCGTTGTGCGAGTGCCGGAAGGTTGGTACGTTACCGAGGGAGAGTGCCGACTAGGCCTCGGACTCACGGCGCAGTTCTTCCGACATTTATGCACGTAATATATTGTTTTACAATTTGCAAACTAATCTTGAAACAATAAAATGTCTGCTCAAGCTCAAATGAGAGCGATGCTGGACCAGTTAATGGGCACATCCAGGGATGGTAAGTATGAACATCTACGTGTGATTTTTATTTTCTATCCTGTCGTTCCCTGTTTTTTTTCGGATTCAGTTTTCTCTCGAAAATCAATTAATTCGCTATAAAAATAAATAAAGCCGGTCAAGTTCGTCGCTAATGAAGAGGAAAATATGCAACAGTACCCAAGGTGTTCTTCACTCGAAACGGAAGGCCGTCTGGTCTGGGCTAACTTGTAGCTGACCTGTACAAGTGTGCGGACGGAGGCCACATGGAATGGTGTGCGCCTCGTAGGCCACAAATGGTACACCCTCTCTTTAGTTTGGTGTTGAAATCGTGGCTGTGTACGATTTTAGCCATCAAGTTCAGGCTCACCAGATGGTTAGAATTAATTACTAAGTACACATAGGGTTCAGAGTAACTGGTTCCGAAGAAAGTGTTTAAAAAGAGGCGGAAATGAGGAGGCAGGGTTAACTCGCTCAACACCTATTTTAGAAATATAAAAAGAATGCTGTAAATATCCAGTAGACCAGGCAGCATCTGAGAAGAGAGAAACCGGAGTTAATGTTTCAGAAAACACTTATTCTAACTTTTCCTGGTTCTGGTGAAAGATCATCCACCTGGATTGATATCTCTGTTTCTCTTAACACTGATGCTGATTGATTTACTGAAGTATTACCAGGATGTTCTGTACTTATTTTGGATTTCCAGCATCTGTAGCTTTTTTTGCTATTTTAATATCATTTGAAAAATTGATTGCGAAAAGGCCCAGGGGGTGAAATTGTTATTGTAAACAGCTAACTAAGAATCTTTCAAAGAGAAATGCAAATAAATATTCAACCTAATGAAGATCTGAATTTTGAAATAAAAGCAGAAAATATTAAAATGTTCAAGTCAAGTTGTGTCTGGAGAGAGAAAAACAGAGACCTTTTCACTAAAATCTTAAATATTATCTTTATTTCTCTCTCTTTCCACCAATTACTGCTTGACCTGAGTATTTTCTGTTTTATGCTGAACATTTTTTCTGTTTTTATTTCAGATTTCCAGCATTTCTATTTTTTTGCTTTATTAAATCGGAATTTTGTTGCTGTGCTAACCTTTTCATGTTCAAGAGAATTCATGTCTCTTATCTATGGCAAGCATTTAGGACTCTGTTGTGCAATATACAATAATAATTGATAAATGGTATATTTGCCAAAATATTGATGCTTCAGAAAACTTTTGAGATTGTTAGTATCAGAATGGATCAGGAGGAGTCAATAGATGAGTTATTACTTGGACATTCAAAAAGCCTTCAATTGGGTGTCACACAAAGAGTTGTTAAACAAGTACATGAGATTGGGAATAATGTTCTAGTAAGAATTATGAATTGGTTAATGAATAGAAATAAACATGTCATCAATGGATTGTCAGGCTATGACTAGTGGATTGTTTCAGGGATTTGTGTTAATGGCCCATTTGTTGACAATACAGGATTTGGATGAGAGGAACAAGTATCATGTATCCAAGCTTAATGATGAGATGAAATTGGATAGCAGTGTGGGCTGTGGGGAGGATGTGGACAGGCCAACTGAATGGGCAAGGCAATGGCAGATAGAAAAAAAGAAAATTTTACTAGGGAAAAATAGAAACTTTTTTAAGCAGCCTGGGTTAGTGCTCTTTAGTTTAGAAGAATGCGGGACGATATAGAAAAAAAACGTTTATAGGGTTTGATGATAGATACAGAGATCGTGTTTCTCCTGGCCATGATGTCCACGAAGGGTCAGTTTCAACATAAAAGATCATTCAGGACTGAGGTCAGAAATTTCTTCATTTGGCTGGTAGTGAACCTTTGGTATTTTCTACCCTGGAGGCTATGTAGGCTCAGCATATTCAAGACAAAGATCAATAGCTGTTTGAATATTTGGAGAATCGAAGGATATAGTGTTAGTTCAGGAAAAGTGCACTGAGGTAAAAGATCAACCATTATCTGATTGAATGGCAGCGCAAGTAGAAGGGGCCAAAAGGCCCACTTCTCGTTATGATTTCCTATATTCTTACAATATCAGATGCAAAAATCTCATGTTTTGAACACAAACAATCCAGTTTGTAAATAAGATGGAAATGCCTTGCCATCAACTTGTATTGAATATTTATGGGTTTAGAATCTGTTGAACAGGTCTGCAGAGTGTTTCCTATTTTAATATTTAATCTATAAAATGTGTGTGTAAACAAAAAGTGCTGTACAATAATGTAAATCTCTAGACAACACTGAAATATTTTGAAGGGGTAAAAAAATTTTCTGAAAACTGTTCATAATAAATGCTATTGGTTCAATACCACAGTGTATGTATTAGGTATTTACAATTAAATTGAAAGCAAAATTTGTTTAAAAACTTTAAAAGATCTTTTTTCCTGAGTTGTAGCTATGATGCCAGGAATCCCAAATAAGTTTGGTATCCAGCAAAATAAATCCTCCTGAGTGAAGTAAGGTAAACCTTTCCTCTCTTTCTGCTACACTTGTACCTGTTACTCCAGTAAAGCAAACATAAAAAGACCTCTGAAACTTGAAGAAATACCATCTTCAATTTTGGCACCCCACAGCATGTTTGCATACAATTGTACCCATAGGAAGAAGTTGCCCTCTAATAATACGCCTAGGACAAAACTCCCATAACATTATTTTTAAAAACAATAGCAGCTCTTCTTTCGAAGTTTGCATTTTGTTGAAACTCTGAAGCACAATGTAACTGTATTTTATAAATTCATGCACATTAAGACCTTGGCATATCAGTGTCCTTAATGTCAAAAGTGAGCACTGCAAATATGTATTGGGAAACTACTTTAGAAAGTTTCTATGATGATCTTTCTGTCCTCTTTGATTATTTTAGCAGTAACTTTTTCCGCCGTGATGGGACACATGGGTACTGTTGATTTATTTTCACTACTTTCATGCATGCATTACATATGCATTGTTTGATACAAAACTTTTATTAATGTACATAATATCTGATTTTATTTGGACAGTTAATTTTGTTTAGAACTTCTAAAAAGAATTTTCATTCCTTAATTTATATTGAAGAGAATCCTTAAGGCTCTGTATCTTTTTTTAATGGAGTATCTTTCAAAATAGTTTGGTGAAATAGAACTTTTTTTAAATGGTCTTGTAGGTTTTTTTATTGAGAGGGCAAGAGAAATCTGTAATCTTAAAGGAAATTAAACCAAACAATGACACTTCCCATTTTTAACTTGTTAAATGACTGCAGTTATTAGAAGTAGTTTGTTCTTTCACTGATTGTCAAATGTTTGATTTTTGTCATTTGTTTCCCATACTAAACTGAAAGACACTAGGTATTACCTGGATGTTCCTTTTGTAGGATTTTGACTTTTAACAGTTTAGTGCAAATTAATGGCTTGCACTTCAATTTCTTACAGGAAACTCAGTTATGTTTTATTTAGTTACATTTGAAATTTGCTTCCCATATCTCTATTCATACAAACTGAACAATTGTGGCCCCTTGTTTTATTTATAAAGGTTCAATGTATCTTTGCCTGCCTACATCAATCTGCAAGGGAGTTGCAGAAAAGCCTCATGTTCATCGAGCCGTGAGTCATGAATAATTTTTAAAGCTGTTATGAATATCAAAAAAAAGTGTTTGCTTTTCAAAAGTAATTAATATAAACAACGTAGTTTAGACTAAATATAAACTGCATACAGTGGGAACACTACATGTTATTTGGATGCTTGCAGATCTAGAGAAATTATTTAAATATTACACATTTATCATATACACAAAATATCATTAAATTATCACATCAGTTACATTTTACCTTTCTTTTAAACACCTTGCTACATGGTGTGGCTCAGAAAAACTTTTTTTTTACAGCAAGTAAAATTCTTTGCAGATGAGGCGCAAAGGTTGAGAATGCTGTGTGGTATCTTTTGGACGCTCATTGTGTATTCAAATCCTAACCTGAGTTTTTTGTCTCTGAAAGTATTGGACGCTGTCATGTGGTGTCAGTAAAAGTGGACTCTGCCCATCATTCACTTAAAGTACTTAAACCTACTTTGGGTAATCTTTTTGACATTTGCAATGTTTATATAAAAAAAAGGCATGCCTTTGGATTTTCTGTTTAATATGATTAAAGTACCACATTCCAGGGGTCCAAGATTTAAGAAGAGTATTTTCCCAAGGTTGTTGCAATGAATTTTGTGTGTTCTATCCAAAGAACATTCATATTCTGCAGTAAAGATGAGGAATTAGTCCCATTATTACATGCAAGAAGGCATAGTACAGTAACTTGGCTCTAAAACAGCCTGGTGATGTCCACTTATGTAGAGTTTCTTTCAGCAATTTTGAGCTCATCAGCTTTAAACTGCCTTGTTTCAGGAGATGCAACACGACAACGTGTGAAATTCTCAGATGATAGAGTTTGCAAGAGTCATCTTCTTGGTTGCTGTCCTCATGATATCCTTTCAGGAACGGTATGTAGTTTTGTTAATCTTGTTTTACTAGTTTGGGAAGTAAAGAAGAAAAATTAACACTATTTTCATACAAAATCTGGTTTATGGTTTCTTTCTCCTCTCAGCTTTTAGAATGGATGGTCTGTGCTTCAAATTTCTCTGATTGCAGTATATTCCTCTCTAATCACCCAACTTCTATGTAAGCAGGGCAAGTAAAACATTTTTCAGTTCCAATATATGACCTTTTTCACATCAATGCAAAAGCATCAATGTAAAAGTAATAGTGTATCTTGAGATTTCAGTCTGTAGCCCTGACTATACATTAAAGTGAAACAATTTGAGGCCATATTGTTATCACACTCTTGAACCAGTTAAGAGTGCAGTATATTTCCATTTTTGTGTGGGGTCTTGTTTTACAAATGTACCTGTGGTTTATTGGACAAAACAGTGTAAACTTCATGGAATTTAATTTCTATTACAAATAAAAAGTAACATAACCATTTCTTTTAAGCAAAAATAAATTAGCTGTCTGTGATAGACTTCACTATTGAGTTTCTTGGTAAGCCAGTTTTTTTGGTTTAATTAAGCTGAAAAGTTTACATTAAAGCTCCAATTAACTTTATTTAAGCTATTCTGTTCATGTATAACTGTTCATCTTCCAAATAAGAGCATTGCAGTCAGACCAAATTGCAATTTTTAATAGGTAAAGCAATTTATATTTACTTTATCTCAAATTTGTAGTAGTTTTTTTCCCATAGTTTACTATTATCCTATCATGTTGACTCTGAATGGAATTTCCAGCCCCATATTAATACAAAGATTTTTATTTCCTCTTTGAATTAAAAGTAGGCAGATTTCAGTAATATCAACACCCTCTTCCCTGTTCATGTTGTTGCTTTTATCCTTGCACCAATCTAGCTAACTTGCTGCTATGCACCCTGCCCTAAATTGGCTCCTTGTCGACCATCACCGTTTTAAGATTGTTATCCTTCTGTTGGTCTATTTATGGCCTTGTGCTGTCTGGAAATAATAAACTTTTCCCCTGAAAAGTTGTTGAGCCTGTGGGAAATTGATTGAGAGAATGAGTTTTCTTAGTTAAGTAGAAATAATAATTTAAAGCAGTTAGTCAGCAAGTAATATAGAGATCATCAATCACCTAAACTTGGTGATGAAGCAAGCCTGAAGGATTGAATGACTTATCTCTCCCTCTCTAATTTAACAATCCTCTGAGAACTCTGTTCAGTTTAATGCCTCTCCAAATTCCTCACCCTATCATTAAGGCTATATCTTCATAAGACTTGGCCCTAAATTCTGGAATTCTCCCTAAAATTAGTTCTCTCTCCTTTAACATTTTTGGCTGTTTATCAGATTGAATACCCAGTGAAGCATCCAAGTTTGTTTAGTATATTAAAGAAATTTTATGATGAAAGTTGTTGTCACATAATATGGCATTCTTTAGGCAGGATAATCTTTACTTAATACACCAGGCTAAAATTTTTGCGATATGTTTTTATAAACAATTGGACTATCAGCCTTAATTTTTTGAGTTCCCTAGAATAGATTTACAAAATGTGCTCTAGGGTTCAGGATACTAATGTATTGAAGTTCATTTTTTATTTAGAATTTAATAATTTATAACATGCAATTAGCATTTTGGATCTTATAAGTATGGTAAACTGTTTTTGAACTTTTAATTTTACTGTTTGAAAGAGGTAATAAGCCTAAAATTAATTGGGGAATTCTGATGGTTAGTTCGCATAACAGAACTGTAGCACATGCATTGCTGTAGGAGAATACGGCACTTTGCACTTAAAATACATTGCTTTGAATTTTGATTACTGTGGTTACACTCAAAATGTTCTGTTTACTAGCGTATGGACCTGGGAGAATGCACAAAGATTCATGACCTCGCTTTGAGAGCTGATTATGAAATCGCTGCAAAAGAA
The DNA here is from genome assembly GCF_009764475.1 of Pristis pectinata. NCBI lineage: Eukaryota > Metazoa > Chordata > Chondrichthyes > Rhinopristiformes > Pristidae > Pristis > Pristis pectinata. Next base: position 33,779,559 of record NC_067412.1, on the reverse strand, counting down.
AGAGATTTATTCTTTGAACTCGATGTAAGTTACCCAAAAGTTTGAGCGTGAATTAACTGATTATGCTTTTCTGATCATGGATAATGGGGAAAGAGCTCTTCCCTCTTCATCTATTACTGGACTTTTGTTTTCACTGCTAATATAAGATATATCAAACTTAAATATTTAGCAAGTTTATATCATTTTCTAATCAGCATAGAACTTGCTGCTAACAGCACAACCAGCTGAAGTTTATATGTTTAATCCGGGCTTTATAATGCTGATATCACTAAAGGTGCATTTTTGTGGGGAAACTTAATTGGCTTATTTATACTCCATTAGATATTAAATCCACTGCCTTTACGCAATCTGGCCTATTACGTGAATTCGTACATTCTCCCTGTGTCTGCGTGGGTTTCCTCCGGGTGCTTTGATTTCCTCCCACTTTTCAAAGGCGTACAGGTTAGGAGCTGTGGGCATGCTATGTTGGCACCAGAAAAGTGGCGATGCTTGCGGGCTGCCCCCAGCACATTCTTAGCAACTCAAAAAGACGTATTTCACTGTGCTTCAATGTACATATGACTAATAAATATCAACTGCTTTAAATAATCTGGCTAGTAATTAAGTTTCATCAAATCACTATTAATTGGGCAATTAGATTAAGACTGACCACCCAGCAGCAAATTCTGATAATACAAGCAAAAGCAAAAACTGTATATCTGAAATAAGAGAAGAAAATGCTAGAACTTCTCAGCCTGTGAGGCAGCATCTGTGGAGGAAGAGAAGTGGAGTTAATGTTTTGGCCTGATGACCTGAAAGGTCAAATGATGAACGGTTAGCAATCATCGGCACCTGAATGGAACAGAAACTTGCAACTCCTTGCATCAAGTAGCAGTCTGTGCTCATGGGTGGCATGACTTGGACAAAAATCAGCTGGTTATCCATCCATCTCTGAGAATGTGTCTAAATGCCTTTGAAATTCCCTGATGTTAACATGGTTAAATAATTACTAGTGACACCCTAGTTATTATCATTGTCTGGAAAATTAATTAAATTAGATACTTAAATGTTGTGGTAACAAAAAGTTGATATACTGGATAAACTGCAATGAGTAACTTATTTCCTGACTCAATTGTCTTTCCACTGCCTACGTTACACGATTTGGAATATTTTTGAGTTCAACAGCATTTAAAACTTGACTGGCATTATACTTGTTACCTGTCATTCATTCCCATCACACTGTTGCAATGTGGCACAGCATGTACTACAAGATACATGGCAACAACTTGTCACTGTTACTCCAACAGCACCTCAAATAGTGGATTCTATCGTCTAGAAAGACAAAGGCAGCAGTCTTGTGGGATTACTGCCATCTCCGTAAACATTGCATGCTACCCTGACTTAAAATATTGAAAATAAAATGCACATTTTGGAAATTTGAACTGAAAACTGAAAATGCTGGAAGCACTCAGCAGGTCAGGGAGCATCTGTAACAAGAGAAATAGTAAAGGTTTGAAGTCTAGGACCCTTTGTCAGAACTGGAAAAGAGAGAAAAAGAAATTAATTTTCAGTAGCAGGGAAGGTGGTGGAGTAATGTGTGGAACAAAGGAAATGTGTTTGATGGGTGAGATCAAAGGGGTCGATGGGTGCAATTAGAGTAACAGTTACAAGTACATTCTGCTTCTTTTTCTGTGTAATGTGTTGTTAAGAGCGAGGCTGTGAGACATGTTCAGCAGGTCAGACTACATGAATAGAAAAACAGGCAAAATGATGACTGCCAGAAATGGCCAGTTCTGATACAGGCAGTAAGAGTGAGTTATCTAAAGTTGGAGATATTGATATTGTATCCAGAAGGCTGCAACAGGCCCAGACCAAAGATGAGGTGTTGTTCCTTGGGTCTTGTTAAAACAGTGCAGGTCACGGAGAGAAAGGTGAGAGTGAGATGAATTAAAGTGGCAGGCGATTGGAAGCTCAAGGTCACTCCTGCGGATTACAAGCTGGTGCTCGGCAGTGATCACCTAATCTGTATTTGATTTCTCCAGTGCCGAGCAGACCACGTGGTGAGCACTGAATAGAGTATCTTAAATTGGAAGAAGTACAAGTGAATTGTTGCTTCACCTGGAAGGAATATTTGGGTCCCTGGATGATAGAAACTGGCTGTCCACTTGGCTGACATTACATTTACCACTTCAGTCATTCACTCCCATCACTATTGCAGTTTGGATACATGTGTACCTCAACCACTCTTGTTCTGAGTAATGTATAGCTCCCTGCATCCCTGAACCCTTGATCTGTCATCTTCAGCTCCACCCTACCTTGCTCTGTATCCTGCATTTTAGAAATAATGTTAACAGAAAAATAATTATTCATAATCAAGGACATTGCTTTACAGTTTCTATGCAAATACATGTAGGCTGAAATCAAATTGTTTACTAATTGTTGTAAATCATTTATAATATGTTACTTAACGCTAAATATAATATCTTCGACTTATGAGGAAAACCAATTAAATTGATCTCTGGATCTATAGAATACTTAAACTGGAGATAACTATAGGAGCATGTGACCAGAATTAATAATATACAATATTCTATGACTTCTGGATTGCTTAGGGACTTGTTCGAAAGAAGATTAAGGTTGCATTCTTCCAGTAATCAAGATCTGTTGTGTAGTTTTGTATGGCAGATCTTTTCAGCAATCACATTCAGATTGTGTTTTATGGGGAACTAACTTTAGACTATGACCATTATTTCTAATGAAGACGAGCGTTCCAAAGTGGTGATTTGTTTCTGCCAAAAGAAAACTAAACTTTTTTTGTTTCATATTTCTTTTGCATTTCCTGGTGTATTGAAGCCAATTATACTGCACTATCAACAACTGGGAACTCTTAAAAGTTTGACCCAGTGTTTCTAATAATTTATGAAAATAGTCAGGTCTTTGATTATTTCTTCACAAACCTTGGATCTGTTTATGTATGTGAATATTTTTTTAAGCATTGGACTTCATTTGGTACATATGTACTTGATGTTTTGCACTGGATCTGAAAGTCCTCGGGTTGCAAATATTTGAATAGTTACCAGATATACACATCCCTGGTACAGCTAACACGGAACTGAATTAAGATCGTCGATGTTGAGGCTTTCCTATAGATGCAATTACTGATGAATCATTGGAGGGAGCTCTTTAACAAATGTTCTGTAGTGGTGCTTTGCCTGTTCTCAATTTTACATGATATATATACAAGGCCACCTTTGTAACTGAAAATCTTAGAAGTAAGATTGTACCATTTTAAAGATTAGTTACTTTTCATATGTTAAAGATCCTTATTTAATTGATATTGAAATTTTTGAAATGGGAGGGGCAGAATGCCAAATGGAGAGAATTAAACGGGTAAGTAGCTAGCAATGCTGGAATATCCTGTTAATAAGATGAGTGGCAATTATATTTGGGGAATGATGACTAGAGACCATTTAAGAAGTTGAAAATTTTACATTTAAGGATGAGAATTTTAAAGTCTATGCTAGGAACAGCAAAAGAATTGGAGTTTGAAGAGACTAGGAATATAGAATTTGGGGCTTGAAAAGCTTAGCGGCAGCATAGTTGTTTTGGATAAGTTTGTGACGTTCAGGTGGCGCACTCTTGGGCGATTTGCTTCGGTATGTACAGCAAGCGTTAAAGTGAGGAATGAAGAAAGCATTCCAAGCAAGGAAATACTTGGGGAATTCAAAAGTATGATGGGGTTGGCTAAAATTTAAATATTTTTACTATGATCTTGTGAAAAATGGTCGTCATCATTTTCCAGGCTATGGAACATCTTGAAAGTTTTATCGTTGATTGTGATAGAAGAACAGATATTGCCAAGAAGCGCTTGGCAGAAACACAAGAAGAAATAAGTGCTGAAGTAGCTGCTAAGGTATATTTGCCATTTACTTCAACTCGAATGAACATTCGTGTGTTCTGTTCATCTGAATTATAAATTTGTTAATTATGTCAATCACTGGGGGGGGGGGGGGGGGCTGAATCCAGCCAAATGAATGCGATTTAAAATTCACTTTTTTTGTTGCGGAAGGAATTGAAGCAGAGTTAATCCAGTACTCATTGGACAAGACTGAATCCACTGGTGGGTGGTTGATGGTTGGCGTGGACTTGGTGAGCTGAAGGGCCTTTTTCTGTGCTGTATCTCTCTATGACTCTGACTTATTCAGCTAGAAAATTGCTGCATGGACAGTCATTGCTTTTTTCCAGATTAAGGACACTATTTTATGTTCAGCCAGATTGACTTACTCTGGGAATGATTACTGCCAAGGGAGAAAGTTTTCTCCTGTCAATAGACTTCTCAATATTGCAAGATGAAGCAGTCAGCTTGCTTTTCTTTTTTTAAGAGTTGCTGCCTACTAGTCACATTTAGACATCCTGATTTAGTTATGTGATCAATAGATCTGTCTGAAACAGACAAGGGCAATGCATAAGTGTGGCTCCAATACTGACTGTAGCAAATTTCAAAGTCTGCTCTGGCCAAAAACCAACTGATCAGCCCTTCTGTCCCATGAAATTTCCAAATTGTTATTGGCTGCTTAGAGCCTAACTTCAACTTTGTAAAGTTTTTTTAAACTATCTGGCTTGGCTCCCCAGAGCACCGGTCTTTTGGTTTTCCATTCATGTGAATCTTGACTTCGAGAGTGGTTCATAATTTTCATCCATTAAATTCTGATTTATTGTATATTTACCTCAGTTTGTTTTGAGTGTTTTGCTTCCAAGCATTCATATTCCCTACCATGGTGAAGAGGATGAAAGTCCTTACAATCTTTCATGAAAATGAAGTTTTTCAAGTCTCTGAGAAAACATTAATGCAGCCTGCTTGCTAGTTCTCCAAAATAGTAACTTTAATGCAAAATGTAACTTCTTTTTTCCCTGCCTAACTTTTGGTTAAAGATGATCATAGATCATGTGTACTTGGGGAATTTTATAGTATTGTTGAGAATGCTTTTCGTGTGCTTTTAGTTAAACGGTTGCAGTCCTTTCTACTTATATATTCTTCAGCAATTTTCTATTTGACAAAGTAATTTGTGCTTAATATCTTTCAAAATAATGATCTTTAATTATGTTAATGAAAGGTAGCACAGCTAATGTTTACTAGATTTGTTCTTGGCAGTAAAATGGACCATAATCCTTGGTGTTTAGAAGAGGGTGCAGTGATTGCATTGAAGCATATATTTAAAAAAAAAATTGTGGAGGAGTTGAAAGGGTGGATTGTCTTTTGACACCATGCTCAAAGTTCTACTCAAATATGACGTAATTGAGAATACTGAAGTAAGTCTGAACAAGGGGGTTTGGCATTATTTAAAGGGCTCTACACAGGTCACTGCTGGAGAGTCCATCTTACTCCATCCAGGTAGACATCTTTAACATTACATCTTTACTGATCACCCCACACACCATCGATGATTGTTCTCAGCCAACCCTTCCCTCTATCAGGTATTGTAATGTTGGAGGCTCAGTTTTAGAGTATATTTAAGATTAGACAAGTAAGGTCTTAACTAAGTAGCAGATTCTGCAATTCAGGCCTCAACCACAAGAGGGCAAATTCTACATTTGGCTGCACCTTCCTTTCAGCTGCTTCTTGGCTCATTTCACCTACTCAAGGTATCTGACTTCCCTGTCAGCCACACCCAGAGTTTGCCACCTACCCAAACTACCCATTCTTCAACCATAGACTGTTTTGGATTAGTCAGTGCTCTGTGAATTAAACCAATCCTGTCCCTTGGATTGTAGCAATAAACTGCAATGTACAAAAAAACGAATTATTAAGATAAAATTCAGCAGAAACGTGGTTAAAGGGCGTGAATTTAATTTTTTTTAATAAAGTATATGAAATATTTCCTGCAGTTCAAGGTATTCTCTCTGAAGACAAATTGAATACGCCTGTTGACAATTGCAGATTACAACAATTAATGAAAGTAAATTTGGCTTTTCCATAATTTTGCCTGCATTTCAATTACAATTGTTTTATACCTAAATTGTGAGACTCTTACTCAATTAAATGAGTCATAGAGCCTAACTTTGTTTCTTTTTACATTATCTGTGATATGACTATCATTATATTGAAGAATGTTTCAGTAAACACAGATTTGTACAATGCCGTTTTGTAATTAGGTAAAATATAAAACCTTAAAATGTTTACTAAAGTTTTTAGCTGTGTATTGAACAAATTTAAACTCCTGAATTAGCTTGTTTAAAATCAATGTTGCTTGGCTTGCATAGATTTTGGGAAAAATAAAAGAAATTGCACCAGAGCAGATAATTTTTTACTTTTGGAATTTGAGTGAATTAGGCCAAAGCCACCATCTTTTTAATTGTAAACGTTAACATTTAGCATGTTTTCTTGAGTCTGCTCCAAATGTGCCTTTAATTATAAACATAGGGTCGTGCTTTTTCTATTTCCAGCTACTCCGTGAAAATTGTATGTACAAATATGCAGCATTAAGCTCTGCTGCAGATGATACCCTTTCTTTATCATCAATGCAATAACAAATATGGATGTATTCCTTATACAGGCAGAAAAAGTGCATGAGCTGAATGAAGAAATAGGAAAGCTTTTAGCTAAAGCTGAACAACTTGGAGCTGAAGGAAATGTTGAAGAATCTCAGAAGGTCATGCAGGAAGTAGAAAGAGTGCGAACAAAAAAGAGGGAAGCAGAGGTAAATGCTATATTGCCTTTTTCTTTTAAAACAATGTACTTGTTAATACACTGGTTTTACATTATGACGCTGTAGCTGATTTGGGATATCTGAGTTTTCACATTTGCATTTCTTGATGGCCAGTATTGGTGGCTTGAAATCCAACCATCACGTACCTGCACATTGATTAAATTTTCTACCATTTTTGCTGGTACTTAAAGTAGTGTCTTTTTATGCACACAGTCAATTACTGGGACATGGACAAGCAGAATCTCACAAACGTTGAGATGTAGGACCAAAAAAATCACTTTTTTAAAAAAGCATTGGAGCAATATAGTTAAACAATGGATACCAGGAAACCACTGTGTGTTTCTTGGAAAACTGTTAGGATTTTTAATGTCCAACTTGAAATTTATGACTTACCAGTACCTTTTGATAAAATATTGCATTATTTCCTGCTCAGAGATTTAATATTGAAATTTCTCATTGATATCACACTGAGCATGAGCCACATTTAACTAAAAAATAATTAGGGAAAACTTGACACTGATGCTTAGAAATCTGAGGAAATATATTTAAAGTTCAACATAAGATAAAGGCTTTTTTTTGGAGAAATGGACATGGAGAAATCATGCAGAAAGATGCTATTCTGACTGGAAAAAAAATAGTTTATTATTAAATTGGGTAGATGTAAGTATTAATGCCATATGACTTAGCTAATCACTGGTAAGTTTATAATTTTTAATTGCTAACTTCAGTGTTTTAATATTAAAAATGGTTCTTTCTTTCTTGTTTTGTTTTTTTCATAGGATGAATATAGGAATTCAATGCCTGCTTCTAGCTTCCAGCAACAGAAACTGCGTGTCTGTGAAATTTGTTCTGCATACCTGGGCCTTCATGACAATGATCGCCGACTTGCTGATCATTTTGGGGGCAAACTGCACTTGGGATTCATACAAATACGGGAGAAGTTAGATCATCTGAAGGTATTTTTTAAATTATATTGTAAAAGAGTTAAAATGTAGAAGTATATGTTGGGGGTACAAGGTTTCTACGAAGCAGATATTTTCCTTCATTTATATTTGGTCACAATATTGGAAATCATTTTAATTTGCTACTTTTTGTAGATAAAACTTAAGGGTCATTTTTTTTTTACAAATTGTCAAGACTTATTTTTTAAAATTTGTGTAGTTAGCAGCTGGTAGTCAAGATGAATGGTCCTGCAGTTTCATTTATTCCTCCATTTGGAATTGTAGAAAATTGTTGCAGAGAAACAAGAAAGAAGGAATCAAGAACGATTAAAGAGGAGAGAAGAAAGGGAGAAAGAAGAGAGGATGAAAAGAAAGTAAGATCATTTGCACATGTACCACTAAATATATACCAATAAATACCACTAAGTTTTAGTTCTCTAATTAAGGCACTGGTTTCAAATTTGTGCATTTTGATTATTAATTGGTTTTAAATATATTTTCTAAGCAACTAAAATACAAAATCTTGTTCTATATTATCTATTGTGTTTCTATAACAAATCTATTAAATAAATACTGTTTTGCAGGTCCAGATCACGAAGCAGGGATCATAAGAGGTAGGTTTATTGTATGGTAAGATAACATTAATTTGATTTTTTTAAAAATTCATGTGAAAAGTAATTTTTGCTTTAAAATTCATCAAATATTCAGTCTTCACTTTGACTTTCCCCAAACATTTTGTTTTGCATGTAGTATACTTGCAAAGAAAGATACTGTTTTGATATCAGGATTGCTTATAGAAAAAGGTTGATTTTTTTTTAATGGACTGGTTTTCTCATAATGTCATTTTATAAAACACTTAACTCAAAATGCACTTTCAAAAATTTCTGTCTGCCTTTTCAACAAATAAGATTTATCTCATTTGGTGTTTTGAAAAAAAAATATTGTTACTGGCATATTCATTCAGTAAATTGTACTTTAATATATCTATTTAATCTTTGATTTAATACTTGAGCTGCTTTAATTCTGCCTCTGACTAGATATTTTTAGATTGGAGATATTAAGTGCATTTTGCAGCATTTCCCTACATGTATCAACAGGAGTAGAAATCTCACATTAAAATTTGAGATGCTTTTTCTAAAAGGTTATTAGGAGAAGACTGGAGATTTAAGTCCCAGCAAGGTTATATCAGACAAGCAATGTGTTTGTAATGTACTAATAACAAACCAAGGTAATCCTTTACTCTGTACTACGCAAAGTGTATTGCTTTGGATCTATCTTGAAGTTCCATCGATAATTTGAAAGCACGAGTTATTACATTTTTTGAAGTGTGTATGGGGAAAATTGGGTTCCTTTCCCCAACTCTTTGTTGCATCTTTTAGCTTTTTTAAAAAAAAACAGGTAGTGGTGGTAGGAATATCACCAAGCATCTGAAGGCAGATGGAGTGGTGGGTGAAGACTTGACATTCGGGAACACTGGGTGGTAACTTGATGGTCCCAGGTAGGTTGGCAGTGTTTTCAGCATGATGCTTCTTGACCCTTGTCCCTTTGACACATGGACATTGGTATTTGCGAACCATCTTTTAAAAAAACATTGAACTCTCAGTACTGCCAATTTCTTTCTCTATCCCCAAATCTGCAAAGCCTTTTCCTCAGTCTTGCAAGATCTTGGATACAATCTCCAATTTCTAAACAGTATTTGGAGTTCCAGGCCCCGAGATCTTTCTCCCTTGTGCATATAGATCCCAGGATACCTGTACCAGGTTCCAACAAATTATTCCTTGAACTTTACTCTGCAGTGTTCCAGAGATCCCAGGGTTGCCACCAGTGCTGTTATTGTAGGTGTCCCTGGTAATGCTATTTGCTGTGTACCAATGCTTCTACATTTTCTGGCTCACTGAGAAAAATCTGCTAGTTACATTCTAAATTAAGATGAACATTGATTTACTTGAAAGCTGAGAGAAACTAGGGTTATTTTCTTAGAAAAGTTTAAGGAAATTTGTCAAGGATACAAAATTGTTATAGGGCTTTGTTAATAAAGGAAAGGAAGTGTCAGTGGCCAAAGGGAAATGAGGAGAGAATACTTAAAGAAAAAGTTTCTATTTTCTGGAATATACCACCTGACAGATTGGAGGGAGCAGAATTGACAGCAACTTTCATAAGGAAAATGGGGGGGGAGTAAATATGGAAGTGGGAGAATGTGTTAGGTTGTGGAACTACATTTACGTCTTTCAAAGAATCAGCACAGAGATAATTGCACAAGTAACAGCTTCCTATTCTTTATCATTAAATGATCCTGAACTACTGTAGTTGTAAATGCAGTCAGAAAAAGCTTAGAGAATCTTTAAAAAGGCTATTATTGTTTGCTGCCACCACCTTCTCACTTCACCACTTAATATTCACTCTTATGGATTTTGTAGTCCCTTCAGTATCCTGAACAGGCTTCCACCAGTAGAATTCTAATAAAAAGATCTCATTTCTGACCCCTTAAACTTTTAAGTGTTTATAGTAGAGATTTCAAGGAGGTACATTCTGGCATGTTTTTCAAATTAAACATCAATTAATCAGTGTCGGAAGCATTGTTGAAATAGTCTGGTTGCTATTTGCATGTTTTCTTAATGTTGGTATTTGGTATTTATTACACACAGTATTTGCTTGTGTTTGCAATATATATATATAATATATATATATATACACACACAAAAAAAAATTTGCATCTGTAGCCAAAATCTCAGGACATGTGGAAATAAATGTGAACAAGCAGATTTACTACTATTCTACTTCAGTATTTACTGAAATTTGGATTGCTCTGCCTTTCCAACAGTAAACTGACGTACTAAATTTCTTGCAGCAACATGCAAGATGCTGGAAGAACTCCTGGTCAGGGAGCATCTATGGAGGGAAATAGACAGTTGATATTTCAGGTCGAGGCCCTTCATTAGTCCAGGTGAAGGGTCCTGAGCTGAAATGTCAATAGATGCTGACCCACTGAGTTCTTCCAGCATCTTGTATGTTGTTCCAGATTATGGCATCTGCAGCCTCTTGTGTCACTACTAAATTTCTGTGGCTGGCAAATGATCAAACACTTACAGGTAAAAGCAACTGCAGTGCACAAGGGGTCAACCTGATTACAGTTATCTTGTTATTTTGTGTTGCTAGAAATGTGTATTGTGGCCCTCCATCCTACCACTGTTAACCATTGATTGAAATATTTACAGATCAAGGTCACGCGATCACAGGCGGAAACGCTCTAGTTCTCCTGTTCATGAGCGACGTAAATCTAGATCAAGATCCAGATCCAGAGAACGAGAAAGGCGCCGCAGGCACAGGTCCCGTTCACATAGCCGCAGCAGAGGGCATTGTCGCAGCTCAAGGGACAAAAGCAGGGACCGGAGTTCAAAGCATAAGTAAGACTCGTGAAGTTATTGAAGTTTTAAATTTCTGGAATATCATTCCAAATCATTATGACATTAATTCTGTGTTAAGACTGCAGCGGTTATAAACCTTTTTATGACTGAACATGACCTGCGCAGTTAGTTACAAATTTTATTTGTATTAATTTCTATTGTTGGTATGGATTTTAAGAGGAATCTGTATACAGTGATCCTGAACACAGGTTATGTCTGTAAAATGTTGGCAGAATTATTTACCTGATCGCCGTAATTGAAGTCTAACCAATTATTAATGTATGATTTGTTGTATTTAATAGTTGGAGATTTGGAGCTCTTGCCAAGGTTCAACTGTTCCACCCAGCTATCCATACTCTTAGAATTGTAAAACAGTCTTTCAAATTAACTTCCTTTCCCCTGAGAGGGAATAGATTATAGTGATGGGTTTGATGTGTTGTCATTACGTATGAGTGTGTTTTTTAACCTTCTTACTCAAGAAATGTAACTGAGAAATATGGATAAAGTTAAACTAGTTACCACCACAAACAAGCACAAATTATTTTTGCTGTGTTTGAGAAACCTATTTGTGAGTAGTTATACATTTCTTATGAGTCTCTATTTTCTCAGAATTAACCCTTTCAGAATTGCATTCTCCAATTACCTGCGCAATAAACTGTGAAAACATCTCAATTAGGTAAGCAGTAGGTTTTTTGGGGGGGTGCGGGAAGAGGAGGGGCTAGACAAATCAAGAAATATCTAAAACTGGCAAGTATTTTAAAATCATTTTAACCTAACTTTTTACTTTAGGATTTTAGTTATCAAAATCTTCTGTATGAGTTGCATTGTAGTCAATGATGAGCTTCCCTGTTTACATTTTATTGAGAGCATCTTCCTTTGTAAGGGATTAATTTATGAGTGATCCTACAAGTTGCGTTTTAATTCCAGGAAGGTGTTTAGAACATGTTAAGTTCCATGTACCATTTTGGTGGATTTTACATTGTGCCCTGGAAAGAGGTAAATGGAAGAATTAAAGATTTTGATGAACGATACACAGAAGGTAGTGACAGAAAGCAGAGAGGTTGGCAAATGGCTGAAGGAGAGAAGCAAGAGAATACATGGAGAGAACAAGGGAAGGATAGTGAATATGGGGGAAGAAAACTGAGCACAGTAAGAAAGGGAAATGGTGCAGAAGAAAGTGACAGAAGAAATGATGTGGGAGAAATGAGTATAGCACTGAAAGCCCAACTAAGGGATGGGAGAGAGGAATGTGGAGCATGTACAGCGGTAGCAGGATGTGAATAGGGAAAGGTGTGGAGAGGAATTCAAGGGAAAGAGAAGGAGGGAGGATGAGAAGTGATTTTTAAAGCTATAATTATTCCTGAACAGACTTATGAATTGATCAGATTTTAATGTTGTTCTGTGGGGTCTCTTCAATAATTGCATTGCTAATAGGATCTGTATTTCCAATGCCATATCAAGTATAGAAGAACTGACCTGACTCCCCACCCCACCAAACTGTTACCAATGATCACAAGATCTAAGTCTTGTGACAGATTTTTTTCTTTGGGTTTCAAAGGTTTTGATTTTATTTTTCATACCCAGTGGAAATGTAAAAACTTCAATGGAAGTAAGGTGACTGCTTTCAGCTTGCCAGATGACGTTAAATTGACAACCGTGCTGGTGCAGTACATGTATGACTCGCCGCTCATTGATGTTATACATAATTAGGGCTTGAATTTTTTTTTTGGCATTAACTAATTTAAAAATGAAAAACGCCCTCCAAAGAACACCTGGAATTTTTTTAATGTACTTTTCCATCAATAAAACTCTGCACTCACAATGGATGTCAACAATGCAGAACTTACAATTTCATTCATTTTGCTGCCGCACATGATTTTCAAAATGCTCTTGTACATCACAGGCCAATCTTATTTGTGGTATACACTGGTCAGTGGCATGAGAGTGGTGAAAAGAGTGAGAAGAGTAAAAGTGGGGGGAGGAAACAAAAGGTGCTTACAATTACATAATGATGATGAAGATCTTGTCAAAGAAATAATTAAGGTAAAACTTTAGTCCACAGTTGTTACTATTGCCAGTCTTCATTTGGTTGAACATTAGAGAGACTGAAATTTTTTGCAACTCTTGAGGGAAGTTGTGTGTTAATAATTGGAAATACTTTATTTGGATGAACACTAATAAAAGCAACAAAAATACTTGAACTGAACAAGAAAAAGACAAAGTCAAACCTTGTCCATGATGGATAATTATCCCCACTTTAAAAGTAGCCTTATTACAGTAATACCTAGTACTGAGTTAAAACACATATAAATGAAATCTTTAATTTCAAAACAAAATGAAACATTCGCTACTGTCTTTCTTCCCAACCATACTTCACATTCAAGCTTTATCTCCTAACTTTGTTCATTCTATCCATTTCATAATATCTTTTGCGGTCACTGTTCTGAATTGTAAACCTCGACCTTAGCAAACTGTTCATCATGCTAAAATGGATGGGGAAGCCAAACCAGATCATTAAACCTGTGCACTTCCGGCAAGGGTTCCTCAGTGGTCAAAAGGAACCTCTTGGCAACTCTTTTGACCTCCTCTTCCAGATTCACCAACAATTGTATCTTCTCTGCTGGTTTGCATCAGGGTTGAAATTGGAGTCAATCTGTGTAGCTCCATACTGCATCTTTTGGAGAGTTTGCCCTGTGGGCCGATTTGGCAGCTGAAATACTAGAGGTTTGTGTTAAATAAAAGTGTTGTTTTTCAAGGTCTTCACGGGATCGATCTCCTAGGGAAAAATCAAGAGATAAGGATCGAAAGGAGAAGAGTTCGTCAGAAAGGAAACATGAGAGTACAAATGGGAAGTCAGAATTAAATGCAACAAGTCCTGAAGAAAGGGAGGCTGGTGAAATCTGAAGTATTGACTGAACCAAAAAAGTTAATGTAAAACTGAAAATATTCTCAAAACCCTTTTGAATTTCCCTTGTTTATATATTCCTGCCATTTAGCGCTTCATTTTGGCAGAGAAAATTTCGTAGATGTAGGTATGCATTTTTTTTCCATTGGTGTTCCAAGTTTTCCTCTGATGCAGTTTATTTATATAAAAAAAATAAGCAAGTAGGTTTTTTTTTAAAAAATACAGACCATCTTTGGAACCAGCATGAAACACAACAACGTGAAGCTTTCTAGTAAGTACCTGTTTAGTTAGTTAGCAGTTTGGTCTCTACAATGAAATAAGTTCATGTCAGCCTAATGAGAGTCAAGAACTTTATAACTGGTTAACTACTGATGGAGTTCTGCTTGTATGCTGCAACTTCATTACAAGACCCACAAAATCAAATGCCATTAATTTTTCCAGTGTTTCGGTGGCTATTCAGTTGATGAGGGGGCAAAAAGCCTGTGAAATTTCATTCCTGTGGATATTTTCCCTCTAAGAAAAGTAATTTTCTGTCAAACTTAATTTTTTCAAACATTTTTGTTGGAGGTGCAATATATTTGTATGATTGTACAGATTAATGTACCAACCGAAACTCCAGCTGAAATTAGTGAACTTGTTTTGAGATCTATATTGTTACGAAAATTCTATTTCTCTTAGATGCAAAAATTCTTTAAAGAAAATCTCCTCCCTGTAAAAGAACTGATTTGACACTATCACATCGATGTTATTTTGATTGTGATCAGTGGTTATCATCAGAGTTTAATGCTGCACCGCCATTTTGCATCACTGTAATGTTGCTTGTTACAAATATTATTACAAGAGTGATGTAAATTAAACGCTCGGTGCAGTGAAGTTGTGAGACCATGAAAGTTGGGCTTCACACCAGCTGTAATTTTTATGTCCTCTAGCTTGTTTCAAAGCCATACTTTTGAAGTGCCCTTTAGTTCATTGACACTTCATGAATTTATTTGGAATCCTTTTATTATGAGAGAAGCTACAGTTTTTTTTATATATAGCTACCTAGCTGGTTGAGAGCATGGCTCTGCAAAGATCCTAGCAAAATCGAGTTGTAGTATAACTCTGGTCTACTAACTGCACATAATCCATTGCACTTACCAACTGGTGTTAGAAATAAAATGGCAGATAACTTTGTATGTCGTTCCTGATAATGCCATGATTTTAAAATGGATTTATTTTGAAAATATAAAACTGGAAGGTTTCATTTAAAGCAACACACTTATATTTCTCCTACTGCTCAGTTCAGACCTTAATTAAAAGTGGTTTCCGTTTGCTTGTTTCAGAGCAAAGGCAGCAACCATAGAATTTTTGTTAACTGATTCTAATACAAAGTAGCAACTTAATTCATCCCCTTCCCCGAGATTTTACTGATGGATTTGGCAAAATTCGTAAATATTCATTTAACTCATTGCAGATTTTGGTATAAGAAAATCTTACTTGAGCTACTAACTTTCTAAGTATGTGTACTATTTTACAAGTTATAGAATTGATAACATTTGGATGTCCATTAGAAGTGAATTGAGATGTTGCTCTTGTTAATTGGGGTTTGAATTTGTCCATCAATAAAATCTACTTCAGTTCATTCTTTTACATTTACTGAGGTTTAAATAGAAGTTTTTTTTTGTCATTTACACTCATCAATAAAAATAAGACTGAACATTCCACTTGCTTTTTATAAACTGCATGAAACAGCACAATAGTTCTGTATATTTTTAAAATATATGGTGAAAATATGCTCTCTTCAATAAAGGGTAATGGTTAAATCTCCATTCTGTCCTCAATATTACAAAGTTGTACAACTAGTTTGAAGTGGTGTCTGTAATTGTTGACCGTTTCATTATACTAGAATAGTATAATGCTCGTTATCACCAAAATTCAAAGTCCATTATACTTTATTTCAGGGTACCAAATGCTGTGTTCCTTTAGTTTCAAAGGCTTGCTTCTGAT
The DNA here is from genome assembly GCF_009764475.1 of Pristis pectinata. Classification (NCBI taxonomy): domain Eukaryota; kingdom Metazoa; phylum Chordata; class Chondrichthyes; order Rhinopristiformes; family Pristidae; genus Pristis; species Pristis pectinata. Next base: position 33,763,637 of record NC_067412.1, on the reverse strand, counting down.
ATCTAAAGTGGATGAATTCTCTCTTATTGTCGTCTTGATTTAATTTTTCCAGTCCTGGCTAGGTTGTATCAGATAATCTGGATCCACTGAACAAAGCTGGCAACCTTCCCTTTCTTTACTAGTGTTCATTGAAGCAGTTGTAAATACTAAGTTATAATTTAGGTCACCATTTAAGAGTGTTTAAGACTGTTTAAATCACTCGTACCAAATGCAGAAATAAAATTTTCAGTGGCTGTGACTTCCCTTTAAATTCAAACTGTTGGAAATCTTTTGGATGATGAACTGAATTCCACTATGATTTGATGCTTGGGTTTCAGAATCTGGTGTGAGAAATGTCACTCTGCAAATGTTGAGGTAGTTTTTTTGAAATGTAGAGGACCCTTTAAGAATTTATCTCACATTCTAACAATATCTGGTTGGAAAATTTAATACTGGTGTTAAGAACGTAAAATGTTTTCATTCTATATTTGCATTCCTTGTTTTGATTAACACAAGACGTTTGCTCTTTCCACATTTTTGGGGGGGGGGGGGGTGGGTATGTAGGGAAGTTTACCTTTTTAAATTTAATTTTGTTTATCCTCATAATAAAGAGATTGTTCAACTGATGTCAAGTTATTTCATTCCATTCTATTTGGATTTTGAATTTTCAATCTTTTATGCCCATTAGTCCTGCTTGCACTGACTAATTTTTTCAGCCCTTCTTTATTTTACTGAATGTTTTGTCAATATAAATACAAATATGTTTTAGAAATTGAAAATCTTGGGATTTTCCTGAAGCTTTGGTCAACTATGTGCTGGAAAAAATGCCCAGGATTCAGTATAACCATCTCTTGCTCTAATTCTTACTTGATTGCTATCATGTGCCTGCTGCTTGTAGATTTTAGTGACTCTGGATATCTGAGTTTACAGATTGGGGAAAGGTTTCAAATTCAAGTCCGTGTGTATGGTAAATAAAGAATCTGATTTGCAGTTCCCATTAAAGAAAGTAAGATGTGGAATGGGGAGGGTGAGGATCCAGCACCAGAGTGAGATATGCTGAGTTTTGTTCTGGACAGTTGGTGTGACTGAATACAGATGTTTCTTTAAAATTGAAGAGGATCTGCAAACTGTTGTGAACTGTTCTAAAGGGGGAGTGTGGGATGTAATTGAAGTGTGGTACCACTTTGCTGTTAGGAAAATCTCATTCTGTATGCTGTCCATTGCAGCATAAAGAAGGAAGGGTAGGAAGGATGTAAGGCACAAGAGATTTTGCAGATGCTGGAATCTGGAGCAACACACAAAAAGTGCTGGAGGAACTCAGCAGGTCAGGCAGCATCTATGGAGGGAAATAAACAGTCAAAGTTTCGGGCTGAGACCCTTCATCAGAACTGAATATAAAGTGAAGAGCAACATAATTAAAAGAAGAAAAAGTTGAATAATTGGGAACAAATGATGGTCTTATGGAGATCAGAGAAGGAAACCCAAATTGAAAGGAAACTAAAGTAACCTGACCTGTGTTGAAGATTGCTAAAATCAAAGAGCAACCTCAAAGGCCAAGACTTGCCTAAATAAATCAAAGGAACTTGCTTCTCTGCAAATTAAACACTAGGTAAAATAATAGTGCTCTTGCCATGAGGTAAATTGAAAGGAGACAAATGGATTGAACAGGAGAATGTGGGTAAACACAGGATTTCTTGTATATGCCAGTAAAAGATAATATAATAACATAATTGTAACAATATGGATTGTATGAAACACCAGCTAGTGTTTACACTGCTGTGTTCAATTGTGAATACTGCCACTGAATTTGATTTTGAGATAGACATACCAGAATAATAAATAATGAAATGATTAGGATACATCTTAAGGTATCTGGTATTCCATTGGGAATAGATTAAGTGGTGATCATTTTGATGCATTTCTCATTGAGAGATTTGATTGAATTAAGAAAATATTTCCTCTGGAGGAGATGGAAGAAAGCATGATGGAAATTTAGAGCTCTATTCTGGAATGATACAAGGAAATGCTTCAGATAAAGGGAGGGTGGACATTTTTTATGTATAACATTGCTGAATCTGGACCATTTGTAAGTTTTAACACAACCTGATAGAATTTTGTTAGACCAGGTTATTGGAGATGTAAAGGCAAGCCAAGTGAATGGCCTGTATCTAACCCCAATTACCATCTAAATGCTAGAACAGATTCAAGGAAGACTACCTATTACTCTGTGTATCTATCTGTTTCCTACTCACCACTGTAGTAAAATGTCCTTGTGTCAGTTCTTGGTTCGCCTTGCTTTCAGGTTCAAAATTGGGTACTTGGGGACAAAAACTATTCCATGTGTTCATGATGACCTTGATCTTGGGTTACAAAGTTTTCCCTTTTGAGCCATGATGCAGCAGATGGTGGGCATGTTTTTAGTAACGCACTTTCTGAAGTATGACGAGGTATCCAGTATTATTTGGGGCATGCTGCTGAAAGCCCAATCCATCAATTCACCTGTGGGGGGGGGGGGGGGAGTGAGTGAGACCAGCCTTACTATTTAGGAGAATGATAGGTGATGTCATGGAATGATAAGTTTCTGAAGGGGTATGCTTACACTGACTTAAAGGATGAAAGAACTCATCTGTGTAAGATTGTGTATTTCCAACAAAAACAAATGCTGGAAGAACTCAGCCACTCATGCAGCATATGTGGAAAAGGAAGCCAGTCAATGTTTGGGATCAGGAACCCTTAGAACTGGAAGACGAGGGGAGGTTTGCAGTTTTTCGAAGCAGAGCCAGGGGAGAAGCAAACTGCAAGACAAAAGACTATAAAGATGGTTTATGACAGGTCCAGTAATTAAGAGTACTGACCATCAGCAAAGCAATTAGAAAGGGGCATAAGTATGATAATGGGAAATGATGAAAAATCAGTTTACCTCACTGGAGAATAAAATGTTCATTCCAGAAGGTTGCAAAGTGCCAAGAAGGAAAATAAGATGTTATTCTAGTTTATAGTGGGCCTCAGTATGGCAGTGGAGGAGGCCACAGACAGATGTAAAAAGCTAAAACCTGTCTTGCCACTTTAATTCTCAATCTGTGCTACTGTTCCCCTTGCACTTCTGAACGGCTCTTGCTCCTGTCATTCAAAGATGCCATCCAGCAACAAGTGGCTCTTCTCTGGCAGTCTTGTCCTTATTTTCATGGGTGGCAAACTCATAGGACAAGATAAGTACCTCCAGGTCCTCATTCTCTATCTCATGAGTTCCCTTCACTGATTGTAGTGTGAAAGGTCATGGCTGTCATGTGACACCATTGAGTACTACTCAAAAGTGACACCACTGTCAATCAAGGTCTGGCTCCACCCACTCATTAATGCACACTCTTGACCATTGGTCCCTGTGCACACCTTTTGTACCTGGCCATGACCTATTGGACCTGTTGAATTACCTGAGCTAGCTCCACCCAGCTCCCCAGCACTATAAAGAATGCCACATGTGCATGGCTCTTCCTCTTTTGATTGCTGCGGGAGTGGAAACCATGCCGAGGGACCATTGGTAAGAGTGTGCACTCCCACAGGGGTTTAGGAGCGTCCTAAGTAGATTCCCGGTAGCATAGAGCTGATGCTTGTCCAGAGTTGGGGGGTTCAGGCACTGTATTGCGTTTTCCCTGATTGTTTGTAACTAGCTCGCTGTGTGTGTGTATTTCACCCCCGTTGTTGTGACTCCCCTCACGTTTCGCAATCACCCGTGTGCGTGTGCATCCGTTCCTGTTCATTCTGTTCCCATGTTTGTCTTTGTAAATAATCATTTTTCAAAATCCAAAGACTGTGTCCAGAGTCCTCTACCTTTGAGACCCCAAAGAACCTTTTCTCACGACAATTGGCGCTGTGAGCAGGGTCTTAAAGGTCTTGGCTGGACACAGACGCAGTTAGGATGTTTTGGAACAAGGGAAAGAAGGAAAGTGTAGGCACTGAGGAGAGGATTCCTGGGTGGACCGATGAGAGTGAGGGATTTGGGAGCTTGGCCAGCATACTGGCAGACTATGGTAAGCCAGTGGACTGGGCTGGGCAGTTAGATCCACGTGGTAAGAAACTGGGGCACCATGTGGTGGCCCTCCTCCAGAAGTTGGGGTTCCCCAGAGTCAAAGGGGTGCCTTCTGGCTCCTGGCGTCCCTCCTGAGGCACCAGGTTGAGAATACTGGCCAGTTGCAGAATACATGTCTACAGAGGGAAAAGGAGAGAGAGACACTCCAGCAGCGATGCTGTACGCTGCAGGAGGCAGTTCAGACTGCCCAGACCCAGGCCAACTACCTCGAGGCCAGGGGTACCGAGTTTGCCTACTGGCTGATTCAAATACATCAGGTACAAGCTGCCCGCAGGTCTGGCTGGTAACCAGACCTGTTTAAAATCCGAGCCTTGGTCCAGCGCAGCGACGAGCTGAACGCATGGCTGGGGCATGGGGACATATGGATGGACAATGATGGGGAGGGGGTACCTGAAGAGCCCAAGCCCCATCACACCTGGCCCCTGCCCTACGGACCAAGCCCCTGCAGGCTCGACCTGTCAGCACACAGTCCCAGGTCCGCCACAGAAGGGAAGGGAGTCAGGCTGGGACCCCTGCAGGGGCAAGTGCCCGCGGTCCCTCCGAAACCACAGAGACCCTGGATATCTCCGTTAAGAAGCTCACCCAGCTGGCGAATCGGTACTGCCAGCAGTCGGGCGAACAGCTGGCGGCGTGGCTGCTCCGGCTGTGGGATGAGGGGGGCCCCCAACGTGAGCCTCTCTCACCAGGAGGCAAGCGCCCTGGGAAGCTTGTCGGACCAACAGAGCATTAATAACGGCCTGCGGGCACTGCCAGGAGGGATTGGGGACACCGCCACCCTGTGGGATTGGTTAGTGGCCGCCATGGGGGCCCAGTACCCTACCCTCCTTGAGTGGGATCTATACAGGTGACCACTGTGGAACACAGTTAGCGAGGGCACTAGTGACTGACATTTACGCGGGGATGAGCAACCTCAAGCTATTAGAGAACACCCCAGTGACCAGTGCGCTAGCGGGGTACCTGGTTGCCACTGTTTGCCCCGACCTGAGGCCAGTGGTTCTGCCCTTCATGGGACCGGCTAGTGGGAAGGGCGTACAGGAAACCATCACTCTCCTGGAGGGGCTAGAGTACATGCAGCAGGGGGTGCCCACATATGTATGTAGAGTGGAGGCGAGGGCTGGGGACACCATCTCTTGTCTCACATGCAAGCAGCTGTACCTGGGCCTGTTGTGCGCAGGGGTGGACCGCGCTAGCATAGATGGGGTCCTGCTCTCCACGCACGATGGAAGGAGCTCTGTGGGGGGAAGCCCAGCTGGGGAAAGACCCATGACCACCCCAGGGCCGTGTCTGACATGGGACGCCCCCAATCACCGGACCATGTGGGCTGCCCCCGCAGACACTGATACTGCCTCTGCCCCTCCTCCACCTGAAACAGCCCTCCCTGCCCTCCGGGCTCAGCTCCGGGACCTGCTGCAACAGGAAATGTCCCACTTCCGCCAGCAGGAACCCTCGACCATGGGGTGGCAGCCCCCCATCCTGCTCCCATAGGATGAAGGCCAGGGTCCCCAGCGCGTCTGCTCCGTCACTCTCCCACACCCGGCGTACCTGAGGCCACACATACCTGTAGCAATATACTGGGGAAAGGGGAACGTGCAGAGGTGGATGGCACTCATCGACACGGGTGCCCAGCACACCATCGTCCCGGGGAATCCCGCGGCATGGAAGGGGGCACAGATGCAGATAGAGGGGTTGGGGGGGTTCCCTTTTGCCCGTAAAGAAAGTCAGCGTTCGCATGACCATCGGGAACCAACCTCCCCGAACTGAGACTGTTTTAATTGCAGACTCCACTGAATGCATACTGGGGATTAACACCTTAAAGGGACAGTTCCTGCACACCAACCAGGACAAGTTCACTTTTGGAGTCGCCTGGGCTATGGTGGTAGTCGGGGCGGCCAAGTGGGAACCGGTTGTTGTTCCCCCTCCCTCCAAAGTCATTTGCAGTTGGCAGTATAGGGTGCCAGGGGGACACCAAGACACCACAGAGGCCGTCCAAGCCGTGCTGCAGGAGGGAGTCATTAGACCCGCAGCCTCCCCTTTTAAAAGCCCCATCTGGCCCGTCTGCAAAAAGAATGGTGGACTACCGACACTTGAACAAGGCTGCTCCCCCACTCGCATCCACGGTACCCAACATAGTCACTTTGGGGGAAGGTATCTCAGGGCACCCAGACAAACCGTGGTATGCTGTTGTGGATCTGGCTAATGCATTCTTCTCCATCCCCCTCCACCATACCTCCCAGGACCAATTTGCTATCACCTGGAGACAATACACATTTCAATGTCTACCACAAGGTTACATCCATAGCCACACAATTTGCCATGGGTTAATCACCTGGGACTAGCAAACCATACAACTTCCCCCGGGGTGTCAGTCACTCATTATATAGATGACATACTTTTACAGGGGCCTTCGGAGGCTATTGTCTCAGAGACTCTTGATATGTTAATATCCTCCCTCAGAGAGCGGGGCTGGGCCATTAATATGGAAAAAGTACAAGGCCCAGCCCAGAATGTATTGTTCCTTAGAATCCAGTGGCACGCAGGCAGGAGGGACATTCCTGAACCTGCACAGGACAAGATTTTAAATTTTGCCATCCCTACTAACAAGACGGACTCCTAGAGTTTCGTGGGCCTCCTTGGCTATTGGCGGCATATTAGGAAAGTGAATGGTTCAATGCTACTTCCCTTCTTGAACCAACTGGAACAACTCTATTAACAACTCTATGACCACTTTGATCACTTTGCACTAAAATTGACTTTTTTTGTTCTAATTGTGTTCTTTCTTGTAAGAATTGTGTATAATTTATGTCTAATTTATGTTTTTCTGGTGAATGCTGCTTATATGATGCCATGTGCCTGTAATGCTGCTGCAAGTAAGATTTTCATTGCACCTGTGCATACATGTACTTGTGCATATGACAATAAACTCGACTTTGACTTTGATTTTGGTATTTATTGCAAGAGGATTTGAATACAAGAATAAAGATGACAATGCAATTATACAGGGCCTTGATGAGATCACACCTGGAGCAGTGTGTATAATTTTGGTATCTTTACCTAAATTTGCATATGCTTGCTATGGAGAGAGTGCAGTAAAGATTCACCAGGCAGTTCCTGGAATGACTGGTCTGTCAAATGAGAAGAGATTGAGCTGTCTGGTCCTCTATCCTCTAGAGTATAGAAGAATGAGAGGCAACCTCATTGAAACATAAAAAAATCTTAGAGAGCTGGATAGGGTCAATGCAGGGTATACGGCCTCAAAATAAGGGATTTAGGACTGAAATGAGGAGGAATTTTCTTCACTTGGAGGGTAATTAATCTTTCCAATTCTCTACACTGCAGGGCTATGCAGAATCAGTCATTGACTGGATTCAGAACAAAGACTGATAGATTTCTGTATAGGGGGATTCTAAATTTTTTTCTAAATTTTTATTTACAGCGTGGTAACAGGCCCTTCCAGCCCAACGAGTCCGCGCCGCCCATTTTAAACCCAAATTAACCTACCCGTACGTCTTTGGAACGTGGGGGGAAACCAGGGCACCCAGATGAAACCCACACAGACACGGGAGAACGTACAAACTCCTTACAGACAGTGACGGGAATCGAACCTCGATCGCTGGCACTGTAACAGCGTCGCACTAACCGCTACGGTAGAAGATCAATCATGATTTTTTTTGAATGGTAGATCAGGCTTGAGGGACCAAATGGCCTAATCCTACTCCAATTTCTTATAAAATGTTACTTTTTTTCCTTCCTCCAGTCTTTGCCAACTGCTTTCTATTTTTTAAGTAATTTGCCAGCTGTTCACTTATGTGTCTTGATTTCATCTGTGTCTAAGATGGATATTAATTGCCTGACCCTTATTTCTTTCTCTGGACTTTTTGGGGTTACCGAATACTCAGAGATGATATTCAGTGATGGATGATATACGATAGATGGTATACGGTGTCTGCAAACTGCATGTAGTCAATGACACCATGGGAAAACCTACAATTTTTATGAAGCCGTGAGCTACTTCTAACTACAATGAATGGTATCTAGTTAACTCTCATTAACGGGACTCCGGTCAGTGGCCTTTCTTATTGTAACAGCAGATGTCAAAGGTTATAAGGTTTCCCCCTCCAGAATGGAAAATGTCCATTACATAAATGTTCACTAACATCATTACCCTGAGAGTCATTGAAAACAAGCTCTGCAGGAGATCCAGATTTCAGTGAGGTTAGCGGAAACATTGCACTCTATTCCTCACTGAAGTTCATAAATTACTCTTTGAACATCCTGGATTGTTATGACCTCCTGCTAAGAGCTGTCCTTTATCTTCTTCTTTCCTCTCTGAATTCTCACTGCTCATTCCCTCAATCAGGCCATGTACCACAGAGAGTGTCTATTAATGTACCTCTGTGTGCGACAACTGTTTTTTACGGAAAAAATGAAGTTAGGACAAAATCCTTCAGAGGCGACCTCATTGAAACATAACAGTCACAGCATTCCTTGTAGTCACTGCTACAAAGATGTAGAATCATGGCAATAGCCTATAGAAATTGTAACTAACCTCCAAGCAGTCTGACTAACACTGGTGGGGACAGCCTTCCCATTGCTACACCTTTATTTGAGTTTGCAAAGTTAAGAGAAGTGTTTTAAACTGAATTGTTGAGTTCCCATTTAGTAGCACTGGTGTCAGATTGCACACTGATTATCATCACAATCCAGCCTATCCTGTGAATACCTGTAAAATGAGAGTGGTCCATGCTTAAGTCAAAGTCAAAGTCGAGTTTACTGTCATATGCAAAAGTCCACGTATACACAGGTTCAATGAAAAACTTACTTGCAGCAGCATCACAAGCACATAGCATTAGAGACAAAACGTTCACAGGAAAAATATAAATTATACAATAAAGTACACAATTAGAACAAAAAAAACCAAAGATAAAGTTGATAGTAGTTCAAAGTAGTCATAGTATTGTTTTACTGAGGTAGTGATTAGAGTTGTGTAGGTTGGTTCAAGAACCGAATGGTTGAAGGAAAGTGACTGTTTATGAAGCTTGTGATGTGGGACTTCAGGCTTCTGTACCTCCTGCCTGATGGTAGCTGTGACAAGATGGCATGGACCAGGTGGTGGGGATCTTTAATGATAGACGTTGCCTTCCTGAGGCAGTGCCTCATGTAGATACTTTTGATGGTGGGGAGGGATGCGTCTGTGATGTTGTCCTCACTAGAGTATTAGATATTCATTGGGAACAAGGCCCTGAGCAGAACAGCACAAATGTATGTACATGCACCTGATGGAATGAGAATGGCATCTATTGGGCTCAAAGAATGATGCCATTGATCTAATTTTTGTTATTATGAATTGAAATAGATTGTCTCAATTTTTAGCACCAATAATATTTACAGAATGTTTTTACATGGAAAGACCAATTGATGTTATTTTTATCTTTATGTCTTGAGGTAACACATTTGTAAGGGATACCATGCTGATTTCAAAAGTTCACTGCAACATTTGCAGGTTCTAAACTGCTCAGCAGAACTGAAAAGTTCAAAATAACATGGCTCTCCTGCCCCCTACCCAATTATAAAGATAAAAAGATGTGTATAAATACTTTGTTCTCATGTTTCCCAGGTGAAAAGTGTGCAACCTTACTGCAAATACCTAATATAGGAGTGCCTGGTGTTTATTGAGGGTGAAGCTTTTGGTAATTCTGTTTCCCAGTACTAATGTGTCTCATCTTGTTGAGCAAACCTTGCAGAAAATTCTTGGAATCATTACCTGAGTAATGTCTGCAACATTTTACCTCTTTGTAATTCTGCACAATATTTTAGGAAGCTCGTTATCAAGTTCTCTGTGCAGTCACTGAGACATTATCATTTATACACATTGGCACCGACGGCATAGGTAAGGTAAGGGATGAGGTCCTGAAGAGCGAGTTTTGGGAGTTAGGAAGATAGTTAAAAAGCAGGACTTCAAGGAGAGTAATCTCTGGATTGCTGCCTGTGCCACGTGCCTGGGGGGGGGGAAGAATAGGAGGATAAGGCAGATAAATGAGTGACTGAAGGGTGCAGGGGTCAGGGGTTTAGATTTGAGGATCATTGGGGTCTCTTCTGACCTGCACAGAAGGGATGGGTTACACTTGAACTTGAGAGGGACCAATGTCCTTGCAGGCAGGTTTACTAGAGCCGTTGGGGAGGGTTTAAACTAGGTTGGCAGGGGCATGGGAACCAGAGAGCTAGATTAGTTGATGGATCAGTTGGTATAGAAATAGATGCGATGTGTTCAAAGAATGTGAGGAAGGATAGGCAGGGGATAGGGCATAAACGCAGTCAGTTAAATGGGTTGAAATGTGTTTACTTTAATGCGAGAAATGTTAAGAATAAGGGTGATGAACTTAGAGCATGGATCAGTACATGGAACTACGATGTTGTGGCCATTACAGAGACTTGACTGTCGCAAGGGCAAGAGTAGCTTCTTGAGGTTCCAGGGTTTAGACGTTTCAAAAGAGATAGGGAGGAAGGTAGAAGGGTTGGGGGGGGGGGGGGGTTTGGTGGTTGGCATTGCTAATTAGGGATGGTATCACAGCTGTAGGAAGAGAGGACATTGCAGAGGGATCATCTATTGAGTCAGTATGGATGGAAGTCAGAAACAGGAAGGGAGCAATCACTTTATTGGGAGTATTCTATAGGCCCCCAAATAGCCACCAGGACACTGAGGAGCAGATAAGTAGGTAGATTTTAGAAAGGTGCAAAAATAACAGGGTTGTTATCATGGGTGACTTCAACTTTCCCAATATTGATTGGCACCTCCTTAGTGCAAAAGGTTTAGATGGGGCAGAATTTGTTAGGTGTGTACAGGAAGGATTCCTGACACAGTATATAGACAGGCTGACTAGAGGAGAGGCCATGCTGGATCTGGTACTAGCCACTAACCTGGTCAGGTGACAGAACTTTTAGAGGGTGAGCATTTCGGGGATAGTGACCTCAACTCCCTGACCATTAGCATAGCCATGGACAAGGATAGGAGCAGACACTATGGGAAAGTATTTAATTGGGGGAGAGCAAATTAAGATGGTATTAGGCAGGAACTTGGGAGTGTAAATTGGGAACAGATGTTCTCTGGTAAATGCATTGCAGAAATGTGGAAATCGTTTAGGGACCAGTTTCATGGGGTTCTAGATAGGTTTGTCCCACTGAGACAAGGAAAGGATGGTAGGGTGAAGGAACCATGGTTAACAAGAGAGGTGGAAGGTTTAGTCAAGAGGAAGAAGGAAGCTTATTTGTTTAGGAAGCAAAATTCAGTCAGGGCTCTTGAGAGTTACAAGGTAGCCAGGAAGGAGCTTAAGAAGGGACTTAGGAGAGCTAGAAGGCCCTGGCAAAGAGGGTTAAGGAAAACCCTAAGACATTCTACACATGTCAGGAACAAAAGGATGACTAGGGTGTGGGGAGGACTATTCAGGGATAAGGGGGGAAAATATAGGGAAAAAAGGCAAAGGAGTTAGGGGAGGTCCTGAATGAATACTTCGCTTCAGTGTTCACTGAGGGAGAGGGACTTAGACAATGAGGAGGTTAGCGTAGAACAGGCAAATGTGTTGGAGCATGTTGAGGTTAAGAAAGAAGCAGTGTTGGAGCTACTAAAAAGCATTAGGATAGATAAGTCCCCAGGGTCGGAGAGGATATACCCCAGGGTACTATGGGAAGCGAGGGAAGAGATTGCTGGAGCTTTAACAATGATCTTTGAGTCCTCCCTGGCCACAGGACTGGTACCGGAGGATTGGAGGATGGCAAATGTTGTTTCATTGTTCAAGAAAGATAAAAGGGATAATCCTGGGAATTATAGACCAGTTAGTCTTACGTCAGTGGTGGACAAGCTATTGGAGAGGATACTTAGGGACAGGATTTATGAGCATTTGGAGTTGCATAATCTTACAAGGGATAATCAACATGGCTTTGTGAAGGGCAGATCGTGCCTAACGAGCCTAATAGAGTTTTTCGAGAAAGTGGCAAGACATTGATAAAGATAGAGCAGTGGATATGATATATATGGATTTTAGCAAGGCATTTGACAAGGTTCCCCATGGTAGGCTCATCCAGAAGGTCATGAGGTATAGGATCTGTGGAACATTGGCCGAGTGGATTCGGAATTGGCTTGCCCACGGAAGGCAGAGGGTGGTTGTTGAAGGAGAGTATTCGACCTGGAGGTCAGTGACTGGCAGCGTCCGCAGGGATCTGTTCTGGGACCCCTGTTCTTATGTGATTTTTATCAATGACTTGGATGAAGAAGTGGATGGGTGGGTTGGTAATTTTTCAGATGACACAAAGGTTGGTGGCATAGTAGATAGTCCAGTAGGTTGTTGTGGGTTAAAACAGGATACTGCCAGGATGCAGAGCTGGGCAGAGCAGTGACAAATGGAGTTCAATCCGGAGAAGTGTGAAGTGATAGACTTTGGAAGATCTGACTTGAAGGCAGAGAACATGGTTAATGACAAAATTCTTAGCAGTGTGGAGAAACAGAAAGATCTTGGGGTTCTAGTACATAGATCATGGAATGCACTGCCTGGGCGGGAGGTGGTAGGGGCTGATATGATAGGGTCATTTAAGAGACTCTTAGATAGGCACATGGATGAAAGAAAAATAGAGGGTTATGGGAGGTGAAGTAGAGGGGGGATAGATAGAATGGTGGATAAGGTTTATACAGGTCGACACAACATTGTGGGCTGAAGGGCCCGTACTGTGCTGTACAGTTCTATGTTCTATGTTATTCTAGAGAGAAGCCTTAGCAAATATTTTAATAGAACATAACGAAAGGTACCTCTGAATTGCATGGGATAATGTAAGGATGATAGCCAATGTAGATTAGATTATACCACAGACTCTAGAAATAATAATTAAACTTTTATCTTTAAGGAATGACTAATAAATATGAATAGATAATTAATGTTCAAATTACCTTGAAAGGAAAAAGTTGTAAGAATCTGAGATTATTAGCATACCTTTTTTTCTGCATGTTAAAATGGTGGTGTTTGTGTGAAGAAGTTAATACCACAAGGTTAAATGCTTCGGTAAAAGGACAAGAAATGCTGAATATTTTTTTAACAGGTGAGAGGCTGGGAAATGTTTGAAGGTAACTGGGTGTCCTTCTGTGCATGGCACTGAAAGCAAACTTATAGGAGAAAGCAAGCAATTTGGAAGGCAATAAAAGGTTGGCCTTTATTGCAAAATTTAAATATTAGAGTAAAAGTGTCTTAGAACAATTATGCAGGGCCTTGGTAAGACCACACCTGGAGTATTGTATACATTTTTGGCCTCCTTACCTATTGAAAAATATACTTGTTATAGAAAGAGTGCAGTGAAGATTCACCTGATTCTTTCTTGGGATGGCCTAACTGTCCTGTGAGGAGAGATTGAGTAGACTAGGTTTCTATTCTCCAGAGATTAGAAGAATGAGAGGTGATGTCATAGAAGCTACAAAGCTGGACAGAGTCATACAGTTATGCAACACGACCAAGATTCCTATCTAAGCTAGTCCCATTTGCCCACATTTGGCCCATATCTCTCTAACCCTTTCCTATCCATGTACCTGTCTAGGTGCCTTTTAAATGTTCTTAATGTATCTGCCTCAACCACTTCCTCTGGCAGCTCATTCCAGAGATGGACCACCCACTGGGTGAAAATGTGATCCTTTGGGTTCCTATTAAATCTCTCCCCTCTCACCCTAAACCTATATCTTCTAGTTCTTGATTCCCCAAACCTGGGAAAATGACCGCATGCATTCACCCTAACTATGCTCCTCATGATTTTATACACCTCTATAATATCACCCCTCATTTTCCTATGATCCAATGAATAAAGTCCCAGCCTGCTCAACCTATTTCCATAACTCAGTCCCTCGAGTCCCAGCAACATCCTTGTAAACCTCCTTTGCATTCTTTCCTATAGCAGGGTGACCAAAACTGAAGACAATATTCCAAATGCAACCTCACCAACGTCTTGTACAACTGCAACATAAGATCCTAACTTCTACACTCAATGCCCTGACTGATGAAGGTCAGTGTGTCAAATGCCTTCTTCACCACTCGATCTACCTGTGATGCCACTTTCAGGGAACCATGTACTTGTACTCCTAAGTCCCTCTGTTCTACAACACTCTCCAGGGCCCTATCCTTCACTGTGAAAGTCCTACCCTCATTTGTCTTCCCAAAATGCAACACCTTGCACTTATCCGAATTAGACTCCATTTGCCACTTCTTGGCCCACTTACCCAGCTAATCAAAATCCTGCTGTACTTCCTGATAAGTATATTCGCTGTCTACATCACCACCTGCAAACTTGCTAACCATGCCTTGTATATCCTCATCCAAATTATCAATATAGATGACATATAGCAATGGGCCTAGCACCAACCTCCTCATCAATTATACATTCTTTCTCAGAGACCTCACCCATGGTGACATACTGAGCGCATGGCCTGCAATAGGATGTTGTCAAGGGCAACCCAAGTTCTTGCTCCCTGAGCTGGGGGTGAAGTTGCACACAAGTCCTGTTGCAGAAAACTCAGATGAGTACTTTGATGGGCTGGGCTACAGAAGAAGGCAGATGGATAATGCTCTATGAAATGCTTTACTTCCTTGGCAGACCTGTGTACAATGTGGCCATTGTGCACAACTTCATTAGGGAATATCTAATGACAATATCTCAGGTCCCATTGCAAGATCAGCAGCAGCTTTCCAAGTCTACACTGAAACTTTAGACTCTAGCTTGCTACTATCATTACCCTAGCTGCCAAAAATTCAGCAATGCTTTTGGGGTTTCACTGCAGTCCAGCAACCTGCCTTTCAATAGATCATGAGGATTGGTGAGGAGGCATCCCAGGAGAGTGGGAATGATTCTGTGGAACACAAATCTGATGACTAACCTCCGGGTGACAGCAGTTGTAGACTGCCATGCTGCCGGTAGCCTTGCTCTAGATAATCAGCCAATAGGTAACAATACATGGCAGCACTGGAACAGGCAAAGCATATGGAAGGCAGGAACTAAAGGTATGCACGTGGTTAATAAGCTGAAGTTTCTGTGCTCTATTTAAAAAATTTATAATCTTTATTTTAGTTAGCTTTCGTTTTAGTGTTGTCACCAAGCAAGGAATATTAGATGTAGGAGTGTTGGTAAAAGGGATTGACAGATTTGTTTATTGATATCACAATCAGATGAGTTGTGATTGGACAACCCGCCCAGAAAGGTGCTGTCTAGGTTGCCTCCTCCCTTCCTCTTCCCCCTATCCTTTATCCTGCACCTTCTCTTGCCCTGCAGCTGGTTGCTATTTATATTTGGAGGCAGGGGCTGTCTCTTCATGGTGATGAGGCTGTGCATTATGCTGTAATCCACCCTGAAGCTCTCCTGAATTCTGCTGGGCTCCTCCACAGCAGTCTGATGTTTGACTCATTGATTCAACATGCCAATTATCTGAGCTACACATTTTGCATGTCAGTTGGCATTTCTTGATTGCACATTGCCCACATATGCATGTGAAACTCAGTGGAGTCAAGCTCAAGGTAGGTCCAGCTTGGTGCATTGTGGTAGCTAAAATGCAGATGGTGCAGGAAACTGCCAGTGAATGATGATATCATGATCGCTGTCAGGTCACCAGTCATCATCCATGTCACGGCCTGCCTGTGGTCGTAAGCCAGCTGGACATTGAGGGAAAGAATCACTTTTAATAGAGATGCATCACCAAGTTCATTCATAGCACCCACAATGCGATATGTGTGCCCTGGCACCCTCCACCAAGGGGAAGCCTGTAAACCCTGTGAAGCCAACGTGTTCACTTTATCTGCTGCTTTCTGGTCAGAGGAAATGAAATCTGTCACTGCTCTCTGAGTAGAGATTGTCAAAGTCCTCCCTTACATGACCTTGGAAAATGAACTGTAACTTGGTGTCAGTATCTTCAACTTCATCTGAGACGGATTCTGATACATGAATGTTCATTGCCTCAGTGTCTTGATTCCCACTAACATTCCCAGCTATATCCTACTTTGAGGCTGAGTTGTGGCCATATCAGTTGCCATATCTCAATCAGTAAACACAGATATCCCAAACATTATTCTTGCTGTAGCTCTCTGGACTGCCTGGGCAGATGTGGCCTCCTGCTTGAGAGCTCTGTTCCTCCTCCTCCTTTATCTTACTCTTCTAGCAATATGTCCTCTGTTCATTCTGGCAGTCAGCTTGTATTCAAAGGGGAATGACCACTAACATCTGGAAGCTTGAATTCCTTTAAGTCCTTCAGTACCTACAATAACACTTCCTGTTTAGCAACTATAATGAACTCTGGAAGTACCAAACACTGGTCAATTATAGCAAGCTTGTAGAAATCAATTAACAAGTTACTTGCAAGCCCTTAATGATCCTTTTAATTGCATTGGTGGGGACTGATTTCATCTTTAGCCATGGAATATTTAGAAAAGGTGCTGGCAAATTTAGAAGCATCAGCATTGAATTACGATTGTGCACTGACTGACATTATAATAGACCAGATCTGCATTCTGTCGGTGAGCCTTAGTTGCACGTGTACTGATGCTCTTCACCACAAAAGCATAAACACGAGCATTAGGGGCCACACTGGAAGCAATCAGATACCCCTTACACCCAAATGATGGAGATTGCATTGCAGAATTTTGAGTTCAAGGTTTCTTATACATCATTAAATGCAAACTGCTGAATGTGATGTGTAAATATATTTTGCCATCATGTAGTTTTTTTCTTATGTGGTACAGCTCTCCACATATTTATTATTCCTTCTGAACAGCATTACGTGATTTCCAACCATCATTCAAAAATTTAAGTCACATAAGGTTTGCCCAATCTAGATGTTAACTATTGCAGGAATTAGTTAGTTACAAATCCAGCTAAACATGTTCCTGCAAGGAAGTTAGAGCAAATTTAATGATATTATCTGCCTGGTATTTTTTAATGAAATGTTATTCAGCAGTAACATGATCTTTTCTCTTTGAAGTGCAAAATTAATTATAGTGTTACAGGAGCTTGATTTTCTCTTTATCTCTTCTTTCTTCGTCGGTTCTTAATTCTCTTGAATTGCACGGACACAATGAATGCCAAGAACCTCTAACATGTTTCTCACATTCTTGTATAAGACAAAGGAAATACTTTATCAATCTACAAGGTGTAGCTCTAGCTTGCATTTCAGAAGTTTACTGCAATCTTTTAGCCTATCACCAGTTTAGCTGTGTCCCTATGGTTAATGTCCTTTGGAGCTATATTGTTTGTCTGGAGCTTCAAGGAGACCCCTGCATTGCCATTTTACTGAAACCAAGATCCCTCATTTGGGCTGGATTGTCTGATCTGCTGACTGTCAGTTCCCTTCTTTGCAGGTTGGAAGGTGTTAGGACCAGTGGAGTTGCTCACTGATCGAGACAATTACCTTCTGACTGCCTAATGCCGTGAAGCAAGGAATCTTCCAGCCTTTTCCTTGGCAGGAAAACTCTGTTAGCAGCAACCCAGGCCTCAAATGAAAATTTCCAGCAGGCTTCTGAATAGCAGGAGGCCTCCGATTAGTGAGATTCTGGGAAGGAACAGAGGCTCTGACTCATTCTGGAATTTGAGTTGGGGTGGACTTCAGGGGTGCTAGATAGTGGGGTAGATGTGAAATTAATGTCCACTACACAGTCTGTAGAGCCTTAACCTATCTTCTGTTATATAAATAGAAATACTCAATAGGTCAGGCAGTATCTGAGAAGAGAGAAACAGGGCCTTCCCCCTGCACATGGTCCCCAAAGCCACCGGCAGGTGGAGGCCCTGCGGCGACTACCGCAGGCTGAATGATGCCACCACCTCGGACCACTACCCCGTCCCTCACATCCAGGACTTTGCGGCGAACCTACACGGGGCCCATATCTTCTCCAAGGTGGACCTCGTCCGGGGATACCACCAAATCCCGGTCCACCCTGATGACGTCCCCAAAACTGCGCTTGTCACTCCATTCGGCCTCTTCGAATTCCTTCAAATGCCGTTTGGCCTTAAGAACGCCACGCAGACTTTCCAATGGTTGATGGATACGGTAGGCCGCGACCTGGACTTCATGTTCATTTACTTAGATGACATACTAATCGCCAGCCGTGACCGCCAAGAACACCTTTCCCACCTCCGCCAAGTGTACTCCCGTCTCTGTGATTCCGGCCTCGCTATCAACCCGGCCAAGTGCCAATTCGGACTTGACTCTATCGATTTCCTCGGCCAGCGAAGGAGCAACACCCCTACCTGCCAAGGTAGACGCTATCCGCCGTTTTGCCCATCCCAACACTGTCAAAGGCCTGTAAGAATTCATGGGGATGGTCAACTTTTACCATCGGTTCATCCCTGCAGCAGCCCGTATCATGCGCCCTTTGTTCTCGCTGATTGCTGGCAAGGGCAAGGACATCGCCTGGAATGACAAGGCCGCGGCTGCCTTCATTAAGGCCAAGGATGCCCTGGCAGACGCCGCGATGCTGGTACACCCTAGGACAGACATCCCAACCGCCCTCACGGTGGACGCATCCAACACCGCGGTTGGTGGGGTACTGGAACAACCAATCGAAGGCCGTTGGCAACCCTTGGCGTATTTCAGCAGGCACCTTAGACCACCCGAACTGAAATACAGCGCTTTTGATTGGGAACTTCTAGTGCCGTACCTCGCAGTCTGGCAGTTCCGGTACTTTTTAGAAGGCAGGCCTTTCACCACTTTCACTGACCATAAGCCTTTGTCTTTCACCTTCTCCAAGGTCTCCGATCCCTGGTCGGCTCATCAGCACCGACGTTTGTCCTACATTTCCGAATTCACAACGGATATCCAACATGTCTCCGGAAAGGACAATATCGTTGCTGATGCACTTTCCAGACCAACCATCCACAGCCTGTCCCTGGGTGTAGACTACACGGCCCTTGCTGACGCACAGCAAGCTGACAACGAGCTGCCCAGCTACAGAACCGCAGTCTCGGGCCTGCAGCTCCAAGATTTCTTAGTCGGTCCAGGTCAGCAGACCTTCCTTTGCAACATCGCAACAGGTCAACACCGCCCTATAGTTTCTGCAGCCTGACTGAAATGCGTTTTCGACTCGGTACATGGGTTGGCGCACCCATCCATCAGACCGACTGTTCGACTGGTCGCCAGCAAGTTCGTCTGGCATGGCCTGCGCAAGCAGGCCAGTGAGTGGGCCAGGACTTGTCCGCACTGCCAGACATCAAAAATCCAATGACACACCAAGGTCCCGCCACAGCAGTTCGAGCCTACCCGTAGAAGGTTCGACCACATCCACGTCGACCTCGTTGGTCCTCTGCCAGTGTCAAGAGGAGCCCAGTACCTCCTTACCACTGTGGACCGGTTCACGAGATGGCCAGAGGCAACCCCTCTATCCGACATCACAACTGATTCCTGCGCCCGGGCGCTGCTCACAACTTGGATCTCGCGTTTTGGTGTTCCGGCCCACATCACTTCAGACGGGGGCGCCCAGTTTACCTCCAGCCTCTGGTCTGCATTAGTGAACATGCTAGGGATGCAGCTACACACCACCTCAGCCTACCACCCTCAATCAAACGGGTTGGTAGAATGTTTCCACCGCCATCTGAAATCAGCCCTGATGGCCCGCCTGAAAGATCCTAACTGGGTCGATGAACTGCCTTGGGTCCTGCTCGGCATACGCACTGCCCCCAAGGAAGATCTCCATGCTTCGTCAGCTGAACTCGTGTACGGTGCGCCCCTGGTCGTCCCAGGGGATTTCATACCCGCCCTTCGGGGCCAAGAGGAACAACTCACGGCAGTCCTGGAAAGACTGCGCGAGAAGCTCGGCAGCTTGGCACCGATTCCCACTTTGCGGCATGGTCAAGCCCCATCCTGTGAGCCCAAGGAACTACGAGACTGTAAGTTCATTTTCATTCACAGGGGCACACCCCGGGCACCGTTGCAATGACCATACGAGAGGCCATTCCGGGTCATCAGGAATAATGGATCCACTTTTATTTTGGACACTGGGGGCAAGGAAGAGGTCTTCACGACGGACTGCCTCAAACCGGCCCATTTAGATCTACAAAAACTGGTCGAGGTCCCAACACTGTGACGCAGAGGCCGACCTCCTAAGCAACGGCTAGCACAGCCCGCGAACCTTGGGGACCGTATCGCCAGTTCTTGGGGGGTGGGGGGGGGTTGTGTAGCAACTCACCATCCGTGCAAGCAAACCGGCTCAGCAGTTGGGTCGTGCGTCATCGGGGCAACGAGGCCCAAGATGGTGCTGGGCCTTCGTCTTCCCCGAGTGACGGGGAGAACCCGTGTGCGGGAAAAGTTTGATGATGTAGCGCGTACGTCATTTCTGTTTTTGGTGGGTGGGAACCGTTCCTCTTAAAAGGCCCACGCATGACGGGAAAATAAATCAGTTTTGTTCTGCAGCTCATCGACTAGTGTCTTACTTTCGCATCGCGGTAGCAGTCGCTACAACAGGAGCATTCTGTCCATCTCTTGGAGAGTGATGAGCTTTGCAGGTTATAAATAGCAAAAGCAGAATTTCCTCCTGATCAATCTTCTTGACAGTCTCAGCTGATGTCACTGACACTGACTGAAACTTGCATTGTTCAACTGTGATCCATTCACAGCAAAGTGGAGGCAGCTTTAATGCCTTCAATAATATTGAGTGGGATGACCTTGAGTGTAATCCTTCCAGCTCCCTGGTTTGAGTTGTATCTGCGGTGGACAACAAGTTACCAGCCAGCGAACTGACAGTCAGTTTGGCAGCTATCAAGGTCCCATGTCACACTCGTCTCTCCTTTCACAACAGATCCTATGCACTTGCCTTTCTCTGCAGCTTGTGACAAGGTCTGGCAAATGTCTGTGACAGCAGAGGTGCTGCTGGGACCTGTGAGCCTGAGACCGGCCACAGTCTGTGTGGGGCAGGGTGTGTGGGACCACTGTTATCACAGTTAGCTGTAAGTGTTTGTGCGGGCTTCACTGTCTCCATAGCACCTCCAAAACAAACAGTGAAATTGTGAAGGTCAACAGGCACCAGGACCAAAACTCTTGGGTACCAATGCTAATAAACCCGGCTCTGGGTCTGCCATTAGTGGCACGTGATCCATCTGTCAGGGACTTGAAGCCCTAGCACTACACAAAGGCAGAAGTAGATGGGGTATTGTGTGAACTTCTGAGGCAAAAGTCAAGGTACAACACAGCTGTACAATGACCAAGCCTTTAACTTGATAAATATATCAGTAATCTCCCTGCCCACCCCAAAGAGCTTGTTTCCTTTGCCTTTTGACTACAAAATGGAAGGCAGGTGTGCATACAGAGAATGTGCATACAGAGCAAACATTTGCTCCCCTCCCAGAGTGTCCTGCATGGATCCTTAAGCCTGTAGTAGTGATGAACGCACAGAGTGCATTGACTTTGGCCTCATCCATTGATGTCCATGCAATGGTTTGTCTCCTTTGACTTTAACTTGATTCACCAGGTGTGAGGCAGTCACCTTGCAGTTCTTGTGGGAGGTTTGAAGGAACTTGATACCAAAGCAACGAGGGAAGAAGATGCTTTTCCCTACCACTAGACATGCTGGATGCATCATTCACATGACTCTCCAGAAAAATGGAACAGTACCTTCTCATTTATTTAACAGGCTCCCAATGACTTCAAAGATTATTCCACATTGCTTGTTCTTTCATGAACACGCTACTGAATGAAGGATAAAAGTTTCAATGAAGGAGAGGATTGAATGGTCTCATCTCTCACAAGATTCTGCAATCCATCCCTTTGCATCTAACATTTGTTCCCTATAGTTCAAGGACTGAAAGGATTTTTAATTAACAAATACTATCCGATTAGAAATAAAAATGAAAATTGTATCAATATGATGAAAGACCCTAGTGCTTCCCCTTCCTCATTGCCTTTTAGCTGAATTTTATTGGTCTCCTACTTCAACCCATCTGCTGCCAGACTGCTGGAAGGTGGCTCCGGTCAGTTAGGAGAGACCACGGTGTCTGTGATGGATGACTGCAATGGACTCTTGCTTTGGAAAGGCTGGCTTCCGAATGCAGTATCGTTCTGTGAAAGGCTGAAGTCGGAGGCCGAGACAAGGGCATTGCCTGAGGTCCAACGTTGGGAGAATATCTACTATTGTCCTGAGGGAGAGCAGCACTTTCATTTTCCCCCTGCCACTGGAACTCTCCTGACACTCGGCAGTTAATCAGCTACATATCTACTGGGACCCAAAACACAAGACTGCCATAAAGTCTCCAAATTTCACCACCCTTAATGATCAAATCCTGGAATACCGCTTCTTGCTCCCTGAAGGCAGCAGTGTTCTCCCTTTAGTCAGCGATCTGTTCATGCAGAACAGAAACCTATTTCTAGTGAAGACCAATCTGTCCCTCTCTGTTTCATCAAGATAGCAAACTACCCTCTGGTTGACATAAGCAGAACTCTGACTGGATTGGCCTGGAGTCTCCAGAGGAATGAAAACTTCACAGGATCCTGTCTGCTCCTTCAACAGTTGTAATTTTGCAAGGGATGATGGTGGTTTACAAAGAAATACATACCACTTCCAAAGTGGAAATGGTTCACTCCCAGCTCCATAGTAACTCATGGCTGAGGATGGAAGTGGATTCCTTCATGCACCCGATCCATCTTCTGCATTCTATCATGCAGGCTAGACAATGCTATAAGCATTTCATTTTGCACCTCTAGGATGCTTTTAGTGTAAGCTCCCCTCACAGTCCTCATTCAAGTCTTCTAGGGTGTTACTGTTATGAGGCCTCTACCTCCAGGGAGTGGGTACACTGGCCTCCCCTTTGCTTTGGGGCTGACTGCCGCTCACTGGTGTCTACGTAATGCACCTCACTAGTCCAGACTCTTCAGTTCTTGTACTGCCAGCATCTGAGCTGGTGCTTAGCAGTATCAGGCATAATGATGCATTCAGTTCTTCCTCATCAGCCTCCCCTGTCTTCTCTGTCTGTGTCTTCCTGCCTGTTTCTGAGTGTGTGTGCGTACATGTTGCCATCTGAGGAGTCTAACTGTTGCAGTTCCAGGCAACATGTGAGGTGCAGTTCAAAGTATTAGAACTCCTGGAAAGTCTTGTGAGTCAAGCTATTGAGAGCTGAGTTACCGTATGCAGATAGTTCAGCAGCCACATTCTGCCAGCTACAAATAAATACAAACATATGAATTAGGAGCAGGAATTGACCACTCAGCTCCTTGACCCTGCTCCGCCATTCAATAAAATCATGGCTCCCCCAGTAACCTTTCACACCATTGCTTAGCAAGAATCTCTTTACCTCTGTCCTGAAAATGTTCAAAGCCCCTGCTTCCTCTGCTTTGAGGAAGAGAGTTCCAAAGAGTCACAACCAGCCAAGGGAAAAAATTTCATGTCATCTCTGTCTTAAATGGGTGATGCCTTCCTTTTAAACCGTGACCCCTAGTTCGAAGTTCTCCCACAAAAGGAAACATCCTCTCAGTAATTACCCTGTCACAACCTCTCAAGAATGTATGTCCCAATCAAATTAATTCTCACTCTTCTAAACTTCGGTGAATACAAGCCCCGCATGCCAAGCCTTTTTTGTAAGGCAACCAACCTATTCCAGTAATCCTTCTCTGGACTGTTTCCAAGGCATTTATATCCTTGCCTAAATAAGGAGACCAACATTCTGGATATGGTTTCACCATTGCCCCACATTACTAAAGCATAACCTCCCTACTTCTGTATTCAATTCCCCTCACACTAAACTATAACATTCTGTTCCCTTTTCTAATTATTCAGTGTACCTGCAAACTAGCCTTCTGTGAATCCTGCACTAGAACACCAGGTCCCTCTGCATCTCAGAACTCTGTAATCTCTCATCATTTAGACATTACTTTTTTCCTTCCAAGGCAGACAAGTTCACATTTACCGCATTGTCTTTCACTTGCATACTCACGTAACTTTGCAGCCCCTTAATATCCTTGTCACAACTTTACTTCCTGCCTATCTTTGTGTCACCAACAAATATAGCAACCGTACCTTTAATGTTTTCATCCAAGTCCTTTATACAAATTGTGGAAAGTTGAGGCCCGGCATTGAACCCTGCAGCACACCATTTGTTACGGTTTCGTAACCAGAATAAGATGCTTTTATGCTTACTCTCTATTTCCTGTTAGCTACCCTGTTTATAATATTTCCTACACTGTTGACTTTTATTTTCCTAAATAACTGTGATATGGCACGCTCTCAAATATCTTCTGGAAATCTAAGTATAGTTCATTGGTTCCCTTTTATCCACAGCACATATTACTTCTTCAAAGAACTCCAGTAAATTGGTAAAATGTGAATTTCCCTGTCACAAAACTGTGTTGACTCTGCTTGATTACCATCATTTTTTCTAAGTGCCCAGGTATAATGACTTTCATAATAGATTCAAACATTTTGCTTGACCAGTTTTAAGCTTACTGCCCTATTGTTTCCTGCTCTCTTTGTCTATCCCTTTTTTGAATAAGGGAACTGCATTCCCCAATCAAATGGAACCTCCCTCAAATCTAAGAAACTTCAGAAAATTAACACCAATGCATCAACAATCCACTTTTTTTAAGTTCCTAAAGAGAAGTCCATTAAAACCTGAAGACTTGTTAATCCACAGCTTCAACAATTTGCTCAGTACCACTTTCTTGGCAATAATAGGTTTGTGATTTAATTTTTCTGAGTTCTTCCCTCCCTCCCTTCTGATTTCTCTCACCATGCCAATGAATGGTCTCACTCCAACCCTTTACCCCTCCACTGCAAGACCCTCCACCCTGAGTTGGTATGGAGAACCTCCTTCCTATTTTAACCTTGTCCATAAAGATTTCCAGATCTCAGTCAGAGAAATGGAAGAGGACGATGCTCCTTCCTTTGTTCTGACTCTCCATCAACTTGGCAATTGGAGCAGCGATAAGTAAAGAGGGGGCACTTTAGGGGGGCTTGAACTGTGTGTCACTCAGCAGAGGGATGAGTCAACATCTGGGCCAATTTCAATTATTACCAGTTGTGACTCATGCTGCTTCCCTTATATGGCACTGCAGTCGGTGAAGAAGCACCAATACTTCTGTTTGGGGATTGTGGTCTAAAACTGGGATCCTGCTGTCCTTGCATGATCTGGCACAGGCACAGTGTGTGGTGTGGGGTTAGGGGTCTTTTTCAGCAGAAAAAGAATGAAAGAATTAATAGAGTAATAGAGTCACACAGCACAGAAACAAGCCCAGGTCTGTACCGACCATCAAGCACCCATTTACACGAATCCCACTTTTATTCTCCCCTTAATCCTATTAACTACCCACCCATCCCAACTGATTCTCCCTTTTGCCTACACACTCGGGGCAATTTACAGTGACCAATTTACCAACTAACTCTCACACCTTTGGGATGTGGGAGGAAACCGGAGCACCAAGATGAAATCCATGCAGTCACAAATGCTACGCAAACAGCACCCGAAGTCAGGATTGAACCTGTTGCTATGAGGTAGCAACTCTTCTAGTTGCTCCGCTGTGCCACCCATTGTGAACTGTGACATCAGACAATTCTTCCAACTCTGTGTCCTCTACAGCAGATTTTATGACTGAAACCCTGGTTCTAGATGTCCCAGCCAAGGGAAACATCAATTCCACAACTGCCCTGTCAAGGAATTCTATATATTTTCATGAGACCACTGCTCATTTATCTAAACTCAAGAGAGTACAGTCGCAGTCTCTCCTCTTGGAATAACACCGCCCCCTCACCCCTATCACCACTTTCCTAGAATCAATGTCGTGACCAAGAAGCAGCAAGACCCTTCAGCTAATCAGAATGAAGAACCCTCATTATATAGACCTAATCAGAAAATAGAAAGTTGGAAATTTAAATGAGAATCACATGACATACAGAAAATACAGTACAGTGCAAATTGTTATTGGTATTGGTTTATTATTGTCACTTGTACCGAGGTGCAGTGAAAAACTTGTCTTGCATACCGTTCATACAGATCAATTTATAACACAGTGCATTGAGGTAATATAGGGTAAAAACAATAACAGAATACAGAGTAAAGTGTCACGGCTACAGGAAAGTGCATTGCAGGTAGACAATAAGGTGCAAGGTCATAAAAAGGTAGATTGTGAGGTCAAGAGTCCATCTCATTGTATAAGGGAACCGTTCAATAGTCTTATCACAGTGGGATAGAAGCTGTCCTTGAACCTGGTGGTACGTGCCCTCAGGGTCCTGTATCTTCTGCCTGATGGGAGAGGAGAGAAGAGAGAATGACCTGGGTGGTTGGGGTCTTTGACTATGCTGGCTGCATCACCAAGGTAGCGAGAGGTATAGACAGAGTCCATGGAGGGGAGGCTGGTTTCCGTGATGTGCTGGGCTGTGTCCAAAACTCTCTGCAGTTTCTTGCGGTCCTGGGCAGAGCAGGTGCCGTACCAAGCTGTGATGCATCCAGATAGGATGCTTTCTATGGTTTATCGATTAATTAATGGAGGGAATGACAAAAAAGCCAGGGGAGCAAACAAAAATATAGATATCTAATAAAACAGTAAGACTAATTTTCTTCATTACATTTTTATTAGCTTTCTATTGTATTTCATTTTATTCTTTATTTTCTTGTCTTCTGGAGAATTCCAGCTGTGGGTAACTTCCTTTATCCCACCCATTTCAATTCAGTGTAAGCCAACTTCAGTAAGTATTTTACATCTGATTATTCCTTGCTTTTTCCTTAGCTATTTTACTTAGGTGATTGAAGTTCCCCATTGTCATCGGTCTGTGCTTCTTTCAGTAATTTGGTTACAAATTTACTCCTCTGTTCTTCCCACAAGTTGACCAATTGTGTACACCCTGTTGTGCTCTAACACTTTTATTATCCTTTAATTCTAGCTAAACAGATTATGATTGTATTCCCAAGGTATTTCAGTCCTACAGTAGGTTTATTAGTCAATGCAGCCACCGCCCTTTTTCTTGTCCAAATATCTTGCAGTTTTGAGTAAAGCCTGTAACTTTGAGTAAAGTCTGTAATGAATACTATATTATTGGTAATACCATATACCAATTTATTTATCCTACTCACCAACCTCATTTACCACTTTACATATATTTATACACATGCAAACCAATCCACTGTAGACTGTTTTGCATTTGTCCGCTCCAGAACTCCCCGTCTTCATTCCACATCCAATCGCTCCTGTTTCAGAAGCACCCTTACATCCTAATTTCCTCTCCAAATCCTTGATGCTTCCTGTTTCTCCTCTCTGATTTTTCATCCTTGTTTCCCCCTTTTAGAACATAGAACATAGAACACGACAGCACAGTACAGGCCCTTCAGCCCACAATGTTGTGTAGACATTTTATCCTGCTCTAAGATCTATCTAACCCTTCCCTCCCACATAGCCTCATTTCTCTATCATTCATGCATCTATCTCAGAGTCTCTGACATGTCCCTACTGTATCTGCACCCACAACCTCTGACGGCAGTGCATTCCATGCATCCACCACTCTCTGTGTAAAAAACTTACCCCTGACATCCCCCTTATATCTTCCTCCAATCACCTTAAAATTATGCCCCTTCATGTTAGCCATTGTCGCCCTGGAAAAAAGTCTACATTACCTCGCAGCTCTTGAAATCAATTCCCTGACTAATGAAGGCCAACACACCATACACTTTCTTAACAACCCTATCGACCTGCACGACAACCTTGAGGGATCTATGGACGTGGACCCCAAGATCTCTCTGTTCCTCCACATTGCTAAGAGTCCTGCCATTAACCTTGTATTCTGCCTTCAAATTCAATCTCCCGAAGTGTATCACTTCACATTTTTCTGGGTTGAAATCCATCTGCCACTTCTCAGCCCAGCTCTGCATTCTATTTAATAGAAATTCTATAGAAATTCTATTTAATCTACAATAAAGACAATAACTCCGAGTCCTGTTCCAAGGCTTTATTTAGGCATGGTACCATGGAGAGTGGGCAGCGATCTCCACCGTCACTCAGACTCTAATTTACAGCTGGTTATAAGCTTATTTTATACTTTGAGATGACAGTTTATCCTGTGACTGTTTTAGTTACAATTGTGACATACTTAATCCTTAGTCATTGTGTTTCAAAAGATAAGATCTAGCCAGTTCCTCTTCTCAGCACATCCAAGATAGGATTCACATCCTGTTTACATGAAGGGTCTAGTTTCAGCAGTTTCTGCAGGACTGCCGACTGTAGACCCAGTTACCTTATACAATGTCAAGTATCCCATCAGCCCCAGCATAGTCAAAGAAGGTTATTTTATTCTTCCACATTGACACATGCCAATTCACTGCAATGCATGCCATATGGTAACTTTATGCTGTTGGCTATGCCAATGATTCTTGCATGCATCTAGTGCATTACCAGACTGGGAGACACAAAGGCACATGGAGAACAATCACTTTGCGTGGTTAATTGTATTCTATATGCATTATGTCATCAGTTAGTTATTTATGTTAACAATATGAGTTTTCTGGTTTCTTTTAATCACCTATCATTGGACTGAAGTCAATGAAGTCAGTGGAAGGGTAAAAAGTCTGGGATTGTTCCCATTGTGGTGTATAGGTGAGGTTACTTGTATCACTCAATTATTTCTTTCTCAATTCTCAACCTGTTCCTTCACTTTCTGCCTCATTTTTCTCATGGTAATTATCAAGAGCTTTTCTTTCACAATGGCCAGTTTATTTAGTGTGCAGCATAATAGCAGAAATCCTGATAGCTGCTAGGATGAGTACTGCAAGTTTTTTTCAGAGTGGTACTCACAGGGCATATAATGGGAGATACCAATGATATGCACCAAAATGTTCCTGTTAGTACATTGCCCTTATTGCAGGCCAGCTCTGCACATGTGTGTGGGTTGTGGACTGAATAAATGTTACCAAGTAGCCAGCCTTTGACATGCAAGGTTCGGTTAAATACAGCTGCCACAAAGAACTTATATTCTATATCTACTGCCAGGGTAACTGCATTCATGTGAATAATGTGTGGGCTGCAATCACTCAACAACTATGTATTAAGGGAATAGAATCTCTTATAATTCAGAAAAATAAGGATGCTTGCATGAATTCCAGGCAAGGTAATCAATGACTCCTAGTACCTTGGGATGCTTCCATTTTCCATTTTTTTCCCATATGAAATGATGCCTTTTGGAAGGAACATAGAACATAGAATGATACAGCACAAGAACAGGCCCTTTGGCCCATAATGTTGTGCCAAACTAATTAAGCTAACGACACCTAATTAAATTCCTACTACTTGCACATGGTCCATATCCCTCCATTCTCTGTATAGTCAAGTGCCTATCTAAGAGCTTCTCGAATACCTCCATCGTATCTGCTTCCACCACCACCCCTGGCAGTGCATTCCAGGCACGCACTCTCTGTGTCTCTAGTATTAGACGTTTTGACCCTGGGGAAAAGATACCAACTGTCTGGTCAATCTATGCCTCTCATAATTTTATAAACTTCTATCAGGTCTCCTCTCAGCCTCCACTACTCCAGAGAAAGCAACCCTAGTATGTCCAACCCCTCCTTATGGCATGTCCTCTCAAATCCAGGCAGCATCCTGGTAAACCTTTCCTGCACCCTCTCCACAGCCTCCACACTCTTCCTATAATGGGCCGAACAGAATTGAATGCAATATTCCAGATGTGGCCTAAGAGTTCTTGACTCTTGAACTCCATGACTCATCTCATAAAAGCAAGCATGTTTTACACAAGGAATGAGAAGGAACAATATAAGCTAAATGGTACAATTTAAATATGGGTTCAGGAGCAGAAAGAATGTTTTATGTACACAAACCTTTAAAACCGTTACAGCATTGTTAAATCATTTAAAAAGCATTTGGAGTCCTCAACTTAACAAAATATGGCACAGTCTGCAGAAGCAACTGGCTGCTCTCCCCACATCCCACATTCAGCAAACGTGCACACTTTGATGAAGGATGTCAACCCAATACATCGACCTTCCCTTTGCCTCCACAGATACTGCTTGACCCACTGAGTTCCTCCAGCAATTTGCTTTTCATTCCGGATTCCAGCATCTGCAGTCCATTGTGTTGCTATGCACACACTCTTGTGTTTTTGAGGTAGGAAAGAATCTATAACTCGTTGCTTCTATTTCATGTTGAACAAGGAAGAAATATTGTCTGGGAACCAGTGACAAACCTGCTGTGCTTTAGAATAATGACCAGGAATTTGACCAGATGGGCAGAAAAATGCCAAATGGTAAGATGCCATCTCTATCTAACCTTGTTGTGCATCACCAATTAATCATGCCTTTATGTAATTTCCCCTGCCTTATTTTTAGTTAGCATAAAATTATTAATCTAATTTAAACTAGAAGTTTATTAACAGATGAGCAAATTTCTTATTGTTGGGAGGGATTTTAAACCTAAGGGTGGGTGGGTTTTAGAATGCAGGCAAAACTATATTTGCAAAAATTGATGGGTTGCTGGAAACCCAAGGCAAAATCACTGACTTTGAGCTGTAATCCAAGTCACTGTGTCACATGAAGATCAGAAACCCTCTGGGGGCAGGTTATCTTAAAATATTTCAGTCACTCATCAAATGCAACTCATACAGCAGTTGTGGAGTTTAACTTCAGGTCTTGCAAGTTTCTTGAAATTCACCTTGGCAGCCTCTGCTCATTAGACAAGGACTGCAATGTTGGCCATCAAATCAAACAATACTTAAGGCTAAAAATGAGCTGCTGGAGGAACTCAGTGGGTCAGGCAGTATCTGTGGAGGGACATAATTGAGGTTTCGTGTTGAGACCAGGGTATTGGCCTGAAACATTGACTCTCTATTTCCCTCCACAGATGCTGCTTGACCTGCTGAGTTCCTCCAACAGCTCATTTTTTGTTCCAGATTCCAGCAAGTGCTGTCTCGTTTGTCTCCAATAATTAGTGTTCTTTACACTTGGTTTCTTGAGTGACTCGGTGAAAACTTGTCCCAGCAGAGGTTATCTTTAATATCCTTCTCAACCTCTGTAACCTTTTCCAATCCCATCCTTCAAGATATTTACATGTTCTAAATGTATTTGTTCCATTTGGTGGCCAAGTCTTCAGCTGTCAAATCCTACATTCTTCAATTCTCTTCCTAAACCTCTCACCCCCTTTTCTCCTTAAAACGCTATTCTTTAATCCTTCTTTCAGTTACCTGCAATAATGGCACCTTAATGGTCTTAGTGCCAACTTTTGTTTAAGAAGTGAGGCACCTTGGGATATGCAAAAGTTACAGCATAAATGAAAGTAGCAGTTATCATCTCTGGATCTTTTACCAATGACCTTGAACCTATATTTTCTGTTATCAATCCTTACAACATTGGAAACGATGTCTCCTTAATTATTCTATCAAAGCTTTCATGATTTTAAACAGCTTTACCTTCAGCTTAATACTTGAGGAAAATCCTTGATTCATTTCTACTGCAGATACGATAGATAATGCATTCTTAGAGCCATTAAATAATGCCCCTTACACTCTGGTGCAAAGGTTCAACTAATTGAAAATAATTCTGATGCAATAGAAAATACTGATCTCAGTGAAAGTAGCAATGTCATATCTTTCACTTTAATGACTTGTGTCATGTGACAACCTATGGGCTATCTTTGGAGACACACCTGTAATAAAATAATAAATGAAACTCATCTGGACTCTTTTTCAATAGTTTCATGTTGAGTTCCAAGGAATGATATTTAATGAGTTTGTTTTCCATGTTACTTATTCACTGAACAATCACACACTGTCACAGGTATTAGCTGTGGTTTGGCTGATAGCACTTTTACCTTTGGATTCATGTCCCATCCCTAAGTATCAATTGCAAAGTTCTTGACTGATAACACTGCAGTACAGAGGGAGTGCTAGACATTTGGTGACATGGCCTTTGAGATGAGATGTCAGACCAGAATCCTATCTACTCTCTTAGGTGGATGTCATAGATACATAGAAAATGTACAACATAGATGAAAGCTATTTGTCCCCTTCTGTTTGGTCCACTCAAAAAAAAATTACCCACTCTAATGTGTCATTCCAGCACTAGGTCCATAGCCCTGCAGATCACAGCTCTTCAACTACACTGCCAAGTACTGTCTGAATGGGTTTCTGCCTCTCCCGTATTTTTAGGCAGTGAGTTCTGGACCCTTTTCACCCTGTGGGATAAAAAACCTTTCCACATCTCCTCTCTAATCCTTCTATCAGTTACTTGAAGTTTATACCCTCTGCTTTTTGAACCCTGTGCGAAGGAAAATAGATCCTTCCTACTAATTCCCTCTAGGTCCCTCATAAGTTTATAAACCAAAATTAAATTCCCCTTGGCTTCTTCTGTTCCAAAGAAAGAACTAGTGTATACAATCTTGGCTAAAATGTTCCAGTCTTGGCAGCATCCTTGTAAATCTCTTCTAAACCCTCTCCAGTGCAATCACATCCTACCTGTAATGCAATGACCAGACCTGTACGGAGTACTCAGGCTGTGGTTTAACTGATGTTGTATACAGTTCTTGCATAAACTCCTTGCTCTTATATTGTATGCCTCAGCTAATAAAGAAAAGCATTCCGTATGCCTTTTTAGCCACCTTATTAACCTTTCTTGTTGCCTTTGTGCACATAGACTGCAAGGTTCCTATACTCCTTCAAACTATTCAATATTATCACAGTTATTGTTGAACCATCCCAAAGGCCTCGCTCTTCTCTGGATTAAATTCCATTTGCCATTTTTCTCTTCAACCTACCAGACTATCGACATCTGGTCAGGTCCTTGGTCATTAGAGCAAAGGGTTTATCCCCAATGTCCAATCAATATTTCTTCCTCGCTCAACATGAAATAGAAGCAGTCCTTTCCAGCATTAAAACAAAAAGGGAAAAGTGACTCAACCATGGCTAACAAAAAATGTTAAGGATAGCATGAGATCCAAAGAGGAATCATATAAATTTGCCAGAAAAAGTCACAAGCCTGGGCATTGGGAGCAGTTTAGAATTCAGCAAAAAGGACAGAAAAATTGATAAACAGAGCAAAAATAAATCATAAACTTGCAAGGAGCAGACTGTAGATGTTTCTACAATTATGTAAAAAAAGACAAATGTGATCCCATACAGTTAGTAATGGAAGAATTTATAATTGGGAACAAAGAAAAGGCAGAACAATTAAACAATATTTTGCTTCTATCTTCATGAAAAAGAACATAAATAACTTCCTAGAAATGCTAGGAACCATGAGCCTAATGAAAAGGAAGAAGTAAAGGAAATTAATATTGGGAAAAAAAGATTATACCAGAGAATTTAATGACAGTAAGAACTGATAAATACCCAGGGACAGATATTCTGCATCGTAGAGTACTAGAGGGAACTATGAAGTAATGGATGCATTGCTTGGCACCTTCCAAAATTCTATTGATTAAGGGATGGTTGTTGCAGATTAAAGGGTAATAAATATAACCCCACAAGGAGGGAGAGATAAGGCAGAGAACTCCAGACTGGTTGACTAATATATCTGTAGCATGAAAAATACTAGAGCTCCTCATAAAGGATAGAAAATGCTGGTGGGATTAGACAAAGTCGCCATGGATTTATGAAAAGGAAATTGTGCTTGACAAACCTACTGAATGTTTTTTTCTGAGGTAACTGATAGAATTGAAAAGGGAGAAACAGTGAATATTGTACATTTGGATTTTCAGAAAGCCTTTGATAAAGTCCTACTTGAAAGGTTAGTGTGCAAAATTGGGGTAATATGCTGGAATGGATTGAAAATTGGTTGACAGATAGGAAACAGAAAGTAGAAATAAATGAGCCTTCTTCAGGGTTGCAGACTGTGAATAGAGGGGTAATGCAAGGATCAGTGCTTGGGTCTTGTCTTTTCACAATATATAAACTGAATGAGAGATATTTCTAAGTTTAACAGTGACATGAAACTGGGTGAGATTGTTAGTTGTGAGGAAGAAGCAATGAAGCTTCAATGCGATTTAGAAAAGTTGGGTGAGTATGAAAATTCATGGCAGATGCAGTAAAAT
Source organism: Pristis pectinata (assembly GCF_009764475.1). NCBI lineage: Eukaryota > Metazoa > Chordata > Chondrichthyes > Rhinopristiformes > Pristidae > Pristis > Pristis pectinata. The sequence continues at coordinate 33,729,576 of NC_067412.1, read as the reverse complement.
CTGAATAAATGTGAAGTTACCAATTTTGGTAGAAGGAAAACAGAAAGGCCGTGTATCATCTAAATGGTGAGGGATGAAGAAATGTTGATGTACAAAGGGACCTTGGTGTCCTTGTACATCTGTCACTGGAAGCAAACATGCAGGTACAGCAAGCAGAAAAAAATGCAAATAGTATGTTGCCCTTCATTGTAAGCAGTTTTGAGAACAGGAGCAGCAGTGTCTTACACCAATTATACAGTGCCTTGGTGAGATGTCACCTGATGTATTGTGTGCAAATTTGGTCTTCTTACCTGCTATAGTGGGACTGCACAAAAGATTCATCAGACTGATTCCTGGAATAGTGAGACAGTCATATCAAGAGAGATTGGATCAACAAGGTCAGTATTCTCCAGAGTTTAGAAGAATGAGAGGAGACCTCATTGAAACATACAAAATTCTTACAGATCTTGATAGGCTGAATGCAGGGAGGATACTTACCCTAGCTGGTGGTGGATCTAGAAGCAGGGATCACAGTCTCAGGTAACAGGTTTAGATACGTAGGACTGAAATGAGAAGAAGTTTCTTTATTGAAAGAGTGGTGAACCTGTGGAATTCTCTGTTACAGAAGACTGTGGAGACCAAATTATTTAAGAAGGAGATTTCTAGACACAAAAGACACCAAAGGGTACAGGGAGTGAATGGGAATATGGTTTTGAGGTAGAGGATTAACCATGAATAGTGAAGCAGGTTAATCCTCTCCTATTTATCTATGTTTCTATAACTAAAAAACAATAGGCCTAATGTTTTTCAGTGCTACATGATAGAATTCTGACACTTTCATGCATAAATAAGGAAACAGTCATTTTGCGTGAATTGTATAGAAATTGTCTGGGTTCAAGTGGTTGTGTACATTATAAGAGCACAAAACTTCTGATGCATAGACATCTGTAACTCAATGCCACCTGTAGCTCATTTGGAACATTTGCAGCTGAAAATGGCCACTGCTTATTCATGACAAGCCATACTTCCATTACACTCCTATGAAAGATTGCTGAGAACTCAAGGGTTAACGACCGCCAATGTAAGGGTTAATGGTATGCTTCTCATTGTCAGTGGGTTTCCAGAGTAAAGAATGATCTCAGGTATGGTGTGATATTAGTTTTGTCTAGTTTTAATGCCAGGTGTAAGTGGGGAAGAAGTAGTTTTTTTAGACATATCTTGTTATGCTAAAAACTTTATGTAAACAATTGCCTGCGCAAGTGTAACTTCCCAGCTAGCTTTCCCATGAAAATGGGTATAAAGATACGCTGTAACTGAGTCTTCTTTGAGTAGGATCAGTACAGAGCTAGGGTTACACTGTTTACTCTTTCTCTGTATCCCCCCATTCCCGCTAGCGAAAACTAATAAAGCGTTTATTGTAAGTTCTTTGGTTCTGCTGTTGTCTGATTCATTACAGAGCGCGGGTGAACTTTGACACTCCATCCAACCCAGCTGTGTCATTTAAAGACCTACTCTGCCATGGCGTTTACCTCTGCAGGCAGCTACACAGCAGCTTGGAGGCTGGGGGCCCCTCAGGAAACAGATAAGACCTCTGTGAGCTTGGGAAGGGTGCATCGTCCCTTCTCTGGTTGTCACCAGTGGCTGCTAGAAGACTGTTGCCTTTCAGTGGGTCACTGGGGTGGGTGACTGGAACCAGCTCTTGATTTGAAATGCCAGCTGGTGAGTGCAGCATCTGGACTGAGGAACTGTGGTCTGGGGTAACCGGATCTGGGACACATCCAAAGCTATTGCCTGAGGACCAGTGGTGGGGGGAAGAGCTGTTGCCTTCAAGAGAGAGGACAGTACTTTCAAATTCTAGAACACCAGGGGAACTCTTCCAGGACTGACTGAAAACAGACATTATATTTCTTGTGATCCTGATCAGATAGCTTCTATCAGTGCCTCCAGGCACATATGTAGCAGCCTAAACAATTGGCCCCCACGGCATCAATCTGCTTCCTGATGACAACAGTCTGCTCCTGGCTGTCAGCTCTCTGCTCTTGAAGAACAACAGTCTCCTCCTAGTGACAGAAGACAGAGCTCCTTTTGGAGCGGCCTGAGACTGAACTGAGGCATGTAAACTTTTGGAAGGCTGCCTACCTACACCTCTGAGGAAGCAGAAACTTATTCCAGTTTGGGAGCAGTAACCTTGCTTGGTATTATGGTGTACTTCAGTTCCTGATTAGAAATAATTGCTAATATTATTGTGAAGGATGCCTGCCGCCATGGGCATTCCCTTTTCTCTCTTCTACCTTCTGGGAGAAGATACAGGAGCTCGAAACCCTGGAATTCCAGACTTAAGAACAGCTTCGTCCCCACGGCTATCAGACTTCTGAACCAATCACCTCTTACGCACCCCCTACCCAGTGGTGCTACCACATTCTTGGACTCTTAATTCTACCTCTTCTTGGTTTTCCTTTCTTGTCACTTTAGCATTTTTTATTGCACTACCTCATTTTGCACTATGGCACCTTGCACCATTCTTCTCGTTTGCGCTGATTGTTGTATTTATTGTTGTATTTATTATTACCATGTATCCTGTTTACTCTACACCAAGCATTTCCACATACATCCTCAGCAGTCTTCCCACACGTGCTCTGCTGTTGTAACCCTTACCCGAGTCCTCCAAGACAGACTGATATGTGGCCTCTTCCCCTGGTAGTCAGAATACCAGCTTCCCTCTCACTCTGGTCTGCTGTCACTAAGTATCTCTCCATGTGAAGTGCCTGTCTAATCTAGCCAGTTCAATTTTTGCAGTTTCAGGTCCAGCTGGGGCTTGCTTGGGTTGGACTTAGTGGGATTCTGCCTCTGTGCATGGGACAAAGGAGTTGGTGGAATGAAGCAGTGATGGTTCTGCAGTGACAAGGACAGAAAAAAGATCCTGGTGATTGTGAATGTACGCTGCTCTTGGAAGGAATACCCAGCAGATATGCCCATATACATAGACAGAATATTCATTGCTAGCAGGGGATAAGGCTTGCTGCAGGTCCTGTAGATCCTTGAGTAGCTTCGAGACAGATGATGTCCTCAAACCCAGCAGAAGGAGGATGGGATTGGAAACGTTCTTCTCTGGTTGTCAGGGACAGGGACTTTACCTGGGCAACTTTATCCTTTAAGACAAAGGGAAGGATAATACCAGAGTGCTGTGATGTCATTATTGTCCTGGTTCATTTAACATGATGGTGTAAGTGATGTGTTCTTTCTGCTGTAGAATTGTTCAAAAGGTGAAACAGTGATACTTGTAAGTGAGCAGCTGAAGAAATGGCTGCCAAAGATTGATGTGTGTAGGCCCCTAATATGTGTGTGTGTGTGTGTGTGTGTGTGTGTGTGTGTGTGTGTGTGTGTGTGTGTGTGTGTGTGTGTGTGTGTGTGCGTTTGTGTATGTTTGTGTGTGGCTGTGTGTGTGTGTCTGTGTGTACGTGCGTTTGTGTATGTTTGTGTGTGGCTGTGTGTGTGTGTGTGTGTGTACGTGCGTTTGTGTATGTTTGTGTGTGGCTGTGTGTGTGTGTGTGTGTGTGTGTGTCCAAATGTGCATGTTTTGTATATATGTGAGTGAGTGTATGTGTGTGTTTGTGAGTGAGGCTGTGAGGTGCGCTGAGTGCTGTACCTGTGTCTGTTTCAGATGTGTGCAGAGACAAGAGAAGTTGCAAGGACTGGCCTTGATGTGGGAGGGTTAAGGGGACATCTTAGGGCCCTACTACCTTCAGAATTATAAGGAAATTTGCTGAGAGATAATAGGATGTAATTTAACTATGATTTTTATATATCCCACATCATTGTCACATCTGCCCATTGTTCTCATCCTCAGGAGCCCACACTGGGCTCCCATTGTCTCAAATTTGAATATTTTTGCGATTGGTTGCTCCGTTGTCTTCCTCTGGCAGGAACACCCAGGGGCTCCTCCTTGATCTTTCTGACTCCAGGTCCTTGTGGGTTTCTCTTGTGGGTTCCACTATCCAAAGTTCCCTGTCTAATCTGTTTTAAGATTCCTACCTCCATCCCCTCCCCAAGAACTGCCTTAAAAATTTACCTCCTTGCCAAGCTAGGGGTCACCCCTCCTAACCTTTCCCTCCTTGACTTCATGCCAACTGTAAAAATTGTTCTCACAGGTCTGGGAGGTGTCCTGGCTGATTTTTGAATGTTATTAGTACTATTTAAGCACTGGTGACTATTGTTTACTTTCACATAAATAAAGGTGACTCGGGCAGGATATTAGAGTGCATCTAACACCTGTGGTTCCATCCCCTCTCAACAAGCAATGAACAACAGAGAATGACAAAAAAGGCAGAAGGTTAAGAAAACAGTCGTAAAAATAACAAATAAGAAAACTGCAAGCTAGCAAAAAATAAGATGACTACTTTCCTTTTAACCAAAAATCTGAGACAAATTCCCTTACGATTCTGAAGACAGAGGAACCTAAAGTATTCCTTAAACCTTTTGGCTCCAAGGAGACTTTTGCAACTTCTCCTGTCTCTGTAAACATCTGAAACAGACACAGCTCAGAATTCAACACACCCCACAGCTAAACACACACTCACACACACACACACACACACACACACACACACACAGACATGCACCCCTCAGACATATTTATAATTGCATTCTTGCACATGTGAACACACAAATATGGACACACACTCACATACATGCAGATGCATTCACTCTCTACCCCCCCCCCCCACACACACACACACTATAACATGGTCCAATTTTTAAATTTTTTTCACAATTGATACACAATCGGTAAGCATTTAAGATGATTCAATGCAAAAATCTAAAGAGAGGAAAGCCATTGGTGTATGAATCCATGCGTTTCATGTTGCAGAATAGTTTCACTAAGATTATCCCAAGCTTTCATTCTCTCAATTTGGTCAATTACATACAGCTCCAGTTTCATATGATAGTTTAAAGCTGGAAATGTGAAGAGAAAACAGAGAATGTTACAACTGCCATGCAGAAAAGAACACATAACTTCATATATAAATAAAATATAAATAAATATAATTCAAGAGATCCCAAAACACTTTATAACCAAAAGTACATCTGATATGTAGCCATTGGTGTAATATGGGAAAACCCACATCCAACATATAGACAGTAGTTTTCACATTAAAAGTAATGAAACAATCACCTGGTCATCTGTTTTTTTTAAAGATTACATTCATTGAAAAATAAGTGTTGCTAGTGCACCAATGAGAGTTCCGCTCCTCTTCAAATGAAGCCTTGGGCTCTTAAATATCTATCTGGTTAAACATTTTAACACCTCATTAGGAAGATTACACTTGAAACTGTAGCACACCCTGAAATGTCAAACTTGATTTTAACCTCAAGTTTCTGAAATACAACTTGAATCTGCAACTGGAGCTGGAAGTCCTGCTTCAAGGTCTCCATTCGAGGTGTCGATTCACACCTTTTGTTTCCACAGATGCTCCTTGATCCGCTGAGCTCTTCCAGCATTCTGTATTTGTTCTTGAACCTGCAGCTCCCTGGTCTCAGAGACAAAGAAACACATCGTGAATTACAACTGACACCTTAGCTGGTCAAAGAAAGAGAAGCTAACATTCTGAGCAAACGTGCAATATGGTTGAAAACTGCCTTCTGTGATGTGAGATTCACTCAACATCATCAGTCTTTCCTTTTGCACTAACATTCTGGGCTCAGCTAACATTAGGAATGAGACTTATCATGGAACTGAATCCTTCTTTTGCTGGGTTATTTATCTGCAATTATTCAGGACCAGATCTGGCAGGACTGCGGAGCTTTGGTCTGATCAATTGCCCATTGAATTACCAAACTCTTTTTGAAGCATGTTGCTGCTGCTGCTGCTTAGCAAGCATGTGGTCCCTTAGTTTGCTGATCACCCTCACTTGGGAGTTGCCCACCAAATGCATAGGTGACACAAACAATGCTGCAAACATGAATAACTGGTATCAGTTACCAAGCCCAACAGCTCTAGGTAGAAGGAGTGCCTGTGGGTGAAGTAGTGTAATACCTAGAGTGAATGAAGTGTCCCTAGAAAAGTAGAAAAGCCAAGATCCTGTAAGCCAATGGTACCCACACAATTGGACCAGACCCCTTCAGAAAGGAGCAGTTGCCCTTGCAATGAAGCAGGCAATTCCTTCAGTTCAGCTGAGAGCTTCAGCATCCTTCACCAAATTCCTCCTTCCATGGAATTCTACTGTGCCTGCTGAGCGAGAGGGAGAGGGTGGAGGACTCAGTGTGACCCTTTCTTTTTGTCTGACTAAATGTACACATCAAAGATCTGTGCAGAATGGTTGCTCAGCAAGTGTGGAAGACTCCTGGCTCTCAATAGAAACTCACGTGCACAGGTTGTTCCCTTTAAAGGTGGTTTGTCTTTGCTCATGGGGAAAGGTTCAAGTAAAGATGGCTACAAACAATTCCTTCTCACTTCCTTCCTAGCTCTGACCTGATAATTGCTTTCTTGATCATTTGCACTGTGGTAACCAGACCTGAACTGAAAAGCCATGAAGTGTTGACAGCCGCTATAATTGATGTGCGTCAGCTAAATGTCAACATTGTAGCCGTCAGCAAGAAGAGCCTGTTTTGTCATGTTCTGTTTATTGTCAGTGCATGTCTAGGACTGTTTATTAATTAGACTTCCAGGCTAAGATCTGAGGCGTAACAACCCGGTTATCTTCCAGTCTCAGGTCATACACCCGGAAGAATAATACAATATAGTCTACTGGGGAGTGATGCAGTACAAGTTAAAGTATACTTACGATTAACAACATAGTTCACAATTCCTTAAACATAACATCCCCTTTTTAAAATAAGTGTACTCTTTATCTTTTACTTTGATGATGTTTTTTACATACATTATAGAACAAACCTCAGCTGGAGAGCAGCAGATGGGTCCATTACTTGAAGGGCCTATCCCCACCTGGATCTCTTCCAAGGAGTCTAATGACAAAGGGAAAAATTCATGCCTTCAGGATAAATTTTATTCCCTGCCCTGAGTGTTGAAGGGTGCATTTTGTCTATCCCCATTACCTATTCTTTGCTACCCCAGTACAAACCTGTCCCAGTGCAATCCTACTATTTTACATGGTGGTTGATCTAGATTGTGTGGAATGTTTGCTTGCAGCTTTAAACCTGATGTGGTTTGTGTGTAATTGCACAGGCAGGCCCCAGGATTTGTAATTATAATAGGCACGCTGATTTGTACATCATTCCCATAAGAATATTCCTTCCCATTTCCCTCAGCCAAACCTAATGTGATCACCTATGCAGCATCCGTGCACTGCCACTTCAAGCACGATTTTACACACAAAAGAATTTCTGATCCAAGATGTTTTGAAATCACTGTTCTACTGTTATTTAACATAATGTCTTCATATATACACACTTAGAACTTTTGACTGTTTGTGATTTTGCTTTTGTCATGATAAAGAGACTCAGAATGGATCTTACAATAACAATTAACCTGTCATTGTTACAGAAACTCTATCGAATAATAGTTTCCAGTTAATTACTTGGAAATTACATACAATAAAATACTTGATATTCATGGACACTGCAATTCTTCAGAAATTAATTTTCAGTATAGGATAAGTGTTGAAATTATAGATTTTCAGTGACAGGGTATCTGCACACTCAATATGTTTCATGCATTGGTTGCCAAATGAATCTTTAACATAGTACATTGCAACCTGGCTACCTCTGTATTTCATCTTTGTATTCATGGAGATAAAGGATTCAGAGAGGTACTTTTACAAGGTACTCTCCAGATTGATAGTGTACCTTGGACTGTTCACTTTACCTGAAAAGAACAATGGAAAGCTGTTTTTGATTTTAAAAATGATTCTTAAACCATATTTAATGTGAAATTTACATCTCAAAATTATTGTATGAAAAGCTCACAACTTGTATGGAATTATTGCCTACTTGATGGAGATATAATAGTTTTGCTTTGAATGTTATAACATATCTTTTAAAATAATGCTTTCACAATATTTTACCTGTGACTTCTGAAATGGATTTTAGTGGAGAAAATCTACAAACCTCTTCTAAAATGTTTCATTATTAGACAGCTTTGAAACAAAGCTTTAGAGATTATTGAGTTTAAAATTGTGACCATTACAATCTTTTACACTTAGTCTGCAGAACCTTCAAATGAATCCCTTGCCAAAGGTATCATAAATCAGTTTATTATGAAATAATCAATCTGCTTCATATGTAACTATAAAATTACGGAGCTATTAATGCATAAATGGGAAAATTGAGACAAATGGATTTCAGCACAGCTAATTATGCAATATTCAACTTTGATTTATCTTCCTTTACTCCATAAGATCATAAGACCATAAGATATAGGAGCAGAATTAGGCTATTCGGTCCATCAAGTCTGCCCTGCCATTCGATCATGGTTGATTTATTTTTCCCTCTCACCCCATTCTCCTGCATTCTTCCCGTAACCTTTGACATCCTTACTAATCAAGAACATATCAAGCTTGACTTTAAATATACCTAATGACTTGGCCTCCACAGCCGTCTATGGCAATGAATTCCACAGATTCACCACCTTCTGGCTAAAGAAATTCCTCCTCATCTCTGTTCTAAAGGAATGTCCTTCTATTCTGAGGTTGTGTCCTCTGGTCCTAGACTCTCCCACCACGGACCTAGACTCTCCCACTACTAGAAACATCATCTCCACGTCCACTCTATCCAGGCCTTTCAATATTTGGTAGGTTCCAATGAGATTCCCCTTCATCCTTCTAAACTCCAGCAAGTATAGGCCCAGAGCCATCAAATGCTCTTCACACATTAACCCTTTCATTTCCAGGACCATTCTCTTAAGCCTCCTCTGGACTTTCTCCAACGCCAGCACATCCTTCCTTAGATATGGGGCACAAAACTGCTCACAATACTCCAAAAGTGGTCTGACCAACTCCTTATAAAGCCTCAGCATTACATCCCTGCTTTTCTATTCTAGTGCTCTCAAAATGAATACTAACATTGTATTTGCCTTCCTTACTACCAACACAACCTGCAAGTTAACCTTTAGAGAATCCTGCACTAGGACTCCCAAGTCCTTTTGCACCTCTGATTTCCGAATTTGCTCCCCATTTAGAAAATAGTCTACACCTGTATCCCTTCTACCAAAGTGCATGACCATTCAATTCCCTATGCTGTATTCCATCTGCCACTTCTTTGCCCATTCTCCCAACCTGTCCAAGTCCTTCTTCAGACTCCCTGCTTCCTCAACACTACCTGCCCCTCCACCTATCTTTGTATCATCCACAAACCTGGCCACAAAGCCATCAATTCTGTCATCCAGATCATCGACATGTAACATGAAAAAGTAGTAGACCCAACACCAACCCCTGAGGAATACCACTAGCACCGGCAGCCAGTTCCATCAGGGAATCTCGCACCTCTCAACATTGTTCACCTTCTGGAGCCATTAATGGCTTTTTGCAGCTTTATATTGCCAACTACATTGCATACTTTGCATCTTAACTTGTTGTCATCAATAAATTTGGATACAAGCAAAGATCTCTGTTGATTTATCTAAGTCACTTTAAATACAGTGAAGAGATTAGGCTGCAGTATGGATCCATGGGAGCATCATTTGTCACGTACTGAAAATTCTCTAATCTTTGTCTCCTACTCCTTAACTAATTTCCTCACCTTGTCGATGAGTTACCTCTAATTCTATGCGTTTACACTTTCTCCAACAGTCTGTGTGGCACCTATTAAATGCTTTCTAGAAGCCTTTAGAAATTATATCTGTTGTCTTATCTGCCACCTTGATTATACGAATACAAGTCAAGTATATTCATTGGACATATTTAACTGTTTGGAAATACATGTGGGCTCTCACTAATCAGATCAGATTTATGCATGTGTTCAATCACTCTGTCTCTAATAACAGATTCTGATAACTCTCCCTTGAAGAAATGTTAAGCTTTGACCTATGTTTATCCAAGTTTATCTCTCTTACCAAACTAATTATCAATTTCACAATTGAGGAAGATAATCCCACCAAAAGGAAAAAAAAGAAAAAGTAACACAGAACAGATGGCACATTCAAAGAAAGAGGAAGACATAGACATCAAGGCTCTTTCTTAAGGCACATGACCATCAGCAGAAATAGAGCAGTATACAGAGACACAAGAGACTGAAGATGCTTGAATCTGGAGCAACAAACAGCAGATTGCTTGTTGCTTGGAACAGTTAAAAGTTTTTTAGGAGACAAAACTAGGTAGGTGACCCAATGAAATGTGAGAAGGATAATATTGCAGTGACATTGCAAGTGGGAGCAAAAGGTGCAACAAGTAACAAGTCCTGTCTCTTACAGAACTATTGGAGGTAGCTAGCTTGTGCATAAAAGAGGAAAGGAAAAGTTGTCCCTGGCCTTCCTCCAAATCCACAAGGCTCTGCAGAAAGACAGCTGAAATATTGGAAGCAACCTATGGCTTGAGGGCCTATGTCAGTAGGAAAGGAAGAATTTCATAGACAACAGGAGATATTTAAGCAACAATTTAATTTTTTTTCAGAAGATTGGTCCCCATCTTAATATTAACCAAGACATTTGAGGAGTATTTAAACTAGTTGAGACAAGTGATGCGAGTGTGTACTGTTGCTGTACATCCTAGCAAAACTATACACATTTTCTAAAGGTAAGGCACAAAGAGGATGATGTGCCGAGTCAGGTATCTGATTGAATTTTAGAATGCTTCTTGACTATAGAAGTCCTCAGTCTCTTGTCACTCACTCTGTTCCATAGTCACTGACTCATCCATTTCCCCAACAGCTGTCTGACACCACATTTGATACCGAGATGAGCTTTAGATGAAATATTGGTGCCAGTAGTAAGACACTCCATTCCTACCTCAGCAACATGAGCCAACTCCACCCTGTCTCATCTTGTCTGCTGCTGAAACCTTCATCCATACTTATATTACCTCTAGATGTAACTATTCCAATTCATTCCAGTGTGACCTCCCATGTCCAACCCTCTCTAGATATGAGGCCCTGCAAAATGCCCTACAATGGTTCCTGATTAACCAGTTCCTCAACTTTAAAAGCCATTCATTGTTTTCAAATCTCTCCATGGACTTGTCCCTGCCTTTCACTGTAATTTCTCACATCAGCACTCTTCTGAGTATGGGCTTTTGATGATCTCAAGTTTAACCTTGAGAAGGTATATCTACAGCTGCAAAGTCCTTGAGATCTGGAGGTCCCCTTCTAAACCTCTGGGCCTCTCTACCTTTCCTTAAAGTGCCCCTTCAAAAAGGTCTCTTTGATTGAGCTTTTCTTTATCCGTTCTCTAGAGTTCAAAGGTGACTCAGTTAATTTTGGATTATCAGTGCTCCTGTAAGTCTCCTTGGGATGTTTTACTGTGTTAAGTGCACTATAGAAATGCAAGTTGTTTTTGCTTCTGTCTTCACTATGAGCTGCTGAAACTATAACAACATGTATCACTACAACAGTCAGATTTAAATAGATGTTGACAAGTTTGACTAGATTTAAGTGATGATGCTGAATACCGTAAAGCAGAATATAATGGTTTATGCAAGATAGGTCAGATGGGAGGCAGTGTAGCTTTCTGAAAGAATTTACCTGATGCATCACATCAAAAGTAACTAAAACCATTTAGATTTAATAGATCCAAGCTAATATTCCGTGTTTATGATACCTGCAGAACAGTTGCCCTATCTCAGTCAGGAGTATTGTTCATAAATCACTGAAGTTTTGACTCAGGACTGTTTTTAATGGGCCAGTAGGGGTTGCACCCAAGATCAGGAAAGAATAATCATAAAAATGGCTCCTTTCATTTTAATTTGCTTTTCAATTACAATATCACCTGTGATTGAAAGTCAATAAAATGCAGATGATGGAAATGTGAAAAAGAAGCAGCAAATGCTGGAAATACTGCCCCACCTGTTGTCCTTCTCTGTTAGCGAGGGAGAAACAGGTAGCCCATGCCAATATCCTACCAAGACCAAACAGAACAGGTTTGCACTTAAAACAGAATCATAGAGAGAACAGAAGCAGGTCCTTCATCCCACCAAGTTTGTGCTGACCATCAACCATCCACTTACACTAATCCTACATTCATCCCACTTTTTATATTCCCCACATTATATCACTCATCGACACACTAGGGACAATTTACAGTGGCCAATTAACCTACCAACCTGTATGTCTTTGGGGTGCAGGAGGAAACCCAAGTACCTGGAGGAAACCCACACAATTACAGGGAGAACATGCAAACAACTCACAGATGGCACCCAAAGTCAGGATTGAGCCTGGGTGTCTAGCACAGTGAGCCTGTGGCTCTACTAGTTGTGTCATTGTGCCACCCTAAAACTACTTTTATCTCCAAATTATCTCGGTTCTGATGAAAAGTCTTTGACCTGAAACATTAACTCTACTTCTTTTTCCATAAACACTGCCTAACTGCTGAAGGTCTCCAGAATCTTTTGTTTTTATTACAACATTACCTATTTTTACGGGGTTCTTAAAGCTCTTAACCACTCTCACTTGTTTTGCTGATCATCTTAAATCTGTGCCTTCTAGAATCAGTTTCTTCTAATTTCTGTCATCAAATCCAGTCATGATGTTAAATACCACTATCAAATCTCCTCTTAATTTTCTCCACACTACAGAGAATGCCCCATCTTCACCAGTACCCTCACATAACTGAAGTCTTTAATCCCTGGTGTCACCTTAGTAAATCTTCTCTGCACTCTCTCTGGGGACTGGACATCCTTCCTGAAACATGGTGCCTAGAACCGAACACAATAGCTGAGGTGAAGCCTGTGTTTTATAAAAGTTTAGCGTAGCTTCTTCCATGGGCACTTCTCTGTGTATCTACCAGTATATTAGGGATCTCTTCCCATGGGTATTTCTTATTACTCAACCAATAATTATTCCATACAGTTTACTGATGTCAGCACTTCCCACATATGTGGTCTGATCTACTGAGTATTTCCAGTATGTTCTGCTTTTATTTCAGATTTCCAGCATCTGCAGTTTTTTTTGCTTTTCACTTATGTTTTACTGACTGTGCTTCCCCCCACACAATGGAATCCCCCTGGATCTTTGCTGACCACAAAATCCAGCCATCTGTTGAGAAAGTTTTCTCAACTTATTGCACTAGCTTCAGAGATCTGTGAACATACAACCCCTTGGTTTCTTGGTTCCCACACCGCCTGTCAAATTGTATCATTTAGCTTAGATTCCCACTCCTCACTTTTCTTGATAAAATGAATGACTTCATTTCTCCATGTTAGGTTTCTTCTGCTGGGTCTGCTCATTTCACAATCTGTCAATCTCCTCCTGAAACCAGTTACTCTCCTTCCCATTGTTTATTACATTATTGAGTTTTATGTCATTGGAAAACTTTTATATTATATTTTATGTATTTTAAATCCAGGTTTTAATATATAAAACAAAACTCATGACCTAATACTGTTCCAGTTAACACGATTGGGTAATGTGTTTCCCACATGACCCAATACTATTCCATAGGGAAAATTTCCAGTAAGCCCCCTTCCAATCTACTTTGGGACTTATGTGAAACGCCTGGAAAACTGGATTCAGTATTTCCCCAGAATTTTTTTGTGAGTGGGTACAGGCTGGTTAGTGATTCAGCTGGTCAGATGTGGCTGTGTGCAAGATTTTTTGGGAGATGAGGTGAGTCATTACTGATAAGCATTTCAATTTTCATAAAATCATAGAATCATGGAAACGTACAGCACAGGAACAGGCCCACCTCGACCATGCCAACCATGATGCCCATCTACACTAATCCCATTTGTCCACATTAGGCCTGTATCCCTCTATGCCTTTCCTACTCAATGAGACCAAGGGCTTTGTTTGCCTGAAGAAGCCTGAAGCCAGCAGCCAGCCTCACTGCCTTTAACTGTATACATTTGACCTTCCAAAGTGCAACACCTCACAATTGTTCAGATTAAACTCCATCTACCATTTCTCCACCAATATCTGAAACTGGTCTATATTCCGTGGCATCCTTTGACAGCCCTCTACACTGTAAACAACTCCATCAATCTTTGTGTCATCTGCAAACTTACTAACCCACTCATTGACATTTTCATCCAAGTTATTTCTATATATATATTAGAACATATACTGTAACATAGAACGTTACAACACAGTACAGGCCCTTTGGCCCACGATGTTGTGCCAACATTTTATCCTGCTCTAATGTCTATATAACCCTTCCCTCCCACATAGCCCTTCATTTCTCCATCATTCATGTGACTATCTAAGAGTCTCTTAACTGTCCCTAATGCATCCGCTGCCCCCCAACCACTTCTGCCGGCAGTGCGTTCCACACACCCACCACTCTCTGTGGAAAAAACTTACCTCTGATATCCCCGTTATATATTCCTCCAATCACCTTAAAATTATGCCCCCTTGTGTTAGCCATTTTCATCCTGGGAAAAAGTCTCTGACTGTCTGTTAGCCATTTTCACCCTGGGAATATTACAACCAATAGAGGCCCCAGCACCGATCCTTGTGGAACATCACTTCCACCACTACCCTCTGTCTTCTATGGGGAAGCCAGTTCTGAATCCAAACTACCAAGTCACTGTGGATTCCATGCATCTTAATCTTCTGGATCAGCCTACCATGAAGGACCTTGTCAAATGCCTGACTAAAATCCATATAGACAACATCTGGTTATCAATCTCCAAATATGAAATATGAGAATATGAGGCCAGTTGTTTTCCTGAAGATTCATGTCTTTAAGCAGGAGTGTATCAATTACAATTATCCAGTCTCTTATTATCCCATCAGGATTCTGAATTTTTTTTTTTGGCTGGAGGATCTTCACCGTTCTTTGCATCAACCCTTTTTTCTAGTTTCATAGTATCTCTCCTTCCCTTGTTATTTAACTACACACAAATTTTTTTACCCTGTGTGGGTGTGTGGTCTTGTATTTCACCACACGCTTGTATGAACAGTTCCAATTGCTCATCCAATAATTATTCCACACAGTCAACTGTTATCAATGTCTGCCTCATCTCAACAAAATTTGCCTTCCCTGAGGATATAACTTTGCAAGCTTCTCAAATCCATAGTCAATGTTAAGTATGTTATAATCACTTTTGCTAGATGTTCCCTTCCTAATTTAGGTTAATTACTCATCAGTAAGTCTAATATGGCTGTTCTTTAGAACATAGAACATAGAACACTCCAGCACAGTACAGGCCCGTTGGCCACAATGTTGTGCTGATATGTTATCCTGCTCTAAGATCTATCTAACCCTTCCCTTCCACATAGCCCCCTACTTTTCTATCATTCATGTGTCTATCTAAGAGTCTCTTAAACGTCCCTAATGTATCTGCTCCCACAACCTCTACAGGCAGTGCGTTCCACACACCCACTGCTCTCTGTGTAAAAAACTTACCCCTGACATCCCCCTTATACCTTCCTCCAATCGCCTTAAAATTATGTCCCTTCATTTTTGCCATTGTCGCACTGGGAAAAAGCCTCCTGCTGTTTCAAGAGCACATTGATCCCACTATTTACAATGTGGTAGGGAATGAGTAGGGGAGCATAGAATGTGGAAACGTAGAGATCCTGTTCAATTTAGCAGTACAGTTGCCCGATATGAATGTATTATTCCATTTCCTGCACCCCAGCTTCAATGAGAAAACCAGAATTGGGGGCCACTGTAGGGGACTAGATATTGGAGAAACTTGGACGGGTTTCTTTGCGCATCGGAGGCTGAGGAGAGATCTGATGGATGTTCATAAAATTATGAGAGGCATAGATAGGGTAGATTGTCACTATCTTTTTCCCAGGGTAGAAATATCAAATAAAAGGCAGAGTTTTAAGGTGAGACGGGGAAAGTTTAAAGGAGATATGCTTGATAAGTTTTTATTTACACAGAAAGTCATAAATGCATAGAGTAATACAGCATGGAAACAGACCCTTTGGCCCAAGTGGTCCATGCAAACCAAGATGCCCATCTAAGTTAGTCCCATTTGCCTGTGTCTGACCCATACTCTTCTAAACCTTTTCTATCCATGTACTTGCCCAAGTGCCTTTTAAATCTTGTTAACGTACCTGCCTCAACCACTTCCTCTGGCAGCTCATTTCATATACGGACCACCCTCTCGGTGAAAAGGTTGCCCCTCAGGTTTCTACTAAATCTCTCCCCTCTTGCCTTAAATCTATGTTTGTACCATATCCATGCACCAGTAGGGGATCGGTGCCTGGAACGCGTTGCCAGGGCTAGTGGAAGCAGATGTGATAGTGGTGTTTAAGATGCATTTAGACAAGAACATGAATATGCAGGGAATAGAGGGATATGGATTAGGTGCAGGCAGATAGCTTGTGCTATACTGTTCTATGTTCTATGGTGACCGTCCCTTTCAATTGAGATAGGGAGCTCGGTGGGAGAAGAAGTGTGGCAGGGTGCATTGGTGTGGCGTGTGGGGTCAGATCAGTAATCAGGAAGGAGGGGGATGTTTTGGACTAGAAGTGGTGTGGTAGGGATGGTGTGTTTACTTTACCAATAAATGTATCCAACATAAATTTGCAAGTAGCAAACTGAATAATCACAGGATTGATCACAGGTGTGAATAATCACAGGCTGAATAATCACAAGATTATTCTCTCAAACTTCTGTCTTTTAATCAGTCTCCTATATTCTGACATGCTCTCTACTGGACCTTCTATGTTTTTTTGTCCTGAAATGGACTGTGACAACTAACCTTTCCTGGATTCCTATCCTTCCTTCTCAATATATCCTAACCAACGTAAAAGACAGGCTGCACATCTTTTGTGGGGAAACAGAAAATGCTGGGAAAACTCAGCCATTCAGGCAGCATCTGTGGAAGGACAAACAGTTAATCTTTCAGGTCAAAGATCCGTCATCAGAACTGAGAAAGAGAAAATGTTAGTCTAGGGAACAGAAAAGGTGGGAGAGAGCACTGGCTAAAGCAAAGGGAATGCCTGAGAGAGGGTGAAATAATGTGGCTGGTGAGGGGCAGTTAAACTGCTTTGTCTGTGTAGACACAAGAGACAGCTGGAATCTGGATCAATGAACAATCTGCTGGAGGGACTTGAGCAGCATCTATGGGGGGAAGGAATTGTCGATGTTTTGGCTCAGTTCTGATGCAGGGATTCAACTTGAAACGTTGGCGATTCCTTTCCTCCAACAGATGCTGCTTGACCCGTTGAGTTCCTCCAGCAGATTGTTTCTTGCTTTGTCTGTGAATTGCGTTGCTGATGTTGTAAAGTCTAGGTGATTTTGTATAGTCTGCTGAGCAGGCCAGAATATACAAATAATAAAAAAGAGAGATGGCATGCAAAAATGGCCAATCCTGATACAAACAGAAAGAAAGAGCAAGTTATCTAAAGTCAGAATCTTTTGGGACTCTTGCTTGTGACTACAGAAAATGCTGTCTTTCTGCCTTATTACTGAGTCCCCCAATAGCACATTTTGATTCTATTCTCCTCTGTGGCAGACTCCCACTCCATAATGACATTTGGTCAATCCTGTGGGTTTTGCTCACAATCTTTGTTCTTAGAATCACAGGATGTAAGTACAGAGTAACTGTTGGACAGCAGCTGATCTGTGAGTTTTTCTTCTCCATTCTCCCTTGCTTTCTGCCTCCTTGCTTATCAACAGTCACAATCTTCCTTTCCTACAACTATGCTTTCCTCTGAGAACATAAGAACTAAAAGCAGGAGTAGGCTAATTAACCCCTCAAACACTCTCTGCCATTCAATAAGACCATGGCTGATCTTTTACCACAGTGTCACTTTCTTGCACTAATTCTATTTGAAATGGGGTTAGTGTTGAAATCATCTGTATGGATGGCATGCAAAACAAAGATTTTCACTGTACCTTGGTATATCTGACAATGATAAACCAATTTACCATTTTCCTTCATTCCACTAGCTAATGTGGCTCTAACCTGGAAGAAAGTCTCTGGATGTTGCTGACCCTCTCTTCTGTGCAGGTTCCAATTCACGCTTTTGCTCAATGAATCTGCCTTGGAGTGTCTCACAGCAGAAGCTGAGATATCTGCCTGGTTCATCGGTCTGCATCTCGCAGTGGCACGGGCCACTTGTAGGTGTGATACCGAAAGATGTGATAGTGCTGTGGAAGGTGCAGAGGAGATTCACCAGGATGTTGCTTGGGATGGAGCATTTCAGTCATGAGAAGACACTGGAGAGGTGAGGTCTGTTTTCCCTGGAGGTTAAGAGGGGACATGATACATAAAGGGTATAGATAGGGTAGACTGCAGGAGAAATTTTCCCATGTCAGACGTAGGTAAAATTAGAGGACATAGATTTAAGGTAAGGGGTAAGAGATTTAAATGGGATCTGAGGGGGGCCTTTTTTCACCCAGGGAGTGGTGAGTACCTGGGAGTTTGGTGGAAGCAGAGTTGCTGACAGCACTTAAGAAGTGCCTAGATGAGTACTTGTATCACCTAGGCATAGAAGGATACAGGCCAAGTGCTGGAAGATGGCATTAATACAGATGGATTGGCATGGATGTGGTGGGCTGAATGGCCTGTTTCCATGCTGTATGAGTTTGTTTTACACTTAAAGCCAGCTCTAATTCCTCAGAAATGGCTCTCTACCCTTTGCACTATGTCACATTTTTAGGTCTTTAGATGCTTTGTCAATAGGTCTTTAGGCATCTCTGCTGCCATTCTGCCCCCTATTGCTGCTGCCCCAATTCCTGATGCTCTTTGTTGACAGTTCTTTCCCAACCTAATCCTCTTCCATTCATAATTTCCCACTGCTGCTTCCTGCCATTAATTCTGTCCCATTCGCAATTGTCTCCTCTTCCTGTTTTTGCTCTCTTGTGGATTCAATACATCTCTAACAGTCATTGTTAATTACATGATACAATAATTATTGATTTGTGACTAATTATTGTAATTTATACCTATCAATTTGTTCTTATATAGAGAGCTTTCAGAATCATTGCCTGGAACTTGGAGTTCATCTTTTTTTAGTGCATTTGATATGTACTCCATACACTGTTAATGTCCGGAGGAATCCCCCCCAAAAATCGCAAATTTATGCAAAATTATGTTAAAAATTGTGTTTATTGTGTTTTACACACTGATCCTTGGGCTAAAACAGGACCTGTGCAGGTCCTGTCAGGAGTCGTATATATTGCTTGTAGCTGGTAAAACGTTGCTATACTGAGCCTTGGTCAGACTATAAAAAAAAATCTCTCCCTGGCGGACACCTGACCAGTTGCAGAAAAGGCTGCCATGGAGATGAGGGAAATGAAATTGGGGCTGGGGTGGGGGGGTGGGTATGTCATTGAGGGAGTCAAGCCCAGGTGATTCACAGATCAAGCCTTGTGCCATGAGTAACATGCATCACTGCAAAGTATGGGCTAATGGCATCCAGCGGACATTAGGTAGACATCGCAGCACCTTGCAGTGAGGTGCATTACCTAGGAACACTGCAGTTATGGATAGTGATCCTCTTATACATGTACTGAGTTAGGAACCATGACTCTAGCCAATTATTCTTTATCGGCTTTATTTCCCTAATGATCTTTGAAGTATACATTTGGCGAGAATTATATTTTTTTGCTGAGATTTTCTATTTAATTTTTGCTGTTTGACTCCACATTCCTATAACCTCTCCTATTTTTTGTGGTACTGTTTACTGCTTAAGTGTATTTATTTTCTGTTACGTATTTTCCCGTCTAAAGTGTTTTTTCGTCTACTTATCCTCACTTAAACAGAGACAACCAGACTTTCAAGGCAATTTTAAAATGTGATATTTATAGGACTGATGGAAAAAGTGCCAGCTTGAATATTTGTTAAATATTTGCATATCTTCCTCTGGTCATGACAAAGTTTACACAATACTATTAGCTGAAGTCCAAGTTCACACAAAGGCTTTGGAACTAAGATTTTAGAATATTGAGAACTAACATGAGGCTTTGCTAATGAACAATATCACATATTAGATTCTAACATGTAGCTCCATGTTCTTTGTATAAGAGCTGCTTGCCAAATTGGTGTACAGAAATTCTCATTCCTTATTCAAATCCATCTATCCCACCTTTGCAGGGAGGTAGAAAGCAGAGCTCCACAACTCCATACAGTGGATTCCCTGGGGATAATTAATATCATAATACTTCGATGCGTCAGCAAAATTTCAGTGGATCTTATTTTTCTCCCTTGATGGTATCATGCTCACTAAGGTATCTGTTGCGACATTGTGGCACAGTGCCCGTAGTGTTCCTGCCATGTTGGTACAATATGAACATGCAAAAGTAATAGATGTATATTGTACCATGTTACAAAACTAAATAAAATATATTTTGTGTCCCAGACACATAATTTTCTGTAAATTTTATTTATAAATAATAAAATAATCAGCAAAGCAGACAAGGAATCTTGCATTTGGACAATGAGCAGATGATTTCCATGGGATTTCAGAAGGACTACGGGAAAGACAAATGTATTCATACCAGACTAGAAGGGGTCTGGTATCAATCTAATGACAAATGTACATGCTGACCTTGTTTAGACAATTGTTCCAAGTCATGTGGTATTTATCTTGAGCTTTGCCTTTCCCCTTACGGATGTGCTGGTTTAAATTCTCATGTGTAATCCTATATGAAACTTATCATCAAAGGTAATAATGCAGCAGATAATGTTATAAGAAATATAAAGCGTTCAGAGATAATAGCTTAGAATTTCAATTACACAGGCCTATGTAATACCATAGCCCAGAAATTCAATCAAATGACTCTCGTCTTTTAAGTGCCATGCAATTGAATAGAAGAGCAAAAGCGATTGTTAAATGAGATCTGGACTCCGGAATGCCAAAGCCTTAAATTTGTAATTCATTCGCAGGCTCTGTGCATGTGACATGTTCAAGCATGGAGACTGTTGGCCCTGCAGTAGTAGCCTCGATTGACATGCAATGCACATTGAAGTGCCCTTGCTTATAGTGAAGAAGTAGCAGCAGCTTAGCAAGGAAAGCAGGCATGAGTGGAAGGATGCCCTGTGTAGGCTTTAGCTATAGGGAAGTACAGCTGAAATGTTTGTTATAAAAGAAAGACAACCATTGATTCTTCTCCAGTGGACCCAATACCTGTACATGTTGTAGTTCAAGCCTTTAAATTTGTTTGGAGTTGGGAGGGTGGGGGAGGAATAACTTAGAACCACAGAACCATAGAAAAATACAGCACAATACAGGCCCTTTCTTGCCTGCCTCTGCTGCTAAGATGTCGGATTTGCTCGAGAACAGGGGCTTGCCCAGTCCTGGGTCTCTGTAGCCACCCTCAGCTATAGGCCGTCTGATTCAGTCCCTCGGTTTATAGCAGCAGATCTCATTTAAAGCCCAGCTTTGAGAGGAGATCATGTTGGTTCACTAACACTTCTCATGAATGTCCTGAATTTTGTGTAACATCACTAAACATCCCTGAATATCACTGCTTGGACACATGATTCTTTATGTGATTCTCTAAGGAATTCCCTCCCTTGCAGCTTTGAAAAATACAAAGGTGGATGTACTGCCTTGTGTCCTTTCAGCATGCACCTCCATGTGCACTATAATATATAACACATGGATAAACTCCCAGTATTATGGGTAGGATGTGTACAGTTATTCCAGCTGGAAAAGCATTGAATGAGCTCCCCTATAAGTTTCCATGTGCACATCAGGACTATTTAAGGTAGAATCTGTAGTGTGAAAGGTCATGGCTGTCATGTGACACCATCAAGTACTGGTCGAAAGTGACACCACTGTCAATCAAGGTCTAGCTCCACCCACTCATTAATGCACACCCTTGACCATTGGTCCCCGTGCACACCTCTCGTACCTGATCATGACCCATTGGACCTGTTGAATTACCTGAGCTAGCTCCACTCAGCTCTCCAGCACTATAAAGAATGCCACACTTGTGTGTGGCCCTTGCTGTTTTTTATTGTTGCTGGGGTTGAAACCACGCCAAGGGACCACTGGTAACAGTGTGCACTTCCACAGGGGCTTAGGAGCGTCTTAAGTAGATTCCTAGTAGCGTAGAGCTGATGCCTGTCCAGAGTCAGGGGGTTCAGGCACCGTATTGTGTTTTCCCTGGTTGTTTGTAACTAGTTCACTCGTTCACTCTGTATGTGTGTGTGTGTGTGTGTGTGTGTGTGTGTGTGTGTGTGTGTGTGTGTGTGCACTTCACCCCCGTTGCGGCTCCCCTCATGCTTCGCGATCACCTGAGTGCACGTGCGTCAGTGTGCATCCGTTCCCGTTCATTCTGTTCCTGCATTTGTCTTTGTAAATAAATTCCGTTTTAAAATCCCAAGACTGTGTTCGGAGTCCTCTACCTTTGAGATCCGAAAGAACCTTTTCCCACAACAGGGTCTTCTATAGTTTGGATGAGACAGTTGAGTTACTGGGCTATTCCAGAATTTACCCAGTAACTCAAAGTGCTAACAGGTAGAAAAGACTCTTCAAAATGATATGCACAGAGATCATTCATTTCTTACGCTCTGTGGCTGATTTGTCATGAGAAGTTGCTGTTTACCTCATGGGTGTCTTTGGCCTGTTTTCTGTGAGATTGCTGAGGTGGGAGGGGGAAGTTTAGAGACAGAGGCTGGAGGGTGATAAGTGGGGACACCAAGGCTACAAGTGCTGGAATCTGATAAGTAATGAAGGTGATAATGGGAACAACTAAAGGAGAGATGGAGGGTGAATGGAACCAGATGGGGGAGGGAATATTATGGGTGA
This sequence comes from Pristis pectinata, assembly GCF_009764475.1. Lineage (NCBI taxonomy): Eukaryota > Metazoa > Chordata > Chondrichthyes > Rhinopristiformes > Pristidae > Pristis > Pristis pectinata. Next base: position 33,706,833 of record NC_067412.1, on the reverse strand, counting down.
AGTGTGTAGGTAATAGGTGAATGGAACCGGGGGAGGGGGACAGAAATGGGCAATGGGGGCTGGAGAAAGGGAAGAAAAATGGGAGGGCCAGAGTGAATTGGAAAGAGAGGGGAACACAGGCGGTAAGGTTACCTGAAATTGAAAAATCTAGTTAACCCTTACTTCCTGCGTCCCCTCTTATCCTCCTCCAATCCAGAGCCCTAAACTCTGCTCCAGAGAAAACAGCCCTATCTTCTCCAGTCTCTCCTCATGCTTCAGGAACATGTTGGTCTTGAACTCTCATTATTTCTCCTTTGATTGCTTCCCACTAAGCAGATGTAGACTTACCTGCAAGTAGTTATTCCCAGTCTACCTTTTCCAGGCCCCGTCTAATTTTAATGAAATTGGTCTTCGCTCAGTTTAAGATCTTTGTTCCTGGTTGACCCCTATCTTTTTCCAAAACCAATATGAAATATACTGAATTGTGGTCACTATCTCTAAAATGGTTCACAACTGACAATCCCTCCAACTTGACTGGCTACATTCCCTGAGATAATGTCTAGTAATGCTTCTTCCCTTGTTGGTTTATTTGTGTACAGTGTCAAAAATCTCTCCTGAACACACCCCAAAAATTCTGTTTCCTCTAATCCTTTTACACTAAGTCAATCCCAGTTAATATTTGGGAATTTGAATTGCAGGCACAGTAGTGTAGTGGTTAGTGTAACACTTTACAGCGCCAGTGACCCGGGTTCAATTCTGGCCGCTGTCTGTAAGGAGTTTTTACGTTCTCCCCATGTCTGCGTGGGTTTCCTCTGGGTGATCCAGTTTCCTCCCACATTCTAAAGATGAATGGGTTAGGAAGTTTTGGGCATGCTATGTTGGCGCCAGAAGTGTGGCGACACTTGTGGGTTGCCCCCAGAACACTATGCAAAAGATGCATTTCACTGTGTGTATTGATGTACATGTGACTAATAAAGATATCTGATTTGATCTGACCTGATCTTACTACAATCCTATTTATATTACACCTCCCTGCTATTTGCCTACATAGCTGTTCCTCTATCTCACGTTCATTCAAATTCAAGTTCGTTTATGTTTATACCTAGAAAATAAATGCCATGAAAATTAGCTTTCTACTGCAGCAACACAGTACATTACAAACATGTAACTATTGACTGTTAGATGGTCTGTAATGCATTCCCAGCAAAGTGATGACACCCTTTTTGTTCCTAATCTCTACCCATATGGCCTCATTTGAGGAACCTTCAAGGAGATCCTCCCTCAATTCTGAAGCAACGCATTCCTTGACTAACAGTGCAATGTCACCTCTTCTTTTATATCCCCCTCTCTGAAAACTCCATCCTGGGATACTGGAGATGCAAGAGACTGCAGATACTGGAATCTGGAGCATCAGACAATATGCTGGAGGAACTCAGTGTGTCAGGCAGCATCTGTAGAGGGAAATAGACAGTCGATGTTTCAGATTGAGACCCTTCACCTGGACTGCCTGTCTTGACCCGAAATGTCGACTATCCACTTCCTTCCACAGATGCTGCCTGATTCACTGAGTTCCTTCAGCAGCTTGTTTTTTACCCTCAGATTTGATGGATCTCTTCACCAGGAGGACTGTAGCAGTTCAAGCAGGTGACTCACCATCAACTTCTCAGGGGCATTTAGGGATGTGCAATAAATTGTGGACTCATCAGCAATGACTGGAACCCAATGACTTGAGAGTTTTTTCATATGGACCCTACTCTGTGGTCCCCATCTCTCTCAAAAGGCCTGGAACATCCAGCCTGAAGCTTCTAGTGATAAAGTGCCACCAGAGACACCGGTGAATGAGATGATTCATGGTTAAATGCTGTAATAACAAGCCCTGCTCCTTGGAGCAGTCTGGGAGATGTTTCAGCAGTCCACAGTCAGTTTTGGAGAAGCCTTATGAGGTGTCCTGATGTCAGCAGACCGGCCCTTTAAATCATAATGAAATGAACAATGCAGCTGTTGCTTTCTGGATGTTTGAGCAAGCTTTGCTGGACAGCCTTGAAACATGGATTGCACGATGACTGACGGAATCAGGTGTATGTCTAATGCAAGGAGAACATCCATTGGGCTAACTTGGATTCTGATCAAATGTGCCTGCTTCAATTTTGCAATTGGCACCAATCACCTGGAAGTCTTCACTAACTGATTTACTCTGGGTAAGATTAATTTCAGGTCACATGTCACTGAATAAAAACAGCATAACATGATCCAATTTTTAAACAATCGAATCATTGATACTTATGGTACAAAGGAGGGAATTCAACTCATCGTGACCACGCTCGCCACAAGTGAACTTCAGCATAATCTTCAGCTTGTTTTAGCATTTTAGCAAGATGTTTGACAAAATTCCATAGGGCAGATTGATAGCAGTGTTGGAGTAAACACTAGCTCAGTATCAGGAAGCAAACATTAGCAGTCAATGGGAATCTTAGTGCTAAGAGGGCTGAATGTGGTGGAAATCTGCAGGATTCATTACCAAGCTTCTTGCTTATAACAAGGGCGTTTGGACTACTGTAGGGGGCACAGTTAAGAACTTTGTCAATGGTACCAAAACTGGCAGTGTGATTGATGGTGAAGAGGAAAGCTCTAGGTATCCATGTAGGATAATGATAAAGTGTTAGTCTGGCACAAAAGTGGCAAATGAAATTAAATCCAGAGATGTACAGTATGTGTGAGGGCAAAGAAGCATGCAATGAATGGTAGGAACAGAGAGAATGTGACGTGCAAGCCTATAAAGAAAGCAGAACAGGTAGATAAGGTAGCATGGGATATATAGCTTTATTGACTGAGGGAGGAAGGGGTGTGCGTGTGCGTCTGTATGAGAGAGATAGGGAAAGGGACAGGGAGAGAGGGAGAGAGAGAGAGATGGACAGACAGACAGAGAAAGAGAGAGAGAGAGAGAAAGAAAGAAAAGCATGGAGATCATAGTGCAATTCTACAAAACTTTATTTAGTCCATATCTGGAGTACTGTTTTCACTACTGGTTGGCACACTACAGAAGAATGTGATAGCACTAAGTAGTGTGCAGTTTTACAAAACTGTTAACAGGGCTGGAGAATTGTCCAGTTCTGGCAAGTTATCTAATTTTAGACTTGTAAAATCCTTAATATGTCCTCCCTCTCTATGTTTATTATTTCCAACCCTTCACATTCTTCCTCCTTAATGTCAATGCCCATATCATCTTCCTTTTCATAAAGACTTATACAAAGTATTCACTTAGAGCCTTACACACATATTTCATCTCTACTGTCACATGACTGTTTTGGTCTCTAACTTGTTCTTTCCTTCTTAATCTTCTTTCTCTTCACTACTTATAGAAAATGTTAAAGCTTTTCTTATGTTACCTTCCAATATTTTTTCATGTGTTCTGTTTGTCTCCCTAATTTTCTTTAGAATTTCACCTCTTCATGTTCTGTACTCCAGATTTTCTGCAGCATTGAGCTCTTAGTATCTATCGTAAGTTTCCCTTTCTTGCTTTCCTTAACATTGTCTGCAATCTAGGAAACAGTCCTTAACACTGACCACTGTGACATACCTCTGGTGTTTGGCCTCCTTTGGTGCACTGTTATAGGGCCTGCCTTTATGCCTGAAAACATAAACAAATCCAGAATAAAGAAACAAATTTATCCAATAATTCAATTCTGTTTCTAACAGTTAACCAAAAATGTTCTGCATCAGTTTCATGCAAACCCTTTTATTGCTGTTTCCTAACCTGGCGTTCCTACAAAATGTTTAGCCTTTGGGTATGGAAGGAACGACCCCAGGACCTATTAGTGTACCCATGACTACAGTCCAACTCTTGTCTAATCCAGGCAACATCCTGGTAAACAATTCACAGGAATGGAAACCAAAAAGAGTGCAGCAACAACAAATTCCTTACCAAGTGGTGAATCTTAGCTTTCCAGTGTCAGAGGGAGAGTACTAAATCAACATCAACAAAGCAGTAGATCTGGTCCAACATAACCCTGACTTTGTACCAGAATTTTGGAATAAGATGAAGGAAACCTGGATGGTTTGGTCAGACAGTGCAATGTCAACCTCATGCAGACTTCAATTGTGATGGCCCCCAAGAAGAAAGGCACATTCATCTAATTAGATCTGAAAGATTTAAACAAGGCTATCAAGCAAGTGGATTATCCTCTACCATGGTTACACCTCTGCACAGTGCTAAAGTCTTCACCATCCTCAAAATGGATTTTGACACATTGGACAGTGAACAGTAATCATTTCTTACACATTCCACTCCTGTGTCATCCAGCATTGGCTCAATGCACAGGGGTTTACAGTAAAATATATATATAACCTTGAGAAGGAGTTTAAAGCTCAAAAACCAAAGGTCCTTTGGTGTACTGGTTCTTCCCAGGTTACAGCAGTTTTCCATTCCTGTGAACCGTTTACCGGGATGTTGCCTGGATTAGAGGGCTACAAAGAGAGGTTAGACAGACTAGGGTTGTTTTCTCTGGAGCAGCAGAGGCTGAGAGGAGACCTGATAGAAGTTTATAATATTATGAGAGGCATAGATAGAGTAGACACCCAGTATCTTTTTCTGAATCAAAATATCTAATACTAACACGCTCAAAGGTCCAGGGCTTGTGCTATGGGACCCACTGAAGCTGGGTGCAGACACTGCAAAAGCTCAAAGTTTAGGTCCTTTTGTCACTGCACACAAATCATTTGAAATCTGTGACAAAACTCATTATTTGCTTTAGACTTGTAAGTCAATGATGGCTAATGACGTGCTAATGTTATGTATTGAGAATAACATGTTTTGCTATGAAAATATTGCCTTGAAGATTCTGTACTACATACTTTGAAATGCTTGTGAATAAAGTGTATCTTGAAATAAAAGAAATAATTACTGAATGACATTTTATGATGATAAAGTGATTTTTCAAGCAATAAGTCTCTTTAATTGAACATTGCAACATGAAGAAAACTTGGCAAAGATCTAGCCAAGGATTAAAAAAAAGTTGAGGATAATATCATCATATCCAGTAACTACATGTTTTTGCTCAACTTTTAAAGTTCCCCTAAATCTATCAGATGAAACAAAATGGTCCAGAACTTGCAACTGAAGATGAATAAGCAAAAATTCTAGGTTAAAATGAATGATCCTTCCTTCATGAGTCACTCGAACACAGATGCCAGACCGATCAAAGTGAAGGCAATGAAAAGATGCCACTCCTGATGGACATCACAGAAGGACAATACTTTCTGGGGCACGTCAGCTATCTGAGCAAGTTCTGCCCTATCAGAGTGAGGTTGGCTGGTTGTTCACCAGCAAAGGGTCAAATAGATCAATGAGGCAGACACAGCAGAATCTAGGTTGTGATGGTAGGAAGGAGCTGACACTTCAGGCTGAATCCTCAGGACAGGGTCTTGCACCAATGATTCCCCTGGAGGGTCAGCCGCTAGCACACACATGCAGACCACTGAGAGATGTGGAGATGTGTTGTGCACAAAGTAAGAAGGAACTGCTCTGTCTGATCTTTGGGCTAGAGAAGATGCATGGGAGATCAGATTCAAGATCATTGCTTTAAACATATTTGAGGGTGAATCTCACATCAGACTGATGCCAGATGTGACAGAAGGCAGTTGTGATTCAACACACACCATACCCCAGAGATCACGATGGAGGAGGACGAGGTACGATCTCAGGATGCCCACACCCAAAGAATTTTCTTGATGGAAGCTGATGTGGAGATGTACTATTAATCCTGCAAAATGATAATGCTGCAGCTTGACAACAGGAGGAAAATCTCTAAATACTGAAGACTCCAGAAGAGTAAACGTCTCTATGCAGAAGGAAGTGGTTCATTTGGGGCCAAGGGTAGACAAGGTCACAACCGTTCAAGGAAAAGGCTGAGGTCTCGTATCTTTCCTGGGGATGGTCCAATCCTGGGCTAGATTTCTGCCAGACTTTGAAACAGTGCTGATACCACCGTACCGACTGCTGAAGAAGAATGAACAGTGGCAGTGGGGAAAGCAACGCCATGTAATAATGAGCATTGACGTTTTCAATCCTTCTTTTCCAAGTATTTTCAGCTTTATTTCAGATTTCCAGCATCTACACTTGGTGATAATATGTAGGAATTGCAAGAACTTCAGCAAAAGCTGAGCATTGTTTAGTTGCCCTTGCAGTCTGAATCAATTTCCTTGTGTGGTCAATTTCCAGTTGCCGTTCTCTGCAGCTGTTACACTTTATTCTTCATTCTGTCATTGTTTTACTTTGTACTACCTCAATGCACTGTACAATGAATTGATCTACTGTACATGAACGGTATGCAAGACAAGTTTTTCACTGTACCTCGGTACATGTGACAATAAAAAACCATTTCCAAGTCCAATTCCCCTGGACAATTAACTAAGCAGCAGGACTTGCTTCATTTGGAAAGGATGTAATGTGTCGTAATATGCCCTTGGGAGGTCTGGATCATAAAAACCAAAAGCATATCAGTGCATTTTGATAAATAGAACTTGATGACTTTGATTCTGAGGAGGAAAGACACTTCTTGACTACGAGAAACTACACAGGGTGGGTATGGAGTGAACCACAATAACAGGAATTTAAAATCTCTAAGAAGTTAAAAAAGACATTGCTTGTACACAGTTTAACCTGATTTTAAACAAGGCATCATCCTATAATTGTAATTGTGTAATCCTTCAAAGCTACTATTTTATTTCTGTAAATCATGATTTAACAACAGTAAAACTTATCCTATATCTTGATAGAACTCAAAACAACTGTATCTTTAAAAATGCACATCTGTTACAACTATATGCAGCCAGTGATGTTATTGTTAAAGTTCATGATCAAAGCCACATTTCTGGAAAATTAATGAGAATGTATCTTCAATCTCTCTGAGCCAGCGTTAGTTTATTTTCAAAGAGTACCAAAAGCCAACATCAAACACACACATTTAAAGGAACACTACATGAAAATAAAGGAAAAGCAGGAGCTTGTTACAGTCACCGAGTTCAGAATTTCTCTGCCTTTATTTCTGATGTTTGATGTGGATCTGTAATTTCTTTCTTTTCTTTCCAATTCCTTTGTTCCTTCTCATGTGTCTAAGTTTTACGTAAATCATTTACAAACTGCCTGCTAGGAAAGGCTGATAGCAGCCTCCTACACAACTGCTTTAAAATCCAATTGGGCACTCACACCACACACAGAAACAGTAGTGGTCTCCGACTATATTCAACTCGCCTTGATACAGTAGGATTTCTTTGTTCTGGACCATTTTATCCTCTAATGACAGTTTTTCTGTAGGAAATAAAAACAGAAAGTGCTGGAAATACTCAGTAGTTCAGGCCACATCTGTGGGAAGAGAAATAGAATTAACATTTCAGGTAGAAGACCCTTCATCAGAATGGTTTTTAGTTTTTCTATATGAACTCTTGTCAGGAATTTTAGTTTCCTTTGCACAGATGTGAGCAGTGTTACACATCTGAGGCCTCCTCTAGATGGACAACTGTTCCTTCATTACTACATTATTCACATGGTTTCTCATAATTTTATACAGTCTTTTGCATGCCTATTCCCATAATACCAATCAGCTTCTCTTTAAATTCCTTGTCTACGTGGGTTTCCCCGGGTGCTCCAGTTTCCTCCCACATTCCAAAGCTGTACGGGTTAGGAGCTGTGGACATGTTATGTTGGCGTCAGAAGCGTGGCGACACTTGCAAGCTGACCCCAGTACATTCTTAGCAAAGCAAAAAGACATATTTCACCGTGTGTTTCGATGTACATGTGACTATAAATAAATAAATAAATATCTTTAATATCTTATCTAGCGACTTCCATGCCCACAATTATGAGATAACCTTCGGTTCCCTTTTCCATGTTGCAAAAGCTACAGATGTCCTGACCTTTGGCTAGGTTATGACATAAGGTTAAATCATTAAATTACTGAGACATGTTTTCTCTCTTACTGGAGGCCATTCTGAAGGTGAGCTTAAAGACAATCACCATGGTGCCAATCAATAATTTCAATGGTTAAATATAGAGATACCAATAATAACAAGGCAATAGTATAAAAGCTGGGCATTGCTCTAATCCTCTGCGGAGCCAATGTGTTCCAGATGTATGACCCAACCTTCTCTACATGCCTGACATTCCGCTTGTAGTTTCTTGTAAAGCCCCCACTTCCAAGCGGCAAGCCATGCTTTATCCTCAGCTTGTCAGTGGTGTTGTCATCAATTCAGTTCAGAGGGTTCTATTTTGTTTCTCCTTTACCATCTACAGATGAAAATTAAGACAAAAGAGCAGTAAATCACTTTCAGTTTATACTTTTGTATTTATTAATGGATAGGACTAGACAAATACCTACTGATATTGATGTGTGGCGACTCACCGTCTAGTCGGGCGAACCGGCTCGGCAGTCGGGTCGCGCGGCGTCGGAGCGACGAGGCCCAAGATGGCGGCGGGCCTCGTCTTTCCGAGCGACGGGGAGAACCCGCGGGCGGGAAAGTCCTGATGACGTAGGACTTACGTCATTGCCGGTTTTTTGGGCGGGAGTTTTTCTCCCTTAAAGGGCCCGCACAAGGCGGGAAAATAAACCAGTTCTGTTTGGCAATCCTCCGAGTAGAGTCTTGTTTTATTCCGCGGTAGCAACCGCTACATTGGTGACCCCGACGGTCCAAACGGCTTTTGGACCCGCGAAATGGACGACAGCGCAGCAGCCAACGCAGTGGCCCTCAAGCTGCCCACCTTTTGGACACTTCGGCCCAGCGTCTGGTTTGACCAGGCTGAAGCGCAATTCCACCTTCGGCAGATCACCTCCGACTCCACGAAGTACTACCATGTGGTTAGCTCTCTGGACCAGGAGACAGCCGCCCAGGTTGGAGACTTCATCCAGTCGCCTCCGGAGGAAGATAAGTACCCGGCTTTCAAAGATCTTTTGATCCGGACCTTCGGCCTCTCCCGTCGTGAGCGCGCCGCCCGCCTGCTTCATCTGGATGGCCTGGGGGACAGATCCCCATCCGCCCTAATGAATGAGATGCTGGCATTGGCCGAGGGACACAAGCCATGCCTGATGTTCGAACAGGCCTTCCTCGAACAGCTCCCCGATGACATCCACTTGTTGTTAGCTGATGCCGACTTCAGCAACCCCCGTGAGGTGGCCGCCCGGGCAGATGTCCTGTGGAGGGCCAAGCGCGAGAGCGGTTCGTCCGTCAGTCAAATCACCAGGCCGCGAGCCCAACGCCTGCCTCGCCCGGCCCCAGCAACCGAGCAGCCACGCCCCAGGAACGCAGACGACGACACGGGTGACCAGCTGTGCTTCTACCATCAGAGGTGGGGTGCGGAGGCCCGTCGATGCCGCCCACCCTGCAAGTTTCAGGGAAACGCCAGGGCCAGCCGCCGCTGATGGCTACGGCGGCTGGCCGCCGACAGAGCCTCCTCTTCGTTCAGGACAAGAAATCTGGACGGCATTTCCTTGTTGATACTGGAGCGGAGGTCAGTATTTTGCCCTCGACAGGCCGCGACACTCGTGACAGGCCACCAGGTCCTCTACTCAATGCCACCAACGGTACAACGATACGGTCTTTCGGCACCCGTACGCTTCAATTACACTTTGGCGGCAGCCGTTTTACCTGGACCTTTACCCTTGCCACCGTCGCCCGACCACTCCTAGGCGCCGATTTCCTTCGGGCCCACAACCTGTTAGTCGACCTGCGAAGGAAGCGGTTAGTCCACTCTAGCACTCTCCGGACCTATCCCCTGGGAGAAATCAGCCCACCAGCCCCGCGCCTGGACTCCATTACCCTTTCTGGCGACGATTTCGCCAAGCTCCTAGCCGAATTCCCATCGATTTTGGCACCTTCGTTTACAAATTCTCGGCCCGAACATGGGGTACGACACCACATCATTACCACAGGGCCACCCCTTCATGCCCGAGCACGACGATTACCTCCAGACAAGCTCCGCCTGGCAAAGGAAGAGTTCCATCACATGGAGGAGCTGGGGATTGTTCGCAGGTCAGACAGCCCCTGGGCCTCCCCCCTGCACATGGTCCCCAAAGCCACCGGAGGGTGGAGGCCCTGCGGCGACTACCGCAGGCTGAATGACGCCACCACCCCGGACCGCTATCCCATCCCTCACATCCAGGACTTCGCAGTGAACTTACACGGGGCCCGCATCTTTTCCAAAGTGGACCTCGTTAGGGGATACCACCAAATCCCGGTCCATCCGGATGACGTCCCCAAAACTGCGATTATCACCCCATTCGGCCTGTTCGAATTCCTTCGGATGCCGTTCGGCCTTAAGAACGCCGCGCAGACCTTCCAGCGGCTGATGGACGCGGTAGGCCGAGACCTGGACTTCGTGTTCATTTACTTGGACGACATACTGATCGCCAGCCGTAACCGCCAGGAACACCTTTCCCACCTCCGCCAGCTGTATTCCCGCCTCCGCGATTTCGGCCTCACGATTAACCCGTCCAAGTGCCAATTCGGACTTGACTCTATCGATTTCCTCGGCCACAAAATCACCAGCGACGGGGCAACACCCCTACCCGCCAAGGTGGATGCTATCCGCCATTTTGCCCGCCCCGACACAGTCAAAGGCCTACAGGAATTCCTTGGGATGGTCAACTTTTACCATCGTTTCATCCCTGCAGCAGCCCGTATCATGCGCCCTCTGTTCTCGCTGCTGGCTGGTAAGGGCAAGGACATCACCTGGACTGACGAGGCTGCGGCTGCTTTCGTTAAGGCCAAAGACGCCCTGGCAGACGCCACGATGCTGGTACACCCTAGGACTGACGTCCCGACTGCCCTCACGGTAGACGCGTCCAACACCGCGGTGGGTGGGGTACTGGAACAGCTACTCGAAGGCCGCTGGCAACCCTTGGCATTTTTCAGCAAACACCTTAGACCGCCCGAACTGAAGTACAGCGCTTTTGATCGGGAACTTCTAGCGCTGTATCTGGCGGTCCGGCATTTCCGATACTTTCTAGAAGGCAGGCCTTTCACCGCTTTCACCGATCATAAGCCTCTGTCCTTTGCCTTCTCCAAAGTCTCCGATCCCTGGTCAGCTCGTCAGCAGAGACATTTATCCTACATTTCCGAGTTCACAACTGACATCCAACATGTCTCCGGAAAGGATAATGTCGTTGCTGATGCACTTTCCAGACCAACCATCCACAACCTATCCTTGGGTGTCGACTACACGGCCCTGGCTGACGCACAGCAAGCCGACGACGAACTGCCCAGCTACAGAACCGCAGTCTCGGGTCTGCAGCTCCGAGATTTCTTGGTTGGTCCAGGTCAGCGGACCCTACTTTGCGACGTTGCGACTGGTCAGCCCCGCCCTATTGTCCCTGCAGCCTGGCGGAGACGCGTTTTTGACTTGGTACATGGGTTGGCGCACCCATCCATCAGATCTACTGTCCGACTGGTCGCCAGCAAGTTTGTCTGGCATGGCCTGCGCAAACAGGTCAGTGAGTGGGCCAGGACTTGTCTGCACTGCCAGACGTCAAAAATCCAGCGACACACCAAGGTCCCACCACAGCAGTTCGAGCCTACCCGTAGGAGGTTCGACCACATACACGTCGACCTCGTGGGCCCTCTGCCGGTTTCAAGAGGAGCCCGGTACCTCCTTACCATCGTGGACCGGTTCACGAGGTGGCCTGAGGCAACCCCCCTGACTGACATCACAACTGATTCCTGTGCCCGAGCGCTGCTCACAACTTGGGTCTCACGTTTTGGCGTTCCGGCCCACATCACTTCAGACAGAGGCACCCAATTCACTTCCAGTCTCTGGGCTGCATTAGCGAACCTGCTAGGGACGCAGCTGCACACCACCACGGCCTACCATCCTCAATCAAACGGGTTGGTGGAAAGTTTTCACCGCCATCTAAAATCGGCCTTGATGGCCCGCCTGAAGGGTCCTAACTGGGTTGACGAGCTGCCTTGGGTCCTGCTCGGCATACGCACTGCCCCCAAAGACGACCTCCGCACTTCGTCAGCTGAGCTTGTATACGGGGCGCCACTAGTTGTCCCCGGGGATTTCATACCTGCCCTTCAGGACCAAGGGGAACAACCCCCAGCAGTTCTACAAAGACTGCGCGAGAAGCTCGGCGCCTTGGCCCCGATTCCCACCTCATGGCACGGTCAAGCCCCATCCTGCCAGCCCAAGGAACTACGGGACTGTAAATTTGTTTTCGTTCGCAGGGGCACACCTCGGGCGCCATTGCAACGACCATATGAGGGACCGTTCCGAGTCATACGGAATAACGGATCCACTTTTATTTTGGACATTGGAGACAGGGAACAGGTTTTCACGGCGGACCGCCTCAAACCGGCCCATTTGGATCTGCAACAGCCTGTCGAGGTTGCCACGCCACGACGCAGAGGCCGCCCCCCTAAGCGGCAGCTGGCACAGCCCACGGACCTTGGGGACTGTCTCGCCGGTTCTGGGGGGGGTTGTGTGGCGACTCACCGTCTAGTCGGGCGAACCGGCTCGGCAGTCGGGTCGCACGGCGTCGGAGCGACGAGGCCCAAGATGGCGGCGGGCCTCGTCTTTCCGAGCGACGGGGAGAACCCGCGGGCGGGAAAGTCCTGATGACGTAGGACTTACGTCATTGCCGGTTTTTTGGGCGGGAGTTTTTCTCCCTTAAAGGGCCCGCACAAGGCGGGAAAATAAACCAGTTCTGTTTGGCAATCCTCCGAGTAGAGTCTTGTTTTATTCCGCGGTAGCAACCGCTACAGATGGAAGATTAAAATGTGACAAAGTTTTTGAGGGCCTGAATTTTTATATATAGTGATTTGTAAGATTTGTGTTAAAATTGTTAATGTGTGCAAGTATGCAGATTGCTTTATTTAAACAGTCATTTTATTTAAATATGGAAAATATAAAATACTAAATTTTAAAATATGGGAAACACACTTATACATGCAAAGAGGACACATTGTTACTGTATAATCTAATTCAATGAATAAAATAGGTCTTTCCCCAGTCACTTTAGTGTATCCTTCACCTGTGCCATGTAATACTTAGAGTATGATTTTCAGCATGAGGGGTGATCTGAACTTGGTGATGAGCTTCTAATAGATTAAATAGATTATTTCTACCTTTACCATTCACTTCCAACACTGCTGTGTTTGGACCCTGAAAATGTTTCTGTTCAATAACCTGATATCTGTCTTTAAATGTTGCTCCATTCCATTGCAAGAATTTGCCTTTTTTTCAAAACTTCCCTTCACAAAACTACCTTTCACAAGGCCTTTCACTGTATGCATTCTATGTTAGCTTCAGGAAGGCGACGTGTTAAGAAAACTTTGATGTCTTCTGTAGATCTGCCAACAAAACTTGAAACTATTCTTCAGTACACAAACATCGATCCATCTGTTTTCAGTAAAAGGAGGGAGGGGACAGCGGGTTATTTCACCATCTCATATTTCAATGCACCTGATGCATTGCTGTGTTTTTGGCAGTGCCATCTGTTATATTAGGTGTTAAGTATACAAGATCCATGGTGTCAGAAGATTCAGAGTGTTTCCTGATAGCTCAGCCAACGTTTCTCCCGTGCATGCACACACACACACACACACACACACACACACACACACACACCAACTTCAACTCTAACTTCACATGTAGACACATACACACACACACACACACACACACACACACACACACACACCAATTTCAACTCTAACTTCACATGTGGACACGCACACACAACAGGACATACACACTAATACATATGTAGTCACACACACACACGCGCGCACACACACACACACACACACACACACCAACTTCAACTCTAACTTCACATGTAGACACATACACACACACACACACACACACACATATCAATTTCAACTCTAACTTCACATGTGGACATGCACACACAACAGGACATACACACTAATACATATGTAGTCACACACACACACACGCGCGCACACACACACACACGCGCGCACACACACACACACACCAACTTCAACTCTAACTTCACATGTAGACACATACACACACACACACACACACATATCAATTTCAACTCTAACTTCACATGTGGACATGCACACACAACAGGACATACACACTAATACATATGTAATCACACACACACGTGCACACACACACACAAATACACAGACACAGACACACACACACACACACACATATCAATTTCAACTCTAACTTCACATGTGGACACACACACACAACAGGACATACACACTAATGCATATATGGTCACACACGCACAAACACACGCACACACACACCAACTTCAACTCTAACTTCACAGGTAGACACATATACACATACACACTCACACACACACACACGCACACACACACGCACACACACACACACACACACACACACACGCACACAACAGGACATACACACTAATGCCTATATAGTCACGCACACCACACAAACACACGCACACAAACACATACAGAATCCCAACCCCAGTCGCACATGTGGACACACACACGCACACACACACACATTCCCAATACCCTCCACGTACAAGCGAATACAGAAATGTTCACTCTTTGACAAAATAAACACTTGTTCTGTGGAGAGATATGATGGTATTTTAATGACGTGTTCTCACATGCAGGCAACACTGATATTCTTCTCCCCACAACCTTACCTCACACTGACTTCCCCAAAACTTCTGTCACTCTTGCCCAGGATTTGGGTTCCTGAAGTAGAGATCACTGGAGATGAAAGCTTCTCCTTCCACCAAGAGGACAGATCATGGAGCATACAAGATTGTTTAGGTTCAATTAAATGTCATAAACTTTTGCCGTCATTGACTAGTGGAAAACATAGCCTCTAAGCTAACCACAAAAACACATTTTTCTCAATAGCAGAAAACAGGAGAAGATTCATTGTAACAGCAACAAACCACAGATCTCAGCCTGCTGCTAGGAGAAAATAAAAACAGAAAATGGGTATGGTAATGCAATAGGTTACAAATTTGGAAATCACAAAAAGACTGCTTTTACCTCAGAACTGTATAAAAAAGAAATGATTGTGTAGGAAAGGAAATTTTTTATTTCTCCAATACCTCTCACACCCACAGGGTATCTGAAACACTTTAGATCAGTGGTCATTGTTGTAACGTAGGGACTGCAGCAGCCACATGTATTCAGCAAGTTCCCAGATACAGCCATGTCACTGGCACCAGTTGGTGGGGAGAAATTTGTCTTTGATTGATTGTGCTAAACACATGCAGGATCGTCACCAATTGTAACCACCTCCTATTATCAATGACTTGGAAACTTTAAGCTGGAATTGATGGAAACTACAACAATCTTCAGTCCTCTAGCATGGGAAGTTCAAACTTGGATTTCTAGTCAAGCTTTCTGTAAGCACTAGAAGGTCTGATATTCCCCCCAGTGAAGTACATCAGCAACGCAGCAAACCCAGTCTTTATTGAGATCTATGGCGTCTTGTGTCCTCAAAGTCTTCTAGGGATAGGAAAGATTTAGAGGGATAAGGGCCAAACGCGAGGAAATGGAACTAGCTTAGATGGGCACTTTGTTCGTCATGGACCAGTTGGGTCAAAGGCCCGTTTCCGTGCTGTATTACTCGATGACTCTAAACCTACAAGCTCCCTCATGTGTCAGGACAGGTCTCACAAAGTCAAGGTCACAGTCATTCTCGACTTCCTGGACTCAGGATCACTTTAACTGTGTCGGAGCTAGCATCTGCTATATTTCATGGTTTGCTGCTCACTATTGCATTAGGGAGGTCACCCAAACACTATGTTCATGGGACCAAGACTTTATATTCTTTTCCTTTGGCTTGCGGGAGCAGATAAAGGCATTGTGAGCTTTCTCTTAAGTGCAGGCATTCATGGAGTCTCCTGAGTACCCTCCTGCAGTGCACCTGCCCCTGACACTGAAGGGTCTGTGTGACCCTCTTGCACCTTCTCTCCCATGAGTTATCTCTTCCACAGGTGCATCCAAGTCAGTATATACCTGCCTTCTCCGAGAACTGCTGCAGTCATTCTTCACTCTGCTCCCCTCTGTACAAATCGTAGCAGAGTTGCCTGTGCTGGGCATATGGCCCTTCAAGAGCTGGTTTCCCAGGTTACAGATGCAGGGAAAGTGCGAGTGGCATAACAGTACTGAAGCCCATCAGGTTAGCTGCACATTGAAGCTGAAACTATGTGCTGATCCACCAGAGAACCTAACAGTGCTGTTTAACAAGGTTCACATTTGAGGACTGCCACCCTAAAGGCACTTGTCAGATATTAGAATGCCTCCCAATATTGTTTTAGCACACCCACGAGGTAGAAAAGAAAGTTCATGCCAACCATAACATCTTCAGGTTTAGCCATTACCTCAGAAGATTTGGGCTGCATAGTGGTAGGGTTGCTGCCTCACAGCTCCAGCAACCCAGGATCAATCCAAACCTTGGGTGCTGTCTGTGTGGAGTTTGCACATTCTTCCTGTGACTGCATGGGTTTCCTCCGGGTGCTCTGGTTTCCTCCCACATCCCAAAATCTCGGGGGTTGTTAGGTTATTTGGCCACTGTAAATTGTTTCTAATGTTATTGTTTTACATTGTACTACCTCAATGCACTGTGTAATAAATTGATCTGTATGAACAGTATGCAAGACAAGTTTTTCACTGTATCTCAGTACAAGTGACAACAATAAACCAATTCAACTTCCTATTCAAGGAACGTGAGGCGTAGGTAGGAGCGGGTTACTGAAGTGGATGAACAGCTATGATCACATTAAATGTAGGAGCTGGCCTGAAGGGCCGAATGGCCCACTCCTACTATTTTCTATGCTTGTGTAACTGGCTCGTTCTCTTTGGAATCTCCTCTTGCACCTTCTCTCTGGCCTTTATACCTTTCCTAATTGTGGTTGCATCAGCTTTTTGAAAGTTGTCCAATTGATCAAATTTCATCATTTGTCCCACAACTCCTGCACTCTTTAAGTCCCTGTTCTATTACTCTTTGCAGGTTACCCTTGGGTCAAACTTTGCCACACTTTCACATAGTGATCTTAACAAACTTCTATGTGAAAACAAAATCTCATAATTTTCTATTTTATTCCTTCGCCAATAATTTCAAACCTACACTTACTAGAGGGAATAGTTATCTCTATTTGCTCAATTAAAGCCCTTTTTAAGCTTGAATTCTTCCATTAGGTCTTCTCTAACTTCTTCTGCTCGAAGGAAAACAAAAATAAAAATAATCTCTTCAATCTGTCCGAATAATGGAAACCTTTCATTCTTGTTATCATCTGGTAAACCTTTTCTGTATCCTTCCCAAAAACCTTGACATACTTCCTAACAAATGATGCCTACAACCAAATACAATGGTACAGCTAAGGTCAAAGCAAAGATTTGTGATTATTTAGCATGAATTCCTCATTTTTGCAATCAATACAACATTCAGCATATTGCAAAGTATGCACCTTAGCATGACTGATTATTTTTGCCTGGTCCATTTGATATGTTTTGCTTTTCCATTTTGTTGATTTTAAGTTCTTCTTTGCAGGAATTACTTTTCATTTCTCACTTCACTAATAGCTAATCTTTCTCATGCAGTGCATTCCAAATTAAAACAACTTGCCGTACATAAGTGTTCTACTTATGTGCTTTGAGAATATTTTGCTCTTTGTCCGCAATATAGAAAGTCAGCAGCACCAAACACATAAATACCATGGCTACAAGGGCAGGTCAGAGGCTGGTTATCCTGTGACAATTGATTCAGCTCCTGACACCCTAAGGCCTTTCCACCAACTACAAAGCACAAGTCAGGAGTGTGATGAAATACTCTCCACTTGCCTGGATCAGTGCCGTTCCAACAACTCTCAATAGGATCAACACTATCCAGGACAAAGCAGTCTTCTTGACAGGCACCCCCTGAACCATCCTAAACATTAATTCCCTCCACCACCAGTGTACAATGGCTGCTGTGTGCACGATCTATAAAATGCTACACACTCAGGCGACTCTGATGGCACCTCCCAAACCCATGAACTCTACTGCCAAGAAGAACATCAAGTACATGGGAGCACCACCACCTGCAGGTTCACCTCCAGCTGCACACAATCCTGACTTGGAAATATACCACTAATCCTTCATTATTGTTCAGTCTAAGTCTTGGAACTCCCTCCTCAACAACATTGTGGGAGTACCTTCACCAGAAAGACTGCAGTGAGTTCAAGAAGGTAGCTCACCATTACCTTCTCAAGGGCAATTAGGGATGGACAATAAATGTCAGCCTTGCCACCAATGCCCAAATTTCAAAAATGATTTTTTTTAGTATGTTTCTGCTGTTATTGGAAACAGTTCCTTATCTACACTGGAGAAACTGACTTGAATTTTGAACCTCTTATCGAATACCTCCTTAATCTCTACCACATTCTCGGTTACTCCTGATTTTCCATGTAGTTGATGTTCCTCGCCACCTGTAACATTCATGTAAATCCCTCCATGTCTTTGACATCTTACTTGATATCCAGAAACGTAAACCATTTTTTAGTTTCAGAAGCATTTAGACAGACACATGAACATACAGGAAAATGAGGGAAATAGACCAAGTGTAGCAGGTGTTCAGTTTAAATTGGCATCATGGTCGGCAAAGACATCATGGGCTGAAGGGCCTGTTCCTGTCCTGTACTGTTCTATGAAGTCCAACCAGTGATGGGGTACAAAGGGTGCACTTTTATTGTAGTATCATGGAGCCAGAAATAGGCCATTCAGCTCCTTGAGTTCACTCCACCATTCAATGAGATCATGTCTGCTTTGTGATTTAACACCCTTTGACCTCTTTGCCCATTCACTTTCTTCAGTCCTTGAATTTAGTCACTCTTTGGTCTCATTATTTCCTTTGGTGAGGCTCTGTCCCTTGGGGTGTCTGGTGTACTCTCTTCCTCTTCTGCCGATGCATTATCAGTTTTCAGGAGTCCCACATAATTCCTGGCATTGTAATTTTTCTTTATGCAATAATGAAAATTTTTTGAGTTGATTTTGATCACTTTTTTTCATATTCCAATTTGTATCTTTTATTATTTATTTTGTCAGCTTTTGCTGTTCAGTGTATCCCTCCCATTCCCCGAGCAACGTGCTATTGTGCAATGGGCTTTAATGCTTTTTCTTGTGGGTTATGTTGTTTCTTACTTTGTTAGATATGTTTCAATTGGCAACTAAAACTCCATTCCTTACTCCTTACAAACTGCTTCTACATGATATTAAATTCTTTTATGAACACCTTGCACTGATTGACTGATATTTGATTTCTTTACAGATTTGCTCTGATGGACATGGACAATCTCCAGCCAATCATTTGGAAGTCAGCTTTAACCAAACCTAGAGCTTTTGTTGCTGTTATTCTCTCATTTCAACACTGCATTGAACACAGACATATTATGATTGCAATTAACGTTCATTCATCATTAGGGTGTTAATTACTGTCTCATTACTTATTACTATGTCTAATGTAGTCGGCTTCTTTGTTGGTTGCAGTACATACTTTCTCAGAAAACTGTCCTGAACACATGGTACAAATTTACTGCCTGCCAGACATGAACTAATCTGCTCATCCCAATCTGTATGAAAATCTCCCATTAACACTACCGTGCCTTTGCTGTGCACTTGATTATTCTCTGCAAGCAGTTTCCACCCAACTCTCATTACAATCTTAAGTTCCTTTCCCGAGGTCTTTGCTGTCTGGTTGCATCTGTTGTGTTCTGGGCTGGATTTTCTGTTCTGTATATTCTCTATGTTCCAAAAAACAATTTTATTTTGTGTCTCTGTATTGAGCACTTCAGTCTCTGTGCCAGTGGCTTCCTTTCAGTTTTCGCCACTGGCTCTTACATGAGTAATTGACTTCTCTTGTCCTTGGTTCTTCTGCGATTGTTCTAACTGTTTGTCCATGTGCAGGCAGTCCTTTTCCGTGCCATGATGTAATGTCATTTCTCCACTTATTACACATTTTTCTAAAGGCTGGGCCAAGTTCTCTCTCATGGAAATCCTATTTCTCAATTCTTTTGCACCTTGGGTTTTCTTGAGTTTGATACCACACCAGTTTGTGACAAATCTCATCCACGATCATCAGAGTTGGATTAGAGTCTCAAAGCAGGCACACTTGAATTTGCAATGCCAAATGTGAATTCATCTTGAAATTTCTCTGCTGGTGTTATGAGGTTATGTGAGTGAGTTTTCAGTGCTGGTGCTACATTTCAGTAGAACTGTTTTCTCCAGTTGATTTTATTTTTGCGGCATTATTAAGATAACTTCACCAGAGTTAGTTCTATTTTGATCCGACCTAAGGTCCAATCCATCACCTGTGTTGACTTCATGTATTTATTTCCATGATTACTACAAGCTATACTCATCCTAATTTCAGGAGGAGTTCCTGCCAAAAGAATAGAACTATCAGGATCACACAAATCACTTTCACTTTTCTAATGCAGTTGTATTACGGGTTTCAAGAGCCTTTAGGTAAAGGAGGAACATCGTCTGATGCTATTTGTATATACTTTATTTGGTCTATGTGTAATATCAAAATCTATGCCGGCCTGCAAGATGTGCACTGAATTAAGGAAAGACACTTTAAATGTTGTCACCATCTATCTCTTTGAATAGCAGGCTTCAAATAAGCACAAGTTTAGACAAGAGGATCAGGAGCTGTAAGAGAATGCTGCTTTACCAAATTACGCAAAGGGAGAAATCAAAGGAATGGCCTAACCACTTACCAGCACGATGGATGCACCTAGGGCCAACGCGCCTCTTGGATCAGATCATTAGGGGTCTGTGCCTCATGCACAAGTGCTATAACCATGCAAGAAATCCACATAAACTGCTTTTGTTTGCTTCATATACATAGCTACAGCACCAATAATGCATGTAAGAACTTTCCTTCCACAGTAGGCCAATCCTTGCCACCTAGTCACCCATCATCACACCTGCCCTCTCCATTGGAACTACTTCTCCCTACTAGTCTGACCCTGATATGGAAAGTGTATCTCACTGACCTGAAAAATCTTGAACTCCTTTTTCTGTGATCTGCATTGTTGTAAGGCCACTGACAGTGCAGAGAAGTAGTGACTCTCTTAAAGTGTCTCTAAAATCTTTGACAGCTGAGAAAAACCTTGTATCCTCTCACCTTCGCAGCTTCTCGCAGCTACCATCAGACAGGAGCTACAGAAGCCTGAAGTCCCACACTACCAGGTTCAAGAACAGCTACCACCCTTCAACTGTTCGGTTCTTGAGCCAACTGACACAACCCCAATCACTACCGCTTAGCAACACTATGACCGTTTGACCACTTTGCATTAAAATGAACTGTTTTTTTGTTCTAATTGCGTTCTTTCTTGTAAAAATTGTGCATAATTTATGTTTAATTTATGTTTTTCCTGTGAATGCTGCTTACATGATGCTCTGTGCCTGTGATGCATCTGTAAGTAAGATTTTCATTGCACCTGTGCATACATGTACTTGTGCATATGACAATAAACTCGACTTTGACTTTGGCCCACTTGCTTTACTGGCTGTAAAGGCTAGAAGGAATTTATAACAGGTCTGAAAAAATTCTGACATTCAGACACTTTTAAAAACTTTTACAGTTAGAAAAATTATTTAAAGAAAATAATGTATTAAAGTAAACTAAAGCTAACTGAAAGCTAACTGACAAGTAAAACACTAAAGCAAAATAATTCCCCTTCTAATTTGCAACCCTACACTTGCCATTCAAATCAATGCAGTCTCCAGTGCTTCATTCAGTTTAACTTGGTGCAGTACTTGAGTAGTCTTTTCTTTCGATCTCTGCTAGACAGGGCCACGAGTTCCCAAGCGATCAGTAATTCTGGGACTCCTGTTTGCCAATAGATCCACAGAAGTCCCAGGCCCACTGATGTTTAAATGTATCAACACTGGTGGTTCTGTATAGAACCACTCACATTAAAGAGCAAGGCTCAGCCCAGCTTCAGGACACCTAAAAATCTTATCCAATTATTGATTTCCCCTTTGCAGCGGAATAGTGCAGCCAACTTGTATGGAGCAAGGTCACACATACAACAAATGCCAGTGTGTTTTGGTGGTGTTGGTTAGGAGACAAAAAATAGTCAGGGTATCAGGAAAACTCCACGATCTTTGATAAAGTTAATGTTTAAAACCGTTAAGCATGAAATCCCAGATATATAAATATAAATGGCTTGTCAGTGATACACTCAAATGTCTTTGACCCAAGCTTGGTGCTTTTCTCATGTTTTATGTTAAGTGCGGGAGCAGATTTCCTTGGTAGAATAATTAGTCAAATTGAATTGAGCCATGAAGTACAGGCCCCTGGAAACTACTGATAATTAAAGACCCAAAAGCTAAACTTAATCTCTTACAATATTCTCACTGTCTGCCTTTTTAACTATTTAATCACCCAGAGTTTTAGATTTATTCCTAAAGGTGAACTAACTTTAAACATGTTTAAATTTTGGAAATTCACTACATCCGAGTGCCTAAAACGCCAAAGAGTGGAACAACTGTGTGATCCAATGCCAACTAACAATCATGCAATGGATTCCTAACATAAGAAATGTCATCCAGCGAGGTGCGGTTCATTCCAGCGTACAAATCACTCCTCCGCTGACACTCTCCCTCTTTCCTACTGCTCTGGATGGTTTCTAGGCAGTGCTTGTGGTTATTAATTTTAAAATGCATAAAAAGCCACTTGCACTCTGTGCATGCTGGCACACAATCTGGAACGTCCGTCTAACATAACGGCGCAAAACTAATTCAGCCTTGGTGAATGCACTGAGAGGGAGGCGGAACAAGAAATCTACAATGACTGGGGCGTGATTTCCAAGACGACACGTGATATTGCAGGATCCTTTGTAACAACTTAAAAGTCGCCGGCAGCCTGGTCCGCGTACCAGAGAAAGGCTGCCTGCTGTTCCCTCATTGATCGCTGCAGACATGACTGACCTGACAGAAGCCGACAAAGGCCATGTTCGCAGCATCTGGCAGAAGCTGTTTGCGGATCCCGAAGCAAACGGCAGGACAGTTGTGTTGAGGTAAGGGCGAACCTTTACCTGTTGTTTTCTTGGTGACTGCAGTGCACACGAGTCCCCTACTCTTCTCTCCAGGAACTGATATCACTCATCCTCTTTCAGAAAAATAAACACACAATTAATGTCAAGGCAGTAAGAAGATCTATTTTTAGAGATGGTTTCTTTTAAAGAAAAGGACGCTTTCTAACCTCAGTAGGGGTAGAAGATAAATGCATAGAGCTAAAATGCTTAAAGAGAGTTGCATTTCTATAACGCCTCTCACAAGCCCAATTAAGTACTTTTGAAATCTTGGCGTTTTATAACTCAGCAAACAACAATGTCAGGTAATAGTCAGATGAATGATGTCTTGGTGTTATTGAAGGATAAATATTGGCTACCATTCCAGGGATGTCTGCCTTGCTCTTTTGTGAAATAGTGTTGCGGGATCTTACACGTTCTGCAGAGAGGGGATTGGGGCCTTGGTTTTACCCCTCCTCCAAAAGATGTAAAGAGAACATACATACATAGTATTCTAAAAAGAGAATATAAATATTAGGTATTCTTTAAACTATGTAAGAAATTGTACACAAATCAATACAATTTATTGGTTTGTGTACAGCTCCTTACATTTTTTTTAGAATACTTAGTGAATCATAAATACCAAACGTTGAAAGAACCATAGATGATAAATGGAATTTGGAAAGTTGAATGAAACTGTTAAAAATTGCTAAATATGGAGAACTAACAATAGAGAACTTGCTCAGTATAATTTTAATGTTAACTACTTGTCACACTACAGGTATGTCCTAACTTGTGGAAAGGTATTTAAATGCCATTTTGTGTTTTTTTTCTCTACAGTTTGAATTGGAATTGGTTTATTATTGTCGCTTGTACCGAGGTACAGTGAAAAACTTGACTTGCATACCGTTCATACAGATCAATTCATTACACAGCGCATTGAGGTAGTACAAGGAAAAAAAATAACAGAATACAGAATAAAGTGTAACGGAGGAAGTGCAGTGCAGGTAGACAATAAGGTGCAAGGTCATCACGAGGTAGACTGTGAGTTCAAGGGTCCACCTTATTGTTCTAGGGGACAGTTCAATAGTCTTATAACAGTGGGATAGAAGCTGTCCTTGAGCCTGGTGGTATGTACTTTCAGGCGTTTGTATCTTCTACCTGATGGGAAAGGGGAGAAGAGAAAATGTCCAGGGTGGGTGGGGTCTTTGATTATGCTGGCTGCTTTACTGAGGCAGTGACAAGTGTAGACTGAGTCTACGGAGAGGAGGCTGGTTTCTGTGATGTCCTGAGCTGTGTTCACAACTCTCTGCAGTTTCTTGCAGTCACAGGCAGAGCAGTTGCCATACCAAGCCGTGATGCATCCAGATAGGATGCTTTCTATGATGCATTGATAAAAATTGGTGAGTGTCAAGGGGACATGTCAAATTTCTTTAGCCTCCTGAGGAAGTAGAGGTGCTGGTGAGCTTTCTTGACCATGGCATCTACGTGGTTGGTCCAGGACAGGCTATTGGTGATGTTCACTCCCAGGAACTTGAAGCTCTCAACCCTTTCGACCTCAGCACCATTGAGGTAAACAGGAGCAAGTGACCCGCCCCCTTCCTGAAGTCAATGACCAGCTCTTTTGTTTTGCTTGACATTGAGGGAAAGGTTGTTGTCATGACACCATGTCACTAAGCTCTCTATCTCCTTCCTGTACTTACGGTGGTATCATCTGTAAACTTGTAGATGGAGTTAGAGCAGAATCTAGCCACACAGTGGTGAGTGTATAGGGAGTAGAGTAGAGGGCTGAGGGCGCAGCCTTGTGGGGCACCAGTGTTGAGAATAATCATGACGGAGGTGTTGCTGCCTATTCTCACTGATTGCGGTCTGTTGGTCGGGAAGTCAAGGATCCAGTTGCACAGGGAGGTGTTGAGTCCTAGGTCTCGGAGTTTGGTGATGAGTTTGCTTGGAATTATAGTATTGAAGGTGGAGCTGTAGTCAATAAAAAACAGTCTAACATAGGTGTCTTTTCTGTCCAGATGCTCCAGAGATGAGTGTAGGGCCAGGGAGATGGCATCTGCCATAGACCTGTGTTGGTGGTGGGTGAATTGCAGTGTGTCAAAGTTGACTGGGAAGCTGGAGCTAATGTGTGCCATGACCAGCCTCTTGAAGCACTTCATGATGGTAGATGTTAGAACCACTAGTTGATAGTCATTAAGGCACATTACCTTGTTTTTCTGAGGTACTGGGATGATGATGGTCTTCTTAAAGCAGGTGGGATCCTCAGATTGAAACAGGAGAGGTTAAAACTGTCTGCAAATACCCCCACCAACTGATCAGGACACGGCCAGGGACACCATCCGGGCCAGATACGTTCCATGGGTTCACTCTCTGGAAGACTGATCTTGCGCTCTCAATGGTGACTATGGGTTCAGGTGCATTGGAGGCTGTTGGGGTAGGTGGTGACATACCAATCCCCTTCTGTTCAAAACGTGCAGCGAATGTATTAAGCTCATCAGGAAGGGATGCGCTGTTGTTGGCAATGCTGCCCGATTTTGTTTTGTAGCCTGTTATAGCATGTGAACCCTGCCACAATCTACGGCTGGTCTTGGCTTGATTTTGGACTGATTTTGAAACTTATTGTGGGTGATTAGTAATTCTAGTAATTGGCCAGAGCCAAGAAAGCTCACCAGCGCCTCTACCTCCTCAGGAGTAATTATGAATGCCACTTTGTATCGCTGTTCAAAGAATAATGTTGAGCCCTCAATCTGCACTGCTGCTGTGGAGTTAGGACCTGTAGTGCAACTTTGATCTGCTGGAATTCTGATTACCTTATGCACTCGTTACCACTGACACTATGAGCATCGTCCTCCCACAGAGCTTTCACCACATCCATCATTCTGTTATTAATTCTAGTCCAGGTGTGATTTAGGGATGTTGGTGAAATTTTCAAAATCTGGGTACAGTTGTACTCTGGGAAAGTTTGTATCTATTTATCCTTCATGCTGAGAAACTGTCTGTGATGCTAAGTAGGTTACAGATAATGTAGGGAAATCCATGAACCTGCAAGCAGCTGTTTGCTGGCATTTTGGGGTCAAGGTAGCGCTGCTGGTCACTTTGTACAATCAGCAAGTCGATCATGGAAGTGCAAAGTTGCAGCAAAGCCCACTACTTGAAGAGAGGAAACTGACTGAACAATTGGTGTCATGTTTGGTCTGGCACACTGAGTCTTCCATTGAATTCAACAGAGGAGAAGAGCTGGGAGAGTTGAGATGAGTTTTAACATTTTTTAAATGTATTCTAATTGTTTCTTTCTTCCTTTAAGTGTTTTATTTGGAAAAACAGTTTGATTAATCTGTAATAGTTTTGTAATGTTCTTGAGGGTTTCTGAATATCATTTTGACAACTGGGTAAGCTGTGGTTTAGCTGGCTGCAAAAGTTTTTTTTCTGGCAGTTTTGTGGGCAGAACTTGTTTTTCCATCAGTTGCATAATGGTTTTCATGTGCCTGCAGGTCCTGCCAATGTACGGGGTCACACTGTGAGTGATCAAGATTGTTCTTTCTAGAGACAGCGGGATATTTTTCCTTTGCTCTGCGGGATTTGTGGACGGTTATTGGCAGATGACATATATTAAGCTAATGTTAGGCTGATAGATTATGTTGAAAGTTCTTGTTGTTTTAACAGACATGTAATTGTACTTGAATTATGAATCGCTATGTTCAAAGAAGAATGTTAAGCCCTCAATCTGCACCGCTGGTGTGGAGTTAGGACTTGTAGTACAACTTTGATCTGCAGGAATTCTGATCACCCTATGCACCAGTTATCACTGACACTATGGGCATCATCCTCCCACAGAGCTTTCACCACATCCATCATTCTGTTATAATTCTGCCAATGATTAATGCTCCCATTCTGTCTATTTTTTGGGTGATGTCTACATACTTTCCTCGCACTTCATTTCTGAATGCCCAGTTCTCTCCACAACAATATCTCTTCCCCTAGCCCGAGCTGATATGTTAACTTCTATTGCTTTCTGCATCCACTTCATATGGATCTCATGTGCTTTTCACTATTCCTGTCTCTTATGCCTTTCTTGATCTAATCCTCTTGTCTATTTTTGTTACATTTCTTGAAACCTTTATTGATGCTGTTCCATTCTGTCTTACTGCAATTGGCATCTTCCTCTAGGAACCACACCCTCTACAAAGTCCACAATATGACCTCACTGAACTGCTCACCTCTACTGCCAACACCCCACAGAGTTACAAGACCACATCAAGTAAAAAAAAACACCTAAAGGTACTGCTGCACCAGTACCACATCCTCTGTAATGGTAAGTTCCATTCCAGCCCCCCAAGAAAAGATAAAGAATGACAGGTTTGTAAAGTCTTAATGCACAGTTTGTTTCTTTACTAAGAGCATGAGCTAGAATCCTAAACTCATTCACATTTGTACAACTATTGAGATAAATGAAAACATGTCTCTTAATTTATTTTCTTTTGGCATGAAGTTGAGTTCTGTCTTGTATTGTCTATCAAATATTGACGACTATGGTTGTTGTAGTATTTTCAGTGTTGACATTCTGTGTCCTTTATTTCTATTTGTAATCTGTTCCTTGTAATTCATGCAATGTTGTCCTGTGACATTCCTTAGAAGCCATTCATACGTGGAGTCTGCTCTGCCATTCAACCAGGATGTGACTGAATGTGTAACTCAGACGCCCTTATCTTTCATTGCACCAGTTCCATGATATCCTTATCTGTCAAAAATCCAGCTCTGTCACAGTGCCTTTATCACTTAATGTCTTGAAGCACTCCATACAGTACATGAGGGAATGGGCCAAGTACTAGTAGAAGAATTAGGGGAATTGGCAGAATACATGATTGAATATATTGTTTGAAGGAGATGTTTAATGCAGAGATAATTAGCAAAATAAAATGTTGGGAAGCACCTAATCCATTAAGGCATGGAATCAGGCAAGGATGCACAAGGTTTTACAGTTAGACCACAGAATGCACTCTAGGTTTTATGAGCTATAGACAACTGTAATGATAGGGTGGATAAAGAGAGTGGAATAGTTGTAAATTTTTGACTACTTTGCACAACAATGGACTTCGATTTTTTTGTTCTAATTATGTTGTTTTTTTGCATAATTTATGTTTTAATTTATGTTTTTCTTATGAATGTTGTGTGTCAGATGCTACGTGCCTGTGAGGCTACTGCAAGTAAGTTTTTTATTGCACTTGTGCATATGTGTACTTGTGCATATGACATTAAACTCTACTTTGATTTTGACTAAGTACATGAACTTTGAGCTTAGTTCATTTTGGAAGAATCAGCCACTGGAGGTTAGCAAGTTCAGAATAAGCAGTGTACGGTAAACAAGCTTCCATCATTGTGGCTGCAACAGATGCTTGCAGGAACTCAACAAAATAGCTGTGTTAGGGAAACTGCAGAGTGTGATTCAACAGAGAAAATGGATTCAGAGATTTTGTATGTGGCACCAGAAACCTTGGTGGAATGATGTTCAATTTCAAGTTTATTATCATAGGCATAAATACACGGGGTATAAATGCCATGAAAATTAGCTTTTTGCAGCAGCACAGTATAGTATAAGACGAGGACAAACATAAGTTAACAGAAACTTAAATTAAATTATACATAACTTACATATGTGTAATCTGTCCATAGTGGTTCAGGTGATCCACAAGATAAACTCTCAGAAGTTGGCTGTAACAGAAAACTGTGACAGTTAATAGCAGAAGTTACTGGTAGTTAATGGCACATATAGTACTGAATAATGTACAGTGACCACACATGATTGAATATTCAGATGACTTATCCTACCAATTACGTCACTGGTCTCCAGCACATCTGAATTCATGACCCCAACCTGGCCCCCCACCTACCACCCCCCACAGCAACCTGAACGCCTGCCAAGCATTTACAAAGTCCATTACAGCTGCGGACCACACAATCACACTGCTGGATAATAAACATCTCACAGACACACACACACACACACACACACACACTGTCTCTCTACCACATTGTGTGACACATGTATTTCCTTTCCCTTGTAGGAAAGGCTGAATGCAACAGCAGCTAACTAGCAAGAGGCAGGCACAGAGGCATGTCTCCATCCTCATGGAGCAGATGGTGTTCTCCAACAGTGGTACAACCATTGGTGATGGTGCTGAAATGATAGAAGAACTGAGCATGCTCACCTTAATCCTTCTCTTCACCTTTCCTCAACTCCCCCTCATCGCTTGCCCACACAATTCATTCTGATTCAGCCAGCAGAGTTGGTGTAAGCATGCACCTTTTACTTGCCCAGACTTCATCACAACCCTACTCTTGTGCTTCAGCTGCTCAAGCTCGGAAACCTTGGCAAGCAGTGATGGAAGGGAAGTAAGTGTAGAGCAAACACCACCATGTAACTTCACGCTCACAGTGACCAGCTTGGAAACTCAGCATAGTTTAGAGGAGAGTTTGTAGGAAGGATGTGCTTGTGGTGAAACATTAGACACAAGTGACCTGCAGCCAGGACAGGGGGAGGAATATAGTGGGGCATGAGAGTGGACACAAGTTTTGCTGCAGAGCATTCACGTGAGTAAATCACTGGGACAGGCTACAGCAGAAGCCTGATAGATAAACACAATGGAATACTTGGAATAATATAGTTTGGCCAGAATGTGAAGTCACAGGGAGCATAGAGGAGTTCAGCACCATCTGTGCACTGGGCTTTATGCAGAGCTTAGAACTCATGCTTTCCAGTGGGATGCCCACTAACACGACTGAGTATCCAACCATAATGTAGCATCTTCCCCTCCTCACCCCTTTCTGCCTTTCACAGGGACCACTCAATCCGCGGGTCCTGAGTTCACCCCTCTGCCCCCACCCATCCTGCTTCCACCCCAGGAAATTTCTACTCCCCCCGCCATGGGTGCACTACCAAGCATATCTTCCCCTTCCCACCCCCTCCTGCCTTTTGCAAGGACCGCGCTCTCTGTGACTCCCTAGTTCACTCCTCCCCCCATCCCTCCATCCAGCTCCCACCCCGGGAACTTTCCATTGCCCCCGCTGTAGGTGCAAATCCTTTCAGGTGAGACAGGTTCACCAGCACCTCCCTTAATATCATCTACTGCATTCGGTGCTCCAAGTGTGGCCTCCTCTGCACTGGTGAGACCAAACGCAGACTAGGTGACTGTTTCGCAGAATACCTGCGCTCTGTCCGTAACCGAGTTCTACATCTCCCCGTTGCCAGTCACTTCAACTCCCCCTCCCACACTATCACTGATATGTCAGTCCTTGGCCTCCTCCACTGCCAGGAGAATTCTAAGTGCAAACTGGAGGAACAGCACCTCATTTTCTGTCTTGGAACCTTGCAACCTAATGGCATGAACATTGAATTCTCCCACTTTAGGTAATCCCCTCTCCCCCTTCCCCACAACCCCTGCCCCTCACCATGCTTCTTCTCTTCTTCCCCTTCCTAGCCTCTCTCTTTTTTCTCCCCGTTTTTTCCTTTCCCTCCTTACCTCTGACTCATCCCCCAGTGGATCTGCTCTCCCCTCCTCGCATCTGCCTATCACTATCTCTTACCTGCATATACCTATCAACACCTTGTGCCCACCCTGCCTCCCCTCTTTTGTTCACCCATCACTGCTCTGCTTTTCCCTCCTATATATTGGGCTTTGCCTTTTCCTATCTTCAGTGCTGAAGAAGGGTCCTGACCCGACACATTGACCGCCTGCTTTTCTCCACAGGTGCTGCCTGGCCTGCTGAGTTCCTCCAGCATCATCGTGTTTTTCATCTAGATTCCAGCATCTGCAGTCCTTTGTTTCTCTTTTCTATAATGTAGCAGCTGTTGGTGGATGGACCAACTTGCATGTGGCATAAGCAGCCATCCAATGTCTCAGTGTTGCAGTGCATGCTTAGAAGATGCCTGTTACAGCTCCTGATACTGGTGTTCAGTGTTTACCAATTTGCCTTCCAATTCTGTAGCTTAACCAATCAGGTTATTAGAATTGTTGAGACACCACAGCTGGGGAGGGGCAATAGCCCAGTGAGATAAGATGGCAGCAGTTCTCTTTCAGGGTGAGCGCATTCATCCCCCATCGTACTGACACTTCACTCACGTCTAATGTCAGCAGACAACCTCGTGCTGATGCCTCCGGTGCTGTAATGATGCAGTTCAAAGCCAGATCTTCTTGGCTTCGAGCTGTTCAGGTCTACTTCCGAAAGGCCATTTAAAGCCTCCTGCAAAGAGGCAGTGGTGCAGTTATGGGGAGAATATTGTCTGGGAGTACAAGCAGAGGCAAAAACATGTGGAAGCCTAAGGACATCACAAGGATGATTAGTAGATACTTCAGTACAGTTTGATATGTTTTGATTTTTGATTTTGCTTTGGAATATTTATTTATTGTTAGCTTTACATTTTGCAGTATAATGATCAGTAACAGGGACAAAATAAGGTTATGTTTGTGTTTGATGGTATCTCGCTCTTCCCTTTCTTCCTCTTCCTCCTGAACATTTTCCTCCTCTTATTCTTTCTCCTCTGGCTGGTCTTCCACCACTTTCCAGGCAGCTGGTGGCAAAGACTCCACTCTCATGTAAGTGAGGCTCAGTGGCAGGCAAGAGCCGATCGCAAATCTTTATATCTTCTCTGCCAAGTGCTGCAGGGTTCTTCTGAAGTCGTCCAAGCCAGGCAGTGGAAGTGTGTCAGCATTCCAATGTCTATTTAATCACATCTGATGTAGCAACATTGCTTTTGTTGGATGGTTGTTGCCCCTATATGTGTAGGTCACATACAAGAGTCCCAAACCAAGTTTTCAGCACATTGTCTCCTTCTTGCTGTCTGACCACCCTTTGGTTTATCTTTGTGGCTCAATGAAGGCATCATAACTGCTATCAG
This sequence comes from Pristis pectinata, assembly GCF_009764475.1. NCBI lineage: Eukaryota > Metazoa > Chordata > Chondrichthyes > Rhinopristiformes > Pristidae > Pristis > Pristis pectinata. The sequence goes on along the minus strand of NC_067412.1, from coordinate 33,674,913 downwards.
AATGCCAGCCATTGATCCGCTTGGTTCAATGTCTCTGGATGTCGAAGATGAGGAACCCCTTGCACTTGCAGTACATCTCCAGATTGTGTGGGTTTCCCGCAAAGCAACATACGTGCTAACTGTAGTCCCCCTCTGCTGTGGGGAAGCCAGCAATCCTCTTGAACCAGGTATTCAGTTTGCTTGCAAACAAAATGTATTCAGCTCTTTTTGGAATAGAGGGCACTAGTGATCTTCATGGTACCTTGTTCATATTACAGCAAATTGTGAAGTTGCAGATATCTCCAGGTCAGAACTGGAAGGATCAAAATGTGCAAAGGTTTGTGGCTGTGGTCACCATGTCAGCCACCGACGATGCAGTCCCTGCCCTGCTCTGTGGTTTTACTTGTGCTTGGAGAAGGTATGGGAGTTCAGTGAGAATGCCCTTTCTGAAACATATTGTTCCTTGCTGAGATGAATGGCTCCCTCAACACTGTATGGACTTAAGACCTCCTAATCAAACCTTCCACGTGACAACCACCCCCCCGCCCCCCCCAGCATCCCATGCCCCTCCACCCCCACCCAATCCCCACCACCTCCTTCCTGTTCTAGATTCTTTATTATGCTCTTCTCTTCTCCCATTTATCCATAATTCCAAGGAGAATGCCACCTGATTCATCTATATCTGGAAGCAACTAAAATTTGAAATCAGCACTAAGCCTCTCTCACTTTCTCTCTCTCTCTCTCTCTCTCTCACTCACTCCACTGCACTCCATTCCATACAGGCTTTAGGAATTCTAAACTCACTCCACTCATGGAGGTCATAGAATAATACAGCATGGAAACAGGCCCTTCGGCCCAACTTGTCCATGCCAACAAAGATGCCCATCTAAGCCAGTCCCATTTGCCTGCATTTGGTCCAGATCCTTCTAAACTTTTCCTATCTTTTTCCTATACCTGCCTCAACCCTTTTCTCTGGCAGCTCATTCCATATACGCACCACCCTCTGTGTGAAGAAGTTACCTCTCAGGTCCATTTTAAATCTTTCCCCTCTCACCTTAAATCTGTGCCCTCTAGTTTTTGATTCCTTTTCCCTGGAAAAAAAGACTGTGTGCATTCACCTTATCTCTTTGCCTCATGATTTTATACACCTCTATAAGGGCACCCTCCATTCTCCTTCGCTCCAAGGAACAAAGTCCTAGCCTGCACAAGCTCTCCCTATAACTCAGGACTTCCAGTCCTGGCAACATCCTTGCAAATCCTCTTTGCACTCTTTCCAGCTTAATGATGTCTTTCCTATAACAGGGCAACCCAAAGGGTACACAGTACTCCAAGAGCAAACTCACCAACATCTTGTACAACTGCAACATAACTTCCAAACTCCTATATCAATGCCCTAGCTGATGAAGGTCAGCATCCCAAAAGCCTTCTTCAATGTCATGTCTACCTGTGACGCCAATTTCAGGGAACTGTGTACTTGCATGGCTTGGTTCCTCTGTTCAACAACATTTCCCAGGACTGTGAAAGTCCTACCCTGGTTTGACTTCCCAAAATGCAACACCTCGTACGTAGCTGAATTGAACGCCATCTGTCATTCCTCAGCCTACTTACCGAGCTGATCAAGATCCCCCTGTAATTTTTGATAACCTTCACTGTCTACAAAACCACCTATTTTAGTATCATCTGTGAACTTACTAATGCTTTGTATATGGAACCACAGAGACTGCAGATGCTGGAATCTTGAGCAATAAAACAAAATGCTGGAAGAAGTCAGCGGGTCAGACAGCACCTGTGGAGGGAAATGGACAGTTGATGTTTCAGGTCGAGACCCTTCATCTGGACTGAAAGATAGAGGGGAGATCTCCTGACCTGGATCCCGGACTTGACCTCCTCACCTGGATCCATCCATCACTTGCTAACTTTTGCTCCACCCCATCCCTTCACCTTTTTGTACTGGCTTTCTCCCCTCGATTTCCATTTTCCTCCACAGATGCTGCCTGACCCACTGAGTTCCTTCAGCCTCTTGTTTTGTGCTACATGCCTTGTACATTCTCATCCAAATCATTTATATAAATGACAAACAACAGTGTGCCCAGCGTCGATCCCTATGGCGCACCACTGGTCACAGGTTCCAGTCTGAAAAACAACCTTTCACTATCACCCTTTGCTTCCTACCTTCAGGTCAATTATGTATCCAATTAGCTATCTCTCCCTGGATCCCTTGTGATCTAACATCCAAACAAGCCTTCCATGTGGGACCTTGTCAAAGGCCTTGCTAAGGTCCATATAGACCTCATCAATCCTCTTGGTTACCTCTTTCCATATAGATTTTAGGAATTTTAAACCCACTCCACCCCAAGGTTTTAGAATTTTAAAGAAGTCTAGAAATTGCCAAGTGCTTGATTGATCAAAGCATTAGCTATGAGAAATCATTAAGTAGTTAATTATCCCTTTACATTTCATCAGCAGTGGTTCCTTTTTGATACTGCCAAATGTTTGTTCAGTCATAACATATCAGCAGGTGCACTGAGCTTCAAAATATCTGTGCTGGTGTCTAATCAGTGTTGCTTGCTGACTGAGAACAAGATCTATTTACTTCAATACTTCCAGAAGCTATTAGCGTGCACATGATAATACCTGGAGTAATATGGTGGTTCTTGCAGCTTGTGTCAAAAATGTTCATGTGTGTATAGACTGCCACTCTGGAAACAATGCAGCACTGGTATCAACCAGCAGAATGGAATTGTATGTTGAGAAAATCACAAAGCTATGTGCAACTCATTGTTGCACGTGTGACTATGCCATTATTCATGCAGCATCATGACGTCAGCTTGGTTTTACTTAAAGTAATGTTCACTTGAGTCTCATCAAATTACTTGCATGGTCTTACTGATAATGCTTTAAAGAATTCTCTCTCAAGCAAACTGCCACCTTGGGGATCTTGCACTGCAGCGCAAAGTCATGATGTACCACATCAACTGAATATTCAGTATGCATTTAATGCCCTTTCCTTGTTTAACTTTGCTAATTGACTTCATTATGCATAGATGTTTCATGTACATTATAATATATGATAATGTACATCCAGTTAAACCAAAGTGTATCTTCATATTTCATAATTCATCCACTAAATTGAGTGCTATCAATATATCTCCAGGGTTCTTGTCTAGCTATTTGGGTGAATGTGATTATTAAATATTTGAGTATTATTTCTGGAATAATTCATCACCATATACTTATGATTAATGAAAGAAGAGGCGAGGTAAAAAAGGTTCCCTGCTAATGTCAAACAATGCTCTTATTGAACAATATACCATTCATTATTTAGTTAGATAAATTGTTAATAGTTGCATGATCCTTAACCATCTTTAAAAATTATATATTTGCAAGTTTGTTAAAACCTTCTGAAAACATAAGTTGCAAACAATGAAAAGCCATTATTCACATAATTACCACTGTTGTACTATTGTAGTAGATGAGTTCCAATTTCTTTTCTTTAAATCTATGTTAGATTTCTTTAGGTGGCATTGAACCAATTCAATTTTCATGATTATCATCCTACTACATATGGAAATCTATTCATATGGAAAGCTGCCAGTTTCACTGATTCCTCCTACCATTTCTTATATTTCTCTGCCTCAGTAGCTCACAAGTTTTTCTTATGACCCTAAGATTCTTTGTTTTTGAATATTTGAACCTGCTGACCATTTTGTTCAACATTTGCATTCTTCACAGCTTTGTAGCTTCAGCATAATAATATTGCCTGCTTTCTCAATGGATAATGTAATCTCCCGACTATTTATGGGCATTCTGCAAATGAAACCAATGCCTCCTTTTAGAAACCAATAGCCTCCTTACTGTACTGCATTATTCTATGAGAGACAGCTATCATCTGAGCTCTGGAAATACCTGACCTGTTAATCTCTGTGATGCCCAATGGACTGATTGTTTTCTCCGCTGCCACCTCTGTTCTCTTCCTCTTCTTTTCCAGTTGTCTGACTCTTTCATTCCTCCTCTCTACATATAAGTATTTGGAGATGTGGAGAGTGTAATCAGGTACTATTATCTTTCTTGATGATTTATTGCTGTTTTCTACTTTGCAATATTAACTATCAGATTTTAAAAATATAAAAGTTATCTCTGAACGTCATTGTTTTTTATCACTTTATATTCGATTGAAAGTAACACAGCTTTATTTTGGTTAAAAGCACCTCAGTAATTTTATTGCCAATGAATTAAAAATATATTTAACTTGTATGAATCAGATTGTTCACAGATCACCCTGAAACAAAGAAGTACTTCAAAACTTTTAAGAACATTTCAACTCCAGAAGAAATGCAAAAATCGACTCAGATCAAGAGACATGGTAAGGCAGTGATGAACCGGTTGAATGACATCATGGAGAATCTGGATGACTGGAATGCAGCCTGTGTCATTTTGACAAAGTTGGCAGAAAGGCACATTTATCAGCATAAAGTGGAGGTACAGAACTTTCAGGTAAGTCTCTGATTTGTGCAGTGTATTTCTCTATTTTCCCTATGAATTTGCAATTTATACAGTTTGATGAAAAGAAAGCTGACAAGTCTCAACAAAATTTGTATCTATATAGAACCATTATTGCATTGTTCTTTATATGAACATTACCAAACAAAATTAGACATTGTGTCAAATAAGGAATCAGTGGGGCAGATGACAAAAGGCCTAGTCCAAAAGAACAATTTTAGTTATCATCTTAAAAGAAGAAAGAGCAGTGGAGAGGTTTAGGGAAGAAAGGTTTCAGCAGCTGAAGGCATAGTCTCTGATAATGGAGGGATTAAATTGGGGATGTGCAAAAGGTCAGAATCAGAGGAGCACATATATCTGAGCTGGGGATGTTTTGGAGGCCAGGAGAGAATTGGTTTTAAAAGGAGGACAGGAATAGTTAAATTGAGGTATTGTCAAATCAGGATTCAGAACAGATCAGCAAACATGTGGTTGCTGGGTAGCAGTGACCTGGCGGAAATCAGACTACCAGCAGCTGAGATTTGGATGGCTTTAAGTGTGTGGACAGTGGAAGATGGGTAACTGGTAAGAAATTCTTTGGAAAAGACAACTCTAGAAGCCAAAAAGTAGTGAATGGGCTTGTCAACAGCAGAAGAACTGAGGAAGGGTAGGAGTCAGACAATGTTATAGAAGTTTTAGTAGTACTACTGATATTTGGTCCTTTAATTGAAGTATACATCAGGTTTATGAACAGTCTGGTTAGTTCTCAGTCAGTTGCCAAGGAGAGAGGTATGTTTGGTGGCAAAGACATGAAGTTTGTGAATCTCTACAGATGTCAATAAGCAAAATTAAAACTAGCTTGAAAACAAGTATGTAAGTGCACTCTTTTGTGTAAAGTCTATCCAGGCTAGGTTAATAATATGTAAATGTTTAATTACAAATAAACAAACCAAATATTATTGCTTAATCAATCTCATAACTTTAAAATGTTAACTGTGTGGCTTGATTCAGCAGTATCTAATACAACATGCCCATAAAAAGTAGCTACAGTTGGTAGATAAATTGAAAAATAACAGATTAGAAACCATTTAGGAAATAATGGATGTCTCAGATAATTGCCAAACAATAAATTAGTCTATTTTTGTTAGAATCATAATTGGTGAAAACAAAATCCAAATAATTATATCATCTGAAATGATTATTATGCTACTATATCACCCCAATACATGTTATAACTTAAAATATACTGTTCATTTAATGGTCTAATAGCTTCTTTTAGTTTTCAGCATCTTTTAATTTCTGGTGCACTCCATATCATTGTCTGTACTGCATGACTTGCTTTGTAATTACTGAAAATGCTATGACTAATGTGTTGTTTGGGCTCTGTTTTGTACACTTAACATTTGTATTGTAATGATAAATACAATTTTTTTGAGTTTAAACACTGAGAAAATGTTTTTAAAAAGCCACTGTTTGATATTTAAGAATAAGGTAATTTCATAAGAACATTAAAAATAGCAGGAGTAGGCCATTTGGCCTCTCATTTCTGCCCTGTCATTAAAAAAGATCATGGCAGATCTGTTACCTCAGTGCTACTTTCCCACACTGACCTTATATCCTTTGGCTCCCTTAATATTTAACATTTTATTCCTATATTACCTTGTCAGCAAAAGGCTTATGCTAATGACGTAATAAAACAATAAATGATTAGGACAAGGGGCATTAAGGTAACACTTCTTTAAATGTAATTCAATATTGAAGATTGTTTCCCGTAGTATCTATAGGACTTAGACTCTTGCAATGCAAAAAATAGACAAAGCTATGCAGACACGCATTCATGTGCAGCACAGTCGTGCAGCTCATAAGAGTTGCTGCCTCACAGCTCCAGTGATTTGGCTCAAACCTGATATTTGATGCTGTCTGTGAGCAATTTGCATATTCTCCCTGTGACCGCATGGGTTTCCTCCAGGTGCTCTGGGTTCCTCCCACATCCCAAATTTGTGCAGGTCGGTAAATTAATTGGCCATTGTAAATTGCCCCTAGTGTAGGTGAATGGTCGAATCTGGGGAGGACTTGATGGGAATGTGGGGAAAATAAAATGGGGTTAATGTAAGATTAGTGTGAATGGGTGCTTGATGGTGGATCTGTTCCCATGTTATAAGAATTCATTACTCTATGACTGTGAATTGGACTGTACCATAACCAGTGATAGTAGATTGACCAGCAGGAGGAGTAAACTTGAAGGGCATCCTGTTACCCAGATATGGTAGAGGATAACATGTAAATCTAAACAAAAGTATGCACAAGTGCCATCAATTTAGAACGTTGAGTAAATAATGCAACTTGACTTTTTCTTAAGGTCTCCACCATCATAAGTCCTAGCGACAAGTCAACTTTGCTCATTGAGTTAAAGCAGCAAATGTCATGCCAAGGTCATGATATTAATGAATTGAAGGCAGATGGATACACCAGTTAAAATGATGTAAGGTGTATTCACTTTCCTCTTCTGAGCCAGCTGTATTACTGGTGATCTGAGAACTAGAGCTAGCCACTTCCCCAGTTAAGTTGTTCCAGCAAAGTTTTGACACTTGACTTTTAGAATTGGAGAAGCACTCAGCACATAAGATGCCTGAACTGCCGAAGTAGTCCGTTCTACAGCAACTTTTAATTTTTCAAGTGTTCTGTCCAACTTCCCAGTGAATGTTATTAGTAAATCTGCTTCTACCATTCATTCAGTCAATACATTCACATTCATAACAGTATGTGTAAAAAAAAAGTTCTCCTTAGATTTTATTCTTTTATACCCACTGGCTATCAATGCTTCTCTTTATGGAAGCTTTCTATATATCATAACCACAGAGTTTGAAACAGTTTTATCAATGATAACATACAGTGGTCTAAGAAGAATAATCTCGCTCTACTGGTCTCTCCACATAACTGATCCCTCATACTTGATGTTATTTGAATAAATTTTCTCTGCACCCTCTCTAAGAAACTTCCAATAATCTGATGCCCTGCACTAGACTCAATATTCCCAAATGATTTATAAAGATGAACCATATCTTCACTATCTTTGTGCACGTGACCTCCACTTATGAAACCCAGAATTTTTTATGTCCTTTTTCACAGCATTATGAACCTGTTCTGCCACCTTCAAAGCAAACAGAAATGCTAAAGATACTTAGCAGGTCAGATAGTATCTGTGGAGAAAGTATCAGTTATCATTGTTTCAGGTCAATGACGTTTCATTGGAACTGAGAAAAGCCAGCTTTAAAGATCTTGGTAGATAACTCTCCATGCCCCTCTCCTGTGCCCATTTAGAATTGTGCCATTCAGATTATAAGGCCCATCATGATTTCTGTTTTTGAGAATGGACCATTTCTCACTTCCCTGTATTAATTCCATCCTCCACTTCCCAATCCCTTGTGTGTATCCATTACTCATTAGCTTGCAAGCCAAGGTCATGATATTAATGAATTGAAGGCAGATAGATACACCAGTTAAAATGATGTAAAGTGTATTCACTTTCCTCTAAGCCAAACAGAAGCCTTTTCCATTCTCACATCTTTCTTTTTTTTTGTTACTGCAGGTTATATTTAATGTAATCATCAACATTCTGACAGAGTCATTGGGAACCAGCTTTACACCTGAGATCCGTGAATCCTGGCAGAAGTTGTTTAAAATAATTTACAATTACCTTGAGAATTGCTACAAGGAACTTGAAGCTGCTTCCTAGATTGCTGTAACTTTCACTGTGCACATGTTACTACTCCAACAATTGATGAATTAATTGCCTATTATCACTAAACTATGTATGGCACATATTAACATAACCAGAATTTTAATACATTTTAAACTAAAGTTGGTGAATAAAGAACCAGGAATATCATCAAAATATCTATTAATCACCTCTCTTGTTCAAATTGCATCAAAGTAAGAAGTAATTTTTTGGATTATTTGATCAACTAGCATAATTTTAAAACTAACATTTAAATATGTTTTAAAGTAAAGCACATTTTAATTCAAAAGACACATACAAACCTTTATCAGTTTCATGTGTTATGATGAATGACTTCCCAAAGAACTGTGGTATGATATGGAGCAGCACACAAAAAGCTGCAGGGTCAGGAAGCATCTATGGAGAGAAGTGGACAGTCAATGTTTCAGGTCAAGCTCCTTCATCTGGACTGTCCATTTCCCTCCATAGATGCTGCCTGACCTGCTGAGTTCCTCCAGCTTTTTGTGTGTGTTGCTCCAGGTTCCAGCATCTGCAGTCTCTTGTGTCTCTATTGTGGTATGATATGCTCCATTCCAAATATATTATACCCATTCCTTTTAATCTGAAATTTGTACACTCCATGTCCCTTCAAATCTGGTTATTTTTCAGCTTGGACTCCCTCCAGCAATTTTATGACTCTTTTCTCATAAGGCTTACACCTGGGAAGGAGACGCTGTAGGTCCTTATTGTGTCAAGACTGTTGATACAAGCAAGGTGCTGCTGACTCTAAACTATTTGTGCTCTGTAACAATATGTTGCTCAGATTTTTTAGTGTTGCTTACAATAATTACTGTCAATTTCTAACCTATCTGTGCACATTGAGGATGGATTGTAGTTTGACACAGTCTTGACACAGAATATGAGATCCAGTACCTGGATTTGAATATAACTTGTTTTACTTTCTCCCTTCTATTCTGTAATCCGTAATTGAATCATTGGAAAAAAATAAGTATAGAGAGAAAAAATATTCAAAATGTGAAGCTTGTAATGCTTATACAGAATGATTGAGTGTGTAGCTGATTAAAATATTATAAACAAAATAGAATTAAAAGAAAAAAAGCACTTGCTTGAAATATGAAATGAAAATAAAAAAATACTGAGAAATATTCAGCAGGTCAGGTGCCAATGGAACTGCTGAAATGTCATCACCTTGATATGTTAACTCTTCTTTTCTCTCCATCAATGCTGCCTGACCTTCTGAATATTTCCAGCATTTTCTGCTTTTATTTCAAAATTATATACCTGTTGGAATTGTTTGTATTCTTAATTTGAGGAACCAGCTTTTTGTACAGTTATTATCCCCTCATATAATGCAGGATTATAACTTGAAGTTTATGTGTATCCTGTTTTTAAAGCCTGTGTCAACAATTAATTCAAAATAATGTTATGCACGTTATTCAAATAGCCAGAGAATTATTTCATGCATGTTATCATCTGATATTATAGATGATGTACAATTTATTTCATGAATATAATGATTTTTAAAATCTAAATTATATCTTTTTGAATATATATTTACCAATATTCATACAACAGAGGAATGTTATTTTATTTTATCAATTGAACTCAGTTTATAGTATTCAATGTTATTTCCAAAATGCTGGTTGGTGTAGGAGAACTTGTAAGCTTGTATTTACTTAAGTGCAATAAAAACTTGTTGCTCATAATGTTTATCTTCACATTGACAGTTTGCAATTCTTTCTGGTGCTGTAAAATATAAAGAGTCTTGCTTTAGTCATAAAAGTAGCTGAAAATATGTACAAAGTTGTCTAAAAGGTAAACAGGGTAGAAACATCTGTTCAGTACTGAGAGCACAGTTTGTGGATGGTTATAGATAAATATTCACTTCTATTCAGCGAGGTTTAATAAAATTAACACAGCAAGATCTGCATGATATTTTTATTCTGGACTGCTGGTGGCTCAGAGAGTGAATGCTCTGATGCACATCATTAGCCTTTTGTTGGTTGTTTTCAGGGCAGCTTAATGCAGCTTTTAATTCCATATCCCATGCATCATGAAGATCTAATCTCAAAGCTTTTTGGGGAAGGGAACCTTTCCTGTTTGTGTTCACACAGAGAATGAAAACAGAGTGTTACAAGTTAGTGTATAGGTATTATCTTCAGTATAGTGACATCATTCAGCCCCATCGGTTTCCCTCACCTCCTGGATTTGGATCCAAGCTCTATCAGAGATAGATACTATTGCATTGCTGTGGAATAATTCACAATCCTAGGATATCCCAGTGTCTTACAGCCAATGAAGTGTAATGCATGCCAATTTATAGTGTTTTTACACTGATTGGAAGATAAATATAAATATCATAATTATTAATCCCTGCCTTTTTGATTGATGTCATTAGATCCTTTATGCCCCCTGAGAGAGTAAATAGAGCCTTGCTTTAACTTCTCAGGTGAAAGGTAGCGTAATCCAAGGGATGGAACGAAGGGTGTCCTTTAACATATGGATTGGGTAATACATCTCCTACATGTGTTCTGTGTGACTCTCCAATAATACACAAATGAGCAACAACCATGACCATTCTTGGAACTCTTCTCACTGCAAGATTTATGATGAGAATCTGTCATTTCATTCAGTACAATTTGTTTCTGCATAAAATGTAAATTAATGACCAATGGTTCTCCCTTTCAATTGATGGCTTTGCTTGAATTTAACCATGCAGCATTGAGCAGCCTCCTGCATTCTGTTCTTGTTAGTCAGGCAAAAGATTGTCCCAGTCGTTTCTCAGCGTCTCTGGCTGTACTGTCTCTGTCTTCATAACCAAAGGGACTTTTATGGCAACTGGAAACCTGGAAAATGAAATTTCTTTATGCAGGAGATATAAATTGATTATTAGCGCAAGATAACAAATTACATTGTAGTGATCTTTTGAGAAACAGCTTCAAGGTTCTGCTCAGTTGCAGTTCAAAGATTGTAGAAAGGATCCCTTTTGATTTAAGTGGATTCTGATGGAGCTCATGTAGTTGTGTTCTTGGAGAGAAGCTGTTAACTCTAGTAACTGGGCCAGTAACCAAATGTCATAGGTTTAGGTAGAAGGTTGCTGTTTTAACTCATAGAATTGAATTTTCCATCTAAAATTATGGTGGAAGCTTCTGCATATGTTGGAATGAAAACTGAATAACTCAGCCATCAGATGTTGCAGCACAGTTAGGTCTACCAGGGTTGTTGAGGAGCTGCACATCACCTCAAGGGAGAAAAGCACGGTCTTCATGCACAAATGTACACAAGTTTGGAACAGACTCTTCTATGTTGCTTGACGTATCAGACCAAGTTTCAGGAAGGTCTCACAATGACCCATGACCCTGCACATGCTTGTTTCTCATTCTTCATCTATAAGATGCCCCATTAAACCCCTCATCTGAGTCCTTTGGAGTAGTACTTGTGTAAGATCTTACTCCCTTGGAAGCTAAAATACCACAACCCTTTCCTCCTGATGTGGTTGCTGGTCATTTGTGCTTAGTGAATTGCCAAATGCAGATTGCACCCCTATGCTATCCTTTACTGTGATCAAAGTGCCAATCTCAGAGCTGGGGACTGAATCAGATGCCTTCTTCAGCTTGTTCCTACTCGGCAAATCTCATCTCAAACCAACTGCACCCCTCTCCTTGCTATACTCTTCCATCACTTTGGACACAACATGTATACATGGAAAGCTGGGGTCTGGACAGGCAGATCTTCTTGGTCAAGATATGCAGAAGGATTGGATAATGGTGTTAGTGCAGGATGCATGCATAAACTGTGGGCATAAATGAGAAGAAATATGAGTATGAGAGCAAACTGATATCTGTTTGTGTGTGGTGTTTGTGTGTGTGGTGTGTGTGGAGGGCATATGAGTGTGAGGTGGGAGATTCCATTGGTACCATGTTACTATTAGATGACTGATGGTACAGCAAGGAGCAATGTGCACGTGTGATGCTGCAGTTGCTGGGAGATGGGATTTGCTGACGTGACTATCGACTTCGACAATACACAGGGTCACTAAGCTTTTTGTGACATTGGGGCGTTGCTTCTGGTTTAACCTTGCCAACTTCCTCCTCCCCCTGTTACGTTACTACAGAACTGGAGGGATTTCTAGTTCTGCACCCCCTCCCCCCCCCAACCCCGGTTCTAAATATAGATGAACTCTCACTTTTTTTCTATCTGTTCGGCCGAGGTGTCCTCAATTTTAGGAATCCCACTCCCATGTTCAGTCTTCAACTCCTCTGATTCCCCAAAATCTCAGTGTTCCTTCAGTTTTGATTTCACATATCACCTGGTTTTAATCAATCCAACATTAGCAGCTTTGGTAACTTAGGCCATAGGCATTGGAATTCCCTGACACTCCTTATCAGAAGATCCCATTTTGGCTTTCATTTGATAATACTTCTGTGAAGTGTCTTGGGATATTTCACTGCTAATTAAGCGAAAATTGTTTTCCCTGTTCTGGGGATTCAGTCAACACAAATCAATTACAAGATGCTTCCACAAGACTCCAAGGATGGTGTTCATTTTTCACTACTTGCTACCCTGCCACGGATAAATCTTTTCCTGGTGTCGGCGATGAATTCAGAAGGACTAGTTATAACATGGCAGTGGCATGTTTTGCAGTTGCTCTTGTGTAGAGCAAAACCATTCATTTCGGTCCAAGCCCTCCTCCTTCACTCCCAGCTCCCAACCTTCTCCCACCTAACACCATTTCCTCTCTAGCCTCCTATGCCACTCACCCATCCCTCTCCTCTTTAAGCTCGGTCCTGTCTCCTACTTTTCTCCCTTATCATCCGCTCTGCCCCCCCATCCTCCCTCCCCTTCTTCCCTCTCCTCTTTCCATCCCTCTCAGTTGTTCCCACATACTCACTTGCATTTTTTCTCTCCCTTCTCCCCTCCCTCTGTTTCTTTTCCTCACTTTCTTTCTCCATCCTTCACTCAATGTCCTACTCTCTTCCTCTCCCGGTCCTTCCAACATAATGCACTGATGTGATGAAATGATATGTATGGATGGCATGCAAAACAAAGTTTTTCACTGTATCTCTGACAATAATAAAACAACTTACCAATTTACTGATCATCCCTTGTGAATACTTGAGGTCTGTTTTCTCAGGCTCTGCAGAAATTGCTTGCTCTGAGCACTTTATATTTCCCAAAGTCTAAGTTCAGGCCAAGTCTGTGGACATGGCTAGCTGGTGAAGCGTCAATCCACACAGACAACGTACTCACTCTATTTTGGCTTCCTCAATAAGGGAAAATATGCTCCATGCTTTGTCTTAGTTGGAGTGGAACTTTGATCCCTAAAGTTGGGGTCTGACTGAGCGGGTCTTGCTGGACCTAGGGCCTTCCTATTGAAAGTAGCAAGCCCTGTCCCGGATTTGGCATCTACAGATGTCAAAACTGTCAAAGGACTGTGACAGTTGTGAACGTCAAAGATATTCACTTGTAATCAAAACAACTGAAAGCTGTTATTAGTTAAATATATATTAATTTGTTTAATAAAATTTTTAAGATCGAAAATGAAACATTAAGTCACTTGAAAATAGGGTAAATAAATTTACATTACCTCAATTAATTAATAAAAAGGTAAATTACCTGATACTCTCTGGAAGCAGGTTTACACCATTGGAAGGAATGGAATTACTGGACCTGCTTCATACAATTTAGGGAAATTTGCACTCTATCGCCGGACAGAGTGATCCCTTTTCAAAGCTGATCCTCCAGTTGTCCTGATGGGCTACATGAGGGGCTGCAGACGTTTGGTTTACATCAGTAAGGAAGCCTGTTGCTGCCACAAAGGCTGGAGATTGGGGTGGGTGTCTGCAAAGGAAACAATGTTCCTCTCTGTGGAAAGCTGTGCAGGAAATTCTTTATCTGAATTACCCAGATAAGGGAAAGCTACACGTCATCTACAACCTACCACATCCATTTCCCTACTCTGCTTTTTCTAGCCTTACACATATAACATTCAAGGTGCCTTTTGTGTGTACTTGCTCACCCCCCCGTGTCCATCCATTGGTCACCCTCATCTCTATGTAATTTCATATCTCTCTGTGTCATATCTATCTCATCACCTTCACCCAACAAGTGAGTACATACCATTGCCCTACTCACTGGAATACGTTTCTATGAGGAATGAGTGCAGACCCAAGGGAGAGGGAGAGATCCCAATATCCTTCTCTATAGATTTCTCAGCTAGTAGCTGGAAGAGAGGAAACAATGGACATCAGTAATTTCAGCATCCTGATCATCAGTGAGGTAAACAACGTCCCCAGCTATTGAGCGGCACAATAAAATAGGGAGCCACTTGTCATTTGACACTCAATCATGTTGATATCAACACAGACTGAAATAAGATCACACTCATGTTGAAAAGTTAGAATATGCTTCCTTTGCTGGCATTAATTGATGGATTTTCTCTCTGCATGTGACAGGAGTGCAGAGAGGAGCATTCTTCAGAAAAGCTGATGCATTTTGAGAATGCATCAAACCATGCACAAGATGAGATACTCGCTTGTTGATGGGACCAGCTCACCCGGTGACTCAAATGATGGCGGCAGAGACGGCAGTGATAGGTTCCATTTTGAGAGTCTTCTCAGCTGGTCACGGATGCTGGAACCAGGTGAGCAGCAGCAGCTTGCAATGGTGTGGGTGGTGAGGAGGCCAGCTCAAGAATGAGTGGGTGGGCATCACACAGGGTATGATAGTGGTCTTCTCTTTCAAGGATAGAATAGCCAGCACTGCTGGACACCAAACCACTAATCAAATGAGTCCATGCATTCCTTAATTACATTAAGAATGCTGTCATTTTCTGTGCCTTAAATAGGGTGACAGATAGTTTTGACCTTGCCTTGCGAGTGACTACAGATCTGCATAAAATGCTCTTCACCGTAGTGATCTTCATGAAGTATGGCTGGCGAAGGGAGTGCTGTGGATAGTGGGCCATGCAAGTGAAGACTCAACTCAAAGCCTTTCCTATTCTTATCTTCCTCATCTCAGTCATTGCTTAATGTCTGCCATGTTTATGTCTCCAGATGATGGAGATAAGGAGACAGTTTTCTGGATGCACCCACCCTCATGGACTCCAAGAGAGGGGCATCAAGGATCAGAGAAGGTTGTTGAAGCAATGAGGGTCACACAATATAGGAGCATTTGGACAAGGAAGGGGGAAGCCTTGGAGTTCCACAGGAGTGCTGATGTGACATGACTTGTATGAGAAAATGTATGCCAGCCATTTATTTAAAAGAATATAGGAAACAGGAGCAGGAGTAGGCCACATGCTGCCTCACAACTGCCATGACTAAGATTAGGGCAGTTCCTGCACCTCAAGTTCACTTTCCTGCCCTATCCCCATTATCCTGATCACTTCATTCTTCAAAAAGCTATCAATCTCTGTCTTCAACATCCCCAACATTTGAGCTTCCTTATTGCAAAATTTAAATCATGTCGAACTACATTTTTAAACATGGGACATATGGTTGGTTTATGGCAGATTTATATATTGAAATAAGTAAGAATGGCTGTCGGAGGTAAAAAAAACTATACATCTTCAAATGAGTGCAATTTTAATCTCAGTTTGTTCCCAGGTCACTGGTTATCTGCCAAGAGGAAACTCCAGGCCAAAAAGTTTACAGAAAACGGACATATGTGCAGTATTTCGAGCTTTGTCTAATTTGTTTTATTGTTGGTATCTGCATTATGTCAGTGTTGTAATTTCTAAGCTAATCACAATAAAGTAACTTTGAGCATTTTTGCAAAGTAACTCCTTGGATGTGGGCTTGTAGTTTGATATAAACAAAGCAATCTGTCAGTCTATTTAACTAATATAAGCAAACATGCTTTGCTGATGTGACTGCTTGGAAAGGTCCCATAGTTTGGATTCTGATTTGTGAATATTTCCTGTTACAGTCCTCTGCAAGCTTGTGTAACCCTTGGTGTTCATTTGTTCCACTGCTAGACAGAGGAGGTTAAGAATGATTTTAGTTCAGTAAAAATAACTTTACCATTCTTTCATCTCTATTTCTTGGCTCTGAGCATTGTCTTGTTCATTTTCAAAGCTGGTTTTTATCAAGAGTGATAAAAGCTTCTTATATTTTTGACATCAGTAGTTGGCAACACGGCAATTTTTCCCTCTGCCATAGAACTGATTCAATGCATTTTAATGAACAAACACTGGTGTGAAGAACATCATTTCAAAGTTAGCAAGTCATACTGATCCCAGATAAATAGTAAAGAGTGAGAACAGTAGTGAACTTCAGGAGGCCGTAGAGAAATGGGCAGGTGACTGATAATGGGCAGTTAGCAGATGAGTTTGCATTGCCTTTTGGAAGGAAGGGTGAAGAAAGGCAGAGTCAGATTTAATTAGTATTCTCCATTAACCAAACTTGCTCATGTGCATTTTAGTTTTGAAATTCTTTGTTCACAAAGTTGTTGAAAGCGTGAGACGATGTGAGGTGAGTGAAACAGGGCATCTGGGACTTTGATGGATCTCCAGATCATTTGAGGAGATGGCAGCTGATATTTGGCACATTTATGAGCTTGCATTTCACTGCAGCATCTGCAATGTCAATGATGTCCTCAACCCAGCCAGAAGAGAATTCACCTCCTTCCCCTCGAGAAGGAAGCAGCAGGTATTGGAGGTGCACATTTTCCAGGAGTACAGGCTTCTCGAAAGTTCTGCTGACACCTTGGTACCTCATTTGAGCCTTGAGTTCTTCACCAACCACAGAGGATATCACTTCATGCTGAGTGATACTGATGGTCAATGTCATGCATTTGGAAGCATAGTCTGTTTTGCTTGCCATGTGTCAGCTGGATCACCAGACTTACACTTGGCTTATGGTGAACAACGACCATCCCCATCATCCTCAATTCTTCATACCAGTTTGAGCTCCTGATTGTGCTGGAAAGTGCAGCTATAATCACAGATTCAGGACCACGTGGAGCCTAGTGTGGAGAGTTATCAGGGTCCTCAAGATGAGACCTTCTCTTTGGATTGCTCAGGAGGGGCTCTGCAATAACTCTAGAGAATCCAGTGTTACATTGTCATCTGCTGCTTATAGCATTACTTTTTTTTATCATGAAGACAATCCTGTTGCTCTTTTATACACTGCCTCACCTTCACCCTCTGCTCTGAGATCCCTGCCTTCCCTTTGTTCTCTGATTGGTGATTATGTGACGACTTTTCAACCGAGGTACTCCAGGGGCACAAGTACAGAATGAAGCCTCATTAACTATCCAATGATTTTAATGGCCTTTCTTCTGTTGAAGTGATTGGATAGCTAATGAGGCAGTCCCTACCATGAATCAACAAACAGTCTGCTGGAGGAACTCAGAGGGTCAAAGACTGATGCGGGATTTCGACAAAAAACATCGACATTTCCTTTCCCCTCACAGATGCCGCTTGACCCGGTGAGGTCTTCCAGAAGATCTTTTGTTGCTCCATATTCCAGCATCTGCAGTCTCTACCACGGGTTTGCTTGGTTTTCATCTCAATGCTCCAATCAGGTGATCACCAAGATGCCTCAAGAACATCCTATTCTTAAAGGTATTATACTTGTATGTTAATATGTACGAGTTACATGTGCATGTCATCTGTCATACATATGATAGAAACACACATGAGTGATTGTTGTTAATCTGCAATAAAGTGTATGTGTCCTGTATTTTCTGATGCTTCTTGATTATTATAGTTAGAACTTACCAGCTGAACAAAACTAGCTCACAGGCCTTCTCCAAGGGCACCGCAATGAATAATGAGGATAGTCAGAACAACAGACACGCATCAGCTCTGGAAAGTAAGTTGTGGTTTGCAGAAACCACTGGGAGCACAGAGTGAACATTGCAGATCGATGGCACTGACCACAGCTTCTTAAAACTCTGCCATCAGGGACCAGCAGGTGTCTGCAGTACTGAAAGAAATATCGATAACAAGAGACCTAAACACACAGGATTGAGTGCAGTGCAGAGAAAAGCTCGAGAGTGGCAGCATCAGAATTAGGGCAGGTGATGGGACAAAATAACAGCTCAGTGTGTGCAACTGAGCATGTGAGTTCTGCATTGTGTTGATAGAGAGAATGGGAGTGTTCTTTTCTGCTGATACATTCTAAGTAGAGAATCATATTGAAAAATTTCAAGCACTGAGCACTGTGAGAAGAAAGTGTAAGAAACTCCTGTGTTGCCAGAGATTTTAAGGTTCTAAGACTTGTTGCACACTAATTAACATGGTGGCTCACACATAGCCAAACATGTGCCACTCATAATAGTGAGGATTAGAGGATTATTTCAATTCATAGCCTCTTGAAATAGCAGAGAATTACACGTTTTGAACAAAGAATCAAACAGGGAAAATAAATCAACCCTTCATTCATGTATTAAAGTGTTTGTTCAGACATTGCAACTTTGGTGAATTCTTAAGCTGTGTACTGCAGGATTAATTTGTGGGTGGTTTAAATGATTAATGGTTTGGGTTCAAACTGTTAAGCATACAGAGTCTTATATTTGATTTGTCTTGCAAAATTGCAACCTCACTGGAAATGGTAGGGAAAAATGCCAAGGAATTTTGTCTATCACCAGGTACAAATATGACTGTAGTCTTTAGTGAGAATGCAGCAGCAAAAGCGACATTCCTAAAACAGGGTCCACACCACATGGTCAGAAGAGGTGTGGGTCCTTGCGACAGACACAAGGGCTACTATTCATTGCAGGTCTGTATTGTGAAGAAGGCAAAATGTAATGAGTCTGAGAGATGGATAAATAGCGCCAACATATAAATCCAAAGCCAGAATTGCTGTCAGGAGCTGTGCTGCCAATATACTCCTTTACAGAGAGTAACATTGTCCACTAGGGAAATACAGAGAGTCATTCTGTTTAACACTGAAACTGACACAGATAGAATAGAAATTACTTGAATTCCATCTATGCCACTAATGGAAGTGACAGGGACAAGCTAGGTTTCAGGGTAACAGTATAAATAGATGACCAGTCAGTCGAAGTAAAGCAGGAGATTATTCTATCATGAGTCTCATAAGGCGACAAAAGGAATACCTTTTTAATCCAGTGCCATCAAAGACTTTTGAGATGTACAAGTTTAGTATCAGGGATCAGAGATTATGCAAAAGAATAAAGATAAAGTAGGAGTTGAGTTCTAAAGTGTGGAAAGGCCAATTTTACTAGACTGCGAAATGATTTAGCAAGTGACTGGAACCAGATACTTAATGGTATATTAGTCTCAGAACAATAGAAGGCATTAGAGAATAAATCTATTATTATTGCTGCCACAAAAATACTTGCCTTTCACCTGTCCTACCTCATTCCCAAAAAGTAAACTCAGAGTTACATCCCTACCAACCTCCCTTGTTAGGCTTGCTACATATTGGCTAGAAGTGTTTTCCTGAATGCAGTTTATGCATTCTATATATCTTTAACACTTCCTGTGTTCCAGTTAATATAAGTGGAATTGAAATTCCCAATTATTACCATCCTGGTGCATTGGCACTTGTCAGAAATTTGCTTACAAATTTTCCCTTCTATCTCCGTTCAATTTGGAGGTCTGTGGTGCACAACAAACAGAGTGACTGTTCTTTTCCTGTTCTTCAGTTCAATACATACAGCCTCATTTGACGCTGCTTCTAACATATCATCCCTTCTCACTGCTGTGGTTGTTTCTTTTTTTATCCCCCTCTTTCTCCTCTGGAACCCCTACAACCAGGAATGGGAAACTTCCAGTTCAGTCCCTCTTCTGTCCCTGATGGCCTACTCCTGCTCCTATTTTTTCTTGTGTTCTTGTGTTCTCTTAGAATCATATTTCCGTAATTGTAATAACACCATTGCATGTGTCTGCCAAGGCTTTCAGTTCATCTGCCTTATTCACCATACTACATCAGTTTAGATATACACCAATATGCACAGCCAGATTCCCTTTTTAATTTCCAACCATTGTTTCCTCTGCTGTCCAAACTCTCCCACTATTATTCTATCTTTCATTTCCATTTCTCCTTTTCTCCTTTCTGAATTCAGCTTCCCAAACCTTGCCAAGGAAGTTTAAATCCTTTCCAGTAACACTATCCATGAAGAAATTGATCCTGGTCCTATTAAGGTGCAACCCATCCAGCCTGCACACGTCCCAACTGCTCCACCGCTAGTCCCAATTTCCCAAGAAATTTTATCTTCCCATGTTATCTGTCCAACCATACATTCACCTGTTCTATTCACCTATAGCTATACTTACTGGTGCTTAGCACTGGAAGGACCTGGAGATATCTAGCTTTAAGGTACTGATTTTATATTTTAATAGTCAGATTTCATGAACAGGTAACTAGTGGAGCTTGCATTATAATTTGTATTTCCTTTTTCACCTATTAAGCATCATTAAGATCAATGACAACTGTTAGAGTTTGTCTCATTGAGCCTCTACAGAGAATGGATACAGACCTCTTAGCTACACTACTAAATGTTGAATGGTATGGGGGAAGCTAGATGGTATGGTATGTGACCATGAGTACTGGTATTAATGCTTGATACCATTGCACTTCATTAAGTTTCCAAACAGATCAGATGTGAATTGAGGTTCCTTGTTCAAAAGAAATTCTTTAGGGTTACAAAAATCAACTTCACTTTTTCAGTTCATGGTCTGATGTCGTTTATTTCCCACATGTTAAAATTTAATCCATTTAAAGTGAGCTTTAGAAAGGGCTAGAGTTATCGTTACCTTTCTGACAAAAATCAACAAGGACGGTCTGAAATGTGTGTTGGCCAACTCCATGTCTGTAGAGGTGTCTCTGGGATTCTCACATTCTTGACAGACTGTACATTTTGACATTAAGTCTTTTAAATCTCTTTCAATATCTGGCCAGTATATGAAGCATCTGGCAATAACCTTATTTACAATGTTGATATGTTCTGAGTGTAATTCATTTTCTTGCAACATTGAGAATAACTTTACCAAGTCTCCATTTCATATATCCTTGATCAGTGGACAATCTATTGTAAAACAGCTGCATGTTCACATTGGGACACTTCTTTGAATTGGTCCACTCTTTGAGAGTCCTCTTGTAGAATTATTTCAGAGAAACATCTTTCTATATCGTCTCAGCAACCTAGGTCTTCATGATTGGAAGGTCAACATCAACAAAGATTGGTGCCGGATGACAGACTTCCATTTATACAATTGCTGCTTGAATGCTTCATGAGGTGAAATAATATCAAACATTCATTAATTCCTCACCACCCCCAAAAAAAATCCAGCCTCTAATGGTGAAACTGAAAGATCTGCACAAATTCTTACAAAAGGCTCAAAGAGATAGTTTGCAAGCCTATTCAATTTAACCATGAATGCAGAACCTTCATGTGTTAGTCTGCATAAAGTACAGTATATGCATGACACCAGGGTTGCCAACATTGTGTTCCAACAGTAAGGGATAAGTTTTGATGGAGCTTTCTGCGGGTTTGTTGTATAACAGGGATCCTGAGACTGGTTGGATTTAACCAAGAGTTATGGTTTGCTTGATTTCTTATCCAAGTATCACACGACTCCACGACCCACTACAGGGCTAAACCCAGCAGAGCTTCGGTAGATACCAAATGCACTTGAGTTTGTCAGAGGCCACTTTGGTGGAGGGGGTGGAGCGACAACAATTGAAACCAAAGCAAAATCATGATTCATATCCTAGCAGCACACTGGGAAGAAACAGAGAGAAGCAGCTCAAGCAACATGGGAAGGTGAGAGCACTAAGTCAAGTGAACAAGGACATCATGCAGAGGTGGGATATTGATGAGATAGTACAAGGCGGCAGCACTAAATAATACCTTGTGCAATTTGGACTGTCCACTTTGACCAAATGATCACAGCTAGAACTCGCTAAAGAAGCAGGCACGGTAGTGCAGAGGTTAGCACAGCGTTATTACAGCGCCAGCGACCCAGGTTAAATTCCAGCCGCTCTCTGCAAGGAGTTTGCACATTCTCCCTGTGTCTGCATGGGTTTCCTCTGGGTGCTCCGGTTTCCCCCCACACTCCAAAGACGTACAGGTTAGGAAGCTGTAGGCATGCTATATTGGCGCCGGAAGCGTGGCGACACTTGCAGCTGCCCTCAGAACATTCTGCACAAAGGTGCATTTCACTGTGTGTTTCAATGTACATGTGACTAATAAAGATATCTTATCTTATCTAAATATATGATGATAAATTTATTCGAGAAGTTAATTTGAAACCAGCTACTGAAGAGGATACCAAATCAACGGTGAGCTGTGTCAGGCTCATATATTCACCAAATCAAAAAATACCTACGATGCCAGAGACCTGAGCACCGTATAGACGGATTAATCTTCCAACCTTCACGCCATTGGCATGTGAAAGGAAACCAGAGCACCAGAAGAAACCCTGCACCGTCATAGGGATAATGTACACACTCTACACAAACAAGCTCACTGGAGCTGTGAGACAGCAGTTTGATTAGCGGCACCACTCTATTTAGTATACCTTGATCTTCTCTATTCTAAGGAGAACAATCTCAATTTCTCTTGCCTAACCTCTCTCATTACTGATAACATTATCATAAAGACTACCTGACCTGCTGAGTATTATCAGCATTTTCTGTTTTTATTCCTGATTCCCAGCATCAGTAATATTTTTTTTCTCTGGTCAATCTCTTCTGCAGCCATTCCAAGACATTTTCCCTAATGTATGGCTCCCAGAATTGGATACAATAAACCAATCTGAGGCCAAACTAATGACTTATAAAGTGTTCCCAAGGATTCCTTGTTTTGGTGCTTTGTAGCTGTTTATTTAATCCAGGATACCACATGCCTTGTAACAGCACTATTCCCTTCTGCTACCATCTTCAAAATTTCTTTATATAGAATTTTCTATCCCTCTCACGCAACAGGCCCATTTAAATTGTTCTATTTGGTTAACCATGGTCAGATTTTGCTGAAGAAATAACAATGCCTGAATGAAGCAAATCATTCTTAAAGCACAAATTAACTAGCAATTAATGGGGAAAAAACAGCATCACGTGAATTACAAAAGGTTACGTTATTGTTGAATTATGCAACTTTGCCATAACTTCTGCAAAAACTTGCCCTCTAGCATCGTCCAGTGATTACCACCATAGGCAACCTATTGATAATTTTTTAATTGTTGGCAACCGCCAATGTGACTCTTGCTTTATTGTTTCTCCATTTATTTTTCCCTTTAATCCAACTATTTGTCACTTATTAAAGTCCCAGGTGCCCTGTTTTACTTGCTGCTGCACTAGCACTTTCTTTCAGCAACCTTGTGAACAGAGGATTTTAAAGTGAGAATAACTTTGCTTCAGGAAAAATAATATATTTAATGAATGGGCCATGCTACCAAAATCTGGCCCATTGCCTTTCTTCATTTGTCGTCTTAAAATAGAACACTTCACAGCTCTATGCGTTCAATTTATTTTACAGTATGTCACCTCATAACACTTGCCTGCCCATTTCTCTATTTTCTGTTGAGGCCTGCTGTCATCCTCTTTGCTGTCTACTACATTTCTGGGGTCAGTGTCATCTAACTTTGAAATGATGTTCTTTCTGCCACTGTACAGTTGGTTAATGTACACTAAGTTAGTTCTATGTCATTTGGAAAAATTACCATAACGCTGGTTCAGCTTCTGATGCCAAAATAAACAGAAAGCTGTTGTTAGTCATTAACAAAGGTACACCTAGGATTACACAAACTTGTGTAAACCTGTACTAGTAAATTTAACTATTCAGAATCTGAACTATGGAACCTTTCGGAAAGGCCACATTGCAAAGTGTATTTGCTTTCACTTGATAAATAAACTGCTCAGCTCCCGACAGATAGCTTTGCTTATTGCCAGGTTTCAAACCACAATCTCATATCCCAGGATTTACTTACAAAAACGTTCGTAGTCAGTTTATAATGGTTAGCTTATAAATTACTGCCTTGACATATGGGAGTGAAAAACAACGAAACAAGTCAAATCGAAGCAGCAGCATTATCATCTTTACAACACTAACATATTGCAATTAATAATAATGAAACAAATTAAGAAACCAGCATCACCATCTTCAAGTTCTTCTGTGAAATCCCCTGCAAAGAATTTCCATTCGCAGAATTGTCAGTGATCTGAGTACAAAGTTCACTCAAAAGTGCATTAGTTTAACTTGTTTTTTCTCAAATTTCCCTTTTAACACATTGGCACATTGCCAAATATATATCTGTGAATAACAGCAATAATATGTTGCATTTAAACAGCATATTTAACATTGCAAAATACTCCAAAACTATTCTTAGGAGTGTTTTAACATCAAAATTTGGCACAGAAGCACATTGGGAATGTTTAGGGCAGATGGCCAAATAATTGCTCAAAAGATTAGGTTGTAAGAAATAGAGTGCCATGTACCAGTGAATGTAGGAATAGGAGGATAGATCAGATGATTGTGTGGATGAAGAGATGATTCAGGAGGGAGAGCTTTAGATTTCTGGATCATTGGAACCATTTCTGGAGAAGGTGGAAACTACTTACCGATGGGTTGTACCTAGTATGGGATGGGTCCAGCATCATTACAGGGAGGCTTACTAATGTTGTTTGGGGAGGTTGGATTTAAAGTAATTTGGTTGGGGAATGGGATGCAGATTAGGACTACAGTAAGGGGTGAAGAACAGCCTGGTTAGACCATACTTAGAATATTGTGTTCAGTTCTGGTCACCTCACTATAGAAAGGATCTGGAAGCTTTAGGAAGGATGCAGAGAAGATTTACCAGGATGCTACCTGGATTGGAGAGTATGCCTTATGAGGATAGGTTAAGCAAGCTAGGGCTGTTCTCTTTGGAGCGAAGGAGGATGAGAGGTGACCTGATAGAGGTGTACAAGATGATAAGGGGCATAGATTGAGTGGACAACCAGAGACTTTTTCCCAGGGCGGAAATGGCTAACACAATGGGGCATAATTCTAAGGTGATTGGAGGAAAGTACAGGGGGGCATACCAGAGTTAAGTTTTTTACACAGAGAGTGGTGGGTGCGCGGAACGTGCTGCCAGAGGTGCTGGTAGAGGCGGATACATTAGGGACACTTAAGAGACTCTTAGATAGGCACATGGATGATAGAAAAAATGGAGGGGTATGTGGGAGGTAATGGTTAGATTGATCTTAGAGTAGGTTAAAAGGTCAGCACAACATTGTGGGCTGAAGAGCCCGTACTGTGCTGTAATATTCTATGTTCTTTAAATATAGGATGAAAACTAAGTCAGTCCAGAAGGACTAGCACATAGAGTCTTAATAAGGCACATGAGAGGAATGCCTAGAAACTAGAAGGGGGCAATTATTTTACTGAAGATTTACTATAAGCTTCCATATAAACAGCAGAAAAAAGAGAAAGAGCTATGCTGGCAAATCACAGAGAAAAGTAAAAATAATAGGAGAGGGGTTCAACTTGCTCAGCATTAACTGGGACCACCTTAGTGTGAAAGGTTTGGAAAAGGTGGAATTTTTAATATGTGTCCAGGAGACTTTTTCGTGCCAGCACGTTGATACCCCTATTAGGGAAGGGACAATATCAAACCTAATCTTAGATAATGTAGCCAGTTAAGCACTGGGAGTGTGAGTTGGAGAACACTTCAAAGATAGTGACTATGACTCTCTACATTTTAATTTTGTTGTGAAGAAGGATAAGGATAGACCAGAAATTAAGATCCTGCATTAGAGGAATGCTAATTTTAATACGATAAGACAGGACCTGGCAAAAGTGGACTGGGAGCAGCTGCTTGCAGGTATGTTCATATGTGACCACTGGGAGTCATTCAAGAATGAAATGGTGAGAATTCATGGCCAATGTCTTTCTTTAATGGTGAAAGATAAGGCTGGCAAGTTCAAGGAACGCTGGATGTCAAGGGATATTGAGGGTTAGATAAAGACGAAAAGGATAATTAAGGCAGGTTTGGAGAACTGAATGCAGGAGAGGTCTAGCAGGAGTACAGAATGTCTAGCAGGCTACTTAAAAAAGTAATTAGGAGGGTTAAAATGGGGTACAAAATAGACTCCAAAGTATGTTATAAGTATGTTATGGGTGAGAGGGTAAATAAAGAGAGGAGGGTGTGTTTGCAATTAAAATAGCAATCTGTGGGTAGATCCAGAAGATGTGTGTGAGGTGTTAAGTGAATATTTCTCATATGGAGATTGACATAGAACATAGAAGAACACATTGCTGGTGCTAGTCAGAGTAGGAATAGCAACATAGTTATGATGAATAAGTGGCTTAACCAGTGGTGCAGGAGGGAGGGTTTCATATTCCTGAGGCATTGGAACCAGTTCTGGGGGAGGTGAGACCAGTACAAACCAGACAGTCTACACCTGGGCAGGACTGGGATCAATGTCCTAGGTGGATTGTTTGCTAGTGCTATTTGGGAGGGTTTAAACTAATATGGCAGGGAGATGGGAATCCATGCAGAAAGACAGAAGGAAGCAAAGCAGAGACCAAAGCAAAAGTTAGAAAAGAGAAAAGTAAGAGTGGAACACAGAAAAGTTGAATGCAAAAGGCACAAAGGTTACTAGATTCCTCGCCTCTCACTGCTGATATCAGAAACTCTGAAGATACTCCTGCAACTTTTAAACTGCTTGCGCGCTGCCGAGTGACGTCATGCGCCTGCACAGTCACTCCCCGTTATCTTCGAACGCTAAGGGAAAAAAAACAATTATCACTTCGTTAGTCTCCGGCTCTCTCTGCTCCCTCGTCTCTTGCTCCCGGATGGTGTTTTGCCTCCCTGGTGCTAGGATACGGGATGTCTCGGATCAGGTCCAGAATATTCTGAGGGCAGAGGGTGAGCAGCCAGAAGTCTTGGTACATGTAGATACCAATGACATAGGTAGAAGAAGAGAGGAGGTCCTGAAGGGAGATTACAAGGAGCTAGGAAGAAGGTTGAGAAGCAGGACCTTCAGGGTAGTAATCTCAGGATTACTACTTGTGCCACGTGCTAATGGAAGTAAGAATAGAAAGATCTGGCAGATGAATGCATGGCTGAGTGACTGGTGCAGGGGGCAGGGCTTCAAATTCTTGGATCATTGGGACCCTTTCTGGGAGAAGTATGACCTATTCACAAAGGATGGGTTACACCTGAGCTCTAAGGGGTCCAATATCCTGGCAAGAATGTTTAACATAGCTGTTGGGGAGGGTTTAAACTAATTTGGCAGGGGGAAGGAAACCAGGATGTTAGGATAGAGGAAGAGGTATATAGGAGCAAGTCCAAGACAGTGTGCAGTGAAGATGGAAAGAATGACAGGCAGATGAAAAGACAGGATAATTTGCTGAACAATAGAAATACAGCAAAATCGGCAGCAGATACTGATCCAAATGTACTATATTTAAATGCACGTAGCATTGGAAATAAGGTGGATGGCCTAGTGGCACAGCTACAGATTAAAAAATATGACATTGTGGCAATCACAGAGTCAGGGCTTAAGGAAGGCTGTGAGTGGGAACTAAATGTCCAGGGGTACACAGTGTATAGGAAAGATAGGCAGGTAGGCAGAGAGGGTGGTGTGGCTCTGATGGTTAGTAATGATATAAAATCATTAGAGAGAAGGGACATAGGGTCAGAAGAAGTGGAATCTTTATGGGTGGAGCTAAGAAATGGCAAGGGTAAAAGGACAATAATAACAGTGATATATAGGCCCCTTAACAGCAGCCGGGATGTGGACTATAAATTACAGCTAGAAATAGTAAAAGCATGTCAGAGAGACAACGTCAAGATAATTATGGGGGATTTTAACATGAAGGTGGATTGGGAAGCCAGGAAGGTAGTGAATCTCAGGAGAGCGAGTTTGTGGAGTGTCTACAGGATGGCTTTTTGGAGCAACTTGTTGATGAGCCCACCAGGGGATCGGCTGTTTTGGATTGGGTGCTGTGTAATGAACTGGAGGTGATTAGGGAACTAAAGGTAAAGGAACCATTAGGAACTAGCGATCACAATATGATTGAGTTCAGTTTCAAATTTGAAAAGGAGAAGCTGATGTCAGATGTGTCAATATTTCAGTGGAACAAAGGAAATTACAGTGGCATGAGAGAGGAACTGGCCCAATTTGATTGGAAAAGTAAGCTAGTTGGAGGGACGGCAGAGCAGAAATGGATGGAATCTCTACAAGAAATAAGGAAAGTGCAGGATCGATATATTCCAAGAAAAAAGGTTATGAATGGAAAAATGGCACAAATGTGGATAAACGAGAGAGGTAAGGCTGAATAAAAGCAAAAGGGAGGGCATACAAGGAAGCAAAACTTAGTGGGAAAACAGAAGACTGGGAAACTTTTAAAAAACTTACAGGAAGAAACTAAGAAGGTCATTAGGAAAGAAAAGATGAATTATGAAAGGAGTTGGCAGATAACATTCAAAAAGATACCAAGAGCTTTTTTAAATATATGAAGAGTAAAAGAGAGACACGGGTAGATATAGGACCAATTGAAACAGTGCAGGAGAGATTATAATGGATAACAAAGAGATTGGCAGAGGAACTAAATGAGTATCTTACATCGGTCTTCACTGTAGAAGACATCAGCAATATACTGGATAGTCAGGGGTCTCAGGGGGATAGAACTGAATTCAGTTAAGATTACTAGAGAGAAGGTGCTAGGAAAGCTAAATGGACTAAAGACTGATAAGTCTCCTGGACCGGCTGAGGTGCACCCCCAGGTTCTGAAGGAGGTGCTTCAGAGATTGTGGAAGCATTGGTGATAATTTTCCAGGAATCAATAGACTGCGGCATGGTTCCGGAGGACTGGAAGGTCACAAATGTAGTTCCACTGTATAAGAAGGGTGGGAGGCAGCAAAAAGGAAATTACAGACTTATTAGTCTGACGTCGGTGGTGGGAAAGTTATTGGAATCGATCCTCAAGGATGAGGTTATGGAATACCTAGAGGTGCAAGGCACGAGATGCCCAAGCCAGCATGGTTTCGTGAAGGGAAGATCCTGCCTGACCAACCTATTGAAGTTTTTGAGGAAATCTCAGGTAGAGTGGATAAGGGAGAGGCTGTGGATGTTATGTATTTAGACTTTCAAAAGGCCTTGGAAAGGTGCCGCACAAGAGGCTGATTAATAAGATGAGAGCTCATGGAATTACAGGTAGGATATTGGAATGGGTGGACCTTTGGCTGATAGGCAGAAAGCAAAGGGTGGGAATAAAGGGATCCTGTTCTGGTTGGCTACCGGATACTAGTGGTGTTCCGCAGGGGTCGGTGTTGGGGCCGCTTCTTTTTACTTTGTACATTAATGATTTAGATTATGGTGTAAATGGTTTTGTAGCTAAGTTTGCAGTCGACACCAAGATAGGTGGAGGAGTAGGGAGTATTGAAGAAATAGGAAGGTTGCAGAAAGACTTAGATAGTTTAGGAGAATGGGCAAAGAAATGGCAGATGATATTCAATGTTGAGAAATATGCAGTGGTACACTTTGGAAAAAGAAATAAACAGGCAGATTATTATCTAGATGGGGAGAAAATTCAAAGTACAGAAGTACAAAGGGACTTGGGGGTACTCGTGCAGGATACTCTAAAGGTTAACCACCAGGTCGGATCAGCGGTAAAGAAGGTGAATGCTATGTTGGCATTCATTTTGAGAGGTATAAAGTATAAAAGTAAGGAAGTGTTGATGAGGCTCTATGGGGCACTGGTGAGGCCTCATTTGGAGTACTGTGCGCATTTTTGGGCCCCTTATCTTAGGAAGGATGTACTGATGTTGGAGAGGGTTCAGAGGAGATTTACGAGGATAATTCCCAGAATGAAAGGGCTTACTTATGATGAACATTTGTCAGTTCTTGGACAGTATTCATTGGAGTACAGAAGAATGAGAGGGGACCTCATAGAAAAATTTAGAGTATTGAAAGGGCTGGACAGAGTAGATGTGTCCAAGCTGTGTCCTTGGTGGGTGAGTCCAGGACTAGAGGGTACAATCTTAGAATTAGAGGGTACTGGTTTAAAACAGAAATGAGGAGAAATTTCTTTAGTCAGAGGGTACTGAAATTATGGAATTCTTTGCCACATACAGCTGTGGAGACCCGATCATTGGGGGCGTTTAAGGAGGAGATTAATAGGTATCTAATTAGTCAAGGTATCAAAGGATATAAGGCTGGAAATTGGGGCTAGATAGGAATAGTATTAGTTTAGATCATGGAGCAGACTTGATGGGCCGAATGGCCTACTTCTGCTCCTTTGTCTTGAGATCTTGTGATCTTGTGATTCTAAAAGGACAATGAGCGTAAGCACACTTTATCTGAATGCCTGTTGCATTCGAAACAAGGTCAGTGAACTTGTGGCACAAATCAGTACAAAGAGGTATGACTTAGTGGCATTTACGGAAACGTGGTTGCAGGGTGGAGATGACTGGGAATTAGATATCCAAGAGCATCAGGTAATATGGAAGGATAGGCAGGAAGGTAAGGGAGGCAGGGCACGACTCTTAATTAAGAATGAGATTGGGGCAATAATGAGAGATGAGATAGGATCCAAGGAGCAGAATGTTGAGTCCATCTGGGTAGAGATTAAGAATAGTCAAGGGAAAAAATCACCAGTAGGAGCTGTCTATAGGCCACTGGATAATAACATTACAGTGACGCAGGCAATAAATCAAGAAATATTTGATTCATATAAGAGTGGAACAGCAGTTGTCATGGGGGACTTTAACTTGCACATAGATTGGGCAAACCGAGTTGGTCGAGGCAGTCTTGAGGAGGACTTCATAGAATGCATTTGTGATAGCTTTCTTGAACAGCGTGTTAGTGAACCTACCAGGGAAACTGTTATCTTAGATCTAGTCCTGTACAATGAGACAGGTAAAATTAACAATCTTGTATTTAGGTATCCTCTTGGAAAGAGTGACCAAAGTATGATTGAATTTCTCATACAAACGGAGGGGGCAATAGTTCGATCTAAAACCAGTGTTTTATGCCTAAACAAGGGAGACTACAACAGGATGAGGGAGGAGTTGGTGAGCATTGACTGGGAACGCAGGCTATATGGCGGGACAGTTGAGGAACAGTGGAAGACTTTCAAAGAGATTTTTCATGGTGCTCAACAGAAGTATATTCCAGTTAAAAGCAAGGACAGTAAGGGTGGGGAGAGCCAGCCTTGGATAACTAAGGAAATAAAGGAAGGCATCAAGCTAAAAGTTCGTGCATACAATGTCACTAAGAGTAGTGGGAAACTGGAAGATTGGGAAAATTTTAAAAAGCAACATAGAAACACTAAGCAAGCAATAAGGAAAGGGAAGATACTGTAGATTATGAAAGTAAATTAACACAAAATATAAAAAGAAATAGTAAAAGTTTTTATGATTATATGTAGTGGAAAAGCTGACTAAAGTTAATGTAGGTCCCTTGGAAGATGAGAAGGGGGAATTAATATTGGGTAGTGTGGAAATGGCCGAAGCCTTGAAAGACTATTTTGTGTCGGTCTTCATGGTGGAGGACATGCCTAACATGCCAAATAGAGATGTTATGGATGTGATGGGAGGTGAGGACCTCAATACAATCGCTGTCACTAAAGAGGTAGTGATGATCAAATTAGTGGGCCTAAAGGTAGACAAGTCCCCTGGTCCTGATGGAATGCATCCCAGGGTACTAAAAGAAATGGCGGAGGTTATAGTAGATGTACTTGTGATAATTTACCAAAATTCTCTGGACTCTGGGTAGGTCCCGGTAGATTGGAAGACAGTAAATGTCACATCACTTTAAAAAAGAACGTAGGCAAAAGGCAGGTAACTCTAGGAAAACGCTCGAAGCTATCATTAAGGAAGAAATAGTGAGGCATCTGGATAGAAATGGGAGATGCAGCATGGATTCAGGAAGGGCAGATCCTGTCTGACAAACTTATTGGAGTTCTTTGAGAATATAATGAGCGCAGTGGATAGAGGGGAACAAGTGAATGTTGTATACTTGGATTTTTGGATTTCTAGAGGTGTTCAATAAGGTGCCATATAAAAGACTTATCCATAAGATAAGGATGCATGGAGTTGGGGGTAACATATTAACATGGATAGAGGATTGGTTAACCAATAGATGGCAGAGAGTTGGGATGAATGGGTGTTTCTCTGGTTGGCAATCAGTGGTGAGCAGGGTGCCACAGGAGTTGGTGCTGGACCCGCAACTGTTCACGATATACATTAACGATTTGGAAGAGGTGACCAAGTGTAGTGTATCTAAGTTTGCTGATGACACTAATTGAGTGGAAAAGCAAATTGTGCAGAGGATGCAGAGAGTCTGTGGAGATATATAGATAGGTTAAGTGAGTGGGCAAGGGCCTGGCAGATGGATTACAATGTTGGTAAATGCGAGGTAATCCACTTTGGAAGGAAAAATAGAAGATCAGATTATTATTTAAATGGTGAAAGATTGCAGCATGCTGTTGTGCAGAGGGACTTGGGAGTGCTTGTGCATGAATCACAAAAGGTTGGTTTGCAGGTGCAACAGGTTATCAAGAAGGCAAATGGAATGCTGGCCTTCATTGCTGGAGGGATTGAATTTAAGAGCAGGGAGGTTATGTCGCAACTGTACAGGGTACTGGTGAGGCCACACTTGGAGCACTGCGTGCAGTTCTGGTCTCCTTACTTGAGGAAAGATATACTGGTGTTGGAGGCAGTGAAGAGGAGGTTTGCCAGGCTGATTCCAGAGATGAGGGGGTTGCCTATGAGGAGAGATTGAGTTGTCTGTGTCTATACTCGCTAGAATTCAGAAGAATGAGAGGGGATGTTATAGAAACATATAAAATTGTGAAAGGCATAGTTAAGATAGACGCAGGAAGGTTGTTTCCACTGGTAGGTGAGACTAGAACTAGGAGACATAGCCTCAAAATTCGGGGGAGTAGATTTAGGATGGAGATGTGGAGAAACTGCTTTTCTCAGAGAGTAGTGAATCTGTGGAATTCTCTGCCTAGGGAAGCAGTGGAGGCTACCTCATTAAATATATGTAAGACACAGTTAGATAGATTTTTGCATGGTAGGGGAACTAAGGGTTATGGGTAAAAGGCAGGTAGGTGGATCTGAGTCTACAGACAGATCAGCCATGATCTTATTGAATAGTGGAGCAGGCTGAATTGGCCAGATGATCTACTCCTGCTCCTATTTCTTATGTTCTTATGTTCTTAAATTGGCATCAAAAAGAAGGAGCTATTAGATTAGATAGCAGATATGTAAGGCATGTACCCCATAGCTATTTCTCAGTGGACACTTGGGCATGGACATAGTGATAAGAAAGAGGCAGGTAGATAGCAGGAAAGCTCCCATTGGCCATGTTCTGCCTGGTCACGCTAGTGGTCACCTTGTCCAAGCTGGGTAAAAGAGATATAAGGAGACTTATCAAGTGTCCATTCCCTGAGTACCTGAGTACTAATAGTTAGGAGTCTGGGCCTGAAACACAGCCAAATAGTGTCTCTCCACAGATAGGCATCTTTTACATTGGGCACACTGGGCAATGAGTTACAGCATAGTTTAAAATAAAGTTATTATTGCATTAAAATATGTTTTGACCCAATCAAAAGTGGTATTCTCTTACAGTTTTGTCAATAGACTGGAAATGGGGTTAGTGCACGAAATTGGTGCTCAGATAAAAGATCAGCCTTGATCATATTGAATGACAGAACAGTCATGAAGAACAAAATGACCTGCTCCAACCTTGATTCCTTATGTTCCTTATGGGTTTATCACAAACAAAACACATTTTTAACCTTGTTCACTGGCCGTGAGAAATCCAACATAAAGTACCTGAAAATGACATTTATAAACAATGCAGAACATACTACTAACAGTTTATTAGTAATCGAAAAATAACTTTCTAAAAGTACCTACTAATGTCCCTTGTACCTTAAAATAACTACATTTTAAGAGTGTTCTCAAAGTTTCAGTGGCAGGTGCAATTAGTAAAAACTCATTAATTCAATCTGGGGGCTGTTTGGGTGTAGAATATTAAATATTCCTGCACTACTGTCTCTCTTGGGCCTTGATTCAAATGTTTCCTCTTTCATACATACACCAACACACACTTTTACAAATAAACACACTTCTATAAAGGTCTCTCAAATGAGCATGCATGCTCCCTTTGGTGCCTTGAACTGTACTTCCCACACTACCAAGCATCCTCAGTAGTGATGTTACACTAATACTGGGTGTGCCCACTGAGTGAGAATATATACCACCCCTATTGCCACCCCATCCCTACCAACGTCCCAAATGGTGAGCAACCACACACCATGACTGGTGACTCCCAAACTACCCAACACCGTCTGGTAACTGGTTCCTTATGCATAAACACAGACACACAATCATACTTTACATCTACCTCTCCAGATTTTCGCCCTGTTCTTTAATACGTTGTTATCCTGTGGTTGTTGGCCCAAACAAATTTAATTACATGGGGCTACATAAAAAGAAAATACTCACCCCTTAGATTGAAGGAGACACTGGCCATGTAATGGGTCACAAACATATCCCAGGTGAGCCCCAAAATGTTGTGATTTTGAATAAACCACATGGAGTTTATTCAGCAGGAATTCAGGATGAGATCTGGTGGAAGGCTCTAGAATCTCCCTGAACTCAAAATACATTGAGTTTTTACACTTAAAGGAGCGAAGATAACAGCTGGTGACTGAACACAATTTCAGAGGGTTACAATTGCTTAGCTTAACATTTTGAGTGCAGACAAGTAGTTCCCTGGAGTTGCATATTTACAACAGGAGCACATCATAACTGACAAGGCACTCTGAATATTCAAACAACTTTGCTGG
Organism: Pristis pectinata; assembly: GCF_009764475.1. NCBI lineage: Eukaryota > Metazoa > Chordata > Chondrichthyes > Rhinopristiformes > Pristidae > Pristis > Pristis pectinata. The sequence continues at coordinate 33,639,950 of NC_067412.1, read as the reverse complement.
GACAGAGTAATTCACATGGATAATCTAAAAGCTTCAGGGGACAGAAACAAAAGGCACTCAAAATTAGTGCTGTGAGGGCTGACTGTCTGGATAACAACACCCCAATTATTGACCGCTTAGATGGAGATGTTTGATGCCTGGTTTGATGTAGGCCGATGAATATAGCCCCATTGTCTGTACATTTGGTCGATGCATATGAGAAGGTAAGTTTAGTAACTATATCTCTCGGTGGTCTTTCTTCTGCGAGCCAATAGCCAGCTCTCGTCAGGCAGTGGTGCTTGTTCATACAGCTGTACTTTTCATTTCAAAACCGGTTACTGCTTGTAGTTTACATTTTGAAATAGTTCATGAAGACTGCTTCTTGTCTGTATTAATATCTTAAACTTTATACTTTGATGTCTGCTTCACCCTAACAGGGAGCACGGTCCATTTAGTAGGCAGACCTGATTCCTAATGGGGTATTTTTCAAACAGTCATTTGGATTTCATCCATTGTGAACATACCCAACAGAACCAAACAGAAAGTCTGTCCCTTGCTTAGAATGCTGGAATGTTTCTGCCATTAATCCAGGATAAATTATTAAACTAAACATTGTAGATGGCACCATGAGGCAACAGCTCTACTAGATGCACCACTGTGCCACCCTGTGTATCAGTGTGCACTTTCTGCAATGGATTTTGTTAGAGATTAAGAACTAACTGAGGATGCATACTTGCCAACACAACCAGTAAGTGACTACCCTGTTGCCTGAGTTAAGTGAATCTGAACAAATCATTGTAACAAATCTAAATGATTGTCAGGAGTACATATATTGGCAAAGCAGGTCTATGCTGATGCAATTGTCAGCAGAAATATTATGATGAGTGATTTCACTAAGAGTACAAGTATTTAGTATTTTGTAACTTGTGTAGGCATTAAACCTAAAACTGTTAATTGCAAATCAGTGAGTGTTATTAAGGTGAGGAACCCTGAAAATCCCACATCGCCCTTGGCAGGCCAGGTGAAATTTTTAATGGGTAAGTAGCCCATCTGTCTGTTTCTTCAGGTGAGGCTTCACGTGTATCATGACATCTCTCATTGTAGGATCCTGTTTTCAGACATTAAGTACAAATTGGCAAGAGAATGCACCACACACATACACTCATTAAAATTCAGGGAGCGAGAAATGGGCAAAGTAATTATTAGAGATCTTAAAGAGTCCAGTCCAGGAAAGGACTAAGACTTCCATTAAGACTATTGTGCATGTCCTTGCCCTGCTCTCACAATGATACTCTACTTCACAGTTGATTCTTGTGAGATTCACACCAGGGTTGGGTGACTTGTGTAGAACTCAATGAAAGTAGCAACATAGGTTAATAAAATCAGTAAAAAGGCAAACACCAAACTAGGTTTTATCTCTAGAATTTAAAATCAGTGTTAAATAAGCATCGCACCTCAATGCACTCTGTACTAACTCAATGTAACTGCACTGTGTAATGAATTGACCTGTATGATCGACATGCAAGACAAGTTTTTCACTGTACCTTGGTACAAGTGACAGTAACAAACCAATACCAACCATATTTGGAAGACACTGCAGAGTTCTGGGTGGCAAACTATAGAAAGGATTTAGAGGCATACGGAAGAATGCAAAAATGATTAACAAAAAAGAAACAGGACACAACTTCTGGAGGAAGCATCTGCAGCCTCTTGTCTCTCTTTAATAAAGAAGAAATTGAAGTTTAAACTTACATGGTCAAATGAACCAGTTGTATCTCTTTACTTTTACAAAGGCAAGGATGAGGGTGAGCTAATGGAGTACTTTAAAATTATGAATATATTGCCAAGTGGAGACATTTGCTTTCACTTATGGAGTAGAGAAAAGATGGAGGCTACCAATAGAGAGTTGTCACCAAGTAATCATAGTGGGGGAAATGTGGAACTTACTATTGCAAAGTGTGCTTAAGACAGTGTAAATGCATTTAAAGAGATAGTGGAAAAGCTTCACAAGGGAACAGGGAATTGAAGCATATATTGAAGAGTTAGATACAACATCATGGGAGAAAGCTTGAGCTGATCGTAAGTGCCAGCTTGATTGGGTTGAATGACTTCAGCTGGGCTGTGTGTTCTATGTAATTTATTCATTCAAATTCCTTTTCTCCTCTGTCATGCAAATGCTAAACTCTTCCTTGCCTGTGTTTCATTTTGTTTGCCACTGATAGGGCACTGACAACTGTTTAACAGTTAGTGTGGCAACATAATTCCACCTCAGTAGTAGTCCACCTATCTATGGGGACACCAAGCATTGGATTTGAACTCTGCTGTAAGATATGAGGATGTAGGATAGCCTGCTAGTAGCAGGGGCTGTTGGATACTGCCAGCAGGGCAGGGTATATTATTTGAGAGAGAAAAACTGAGACAAAATCAGAGATGGGTGACAGGTAGAAATGGCAAGACCTGATACAGACAGAAAGAAAGTGGGTTAGCTAAAGTTGAAGACTTTGTTACTGTGTCCAGAAAACTGTAACATGCCCAGATGGAAGATGAGGTGCTCTTTCTCAATCTTGCTTTAGGTCTCAGTATAACAGTGCAGGAAACCACAGACAGGTCAGAGAGAGAATAGAATGGAGAATTAAAGAGACAGGCAACAGGGATCCCAGGGTTACCTCTGCTGACTGAACATGCAGAGTAATCACCCAAACTGCGTTTGGTTTCTCTGATGTATAGGAAGCCACACTATGAGCACCCAATGCAGTACATTGGATTGGGAGAAGCAGCCTCACCTGGAAGGCTGCTTGCATCCCTAATAGTGGGAAGGGAAGAAGTGAAGAGTGCTCCCTGAGTGCACAACATCTGTCACATTCAACTGCCACATTAATTCATTTGGTCTTACTCTATCAGTGATATTCTCTTTGTTCTACCCATCCTTCTCTCACCTTCTCTGCTACTGAAAATTAATCTGTTTTCTCCCTTTCCCAGTTCTGATGATGAGTCTTGTACCTGAAAGATTGACTCTGTTTTCCTTTCTGCAGATGCTGTCTGACATGCAAGGTGCTTCCAGTATTTTCCATTTTTATTTCGTATTTCCAACATCCGAAGTTTCTTTTTCATTTTCAGTACCATAAACCAGCTGGGCCAGGACTTGCTGGTTAAGTGCTAACAGCTCTGTGATGAAGTGGGAGTAGTTATACCATTGTACGAGTTAAGGAGTTTGGGACGTGCATATACTCAGAAGTCCTGAACTTGTTGGTCCCAGCAATTTTCTGTCTATGCTCCAGCATTGGATCCCACAAAGAGTATAACAGCACAGTATGTGCTTGTTATAGTTCCCCGGCAGTGGCACTGAACTTGTGCCAGGGACAGTGAAGGTATCCATTCAAGTTGAGAGGAATGGCTGCAAGGACACAGGATGACTACAATGTAGTTCCCATTTTTATTACAATTAATTAAGTGCTCTTCAGTGTTTTTAATTAATTGGAAGTGTTCTTAAATAATCTTTTTTTCATTTTCAGTATTTTGGAAAGAAGGCTGAGTTGATGGTTGGTAAATGTTTCTGAATGTGAGGGACAGTCAGAAGTGTTTGAAGTCATTACTTGATGGCATTGACAAAATCTGGAGTCAGAGCCTTGCCTGTGCTTATTGCTTTTGTTAGCCATTCTATGGGCAAGGCTTTTTCTAGTTTCCCCTCTAAAAGTGATAGCATTACATTGTGCATTACCCTGTTAGTGTGCTGGGTCTCATAATTTCGGATCAGGACAATATCTAACAGCAAAGCAATATTGTGGAATTCACAAAAGTTAAGCCTGTATTTGGTGAGTGCTGGTTCAACGGCTGGACAGTTCACCCATCTGTGTTTGTGAGTCCTTGTTCTAAGGAAATTGTTGGGCTTCCTTACTTTAAAATAGTAACCAGCTTTCAAGAGCATGTGAAGCACTTCAGAACATCTAGAGATCATAAATTAATGATATTAATTCTTCTCACAGTACTCAATGCACAATAATAAATTATTTCATTAACATCTGGATAAATAGAGATGGTCAGATTTTTGGTTGCTAAGTAACTAGGTATTTTGCTTGGTTTCAGTGTGCATGTCCAATTCTATGTTAGGGTGCTGGCTAAGAGATTTTATTCAGAAGAATTAGTTGTTCACATTTTATATTCTGTGGTTAAAACATTAAAATTACAACTGCATGTCTTATGATTTGACATACAAACCCTGCAGAATGTCAGCAAATCTGTAACCGCTGATGTATAAAACACCATTGGAAAACTCTAAGCTAATGTTTATATTTATGCTTTTCAGTACAGATAAGTAGATGTGTTAAATTATATGTTGGCTTATGTTATGCCTTTTGGAACCTTTCTAAATCTTGATATGTTTAGCTGATATTTAACATAAAATCAAGATTAAGGTCATGGAGACAATACAATATGAAAGAGAGACGAGAAGGGAGACATCTGGAGGGTTGAACTCAGCAGATTGTAATGTGTGTATCTTTTGCAACAAAATCTGAGGTAGTTTTAGCCCTGGCCCTGAGCATATGTTTTATTTAACTTTTTATAAACTTTCCAATATTTTTGGCTACACTTAGAGTCAACACTTCTACAGACACAGGATTATAGCCTTTGCCTATATGCCAAAACAAAAGACATTGCAAATGGGCAATGTATTTATAGCGATTGCATACGAAGATACTTAGAGGAGCAGGCCATGCAGCCTCTTAAGCCTGCCCCATCATTCAAATATGTCATGGCTGACTGTACCTTAATTCTACCTGCTAGTCTTGATTTCATAACCTTGCCTGACAAGAATTTACCAATAAAATTATTCAAATTTTCACTGAGATTCACCTGCATTTGGAGCAGGTGACTTCAGATTTCTACCACCCTTGGTGTGAAGATGTGCTTTCTGATATTCTCCTGGATGTCTCAGCTCCAGTTTTGAGGATATACAGTACCTCTTGTTTTGAAATTCCCACCAGTTTCTCTCTATCTGCCCATTCTAACCATACAAAGCACCTCAATTATTAGCTCGCCTCCTATTCTGTTATACCCAAGGGAATACAATCTTGAGTCAATGCAACCTGACATCATAATTTTGGCTCCATTTCATTCGGGTGTATCAAAACTGTAAATTCTAAGGCTGTTACATCCTTTTTGGAGTGAGAATGACAAACAAGCATAATAATTCAGACTAACCATCAGATAGTTGTTATATAATGTCCACACTATTGCTTTCTAGCTCTGTTGAATAAAACAGCCCATTAAACTTTTCAATTTTCTTTGTATCTGTCCATTACTTCTCAGTGATTCCCAAAGTCAGACCTTTAAAACTCTCTGCTTCTCTTTGGATTCTAGCTTCTCATCATTTAGAAAATACTAATTATAATCGAAACTGCATCTAGTATGTATGTTTTGGTAAATAAGTAGAAGTCTCAAACCATTATCTTTGATTTATTCAGCAGTTCAGCAGAACGCACCATTTTTTCATTGAGTTCATTTCAGAACATCATGTTTGACTTTTGACTAATGCACTTAAAAATCACAACAGAAATCAGAAATACTGTCAAGTACTCTCACAATCATACTTTCCATGAAATCACCTCTGATTCTTTCGACAGCTTTAGTCCTCTTCCTACAATAGGATATGACAGTCCAAAAGAGATTTACCAGATTATTCTGGGATGATGAGAGGATTGTCCAATCATGAGATGGTAAGTAGGTCAGGTCTTTATTCTTCAGAGTTTAGAAGAATGAGGGGTGACCTTACTAAGATATGTGAGATCCTGAGGATGAATGACAGGGTAGATGTTGAGATGTTTTTGAAAATAGGCGAGTCTCAAACAAGGGGGCATGGTTACAAGACAAAAGATCAATCATTTAAAACAGAGGTGCACAGAAATTTATTTTCATAGAGGGTGGTGAATGTCTGGAATCCTCTACCCCAGAGGTCTGTGGATACTAGACCGTTAACAGTATTTAAGGTGGAAGTAGATACATTTTTGAAAGATTGGGGAATTGAGGGTTATGGAGAACTGGGACAGAAGAGGAACTGAAGCAAGCATAGATCAGCTATGATCATATTGAATGGTTGGGTCCGCTTGAGGAGTCAGGCGGCCTGCTCCTGTTATTTTCTTGTGTTCTCGTGTTTTTTTTCTTTTAAACTCTGGGGCAATTCTCACATTCCACATAACAATATAGTGAACATTTTTTTGCCTCCAACCCAAGTTTATCCTTGATACTGCTGTTCCTTATGGAAACAGAAATCCAAACTGAACTTAATACTCCATCTGTGGTCTTGCAAGGCTTTGTACAACTGCAACGTTGCTTCCTCATTCTTGTACCTCAGCTTCTTTGGAATCAAGGCCAGCACATCATTCTGAATTTTTTTTGCTGCGTTTATATGCCAACTTGCAGTGTTTTATGTATGTGAACATTTATATCCCTTTGAGCATCAGCATTTAATGAATTTGTTTGCACTTTAGAAAAAAATGTTTTTCTATTTCTACCAATGAGAATGAGCTCTCGATTTCCTGCAAATTACATTTCCTGCATCCTTTTCTCCCATTCACAACTTGTCTACATTCCTTTTACATCCTCTTCAGAGCTTCTCCCCCTCCTAGTTTTGAAAGGTCAGCAAACAGTTTGCATTAGTTTTCCTCGTCTATTTAGTTATCATAGATTGAAAATAGCAGAGATGGCTAACACTGATTCCTAAGACTATTCCCAAGTTTGATTACCTGAAAACAAAAGAAATATTCATACTTCTTGTTCTCCAAAAAATCCTCCATCTAGTATTTTACCTACAGCCTAGGGAGCCCTTGAATTGTTTAACCTTTAGAATGAGATCTTATCAAATACCTTTTGAAAATACAGAACTGTATCATACATTGACCCTCTTTTATTTCCTTTGCTAACAGAATGCTCATAATAGGCCCATTAGATTTGTTTAAGATGATTACTCTGTCAAAAGACCACATTGATCCTGGATGATCATTTTGTGATTTTCTAAGTGCCCTGTCATTACTTTATTAATATAGTGATTCAGCACTCTCTCCACAGTAGTTCTGTTGTTTTTCTCTCCCTCCTACCTTGAATGACTGTGCAACATTTGATACCTTCCATTGTTCTCTGACTGTACTGGAATCCTGGGAATTCAGAAAAATCACAACCGTGGTCACCTCTTTTAGAGCCTGAGGAGTTAGCATTTCAGATCCAATGATTTTTCCCTCTTGTTTTTTCTAGTAATTTTCTTTGCTTCATTACATTAATTCCCCCATTGCCAACCATATTGACCCAACAGTTCAGATGTTTCCTTATACCTTCCTTGTCTGGGAGGCTGGTCATTGCACACATTAAATCCACCCTCCCGGACAACCTTGACCCACTGCAATTTGCCTACCGCTGAAACAGGTCTACGGTGGATGCCATCTCCCTGGCTCTACACTCATCTCTGGAGCATCTGGACAGAAAAGACACCTACGTTAGACTATTGTTTATTGACTACAGCTCCACCTTCAGTACTATAATTCCCAGCAAACTCATTGCCAATCTCTGAGATCTGGGACTCAACACCTCCCTCTGTAACTGGATCCTTGACTTTCTGACCAATGGACCGCAATCAGTGAGGATAGGCAGCAACACCTCCAGCACAATTATTCTCAACACTGGTGCCCCACAAGGCTGTGTTCTCAGCCCCCTACTCTACTCCCTATATACTCGTGACTGTGTGGCCAGATACTGCTCTAACTCCATCTACAAGTTTGCAGATGATACCACCATAGTAGGCCGTACCTCAAATAACGATGAGTCAGAATACAGGAAGGAGACAGAGCTTAGTGACATGGTGTCATAGCAACAACCTTTCCCTCAATGTCAGTAAAACAAAAGAGCTGGTCATTGACTTCAGGAAAAGGGGTGGTGTACATGCACCTGTCTACATCAATGATGCTGAGGTTGAGAGGGTTGAGTGCTTTAAGTTCCTAGAAGTGAACATCACCAGTAGCCTGTCCTGGTCCAACCACATAGACGCCATGGCCAAGAAAGCTCACCAGCACCTCTACTTCCTCAGGATGCTAAAGAAATTTGGCATGTCCCCTTTGACACTCCCCGACTTTTATCGATGCACCATAGAAAGCATCCTATCTGGATGCATCATGGCTTGGCATGGCAACTGCTCTGTCTGGGCCACAAGAAACTGCAGAGAGTTGTGGACACAGTCCAGCACATCACAGAAGCCAACATCCCCTCCATGAACTCTGTCTATACCTCTTGCTGCCTTGGTGAAGCAGCCAGCATAATCAAAGACCCCACCCATCTGGGTCAGTCTCTCTTCTCCCCTCTCCTATCAGGCAGAAGATACAGGAACCTGAGGGCACATACCACCAGGCTCAAGGACAGCTTTTAACCGTCTGTGATAAGACTATTGAACAGTTCCCTTATACAATGAGATGGACTCTTGACCTCACAATCTACCTTGTTATGACCTTGCACCTTATTGTCTACCTGTAATGCACTTCCCTGTAGCTGTGACACTTTAACCTCTATTCTGTTATTGTTTTTACCCTGCACTACCTCAATGCACTGTGTAATGAATTAATCCATACGAACGGTATGCAAGACAAGTTTTTCACTGTACCTTGGTACATGTGACAATAATAAACCAATACCAATAGCTCATTATTCCTCCCATCTCACCCTCTAAAACAACCAACATTTACTCCCACTACTCCCATCAGTTTATTAAGTTGTAACAGCTCATACCATCTGTTTTCCTCTTTCTCGCTATTCTTCACTCTTATCGATCTTTTTGCTCATCCTTTGATTGCCAGATTTTCTATACTTCTCAGAAATATAGCAAGCCTCTTCTCATCTCAATATTTCCTTGACCTTTTAGTTTAGCCATTGATAGATCCATTTTTTGGGAGGACCTTTTATTTTTCAGTTGAATGTATATTCTCTGACAATTGTGAATTATTACTTTAAACATTTGTCTAGCACCATACCTGTTAATCTTTCTCATATAACTTCCTCTGCAATTCACTCACATCAATATACAGTAAAAAGTCAGTTATCTGATATGTGCTAGATTTGACAGATCATTGATTTTGTTACAAGCTCCTCTAATTTCTTTGTTGCTATTCCTTTGAACAGCATAATTAGCACTATGAGGCCTGTAAACTGAGCTTATGTGTATCTTTTATCCCATATTATCTCTAATCTCCACTCATATCACTTCTGCTTCTAGCTGTTCTGAGCCAAGATAATTCCTTGCGTGTTCTTATGTAATTAAGGTACTCCACACACTCACCCTCCAAACAACCCACTGACCCTAGCTTTTCCATTCTTTTCCACCTTGTTTCTCTTTCAATATGACCTGGAATGATTTGTTTCAAGATTCATCCCTGCAACCATATCTCTATTATTGAAAATATGTGAAGTTCACTTAACCAGTGCCAGTGATTTCTTCACTTTAATGTGAAAGGTTCGTGCATTCAGAGGAACAGCTTTTAATTTTAACTTTTTACCACTTTTCCTGCATGTATCATTACTGTCTCTCATTCTTTGTAACAAATTACTGCAGTTTCCTCTCAGATGAAACCGCCCTTCCAACCACATCTTTTTTCAGTTTAAAACACTCTTGACAGTCTTTGCTAATGAATTCACCAAAATATTAATCTCAGCTCAATTTAAATGGAGCCCATCCCAAAGGAACATCTCCCTCAGTCCTCATTATGGGTTTCATGGGTCTCAGTCCCCAGGTATCATATCTTCCCTGTCCATGCCATTTTTTCAGCCAAGTAATTCAAATCTCCAACACATTAGCAAGTTGCAAATTGCTCTGTTATTAAACCCAAGATTTTCACCTTGGAGTTTGTATCCTAATTTGTCATTGCCCCAACACTTTCCTCGATCTTATTCTCTGCAATATCTCACTCTGCCCCCAATCCTCCTGTTGGAGTTCAGCTAATCTACAGGACATACGAGAAACTCTTTGAGCTACTTCACCTCCAAGGTCTCCCCAGCTTCAGTCATTGAGCTGCACTGTGTGCCTGCATATTTAAATGTACACATGCATTAGCATTGACTCATTCACTGAAGCATACGAAAAAATGGGCCTTACGTTTAACATCCACAAAGGCTAAGCTCTACCATCAGATTTCCTCCATGTAGAATAAAGGTCCATGATGAGACCCTGAAAAATGTGAATCACTTTACTTAACTCAACAGCCACCTCCCAATGAAAACAGACATAGAATATATAGAATATAGAACATTACAGCACAGTTCAGGCCCTTCGGCCCACAATGTTGTGCCAATATTTATCCTGCGTTGATGATGAAATTTGCCATTGTCTTGTACCACATGGACTTTGACCATCAGAGGAAAAGAATGATTGAAGATCAAGGATTAAAACCCAGAGCAGAGCTCATGGCCTACCGTGACTTGTGCTTTCCTTTATGCCTGTGAGAAATGAATACCTATAGTGAGCAACTCAAAACACAGGCAAGATACCACTAACACTGTCTCTGTGAAATGCTCCAAATTCACAGGCAGGGTTATCAAACCGTCTCCTAGACCAACAACTCCTACACTGAGATCCTAACTTACACTCACTTTGTTTCGATAGGCAGGCCATATTCTTCGTATGCCCGACATCAGATTCCTGAGACAAACACTCCATTGAAAGCTTTGTCACAAGCGAGAGATTGCAGGATGGACAGAGGAAATGATTCAAGGATGGTCTCAGAGCTTCGCTGAAAAAAAGGAATATCCCTATCAACTCATAAGAATTTCTGGATCATGACTGCTCAAAATGGAGAAAGATCATTCAGGATGGCACTGAGAACTTCAATAGTGGAACGAACGCATTGTCTCCTAAGTTACCTATCCAAGCAGCTCCTAAACAAGCAGCCTCAACAGCTACCTCAGAAACCACAGAGCTGGAGTAAGATCAAGTCATTCTTGACCTAAGGGACTGGTGAAGAAGAAGGAAAAGAGAAGAATCTCAGATTTTCATCTTTGAGATTCAGCCTTAATGTTAGCCTTGCTTTTCAGGTGCACTCAGCAGAAGCTTATTCCTTGTTGTGTGTGGTGTACAGCTGAAGCCTCACCATAGTGCTGCAGATTTGTCTCCAGTCATGTGATGATCTTCCTTAACCCTGACACTACTTGAGCAACTCTGCTTTTAGAACTCCCACCTGTGGCTACAGAGAACAGCATCCCTTACCAGTTCTTAAACTTTCCCAACTTAAACAATGTACTGCATATTAGGATTTCTATAGAAGTGTGGCCTGTTCTGGAACTACAGTATCCTGCTGTTGCATATCTTAGAACAAATGTTGCAAGTCAAAGTTTTAATGTGATATTTGATTAGCCTTCCATGTTTCTTCAAAGCCTCCTTCACCCTACAAACTATCTCTCCACTTCAACATTTGAAGCTGGGTGGGAAGTGGAAGTGAAACAGTGTTTTATTCCATAGTTTGTTGTAATTTGCTCAGATTGAAACAATCTAAGCTGTTCTCTGATCCCTGCTATGACTTTGTCAGGAAGACCTTGTGTGGCAAGGAGAGATCTCACTTCCTTTGTCTGCATTCTGTGGCAGTGTGTGACCAATCATGCTTTACTTCAAACCACATTCAGTGGTTGTTGATTATTGCTAGAAAGTTAAGAAAAAATGTTCACATTAATATATATGTTGCTTTAGGAGGTTGAATTTTGCAGTACTAACACCCTACCTGTACATCTACTGACTTCCATAACATTGTTAGGCCATTTTACTGAAGAGTCTACATTAGAAAATGCTTCTCTAATTTTCCATAACAGTTCCTTTTGTATCACTACCCTGTGTCCCCACTTTACCCAGCCTTGGTTGGAAGGCCATTTAGAAGAAATGATGCTGTGTCATCATTCAGTCCTGTATCTGAATAAGTCCATTCATTTATTGTGGGTTTATACACTTTGCCTTAAGATTGGGTCTTTTATTGTAGCTTTGGCTATTTCCACTGCTGTGTGGGGCTTCAGCAGAAGCCCTGAGTTTCCAGCTACCTGTCACTTTAATTCTCCATCCTACTCCCACTCTGACCTATGTCTACACTGTTACAATGAGGATTTCAGTTTGAACAATTTACAAAGAACTATGGAATAAAGTACTGTTTCATTTCCAGTTCTTACCCAGATTCAAATGGGGAAGTGGAGAGATGGATTGCATTGTGAAGCAGGCTTTGAAGGAACAGCGCAATGAAGACTAATCAAAAATTACAATAAAACATTGACTTGCAACATTTTTTCTAGTTATACAACAGCAGGATACTGTAGTTCCAGAACAGAAGTATATTTATGAAGGAAGTAGATAGGTTTCTAGACAAAAAAAAAGTGTATGGGGAAAAAGCAGAAACATAGTATAGAGGATCAACCATGATCATATTGAATGGCGCAGCAAACTTACAGTGCCACATGGCCTGATCCTGTCCTAAATTTCTATAAATATTAATAAAAAGCAAATATGCTGTTGAGCAGAAGGATGTGATTTATTTAGGTTTTCTAGTAGATGAAAATGGACTGCAGCAATACATTAGGCTGGCATTTACATGAGCTTGGTGCCTTTGAAAGCATGAACATAAATCCTTTAACACATCTTCACCTTCTTCCAGAAGCTTCTCTAAACCTGATCACAATATATCTACCCTAAATATACTTTTCCAATCCATCCTGAACACTTTCGTCCCTTTTCTCTTTTGTCATATTGGTTTGTTCATCAATCAGCCAAAAACTGCAGCAATAAAAACAGAAAGTACTGGAAACACCCGGCAGGTCAGGTGGCATCTGTGGGGAGAGAAACAGAGTCAATGTTTCAGGTCGCCAAATATAAAGGTGAACACCCTACTTGGTTATTTCTGACTGGAGCCCACAGTCTTCTTTGAGTTCTATTACTTCCAGCTTTTCACCCTTTAGAAAGTACTTTAGGAAGTTCCAGAGAGGTTGACCTCACACGGTGGAAGAGGTTTTCGTCAGCCAACATGTGGAAGTTGTCAACATGCTTGAGGAAGGAGGAAAGGGTCGATCTTAGAGATGGGCTTGTGGAAGGTGAACAAAAAAGGGGCAGGCTCTTTGTGGACAGACAGGAATTAGGAACAGGCATGGATGCTTGCTGGGCGTTAATAGAAAGCGGAGTACCAAGCTATAAGTTGCCTGCTACATCACAGACCCTGACAAGATTGAAGAACACAAGTGGGCGAACTCACTGCTATTACTTTATGGAAGCTGTGCCCTCGGTCACGGGAACATTGGAGAAGGATCAGAGCTGGAAGGCACATTACAGACTCTTAGAAAACATAGGAGCATAGTTGATGAGGGGGTTAGAAAGGATTAATGGTTTGACGGCAGGATATATTAAGAGGAATGATGAAGGTAACTTTGATAGAGCATCAAATAATGATTGAACCAAGCATTAGGAAATCATTGAAGAAGGAGACACTTGTATTGAAGCACACAAAGAAATGGCAGTTTCGCTCCAGCATACTGGGGTCATAGGTCCAGTAATATCCTTTACTAGGGAGCGCTGATAACTTTTGCCTTTACATAGATATAGTGTGCCATCACAAGGAACAAATATGTACTGCAAGTTTTTGTGAAGTAAACAATGGCTAACACCTTCTCAATCAGGCACAGCAACTTGGCTACAGAAAATTATCAATAGTTTAGGTCTGGAGACACAAGAGACTGCAGATGCTGGAATCTGGAACAACAAACAATCTGCTGGAGGAGCTCAGTGGGTCTAACAGCATCTGCGGGAGAAAAAGAATTGTCGATGATTCAGGTCGAAACTTGAAGCAGTCCTGATGCAAAGTTTTGACCCCAAACATCGTCAATTCCTTTTCTCCCACAGATGCTGCTCGACACATCGAGTTCCTCTAGCAGATTGTTTGTTGCAATAGTTTAAGTCAATTGAATTAGACATGATATTTTGTGACAAACGGGAAAGTGCAAAAGCTGCAGTGATTTCCAGTCGATGGAAAGCTAAATTCTGTTTCATTCACTACAGCTGCTGCCTAACTGACCTGCAAAGAACTTCAAGCAATTTCTGTTTTTATTCATGTTAAATTTAATGTTGGGCTTTTAATTGACTAAATTGTTGGGCTAGGCTTCATTAAAAACACTAGTTTCCTGTTTTAAGAACTAGTACATTTTTAATCATTCAATTTGTGTGCCAGTTTTCTGGAATTCAGTTTACAGACTTTCCAGGGAAGAATCTTAAAGAATACAATGTATGGTTAAAGGCACTCGCTTAGTGCAGCTGACAATTTTCATTATAAGTGCCCATGAAAGTGTCTGCTTTAACTGTAAGTCACAAGGATGTGCTCAAAGCACTTAAGTCTAACCCCCTCTAGATCACCATGATCTCTCCAGTCTGTGTGTTGTCTACACCACACAGTTCTGGCCCCCACGGACTACAGAAATTGCAGAAGACATTTACTAAAGTGATACTGTCCACAATCTATCAAGAAGGGCTAAACAGACTGAAGCTTATTTTCCTACATAAAGGAATACTGAAAGTTGGCCATGTCATAGTCTTTAATATATTGAAAGAGTTTGGTGGAATAGATGTAGAGAAGATAACCAAGAAATTCTGGACTGAGTATCACCCATATTTTAGGTGCTAATTGCACAAAAATCATTTTTACTCAGAGTAGATCTCACTAGTGATCATTTCCGGTGAAATGGTGCCCATTGGGAAATGGAAGCAGAGTCTTCCTCATGCTGATCATATTAAAGTATCAAGTGCGTAATGGAAGTCAGCATTAATATGTCATCTATTTCCATCCATCCCAACATAAACTGGAGCTCAAAAGTGCAGGCTAAAACTTTTGTGGAGCTCTCTCACTCAAACTAGAAGCATATCGCACTGGTTTGTTGTGTTTATTATTAACTAAGGGATCACTGCAGACATAGGGCTGCCTGGACAACTTCAGAATTGATGGCAGGCTGCTGAGACACTTCCCAAGTTGTGTGGAGTGTGTCGCAGCTAAAGTAAGCACTTCCTCTGGCAAGTAGCTGTTGAGATTTAAAAGGCTCTTAGATAGGCACATGCTCATTTAAAAAGCTCTTAAATAGGCACATGGAAGGAAGAAAAATGGAGGGTTATAGGCTGTGCGGGAGGAAAGGGTTAGATTGATCATGGAGGGGGTGTTCATATTGTTTGGCACAACATCGTGGGCCGTAGGGCCTGTACTGTGCTATACTGTTCTATATCCATTCCATGGGTGCCTCAGTGGTGCAGAGGCATCAGGATGGTGATGGTTTGGCATTCAGGGTACATGAGGAGACTTGGAGAAGGAGGCAAAGGCAGGCCCATCAGTGAAGACCCTAAGATAAGATAAGATAAGATATCGTTATTTGACATATGTACATCGAAACCACAGTGAAATTCATCTTTTGCGTAGAGTGTTCTGGGGGCAGCTCGCAAGTGTTGCCATGCTTCCGACGCCAATATAGCATGCTCACAATTCCCTAACTTGTACATCTTTGGAATGTGGGAGGAAACTGGAGCACCCAGAGGAAACCCACGCAGACACGGGGAAAACGTACAAACTCCTTGCAGACAGCGGTCGGAATTGGACCCAGGTCGCCGACGCTGTAATAGTGTTACACTAACCGCTACACTACTGTGCCTGCCATGCTAGCAACATTACCTACTGAGGTACTACACCATACCTAAACCTTTCCGATGAACAATGCATTCACAGGCTCATGCTTTCCAAGCCCCTCATCACTGAGAAATGTGACATACGCTACAGTTGCAAACAGAAGGCAGCAGATGGCGCCAGTGGAAGACTAGCCAAACATCCTTGCTCCTGTTCTCAGAACTCTTGCGATGAAGGCCAACATACTATTTGCTTTCTTAATAGTTATTTAAAGGAATGGAAATTTCTCAGATAGTCAGTGCTCTATAGTCTTCAATACATTGGATCTCTCAATGGTTGTCAAAGATTTAGAAGAAAGAATTCCCAGGCAGCAAGATCAGCCGGTGCCCACAGCAGTGGTCAGAAAGCTGCAGTAATATTGGATAGATGGAGAACGGTGCAGCTTCTATAACACAACATGTATGTGCGCCCTGCAATACAATTTCAGTAAAAATAAATCACAAAGGAAAATCGGACATCCTACAGATTCCACGATATTCCCTCTGGATACTCTGTAAGTCTGATGTTCTCATCTATAAAGGAATCTGATCATGCACAATGGCATCCAGCGAGGCTTTGCACACCTGGGTATCATTACTGTAATGTTGGAACAGGCTAAATTAAAATACTTTTCCTAGTCTGTGAATTGGAGAATTATCTACAGATTAAGATTAAGATCTTTATTAGTCACATGTACATCGAAACACAGTGAAATAAATCTTTTGTGTAGAGTGTTCTGGGGGCAGCCCGTAAGTGTTGTCGTGCTCCCGGTGCCAACATAGCATGCCCACAACTTCCTAACCCGTATGAATTTGGAATGTGGGAGGAAACTGGAGCACTGGAGGAAACCCATGCAGACACAGGGAGAACGTACAAACTCCTTACAGACAGCAGTTGGAATTGAACCCGGGTCACTGGCGCTGTAATAGCGTTATGCTAACCACTACACTACCGCGCCTGCCCACACATTACTGTGCCTGGTGGCAGCTTCTGCCCTTGTCCTCCTAGGTGGTAGGTATCATGAGTTTGGAAGCTGCTGTCAGGTGAGTTTTGGTGAGTAAAAGCAGTGCATTTTGTAGTTAATTCGTGGTGCACCAGTGATGAAGTGAATGAATGTTTAGGGTGGTTATGGGTTGGCTACTTTGTCCTGGAGCCAGGCCATTGGACAGTATTCCATCACACTACTGGTTTGTGCCTTGTAGATAGCAGAAAGGCCTTGGGGTGTCAGGAGGTGAATCAGTTGCTGAAGGAGACCCAACCTCTGACCTGCTCTTGTAGTTGCGGTATGTATGTGGCTGGTCCAGCTCAGTTTTTGATCGATGATGACTCCCAGGATCTTGGTGGTGGGGCCTCGGTGATGGTAATGCTATTGAATGTCAGGATAGGTAGGTATTCGGACCCTTGCTGCAGATGGTCATTTTGTGCGATGTATGTTACTTGCCACTTATCAGCCCATGCCTGACCTAGCCCATATCTCAACCTTGCTACATGCAGGCAGGGATTGTTTCATGTGCTGAGGTGTTGTAGAATTAAACATTGTGCACTCATCTGTGGACATCCCCACTTTTAACTTTTCCAGATATTGTAACTGTTTCTGGATGTATTTAGAAGATCAAGAGTCTTTGAAGTAGAAATCTTTTGCTGTGGATGGGATTGTGTCAGAAGGGAACCAAGGCTTGAAACAGTGAAGGTTCATCTTGCAATCTTCCAATTGAAAAACACTATGATGCTGGAGGAACTCAGCAGGTCAGGCAGCACCCATGGAGAAAAAAAGGCGGTCAACGTTTCGGGTCAGGACCGTCCTGAAGAAGGGTGCTGACCTGAAACATTGACCACCTGCTTTTCTCCTCGGATGCTGCCTGGCCTGCTGAGTTCCTCCAGCATCTTCGTGTTTTTCATCTAGATTCCAGCATCTGCAGTCCTTTATTTCTCTAATCTTCCAATTGTCCTTACATTTGGAGGGCAGTAATTGTCATAGCTCTGCTTACAAAAAAGGACAAGAAAAAAAGCCTACAATCATAGGCCAGTTATCTCAATGTTGGTGGTGGAGAAACCTTTATAAACAATAATCTGAGTTGAATCTAAGAGATTTTTAGAAAAATATAAATCAGTACATTTCAGTTCAAGACTGTTCTTGCTTCACAAACTTTACTGGATTGTCTAATGAAATAATATTAAAGACGCTTGTATGGTTAATGATTTCTGAAAAAGGCTTCTCTCGTTGTCTTGGTGAAGCAGTCAGCATAATCAAAGACCCCACCCACCCGGGTCATTCTCTCTTCTCTCCTCTTCCATTGGGTAGAAGATATAGGAGGCTGAAGGCACGTACCACCAGACTCAAGGACAGCTTCTACCCCACTGTGATAAGACTATTGAACAGTTCCCTTATACATTGAGGTGGACTATGACCTCATGATCTATCTTGTTGTGATCTTGCACCTTATTGCACTGCACTTTCTCTGTAGCTGCGACACTTTACTCTGTACTGTTATTGTTTTTAACCTGTACTATATCAATGCACTCTGTACTCACTCAATGTAACTGCACTGTGTAATGAATTGACCTGTATGATTGGTTTGTAAGACAAGCTTTTCACTGTACCTCGGCACAAGTGACAATAATAAACCAATACCAATACCAATACCAAACGACTAAACTGTACTCAGTCCCGAGGTATTAATAAACTTCAGGCAGTAAATTTGAAAGAAACTAAGGAACAGGTGGCAGTAAATAATGATGAAGAGGTGTATTTTGGACTGTGAAAAGGTAGATTGTGGTGTTCTCTAATATATTGGATCTATGTTAGAAACACTGCTGATTCTGTGATCTGTTAATGGTTTAGACGCGGGTGTAGATGTATGTTCACAAAGAGATCCAGCAAGCAGTAAAGATGATAAAAATAAACTTCAGGAAGATATAGACAAACTGGTGAAATGACACACGGCAGGGGAAATTTATCATAGGGAAGGGAGATGTGACACATTCTCATAGCAACTGAGGAAGGACAATGTAAACTAAATGTTGCAAATATAAGGGGGCTACAGGAACAGGGAGATTCACTCACACACACACTTTAAGGTGTCAGGAACACCTTAGTAGACTGCTAACAAAGTATCGGCTACCTTTGACTTTGCTTGAGACACAAATTTCAAGGAAATTAGCCAAAACCATTATCAATCTAATGAAGTCCAGAATTGAGCTATTTTGTTCAATTAAGCAGAATGCATTCTTAATAAACACTGTTGAACTAAAATGTGTAAATGGTTGTGATCAAACTTTGGTGCTTTGAAGGACAAGGAGCCTGAGTGAGCAGTGTGAGGAACAATAAACTTACAAGCAGCACCAAGTCATCCAATTTGACTTCAGCGCTGCACAAAAGATTTTTATTTTTAATATCTGACTGCATAGCTATCAAGGGTTTATGATAGAAGAATGTGGTTAATTTTATTGAACTGGCATTGAAGAAAAGCACATATAACCAACTGGGTCACATGGCCAGTTGGACAACCAGCTAAGTTTGGAGGTAAGAAGTGGGTAACTTGGTAGCCTGCTCCACTGTACACAGAAGAAAGGTTTGCTTAATGGAGATGAATCAAATACTTGCTCCAGGATTCTGAGAATGCAGAATACCAAACTAACAGAAGACTGGGCCTCTCTGGACAAACTGATCATTCATTTGTTCTTTGTATGTATTTTTTTTGCTTGTGCAGGAGTGGAATAGAATTGTAATTACTGAATCTCAGAAAAGTAATTATCCTGAGTTTTTCTTCAAGTTGCCAAATCCATTTGAAGACTCCAAATCTGATACTGTGAAGAAGGCAAAGGGTATGCTGGTCTACATTGCAAGAGGTTTTGAATACAGAAGCAAGTACATCTTACCACAGTTATGCAGTGCCTTGGTGAGAACTGGAGCACTCTGTGCAGTTTTGATCTCCTTACCTAAGAAAGAATTTACTTGCCATAAAGGAAGGTTTGGCAGACAGATTCCTGAGATGGCTGGATGGTTGTATGAGGAGAGTTTTGTTCACTAGGCCTGTCTTCTTGGAGTTTAGTAGAATGAAAGGAGATCATATTGAAATGTACAAAATCCTGGCAGACTCGACAGGTTGGATGCAGAGAGAATATTCCTCCTGGCTGAGGAGTTTAACACAAGTCTCAGTATGGGGGATATGGCACTTAGAACTGAGATGAGGAGAAACCTGTTCACTCAGAGGATGGTGAACATGTAAAATTCTCCACCGCAGAGGTAGTGGAGGCCAAGTCACTAAATATATTTAAGATGACAAATTTTTAGATATAAAAGACATCAAGGAGCATGAGAAGAGAGGGAAACTATGGTACTGAGACAGATGATCAGTCTTGATTGTATTGAATAGTAGAGCAGACTCGAAGGGCTGAATGGCCTACTCCTGCCCTACTTTTCTATTCATACGTAAAAATAAACCTAAGTTAGTCTTGCTTACCTGCTTCAGGAAGATCTTAGTGAAGATCCAAAAGAGATTTGCTAGAATGCTGGCAAGGGATGTGGAACCCCGATTATGTGGAAAGATGGGAAAAGCTGGCATTATTTTCCCAACAGAAAAATGAAGTTAATAGATGGTTTAATAGAGTGCTTGAGATCATTAAAGGATTTTATAGAGTAAATGAGGAAACGTTTTCTGTAACAGAGAGTCAATATGATGATATAATGGACCAGAGGAGATGTGAAGAGAAATTATTTTCCACATTAGTCCTGTAAGTTGGAACATTTGAAGGGGAGAAAATCCAAAAAGGAAATTTGATTAAAAAAAACTTGAAGCAAGGTCAATGGGGAAAGAGTAGGTACAATTGGATAGCTGTTTCATATAGTCAACAGAGGCACAACAGCCTGGTGGACTCCAAGTGTTTTTATCCATGGTTCTACACCAGGCCCACATTGCCAAGGACACTATTGGAATCTGAAACCTCCAATACTATCCAACATTACATGACAATATTGGTGCCAAATCCAGATTGTGGAACTCAGAAGCCAACAGCAGTTTCTCAGTCATGGTTGATCTTTCAATGTGTTAGATTCATAAGCTATTAGTCAAGTCTACCCTTTTGCAACATCTCCAACCCACACTTCAATGCTTCTAGCATTTAAGGAATCTCTCCCCAGTGACCTGTAATTTGCAGGATATTTCCAATAATCTCAAAACTGACTGCAGTATTTGTTTAACTTTGTTTTCTGGACATTCCACAACTGACTGTCAAGTTGAACTCAAATTATAGGCCAATACTACCTATTCCCAGGACCCTGCCAAATATGAGCATCCCTCCCACCCCTCCCTGCGCAGGTGCTGAATTACAACCAATGGCTACACTCTGAGAATCACAGACACTGTGGTCCCAATCCCATTGGAACAAGAGCTGCTTGCAACGCCAGTAGATCAACACCAGAGAGCAGCAACTCACAGCAAGATACTTTAGGGTGGATTTTAATGACTGGGCAGAGTTGTGCAAGGAATGAAAGTTGGACCTGAAAATTCTTGATTCCCAAGGCTCTAAGAAACCTTAAATCTCATTCAGTGAGATCCTGGGACATTTAAGCAGCTAATCAATGAGGATTTAAGACATTACACAAGTTACATAAAGAGCCAACACAAAATATTCAATATTCATGCAAAGGACAGATGAATGATGACAAGTCTCCAAGTATTCATGGCTGGAAGTTATAATATCATGCCTTAGTTTATTTGAACTCACAAATATTTTATTGGCTGTACCAAGCATTCTTGTTGTGGAAAATAATAAAAGGCACAAAGACATATAAATCTAATCATTTGTTAAAATATTCAACTCCCACTGTAGGTAGGAAATCAGGAAATCACAAATAACAATGAGAAAAAAGGTCACAAAATGCACATTTCTTCTTCTGTCTCCTTACATTCAGCCCATTTTTAAAAACAGCATAATTCACTACTATTTTAAACAGATGAAAAAGGGTGCAATTTGCTGCATCATTGTCTCAGTACCACCCAGCGCAACTGGATAGCATTGATACGTGCAGTCAGCTAACACATGGAGATTCTTAAGAAGCATCTTAATTTTCCAGCACATATTCCAGAGGCTTGTGTTTCAAAGATATGTAACGCTAAAGGGGAGAGGTCAGTGATCTGTTCAACATTTATGAGATCCATAAACATCTTTTCATCATATTCCTTTCCCTTATTTCTCGCTTTTTAGAAGTGAGGCAAAAACTTGTTTTCCCTTTTATAATCGCCTTTATTTAACAGCCTCTTTGAAGCCCTGATGGAACAGAATAGATAAGCAAATTTGATTTAGGATGAATGAACAGTATCCCTTGTTATACATTGTTTTGTATATGCTACAATGCAAAATTGTCCGGACTTCAGAGCCAGGACATGTACGTCTTGACATATATCTTGATCGTGTTGAATGGTAGAGCAGACTTGAAGGGCTGAATGGCCAATTCTTTCTCTACTTTTCTATTAGTATGTAAAAATCAATCTAAGTTAGTCTTGCTTACTCACTTCAGGAAGACGTTAGGGAAGAACCAAAAGATATTTGCTAAAATGCTGAGAGTGATGTGGAACCCTGATTATGTGGAAAGATGGGAGAAGCTGGGGTTATTTTCCTGTAAACTGCTCCATCAAATTAACCACTGCAATACCTATTCCAACAGTGTAACAAAAATCCTACTGAAGGCCATGAAGGCCATCAAATTATGATGGGCTAACTCTAGCATTGTGCAATTGAGTCAAATGGGTGTCAGTGAACCAGAAACCAGATTTTTATTTCTATTGAGGTCAATAGAACAAAAGAAAGTGAAAGGAGGTTTCTGTGAGGAATCATTGAGAGAAGGTTTAACCTGGAGAAGAATGTGAGTTTGAGACTGTGTGGGTGGTTACAATTTGGCAAAAATGTGAATGTGCAAGCCAGTTGGTCCCAGCTTGCAACAGTGGGTTTAACCCAAAATATGTAATCGCTCAAACAGCTGGGTCACATATACACAAATAGCGATTGTTGCGAACAATATTTCAACTGGCTTTTAAATTTAATGGCTCTTCTCTGTGTGTGTGCCCAGCTTCCTGATATTCACCAATGGTGGCAGAGAGGGGGCCGGTTTATTTTCTTTGTCTGTGGGATGGAGCATCACTGGTAAAGTGATTCCTCATGGCCTTTGATAATGAGGCAGTGAGCTGCATTCTTGAGCAGCTGCAGTCCTTGTGGTGAAGCTACTGCCATAATGATGTTTCATAGGAAATTCCAACATCATCCAGTTGATGAAGCAATGGCAATATCTTTCAAGTCAGGATGAAGCTTGGAGGGGAACCTGCAGTTGGTGGAGTTCCCATATGTTTTCTTCCTTTGCCCCTCTTGGTGGAGGTGGCCACAGAATTGGGAGGTGAAGGATTTCAGGGGGACAATATATTGTGGTCAATCAACTGCAACGAAACAATGTAATAAGTACTCTGCACACAATAGCTTCCCTACTTGGTTAGCTGAAAGCGTTTGAACACAAAGCTTTTGCTGAGTTCTTACCTTGTACAAGTTCAACATATGATCAACCACATCAGCATGCCAGCTTGGACACCAGATGAGGAGTGATCTGAGCAACCTCCTCTCGGAGACCTGAGCAGCACGTCGATAAGACAAATGACCAATGGGAGTGCAGTGAAGAATTGTAGACTGGGGAACTACAGAGAATGGAGGGATCGCTAGGGAGTTCTGAGAGAGGCAGTACAGGGGGAGGACCAGCCAAGTCTCACAGTCAACACTGCCCTCAACACTTCTGTCTCCAAATTGTTCCAAGGACTTCCATGAAATACATAACTATATATCATTAGACATACACAAATGCAGAATCAGGTGACTGATGGAGACACAGGAGACTGCAGATGATGGAATCTGGAGCAACAAACAATCTGCTGGAAGAACTCAGCGGTTCAAGCAGCATCTGAGGGATGAAAGAAATTATCGATGTTTTGGGTCGAAACCCTGCATCAGAAACTCTGTATCAGGTGACTGATGGCTGGTTTGCCAGGACTGAGACCTATATCAACCTCACCTGGGATGATGGCAGTCAGAACAAGCCCAGTCATGATGCAGCACCGGCAGGAAAGGGTCATTTCGAACTTGGATAATGTCTGCTAGAAACCCATCCACTAAAGGTCAGAAATGCCCCAATGAATGCCAAATGACTGCCAGCCATGGAACAAGACACTGAACCATCTGTTCCCATTCCTGCACAGGCTGCCAGTAGCCACATATCACATGAACTTGGATTTACTCTATTCCTGTAGAGCTTGAATAGCCGCTCGAAATCTGGAACCATAAATGTAACAGGCCTTTATTCAGTACAAGCACACACACAGGAGGGATCAGGTGGAATAACAAATATTCCTAGTTGCTGACCTTCCAGGCCAACATTTCCCATTCTACCTCATCATCTCCCTCTTTGGGTATTACCCAGTGACCCATTGGGCCCTATCTCATTTATCTCTCACTCTGCCTAGATCCCTGACTAATTCGACTTTGTTCTCTTTATTCCTTCCATTGGCGTCTCACACGCATTTCTTCCTCTCTGTAAGTAGTCCACCTGGTTCTTATACCTAGCCATATCTACTTTTGTTCTCTCTAGCTGTTCTCTTTACTTGTCCTGTTCCTTCTGCAGCTCTGCAACTTGTGTGCTAAGTACTTCCCGGTGTGCCTGATACCTAGTTAGCTCCATGTATAACCTGGCATGAAACAACAGCCACTTTATCTCCCATACTCTTCGCTTCCCTCTTCCACCTTTGCCAATGTTTCTTTGCATTCCATGTCTTAACCCACTTGGCTTTGTCCATCTCCCTTGGAGCTCCTCAGGTTTATGCAGTATGTAATACTTAAGTTCCCCTTTGTGTAAGATACTCCCCGATATATCGAATGTTACACGTTCCTGCACTGTGACCCTCAGTGGCTGTGATTCAGAGTCTAGTACCTGTTTTCAGTTCTGTAACACGTGTGTGCATGTTCGTGCACACACACACACAGACACACACACACATGCACACACACACACACACACACACACACACACACACACACTCTTCTTGCAGGCAAACATCCTATGTGAAGATCTCCTGGCTATGCCCTCCCAGCCCTCCATTGGCCTGGGTTTGAACCTAATCTCTTGTGCTGTCTGTGTAGAGTTTACAGTTTCCTCCAGTTGCTCCGGTTTCCTCCACATCCCAAAGATTGGCCACTGCAAATTGTCCCTAGTGTGTAAGGGAGTAGCAGAATCTGGGGGCAGTCAACCTGTTCCCTTGAAAGGAATATGCTTAATGTGTTCATGAGTTTGGTCTTTGCTGAGCACCTTTCATTGTTCTGTTACTCTACAATTACCTTTTCTAATCCATCCATTCTAGGACCATTCCTGAAGCCTTGAATTAGCTTCTCCCCAGCTGACTGTAGTCTTATGCTCAGTATTTTCCAGACAATGAATTCTCCCCTCTCCATGACTTTACCTGTAGTCCTTCCACCACCATCACAAGCCATTGGGAGCAAACGCGGGGGCACTATTTCCAGATGATGTTCTTCACTCTTTTTCTTGGCTCCTGAAGCTCTGCCAGAAGAACATCAAAGTAAGTCATTGGTTTTAACATAAATACTGATTGGCATTTCTTTTTTCCTTTGCAAAGTGTCCTGAACCCCATTGGGAAAAGGCTTTTCCCTAGCGTTAGTAGGATGTTCATTCTGTTAGTCATTACAGAAACATGGGTATGCCCCACACTATCAAATCCATTTTGGTTGCTGCATTTCTACTACTTTTTTCCCTTGTGTTCAGTCAAACCTTGTGGTATCAGGCGTTTGATCCTTACTGCCTTCCCATGGTCTCTGGTACTCAAACCTGAAAACCTGTGAATGAGAGCCATTGCTGTACTTTGTCTTCCTCCTGCTGTAAGAAGGCTGCTGTAAATTTCTCCTTGGTGTAGGTAAAATATCAAAGGAAAGTTGGTGGATGTCATGGGGTAATGGGAAATAAAGGAGGGGGGGGGATAGGACTGACGGGACTGATCTGCTGGGAAACAGCATAGACAGAAAGAGCTGAATGGCCTCCTTCTGCATTGTGATAAACAGGCATCCTGAAACCTGCCCTGATGTGGTCAGTCACTGACAACCAGTAACATATTTGACAGGGAACTCTAAAATTCTGAATATACTGATGCCTAACTTGTTGAAGTACTGATGTAAAACCTAAGACTGGCCTTTAAGAAACAGACCAAAAAGACAGAGATAGTAAAAGACTAAAACTCCAAAGGACAGGAAATGACATTGATAATCTAAAACACAACGAAAATTACAATCAAATAAGTTCTACAATTGTTCTACCATCTAAGTTTAACTAACCCACACTTAGTTTCCACAAATCTGCAGCATTACTTTTCTAACATTAGCTCGAGAGCTGACTCTAATTTTGTCCTCATGGAGGCTAATCATTTTCCCACTGCCCCTCCAGGTTCACTCCCCTTTCCCACTGCCCTTCCAGGCTCACTCTTCCTGCTCCCACTGTCCTTCCAGATTTACTCCCCCTTTCCTACTGCCCCTTCAGGTTCATTCCCTCGCCCCCCCCCCCCCCACTCTCCTTCCAGGTTCACTTCCCCGCCCCCACTGACCCTTCACATTTGATCTCTGCAAGGTTGGATCTAGAATTCCCTATGCTCCTTGACTTCTCCCAAAGGTTTTGGGCAATCTGGATGCCAGGTGCATCTCCAGGTGTATCTCCAGATGCACTTGCATCATCCTTTATTTAGCAGTTGCCCATCTCACTCCTCATCCATGTCCCCAGGAATGAACAGGATGGTGATCTTCTCCAGGAAACTGACACACATCCTATCCATTCTCTTGATCTCACACTAGAATACCTTTGTCTGGTGCCTCATTACATACAGATTCTGATTCCAAACCATTCTTGACATTCCACAACGAGCGAAGACCTTGATGAACAAGCACCAATGGAACATTTCAGTTGCAGACATATGTTTGTAAGTGTGCTCGTATGAAAACCAGTCTCTAACATCAAATGGCAAACAGGGTGGGTTCTTGGATAGCATGGTTGTATTTTTAAGGGTGATGAGTTTCCAAGCCTGATATTTCTCAGATTTAATTGATAATGAAGATTATCAATTCCCGCTGCTGTCTGTAGGGAGTTTGTATGTCCTCCCCACGTCTGTGTGGGTTTCCTCTGGGTGCTCCAGTTGCCTCCCACATTCCAAAGACGAAGGGGTTAGTAGGTTAACATTGGGCGGCGCAAGCTTGTCGGGCCAGCAGGGCCTGTTACCATGCTGTATAAATAATGTTTTTTTAAAGTTTTATATATCAAAAGGTGGTAATTGTTGTCTAGTGATGAAGTGATAAACATACAAAATGCCATGTTAAAAGTTCTGCACCATAAATAAAAGGCTGCAAATTCAAGAAATATGAAATAAAAGTATTTCAGGATCTAAATTGGGAAAAGAACTGGGAAATGTTTTGCCGGGTTAGATGAATGCCTGTTATGCTGAAGGATTAACTCTGTTGCTCACTCCAAAATTGCTCCTTGATCTGTCGTATTTTTCTAGCATTTGCAGCTTTTATGAGTTTGACACTGTAATTTTGACAATTTTGCTGAATTACTTGAAATATTTAACATTTAAAGTATAAGGAGAGTTGATGTTATGATGTAAAACATTGATTTCTTTATTGCTTGAATGCTTTCTTTGATGGCCAGGTTTTTGGGATCATCAGAAGTTCAGTGATGGAAGTGTAGCTAATCAGAAGACCTCAGCTTCTTGGTATTGCTGCTTGCAAGCTGTGGGGTGGTGGATACCAAATTTATTTTTCTAAAAAAGTGATGTTGAACTGGAATAGAACACTGCTCAGGATCCTGTCCAAATCCATGATCTGTAAACAAGGCTATCAGCCCATCTCTGGGACAACGACTCAACAAATTTCAGATCAACCTTTACTGCTGAGTCTAGGTAGATTCCGAGTATGTTTTGCAGCTGATTCTTTTTTTATCATCTTTGAACTGATGGCCATACACTTTATAGCTTAAGCTTTATCATACGTGCTATTCATACACAAACCTGCAAACACATGATGAAGGGAAGTTCAGTTATCTACCGTATCCATATTGGGTCAAGCCTAGCAGCATGTTTCATTACTTACAAAAAGTTTCAACTGCAAACTATTTCACAGTAATTTTTAGAATCCAGATCAAATAATCCTCCACCACTGCACCATAACGTACAAGCCTTGCATCAAAGCCTCCACATTCTTACCATCCTCTTTCGCCTTCTTATTAATCACCTTCAAGTGGGACATTTGCTCAATATTATTTCAAATTTATGTTCTTCTTTCATTTACCAACATAAATTTCTAATGCAATGACTGTACTGTTACTCATATATTGTCCAATATGAGACAGTTTCCAGATATTCAAGGAGTAAAAGCAAACCATGTGTTATGATTGTTCCAATAATGAGGGCGATAAACCCATTATATTAAATCTCTAACATAATTAGTTCATGAAGATATTCTACTGAATTTTGGGCTGAAAAATCATCTAAAATTCATACTGATATCTCAGTGCCAGAATACAACCTTATACTAATTAGAAATGAGTATGTATGGATAGTTAAAATGAATTTTGAGAGTTACAGGGAAAGAATTTATTGTTCCTTTTGATATAATGTTGAAGAGAGAGAAGTGTTAATCAAATTGAGGAGTGATGGTTGTGGGTGTATTTAACTCCTTGAATGGCCCACTTTTCTACTTACACAACTCACACAAATAGCTCCAAGTAATTGCTTGTGCCTAAAAGTGGCCACATTCTGGGAAATAGATGAAGGATGATGTGGATGCATCTGGAGATGCTTGGCACATTGTTCATATGGCCCAATGGGAGGAGTCAAGGTGTATGAGGAAATCTAGTTCTAACTGTAGCACGGTGTCACAGCAGTTAGAGCTCTAGCAACCTGTTAGATCTAACATAGGTAAAATAGAGGTAAAAATTCTAAATTGGGTTAAGGTCAGTTTCACTCGACTAAGAAGTAATTTAGAAAAGTGGACTAGAAACAGCTACTTGAACCTAAATCAGTCAGAGCAATGGGGGGCATCTAAGAAAGAAATTCAAGGAGTTTGAGGTAAACATGTTACATAAAGAATAGCAGGGTAACTGAATTACAGAATTTGGTCGAAGGATTAGAGGAGAGATGAAGAAGCATTTTTTTACCCAGAGGGTGGTTGGTGTTCTGAAAGGCTGGGAGAGACAGGAACCCTCATCATACCTAAACAGCACTTGGTAGTGTAGTTGAAGAGCTTTGACCTGCAGGGCTACTGACCCAGTAATGGAAGATGAATTAGATCTCAACCAGCACAGACACAATGGGTTGAATGGCCTCCTGTGTCAGAAGTTTTCTATGTTTCTGTAATCTGTTGACCATGTTACCTTCTATCCCTAGGAGTCATTGAACAGCCCAATGAGATCTCAAGGACAGATATATAGTTTGAAGTTGTTCAATGTCTCATTATTATAATATAAAACATGGGTTAATGAGGCTTTATCTCTAGTTTTTAGCCGATTGACATTCAAATTATTTGCTGAATGGATGCCTGTTTAACCAGAAGTCTTGACATTAGTGTATTCAAGCGACCAGTAAACTGCCTAAAATTGAGTGGGGCACAACTGCTACTTTTCTGACATGCTGGAACTCCCAACGATATTTTAGACATGGGGGTCCAACTGCTCAGAAAGCCAGTTTCATTGAAACTACTTCTGATCTCTTTTATCTCAGTGAGACCAGATTTTGATGTTAAAAGTTGAAATTCACTGGTGCCTAATGTCACATGAATGTGGCAAAAGCTCATACTTTAAGGGTTCCCTCGTCTTCATGTACTCCTGCTACCTTTCCTTTTCTTGGTGGTGGAGATTACGGACTTGGGAGGTGCTGTTGGGGCGGTTGAGGAGAGGTTCAGTACACTTTGTAGGTGATACCCACTGCAATCACAGTGCTCTGGCAGTAAAAGGAATGAATGATTATGGTGATAGATGGATTGCCCATCAAGTGGTATATTTTGTCCTTCATGGTGCTGAACAACTTGAGTGCTGTTGGAGCTGCAATCATTCAGGCAGATATTCCATCACATTCCTGACTTAAGGATGGTAGAAAGACGTTGGCATGCCAGGAAGTGAGTCACTTACCACAGGATAACCTGACTCTGACCTGCTCCTGCAGGCACAGTGTTTATATGACTGGTCCATTTGTGTTTTGATGAACTGTGATCCAATGACCATAGAAAACATCCTATCTGGATGCATCACGGCTTGGTATGGCAACTGCTCTGCCCAGGACCGCAAGAAACTGCAGAGAGTTGTGGACACAGTTCAACACATCACAGAAACCTGCCTCCCCTCCCATGGACTCAGTCTATACCTCTCGCTGCCTCGGTGAAGCAGCCAGCATAATCAAAGACCCCACTCATCCAGGGCATTCTCTCTTCTCTCCTTTCCTATCAGGCAGAAGATACAGGAGTCTGAGGGCACATACCACCAGTCTCAAGGACAGTTTCTATCCCACAGTGATAAGACTATTAAACGGTCCCCTTATACAAAGAGATGGACTCTTGACCTCACAATCTACATTGTTTGACCTTGCACCTTATTGTTTACCTGCAATGCACTTCCCTGTAGCTGTGACACTTTACTCTGTCTTCTGTTATTGCTTTTACCATGTACTACCTCAATGCACTGTGTAATGAATTGATCTGTACGAACAGTATGCAAGACAAGTTTTTCACTGTACCTTGGTACAACTGACACTAATAAACCAATACCAAGACCAATTTCTAATGAAATTTTTTTGTTCTAATTGTGTTTTTTCTTGTAAAAATTGTGTGTAATGTATGTTTAATTTATGTTTTTCTAGTGAATGCTGCTTATATGATGCTATGTGCCTGTGATGCTCCTGCAAGTAAGTTTTTCATTGCACCTGTGCATACATGTACTTCTGCATATGACAATAAACTCTACTTCGACTTCAACTTCAACTTTACCTAAAGGTGGACTCAGTGATTTTAATGCCATTAAATAACAGGAGAAGCTGGTTAGTATTTCTCTTTTTGGCAATGGCAATTGCCATTGTGAATTGTGGTGTGAATGTAATGTTCCACTTCTCAGCCTATACCTGAATGTTTTCTAGGTCTTGCTGTATGCAGGCATGGGCAGCTTTGCTTGTAAAGGAATTCACTTCTAATCAGGATCATTGTACAATCATCAATGGACATCACCACTTCTGATTATATGATGTTGGGCCGAGAACACTGCAATATTGCTCTGAAAAACTCCTGCCTGATGTCCAGAGGCTGGGATTACTGGAAATCACAACCATCTTTCTTTCGGCAGAGTATGACTCCACCATTGGAAGGTTGTGGCCAAATGCTGCTTTGATGTCAAGGAATTTAGCTCAAAAAACAAAATGCTGGAGGAACCCAGCAGGTCAGGCAGCATCTGTGGAAGCAAAGGGATGGTAGACACTTTGGGTCAAGATCATGCATCAGGACCCTGTCTAGTTTGTTCTTTTGCTCCAGATTCCAGCATCTGCAGTCTCTTTGTCTCTGGAATTTAGCTCTTTGGTCCATGTTTGGAACATGTTTGTGATAAGCTCCTGACTTTTTGTATGATTTGACCTTATTTGACCAGGAATTGGATGGCAATGCACAATGTTTTATGTGCATTTATGTGACTCAACTTCAATAAAAAGATAAAATTATAAAAGAACTTCCTGTGGGTCCCACAAAGGTTATGATTACTTTCTAGGTTCTTTTTTAATCTGGACTTGCCCAGATTACAATGGCAGACAATATGGTTTGCAGATGGTGCAAAGCAAACCTCACAGTGATTCAGAGACTTGTCTCATCCTTATTTAAAAATCCCTAGACAGATCCCAACCTGTGGAATCTGCCAGTGGAAACTCACGTAAAGTGGCACCCCTCAGCAATCTACTCATTCCTTTGCAACATCTTAAGTGCAATTTAACAATATCACATTCTCTGCATTGTGAGTTTAAAACTGCATTACTTTAATGTATCCATTATACTTTAAAATAATTTATTAGTCTCTAAAAATAATCAAACATCATTATAAATTTTATTTGACTTACTGTCCACAAAGAGAATTGAAATATCATTTAAATGAAATGTTATAACCTTTTTCAACTAATTTCTTGAACTATTTAGCTCAAGTCTAGAGATAAAATTCATTTGTACACATTCAATTGATATTGCTCAAATGGTGCAAAGCTGATATAATGTGCATAAGATTGATAAATGATTTCTTTCCAATCATGCACTCACAGGCTGGGATGTATTTGTGGTATTCATGACATTGCTTAAGCTGCAACCTGTATGTTTATCACTTCAAACATGATAAAAAGGATAAGTCTCAAAAGATAATATTTTCCAGCACTGATTGGCTCAGCAGCAAAAGCAGAGAGGAAACTTACTGAATTATTGAACCAGACAATAACCATTAACCTTGTCTGCATAAAGTAGTGACAGATGAGATCTTGAGTTTTTCCTGACAAACATAATTAAAAAAAATAACTTTAATTATCCACTGTCCCACATCTTTCAAGCCTACAGATAAACAGACACACCAAAAAGCTGAGGACCTCAGATATGCTCAACTACCCTTCTCTGCACTCCTGATGGTTAAACAAAATGTTATTTTTCATGATGAGCTAGAGCTAAAATAGTGGATTCAGCCCAATACATCACTGGCACATCCCTCCCTACCATTGGATGTATCTACGTGAAGGATTGCCTCAAGGAGGCAACATCTATCATCAAAGGTCCCCACCATCTGGGCCATGCCATCTTCTTGCAGCTATCATCAGGCAGGAGATACAGAAGCCTGAAGTCCCACACCAACAGATTCAAGAACGACTACTTCTCTTCAACCATTCAGTTCTTGAGCCAACCTAATCACTACTTCAGTAAAGCAACATTATGACCACTTTGCATTACAATTGCCTTTTTTTGTTCTAATTATGTTTTTCTTGTATAGTTTTGTATAATTTCTGTTTATTTTTCTTGTAAATGTCGTGCCTCTGATGCTCTGTGCCTGTGATGCTGCTGCAATTAAGTTTTTCATTGCACCTATGCATACATGTACTTGTGTATATGACATTAAACTTGACCTTGAAACTTTGAATTTTGAAACTTTATATAGAAGTTAAATATTTAAATCAATTTTCAAATTATACAAAGTTTCATTGTTTCCCATAAAACACTTTTATTTGCATTTTAATGCTGAACTTTTAAAATAACTAACAAATTGGATAAATCTAAAACACCTTTCACAGGATGTTAACTGGACAAGCATAAGTTATTGCTTCAATATTAATGATATTGGACTGAAGTAATGCATTCATTTTTGACTTTAAGTAATAGTATCGAGAAAAATAGCTCAGCAATAAAAATAAAAATCAAGACAAATGCAAAAACGGCTGTCAAATATGTCTCTTGCATTTTGAATTAACACATACTTAATCCCTTTTATGCTTCCGATGAGATTTGCTGTGGCAAAAAAAAGCCTAACCAACAGAGATAGCTGTGGTTCAGTAAGCATGCTGCAGCAATACTGTATCATGGAAAGAAGGTTTAAAGACATTACTGATCTAGAACTTCATCTGGTCAGTAAGAAGTGAACAAAACTAAGCAATGCCAGTAGGTACCTTTGCCATTTCATGCCCACGCACTTAGATTGGGATTTCAGATCGCATTCTCAGTGCATGAGCAGGTGCATTTTCACTCTGCAAGGCTTCCACATAGGGAAAACAATACAGGTCCTAATGCTTTGGAATTGAAATTGGTTCCGGTGCCAACATTTAGCTGTGCTGAAAATACAGCACAGCTCCTGTCCTTAAGGGCTCTTCCCTACATAATTGACACAGGTGGTAAGAGCCCCTGAAAATGGAGAGGGGGAGGAAATGCCACTGCCAACAGTCATGATCCCCTCTACCTACCTCCAGCCTTTCCTGAGATGAGGAGATGCGGGTAGATGAGATCTATAGTTGATCCGCGAGGCCAGAAGGCTTTTCTGAGCTATTGCTGGGCAAGGCAGGCAGGAAAGGGCTGCAGAACTCTCCACAGGGAGTGAAACACCCCACAAAATTGACAATGGCAGAGATGACGTACAATGACCTGACAAGTTATGTCAAGGTGAGAGCTCAAACAAGACCAAGTGCACCTCAGACTTGCTGCCCTGTGCTGCAACACTTTGACCTCAAAACAGCAACTCACAATCCCCACCCACACTCTGAGGCATCCATACACATACACCCAGGCTTGGAGATAGATACTCGATCTAAACCCATCATATTTTGTACACGTCTATCAGATCCCATCTCACCTCCAAGGAGTACATCCCTAACTTGTTTGGACTCCACTCACAAGTGAAATTGCTCTTCCTTGGAACCATATGAGTAAATATATTTTGTTCTCTCTCTTAGGCTTTCACACCCTTCCTAAAAAACAGTGACTAAAATTGAGCATAGAGCTCTAGTTGTGGCCTAATCAGAGCCTTATAATGGTTCAACAGCCAGGAAATCCAGTCATACAGCACTGTGTTTCTCATTGCTACTCTCTTGAAAATTGCTTATTTCCGAGTGGAAAGTGTTACATCCATTCTAGAAATTAAAATTCAACTCAGAACACTTCCGGTTGTAACTCACACTTGCAGTCATGCTGCAATTTCTGTGGTACTAATGCAACGGGCCAGAAGGGACCACATTGCTTCTTTGGAGCAGGAACTTTAATCACATTGTTCCAAGGAGCATGATACATTGATTACTTGCTGAACAACCAGGTTTCCACCAATGTTATTTAAAGGAGCAGAACCCTTTAACTTTTTTTAACCTGTGGCAGAATCATTCACCTGTTAATTTAAGTCCACCCACAGCTCATAACTGCTGGCAGCCTCCACTGTCTGCACTACTTTGGGCTGGGTAAGACTTGTCATGTAACCCACGGCAGGTGCTTACTGCTGCTGGATTCATTGGGAGCTCTCTATTTGTTTTTTTCTAAATTTGATGATGAGGCAAGACTAAATGGAAATTTGACTTGCGATGAGATACAAAGGACACTTCAAGGGAGCATGAACAAGCTGAGTAAGTGGGCAACAGCGTGGCAAAAAGGAACACAGTATGGAAAAAAAAATGATTGAAGTTGGAATCATCTTCATTCTGGAGTCGAGACATTGTAGTTTGAGTAGTTTCCTATCAGTGCAGCACACAAGATGCTGGAAGAACTCAGCAGCTCAGGCAGCATCTATGGGGGGAAATGGACAGTTGGCGTTTTGCGTTGAGACCCGTCATACAGATCCTTCACCAGTCCTCCATTAATGTCACCTGACCTTTGAACTCTTCCAGCATCTTGTGCGTTGCTCCAAATTCCAGCATCTGCAGTCTCCGGTTTCCTATTGGTCCTGTGGGTTAGCTCCATTACAGAAGGAAGTATGCTGGAGGTGAGTAACACTATAATGGCAAGAAAGACTGAGAGAATTGTTGGGGCCATGACACAGCCTTGCTTGATACCTGTCTGCACAAAGGTTGGGTCAGTTGTGGATCTGTTCATTAAGATCATAACTTGCATCCCATCATAGAGCAGCATAGAATGGAGACAAATATCTGAGGGTAGCCAAATAAGAAGGCCTCTGGGTGATGGTACAGTAAATAGGGTTGGCTGGGCTGATGCATCTGTATTTGGAATGGTATCAATGAGTTGCTGGATCTCCAGCATTCTTTGCACCCACCATCTCTTCTTTAGGTCATGGGTTATTAGTTGGATCTCTGCCTCAGGGTATCTATAAAGTTGTTTCTAGAACATAGAACATAGAGTAATACAGCACAGGAACAGGCCCTTCAGCCCATGATGTCTGTACCAAACATAATGCCAAATTAACTAATCCCTTCTGCTCGGACATGATCCATATCCCGTCAACCTCTGCATATTCATGTGCCTATCTAGAAGCATCTTTTACACCACCATTGTATCTGCTTTCACCACATTATTGGCAGTGCATGCCAGGCAACTACCACTCTGTGTGTAAATAACTTGCCCTGCACATCTCGCTTAAACTTTCCCCTTCTCATCTTAAAACTATGCCCTCTAGTACTTGAGGTTTCTAGCCTGGTAAAAAGATTATGACTGTCTACTCTATCTATGCCTTTCATAGTTTTATATACTTCTATCAGGTCTCCCCTCAGCCTCTGATGGTCCAGAGAGAATAATCCAAGTTGTCCAAACTCTCCTTATAGCTAATACTGTCTAATCCAGACAGCGTCCTGATGAAGCTCTTCTGCACCCTCTCCAAAGTCTTTACATCCTTCCTGTAATGCGGCGAGCAGAACTGCACTCAATACTTCAAGTGCAGCCTAACCAAAGTTTTATGTAACATGACCTCAAGACTTATATACTCATTGCCCCAACTGATTCATGTTCTTTACCATTCCATCTACTTGTGTTGCTACTTTCAGGGAGCTATGGACTTGGACCCCAAGATCCCTCTGTAAATCAATTCTGTTAAGGGTACGGTTGTTAACTGTATACTTACAACTGACCACCAAAAGTGCAACACCTCACACTTGCCTGGATTAAACTCCATCTGTTATCTCTCTGCCCTGATCTATACCTTGTTGTATCCTTTGACAATCTTCTTCACTGTTTGCAACTCTGCCAATTTTTGTGTCTCCTGTAAGCTTACTGTCCAACCATCTACATTTTCATCCAAGTCATTTAAATAAATCACTAACAGCAGAGTTCCCAGCACTGATCCATGCAGAACACCACTGGTCACAGACCTCCAGCCAGAATAATGCTCTTCCACCACTATCCTCTGACTTCTATGGGCAAGCAAATTCTGAATCCAAACTACTAAGTCACTATGGATCAGCCTACCTTGAAGGACCTTGTCAAATAGCTTACTAAAGTCCATGAGACAACATCCACTGCCTTACCCCCATCAATCACTTTCATCATCTCCTCAAAAAACACAATCAAGTTTGTAAGACATGACCAGCCCTGCACAAAGCCGTGCTGGCTGTCCATAATTATCCCATGTTTTTCCAAATGCAATTAAAGCCTATCCCTAAGAATCCTCTCCAATAAATTCCCTACCACTGATGTGAGGCTAACCGGCATTTAATTCCATGAATTATCCCTAATTCCCTTCTTAAAAGAAGCAACAACGTTGGCTATTCTTCAGTCCTCCACGACCTCACCTGTGGCTAGAGAGGATATAAATATTTTCATCAAGGTTTCAGCAATCTCCTCTCTTTCCTCTCTCAGTAACCTGGATAGATTCCACCAGGAACTTATCCACCTTAATGCTCTTTAAGAGACTCCACCTCCCTCAAAATGCCCTCATATATTAGTACACCCCACAATGATCTCACTATCCTCCATGTCCTTCTCCTTGGTGAAAACCAATGCAAAGTACTCATTTAGTATTTTTCCCACATTCTTTTACTCCAAGCATAAATTCCTTCCTTTGTTCTTGAGTGACCCGTGGTCATCCTCTTGTTTCAGTCCATAAGGTCCACTTCTGCTCTTGCACCTCTCTTCCTCTCTTTCCTCTGACACTCCTCTCTCAACCCTGTGCACCTTCTGTCCCTCCACCCCCACCCCTCCCCATCCCATCCCCCATCTCCATCACTTTACTGATGTAAATTGGTCATGGCGGAGGTTTGACCTACTCTCCCTCTCTGTCCCACCGTTAAGTCCTGGACTCAGCGAGACACTGGCAACATTCTGGGAAACACCACACCACCAGCCTGAGTCATACAGCACAGAAACAGTCCTTTCAGCCCACCATATGTATGCCAACCATTACCTATCTATCTATACCAACACCAGTCCTGATGCACAGTCTCGACTGAAATGTTGACCATCCCTCTGTCCCCACAGATGCTGCCTGACCCACTGAGTTTGTCCAACAGTTTGTTTTTGCTCCATCACCTTCCTCTTTCAAGACCTCCACGTGCCCTCCTTTAATCTCCCGCTCTGAGATAAACCTCAGCAAAAATTTGACTTTCTGCAGTGGGTCAAAAACCTCATTTCAGTTCTCCCTCCACCCACTGATGCCTGACTCTGGCTGAGGGACTTCTCTGCCAGTCCCAGGGTCTCTATTGTTGGACAGAAATCCCTCCCAGACTCCTGCATAAACTCTGGTGAGGCTGTAACAGCTCCCTCGAAGCTGCCTGAGAAGATGGTGGAGGCAGCTATTCTCACAAACTTTAAGAAGCATCTAAACAAATACTTGACTTGCTAAAGCACAGTACCAAGTGATGGTAAAAGGGATTAGTATAGATAGGTACAGAATAGTTGGCAAACACATGGTGGCCTGTTTCTGTGCTGTATGACTCTATGACCGACTAAGGTCGGCCGGGTGCGGTATCTTGGAGGCTGTCACTTACTTGTTGAGTCCTGGACTCGATAACGGGATGGGTTGGGAGAGTAGCTCAAGCCTCTGCTGTGACCAATTTAAATTGATAAAGAAGACTATAAAAAACAGCCTTGAAGGCTGACTTGGGTAAATCAGGGTTTCCCCACTAATAAAACTCTGTGCCAGCAATACATACCAAACACGCAGAATTTGCATCTTGTTTTCGCTGCATCTGGATTTCAAAATGCACTTGTCTGTGGGATGGGTCATGTCATAGTCTATAGTGGTGGGGAAGTACCACCAGGCTCAAGGATAGCTTCTACCCCACTGTTATAACAGACCTCTTATATGATAAAGATAAACTCTTGATCTTTCAATCTACCTCACCATGGCCATTGCACCTTATTTGTCTACCTGCGGTGCATTTTCTCTGTAACTGTAACAGTATATTTTGCATTCTGTTACTGTTTTCCTTTTGGACCACCTCGATGTACTTATGTATGGAATGATCTTCCTGGATGGCATGCAAACAAAAGTTTTTCACTGCATCTCATAAAACATAGAACATAGAACAGAACAGTACAGCACAGAACATGCCCTTTGGCCCACAATGTTGTGCCAACATAGCTATTCCCTCCTACCTACAGAATGCAATATCCCTCTATTTTCCTCTTAATCATGTGCCCATCCAAGCCCCTCTTAAAAGCCTCCAATGAACTTGCTTCCCACCACCCTTTCAGGCAACGCATTCCAGGCATCCACCATTTTCTCAGTAAAAAATGTACCCCTCACATCTGTTCTGAACCTACCCCCTCTCACCTTAAATACATGCCCCCTGGTATTGGATCTCTCAATAATGGGAAAAAGATATTGCTTGTCCACCCTATCTATGCCCCTCATAATTTTATACACTTCCAACAGATCACCCCTCAGCCTCCACCGCTCCAAAGAATAGAGCCCAAGTTTGTCCAGCCTCTCCTGATAGCACATGCCCTCTAATCCAGGCAGCATCCTGGTACACCTCCTCTGCACCCTCTCTAAAGCCTCAACATCCTTCAGATAGTGAGGTGACCAGAATTGCACGCAATACTCTAAATGCAGCCTAACCAGAGTTCTATAGAGATGCATCTCGTTACATGTGACAATAATAAACCAATTACCAATTACCAGGTTGGATTTGCAAAATCATGGATTGATTTGGGGCAATAAAAAGGCATATATGATGGCATGAAATTAATTGAAGTTATTAGTGAGCGGCACAGTGGTGCAGCCAGTGGACGGTCAATGATCCATTTTCAGTCCTGGCCTCCCACATCTCAAAGATGTGTGGGTTGGTAGGTTATTTGGCTGCTGTAAATTGTCATTAGTGTGTAGCTGAGTGGCAGAATCTGGGGACAGTTGATGAGAATGTGGAAAGAATAAAGTGGTCCTCTGAGTTTTTGCATCCTTTGACATCAAGAGAGCTAAATTCACCATTGTATACATAATTGGAGATTGATACTCATTCATATGTTAGGGCAAGTGAAGTCATGGGGAGACAGGGTGGTGAAGAAGGCATTTGGCATGCTGGCCTTCATTGGTCAGGATATTCAGTACAGGAGATGGAATGTTATGTTGCAGTTATACAAGATGTTGGTGAGACTGCACCTGGAGTATTGTGTACAGTTTTGGTTACCCTGTTTTACAGGAACAATGTCATTAAGCTAGAAAAAGTGCAAAGAATATTAACGAGAATGTTGCCAGGACTCGAGGGCCTGAGTTGTAGGGAGAGGTCAGGCAGGTTACGACTTTATTCATTGAAGTGTAGGAGACTGAGGGATGACCTAATAAAGGCATATAAAATCATTTGGGGCACAGATAGGGCGAATGCACACAGTCTTTTTCCCAGGGAAAGGGAATGAAAAACTGGGTGGCATAGATTTCAGGTGAAAGGAGATAGATTTAAAAGAGACCTGAGGGACTGCATATACGGAACGAGCTTCCACGGGAAGTGGTTGAGGAGGGTACAATAAAAGTTAAAAGACACTTGGACAGGTACACAGATAGGAAATGTTTAGAGGGATATGGGCCATATACTGGCAGGTGGGACTAGCTTAGATGGGAATCTTGGTTGGCATGGATAAGTTGGGCCAAAGGGCCTGTTTCTATGCTGTATAATTCTACAACTCTGACTCTCTGTGATGAAAGATGAATTTCTCCTCATTCCCTATATTTACAAAAATGCTCACATTTATGTCAAAGGCTATTGCCCATTAACTGCACTTCTTGCTTCATGGGTTCTCTGCTCAAAGACGCTTACATTCTGAGATATATTTTCCCCACATGAAAAATGTTTTTACCTAGTTAGTAATTAAAACAAAAGTGACAAACAAAATAACCGTTGAAGCACATACAGTGGGCACACATGCTGATGCATTCATTCCAGGTACAAACAGACTGTCCTGCTGCATTCATTAGATAAGCCATATCTAGGTTACCTCTTGTTTATCCTGTATTCTGCTATTCACTCAAAACCTGAAATATGTAGATTTAAACACAGCATTTTCTTGTTTTGAAGAGGTAAAGAAATGTTCTGTAAGCTATGAAAGATTTTGAACACGGAAAGAAATTCATAAGTAATATCTAATGTTTCAAGTTTCAAGTTCATTGTTGTCAAATGCATACATACACAGGGTATAAGTGGCATGAAAATTAGCTGTTTGCAGCAGCAGCACAGTACATTACAAATAGGACAGACATAAGTTAGCATAAACTTAATTTAATATAAATTATACATAGTTTACACATGCACAAAAAATGAACAACAAAATAAACATAAGGAAACTAGTGCAAGATTTAGAGAGAGAAAAAGAAATATAGTACATTGATAATTTCATCAGATATTCAAAAAGTTACTCTTGACTTTCTTGAAATGTTTGTGTTGAGCTAGCACATTCTCCAGGTGACTGTGTTGTTTCTTCCATTTTCCTCCTTCATCCCAAAGATGTGCATTGGTAAGTTCTTTGGTTGCTCTAAATTACTCCTTAGTGTCAATGTGCGAAAAGAGAATTGGGTGCAGCTGATGGGCATGTGGGAGAGAACAGGTTACAGAGAAGTAAGTGCGGAAATGGAATTGATGGGGTTGATCTGAGAGCCAGTGCAGACTCAGCGGAGTGAACGGCCTCCTTCTGTGTACTATGACAATAAATGAAATATAGGAAATAAGAACTATATGAAACTATGAAAAAGATATGACAACGTGAATCAAACATTGGCCTGATTATGCAGTCAACAGAACTGCAGAATGATAGTCTGTTGCTGAGATGACAACAATGTAACTTTTTATAATCTATGGAATTTTAAGTGCAAAAGAAGTTTAGTTTTCTAACAACACTAAAATATCAGTTTCATTGTTCCTTGTAAAAGTATATTCACCAATTATACTACTGTTGTGTTTTGTAAAAAATGTCATTTTTATCCATCTTCACAAAAATGTTTTGGGATAATTAGCTATTAAGAAATGCCAAATGTACTCCATATTTCCTTATGCCTAAGAAGAAGAATACTCAGCCCATTGAGTCAATGCCAGTTCACAATGCAATCTCATCCCCAGATTAATTTTCCTTTATGTTTCCATTTGTGGCACATCTTGCTTTATAGATACATTTGAGGTTACCTACATTCTGGATTATATTTTTCCAAAATTAATTTTTTTAAACTGTTTTAGCATTTAAAAATATGAAGGAAAAACAGCATCCATTCTGGGTGTTATGTGACACAGTCTGACTGCACTGCTGCATTCACTGGATAAGCTAAGTCCTGTCTACCTCTCGTTTTTCTTTCATCTTGTCATTCGCCCACACCTTCAAATACTTAGAATTGAGCTTGTTAATATTTCAGACAGATAAACAAATAAGCCTGTGAGGCATGAAAGATATTAAAATTAAAAGCACATATTCTCTGCTCATTTTTGTATATAAATTTTACTTTCCTAACACGTTAAAAGAGTTGGTTTGGGACAAGATGGTGCACAGAAAAAAAGTTATTTTATAATCAGTGGATTGGCTTATGAGGAAGCATTGAGCAGAATGTGCTTATATTCTCTGAAGCTCAGAGGAAAGAGAGGTAAGTAGGGAGCTTGACAGTGTCAATGTTGTGAGGATGTTACCCTCTGTGGAAGATCCAGAAGCAGGAAGCACAGTCTCATAAAACAGGGTTGGCTACTTTAACATTGAGGTAATGGGAAATTTGTTCTCTTGGTGGGTTGCGAATCTTTGGAATAATCCAGAGTACTCTGGATGTTAAATATATGCTGATTATACTTAAGACTGGGATGGGTAGATATTTAGACTACAGTTGAATAAACGATAATGATGATCAGGCAAGAAAGTGGAGTTGAGGTCATTGAGCAGATCAGCCATGTTCTTATTGAATGAATCGGCAGTCTCAAGGGCTGAGTGGTCAAATTTTCCTCCTGTTTCTTACGTTCACTTCATGAAAGTCTGTTGTTGAAATCACAAAATTCCATCCACTATAAAATGTCATTGAAATAATAAATTCTGTTCGCTATAAAATACTAATAACATTCAGTTTTCTGATAACATTCAAGTATTTTAGTATCATTATTTCATGTAAAACACTTTCACTAGTTGTGTTAAATCATGCATACAATTTCAGATTCATTTCAGGCTAATCATAAAGATGAATTTAAAATTAAACATGTAAAGAAAATGCTTGAAAATGGACTTCTTCAAATAACCAGTTGCGAACGTTTCTCAGTGGCATCGAAAACACATCAGGTTGCACATGTACAATGACGACACAATGTTCTATCCCCTTGCCACTTCTATTGACTCCTCCACTGCCTCTGATCAGTTACACTATTTATTTGATGCCTAGCAATGGGTGAGCAGAATTTTGCTCCAACTGAGCTTTAGGAAGATCAAAAATATAGTCTTTGGTTGCACAACTCTGATCTCATACCACTGACTCCGTCAGTCTCCTTTCCACTGTTTGATCGCATGTAACCTTAAACCTGAGCTGAGCTTGTGGCTGAGCTTCCTTCTCTAAATGTGCCAGTCTAACCCCTATAGCATCAGCTCAGCTCACCCATGCTTATGCAACTCCAGACCAATATTCCAATGTTGCCCTGGCCATCCTCAGATCTTACACCCTCCATAAACTCGAACTCAACCAACATCCTTCTGCTGTACACTAATTCACATCATTCATGTGATTCCTGGCCTACGCTTTTCCTGGTCCAACATGGTTACATATTAAAATTTTTGCCCAGTCAGTTTCTGGAAGGGTGGGCAGCTCACTGTGTAGTGTATGCAACTGGGTGTCTTGTGAAAATTTCAGAACCCCCCGTCTGCCTGCACTCTGAGGTTAAATAGTTGTGAAATAAAAAGACTGAGGGTGACGACGTTGAATTTGAATGGGTGAATTCAAGGTCAAATCCAGTCAATTGAGTTAGACTGAATGATATTAGGGTCAGTTTGGAAACACATTGATTAAAGAGATATATTAATGTACATTTACTAATAATTTATATGAAAATAAAGTAAACCTTCACAAAAGTTTTTCATGTGAAATGTGTGGTAGGTGGAGTTTAGCTTTTCTGGAACAAGATATCTTTGCTAACAGATGTATGTGAAACAGATGATTGGCTCTCTATTCGGTATTGTCTCTTATCATTAGATTTGAATTAATCCAATAGACAATGAGTCAGGACACACAACCAATGGGAAAAGTGGAGCAGAAAGGGTGCGGCTCTGTATGAATTGCAATAAATACAGGGTGCCTTGAGCGAGAGATATCTTGCAAGTATTGAGAGTTCTGAAAGAGAGAAAAGTCAGCAAGAATGGTGCTGTCAGATGCCAACAGACAGGTAATAGAAAGCCTGGGCAGGGATCTAGCAGCAAATGCTGAAGCTTTGGGTGCAGATGCTTTAGCCAGGTAATTTTCTTAGATTTACATGATAATTGTTGCATTTTCAGCAATTATTTGTGATCGTTAACATTTTCTTTTCATTTCCTTGGAACACTGAGACCTTCTCTGCATAGAATTGAAGTTTTTCCAAAATAGGCTGATTGCTGGTCTCAAAATAGTGGAATGTAATGCTAGGTGAGATTTAGTGTACATTGTGTCTGCAAATGAACTCTGCCTTTATTTTCCATGTTTCTGAAGGTTGTTTGATGTTCATCCTCAAACCAAGACATACTTCCCGAAGTTCACTGGCTTCAAGTCCTCTGATCAGCAAGTCAAAGATCATGGTCATCAGGTAATGAAAGCTGTGGCGAAAGCAGCGCAAAACTTGGACAACCTTCCTACACACATGCGAGAACTTGCCAAGAAACATGGTAAAGAACTTCTGGTGGATCCTCAAAACTTCAACGTACGTAACTTTT
This sequence comes from Pristis pectinata, assembly GCF_009764475.1. Taxonomy (NCBI): domain Eukaryota; kingdom Metazoa; phylum Chordata; class Chondrichthyes; order Rhinopristiformes; family Pristidae; genus Pristis; species Pristis pectinata. Next base: position 33,595,449 of record NC_067412.1, on the reverse strand, counting down.
TCACAAATTCTGCCTTATTTTCATTGCACAAGCCTTGATATTGTGATCAGATCAGCAACATTGCACTTTCAAGTTGATCTACTTGAAATTTTGACTGTCTGGAAGTGTAATCATGTTCAGCTCAGCTGGGAATATTTTTTCCCTGTACATTATACATAAGAGAGCAGTTAAAGTACAAACAACAAACACTCATTTAATGTGTAAAAAGAATGTGTTGAGAACATTAGCACCACCTCATGTTATGTTTTTTTTACTTTTACAGCTGTTCGCCGATTGTATTGCGGTCACCTTGGCCATTTACTTGTCCTCGTTCCCCGCTGCAGCCCACTGTGCTGTTGACAAATTTCTTGAGTTGCTTACACATGAATTGCGCTCCGACTACCGTTAAAGACACAATCAACAAACTGTGGTGGAAGACAGCAAGATCGTCATTTAAATCCCCACCTGCATGTTTTCTCAAGATGCTTGCTAATAACTCATTAGTCCTGTAAACACACTCATTGTGTTTGCTTTTGCTCTCATTCTTTAATCATTTCCACAATCTGTCATTGATTAATTTTTGACATAATTGGTAAACTGAGTGCTAAATAAACATCCACTTCCATCAATGCTTTGTGGTTTGCTGTGGCTGATTTCTTAAACATACTTAATTTTAGAATAAGAACAGTCAGACGTGCCCACTAGCAAGAACACAAACAATATTGCAGAGTCTGTTTACCTATGTTATTAGATAACAACAAAGAGGAAGAGGAACTTGGTACATAAGGGCATTTAGCCATCATAAATGTCTGTTTGCATGGCAGTTACTTTTCCCCACTGCAGATGAATCAGGCTCACAGCAGAGCTTCCTAAAAAGCAAAACATCTGAAATAGGGAATCAAAGTCTCTCCATATGGCTCTTATACATTCAGCAACCTATCAAGACTCACTACTCTAAAGCAAGTTTTACAGGTTAAATACAAGGATTTTGCTTTCCAAAACAGAGTTAACAATGCAGCTTTAAATACTCAATAACCTCATTATAAAAACTCAATGTCTGATGGTAAACGAGAGACACAATCATCACTATCTCTCTCAAGATCTTTGGAAGTCCATAACAAGAGGTGAGGTAGAATATTCCAAACAAGATACTTCCATAATATCAAGCTGCTCTGTTCACAGAAGGAAAACTCACAGCTTGTAGGAGATATTACTGTTACTTGACCTGAACTCTTGAGCTTCCACGTCCTTCTCCACAGTATATACAGATGAAGAATACACATTTAAAACCTCACCCATCTTCCATAGCTTCATACATAGGTTAAAACCTATTTTAGGCTAACATTCTTAAGGGGACCTACTCTCTGCCCATTACTCTTTTGCTCTTAATATATGTATAGAATCTTTTAGGGTTCTCCTTCACCTTGTCTTGCCAGGGATATCTTATGTCCTCTTTTTTCCCTCCTAATTTCTTTTTCATGTGTATTCCTGTTTCTTTTTAGTCAGGGGACTCACTTGATCCCAGCTGCCTAAACTGACATACATCTCCTTTTTCTTGACCATTGCCTCAATATCCCTCAAATTCCAGGGTTCCCTAATACTGTTGGCCTTGTCCTACACTCTAACAGGAACATGCTGGCTCTGAACTTTTTGCAAATTCCTGTTTAATGCCATCAATATTAGCCTTGCCCTAATTTAGGACTTTAACTTGTGGACAGGTCCTATCTTTTTCCACAACTGCCTTGAAATTAATAGAATTATGGTCACTGTTCCCAAAGTGTTTCCCCCACTGACATTTCAACCACGTGCCCAGCCCTCATTTTCTAAATGGAAGTCAAGGGTAGCCCCTTCTCTAATAGGGCCATCTGTATATTGCTTCAGAAAATTCTCCAGGACAAGCTTATAACATTCTGGTCCACCTAATCCCTTAGCACTATGCAGTCCCAGTCAATATTAAGGAAGTTACGATTACGTGCTTTTACAACCCTATTACTCCTGCATCTATCTGAGATTTCCCAACATATTTGCTCTTCTAATTCCTACTGACCATTGGGGGCCCTGTAGTATATCCCATCAAATTTTTTACACCTTTCTTATTTCCAAGTTCTACCCATATGACGTTGCTGCACTTTCTCCACCAATATCCTCTCTAAGTACTGCTGTGACGTCCTACCCAATCAATATCGCAATTCTGTCATGCTGGAAGCATTGGTACTCTGGGACACCGAGCTGCCAGTTCTGCTTTTCCCTCAACCATAGACCATAAGATAGATATAGGAGAAGAATTAGGCCATTCAGCCCCTCGGGTCTGCTCCACCATTCAATCACGGCTGCGTTTGTTCCAACTCCCATCTTCCGCCTTCTCCCCATAACCCTTAACCCCTTATCAATCAAGAACCTATCAATCTCTGCCTTAACTACAACCAATGACTTGGCCTCCACAGCCCTCTGTGGCAATGAATTCCGCAGATTCACTACCCTCTGGCTGAAGAAACGCCTTCTCAGTTCAGCTTTAAAGGAGCTTGCTCTTGGATCCTAGACTCTCCAACTAACAGAAGCATTTTCTCCATGTACACTCCATCAAGGCCTTTCAGTATCCAATAGGTTGCAATGAGATCCCCTCTCATCCTTCTGAACTCCTTCGATTACAAGCCCAGAGACATCAAAAGCTCCTCATGTATTGACCTTTTCATTCTTGAGATAATTCTTGTGAACTTACTCTGGACCCTCTCCAGGACGAGCACATCCTTCCTTAGATATAGGGCCCAAAATTGCTCACAATATTCCAAATGCAGTCTGACCAATGCCTTATAAAGCCTCAGGAGTACATCCTTGTTTTTATATCCTAGTTCTCTCAAAAATGATTCAGAGTCAGAATCAGAATCAGGTTTATTATCACTGACATATGTCGTGAAATGTGTTGTTTTGCGGCAGCAGTACAGTGTAAGACATAAAGACAAAAATTACCATAAGTTACGGAAATAAATAGTGCAAAAGAGGAAAGAAAAGGTGGTGTTCACGGGGTCATGGACCATTCAGAAATCTGATGGCGGAGGGGAAGAAGCTGCTCCTGAAACATTGAGTGTGGGTCTTCAGGTTCCTATACCTCCTCCACAATGGGAGTAACGTGATTCTGATTCTAATTTCACTGTCTGCAGGAATTAATCTGATGATCCTATGCTGCACTCCCTTTACACACGTATACATACCTTTTGGTAGGGAAACCAGATCTGAACACAATATTTTCAGGTGTGGTCTTGCCAGGGGTACACCTCTAGAACAAGATGTTTCTCTCTTGTACTGAAATCCACTTGCTAACATTGCATTTACCTCCTTTACTACTGACTCAATCTGCAAGTTGGGAATCCTGAACTAGGACTCCCGAGTCCCTTTGCATCTCTGATTACTGAATTTTCTCCCCATATATAAAGTATTCTACCTCTTTATTCTTCCTACCAAAGTACATAACCCCACACTTCCCCACATTATATTCCATCTGCCTCTTTGCCCACTCTCCCAACCTGTCCAAGTCATTCTACAGACTCCCTGCCTCCATGACACTACCTGTTCCTCACCTAACTTGGTATCGTCTGCAGACTTGGCCACAATGCCATCAGTTCCTTCACCCAGATCATTCATGTACAAAGTGAAAAGTTGCAGTCCCTACACTGATCACTGCAATAGTCACTAGCAGCCATCCTGAAAAGGACCCCTTTACCCCCACTCTCTGACTTCTGACCGTCAGCTAGTCTTCTATCCATGCTTGTAGCTTGTCTCTAACACCATGGGCTCTTATCTTGTTTTGCAGCCTTGTGTGCGACACCTTGTCAAAGGCTTTCTGAAAATCCAAGTAAATGATATCCACCAACTCACCCATGTTTCTGTAATAGATATCATATCACAATCCCTGCCCTGAAATTATCTGACTGTCAAGCTTCTTACGTTAAAATAAGACCTTGCTCGCTCCCTGTCCTGCCCCTCCCAGACCTGCCTATTGGACTTGTTCGCTTTAACCTCTATATTTACTTCAGTTGTCTCATTTATTACATTACCACATTGAGACCCACACCCCCTGCCAAACTAGTTTAAACCCTCCCGGGTAGCTCCAGCAAATCTCCCCACCAGGATATTGGACCCCTTCCAGTTCAGGTGCAGTGTGTCCCTCTTGTACAGGTCACCTCTGCCCCAGAAGAGATCCCAGCAGTCCAAAAAACTGAATCCCTGCCGTCTGGACCAGTTCTTCAGCCACACATTCACTTGCCCTATCCTCCTATTCCCACCACTAGGATATGGCACAGGGAGTAACCCAGAGATTACAACCCTGGGGGTTCTACCTTTTAACCTTCTGCCCATCCCTCTAAATTCACTCTGCAGGACCTCATCCCTTTGTCTGCTAGGTCGTTGGTGCCAATGTGTACAATGACCTCTGGCTGCTCGCCCTCCCACTCGAGAATGTTCTGCAACTGCTCAGAAGCATCCTTGACCCTGGCACCAGGGAGGTAACACACCATGTTGGATGCTCCCTTGCAGCCACAGAACCTCCTGTCTACCCCCCTAACTATCGAGTCTCCGATCACCGCAGCTCTCCTAGACTCCACCCTCCTCAGCTGTGCTTCAGAGCCAGTCATGGTTCCACAGACCTGGTTGCTGCTGCTACTCTCCTCTGAAAGGTCATTCCCCCAACAGTGTCCAAACGATATACTTGTTGGTGAGGGGAATGGCCACAAGGAAATCCTGAGCCCCCTGTCTACCATTTCTACCTTTCCTGGTGGTCACCTAACTAACTACCTGTTGCCTGTACCTTCACAGTGACCACTTCACTAAAGCACTTTATGATATCACAGATCCTCTGAAGTGAATCGATTGCAGCTCCAGCCACTCTGTGTGGCCAGTCAGGAGCTGCGACTGAACACACATCCCATAGATGTAATCACCGGCAACCCTGCAAGTTTCCCTGATCTCTCACGTTCTGCAGGAGGAGCACGCAGCTGTCCTGACTGCCATCTTTAAATCACTAAGACTACAGAGGAAAGAAGACGTTACCTTATCTTACTTTACCAATGCTCAGCCTCCTCACCAAAGCCTCTCTAAACAAAGCTTCAGACTTACAGCTCAAGCACAGCACTTCCACCTCCTCACAGCCGCTCTCAAAATGGCCGTTCCACAAGAGCTCAGCTCACTAGGTCCATTGGGAATAACAATCTGGGGACCACTGTAGGGGGTTGTGATGGATCAACCACTCAGCAATCCTGGCTGAAGATTCTTGCAAATGCTTCAGCTTTCTCTTTTGCACTGATGTGCCGGGCTCCCCCATCATTGAGAATGGGGATATTCATGGAGCCTCCTCCTCTAGTGAGTTGTTTACTTGTCCACTGCCATTCACGACTGGATGTGGCAGGACTGCAGAGCTTAGATCTGATCTGTTGGTTGTGGGATCTCTTAGTTCTGTCTATTGCATGTTGTTTGTTTGGTATGCAAGTGTCCCGTCTTGCATCTTCACCAGGTTGACTCCTTGTTCTGAGGTATGCCTGGTGCTGCTCCTGGCATGCACACCTGCACCTTTCATTGAACCAGGGCTGATCCCCTGGTTTGATAGTGATGGTGGAGTGGGGAATATGCGGGTCATGAAGTTGAGTACAATTCTGCTCCTGCTGATGGACTGCAGCACTTCATGGATGGCCAGTCCTGAGTTGGTAGATCTGTTTGCAGTCTGCCCCATCTAGCATGGCGAAAATACCACATGACACAATGAAGTATATTTACACTGTGTCGACAGGATTTCGACTCCACAAAGACTGTGTGGTGGTCGCTCCTATCGATACTGTTGAGGACAGATGCATCTGTGCCAAGTGAGGATGAGATCAAGTACGTCTTTCCCTCTTGTTGGTTCCCTCATCACCTGTCGCAGACTCAATTGAGCAGCTTTAACACAAGATCAACTCAGTCAACAGTGGTGTCACCAAGCTACTCTTGCTGATGGATGTTGAAGTCCCCCACCTAGAATACATTCTGTGTGTTTGCCACTCTCAGTCCTTCCTCCAAGTGGTGTTCTACATGGATTAATATTCATTCATCAGCCGAAGGGATGGTAGGTGGTAATCAACAGAAGGCTCCCTTGCTCAAGTTTAACCTGATACCATAAGACTTCATAGGATCTGGAGTCAATGTTGAGGACTCACAGGACAGTTCCCTCCTGACTGTATATCACTGTGTTGCCACCTCTGCTCGGTCTGTCCTTTTGGTGGGATATTGCGTACCCAGGGATGGAGATGGTGGTGTCTGACACATTGACTAAGGTATGATTCTGTGAGTATGACTTTGTCAGGCTATTGCTTGAGCAGTCTGTGAGACAGCTCTCCCAGTTTTGGCACAATCCCCGAGGACTTTACAGGGTCGACAGGGCATTTGTCATTTCCAGTGCCTAGGTTGATTCCCGGTGATCCGTCCAGTTTTGTTTCTTTGAGGCTGTGCGTCTGGTGCCACGTGTAGGCCAGACCAGATAAGGATGACAGATGTCATCCCCTCCAGGGCATTAGTGAACCAGGTGGGTCTTTACAACAATGAACAAACTGCTGGAGGAACTCAGTGAGTCAAGCAGCATCTGTGGGGGGAAACGAATTGTCAATGTTTTGGGTCGACAATTCCTTTCCTTTCACAGATGCTGCTTGATTCACTGAGTTCCTCCAGCAGATTGTTTGTTGCTCTAGATTCCAGCATCTGCAGCCTTTGAGTCTTTACAACAATCAATGATGGTTTTCATGGTCGTCATTAGACTTTTTAATTCCAGAATTCGAATTCCAAGTTATCACCATCTGCTGTGATGCGATTCAAACCCAAATCCCCAGGACCTTGCCCTGTGTTTTGGGATGATTAACTCAGTGATAATACCACTGTGCCAAGGCCTCCCAAAAAGAGGTGGCAGATAGTGGAACTGTCCAGCAGTGTGGACTCCCTCTTGATGAAGGGCTCATGTTGTTCCTGGAAATAAGGCATTTACGATCAGAAAATCCTTCTGCTGCTTTGACGCAAGGAGACCTTACCTACTGAAGAAAATTTCTGGGCTACTAAAGGAGTGTGTTCAACGGTTGCCTGCATGAGTTGGAAGATGACGCATCCTAGTACACAAGGTTCCACATTCCCCTCACTCAAACTAAAACCATTCAAACGAGTGCAGTGTCCCAGTTCCTTCTCTGACATTGTGGTGAGCACTAAATCGTGAGATGTGTTAGAGATCAGTTGTGGCCTCACGGAAGGCCTCATTTAGCAAGGAAGTTCAGAGTCTGGATGATCTTGAATAACATGGAGAGAGCAGTCCAGGCTCAATGACTTCCAGTAGAATGACTGTCTTGGAAAACTAGCTCCAGCGAATGCACGTCTCATCATTGAGGTCCAGCTGGAGTGTGATGACTTTGAAGACACTCTGGGTGTAATCAGTCTGTCTCCTGCCTGGTGGTCTCTGGCTCGTTAGAGTGGGAAGGCATGTCAACACTTACAGTAACATACTGCTGCCAGTGATATTCCTGCTAAGGCACCCTTTGAATAAGTACCTCAACACTAAATGTTAGAGAACACACTGCTAGTCAGCTGTAGCGCACTCTGTTAAGTTTGAGCAACCTACAGTCAAGTCTCTGGATGTTAGTGTGTTACTTTAAATAATAATAAGATCACCAGCTAACACACTGTTGCACTAAACCTGTTTCAAAACAGTCACAGTTTGCAGGCTCGTTGAGAGGGGAAAAGATGTATACTGTGCAATGTTATCAGTTTTTATTTGTTTTTCTAAATGCGAGCACCAATGGCAAGGTCAGTATTTATTATTCCTCACTAATTGCCCCAGAGCAAATGGTCGTGAACTGCTGCTGTGAACTACCGCAGTCCTTTCTGGTGAACGGACTGCTCCAGTGACGTTGGGGAGGGAGATCCAGTCCAAACAAACAGTCCAAACAAACACAGGATGTAGGGATTGAATGTCAGGGTAGTCAATGAGGGAACATTCAAGCAAGCTGCTATGCTCTGGATGGTGTTGAGCTTCTTGAATGTTGTCGGAGATGCCCTCATTCAGGCAAGTGGAGAGTATTCCATCACACTGCTGAATTGTATCTTTGGAAGGTGGAAAGTTTTTACTGTGGATGAGGTGAGTCACTTGCCATAGCATAACCAGAGTCTGACCCAGTCTTACATCCATGGTATTTATGTAGCTGATCCAGTTCAGTACTTAGTCAGTGGTGACTCCCAGGTTGTTGATGGTAGGAGACTCAATAATAGTTATGCCCTTGAATGTACGGGCAGATGGTTGCACGGCAACTTGTTGGAGATCCTCATTGCCTGGCACTTTGGTGATGCGAATGTTACCCACCACTTATGGCAGAATATTGTCTGGGGCTTGATGGATTGAGGCATGCGCGACTTCATCACCTGAACAGTAGCAAACGGAAATGAGCATTGTAGAATCAATGGTGAACACCCTCACACCTGACAGCAAATGCTGGAAATCTAAAATAAAAACAGAGGATGCTGGAAATACTCAACAGGTCAGGCTGTACCTGTGGGAAGAGAAGGAAGAAATCTCACAGACGTGGCCTGAACTGCTGAGTATTTCCAACATTCTCTAAATTAAATTGACAAATTAGTAAATTAGCTTATTATTGCCACATGTACCACGATACAGTAAAAAACGCGTGCTATCGAAGTCTCTGTTTTTATCCCACAGCTGACATTCTGACAAGTCCATTGAACCTTTGCTGCACCCCCTCAAAAGCCAGTATATCTTTTTTGGAAAGTAAGGAGACCAAAACTGTACACAATAACACAGCTGTGATCTCACCAAGGCCTTATATAACTGTAGTAAGACAGCTTTACTCCTGAACTTTTGCAAGAAATGCCCACATTCTATTTGCTTCCTAACTACATACTGCACTGGCATGATAGCTTTCAGTGAGTTATGTACAAGGACGCTCATGTCCCTTTAAAGATTAATATTTGTCAATCTCGCACCATTTAAAGAATACTCAGCATTTCTGGTTTTTCTACCAGAGTGGGCATCAGAATATTTTTCCAGACTATACTCCGGCTGCCAAATTATTGTCCACTCACTTAGCTTAACCCCTAGAGGACTCTTTGCATCCTCATCACTAATTACATTCCTAATTAGTTTTATTTCATCAGCAAATTTGGAAATGTTACATCTGGTCCTCTCAGCCAAATTGTCAATGGAGATTGTAAGTGTTTGGGGTCCAAACACTGATCCCTGTGGTACACCATTAGCCACAGCCTGACTATCTGAGAAGGATCTGTTTATAGCAACTCTTTGTTTTCCATCTGTTACCCAACAGATGGAATACACAATACACGAGTATATTGCCCCAATGTACAAGGCATGGTTAGTAAGTTTGCAGAGGATATTAAAATAGGTGGTTTCATAGACAGTGAAGAAAGTTACCGAAAATTACAGGGGGTATTGATCAGCTGAGGAAGTGGGCAGATGAATGGTAAATGGTGTTCAATTCAAGTAAGTGCAAGATGTTGTATTTTGGGAAGTCAAACCAGGGTAGGACTTTCACAGTGAACGGTAGGGCCCTGAGGAATGTTGTAGAACAGAGGGGCCTAGGAGTGCAAGTACATAGTTCTCTGAAAGCGGCTTCACAGGTAGACAGTTTGGTGAAGGAGGCATTTGGCATGCTGGCCTTCATCAGCAGGAGATGGGATGTTATGTTGCAGTTGTACAAGATGTGAGTGAGGCTGCACCTGGAGTATTTTGTGCAATTTTGGTTACCCTGTTATGGGAAAGACGTCATGAAGATGGAAAGAGTGCAAGGAAGATTTATGAGAATCTTCTCAGGACTTGAGGGCCTGAGTTATAGGGAGAGGTTGGGCATGCTAGCACTTTACTCCTTGGAGTGTAGGAAACTAAGGGGTGACCTTATAGAACTGTATAAAATATTACATCAGGTCTTTTCAGCCAAATTGTCAATAGAGATTATAAATGTTTGGGGTCCAAACACGGATCCCTGTGGTACATGCAGCCTGACAATCTGAGAAGGATCTGTTTATACCAACTCTTTGTTTTCTATCTGTTAACCAACTCTCAATCCACACAAGTATATTGCCCCCAATTCTATCTGCACTATCCTTGTTCACCTCCTCCTGCATTATTAAAAGCCTATTGAAAATACAATGCACAACAAACAGGCATAAAATATTTGCTTAATTCCTCTACCATTTCATTATTCATCATTATAAATTCTCAGATCTCTGTAAAGAACCCACATTTGCCCAGGGTAGTCTTCTCCATTTTACATATCAACTGAAGCACTTGGAATCTATTTTGTATCTATGTTGCTAGTTTACTCTCATATTCTATTATCCCACTCAATATCAACTTTCCAAATTCTAAAATGCACCCAATCCTCAGGCTTACTGCTTTTCAAGGCTGCTTTGGAAGCCTTTGCTTAGATTTAATACTATCTTTAATTTCTCCTGTAATACATAGTTGGAGGGCAATTGTTTTTCGGGTTTTGTGTCTTTATGTCAAAAAATGCATTCTTTCCCTTCAAATTCCAACCATTGTCTGCCCACTGTCATATCCTTTGATGTTGTTTCTCAAACTATTATTGTCAAACTACAGCTCAACCTTCCATATTTTCCTTTACTTGGATTGAAAACACTGGATTTAGATTGGGTTATATCACTTTTGAACACGTGGTATGTTTAATAGTAACTCTTTGCTGGAAGTTCTTTTCCAATAGATTGTTAATTAACATCTTCTTAAAGTGCAGAACTAGATTTAAAATAGTCTGCTCCACAGTAGCAATTTCTTACCTTGGTCGATTGTTTGTCTTTTTTTTAAGGATGGGCTAAATTTCTCTCAAAGGCAGGATGTCATATCAATCTGCAGTAAGACTGTGAATGCCCATGGCTTGGTTCACCATTGAATAGACACACGAAACAGAAATAGAGCCTCTTCCATGTGTCCATTCACCAAATTCATAGATCTTCCTGTCAGTTGGGCAAAATGCTATTAGTTTACCTCACGAATATTGACCGCAGAATCAGCAGTCAGAAATCAGCAGGCAGAAAGAGTCCAGCGACCATGAAGTACATATTACTGCTGCAGTCCAGTATTTTAGAACATTGATTGAAAATAACCTTGCCACAAAGTAATTATGCAACTTTGTTCTAAATGTTCCATCAGTACAATCCAATATACATGGACAAGAACATTCTTCAAATTATAGTAGACATAGGTTTGGTTTCAACATCAGAAACATATAAATTTATGAAAATTAAGAATATGTTATTTAATGAAAAAGTGTAACAGGCAAAAGGAGGTGTAAGGGTTGAACTTCAATTAACCAGGAGAGAGTTATACAATTTGAAAATGAATGTATTGAATTATTATTCAACAAAATTATAGAATGATTCTTTGCGTTAGGTGGGCAGAAGCGAGGCACAGACAACCAAATGTTCAGCAGGTGTTTATCTTAACACTCAAACACAGAAGGGTGCTGCCCACTGATAGAAAGTGGATCCAACCCACCAAGACGTCAGCCTATTGCAGTCGGGTTTTAGTCTGAGATAAACCCCATTGCAGCATATAAAAGTGAAGTCAAAACTCCAGATCAACACAGCTTTCTTTTGTGAGTAGTGGCAGTGAGAGCTTAACAACCAAAATGGTGAAGTTAACAGAAGAAGAGGCAAAATACATCAGTAGTATTTGGGAAGAAGTGAATAAGAAAGCAATAACTGCCCAAGCCTTGGAAAGGTATGATGAAAATGTACTTCTTGTTTTAAGTTTAATTCATGCACTATATTTTCAAGCTTGGTTGCTGTGAAGGTTCTTTAATTTTCAATGCATACTAAATATTGTTATAGGGTGAAGGAGCTAGTATTCAATACTGCATTGAGGTTCAAGTCAAACCCACAGAAACTCAACATTTCGCTTGATACAAATTGACTCAATGATGAGCATTGAAAGTCAAATTGGTTCCACGTTTTCACAACAAACCTGGACGACTTTGCTTTTTCCCTCCAGGGTGTTCACGGTCTATCCCTGGACGACCAGGCTGTTTAAAAAGTTCAATGGTCGTTTTACAGCCAATGATGCCGGTGTTCAGGGTCATGCAGACAAAGTGCTAAAGGCTCTGAACGATGCAGTTAAGGATTTGTATGGAGTCGAAGGCACATTCACTAAACTCAGCAAAAAGCATCAAGAAATTGGAGTGGACACTCAAAACTTCACGGTAGGAACCGACCATTTTAGGATGTGTGCATTTTCACTAAAAGGGTGCTGTCGATATTACCTGATACCAGAGTCAGAATAAACATGACAGCCAAACATAGTGGATTGAAACAGCAGGGAAAGGGAGGACATTGGCTGCTGTAGAAAAGGCAGTCTCATTGTCATTTTCCTGCAAAATTAGATCGACTGCAACGCTGAATAGGGGTCACAGGTTGGAAAGTTTAATCACTTTAATGAGAGCTATTTTATAGGATTCCCATTCAACAATTCATGCTTTAGATTAGGCAAGATTGCACAGGAACTCAAGTTGATTTCAAATTCCTTTATTACCATGTAACAGATGCAGAATTTTTTTCCTGCCTCACAGCTCCAGGGACAGTGGTGTAATCCTCTCATTGGGTGTTGTCTATAGAGAGTTTGCTCCAGTTTGCTGCACTTGTAGGTTAATTAGCTACTGTAAATCACCCTTTGGTTTAGCAGAAAGAATCCAAATGGCTTTGATGGGCACTTGAGAAGAGAATAAGTCGTAGGGTTACAGGGAACAAGGTCGGGGCTAAAGTGTTTGCAGAACTGGAAGCTGGCATGGACCCATAGGACCGAATGGCCTCCTTCTGGGCTATTCTGTATGAGATCGTTGGAGGGTCTGAGTTTTGTTTTCCAGTCTTGTTTCAATATTGTATCATTATTCTGTTTTGTATTTACAGCTTCTTGGCCAAACCTTCATTGTTGAACTGGCCATTCATTATAGAAGCAAATTCGGGCCTGAGGAACATAGAGCTGCGTATAAGTTTTTTAAACTGGTGGCAGAAGCTCTCTCCAGCAACTACCATTAAATCAGTAACCACATGCATCCATCACCACTTTCAGAAATGCAATAAAAACATGTATCATCAGTATGTATGATGTGTGCTGTTTGCTTAAGGAACTTGCGTTACATCGGATTCAAGTCTTGCTAATGTAAAGGTGGTGCAATATTCCACTTTGTATGGTAATTTTTCTTCAAAATTTGGAAAATGTCTGTAAGCATTCCTTCTGCTTCAATAAAGAAATAATACTTCTCTGGCATTTTCCAGATGTAAATTCTTCATTTCAGGATGATGAAAATGAAAAGATCCATAATTTAGTCAATGTTGAGATTGCCATAGGTTCTGTATTAAAGAACAGACATAGTTCTGCATGGCTTTTCACTGCCCAGGACAGGCCAAAGCATTTTTCATCCAATGAAGTAGTTTTGAAATAAATTCACTGCTGTAGTGTGGGGGAAAGCAGCAGCCAATATCTCATATATTTCTCGTATTTCATAACAAGGAGGCTGTTCAGCCCATTGATCTATACCAGCTCTCAGAGCAATTCCATCAGTTCCATACCTCCACTTATTTCCCTGTAACCCCTCATCTCACACAAGTTCATTAACACCTCCCATCCATATTAGGGCAATTTAGAGCAGTCAATTGACCTGCCAACCTGTTGTACAGCAGGGCCATGCAGTGTGGACTCCTACAAAGATCGTCTACTCTGAGCAATGAATTATTCATCAGCAGGCTATCTTTTTAAAAGTGAGTTGAAGACCGGAGTAAACCCACAATTTTCCAGAAATAATGTAACATAGAACATAGAACACAGAAAACTACAGCACAAGAACAGGAGCTCCTGCCCACAATGTCGATTCTGACTATGATGCTGATTTAAATTAATCCCATCTCACACGCTCTGTATTTCCCCTTTCCCTGTTTGTTCACGTACCTGTTTAAATGCCTCTTAAACAGTGCTATCATATCTGCTTCTACAACTTCCTCTAGCAGCATGTTGTAGGCACCTACCACTCTGTGCATAAAAACACCATGCCTTGTAAACCTCCTTTAAACTAACCCTATCTTATGTTAAAGCTATGCACTCTAGTATGTGACATTTCCACCCTGGGATAAACACTCTCACTATTACCTTGTCTATACATCTCAGAATTTTATATACTTCTATCAGGTCACCACTCTGCCTCCAACAAGTTCTTCCAACTTCTCCTTATAACCAATATTCTCTAATCCAGGCAACATCCTGGTGAACCTATTCTTCACACTCTCCCAAGCCTCAACACCCTTCTTGTAATGCGGTGACCAGGACTGCACACAATGCTCCAAATGTGGCCAAAGAACAGAACATCGTTTCAACAGCATTCGCAGATCCGATTACACGTACATTCCTTCATCAACACTCCTTCCACACCCTTCCTCTCACTTCTATGCCACCATTGTCACACATTCTACTCACTTCATTTGATGTCCCTTCAGGTGTTCACTCATTTCTCATCACACATCTGCAAACAGAACCACCAACATGTTCCTTGCACGCCTGGCCATGCCACTGCTGATGCGTCTGCCTGATTGGCACAACATCCATTGGATCCACTCATGCCCAGCGACGGTCATGCCCTGCTTACAGGAGAAGAGAGCAAGGATTAGTAGAGGACACCTGGAGCAGTCTCACCTCTTCCCAGTGGTTGAGGAAGGTTTGGAGATTAACAACGTATCATTTTCCTCAGCATCAGAGGAGGCAGGCTTGATTGCTATTTGGAGCAGGGTGCACATTACTCTCCTAGAGTCACATTTCCTACAAGACAAAATCACCTTGACTAAAGACGAACATCACATTAGCTCAGTGCTTCTTTCCATTTGCAAAGAGTCTCATCTTCAGCCACGCTCACAAGCAATGAAGGGGTCAAGGAAGATTTAAGAATGTAGGAAAGTCCTGTTAGACCGCGATGCCTGATTCAACAAAAGGCACAAACAGGGAATGGCAACAGAGGCTGCTCTGGTGGAGAGCCTGTGTCAGAGGGTGCTGTCCTCCCCAGACCCAGACTAGTTGGATATGTAGTGAAGGAACAGGTGGGGGAATATACCTTGAATTAAAATGTGAATACCACAAGCTGGAGTGGCTGGAGACCAACTTGAAAATTTGAGAACAGTTGTCACAGATCCTTCCATATATACAAAGGTCAATTGTAAGCCACCTCCTCCCCCGCATCCCAGAGCAATTAGACTGAATGTTTGGGTCAGTAAAATAATTGGTTATTGGATTTTGGGTCCAGCTACCCTAATGTCACACACTCTGATCTGCTCTTGTAATAGTTACCTACCTGTCTGCTCCAGTTAAGATTATAATGTCATAGCATTGTATGCCATGGAAGTGGGGCGCTTAGCTCACACCAACCATCAAACACCCATTTACAGTAATGCTACAGTAATCCCATTTGTTTATACCTACCACAATCATGGTAATCTATACCTTTGACCATGTCTTCATGGACCTGACTACACATAACAATAATTCCAAGATACACTATTGATTTTGGATGTTGTACTTCTTCCGTCAATCATGAGCATATTCTGTTTCTACTCCAACACTGTCCCTATAAATATACCTGAACTTTTATCAAGCAGATTCAGATCAGTGTGAAGTTCAATGATATGAGATATGGAAGTCAAAGCAAATTGCAGCAGTTCAGCTGCGTTTGCAAATTTCTGTTCATTAAATTAACCTTGAATACTTCCATACAATCCTAATCCCACATGGAGATCTACACTTTTAACAATATAATGGAGGTGCCAAGTTTAGAACATTAGAAAAGCACATTCTCTTCGATATTATCATTTCTAATGGAAATAAACATCATTAAGTGCAACACACACAAAATGGTGGGTGAACTCAGCAGGTCAGGCAGCATCTATGGAGGGAAATGTACAGTTGACCTTTTGAGCTGAGACCCTTCATCAGGACTGGAAAGAGAAAGGGCAGAAGCCAGAACAGAATGGTGGGGGGAGGGCGAGGAGCATGAGCTGGCAGGTGATAGGACAATGCAGGTGAGTGGGGGGGGGGGGGGGAGGTCGATAGGTGGGAGAGGGGGATTTGGGAATGATGTAAGAAGCTGGGAGATGATAGGTGGAATCATTAGGTGGTATGGCAGTAATGTCATGATGAAATGGATCACCTCCTTATGATGACTGGGCTTCATTTCTTCAATGATTATAAATTACACTGCATGGATGGGTGCAGTTGTAACAGGTAAATTGATAAAGGTACGAGTAGGTATTGGTTTTGGTATTAGTATTGGAATTGGTTTATTATTGTCACCTGTACTAAGGTGCAGTGAAAAACTTGTCTTGCATATCGTTCATACAGATCAGTTCATTACACAGTGCATTGAGGTAGTACAGGGTAAAAACAATAACAGAATACAGAGTGAAGTGTCACAGCTACAGGGAAGTGCATTGCAGGTAGACAATAAAGTGCAAGGTCAAAACAAGGTAGATTGTGAGGTCAAGAGTCCATCTCATCGTACTAGGGAACTGTTCAATAGTCTTATCACAGTGGGATAGAAGCTGTCCTTGAGCCTGGTGGTATGTGCCCTCAGGCTCCTGTATCTTCTGCCTGATGGAAGAGGAGAGAAGAGGGAATGACCCGGGTGAATGGGGTCTTTGATTATGCTGGCTGCTTCACCAAGGCAGTGAGAAGTATAGTCAGAATCCACAGAGGGGTGGCTGGCATCTGTGATGTGCTGGGCTGTGTCCACAACTCTCCGCAGTTTCTTGTGGCCCTGGGCAGAGCAGTTGCCATACCAAGCCGTGATGCATCCAGATAGGATGCTTTCTATGGTGCATTGGTAAAAGTTGGTGAGTGTCAAAGGGGTCATGCCAAAGTTCTTTAGCCTCCTGATGAAGTAGAAGCACTGGTGAGCTTTCTTGGCTGTGGCGTCTACATGGTTGGACCAGGACAGGCTATTGGTGATGTTCACTTCTAGGAACTTGAAGCTCTCAACCCTCTCAGCCTCAACACCATTGATATAGACAAATGCATGTACACCACCCCCTTTCCTGTAGTCAATGACCAGCTCTTTTGTTTTGCTGACATTGAGGGGAAGGTTGTTGTTATGACACCACGTCACTAAGCTCTCTATCTCCTTCCTGTACTCTGACTCATCATTATTTGAGATACGGCCAACTATGGTGGTATCATCTGAAAAATTGTAGATGGAGTTAGAGCAGAATCTGGCCAATCAGTCATAAGCATATAGGGAGTAGAGTAGGTGGCTGATGATGCAGCCTTGTGGGACACCAATGATGGGAGTAATCGTGCTTGAGGTGTTGCTGCCTATCCTCACTGATTGTGGTCTGTTGGTCAGGAAGTCAAGGATCCAGTTGCAAAGGGAAGTGCTGTGTCCCAGGTCTCAGAGTTTGGTGATGAGCTTGCTTGAAATTATGGTATTGAAGCCGGAGCTGTAGTCAATAAACAATAGTCTAACACAGGTGTCTTTACTGTCCAGATGCTCCAGAGATGAGTGTAGGGCCAGGGAGATGGTGTCCACTGTAGACCTGCTTCGGCGGAAGGTGAATTGCAGTGGGTCGAAGTTGCCTGGGAGGCTGGAGTTGATGCGTGCCATGACCAGCCTCTTGAAGCATTTCATGATGGTGGATGTCAGAGCCACCATCATGAAGTCATTAATGCATGTTACCTTGTTTCTCTTAGGCACCAGGATGACAGGGGTCACTTAAAATAGCTGGGAACTTCAGATTGAAGCAGGGAGAGGTTAAATATGTCCGCAAGTATCCCTGCCAGCTGATCAACACAATATCTGAGGACACAGCCAGGGACACCATCCAAGCCAATTGCTTTCCTTGGGTTCACTCTCCAGAAGATTGATCTTACACCTTTGACGGTGATCATGGGTTCAGTTGCATTGGAGGCTGTCAGGGTGGGTGGTGACAATCCACTCCCCTTCTGTTCAAAATGCGCATAGAATGTGTTAAGCTCATCAGGAAGGGAAGCGCTGCTGTTGACTAGGCTGCCCAACTTCATTTTGTAGCCTGTTATAGCATGTAAGCCCTGCCACAACTGACAACTGATCTGGGACTCCATTTTGATCCGGTATTGTCTTTTGGCATTCCTGATAATGATTCCTGATTTCTGATAATTCCTGATGTAGGCAGACACGGTAGTGTAGCGGTTAGCATAACGCTATTACAGCACCGGTGACCCGGGTTCAATTCCCGCCGCTGTCTGTAAGGAGTTTGTATGTTCTCCCTGTGTCTGCTTGAGTTTTCTCCGGGTGCTCCAGTTTCCTCCCACATTCCAAAGACGTACGGGTTAGGAAGTTGTGGACATGCTATGTTGGCACCAGAAGCATGGCGACACTTGCAGGCTGCCCCCAGAACACTCCACGCAAAAGATGTATTTCACTGTGTGTTTCAATGTACATGTGACTAATAAAGATATCTATCTATCGATCCGATAACTTTTTGGAGGTCGCATCTCAATTTCTTGTAGAGGTCAGGGTCACCTGATTGGAATGCAGCAGTCCTCGTCTTCAGTAAGGAGTGGATCTCCCAGTTCATCCATGGCTTCCAGTTTGGGAGCACCCATATTGTCCTCTTTGGTACACAGTTCTCAACACACTTTCTGATAAAGTCCATGATGGTGTTGCCGTACTCATCAAGGCTGGCAGCTGAGTCTTTGAACATGGACCAGTCAACTGACTCAAAGCAGTTGCGTAGAAGCTCATTTATTTCCTCAGACCAGCACTGCACGACTCTCTGTACTGGATCCTCCCATTTCAGTTTCTGTTGGTACGCAGGGAGAAGGAGCACAGGCTGGTGGTCTGATTTACCAAATTGAGGGTGAGGGGTGGCTCAGGAGGCATCTTTGATGGTTGTATAGCAATGGTCAAGGGTGTTAGGGCCCCTGGTGGGACAGGAGACGTGCTGGTAGTACTTCGGTAACACACTCTTGAGGATGGACTGGTTGAAGTCATCTGCAATAATGAAGGGAGACTCAGGGTATCCTGTCTCAAGGTTGTTGACCACAGAGTATAGTTTTGAGCGCAGGCTTCATGTCCATCTGGGGTGGGATGTAAACGGCCATGAGGATAGCTGAAGTGAACTCCCATGGAAAGTAGTATGGTCAAAGGTAGACTTATTTCCGTTGTTCATCCTTACATTAGCAACTATCGTGACCTTTAGGATTTGTGTAGTAATATAAGTACTTTTTGTAGTAATACATGTATATATAAATTATATGTATATAATTGATAGTTATTCTCCTCCAATTCAGCAGAATGCATGGTGTTTTTGCATTACTGTTTTGATCTTTGGCCAATACCATTTTGGCTGTTGTCTGTAAGGGCTGTGTTTGTGAACATGTGCACTCAGTAAGCTTGAAGAGATTAAATAAATGCCCCAGTAACTGAAGCTCATCCTCCACCTTTTTTGTACGTTAACATTCAATACATCAGCAGTAAAGAAAAATTCTTCCTAATTTCAGGTAGGATAAAGTAATCCTACTTTTCAGTTAAAAAACAGGTGGAGGGAAGGAAAATCCAACAACCACCTGCTTTAAAAAAAAGGAAAATGGGTACAGTGGCTTAGGTTGTGGTATTTAACTCTGAGACCAGACATGGGAGGATCATTGTGCGACACTGTCACATTTCACTACTGCAAACATCAGCTATGTTGAAAATAAACAAAGGCCTACCCTAATGATGTTGAATCATTATTATTTTTAGTTAAGTTTAGCAATGCTCATCTCCATTGCAGTAAAAAGGTATGAAGTGGAGCAAAGCTAGGGAAAGGCATTTGTGCACATTATCCACAGACTGCTGATGAGCTGGTCTACTACTCCACAGACAGAGAGTTAAATCCTACCTTGTGAACACTGCCATGCAGTGTTGTCCCATTAGATAGAAGGTGAGAAAAATCAAGAGTGTTTATTTACAGAACACCAGCTGCAGCAGAGAAAAGGTGCTCTTCACTGCAGAAACCATCAATATCCACATTAATGGATATCACTTCATCATGTACACAGATCACAAGCCCCTGATTTCCCAATTCCATGAAATGAAGCCAGTGCATCATATGTTCAAAGATGGGCGTTGGCCTTAGGACCATTTGAATATACTATTGTTTCTAAAAGCCAGAAAATACCATGGAAGCAGAGATGCTCTCAGTTGTTCTCTGGTGCCAGAGATGACTTCTGGTGAAGGAATAGAGGGCCAAGTATTGATGACGGGTCGGCTGTGAGTGTGGTGTAAGTCAGACAGCAGGCAGCAGAAGATCTTGCACTGTCTCTGGATTGTGAGTAAATCAGGAAAGGGTGACCTTTGGAGAAAGAACCACAGTTACATCCCTTCCATTCCCAGAATTCAGAGCTGAATGTAAGGGATGGATGTGTTATGTGGGGAGCTGGAGCTGAACTCCCACAACTTGGAAATAACTGCACCAGCCACACTCAGGAATTGCTCGAATTAAGGACCTAAAATGCCTTTTGACATTGAGCAAGAAGTGTGGGCTTGCACTAAATGTTAAAAAAAAGCACATTCCAAACATTCGCTTTTCTCCCTCCTCTTATTAGGCAGAAGATACAAAAGCCTGAAAGCACTTACCACCAGGCTCAAGGACAGCTTCTCTCCCACTGTTATAGGACTATTGAATGGTCTCCTTTTATGATATGATAGGTTCTTGACCTCACAATCTACCTTCTTATGGCTTTGCACCTTATTGTCTGCTTGCAATGTATTTTCTCTGTAACTGTAATACTTTATTCTGCATTCTGTTATTGGTTTCCCTTGTACTACCCCCATCCACTGTTGTAATGAAATGATCTGTATAGATGGCATACACAACAAAGTTTTTCACTGTTCCTCAGTACAAGTGACAATAATAAACCAATTTATCCTTGCAATCTTGGGAGGGACCTAAGCAACCACAGAGTAGACTACATGTTGATTATGCTGGACACTACTTAGAGAAGGTGTTCCTGCTGATAATTGAACTCATTCAAAATGAATGGTCATATATCCAACGAACACTTCAAGCTCAGATGTTACAAGAACACAAGAGTACAGGAAGTCCCCGGATTACAAACGAGTTCTGTTTTTGAGTCTGTTTGTAAGGTGAATTTGTATGTAAGTCGGAACAGTTATGTTCAGTTCACATCTAGTGTCAGTTAGTCCTAAATCACTATAAGCTTCAGTTATTTATTGCTATATGCAGTATTAAGATCCAAATGGAATTTTGATTCCGGTTGCATTATAATTCCACACATAATGGTGTCATTCATTACAGTACAGTACTGTGGAGGTGCAGTTACCACATTGAGTGAATTTTGTGTATTTTCCGACTGACGGACAAAATCAACGTAAGGACATCTGTAGAAATGGACCTCGGTCATTACCCGGGGACGACCTGTTGGGGGAGAGCGAGTGCTGGATAGATAGAGAGATAGAGAGAGGTTGAGAACGAGAGAGATCAAGAGAGAGAGAGAGAGATGGTGGGTGGGGGCAGCGGGAGAGGGGGCTGGTGACCATTCATGGCGTCCCTCATCATTTGGAACTCCTCGAAATCCACGATCCAGCCGCTCGCCACCTCCATCATCTGGAAAAAGTCAACACTGACAGGCAAACCGTTCTGCGCCCAATTCCGCGCCTTCTTCCAGTCGTTCGTAAGTACGGGCATTCGTAAGTCGGGTGTTCATAACCCGGGGACTTTCTGTACAAGGAAATAGGAGCTGGTGTAGGCTATCAGGTCACTCAAGCCTGCCCTACTATTCAATATGATCATGGCTGATCTATGCCGGCTTCAACTCCTTTTTGGTGCTAGTTCCATTAATTCCCCTATCTTTCAAAAATGTATCCACCTCCACCCTAAGTAGTTCTAATGATCTGGTCTCCACAATCCTCTGAGGTAGAGAATTTCAAATATTCACCACCCTCTGTGAAAAGAAATTTCTATACACCTCTACTTTAAATGACAGGACCTTTACATTTGAAAAGCTCAGATGTTTCCATGTTGATGGATTGCCTCACGTTTTAGTATGAGATGATGGAAGTTGCTTCATGTGAAATTAGAGGACTTAATGAAACAAAATGACATGAGTCATACAACATCAGCCTTGTTTTATCTTTCTCCCAATGATTTGTGGAGAGAGCTGTTCAGACTTTCAAAAAAGGGATCAGGAAAATGTAAGGAGACAAGAATGAAACTGAAAAGTGTCTCTGTTCCTGTTTGATTACTGCATTTCACCATCATAGTCTCTTGCAGAGTTAGTCATTGCAAGGAATGTCAGGTCAACTTTAGATCTTATCATTCCCAACTTGAGAACCAAAATATGGAACAAATAATTAGAAGTGAAAGAATACCTTGAGATGGGCTAAACTAAGGATTTCATACCTGGAGATGAGGTATTTGGTAGTAAGTTCAGTTTTGGACCAATGTAGGTTCTTTGAAGGACATACAGGACCATTGCCATATGTGGGCAATGGTTAAGTCACCTGCCAGCATATAGACCAAGTACGAGCAAGGGTCACTGAATTAGCACAGAACTCAAAGTGTAACCTGGTCCCTGAAATGTCTTTGGATAAATATATACCATTAGGAAGATGCTTAGAAGAACATCAGGGTCAACATCTTTTAAGATGGTTGGGTCAGGTGAGGTTTTCACTGCGAGCATGAGGACCAAGAAACAGCACACTTTACATCAAGTAGAGATCCAACCCTCTACCAGAGTTAGGAGAGCCAGAGAATATTTAAAACATTTTGACAAATAATGTTGAATTTGTTTGTGGGGTGGTGGGACTTAGTACTAATATCCTCATCACACCATGCTTTTCCAAACATCTTTGTGTCATCATTCCTTCCTGTTGAGGACCGATGCATCTACAACAGAGGGGTTGGTGAAGGCGTAGTCAGTTAAGTTTATCCCTGGTGTTAGTTCACTCACCAGCTGCGGAAACTTGAGACTCACAACCATGTCCTTCGGGCTCAGACAGTTTGACCAGAGTTGATGGTACTGAGGCACTCGTGGTGATGGACAATAAAGTCATCCATTCTCAGGGGATCTGTCAAGAGTTGCTCAACATGGAGGAGAACTGATTTAGCAGCTAAAGGAGGGCAGTGGGTGATGGTCAGCAGGAGGCATCCTTACCAAGATTTGTTGTTATGCTGCTGTGAGAATTCATGAAACTCAGAGTCAATGCTGAGGACTACCACCCCCCAATCCCCCCACCCCTACCCCCACACTGTTGTGTCTGATCTTGAGTCAGGAATTGTCCTTTGAAATGAAAAGTTGCAAATATAATTCCATTGTGTAAGGAAGCTGGGAAATCAAGAAATTCTAGAGGTTTTTGTTTAATATTTGAATTATAATATATAAGTAGGTGACTGAATACAGAGGGATATTGACTGGCTAAAGAGAACTAACAGATTTACAAAAGCTAGTCAAATCTTGTTTAATTAACTTCATGGTCAATTGGGGGACAGTCATTACTACCTTCCTGTGCACTTCAGAAACATAGAGTACCTACAGCAGGCATCTCAAAGCATTGGAGAGACCCAACAATGCTGAATCTGAAAAGTCCTCCAAATCTATTGGTGTTCTGGGGGCAGCCCACAAGTGTCGCCACGCTTCCAGCGCCAACATACCATGCCCACAACTTCCTAACCTGTACGTCTTTGGAATGTGGGAGGAAACCGGAGCACCTAGAGGAAACCCACGCAGACACGGGGAAAACATTGCATGATAAGTGAAACAATGTCAACATCCACTCCCAAGCCAACAACCGTGGCATTGAGGTACTAATTACACTCATCCTGCTCCAATCATTTGCAGTCTAGCAGCAGCCACTGAGCTCAGTCACATGTAAGTTACCAGGATCATAGAGCGATACAGTAAACTGGCATGGAAACAGGCCTTTTGGCCCAACTCAACCATGCAAACCAAGCTAGACCTATTTGCCCACTTTTGGCTCATGTCCCTCTAAACCCTTCCTATCCCTGTACTTATCCAAATATCCTTTGAATGTTGTTATTGTACCTGTTTCAACTGCTTTCTTTGGCAGCTCATCCCATAAACACCCCACCAATGTGAAGAAGTTGCCCCTCAGGTCCCTTTTAAATCTTTCACCTCTCACCTTAAACCTATGCCCTCTAGTTTTAGGTTTCCTTTTCCTGGGAAAAAGACTATGGGTGTCTTCCTATCTATGCCCCTCATGACTTTATATAACCTCTGTAATGTCATCCCTCAATCTCCTATGTTCCAAGGAATAAAGTCCCAGCCTGCCCAACTTCTCTCAATAACTCAGGCCCCCAAGTCCTGGCAGCATCCTCATAAATCTTCTCTGCACTCTTTCACGTTTAATGACATCTTTCCTATAACAGGGTGACCAAAGTTATACACAGTGCTCCAAGTGAGGTCTCACCAACTTCTTGTACAACTGCAACATAATGTCCCAATTCCTATACTTAGTATCCTGACTGATGAAGGCCAGCCAGCCAACTACCTCCTTAACCAACCTGTCTACTTGTGACGTCACTTTCAGTGAACTATTTACTTGTATTCTCTTCTACAACACTCCCCAGGCCCCCACCGTTCACTGTCGTTCACTGTGAAAGTCCTACCTTAGCTTAACTTCCCAAAATGCAACACTTTGCACGTATCTGAATTGAAAGCTATTGGCCAGTCCTTGGCCCAGTTACCAAGCTGATCAAGATACCCCTGTAATTTCTGATAACCTTCTTCACTGTCTACAATACCACCTATTTTTAGTATCATCTGCAAAATTACTAACCTTGATTTTTGCATTCACATCCAAATTGCTTATATAAATAATGAACAACAAAGGTTTCAGCACTGAACTCTGGGGAACACTACTAGTCACAGGCTTCCAGTCTGGGAAACAACCTTCAACCATCACCCTCTGCTTTCTACCATTGAACCAATTATGAATCTAATTAGCTATCTCTCCCTGGATCCCATGCGATCTAACCTTCCAGACTAGCCTGTCATGTGGGACCTTGTTAAAGTGGATAGAGAAAGCACTTCAAGGATGCTATTGCTGCCTTCTTGAAAATAAACATAATATCCTCAATAACCTGCAGAAATCCCTGGGCTGCGACCAATCAAAGTGGAGAAGGAGCATCCAAGAAGTTACTGAGAACTTCAACTTTCTTTGTCAGGAGCAGATGGAACCTCATGTAAATGGTGGTAGAACCATACCTCCTTCCCTCCCATACTACTCACTCCATCAAGCTGTTGTGACTGACTAAACTGAGCCACACGGAAGCTGTAACTGGGAGATATATAAGTCTTTATTCAATACCACAGGTATTCAGGAGAGAATCTAGTTCTCATCTCCCAACACAATGTTTTATACTTTTTAAACACAAAGATAACAATAAATGATTCATTACAGTCTCAATGACTATAATCACCTACTTAACTTTGACATTTTGAACGTAGACAGGTAACTTTGCAGAATTATATATTGGCAATAGTAACACATCCTAACCAGCAGAACTGCTTTGAATATTCAGTACTGGTGGCTGATCCGAAAGTTTCTGAGCACAAACTCCAGACACACAGAATGCACCTCTTTTATTACAGTGTTAAGGGATGGCTCCCTGAGTATACAACTAGCTAGAATATTAAGTGACAGAACCGACTTGTCCTAAACTGTGCATTAAGTGGCAGGGAAGTGCTTATAACCATGTGCTAATACAGGAGATGGCCACTTAATGCCTTCCCTGATCTCATGCTGAAGTTTTCAATGATCACCAATTAAAATGAACATGGTCTTCCTCGCGCAGTACAGCATATCCCACACCCAATTATTGGTTTCAGTAGCCTTAACGTATCAGTTGAAATTAAATTGTGAACAGGTTTTACTTCCTGAAGATGGTTGGCATTTTAATTAATATCTGCTATCCATAATTTTATAACTCCAGAATAATCCCCAACATACCCCCCTGATGGCTCCTGGACAGAAATCTGTCCCAGTGAGACCAAACTTTCAGGAGGTTCTGATTAAGTAGGGCAGCAAAAATACCCTTCACTAAGGATCCCCATCCCCAATTACTCAGCTATCACGTCTCTATGTCAACCTACATTAAGGAAGAAGATGGCTCAGTAACATCCTCACAGACAGACACCCTGAGGATCTGCAGATCCTCCTATGCCAATCTGTAGGATAGAAAGGCTACAGACAACACGGCTTCCCAGAACTTCCAGTCCTCTGTCATAGAGGTGTTAGACAATAGCAAGCGGCAGAGTCTGAATCATACACTGACCCTGGAGGAGCTGACTGGCTTTCCCTTGGCATGAATAAAACTCCTGGAAGCGACGGTTTACCAGCAGAGTTGTACTCGGCTCTGTGGGACTGGATGGGCCCGGACCTGCTGTATACTGTTATGCTTCTGGCAGGCTGCATGTCAGACTCCATGAGGAAGGGCATCATTGCCCTCATTGACAAGCAGAAGGTGGAGCTGGATGACATCAGGAATTGGAGACCCATCTCACTGTTGAGCCTGGATTGTAAGATCCTGTCCAAGGCCATTGCCAGCTGGATCAAGTCTGCTCTGAGACAGGTGATCCACCCAGACCAAACCTGTGCTGTACCAGGCAGGAAAATCTCTGACAGCTTTGTGCTACTCAGGGATACCATTGCCTACTTGCAGGACAGAGAGATGGATGCCTGCCTGGTCAGTTTAGACCAAGAGATGGCCTTTGACGGGATATCACACACATACATGATGGGCGTGCTCTCCAAAATGTGTTGTGGGGAGGGAAGCAAAAACTGGATCCAACTGCTCCACACAGATATCCATAGCGCAGTCCAAATTAATAGGTGGGAAACAGACAGCTTCCCCATCAAGTCTGGAGTCAGGCAGGGTTATGCACTCTCCCTTGTCTTGTTTGTGTGCTTCATTGAACCCTTTGCCGAATCCATCAGGAACGACAAGAGCATAAGAGGGCTGATGTTGCCAGGCAGTGGAGGCACACAAGTAAAAACCTCCTTGTACATGGATGACGTTGCCGTCTTCTGCTCAGATCCACGGTCAGTTCACAGATTGATCAGCATCTGCGACCAGCTTGTGTTGGCATCTGGCGCCAGAGTCAATCGCAGGATGTGCAAGATCATGCCTTTCGAAGATTGGCCCAAACGATCCAACGTCCCCTTCACTGTCAGGTCTAGCTACCTGAAGGTGCTGGGGATCTGATTGGGAGGGGCTGAGGCATGCAAGAAGAATTGGCTGGAGTGGATTGGGAAGGTAAAACAAAAATTGGCTCTGCGGAAATGGCCTCCTCTGTCACTGACTGGGAAGAACTTGGTCATCAGGTGTGATATGCTCTCAGGGTTGCTGTACTTGGCGCAGGTGTGGCCTGTTCCCTGCTCCTCTACCTCGGTAATCACCCGGGACATCTTTCAGTTTATCTGGGGATCCAAGGTGGAGAGAATCCAATAGGACACGATGACCAAGTCCCCAGAGAATGGGGGCAAAAACGTACTTAATGTTGCCCTCATCCTGATAACCACCTTCGTATGTGGCTGTATCAGTTGGTGTGGAGCCCAAGTATGTGGGCACCGAGTGTCACTACGTGCTGAGATTCTACCTATCCCTGGTGTTACGGAAGATAGGCCTGGCCCCTTTACCACGCAACTCCCCAGTCAGCTGGATGTTGCTACACTACCTGTCCTTTGTGGAAGAGTTCATCCAAGCAAACACCTTTGACCATAAGTGACCACAAGTCCATCAGGCAGTGGTCAATGTGAAATGTACTGCAGACACTGCAGGACAGGGACACTATGGATTCTGTGGGTTTGTTCCTTGAGCAAATTGTCCAAACCATATGGCAGAACACCTCATCGCCAGATCTGACCAACAAGCACAAAGACCTCGCTTGGCTGGCGATGAGAGATGCCCTCACAGTCAGAGCTTTCCTCTACAGACGACATATCACTCCCAATGCACGCTGCCCTCAGGACGGCTGTGGTGGGGAAGAGACGGTCACTCACCTCTTTGCAGACTATGGATTTGCTAAGAGGTTGTGGAGAAGGATGCAAGGGTCCTTGTCCTGGTTCATCCCCAGCAGCTGCGTGATAGAGGAC
The DNA here is from genome assembly GCF_009764475.1 of Pristis pectinata. Classification (NCBI taxonomy): domain Eukaryota; kingdom Metazoa; phylum Chordata; class Chondrichthyes; order Rhinopristiformes; family Pristidae; genus Pristis; species Pristis pectinata. The sequence goes on along the minus strand of NC_067412.1, from coordinate 33,567,307 downwards.
TCTCTGATCTACGGGCTGTTCCCAAGGACACACACTGAGACAGACATCAAGCGCTGCTGGAAGGTCATTTGGTCTGCCCGAAACCTGTTGGTCTTCCAGCACAGTGAGACATCTGTAAGGGAATGCTGCCTACTGGCACAGTCCGGGCTGCAGGAGTACGTGCTGAGGGATGCACTGAAACTTGGGGCAGCCAATGCTAAGGCTCAGTGGGGAAGGATCACAGTATAGGCTTCTTCTGCTACTGCACATGGAGGGGCAGAGTTGGGTGGGGAAGCACCTCGAACAATGAAAGGGGTATCACCTCAGGGAGCCACGCGAGTGCAATGGTGCTATGTTTGTGTTTTTTTCTCTTTAAAAGTTTACACTACTGAATGCAACGACCATGAATGTAAAAGTTTTTTGCACTGTTTCTTTCTTTGTATATATTGTTTATTATGAATAAAGTCTATTTTTGAAATAAAATATATGTCGACCTAAACTATGTCTTGTCCTAAACCAACTAGCTACAAGATGTTAGTGGTGATGACAATAAAACGTTCCAGATTTTTGACCGTATACTCATCTTGGGTACATTTATCTTTGATCATTTCAACTAGAGCTTAAAGATGATGCCTTTGTCATTCATCACACTTTGCTTGCTGCCTCTTTCCCTACTGGCCCATTGCAGTATACATTGCGTCCTTATCATTGCCCATTCAATCTCTGATAACTGAAACTATCAGACATGACTGTCAGTAGTTACTATGTGGGCAAGAGCCACCAGCTGAGTAACTTATTCATCTCAGGTTGATCGGCAACAGTTCATGTTCCATGCCATGACAGAAATTGTCAGAATAATCACAAGTTTCTCAGACCATTTGATCCATGTACAGGAGGGTTTGGGGTGGTCTCTGTTTGGATGGTTGTAAGAACCTCACCCTAATGGCACCCCCAGCTGGAGTGTCCTTTTTCTGGTTGGCCAGCTCATTTGTGCTCACTCCCATCCAGGCTGGAGTGACTGCCTTCAGATGCTCAGTGCACATTTCTTCTGCCTCATTCTCTCTCTCTCTCTTGACTTGGTCTGCCTGGCCTTTGAGGTTGTGGAACTTGTTGCCTTTGCCATTAACTTGGATCTCTTCCCGCCTCTTTCCCAATGTCTTTCTATTCTGACTTATATAACTAAACATCTACATCCCAGAACCAGCCTTCATTACAAAGTACAGTGGAAAATGAGGTGCTGATCCAACACATCATTCTCTGCCACTTCCGCCATCTCCAACGGGAACCCACTACCAAGTATGTCTTCCCCTCCTGACCCCTTTCGCAGGGACCGCGCTCTCTGTGACTCCCTAGTTCACTCATCCCACCCCCTCACACCCTGGGAACTTTCTACTGCCCCCACCATAGGTGCAACACCTGCCCCTACACCACCTCCATCACCTCAATCCAGGGACCCAAACAGTCCTTTCAAGTGAGGCAGAGATTTACTTGAACCTCCCTTAACATCATCTACTGCATTCGGTGCTCCAAGTGTGACCTCCTCCTAGATTGGTGAGACCAAACCCAGACTAGGTGACTGTTTCGCAGAAAACCTACGCTCTGTCCGTAACCGCAATTTGCGTCTCTCTATTGCCAGTAACTTCAACTCCCCCTCCCACTCTATGTCAGTCCTCAGCCTCCTCCACTGCCAGGAGAATTCCAAACACAAACTGGAGGAACAGCACCTCATTTTCCATCTTGGAACCTTGCAGCCTAATGGCATGAACATTGAATTCTCCCACTTTAAGTAATCCCTACCCCCCCTTCCCCCCTCCCACCCCCAGCCCCCACAGCCATGCCTCTTATTTTCCTCCCTTTCCTGGCCTATGTCTCTTTTTTATAACCCCTTTTTTTTCTTTTTCTCACCTTACCTTTGACCCATCCTCCAGTGGAACTGCTCTCCCTTCCTCCTCCACATCTGCCTATCACTATCTGTTACCTGCATCTACCTATCACCACTTTGTGCCCACCCCACCTCCCCTCTTTTGTCCATCCATCACTGCTCTGCTTTTCCTTCCTATATATTGGGCTTCCCCTTTTCCTATCTTCAGTCCTGAAGAAGGGTCCTGATCCGAAACGTTGACTGCCTGCTCTTATCCATGGATGCTGCCTGGCCTGCTGCGTTCCTCCAGCATCAAAGTGTTTTTCATCTAGATTCCAGCATCTGCAGTCCTTTTTGTCTACTGTTATACATTAACACTTTAATCACGGCTTGCTGACATGCGCTCTGTGTCTTCTGCTTTTGTGTCCCTGTTCCCTTTCATTTGTCGGTCTCCTTTCGTCAGGGTGGTCAGATGTGAATCAACTTTCATCATTTAAATTCTCTATAAAGACATTGTTAGTGAGTGGACTTGATCTCTTGGTCTGCCTGTGTGGATGAGAAGAAAGTGAGTTATAACATTTGACCTGAGTCCAATGTTTCCACTGGCTGCCTCGTTGGGTCTACACTCAGATGCACGTGTCATTCATAGCACCATCTGTGGTCCTATCTACCCTGGAGTGAACCCTGCCTTTTCAGGCAGCTCCCTCACTATGACTTGATCACGTTGGCTCTGGGAGGAGTATCTTCTCTCCCTCTGGCTCCTTCTGATCAGCAACGTGTTTGCTACTGTTTTGCTCACTCCCTCAACATTTTACCCTGGTTAAAATGGTCCCTCACATCTCCCTATAATCTCACCAAATTGACTTCAGTTGTTTCTTTCTCTACAGTAGTAGCTTCAGTCATCTCCTGTTCATCTGCTGTTCTTTTTGCCCTGAGATCTGCCCACTCATTCCCTTTCTGCTCCTTACTTTCCCCTTTCTGTTGTGTCTTTGCTTTAATTGCTGTTCTCGTTTGTGTTTGGCCCCTACCCTTAGGACTTCCTGACATGATTCACACACATTGTCCTGCCTCCTGTCCCTTCTTGGGGCTGCTGTTACTCTGTGGGTTGTACGTGTTTGGTAACCATGACTCATCCACGTAATCTCTCCTGTTGGATTCCTTCTTCTTCAGCCCTTTGCCTTTTCCACCTATCATCTTCCAGCTTCTCACATTATTCCCTTTTACCACCCCTCCCTCACCCACCTACCTTCCCCCTCTCACCTGGACTCACCTATCACCTGCCAGCTAGGGCTCGTCCCCCTCCCCAGACCCTTTTACTCTAGCTTCTGCCCTCTTCCTTTCTAGCCCTGATGAAGGGTCTCAGCTCGAAACGTCAACTGTTCATTTACCTCCATAGATGCTTCCTGACCTGCTGAGTTATGTGTGTTGCTCCAGATTTCCAGCATCTTGTGTCTCAGTGCTATCTGGTAGCTGGTTCTGTACACAAACACACACACACACACACACACACACACACACACACACACACACACACACACACACACACACACACACACTTTTATATCTACCTGCTGAGCTCTCTGCCTTGTTCTTTGATACTGCGTGATCCTGTGGTCATTGGCCTGAACAGATCTAAGGATGGGTGCTACACTTAAAAAAGATATGCCCTTAGACTACTGAGGTTGCTGGCCATGTACTGGGTCATGAATATATCCTGGATGAACCCCCAAATGTTGTGAATGATTAAATTGAGCCATTTGGAAACTGTAACTGGAGATATAAAAGTCTTTATTCAATACTGCAGGTCTTCAGGAGAGAATCTAATTGTCCTCTCCTGACACAATATTTTATACTTTTTAACCACAAAGATAACAATAAATGATTAATTATAGTTTCAATGTCTCTAATCACCTACTTTAACATTTTGAATGTAGACAGGTAATTTAGCAGAGTTACATATTTACAATGGTAACACATCCCAACTAGCAGAACCTCTTTGAATATTTGAATACTGGTGGCTGGTCCAAAAGCTTCTGAGCACAAACTCCAGACACTCAAAATATACCTCTTTTATTACAGCGTTGAGGGAGGGCTCCCTGAATATACAACTAGCTGGAATATTTAGTGACAGAACCAACCTGTCCCGAACTGTGCATTAAGTGGCGGGGATATTTAACCATGTGTTAATACAGGAGATGGCCACTTAATGCCTTCCCTGATCTCATGCTGAAGTTTTCAAATGCCACCAGTTAACATGAACATTCATCTATTGCCTTCCCCTGGATGGTTTCAATGGTACAGAATCAGAATGTCCCACATCCAATAATTGGTTTCAATAGCCTTAACGTATCAGTTGAAGTTAAATTGTGAACAGGTTTTATTTCCTGAAGACTGGTTCTCACTATAATTAATATCTGCTATCCATAATTTTATGACTCCAGAATAATTCCCAACGCAGGCATCCTCTAATCCCCTATTGCAGAGCCTTCAGACCCTATTTTGTTCCACTCAACCACCTTAGAATCCACAGAAGCAAATCACCCTGAACCTCAAGGGACTACTGAAGAAGCAAGAAGATTATTGTAGTTCATATACATTGTAGGTTGTGGAAATCAATAAGCTGTTCATTTGAGCTCTCCCTATGTATTACACAGAGGTGCATCTCTACAGCATACTGAGTGTTATTTTAGCCCCTAAGATTGGGTCTATCTGATGTGTGAAAATGAAATTATTTAAACATAAATTTTCAAACCCAACTCTTAAATGATGTCAAACTAGCCACTTTGAGTTTTAATAGGGCGCATCAGGAGAGGGAGATCCCAACCAGTTCTAGGAAGCAGGTTGGAAAGTTGAAAGTTGAGTTTATTGTCATATGCACGTATGCACAGGTACGATGAAAAACATATATGCAGCAGCATCACAGACACATAGGACCAGATACACAACATTCACAAAATTATAAAAGAAAAAACACAGTTATAACCAAAAAAAACCCAAAGTTCATTGTAGTGCAAAGTGATCAAAGTGGTCATAGTGCTGCTCATTACTGAGGTAGTGATTAGAGTTCTGCAGATTGGTCCAAGAACCAAATGGTTGAAGGGAAGTAGCAGTTCTTGAACCTGGTGGTATGGGACTGCGGGCTGCAGGCTTCTGTACCTCCTGCCCGATGGTGGCTGTGAGAAGATGGCATGGCTCGGATGGTGAGGATCTTTGATGATAAATGTTGCCTTCTAGAGGCAGCACCTCATGTAGATACTACCAATGGTGGGGAGGGATGTACCAGTGATATATTGGGCTGAGTCCACCACTTTCTGCAGCTTCTTACATTCCTGCGCATTCGAATTGCCATGCCAGACCATGATGCAACCAGTCAGGACACTTTCAACAGTTGTTTGGCAGAGGATGTTATATTAATCCATTTTTAAGACCTTTCACAAGGTTTTCCAGGGCTTGGGAAGAAGGGATTTCTAAAGGATTTCCAGTGTCAGCACTGTTTTATGTGCTATAGTAAGGATCTTAAAGTGAAATACAGATCGCAAGCTTTATAAATTAGAAGTGGATGATACCTGGCACATCTTTCTTAATATTAATAAATATTGTAGTGTCATCAGAAAGGATCAATTCCAAAATCTTTGCTCCTTACATGCCTATATAAGCAACACAGTGATAGCAGAAAGACACAAATATTTTAGTGAAAATCAAAAAAACTCCAGATGCTGGAAATATGACATAAAACCAGAAAATACTGGAAAAACTCAGAAGGTCAGCCAGCATTTGTGGAAAACGAAACAGTCAAAGTTTTGGGTCTGCAACCCTTCAACAAGAGTAAATGTTGGCTATTTCTCTTTCTACTGATGCTGCCTAGCCTGCTGAATTTAGCATTTTTCCATGTGAATATTCTAATGTCTGACTCACTAAGATCATAAACATTCCCCAGAGACTGTCACAGAATGAACATAGAGAATCATGTTGTTATGTAGTTTCCCTCATGTTCCCCTTATTTACTTATGGTGAAATTTTAGTTTCCAGTTCACTACATTCCTGTTTTTACATGATGTTTGTGCAAAGTTAGCACTATTTCTTTAACAATAAGTCAGTTATAAATGGAAGATAACATTGTGACATGTTCTGTACCTTGTGAATTTTACCAATGCACTTTAAAGTATTATGCACAAAAGTATAAAAGCAAATTTGAAGGCTAACATTTATTATGCTTGTAGCTCTTGAAGGAAAATAAGAAATCGCTTTGGAACATAGGGGTCACCGAAGAGTTTAGATTATCTGAAGTCCTCAGGGTTTTGGCATTGTTGTACAGCTGTAGGTTTAAAAGATGTGGCATAGTGATCATCAAATTTACTTTCCTAGGAAAATAAAACAGCTCACAATCTTGGCCAGTCAGACACCCTGCACATATGGCTGATTGTGTGATTCAGCTGAGTCACTAGGCTCAGGGGCTTAATGTGTATCTTTTGAAGAAAAGCTATTTCTTGTCAGGTTTGAGGTGATGAATATGCATTTCATAGCTGAAGCTGTGTCCCACTTTCTGCACATCTGTGTGTACATGATCAGAGTGAATTCATTTATCAGTAATGTCCACCCTGTGTCAGGTTGGTGTCATTTTTGAGAAACATGTTTCAATACTTACAAACGAGCTTAAATGTAAACTTTAATTAAATATGTCAAGAAATTTATGCTTAGAAATTGGAATGGATTTCACTATTTATCCAGTACAATAAAATTGCAAATCAATTTAACGAGTATATTATGTTTGTGCTCGTTTCCGGGTTCATCATGAAATTGTGAAACAATAAACAATCTGCTGGAAGAACTCAACAGGTTGAGCAGCATCTGTGGTGGGACAGAAATTGTTGACATTTCGGGTTGAAACCTGGTCTGAGGCAGGATTTCAACCTGAAAGGTCAAAAATTCCTTCCCTCCACAGATGCTGCTTGACCCGCTGAGCTCCTTCAGCAGTTTGTTTGTTGCTCCAGATCCCAGCATCTGAAGTCTCTTATGTCTCAATCATAAACTTGTAGCTAGCACTTCTGGTAGGGATCCATGCTAGTGTACCTGACATTTAGTAGTTTCTAAAGTGCACTTAATGGAAACAATCTTGTTTTCAGTGTCAAGGGCATATTTGGAGCTCCCAAGTGTAGAAAACAAAATATCGGCCTACAATCTGCTGCATTCCCCATTCAGGTACTTCTGTGCTTAAAGGTATACTACACTATGGCACTTCAGAAACCAGCACGAAAATTCACTGCAAATTTCCCACATACCTTCCAAAGTACTCAGAGTTTGCTTAAATGAACAGCTTGTTCTTTGCTAATTAAGCTATTAAGGACATAATTTAATGGGTACCACCATGTCAAATTGTCGAACATCACAGCTGATTGAAGGAATATCAGGGACTTAGTGGGGGATAAAAAAGCACACAGGCAAAGAGGATTTTCAGAGGGTTTACTGCTCACTGCAGTATTTGAGACGCTCTCAAGCTCTAATGACAAGGAGGATCAACGTCATGTACTTCATTATCAGTGTGGAGGAGGTAGCATTTTCTGCATGCAATGCATTAGCACTGCAGACTTCCCTAAGGTGCAGACTGATATCAATAGCACCAATAAACCCATATTTGATCCCCTGAAAAATCCTGGACTCTGAGTGAGAAAGCAATTTACTGGCTCAATTTCAAATAGTAGTTGATCACAACTAAAACTTTGTTATGATCAATGCAATGTTTCCTTGAAAATCAAATTACTCCTTCTTCCTTAGGGAATCTGCTGTGCCAGCCATCAGCAGTGGACAGAATCATTTACAGTAATTGAAAATCAAAATAATTCATCACCTTTGTTGCCAATTTCCACCCTTCCCCCACCTTCACAATGTCCTCAGCCCCCTACTCTACTCCCTATACACTCACAAATGTATGGCCAGATTCTGCTCTCACTCCATCTACAAGTTTGCAGATGATACCACTGTAGTGGGCCAAATCTCAATGAGTCAGAGTACAGGAAGGAGATAGAGAGCCTAGTGACATGATGTCATTGACAACAACCTTTCCCTCAATGTCAGCAAAACAAAAGAGCTGGTCAGTGGCTTCAGGAAGCAGGTGGTGCAAACATTCCCACTTAGATCAATGGTTCTGAGGTCGAGAAGGTTGAGATCTTCAAATTCCTTGGAATAAACATCACCAATAGCCTGTCCTGGTCCAGCTATGTAGATAACATGGCCAAAAAAGTTCACCAGCACGTCTATTTCCTCAGGAGGCTAAAGAAATTTGGCGTGTCCCTGTTGAACCTCACCAATTTTCATAGATGTGCCATAGCATCCTATCCAGATGCATCACAGTTTGGTATGGCAACTGCTCTGCCCAAGACTGCAAGAAACTGCAGAGTTGTGGACACAACTCAGCCCATCACGAAAACCAGTCTCCCCTCCATGGACTCTGTCTACACTTGTCACTGCCTTGGTAAAGCAGCCAACGTAATAATAACCTCCCACCCACCCTTACCATTCTCTCTTCTCCTCAGTCCCATTGGGTAGAAGATACAAAAACCTGAATTTCTTGTGCCACCAGGCTAAAGGACAGCTTCTATTCTGCTGTTATGAGACTATTGAACGGTTCCCTAGTATGACAAGATGGGCTCCTGACCTCACAATCTGCCGCCTCATGGTCTTGCACCTATTGTCTGCCTGCACTGCACTTTCTCTGTAACTGTAACACTTTATTCTGCATCCTGCTATTGCTTTTCTCTTATCCTACCTTGATGTACTAATGTGACAAAATAATCTTTATGGATGGCATGCAAAACAAAGTTTTTCACTATGATAATTCACATGTGATAATAATAAACCAATTTACCATAGAGTCATAAAGTTATGCAATTTGGAAACTGGCTCTTCGGCCCAACTCACCCATGTTATCTTTCTTGATTTCTCTGTCTCCATCTCAGGAAATAGGCTAACAATAAACATCCATGACAAGCTCACAGACTCCCACAGATCTCTTGATAAGACTTTCCACAGAGGTGCCTCTGAAGTGCCTTCCTTCTTCCTGAATTGTGGTTTCCCCTCTATCATAGGCAACAGAATCCTTGACAACATCTTTTCTAAATTCCCGCACCTCTCCTCTCACCTCTCTGCTCCTCGATGGAGAAAGAATAGTCACTCTCGTCTTCACCTTCTACCTAACTATCCTTCACTTTCAATGGATCATCCTTCGCAGTTTCCACCAGCTCCAACAAGATTCCACCACGAGACATTATATTCTCCTTTCCTGACCTGCTGGGTCCCTCCACCATCTTGTGTATGTTCCTCCTTTCCTCCCCGTTTAGCATTTTGAAAGGATCACTCCCTTTGCAACTCCCTGGTCACCCTTTTGTCCTCATCAACCACTTCCTGTTGTATGGCACTTTCCCTTGTAACCGCAGGAAATGTAATATTTGTCCTTTCACCTCTTCCCTTCCCACCAACTAGGGACCCAAACAGTCCTTCCAAGTGAACCAGCGATTCACTTGCACTTCTTCCAATCTAGGGTACTGCATTCTGTATTCACAATGTGGTCTCCTCTACAATGGAGAAACCAAACACATATTGGGTAATTGCTTTACATTCAGTCCGCAGGAGTGACCTTGAGATCCTCATTGCCTTCCTCTTTAATTCCCCATCCTACTCCCACCCTGACCTCTCTGTCTGTGGCCTCCTGCATTGTTACAACAGGGCCCAGTGCAAGCTTGAGGAACCACACCTCATCCTCCATCTGGCTAAGTTGTAACTTACTGGACTCAACATCAAATTCTTCAACTTCAGGTAACTCAAACTTTCTTTCTTTATCAGAGTTGGCCATTTCTGCCAGTCATCCATCTGTGAGTTTGGCTCAGTGTTTCTCCTTCCATTGGTATTATCTGGCCTGTTGGGTCCTGCTGTTGGCAATGCATAACACAGATGAAGAAGCATAATGTGCTTCTAACTGCCACATTAACTTAATTGGTCTCACCCCATCAGAGATTTTCCCACTATTTTGCTCATCCCTCCCCCACCTTTCTCCAAATGAAAATTAATTGCTTCCTCTCTTTCCCAGTTCTGGCGAAGGGTCCTGGACCTGAAATGTTTCTTCTTTCCACATATACTGCATGATCTCCTGAGTATCTCCAACATTTTATTTCAGTATCACTTGCATGTGTTCTGACTCCTGTGCCCACTCTGGCCACCTCACTATAATGAGAGCCACATCACAACCAGGACGGAGGTGGGGAATGCCTTAGGTCTTCTTCAGATGAGATTTCACTCTCTGCACCAGTCCAGGGACACATTCTAACATATACTCTAAATGGGTGAGGACTGCACAGTTGCAACCTGTGTGCTTCATAACTTTGCCAGTAAAAGGGCTCAGCCCCTGCTTGAAGTAGTTCAGGAGCTAAGGCACCAGAGGGTCACAAGGTCCAGGAGGGAATCCCATCAGGAGCAGCAGGATAAGAAGGTGTCCAAAGTAGAGGCCCAACAAAAGGAGCAAGATAAGCACAGGATGGGGGAATGCCTAGTTGTACTGTTAGGGATTCCATAAATGGACAAAGGTCTCATGAAGGCCTGGTCCAGTCATTGTTTGCCCCCCTGTATGGTTTCGTCTGCTCTTCTCCATTCACAGACAGGACAAAACTCTGAGTGATCCTGATGTACAGAAACACCTGCTGTCACTAGACCATATCAAGGAATTAATCCCCGGTCCAATCATTCAAATGTTTTAGAGAAGTATGCTACTCATTGCAACAGGGTGTCACATATAAAGCTCTCTGAACTCCACACACATTTTACCTTCCTCACAGAACACCCTGACTACTAGTATGATCACTGATCATTGGTTTTAAATGTTGGGCTATAGATTTATGCCAAGCCTATTCATTTGAGGTGCTACAACTGAGAGTAGTGACCATTTCAAACAACCAACAGATCATAAGGAGGAGCATTAATGTGACAACATTGTATGATGACAAAGTTCCTTCTCAATCAGAGAATTTGTTGAATTTATTCTGAATCATCAGAATCTCTTGAAGTCACTGGTGCAAACAGTATAAAAAACACAATAGTCATCCAATAACGAAGTCTGCTGGCAAGCATAATCACTTCTCATTCTTTTCACATCAAGCAAATGTCACCACTCAGCTCACTTGATGCCTGAAGAAAAGAGCACGCTCAACTCACTATTCAATATGATGATTCAGCTCTGTAGATATTCAGAGATTTAAAAGGCTGCATTTGTTTTTCCTTGGAGCAAAGGAGGATGAGGAAGGATCTGATAGAGGTATGCATAATTATGAAGGACATAGGTAGGACAAACAGTAGGAATTGTTTCCTCACAGAGACATGTCTAAGACTAGTTTTCATAGGTTTAGGGTAAGGGATAAATGACTCAGAGGGATCTGAAGGGGAATTTCTTTGTGCAGAGGGTAGTTGGAAACTGGAATGCATTACCTGAGGGGGTGGTGGAGGCAGGTACTCTCACAATACTTAAGAAATATCAAGATGTGCATTGAATCACAAAGGAACAGAAGGCTATGGTGCAAGTGCTAGTAAATGGGATCGGTACAAATGAGTGCTTGATAGTAGGCAGGAACGTGGTGGACTGAAGGGCCTATTTCAGTGCTGTCTGACTCTATATCATAAATGTCTTGGTCTGTGTAAGCAAACATTGAGTGAAAACAACTTCAGCAGTTGAATGTGCTTTTACTGGACAAAACTATTTTATTTTTTTGTCATTGCCTAAGAATGAAAGCGAGATGAACACAGCACTACAGCATGTGCTTCTGCCACCCTCTCAGCCATTGATCCAGACCTTTGTTGCATATTCTCCCATTTACTGCATATTCCCTCTTCTGGTTCACCACCCCAAATCCATTACATTACACTTCTCTGAATTAGATTCAATATACCCTTTTTTTTGTCCAACTGATGTTACCATCAATATCTTCCTGCAGTCTGAAGCTTCCCTCCTCATTGTCAAAAACACAGCCCAATTTGCATCACCTGCAAACTGCAAATTTGCTGCCCAGCAGGTTATGGAGGTTAGCTCATTACAAATATTTAACATAGAGGTAGATACATTTTGAAACATTAAGGTGTGACAGTTATGGGGATCTGGTACATAGAAGGGGTTAAGGCCTGGGGTAGATCAGCTATGATCATACTGAATGGCAGAGCCGACTTGAGGGCCAAGAAGCTGACTCCTGTTCCTACTTTCTAATGTTCTTGTCTTCTTTTTCATGCCCTCTGGATCTTGTTGAGCTCCTTACACACCGGCTAAAAAAGTTCTGAAAGCAAAGCTGTGATTTTGTGCCATCTCTACCTTTCCTGTTTAATTTCTGGTGGCAGCTGGATTTGAGGAGAAAGCTTCACAGTCCCTCTCGACTGACAGAGTCAAAGAGTTGTGTGGGATCAAAAAGGTTGACTTACAACAGTTGCTGCTACTCCTGGCATTTTTCTTGGAGATGCTATGTAGTGACGATCACGACCACTGTGTCTCTAGGTATGCAGAGTCTACACTGTGATTCAGAGAGTAGATCTTCAAGCACTGGCAGGAGGTTCTTGATGAGAACTTCTCCTGTGGCAGGGATGCCCCCACCTCCCCCTAACCCCGCACCCACTCTGCAGTCACTGCAAGTAGTTTTGTCCCCTTTCTTGAATAAGGTCATGATTATCTGGGTTCTCCTCTGCCAAATTATGGAAAATGAAATTGTGAGTTTGCAACTGAAATTCCCCTCTTTAACTTGGTACTAGAATTTCAGATGGGTAGCACCATCGAGCAGAAGATACAAAAGCTTGAGAACACATACCACCAAGCTCAAGGACAGCTTATATCGCTCTGTTTCAAAACTCTACAGATCGACTTCTGATTTCACAATGGCCTTTGCACTTTATTTGTCTACCTGCACTGCACTTTCTCCATAACTGTAACACTATATCCCCTTGTTTTTTTTTCCCTGTTATGTACTACCTCAATGTACGTATGTATGGAATGATCTCTCTGGATGGCATGCAAACAAAAACTTTTTACTGTATCTCGATACATGTGACAATAATAAACAAATCACCAATTAGCAGTAACAAAAGGTTTAACCATTATAATTTAACGGTCAGGAAAGACAGAAGGTCTGGAGAAACTGAATATGCTTAAGATTGATGATTTGCATAGAAGAAGTACAACATCCAAAATCAATGGTGTATGTTGAAATTATTGTTATGTGTAGTCAGGTCCATGAAGACATGGTCAAAGGTATAGATTACCATGATTGTGGTGGGTATAAACAAATGGGATTACTGTAGCATTACTGTAAATGGGTGTTTGATGGTTGGTGTGAGCTAAGCGCCCCACTTCCATGGCATACAATGCTATGACATTATAATCTTAACTGGAGCAGACAGGTAAGTAACTATTACAAGAGCAGATCAGAGTGTGTGACATTAGGTTAGCTAGACCCAAAATCCAATAACCAATTATTTTACAGACCCAAATTTTCAATCTAATTGCTCTGGGCTGCAGCGGAGGAGGTGGCTTAAAATTGACCTTTGTATATATGGAAAGATCTGTGGCAACTGTTCTCAAATTTTCAAGTTGGTCTCCAGCCACTCCAGCTTGTGGTATTCACATTTTAATTCAAGGTATATTCCCCCACCTGTTCCTTCACTACATATCCAACTAGTCCGGGTCTGGGGAGGACAGCACCCTCTGACACAGGCTCTCCACCAGAGCAGCCTCTGTTGCCATTCCCTGTTTGTGCCTTTTGTTGAATCAGGCATCACGGTCTAACAGGACTTTCCTACATTCTTAAATCTTCCTTGACCCCTTCATTGCTTGTGAGAGTGGCTGAAGATGAGACTCTTTGCAAATGGAAAGAAGCACTGAGCTAATGTGATGTTCGTCCTTAGTCAAGGTAATTTTGTCTTGTAGGAAATGTGACTCTAGGAGAGTAATGTGCACCCTGGTCCAAATAGCAATCAATGATGCCTCTTCTGATGCTGAGGAAAATGATACGTTGTTAATCTCCAAACCTTTCTCAACCACTGGGAAGAGGTGAGACTGCTCCAGGTGTCCTCTACTAATCCTTGCTCTCTTCTCCTGTAAGCAGGGCATGACCATCGCTGGGCATGAGTGGATCCAATGGATGTTGTGCCAATCAGGCAGACGCATCAGCAGTGGCATGGCCAGGCATGCAAGGAACATGTTGGTGGTTTTGTTTGCAGATGTGTGATGAGAAATGAGTGAACACCTGAAGGGACATCAAATGAAATGAGAAGTAGAATGTGTGACAGTGGTGGCATAGAAGTGAGAGGAAGGGTGTGGGAGGAGTGATAATGAAGGAATGTACGTGTAATCGGATCTGCGAATGCTGTTGAAACGATGTTCTATTCTTTGGCCACATTTGGAGCATTGTGTGCAGTCCTGGTCGCCGCATTACAAGAGGGATGTTGAGGCTTGGGAGAGTGTGAAGAATAGTTTCACCAGGATGTTGCCTGGATTAGAGAGTATTGGTTATAAGGACAAGTTGGAAGAACTTGTTGGAGGCAGAGTGGTGACCTGATAGAAGTATATAAAATTCTGAGATGTATAGACAAGGTAATAGTGAGAGTGTTTATCCCAGGGTGGAAATGTCACATACTAGAGTGCATAGCTTTAACATGAGATAGGGTTAGTTTAAAGGAAGTTTACAAGGCATGGTGTTTTTATGCACAGAGTGGTAGGTGCCTAGAACATGCTGCTAGAGGAAGTTGTAGAAGCAGATACGATAGCACTGTTTAAGAGGCATTTAAACAGGTACGTGAACAGACAGGGAAAGGGGAAATACAGAGCATGTGAGATGGGATTAATTTAAATTAGCATCATAGTCAGAATCGACATTGTGGGCAGGAGCTCCTGTTCTTGTGCTGTAGTTTTCTGTGTTCTATGTTCTATGTTACATTGTTTCTGGAAAATTGTGGGTTTACTCCGGTCTTCAACTCACTTTTAAAAAGATAGCCTGCTGATGAATAATTCATTGCTCAGAGTAGACGATCTTTGTAGGAGTCCACACTGCATGGCCCTGCTGTACAACAGGTTGGCAGGTCAATTGACTGCTCTAAATTGCCCTAATATGGATGGGAGGTGTTAATGAACTTGTGTGAGATGAGGGGTTACAGGGAAATAAGTGGAGGTATGGAACTGATGGAATTGCTCTGAGAGCTGGTATAGATCAATGGGCTGAACAGCCTCCTTGTTATGAAATACGAGAAATATATGAGATATTGGCTGCTGCTTTCCCCCACACTACAGCAGTGAATTTATTTCAAAACTACTTCATTGGATGAAAAATGCTTTGGCCTGTCCTGGGCAGTGAAAAGCCATGCAGAACTATGTCTGTTCTTTAATACAGAACCTATGGCAATCTCAACATTGACTAAATTATGGATCTTTTCATTTTCATCATCCTGAAATGAAGAATTTACATCTGGAAAATGCCAGAGAAGTATTATTTCTTTATTGAAGCAGAAGGAATGCTTACAGACATTTTCCAAATTTTGAAGAAAAATTACCATACAAAGTGGAATATTGCACCACCTTTACATTAGCAAGACTTGAATCCGATGTAACGCAAGTTCCTTAAGCAAACAGCACACATCATACATACTGATGATACATGTTTTTATTGCATTTCTGAAAGTGGTGATGGATGCATGTGGTTACTGATTTAATGGTAGTTGCTGGAGAGAGCTTCTGCCACCAGTTTAAAAAACTTATACGCAGCTCTATGTTCCTCAGGCCCGAATTTGCTTCTATAATGAATGGCCAGTTCAACAATGAAGGTTTGGCCAAGAAGCTGTAAATACAAAACAGAATAATGATACAATATTGAAACAAGACTGGAAAACAAAACTCAGACCCTCCAACGATCTCATACAGAATAGCCCAGAAGGAGGCCATTCGGTCCTATGGGTCCATGCCAGCTTCCAGTTCTGCAAACACTTTAGCCCCGACCTTGTTCCCTGTAACCCTACGACTTATTCTCTTCTCAAGTGCCCATCAAAGCCATTTGGATTCTTTCTGCTAAACCAAAGGGTGATTTACAGTAGCTAATTAACCTACAAGTGCAGCAAACTGGAGCAAACTCTCTATAGACAACACCCAATGAGAGGATTACACCACTGTCCCTGGAGCTGTGAGGCAGGAAAAAAATTCTGCATCTGTTACATGGTAATAAAGGAATTTGAAATCAACTTGAGTTCCTGTGCAATCTTGCCTAATCTAAAGCATGAATTGTTGAATGGGAATCCTATAAAATAGCTCTCATTAAAGTGATTAAACTTTCCAACCTGTGACCCCTATTCAGCGTTGCAGTCGATCTAATTTTGCAGGAAAATGACAATGAGACTGCCTTTTCTACAGCAGCCAATGTCCTCCCTTTCCCTGCTGTTTCAATCCACTATGTTTGGCTGTCATGTTTATTCTGACTCTGGTATCAGGTAATATCGACAGCACCCTTTTAGTGAAAATGCACACATCCTAAAATGGTCGGTTCCTACCGTGAAGTTTTGAGTGTCCACTCCAATTTCTTGATGCTTTTTGCTGAGTTTAGTGAATGTGCCTTCGACTCCATACAAATCCTTAACTGCATCGTTCAGAGCCTTTAGCACTTTGTCTGCATGACCCTGAACACCGGCATCATTGGCTGTAAAACGACCATTGAACTTTTTAAACAGCCTGGTCGTCCAGGGATAGACCGTGAACACCCTGGAGGGAAAAAGCAAAGTCGTCCAGGTTTGTTGTGAAAACGTGGAACCAATTTGACTTTCAATGCTCATCATTGAGTCAATTTGTATCAAGCGAAATGTTGAGTTTCTGTGGGTTTGACTTGAACCTCAATGCAGTATTGAATACTAGCTCCTTCACCCTATAACAATATTTAGTATGCATTGAAAATTAAAGAACCTTCACAGCAACCAAGCTTGAAAATATAGTGCATGAATTAAACTTAAAACAAGAAGTACATTTTCATCATACCTTTCCAAGGCTTGGGCAGTTATTGCTTTCTTATTCACTTCTTCCCAAATACTACTGATGTATTTTGCCTCTTCTTCTGTTAACTTCACCATTTTGGTTGTTAAGCTCTCACTGCCACTACTCACAAAAGAAAGCTGTGTTGATCTGGAGTTTTGACTTCACTTTTATATGCTGCAATGGGGTTTATCTCAGACTAAAACCCGACTGCAATAGGCTGACGTCTTGGTGGGTTGGATCCACTTTCTATCAGTGGGCATCACCCTTCTGTGTTTGGGCGTTAAGATAAACACCTGCTGCATATTTGGTTGTTTGTGCTTCACTTCTGACCACCTAACACAAAGAATCATTCTATAATTTTGTTGAATAATAATTCAATACATTCATTTTCAAATTGTATAACTCTCTCCTGGTTAATTGAAGTTCAACCCTTACACCTCCTTTTGCCTGTTACACTTTTTCATTAAATAACATATTCTTAATTTTCATAAATTTATATGTTTCTGATGTTGAAACCAAACCTATGTCTACTATAATTTGAAGAATGTTCTTGTCCATGTATATTGGATTGTACTGATGGAACATTTAGAACAAAGTTGCATAATTACTTTGTGGCAAGGTTATTTTCAATCAATGTTCTAAAATACTGGACTGCAGCAGTAATATGTACTTCATGGTCGCTGGACTCTTTCTGCCTGCTGATTTCTGACTGCTGATTCTGCGGTCAATATTCGTGAGGTAAACTAATAGCATTTTGCCCAACTGACAGGAAGATCTATGAATTTGGTGAATGGACACATGGAAGAGGCTCTATTTCTGTTTCGTGTGTCTATTCAATGGTGAACCAAGCCATGGGCATTCACAGTCTTACTGCAGATTGATATGACATCCTGCCTTTGAGAGAAATTTAGCCCATCCTTAAAAAAAAGACAAACAATCGACCAAGGTAAGAAATTGCTACTGTGGAGCAGACTATTTTAAATCTAGTTCTGCACTTTAAGAAGATGTTAATTAACAATCTATTGGAAAAGAACTTCCAGCAAAGAGTTACTATTAAACATACCACGTGTTCAAAAGTGATATAACCCAATCTAAATCCAGTGTTTTCAATCCAAGTAAAGGAAAATATGGAAGGTTGAGCTCTAGTTTGACAATAATAGTTTGAGAAACAACATCAAAGGATATGACAGTGGGCAGACAATGGTTGGAATTTGAAGGGAAAGAATGCATTTTTTGACATAAAGACACAAAACCCGAAAAACAATTGCCCTCCAACTATGTATTACAGGAGAAATTAAAGATAGTATTAAATCTAAGCAAAGGCTTCCAAAGCAGCCTTGAAAAGCAGTAAGCCTGAGGATTGGGTGCATTTTAGAATTTGGAAAGTTGATATTGAGTGGGATAATAGAATATGAGAGTAAACTAGCAACATAGATACAAAATAGATTCCAAGTGCTTCAGTTGATATGTAAAATGGAGAAGACTACCCTGGGCAAATGTGGGTTCTTTACAGAGATCTGAGAATTTATAATGATGAATAATGAAATGGTAGAGGAATTAAGCAAATATTTTATGCCTGTTTGTTGTGCATTGTATTTTCAATAGGCTTTTAATAATGCAGGAGGAGGTGAACAAGGATAGTGCAGATAGAATTGGGGGCAATATACTTGTGTGGATTGAGAGTTGGTTAACAGATAGAAAACAAAGAGTTGGTATAAACAGATCCTTCTCAGATTGTCAGGCTGCATGTACCACAGGGATCCGTGTTTGGACCCCAAACATTTATAATCTCTATTGACAATTTGGCTGAAAAGACCTGATGTAATATTTTATACAGTTCTATAAGGTCACCCCTTAGTTTCCTACACTCCAAGGAGTAAAGTGCTAGCATGCCCAACCTCTCCCTATAACTCAGGCCCTCAAGTCCTGAGAAGATTCTCATAAATCTTCCTTGCACTCTTTCCATCTTCATGACGTCTTTCCCATAACAGGGTAACCAAAATTGCACAAAATACTCCAGGTGCAGCCTCACTCACATCTTGTACAACTGCAACATAACATCCCATCTCCTGCTGATGAAGGCCAGCATGCCAAATGCCTCCTTCACCAAACTGTCTACCTGTGAAGCCGCTTTCAGAGAACTATGTACTTGCACTCCTAGGCCCCTCTGTTCTACAACATTCCTCAGGGCCCTACCGTTCACTGTGAAAGTCTTACCCTGGTTTGACTTCCCAAAATACAACATCTTGCACTTACTTGAATTGAACACCATTTACCATTCATCTGCCCACTTCCTCAGCTGATCAATACCCCCTGTAATTTTCGGTAACTTTCTTCACTGTCTATGAAACCACCTATTTTAATATCCTCTGCAAACTTACTAACCATGCCTTGTACATTGGGGCAATATACTCGTGTATTGTGTATTCCATCTGTTGGGTAACAGATGGAAAACAAAGAGTTGCTATAAACAGATCCTTCTCAGATAGTCAGGCTGTGGCTAATGGTGTACCACAGGGATCAGTGCTTGGACCCCAAACACTTACAATCTCTATTGACAATTTGACTGAGAGGACCAGATGTAACATTTCCAAATTTGCTGATGAAATAAAACTAATTAGGAATGTAATTAGTGATGAGGATGAAAAGAGTCCTCTAGGGGTTAAGCTGAGTGGACAATAATTTGGCAGCCGGAGTATAGTCTGGAAAAATATTCTGATGCCCACTCTGGTAGAAAAACCAGAAATGCTGAGTATTCTTTAAATGGTGCGAGATTGACAAATATTGATCTTTAAAGGGACATGAGCGTCCTTGTACATAACTCACTGAAAGCTATCATGCCAGTGCAGTATGTAGTTAGGAAGCAAATAGAATGTGGGCATTTCTTGCAAAAGGATTTAAGTTCAGGAGTAAAGCTGTCTTACTACAGTCATATAAGGCCTTGGTGAGATCACAGCTGTGTTATTGTGTACAGTTTTGGTCTCCTTACTTTCCAAAAAAGATATACTGGCTTTTGAGGGGGTGCAGCAAAGGTTCAATGGACTTGTCAGAATGTCAGCTGTGGGATAAAAACAGAGACTTCGATAGCACGTGTTTTTTTACTGTATCGTGGTACATGTGGCAATAATAAGCTAATTTACTAATTTGTCAATTTAATTTAGAGAATGTTGGAAATACTCAGCAGTTCAGGCCACGTCTGTGGGATTTCTTCCTTCTCTTCCCACAGGTACAGCCTGACCTGTTGAGTATTTCCAGCATCCTCTGTTTTTATTTTAGATTTCCAGCATTTGCTGTCAGGTGTGAGGGTGTTCACCATTGATTCTACAATGCTCAATTCCGTTTGCTACTGTTCAGGTGATGAAGTCAAGCATGCCTCAATCCAACAAGCCCCAGACAATATTCTGCCATAAGTGGTGGGTAACATTCGCATCACCAAAGTGCCAGGCAATGAGGATCTCCAACAAGTTGCTGTGCAACCATCTGCCCGTACATTCAAGGGCATAACTATTATTGAGTCTCCTACCATCAACAACCTGGGAGTCACCACTGACTAAGTACTGAACTGGATCAGCTACATAAATACCGTGGATGTAAGACTGGGTCAGACTCTGGTTATGCTATGGCAAGTGACTCCCCTCATCCACAGTAAAAACTTTCTACCTTCCAAAGATACAATTCAGCAGTGTGAATTCAGTTTACTTGCCTGAATGAGGGCATCTCCAACAACATACAAGAAGCTCAACACCATTCAGAGCATAGCAGCTCTCTTGAATGTTTCCCCATCAACCACACACACAACCTGTCCTCTCCAACCACTGCAGCAGGTATTGCACAGAAAGCAGCCCACCCTCCCAGCTGCAGCTGCACTGTTTCTGCATTGTCCCTTTAAGAGCTGAATCCCAAGGAAGCAGTTGGTAAATTGGTAAATTGGTTTATTACATATACCTAGGCAGATGAAAGACTTGTCTTGCATACTATTCATACAGATCATTTCATTGCAAGAGTGTATTGAGATAGTACAAGGTAAAACAATAACAGAATGCAAAATAAAGTGTTACAGTTACAGAGAAAGTGTAATGTAGTTGGACAATAAGGTGCAAGGTCATAATGAGGTAGATTATGAGGTCTAGAATCCATCTTATCATACTAGGAAACCGTTCAGTGGTCTTATAACAGTGGGATAGAAGCTGTGCTTGAGCCTGGTGGTATGTGCTTTTAGGCTTTTCTATACTCTGGCCAACGGGAGAGGGGAAAAGTGAGAATGTCTGGGGTGGGTGGACACTGATTATGTTGGCTGCTTTACCGAGGCAGCGAGAAGTGCAGACAGAGTCCATGGAGGGGAGGGTGGTTTCTGTGATGTGCCGAGCTGTGTCCACAACTCTCTGAAATTTCTTGCAGTCTCGGGCAGAGCAGTTGCCACACCAAGCCGTGATGCATCTGGATAGAACATAAGAAATAGGAGCAGGAGTAAGCCATCTGGCCCAATGAGCCTGCTCCGCATTCAATAAGATCATGGCTGATCTGGCCGTGGACTCAGATCCACCAACCTGCCTTTTTCCAATAACTCCTAATTCTTCAACTATGCAAAAATCTATCTATGTCTTAAACATATTTAATGAGGTAGTGTCTACTACTTCCTTGGGCAGAGAATTCCACAGATTCTCTACTGTCTGGGGAAAGCAGTTTCTCCTCATCTCCATCCTAAATCTAGTCCCCCGAATCTTGAGGCTACGTCCCCTAGTTCTAGTCTCACCTACCAGTGGAAACAACTTTCCTGCGTCTATCTTAACTATGCCTTTCATAATTTTATATGTTTCTATAAGATCCCCTCTCATTCTTCTGAATTCCAGCAAGTATAGTCCCAGGTGACTCAATCTCTCCTCATAGGCAACCCTCTCATCTCTGGAATCAACCAGGTGAACCTCCTCTGCATCACCTCCAAAGATAGTATATCCTTCCTCAATTAAGGAGACCAGAACTGCACACAGTAATCCAGCTGCAGCCTCACCAGTACCCTGTACAGTTGCAGCATAACCTCCCTGCTCTTAAATTCAATCCCTCCAGCAATGAAGGCCAGCATTCCATTTGCCTTCTTGATAACCTGTTGCACCTGCAAACCAACCTTTTGTGATTCATGCACAAGCACTCCCAAGTCCCTCTGCACAACAGCATGCTGCAATCTTTCACCATTTAATAATCTGATCTTCTATTTTTCCTTCCAAAGTGGATGACCTCGCATTTACCAACATTGTAATCCATCTGCCAGACCCTCATCCACTCACTTAACCTATCTATATCTCTCTGCAGACTCTCTGCATCCTCTGCAAAATTTGCTTTTCCACTCAATTTAGTGTCATCAGCGAACTTTGATACGCTGAACTCAGTCCCCTCTTCCAACTCATTAATGTATAACGTGAACAGTTGCAGGCCCAGTACCACCCCCTGCGGCACCCTGCTCACCACTGATTGCCAACCAGAGAAACACCCATTTATCCCAACTTTCTGCCAACCAATCCTCTATTCATGCTAATACATTACCCCCCACTCCATGCATCCTTATCTTATGGATAAGTCTTTTATGCGGCACCCCATCGAACGCCTTCTGGAAATCCAAGTAACAACATCCACCTGTTCCCCTCAATCCACTGTGCTCATTATATCCTCAAAGAATTCCAGTAAATTTGCCAAACAGGACCTGCCCTTCCATGTTGTGTCTGCCTGATGGAAACTACTTCTATCCAGATGTCTCACTATTTCTTCCTTAATGATAGCTTCAAGCTTTTTCCCGACCACAGACATTAAGCTAACTGGCCTATAGTTACCTGCCTTTTACCTACATCCTTTTTTAAACAGTGGTGTGACATTCGCTGTCTTCCAATCTGCCAGGACCTAACCAAAGTCCAGAGAATTTTAGTAAGTTATCAGAAACGCCTCTAATATAACTTCTGCTATTTCCTTCAGTACCCTGGGATGCATCCCATCAGGACCAGGGGACCTGTCCACCTTTAGGCCCACTAGTTTGCTCATCACTACCTCTTTAGTGATAGTGATTGAATCAAGGTCCTCACCTCCCATTGTATCCATAACATCTCTCTTTGTCAATAGGATGCCTTCTCTTGGTGCATTGATAAAAATTGGGTGAGGTTCAAAGGAGACATGCTAAATTTCTTTTCACCTCCTGAGGAAGTAAAGGCGCTGGTGAGCTTCCTTGGCCATGGTGTCTACATGGTTGGACCAGGACAGACTATTGGTGATGTTCACTCCTTGGAACTTGAAGCTCTCAACCCTCTTGACCTCAGCACTATTGATGTAAACAGGAGCATGTGCACCACCCCCTTCCTGAAGTCAAAGACCAGCTCTTTTGTTTTGCTGACATTGAGGGAAAGGTTATTGTCAATGACACCATGTCACTAAGCTCTCTATCTCCTTCCTGTACTCTGATTCATTGAGATTTAGCCCACTAAGGTGGTATCATCTGCAAACTTTTAGACCTTTTAGATGGAGTTAGAACAGAATCTGGCTATACATTTGTGAGTGCATAGGGAGTAGATTAGGGGGCTGAAAACACAGCCTAATGGGGTGGCAGTGTTGAAAATAACCATGGCAGAGATGTTGCTGCCTATCCTTATTGATTGCCATCTGTTGGTCAGGAAGTCAAGTTGTACGCTGAAGACATAGTAACTGTGTGATATTGAGGGTCGTCGGTTCATGTGTTCACTCTGAAGCTAAAACAACATCTTGCCACTCTAGAGAACGCAGGCATGATTTACAATGAGTCGCATTAGATACTGAGCCTATGTCTACTTGTTTTCAATAGCATTAGTGAGCTACACATTACTGGTTTCGTACATGAAAATGAAGAAAAGGAATTTCTAGGTTTTATGTTCCATTGTTAGTACTCTTATAATGGAAATTAAAATATGTAGGCCAAAGATCAAGTAGTAATATTTCAATGTTTTATGCGGATTGTTTCTGACTGTGTGTTCTCTAACTGGAAACAGAGGTTCCAGCACTGATCCCTGTGGAACACCACTGGTCACAGACCTCAAGTCAGAATAACACCCTTCCAACACTACCCTCTGTCTTCTATGGCCAAACAAGTTTTGAATCCAATCTACCAAGTCACCATGTATCCCATGCATCTTAATCTTCTGGATCAGCCTATATGAGGTATCTTTACTAAGATCCATGTACTCGACATCCACTGCCCTACCCTCGTCAATCAGCTTCGGTCACCTCCTCAAAATACTCAATCAAGTTTATAAGACATGATTGGCCCTGCACAAAGCCATGCTAACTATCCATACTAAGGCCATGTTTTTCCAAATGTGAGTAAATCCTATGCTGCAGAATCCTTTCCAATAACTTCCCTTCAAAGACTGCGAACTGATTCTGCATCTCAGGACTGGCCATCCATGAGGCACTGCAGTCCATCAGCAGGAGCAGAATTGTACTCAACCTCATGACCCGCATATCTCCCATTCTACAATCAACATCAAAGCAGGGGATCAACCCTGGCTCAATGAAAGGTGCAGGAGTGCATGCCAGGAGCAGCACCAGGCATACCTCAGAACAAGGAGTCAACCTGGTGAAGATGCAAGACGGGACACTTGCATACCAAACAAACAACATGCAATAGACAGAACTAAGTGATCCCACAACCAACAGATCAGATCTAAGCTCTGCAGTCTTGCCACATCCAGTCGTGAATGGCAGTGGACAAGTAAACAACTCACTAGAGGAGGAGGCTCCATGAATATCCCCATTCTCAATGATGGGGGAGCCCGGCACATCAGTGCAAAAGAGAAAGCTGAAGCATTTGCAAGAATCTTCAGCCAGGATTGCTGAGTGGTTGATCCATCACAGCCCCCTACAGTGGTCCCCAGATTTTTATTCCCAATGGACCTAGTGAGCTGAGCTCTTGTGGAATGGCCATTTTGAGTGTGGCTGTGAGGAGGTGGAAGTGCTGTGCTTGAGCTGTAAGTCTGAAGCTTTGTTTAGAGAGGCTTTGGTGAGGAGGCTGAGCATTGGTAAAGTAAGATAAGGTAACGTCTTCTTTCCTCTGTAGTCTTAGTGATTTAAAGATGGCAGTCAGGACAGCTGCGTGCTCCTCCTGCAGAACGTGAGAGATCAGGGAAACTTGCAGGGTTGCCGGTGATTACATCTATGGGATGTGTGTTCAGTCGCAGCTCCTGACTGGCCACACAGAGTGGCTGGAGCTGCAATCGATTCACTTCAGAGGATCTGTGATATCATAAAGTGCTTTAGTGAAGTGGTCACTGTGAAGGTACAGGCAACAGGTAGTTAGTTGGGTGACCACCAGGAAAGGTAGAAATGGTAGACAGGGGGCTCAGGATTTCCTTGTGGCCATTCCCCTCACCAACAAGTATATCGTTTGGACACTGTTGGGGGAATGACCTTTCAGAGGAGAGTAGCAGCAGCAACCAGGTCTGTGGAACCATGACTGGCTCTGAAGCACAGCTGAGGAGGGTGGAATCTAGGAGAGCTGCGGTGATCGGAGACTCGATAGTTAGCGGGGTAGACAGGAGGTTCTGTGGCTGCAAGGGAGCATCCAACATGGTGTGTTACCTCCCTGGTGCCAGGGTCAAGGATGCTTCTGAGCAGTTGCAGAACATTCTCGAGTGGGAGGGCGAGCAGCCAGAGGTCATTGTACACATTGGCACCAACGACCTAGCAGACAAAGGGATGAGGTCCTGCAGAGTGAATTTAGAGGGATGGGCAGAAGGTTAAAAGGTAGAACCCCCAGGGTTGTAATCTCTGGGTTACTCCCTGTGCCATATCCTAGTGGTGGGAATAGGAGGATAGGGCAAGTGAATGTGTGGCTGAAGAACTGGTCCAGACGGCAGGGATTCAGTTTTTTGGACTGCTGGGATCTCTTCTGGGGCAGAGGTGACCTGTACAAGAGGGACACACTGCACCTGAACTGGAAGGGGTCCAATATCCTGGTGGGGAGATTTGCTGGAGCTACCCGGGAGGGTTTAAACTAGTTTGGCAGGGGGTGTGGGTCTCAATGTGGTAATGTAATAAATGAGACAACTGAAGTAAATATAGAGGTTAAAGTGAACAAGTCCAATAGGCAGGTCTGGGAGGGGCAGGACAGGGAGCGAGCAAGGTCTGATAGGCCAAACTGCACTTATTTTAATGTAAGAAGCCTGACAGGCAGATAAACTCAGGGCAGGGATTGTGATATGATATCTATTACAGAAACATGGGTGAGTTGGTGGATATCATTTACTTGGATTTTCAGAAGGCCTTTGACAAGGTGTCGCACACAAGGCTGCTAAACAAGATAAGAGCCCATGGTGTTAGAGACAAGCATGGATAGAAGACTAGCTGATGGTCAGAAGTCAGAGAGTGGGGGTAAAGGGGTCCTTTTCAGGATGGCTGCTAGTGACTATTGGAGTTCTGCAGTGATCAGTGTAGGGACTGCAACTTTTCACTTTGTACATGAATGATCTGGGTGAAGGAACTGATGGCATTGTGGCCAAGTCTGCAGACGATACCAAGTTAGGTGAGGAACAGGTAGTGTCATGGAGGCAGGGAGTCTGTAGAATGACTTGGACAGGTTGGGAGAGTGGGCAAAGAGGCAGATGGAATATAATGTGGGGAAGTGTGGGGTTATGTACTTTGGTAGGAAGAATAAAGAGGTAGAATACTTTATATATGGGGAGAAAATTCAGTAATCAGAGATGCAAAGGGACTCGGGTGTCCTAGTTCAGGATTCCCATAAGGTTAACTTGCAGATTGAGTCAGTAGTAAAGACGGCAAATGCAATGTTAGCAAGTGGATTTTAGTACAAGAGAGAAACAGCTTGTTCTAGAGGTGTACCCCTGGCAAAACCATACCTGAAAATATTGTGTTCAGATCTGGTTTCCCTACCAAAAGGTATGTATACGTGTGTAAAGGGAGTGCAGCAAAGGATCATCAGATTAATTCCTGCAGACAGTGGAATCAGAATCAAAATCACGTTACTCCCATTGTGGAGGAGGTATAGGAACCTGAAGACCCACACTCAATGTTTCAGGAGCAGCTTCTTCCCCTCCGCCATCAGATTTCTGAATGGTCCATGACCCCGTGAACACCACCTTGTCTTTCCTCTTTTGCACTATTTATTTCCGTTACTTATGGTAATTTTTGTCTTTATGTCTTACACTGTACTGCTGCCGCAAAACAACACATTTCACGACATACGTCAGTGATAATAAACCTGATTCTGATTCTGATTCTGACTCTGATTCATTTTTGAGAGAACTAGGATATAAAAACAAGGATGTACTGCTGAGGCTTTATAAGGCATTGGTCAGACTGCATTTGGAATATTGTGAGCAAGGTTGGGCCCTATATCTAAGGAAGGATGTGCTCGTCCTGGAGAGGGTCCAGAGTAAGTTCACAAGAATTATCTCAAGAATGAAAAGGACAATACATGAGGAGCTTTTGATGTCTCTGGGCTTGTAATCGAAGGAGTTCAGAAGGATGAGAGGGGATCTCATTGCAACCTATTGGATACTGAAAGGCCTTGATGGAGTGTACATGGAGAAAATGCTTCTGTTAGTTGGAGAGTCTAGGATCCAAGAGCAAGCTCCTTTAAAGCTGAACTGAGAAGGCGTTTCTTCAGCCAGAGGGTAGTGAATCTGCGGAATTCATTGCCACAGAGGGCTGTGGAGGCCAAGTCATTGGTTGTAGTTAAGGCAGAGATTGATAGGTTCTTGATTGATAAGGGGTTAAGGGTTATGGGGAGAAGGCGGAAGATGGGAGTTGGAACAAACGCAGCCGTGATTGAATGGTGGAACAGACCCGAGGGGCTGAATGGCCTAATTCTTCTCCTATATCTATCTTATGGTCTATGGTTAAGGGAAAAGCAGAACTGGCAGCTCGGTGTCCCAGAGTACCGATGCTTCCAGCATGACAGAATTGCGATATTGATTGGGTAGGACGTCACAGCAGTACTTAGAG
The DNA here is from genome assembly GCF_009764475.1 of Pristis pectinata. NCBI lineage: Eukaryota > Metazoa > Chordata > Chondrichthyes > Rhinopristiformes > Pristidae > Pristis > Pristis pectinata. Next base: position 33,539,471 of record NC_067412.1, on the reverse strand, counting down.
AGGATATTGGTGGAGAATGTGCAGCAACGTCATATGGGTAGAACTTGGAAATAAGAAAGGTGTAAAAAGTTTGATGGGATATACTACAGGGCCCCCAATGGTCAGTAGGAATTAGAAGAGCAAATATGTTGGGAAATCCCAGATAGCTGCAGGAGTAATAGGGTTGTAAAAGCAGGTAATCGTAACTTCCTTAATATTGACTGGGACTGCATAGTGCTAAGGGATTAGGTGGACCAGAATGTTATAAGCTTGTCCTGGAGAATTTTCTGAAGCAATATACAGATGGCCCTATTAGAGAAGGGGCTACCCTTGACTTCCATTTAGAAAATGAGGGCTGGGCACGTGGTTGAAATGTCAGTGGGGGAAACACTTTGGGAACAGTGACCATAATTCTATTAATTTCAAGACAGTTGTGGAAAAAGATAAGACCTGTCCACAAGTTAAAGTCCTAAATTAGGGCAAGGCTAATTTTGATGGCATTAAATAAGAATTTCCAAGAAGTTCAGAGCCAGCATGTTCCTGTTAGAGTGTAGGACAAGGCCAGCAGTATTAGGGAACCCTGGGATTTGAGGGATATTGAGGCAATGTCAGTTTAGGCAGCTGAGATCAAGTGAGTCTCGTGACTAAAAGGGAATAGGAATACACATAAGAAGGAAATTAGGAGGGAAAAAAGAGGACATAAGATATCCCTGGCAAGATAAGGTGAAGGAGAACCCTAAAAGATTCTATACATGTATTAAGAGCAAAAGGGTAATGGGGCAGAGAGTAGGTCCCCTTAAGGATGTTAACCTAAAATAGGTTTTAACCTATGTATGAAGCTATGGAAGATGGGTGAGGTTTTAAATGTGTATTTTTCATCTGTATATACTGTGGAGAAGGACGTGGAAGCTCAAGAGTTCAGGTCAAATAACATTAATATCTCCTACAAGCTGTGAGTTTTCCTTCTGTGAACAGAGCAGCTTGATATTATGGAAGTATCTTGTTTGGAATATTCTACCTCACCTCTTGTTATGGACTTCCAAAGATCTTGAGAGAGATAGTGATGATTGTGTCTCTCATTTACCATTAGACATTGAGTTTTTATAATGAGGTTATTGAGTACTTAAAGCTGCATTGTTAACTCTGTTTTGGAAAGCAAAATCCTTGTATTTAACCTGTAAAACTTGCTTTAGAGTAGTGAGTCTTGATATGTTGCTGAATGTATAAGAGCCATATGGAGAGACTTTGATTTCCTATTTCAGATGTTTTGCTTTTAGGGAAGCTCTGCTGTGAGCCTGATTCATTTGCAGTGGGGAAAAGTAACTGCCATGCAAACAGACATTTATGATGGCTAAATGCCTTTATGTACCAAGTTCTCCTTCCTCTTTGTTGTTATCTAATGACATAGGTAAACAGACTCCGCAATATTGTTTGTGTTCTTGCTAGTGGGCACGCCTGACCGTTCTTATTCTAAAATTAAGTATGTTTAAGAAATCAGCCGCAGCAAACTACAAAGCATTGATAGAAGTGGATGTTTATTTAGCACTCAGTTTACCAATTATGTCAAAAATTCATCAATGACAAATTGTCGAAATGATTAAAGAATGAGAGCAAAAGCAAACACAATAAGTGTGTTTACAGGACTAATGATTTATTAGCAAACATCTTGAGAAAACGTGCAGGTGGGGATTTAAATGACGATCTTGCTGTCTTCCACCACAGTTTGTTGATTGTGTCTTTAACGGTAGTCAGAGCGCAATTCATATGCAAGCAACTCAAGAAATTTGTCAACAGCACAGTGGGTTGAAGGGGACAACGAGGGCAAGTAAATGGCCAAGGTGACTGCGATACATTCGGCGAACAGCTGTAAAAGTAAAAAAAAAATGAGGTGGTGCTAATATTCTCAACACATTCTTTTTACACATTAAATGAGTGTTTGTTGTTTGTACCTTAACTGCTCTCTTATGTATAATGAACAGGGAAAAAGAATATTCCCAGTTGAGCTGAACATGATTACCCTTCCAGACAGTCAAAATTTCAAGTAAATCAACTTGAAAGTGCAATGTTGCTGATCTGATCACAATATCAAGGTTTGTGCAATGACAATAAGGCAGAACTTGTGAAAAAGTTACGTACGTTAAAGTTATGAGGATCCACCAGAAGTTGTTTACCATGTGTCTTGGCAAGTTTTTCCATGTGTTTACCCAGGTTGTCCAAGTTTTCGGTTGCAATCGCCACAGCTGTCATTACCTGATGACCATGATCTTTGACTTGCTGATCAGAGGACTTGAAGCCAGTGAACTTCGGGAAGTATGTCTTGGTTTGAGGATGAACCTCAAACAACCTTCAGAAACATGGAAAATAAAGGCAGAGTTCATTTGCAGACACACTGTACACTAAATCTCACCTAGGATTACATTCCATTATTTTGAGACCAGCCATCAGACTATTTTGGAAAAACTTCGATTCTACACAGAGAAGGTCTTTGTACAATAACTGGTGATCTCAGTGTTCCAGGGAAATGCAAAGAAAATGTTAACGATCACAAATTATTGCTGAAAATGCAACAAATATCATGTAAATCTAAGAAAATTACCTGGCTAAAGCATCAGCACCCAGAGCTTCAGCATTTGCCCTTAGCTCTTTGCCCAGGCTTTCTATTACCTTTCTGTTGGAGCTTGAAAGCACCATTCTTGCTGACTTTTCACTCTTTCAGATCTCTCAACACTTGCGAGATATCTCTGGCTCAGTGCGTCCAGTATTTATTGCAATTTATGCAGATCTGCCCCCCCACCCCACTTTTGCCATTGGTTGTGGGCCCTGACTAATGGTCTATTGGATCCATGTGATGATAAGAGGCAATACCAAATGGAGAGCCATTTATCTGTTTCACATATAACTGTTAGCAAAGATATCCTCTTCCAGAAAAGCTAAACTCCGCCTACCACACATTTCCTTCAAAGCACTCTTGCAAAGGTCTAGTTTATTGTCATATAAATTATTAGTAAATGTACATTAATATACTTTAATCAATATGTGTTTCCAATCTGACCCTAATATCATTCAGTTTAACTCATTTTATTGATATTCAGGTTGGATTTGACCTTGAATTCACCCATTCAAATTCACCCTCCCCACCTTCAGTCTTTTTATTTCACAACTGTTTAACCTCAGCGTGCAGGCAGACATGGTTCTCAGATGTTCAAAAGACACCCAGTTGTGTATACTACACAGTGAGCTGTGCATCCTTCCAGAAACTGACCGGGAAAAATTTTAAAATGTAGCCACACAAAAAAATGCCTTACTACCTGAACCCCATCGGATGTCAACAAAGGCTGACCTTTTATTTAATTAGTAAATATCTGCTATAAAAATCATTATTTTTTTTTACTATGTTGCAGTGGCGGTTGTTGGACTCAATAAGTGCCAGGAAAACACATTTTGGAAATATGTAAAAGTCATATGTCTCAGAAAACAATGGTTTTATTTTATGCTTTGTATGCCTCCACATTGAACACAGAATAGTGCAGCAGAGCAACAAGCCCTTTTTGACCTCTGCGTTAAACATGATGCCGAATTAAACTAATTCTCTTCTGCCTGCACATGATCCATATCCCTCCATTCCCTGCATATTCATGTGTCTATCTAACAGCCTCTTAAACGACACTATCGTATCTGCATTTCCCACTCCCCTGGCAGCCATTCCAGGCACCTACCACTCTCTGTGTAAAACACTTACTCATCACATCTGCTTTAAACTTTCCCCCTCAAACCTTAAATGCGTGTCCTCTAGTACTTAAACAATTAGTTTATATAACGCTTGTAATAGATTCCAAGGCTATTCAGGGAAAAAGACATCAAGGCAAGTGACTAAAATCGATTCAATGTTTACATTGGGTTTCTTTCAGAGATTATAAATAGAGGTTTAGGTAAAATATGTGAGTTATTCAGCTAGAAGTGGAAACATCAACAGTGATGTGCAAGAGGAAAATAGTTCATGGAATGTGATTATCTCAGAGACCTGGAGGATACAATAAAGTTCAGGATTGGATAGATCCTTGGGGAATTTGGAAACAAAGATAGGAAATTTAAAACCAAGACATATTGGACCAGGGAAAGTGCAAGTCTGTAATCACATAAATAATGTGAATTAGTGTACTGCAGAAGGATTTTGGTTGAGCTCAAGTTTATGGAGAGTGTAAGATCTGAGAGTGGCCAGGGCAACATTGGAATATGTCAGGAGGTACATAGACATGGGTGAGCTGAGCCAATGCTACACAGGCTAGACTGGCACATTTAGGGTAGGAAACTCAGCCACAAGCACAGCTCAGGTTTAAGGTTACAGGCAATCTGAACCACAGTCAAACAGTGGAAGGAAGACTGACGGACTCAGTAGTCTGACATCAGAGATGTGCAACCAAAGCCAATGCTTTTGTTCTTCCCAAAGCTCAGGTGGAGCAAAATTCTGCTCACCCATAGCTAGACATCAAATAAACAGTGTGACTAATCAGAGGCAGTGGAGGAGTCAATAGATGTAGTAAAAGAATAGAACAGCTCAATATGGCCTACTAGAGAGGGGGCAACACTTGACCTCTGATTGGGAAATGAGGCAGGGCAAATGGCTAAAGTGTCGGTGGGGGAGCACTTTGGGGCCCATGGCCATAATTCTATTAGTTTTAAAATAGTTATGGGAAAAGATAGGATAGGTCCACAAGTTAAAGTCCTAAATTGCAGCAAGGCTAATTTGGATGGCAGTTGAAGGATGTCTGGCAAGTAGATTGCTCTTAAAAGTGAGAGTTCAGGACTAATATTCCTGTTAGAGTGAAGGGCAAGGCTGGCAGGATGAGGAAATCCTCATTGATGAGAGATATAGAGGCTCTGATCAGGAATAAAGAAGGAGGCATATGTCAGTTGTAGGCAGCTGAGATCAATCAGATCCCTTGAGGAGTAGAAGGGATGTAGGAATAGACTTAGAGGGAAATCAGGAAGGCAAAAAGAGGACATGAGATTGCTGTGGCAGATAAGGTACAGGAGAATCTTAAGAGATTCTATAAATATATTAAGAACCAAAGGGTAACTAGGGAGAGAATAAGTAACCTTAAGGATCAATGTGGCCGTCAACGTGTGGAGCCACTAGAGATGAGCGAGCTTTTAAATGAATACTTCTTGTCTGCATTTACCTTGGAGAAGATCATGGAGGCTCAGGGATTCAGGCAAGAGAATAGTGATATCCTAAAACAAAGGTGACCTTATAGAGGTTTATAAAGTCATGAGAGTCCTAGATAAGGTGAATGATCACAATCTTTTTCCCAAGGTAGGGGAGTCTAAAACTAGAGGGCTTAGGTTTAAGGTGAGTGGGGAAAGATTTAAACTGGACCTGAGGGGTAACTTTTCCACGCACAATATGGTAGGTGTATGGAACAAGCTACCAGAGGTGGGTACAATTACAATGTTTAAAAAACATTTAGATTGGTGCATGGATATTAAAGATTTAGATGGATATGGGCCAAATGCAAGCAAATGGGATTAGCTCAGATAAGCACCTTCAACAACAGAATTTCATGATGTGAACATAAGAAACAGCAGGAAGATTTGATCACTCAGCCACTTGAGATTGCTTGTTCATTCAATAAGAACACGGCTGATCTGCTCTATGACCTCAGCTCCACTTTCCCACCTGATCACCGTTACCCTTGATTCCATTGCAGTCTACATATCTACCCATCCCAGTCTTGAGTCCAGTAGTCTTATATCAGTGGTAGGGAAGTTATTGGAAAAGATGCTTTGGGATAGGAACTACTTGCATTTGCAAAACCATAGACTTATTCAGGATAGTCAGTATGGCTTTGTACAGGGAAGGTCATGTCCTACAAACTTGATTGCTGTTTTTGAGGAAATGATGAAGATGATTGATGAGGGCAGGGCAGTGGATGATGTCCACATGAATTTTAGTAAAGCTTTTGACAAAGTCCTTCATGGTAGGTGAATCCAGAAGATTAAGGCACACAGGATCCAAGAACACTTGGCTAGTTGGATTCAAAATTGGCTTGGCCATAGAAGATAGAGAAAGTGACAGAGGGGTGTATTCTGATTGGAAGTCTGTGACCAGTGATGTTCCACAAGCATCTATTGTTTGTGACATATACAACCGATTTGGATGAAACTCTTGGTGGGCTGATTAGTAAGTTTACAAACAACACCAAAATTGGAGAGTTGTGGATAGTGAGGAAGGTTGTCAAAGGATTCAGCAGGAATATAGACCAGTTGGAAATGTGGGCAGAGGAATGGATGATGGAGTCTAATATGGACAAAACTGAACTTTGGAAGTCCAGAAGGTCAAATGCAAGTACACAGTAACTGACAGGACCCTGAGGAGCATTGACATATAAAGGGATCTTGGGGTGCAAGTGCATAGGTCTCTGAAAGGCGCAACACAAGTAGATAGGGTGGTAAAGAAGGCATACAGCACACTTACCCTCAGTGGTCAGGGGGTTGAGTATAAAAGAGAAGCCATGTTGCAGTTGTATAAAACTTTGGTTAGGCCATGTTTGGAGTACTGTGTGCAGTTCCGGTCATCCTTATAGGAAGGATGTGGCGGCTTTGGAGAAGGTGCAGAAGAGGTGCCTTAGGATCTTGTCTGGATTAGAAAGCTGCAAGAAGAGGTTGGACAAACTTGGATCATTTTGGAATTGGAATTGGAGTTAGTTTATTATTGTCACATATATTGAGGTACAGTGAAAAACTTGTCTTGCTTATCGTTCATACAGATCAATTCATTACACAGTGCATTGAGGTAGTACAAGATAAAACAATAACAGAATGCAGAATAAAGTGTAACAGCTGCAGAGAAAGTGAAGTGCAGGTAGACAATAAGGTGCAAGGGCATAATGAGGTAGACTGTGAGGCCAAGAGTCCATCTTATCGTTACAGGGAACCGTTCAATAGTCTTATAACAGCAGGATAGAAGCTGTCCTTGAGACTGGTGGTACCTGTTTTCAGGCTTTTGTATCTTCTGTCAGATGGGAAAAAGGAAAAGAGAGAATGACCGAGGTGGGTGGGGTCTTTGATTATGCTGACTGCTTTCCTGAGGCAGCGAGAAGTATAGACAGAGTCCATGGAGGGGAAGCTAGTTTCCATGATGTTCTGAGCTGTGCCCACAACTTCTGCAGTTTCTTGCATTCCCGGGCAAAGCAGTTGCCATGCCAGGCCATGATGCATCCAAATTGGAATCTTTCTATGGTGCATTGACAAAAATTGGTGAGGGTCACCAGAGACATGCCAAATTTCTTTAACCTCCTGAGGAAGTAGAGGCACTGGTGAGCTTTCTGGTTGGATCAGGACAGGCTATTGGTGATGTTCACTCCTAGGAACTTGAAGCTCTCAACCCTCTCAACCTCAGCACCGTTGATGTAGACAGGAGCATGTGACCCGCCCCCTTCCTGAAGTCAATGACCAGCTCTTTTGTTTTGCTGACATTGAGGGAAAGGTTTTTATCATGACACCATGTCACTAAGCTCTCTATCTCCTTCCTGTACTCTGACTCATCATTATTTGAGGTACGGCCTACTACGGTGGTATCATCTGCAAGCTTGTAGATGGAGTTAGATTCGTGAGTGTGTAGGGACTAAAGTAGGGCGCTGAGGACGCAGCCTTGTTGATCCAATACAGAAAGTTGTTCGGTGTTGGTCTGAGGAAATAAAAGAACTTTTACGCGACTACTTTGAGTCAGTGGACTGGTCCATGTTCAGAGACTCAGTTGCCAGCCTTGATAAGCATGTCACCACCATCACGGACTTTATCGGCAAGTATGTTGAGAACTGTGAACCAAAGAGGACAATACGGGTGTTTCCAAACGGACACGATGGATGAGCTGGGAGATCCACTCCCTACTGAAGTCAAGGACTGCAGCATTCAAATCAAGTGACCCCGAAATATACAAGAAATTGAGATACAACCTCCATAAAGCTATCAGAGATGTCAAGAGACAACACTGGTTCAAAGCAAGCAGTGTTGAGAATAATTGTGGTGGAGGTGTTGCTGCCTATCCTCACTGATTGCAGTCTGTTGGTCAGGAAGTCAAGGATCCAGTTGCAAAGGGAGGAGTTGAGTCCCAGGTCTCGGAGTTTGGTGATGAGTTTGCTTGAAATTATAGTAATGAAGGCGGAGCTGTAGTTAATAAACAATAGTCTAATGCAGGTGTCTTTACTGTCCAGATGCTCCAGAAATGAGTGTAGGGCTAGGGAAATGGCATCCACCTATAGACCTGTTTTGGCGGTAGGCAAATTACAGTGGGTTAAGGTTGACTGGGAAGCTGGAGTTATGCGTGCCATGACCAGCCTCTTGAAGCACTTCATGATAGTGGGTGTCAGAGCCATCAATCGTTAGCCATTAATGCATGTTACCTTGTTTTTCTTAGGTACCGGGATGATAGTGGTCTTCTTAAAGCAGGTGGGAACGTCAGATTGAAGCAGGGAGAGGTTAAGTATGTCTGCAAGTACCCCCACCAGCTGATCCGCACAGGATCTGAGGACACAGCCAGGGACACTATCCGGGCCAGATACTTTCCGTGGGTTCACTCTCCAGAAAACTGATCTTCCGTCCTCAATGGTGACTCTGGGTTCAAGTGTATTGGAGGCTGTTGGGGTGGGTGGTGACACACCAATGCCCTTCTGTTCAAAACATGCGTAGAATGTGATAAGCTCATCGGGAAGGGATGCGTTGTTGTCGGCGATGCTGCCCAACTTAGTTTTGTAGCCTGTTACAGCATGTAAGCCCTGGCACAACCAATGGCTGGTGTGGACTCTATTTTGAACCGGTATTGTCTCTCAACATCTCTGACAGCTTTACGGAGGTTGTATCTCAATTTCTTGTATATTTCAGGGTCACCTGGTTTGAACGCTGTAGTCCTTGACTTCAGTAGGGAGTGGATCTCCCAGCTCATCCATAGTTTCCAGTTTGGAAACACCCGTATTGTCCTCTTTGGCACACAGTTCTCAACACATTTGCTGATAAAGTCCGTGATGGTGGTGACATACTCATCAAGGCTGGCAACTGAGTCTTTGAACATGGACCAGTCCACTGACTCAAAGCAGTCGCGTAGAAGCTCATATATTTCCTCAGACCAGCACTGCACGACTCTCTGTACTGGATCCTCCCATTTCAGCTTCTGTTTGTATGCAGGGAGCAGGAGCACAGGCTGGTGGTCTGATTAACCAAAGTGTGGGCGGGGGGAGTCTTGGTAGGCACCTTTGATGTTTGTATAGCAATGGTCAAGGGTGTTTGGGCCCTGGTGGGACAGGAGATATGCTGGTAGTAATTTGGTAACATACTCTTGAAGTTGGCCTGGTTGAAGTCACTGGCAATGATGAAGAGGGCCTCAGGGTATCCATTTTCAAGGTTGCTGACCACAGAGTATAGCTCATTGAGTGTAGGCTTTACATCCATCTGGTGTGGGATGTAAACTGCCATCAGGATAGCTGAAGTGAACTCCAGTGGCAGGTAGTATGGGCGACACTTCACCGTTAGATATTCCAAGCTGGGTGAGCAGGAACTTGTCAGGACCGCCATGTCCGAGCACCATGAGATGTTGATTAAGAAGCAGACCCCTCTGCCTCTAACTTTGCCCTGGTTTCTCTGGAGCGTTGGAAGCTGAGGGACAACCTGATAGAAGTCTAGAAAATCATGAGAGCCGTAGATAGGGTAGGTGGTCAGAGTCTTTTCGCAGAGTGGAAATGACAGATACTAGAGGGCATAGCTTTAAACTGAGAGGGGAAAAGTTATAGGAGATTTACAAAGTAAGTTTTTTACACAGAGAGTGGTAGGTGCCTGGAACCTGCTGCCAAGTGTGGTGGTGGAAGCAGATACAATAGCAATGTTTAAGAGGCATTTAGACGGGCACATGAAGAGGCACAGAGGGGAGGGATATACAGTAGATAACGTGCAGGCAGGTGGGATTAGGTGGCATTATGGTCAGTGCACCCAATGTGGGCTGAACGGCCTGTTCCTGTTCTGTACTGTTCTATGTTGAGTCCAGTCAACGTAACATCTGCAGCTCTGTGGGGTAGAATATTCCACAGATTCACAACCCACTAAGAGAAGCTGTGCCTCTTGCTTCTGGATCTTCCACTGAATGTAACATACTCACAACATTGACACTGACAAGCTCCCCATTTACCTCTTCAAAGAATTTAAGCACATTCTGCTCAACACCTCATCATAAGCCAATCCACTGCTTGTAAAATAATATTATTCTGTGGCACAGTATTGCCCCAAAGCAATTCTTCTAACATGTTAGGAAAATAAAATGTCTGGTTAAAAGGTCCAGGTTATCAAATAGGAGCATTCATGGATACATGAATGACGTAAATGGTTCTTTGTACTTATAGGTAGTGCCTGCATTGGGATTTGCTTGCACTCATGCTGGCAAGTGCCAGTGTGAGATGTCACCCAACCCTTGCTGGAATCAATGTGGACGTAAGTCATTTCTTCACAAATGCCTCAATGAGGGTGCATTTAACAGCAAATTGGGAGACACCAAAGATGGGCGGGGGCACCTACAAAGATCCTGTAGAAATGAATTTGAGAGTTAACATGACTGTGACCTTCATAGAGGGAGCAGTAGAGACTTTGGAAGATTTCCAACAGCCTACAGTCAGTTGCCTGGCTGTATCTCTTGACGTCAGTGGAGCATTCCTTCATATAGTGAGGAAAATAAGAAAACACCACTATTGAGATTGTTCCCTAACGGTCATTGTATAGAATTCTGAGATACAAATTATGTTTTACGGTTAAAAACAAGCACTGCATAAATTATGACATTACTCAGGGCACACCTGACCTGGTGAAATGTCACGTGTAATAGTGTGGATTGTACGTAGAGGTGACCAGTCCAACATTGCGATAGGTGCAATTTCATCTGGAAATGATTCCAAGAGTGATCCACTCACTGGGCAAAACACACCGAGTCCATAGCACCTAAGGAACCAACACTACATTGTCCAATTTCAAAACAATTGTCATTAGAGCTATACACTGCTCTTGTATTCTTATTGAATTAACATAGAATATAGAACAGTACAGCATAAGAACAGGCCTTTTGGCCCACCATGTTGTGCCAATCTAATTAATCTAGTAATTAAGTACCAAATGAAACTAATCCTTTCTGCCTACACAATGTCCGTATTCCTCCATTCTCTGCAGATTCATGTGCCTGTCTAAGAACCTCCATCATGTTTGCCTCCACCAGCATCCCTTGCAGCGCATTCCAGGCACCCTCCACTGTCTGTGTTAAAAATTTGCCACTTGAGCTCAGTGCCTTGACTAATAAAGGCAAGCATGCCATACACCTTCTCTACCACCCTATCAATCTGTGCAGGCACTTTCAGGGAAGTATGGACTTGGACCCCAAGATCCCTTTGTACATCAATGTTGTTAAGGGTCTTGCCATTAACTGTGTACTTTCCCTTTACGTTTGATCTCCCAAAGTACAAGACCTCACACTTGGCTGGATTAAACTCCATATGCCGTTTCTCCGCCCATATCTGCGACTGATCTATATCCCACTGTATCCTTTGGCAATCTTCTACACTATCCATGATGCCACCAAGCTTTGTATTGTCTGCAAATTTACTAACCCACCCATCCATATTTTAATCCAAGTTACTTATATATATCACAAACAGCAGAGGTCCCATTATGGATCCCCGCGGAACACCACTAGTCACGGACCTCCAGCCAGAATAAGTCCCATTGACCACTACCCTTTGTCTTCTATGGGCAAGCCAATTCTGAACCTAAACGTCCAAGTCACTGTGAATCCCATGCATCTTAATCTTCTGGATGAGCCTACCGCAAGGGATCTTGTCAAACGCCTTACTAAAATCTATGTAGACAACGTCCACAGCTTTACCTTCATCAATCAGCTTCATCGTCTCCTTGAAAATCTTAATCAAGTTAGTAAGATGTGACTTGCCCTACACAAAGCCGTGCTGACTGTCCCTAATTAGGATATGGTTTTCCACGTGCTCATAAATCCCATCCCTAAGAATCCTCTCCAATAGCTTCCCTACCACTGATGTGGGACTCACTGGTCTATAGTTTCTAGGATTATCCCTATTTCCCTCTTTAGACAATGGAAGCCTGTGGCTAGAGAGGACAGAAAGATCTTAGTGAAGGCTCCAGCAATCTCATCTCTTGCCTCTCCCAATAACCTGAGTTATATCCCATCAGGCCTTGGGAACTTATCCACTTTAACATTGTTCAAGAGACCCAACACTTACTCTTTCTTTATCTCTAATATATAATTATAACTGTCTCTTTTGGCCTCCTTTTGCATACAATGCACATATTGTATAATTGTGCAATAAATGAGTGGGACTGAATTGACAGCTACTCTGCATTTCTCTCAAATATTTCCATTCTTTTCACTGTTACTCATTTTATTCTACTGCAGAAATACAAAATTACACCAGCCCAACTTTCTTAGTACAACTTCGCTAATATTGAAACAACAGCTAATATTTATCTTAGTGAAGGATATAAATATATACCTGTAACTTCAACAGTTTTGTTAGATTATTTAAAATTATTCAAAATTAAAATGATGAGAAAACTGATTTTATGACGAAAACTATGAAAACCTAATTTGATATGAAAGCTGATTTGGATGGCTTCCTGTTATTTAGGCTTCAGCTTGTTAAAGAAAGAGCTTTTTGGGATCATCAGGAGTTCAGAGGTAGGGAGTATAGCCTATCTAAGGACCTCAGCTTTTTGATGTGCCTGTATATCTGTAGATTTGGAAGTGTGAGACAAAGGATAATTACACTTACTTTTCTAAAAGCAACCTTTCTCAAGATAAACGGCTTAAGATCACAGGCATCAACATACTCCCCATATAAGGCTACCTTCTAAAATTTGGTACAATGATTCAGCAAGTTGCAGCTGAACATTTATTGATGAGTCATTAGACCTTCATTTATCAGCTTTGAGTATACCAGTGGGCCATTTTCACCACACCCAAGTGCACAAATCTTGCAAGTGCATGATTGCAGCTCAGTTATCAACCATACTCAGATTGGTCCAGACTTGAGCCATTTGAGCACCATGTTTTGATATTTACAAACCAATTTCAACAGCAGACTTTAATGATGAAACTCAGGAAATTTACTGTGAAAGTTCATTGCCAATACATGTTTAGTTTAAAGTGATGCCCTTTATGGAGAATAAAGCAAATATAATTGAATTTGATGTTTGATTATTTCTTAAAGCTGTAAGTGATGGAGTATACTTCAGTCTCCTGTGTTTCCTCACCTGGACAAGTGAGAGATCCAAAAGGCAGTAAAGAACAATGTCGTAGTTATGTTTGGGGGTGGGCGGGAGGATGTTGATGGTGGGGAAGAGTCAAGTAATGGCATTGAGCATGAATGAGCAGCAAAGGTTTGGATATTCTCATTGTTTATGGAAAGCATGCATCAGATCTAAAGGTAAAAAATGACACAGGTGAGGTACTCAGCAGCTGAATGGCTGAGACAGAAATGGCATTGGATGCAAATAGACACCTAATGGTCATAAGATGGATTGGAAGGTCACCTCAAGACTAAACCTGATGCCAAGGATGGGTTAGTTTTTAGACTGTTGCCAGTGGAATAGATGGAGTGAGATACTGGAGAACACTGTGACAAAGGCCAAAGAAATACCTTCAATCTTCTCAATGATTCAACTTGTCAGCATGTGTTTTTTATCTCGGTAAATGTCAATAAATGTGGATTTCACCCAAACCCACAGAGCGGGCCAAAAAATATTCCATCATTAATAATTGGATCCATTGATAGATCGATCATCAGATAATGAAGTGGCTCCTATGGCAGGGGAGACAGGATAGCTCTCGCCTTGGGTTGTGAGAAACCTGGGACCTCAGTAAACCACTTGGCCTGCTCTATGAAGAGTCACTAAAAAGATTTCCTCACCAGCCCTGTGTTGTTTTTGAGGGCTGATGTCAGATCGTGAAGCTGCGTGCCCTGATTGCCTCCATTTGCTGTGGGTTTGCATTCACCAATGTCTAACAGAACCCTGAGGCCTAACTCTGAGCATTTCAAACCAATGTCACATGGTCCCACAACTACAGTAAAGTGAAATCATCCCTAATTTGGAACTATAACACTGCTCCTTCATCATCACTGGGTCTAAATCATGGAATTCCCTCCCCATTTTCATTGTGGACCAGAGTAATTCAAGATGATGGCCCACTATCTTCTCAAGGATATTTAGGAATGGACAAGAAATGGTGGCCTTAGCAGCAATACCCAGAGCCTGAAAAACAAAGAACTATCACTACAATAAAGTGTCGCAATCACTGAACAGGACAACAGGCAATGAGCACAATTATTTCAAGCAGGTAAGATTTATATTAATGCTTTACACATATCTACTCCTTACATTTTGACAGGTCATTATATAAGACTTTTGAAAATACAATCCCATTGATCAATTTGCTGCCCTGACATTGCTAACTTTATACAATCCTGATATTAAGATAAAACAAGATATCTTTATTAGTCACATGTACATCGAAACACAGTGAAATACATCTTTTGCGTAGAGTGTTCCGGGGGACAGCCCGCAAGTGTCACCACGCTTCCAGTGCCAACATAGCATGCCCACAACTTCCTAACCCGTATGTCTTTGGAATGTAGGAGGAAACCGGAGCACACAGAGAAAACCTATGCAGTCATGGGGAGAACATACAAACTCCTTACAGACAGCGGCAGGAATTGAACCCAGGTCTCTGACGCTGTAATAGCATTACTCTAACCGTTACACTACCTTGCCTGAAAATCAATAAAATTCAAAAGAAATGCCTAAGATTAAATGACAACTTTATCTGTTGAAAGTATTAAAATAAAATAAAAATTACATTCTACCAAACCTACCAATAAATGTTTGAAGGAAATTTCTACTTATTGAATACTAGAAATTGGACAAGACGTCTCACCACTGAGAGGCAATGGGGGTTCCTGAGAAGTGGCAGTGAGGTGGGGGTTCAGTGTTGCCTGGGGTACTGACAGTGTGTTTTAGACAAGGCTGAAAGTTGGCTTGTCCAGTGAGTGCGCTTTGCAGGAGCTCCCTCTGCCAGCTCTGCAGAAGCAGTAACGTAGAAAAAGGATTGGGACAGAGTTGAGCTTGTGTTGGAGTTTCAGAATCAGAATCAGGTTTATCAACATAGAACATAGAACAGTATGTTCTATGTTAATAAGCACAGTACAGGCCCTTCAGCCCACAATGGTATGCCAACATCTTATCCTGCTCTAAGATCTATCTAACCCTTCCCTCTCACATAGCCCACCATTTCTCTATCATTCATGTGTCTATCTAACACTGTCTTACATGACATGAAATTTGTTGCTTTGCGGCATTAGTACAGTGCAAAGTCATAAAATTACTATAAATTACAAAATAAATAAATAGTGCAAAAAAAAGGTATAATGGGATAATGTTCATGAGTTCATGGACCTTTCAGAAATCTGGTGACGGAGGGGAAGAAGCTGTTCTTGAATCGTTGAGTGTGGGTCTTCAGGCTCCTGCACCTCCTTCCTGATGGTAGTAACATGAAGAGGGCATGTCCCGGAGGATGAGGGTCACTAATGATGGATGCCGCCTTCTTGAGGCGCCGCCTCTTGAAGACGTCCTCGATGGTGGGGAGGGTTGTGTCCGTAATGGGGCTGGCTGAGTCTACAACCATTTGCAGCCTTGCAATCCTGTGCATTGCAGCCTACATACTAGGTGGTGATGCAAACTATCAGGATGCTCTCCACTGTACATCTACGGAAATTTGTAAGAGCCTTTTGTGACATACAAAATCTCCTCAAACTCCTGATGAAGTAGAGCCGCTTTGTGATTGCATCAATGTGTTGGGCCCAGGCCAGATCTTCAGAGATGTTGACACCCAGGAACTTAAAGCTGCTCACCCTTTCCACCACTGGCCCCTCAATGAAGACTGGTGTGTGTTCTCCTGACTTCCCCTTCCTGAAGTCCACAATCAGTTCCTTGGTCTTGCTGACGTGGAGTGCGAGGTTGTTGTTGCAACACCACTCAATTAGCTGATCTATCTCATTCCTGTACACCTCCTCATCGCCATCTGAGATTTTACCAACAACAGTGGTGGCATCTGCAAACTTATAAATGGCATCTGAGCTGTGCTTAACCACAGTCATGAGTGTAGAGAGACTAGAGCAGTGGAGTCTCTTCATTTTTCTATCTTAAACTTGACCTAACTCTCTGTCACCTGTTCGAGGGCAGGTAGTGCTAATATTAAGGAAGATAATTCCATGAACTTGTTGCTGTCAGAGAAATAATAGTAACTGGTTCACTAATAATGTTTGAGCAGAGGATTAGTCTCTCAACAGTCCAACCTAAATGTAATTTCAATATTGTACTGAGTGGGTTCCATCAACAGAGACTGAGAATTCAATTAAACACAGTTGCTACGATGCATTTGTTACTGAGCACAATCATCACAGCACCATCTCCCCAAAGAGAGGGCTTTCCTGACACCTTCTTCGAGATCAATAAAGTGAATAATGAAGGTCATCACTGCCACCTCCTGGCCAGAACACTGAGTGATACATATTCAAATTGATTTGTCACTGCTGCCCAAGCTAAAATGTTGCTTCATCCATTATAAAGTTAGACCACAATCTCACTAAGCAAGTCCTAAGCATTCCTTCAAAACTGGTAGATTTATGTAACTTGCAATAACTTTTCCCAGGCAGGGTAATTGTGATACAGAGACACAAGAGACTGCAGATACTGGAATCTGGAGCAACAGTCTGCTGGAGTCTGCTGGCCTCTACTGACACGTTGAGGCCAAATGCAGGTTGGAGGAACGACACCTCATAGTCCGCCTTGGGAGTCTCCAACCTGATGGCCTCAACATCGATTTCTCTAACTTCCAGTAACCCCACCCCTTCTTTTACTTCCCCTCCCTCCCACTCCTTTGTCTTCTCTTATTCCTATGCCTCCCTTGCCCTACCTTCCAGAGAAGGCACTTCCTGAAGTAAATCAACCTGCTTGTCTGAATTGAATTCCCTGTCAGTGGCACATATACCGTGCATTACTGTAGAGCACGCTATCCAGGGAGGGAGTCTTCTTGGGCACTCTCGGAATAAATGAGTTTTACGCTACAGTGGCCTTGGTTGTGAAGGTTCCTTCAGGTCTTACCCCATTCACGTGGCACCTAACCTCGCACCCATGATGTAAATGCCAGAAACACCCAGCAAGTCAGGCAGCATGCATGGAAAAAGAAACAGAGTTAACATTTCACGTCGAACACCCATCATCAGAACTGGGAAAGAGAGAAATGAGTTAGTCAAGGTAGCAGTGAAGGTGCAGGAGGGCGCTGGGCGGAACAAAGGGAATTTCTCTGATAGGGTGAAATAATCAAACTAAGCTCAGACACTGTGTTGAGAATGTTGTACAAGCCGATTGACAATCCTGACCCCCAGTGCCCAGAAGCCAGACTGTACAAATGAAAGAGGGGAAAGAATGACCAGTCCTGATGCAAACGGAAAGAAAGAGTGAGTAATCTGGAGTTGGAGAATTCAATACTGGGCCCTGTAGGCTGCAATATGAAGGATCCTAGACCCGAAGGGTTAAAATGTGTCTCTCTTTCCACAGGTACCACCTGACCTGCTGGGTGATTCCAGCATTTTCTATTTCAGATTGCCAGCGTCTGGAGTGTTTTTTGATTCTCACATCCTTGAGTTCATTCCTGAGCCCCTGCTCCCTCCACCCACTACTTGGATCCATTGAGTCCCCATCACCTCCAAGGTCACGAAGAATCATGAAGAAGGCATGCCAGCGGCTCTACTTCATTAGGAGTTTGAGGAGATTCGGTACGTCACCAAAGACTCTTACAAATTTCTATAGCTGTACGGTGGAGAGCATCCTTTCTTTTCTTTTTCAGTCTATTTATTAGTTTCCAAATTAATACAGATTAATATATAACATTGATGATTGTACATGTAATACAAAGAGATCGAGAGAACAATCATGGCATAGATAATCATAAAGAATAATAAAATATAAAAAAAATCTTTAGATCTCACAATCTCTTAGTAGATGAATATAATATAAAAGAAAGAAAAAGATTTATTGTGTATATAAAAGAAAAGAAAAAAATCCCCAAATCAATAAAAAATTGTAAATAATATAACAAACCAAACTAAAAAGAAATTTTTTTAAAAAAAGACAAAAAAAAGAAAAAAAAGGACTGAAATTTCTCAGTAGAAACAGAGCAATATTATGTCATCAACTCCGTTCCTCTAAATTGAAAAGTTATTGAAAGGGGGTCTATATCATATGAAAATTTTGAATAAATGGACTCCAAATATCTTCAAATTTCAGCGAAGGATCAACAGTACCACTCCTAATTTTTTCCAAGTTTAAACATGATATAGTTTGAGAGAACCATTGAAAAATAGTAGAGGGTATTGGATACTTCCATTTAAGCAAAATGGATGGTTTGGCCATTAATGTGACAAAGGCAATCATACGGTTAGCGGAAGCAGATAAATAGCCAGACTCTATCCTTGGTAATCAAAAAATTGCAGTGATAGGGGGAGGTTGTAAATCAATATTCAATACAGTTGAGATAATGTTAAAAATGTCTTTCCAATATTTTTCCTAAAGAGGACAGGATCAAAACATATGTGTCAGAGAAGCCACCTTCGATTTACATCTGTCACATATGGGATTTATATGGTGATAAAAACGGGCTAGCTTATCTTTCGACATATGGGTCCTGTGAACTATTTTAAACTGTATCAAAGAGTGTCTGGCATACATTGAAGATGTATTAACTAAATGAAGAATTTTCTTCCATGTCTCTGTAGGTAAAGGTGTCTGGAGTTCACTTTTCCATTCATTCTTAATTTTGTCCAGTGATTCTGGATGTATTTTCATAATTAAATCATAGATTATTGCTATCAAGCCCTTCTGATAAGGATTAAGACCTATAATTTTTTCCATAATTTCAGTTTTATATGGTGTCAGAAAAGAGGGTATAGTAGCTTTTAAAAAATTTCTAATTTGCAAATATCGATAAAAGTGTGATCTAGACAAATTGTATTTGTTAGACAATTGTTCAAGAGATGAAAAACAGTCATCAATGAATAAATCACGAAAACATACTATTCCCTTCCTTTTCCATATGGAAAAAGCTGAGTCAACTCTGGATGGTTGAAAGAAAAAATTAGATTGAATGGGACTTGACAAGTTAAATTTACTCAATCCAAAAAATTTATGAAATTGAATCCATATTCATATTGTATGTTTAAGTATTGGGTTAATCATATGTTTACTAAATTTGGTAAGTGCAAAAGGGAGTGAAGCTCCTAAAATAGAAACTAATGAAAATCCGTGTACTGATTGGTGCTCAAGGTGTACCCATTTGGGACATTAAATTACATCTAAATCTTGTGTCCAAAAACTGAAATATCTGATATTAATTGCCCAATAGTATAATCTAAAGTTAGGCAGGGCCATACCACCATCTTTTTTTAGTTTTTGTAAATATTTTTTACTTAACCTTGGGTTTTTATTCTGCCAAATATATGAAAGAATTTTAGAATCAATAGTGTCAAAAAAAGATTTCGGGACAAAAGTTGGAATTGCTTGAAATAAATATTAAAATTTTGGTAAAATATTCATCTTAACCGCATTAATTCAGCCTACCAATGATAAAGACAGTGGGGACCATTTGTTTAACATGGTCAATTAAAGGCAGTAAATTAACTTTAATTAAGTCCTTATGTTTCTTGGTAATTTTAACACCTAAATACATAAAATAGTCAGTTACTAATCTAAAAGGTAATTGCCTGTAAATTGGGGTTTGCATATTTAAAGGGAAAAGTTTACTCTTATTAAGATTTAATCTATAAACCAGAAAAAAACTGATCTAGTAGTGATAGTACTGTGTGGATATATTCCTCTGGATTAGAAATATAAAGTAACAGGTCATCTGCGTAATGAGATATCTTATGAATCTTCTGTCCGCGAGTAATACCACATATATTTGAAGAGTCCTGGAGTGCAATAGCCAAGGGTTCCAAAGCAATATCAAATAATAAAGGACTTAAAGGGCAACCTTGTCTAGTACCTTGAAAAAGCTTAAACAAAGGGGATCTTTGATTATTAGTAAGTATTGAAGCCATAGGTGTATAATAAATCAGTTTGATCGCAGATATAAATTTAGGGTTAAATTTAAATTTTTGAAGTGTAATGAATAGATATTCCCATTCGACTCTTTCAAACGCCGTTTCAGCATCTAGTGAAACAACACATTCTGGAATTTGGGATGAAGGGGTATATACAATATTCATTAATCTCCTAATATTAAAATGTAAATAACGATTCTGAATAAATGCTGTCTGGTCTTCAGAGATAATTTGTGGAAGAACCTTTTCCAATCTAAAGGTCAATATTTTGGAAAATATTTTTGAATCTACATTTAAGAAAGAAATAGGTCTATAAGATGCACATTCAGTGGGATCTTTATCCTTTTAAAGAATTAAAGAAATAGTTGCTTCGTAGAAGGACTGTGGTAGTTTACCCATTGATAGGGCATCTTTAAAAATTTTTGCTGACCAGGGAACAAGAATATCAGAAAAGGATTTAAGAAATTCGACTGCCTATCCATCAGGGCCGTTGTTTTACCCTAGTTCATTGAAAAAATTACTTTCTTTATTTCTTCCACCGAAATGGGTGCATCTAATATAGAACGATCATTTAAAGATAATTGGGGAATCCTCAAATCTCTTAGAAATTCATGCATTGATGTAGAGTCCTCAGGGGATTCTGATTGGTATAAAGAAGAATACAATTCTTGAAAGGATTTATTAATTTGAACATGATCTATCGTGTAGGTACCATCTGGTTTATGAATTTTATTAATCCTACATTTAGTTAAAGTAGCTTTCGATTGGTTGGCCAATAATTTACCAGATTTGTCACCATGTATATAAAATTGACTTCTGGTTTTAAGTAGTATATTTTCAATTGAAGATGTTAATAATAAACTATGTTGTAATTGGAATTCTGTTCTCTTTTTATAAAGCTCCAGATTATGAGTATCAGAATATTTTTATCGATTTCTTTAATCTTATCAGCTAATATACGTATTTCATTATTAGCTCGTTTTTTCAATCCAGCGGAATATGAAATAATTTGACCACGGATATATGCTTTAAAAGTATCCCATATTATCCCACTGGAGATTTCTTCAGTAAAATTAGTTAAAAAGAAAAATGAAATCAGTTCTTTAATAAACTGGACGAAATCTAAGTCTTGTAATAGAGAAGGGTTAAATCGCCATTGTCTGACACCAAAGGATACATCTGCTAATTTACTTGATAATTTCAAGGGTGCATGATCAGAAATGGTAATTGCATCGTATTTACAGTCCATAATAAGTGGAGCTAGTCTAGCATCGATAAAAAAAATCAATCCTCAAGTAATTATGGTAGACATGAGAAAAAAAAATGAAAATTCTTTATCATATGGGTGTAGAAATCTCCAAACATCTAAAATTCCATATTCAACTAAGAAGGAGTTAATAAAGGCAGCGGATTTATTTGGAAGTGCAGGATCTGACACAGATCTATCCATTGAAGGGTTTAAACAACAGTTAAAATCTCCACCCATAATCAAAGTGTATTCATTTAAATTAGGAAAAAATGCAAACAGATGTTTAAGAAATTCAGGGTGATCTACATTGGGTGCATAAACATTAACCATAACAACTTTTTTATTATGAAGTAAACTGGCAATTAATAAAAATCTACCATTTGGGTCTGATATGAGAGCATGCTGACTGGTTGTGTCACAGCCTAGTATGAAGGCTCCAATGCACAGGATTGCAAGAGGCTGGAGAGTGTCATAGACTCAACCAGCTCCATCACGGGCACAACCCTCCCCACCATCAAGGACATTTTCAAGAGGCGGTGCCTCAAGAGGGCAACATCCATCACAAAGTGCCCTCACCATCCGGGGCATGCCTTCTTCATGTTACTACCATCAGGGAGGAGGTACAGGAGCCTGAAGACCCACACTCAATGATTCAGGAGCAGCTTCTTCCCCTCCACCATCGGATTTCTGAACGGTCCATGAACCCATGAACTATACCTCATTATTCCCTTTTTTTGCACAATTAATTTATTTTTGTAATTTATAGTAATTTTATGTCTTTGCACTGTACTGCTGCTGCAGAATAACAAATTTCACAACATATGTCAGTGATAATAAACCTGATTCTGATTCTGATTCTGCCCTGTGTGTAGCTGTGACCCATCACCTATGGTCCTAACCCACCAATGGTGCTGGCACCCTCCATCTCATGGCCCCAACCTTCCCGGGCCCAAGACCCTGCACCAAAAAACCTCTCCATCCATGGGCCCAACCACTGCTCCTTCTGCCAAAATCCTCTTTCTAAACCCTTCCTAGCCCCACACCCTCTATCAGATACCTCAACCCTATCCTGGCCACATAATTACTCCTCAAACCAATCCCCAGGTCCCAGTCCTTGGTCAAAGACTGCCAGTGCTCTCTTATTCCCTCTGTGCTGCCTTGCTCCCACACACCCTACTGTCGACAGTCCCACAGTGATCCCATTGACAACACACTCTTGGGTTTTCCCATTCCACAGATGCTTTCTCAGCCCACCCAGAGCCCTTGTCTCATTCACACCAGCAAGTGCTTTCGTCACATTCTTCCCCCTGACTTGAATTTTCTTGGCATAATTTCCCATGTTTTACAGCCTTAAGACTCCCAACAGTTAAAAGACTTGAGAAATAGTGTGACCCCCCGGAGATCTGGTGGCGCAACTGGTAGAGCCACTGCCTCCCAGGGACTCGGGTTCAATCCTGACCCTCAGTGCTGTCTCCTTGACCATGTGGGCTTCCACAGGCTGCTCCAGGTTCCTCCCACATCCCAAAGAGGAGAAGGTTGGTAGGCGACTGTAAATTGCCCCTGGTGTGAGGGTGAGTGTGGAATCTTTAACAGGAGGAGACGTGGTTTCACACTGTGTCCTCCTGCAGTAACAGGTGCTTCTTACCCTTACCCGTGTCAATATGTCCCTGTGCAATAAACAACACGTTTAGCACCAGCTGCTAACAACAATCACGATAGTGACACTAACTTTATTACCATCCTTAACCCAGTCACATGGGCAAAGTTCATTCACTTTCTCAATTTCAGTTCCCATTTTAAAGCAGTTTGCCCCAAACTGGTTTCAAATGACTTTTATTCTGTGGAGTTTGTCTCCACCATGTGGTGTCAAATGGAATTACAGTAAACAGTGCAGCTCAGCGCTGTTTCCTTAACTTCTGAGAATTAAATAATTGGTCAATGAGTTCCTTTGACCTGATACAATACTTATCGAAGATTGAACCTATCGGGAAAAGCTACTGCTTTGTCCTCACACAGACCAGCATTAAACTGCCTCTGGTGTGAAGGGGTGCAATTCGATTGGCTCATTTGTTTCTAAAATGTGGATTTTGTTTAGTAGCTGTGAGATGGTCATTACAGAGGAGCTAACCATCACTTAAACGCATTGCAGTTTTCAGCAGGACCCAAGGCACCCGAGAGTGCTACTGAAAGGGCGCAGCATTCTTCCACAGTGGGAGCTGTGCCGGCGAGGCTGAGGCTGGTCAGGGGGTTTGGGATGTGAGAAAGGACCGGCAGCCTTTGACCAAAGATCATTGAGCAACCTGTTACAGTGTCAACCTGCATCACAACACTGCAGGGGACCATCAACCACCTACTTACATTAATCCTACATTATTCCCAGCTTTTTTTTTATCTCTCCACATTCTCATCAACCTCTCTCCCGACCGCACCCCCCCCCCCACCCCCCAGTTTCTACCAATCACCGACGCACTCGGGACAACAAACAGTAGCCAGTCAGCCTACCAATCCACATGTCTTTGGGATATAGGAGGAAACCAAACCACGCAGTCACAGGGAGAACGTGCAAACTCCACACAGACAGCGTCTGAGGTCAGGATCGAACCCAGGTCTCTGACACTATGAGACAATGCCTCTATTAGCTCTGCCACTGTGTTGCCTATTTATTTCTATTGGTTTAAAGATTCCCCTCTAAGTTTGCCCTGAATGTTTGTTTCCCTGCCTGCAAAACATACATGGACTGTAGCTCTCATTCTGTGGAACAGTCTGCCTGCTTTTGCAGTTTATTCAAATGTCCTATTTTACTAAGTTATAGCAACAGGCGAGTTTGAATGGCCATTAAAGGAGAGTATCCAACCTTATAACCACCTAACCACAGTTTCCCCTCTGTGAGGTCCATGTGGCTTGCTAGTTTCCCTCTGTGACCTGGTGCCAATGAAGAAGACATCGACATTGCTACCACTGCAACATTGAATGATGCTTTCATATCTGCACCTGAGCTGACCAAAGCATTAAAGCTCACCAGCGCCTCTACCTCCTCAGCAGGCTAAAGAAATTCAGTTTGTCCCCTTTGACTCTCACCAACTTTTACTGATGCACCATAGAAAGAATCCTATCTGGATGTATCATGGCTTGGTACGGCAACTGCTCTGCCCAGGACCGCAAGAAACTGCAGAGAGCTGTGGACACAGCCCAGTGCATCGCGGACACCAGCCTCCCCTCCTTGGACTCTGTCTTTACCTCTCGCTGTCTTGGTGTAGCAGCCAGCATAATCAAAGACCCCACCCACCCGGGTCATTCTCTCTTCTCTCCTCTTCCGTTGGGTAGAAGATGCAGGAGCCTGAGGGCACATACCACCAGACTTAATGACAGCTTCTACCCCACTGTGATAAGACTATTGAACGGTTCCCTTATACAATGAGATGGACTATGACCTCACGATCTACCCTGTTGTGACCTTGCACCTTATTGCACTGCACTTTCTCTGTAGCTGTGACACTTTACTCTGTACTGTTATTGTTTTTACCTGTACTACATAAATGCACTCTGTACTAACTCAATGTAACTGCACTGTGTAATGAATTGACCTGTACGATTGGTATGCAAGACAAGTTTTTCACTGTACCTTGGTACAAGTGACAATAATAAACCAATACTAATACCAATTCAGTGCCACTTCTATCAGAATGTCAATTTTCCCTTAAAGATAAGGTCTGAAGAATTAAAGAGACCAGTCTGTAAATGAACATCAGCCAAACTGTACATTAATCTGTCCCTCAACATACAACCCAGTCAAGTTCCAAAAGTACAATGTCTCCCTTAGAAGCATACAGCATGGAAACGGGCCATTTGGTCCAACTCATCCACAAAGACCGGTGAACCCCCTTTCGTAATTATCCCATCGCCCAGCACTTGGTCCATAGCCCTTTAGACCTAAGCAATTCATGTGCTCACTGAGACAATGCTTAAATGCCATTGACTGCCCAGCTTCAACCACTCTATCAGGCAGAGAATTCCAGGTACTCACCACTCTCTGTGTGAAGAAGGTCCCCTCAGATTCCTTGTAAATCTCTTCCTCCCTTACCCTAAACTCATGTCCTTTGCTTTTATCTACCTCTGATATGGGGGAAAGTTTCCTGCAGTCTATCCTATTGATACCCCACATAATTTTATATACCTCAATCATGCCCCCTCTTAACCTCCTCCGCTCCAGGAAGAACAGACCCAGCTTCTCCACTCTCTCCTCACAACTGAACTGCTCCATCCCAGGCAACATCCTGATGAATATCCTCTGCACCCTCTCCAGATCTATCACATCCTTCCTATACCTTGGTGACCAGAACTGCACACCATTCTCTAGCTGAGGTCTGACTAAGGTTTGATAAAAATGGAGATAATCTCCCCATTTCTGTATTCAAAGCCCTGACTAACGAAGACCAGTATCCCATATACCTTCCTAACCATGTGTCTATCTGCATTGCCACCTTCAAGGGTCTATGGACGTACTCCAAGGTCTTTCTGCTCCTGGATACTCCCGAGGATCCTACCATTCATGATGTATTATTTATTAGTGCTCCCTGAATGCATCAACTCACATTTGTCTGGATTAAGCTCCATCTGCCATTTTTCAGCCCATTTCACCAACACATCGATGTCTCTCTGCAGCCTAAGACTACCTTCCACACTGTCAACCACTCTGCCAATCTTCTTGCCTCCCATATCCATATCCAAGTCATTCACATATATTACAAACAGCAAGGGTCTCAGCATCAATTCCTATGGGACCTTGCTAGTCATAGGCATCCAATCATAAAAGAAACCTTCACTGCCACCCTCTATCTCCTGTTGTTCGGCCAATTTTGGATCCAGTTTGCCAACTTGCCCTGGGTCCTATGGACCCCAAACTTTTGAACCAATCTCCCATGTGGGATCTTGTCAAAAGCTTCACTAAAGCCCAGGAAAATCACATCAACTGCCCTGCCCTTCCCTCATCGATGCACTTCGTTACAATACACAAAAGAGTGCTGGAGGAACTCAGCAGGTCAGGCAGCATCCATGGAGGGAAATAAACAGTCGACATTTCAGGCCGAGATCCTTCATCAGGACTGGAAAGGAAGAGGGTAGAAGCCAGGATAAGAAGGTCAGGGAGTGGGGGAGGAGCACACGCAGGCAGGGGATAGGTGAGTTCAGGTGAGGGGGGAAGATGTAATAAGCTGAGAGGTGATAGGTAGAAGAGGGCCGTTGACCATGAAAGAAAGGATGGGGGAGGGGAGGGGAGGAGAGGGGATGGGCAGGTCATCAAGGCGGGAGAAGGGGGGCATAGGAATAAGGGAAGACAAAGGAGAGGGGGGATGGGGAAGAAGAAGAAGGGGAGGGGTTACCGGATGTTAGAGAAATCGATGTTGAGGTCATCAGGTTAGACACTCCCAAGGCGGAATATGCGGTGTTGCTCCTCAATCAAATTGGTCGGACAAGATCTGCCATTCACGAAGCCATTTTGCGCTCTCTAATTAGTCCCTGCTTTTCCAAATGATCATTAATCCTGAGAATTTTTTCCAGTATCTTCCCTACCATTGTTGTTGGGTTCACAGGTCGACAGTTACCAGGCTTTTTCCTGCTGCCTTTCCTGAAGAGAGGGGTGACGTTTGCTGTCTTCCTGTCACCTGGTACCTTACATGTAACCAGCAAAGACTTAAAGAGCAATCTCTTCCCATGTCTTCCATGTCTCCCAATGAATTGATCTGTACGAACGGTATGCAAGGAAAGTTTTTCACTGTACCTCGGTACAAGTGACAATAATAAACCAATACCAATACCAATAACAGTTTAGGATAAATCTCATCCGGTCCTGGAGATCTATCCACTAAGTCCACCAAGGCGTTGAGTACCTCTTCTTGATTGAGACCTGTCTCCTTCCCCTTCACCGAATTCTCCAGCTACAAAGTCAGTTTCCTTTGGGAATACCATGAAAAGTATTCATTTAGGACATCACCAGTACCTTCTGGTTCCATGCATAGATTGTCCTTCTGGTCCCGAATGGACCCTTCTCTTTTCCTGGTTATTCTTTTGATCTCAATGTACTTATAAAACACTTCGGATTTCCTTTAATCCTGATTGCCAGTGACTTCTCGTGACCACTTTTAGCCTTCCTAATTTCCTCTTAAGTGCCTCCCTGCACTTTTTACATTCATGGCAGGCCTACCTCATCATTCGTTCCCCGTACCTATCATACGCTTCCTCTTGTCTCTTGATGCAGCCTCAATATCACTTGACATTCAAGGTTCCCTCTACTTGTTACCCCTGGTTTTTAACCTTGCAGGAACACATTGGCCTTGAACGCTTGCTGTTTCTCCTTTGAATGCTTCCCACTGTGCAGATGTAGACCTACCTTCAAGTAAATGCTCCCAACCTACCTTTGCCGAGTCCTCACTTCTGTTAATGAAATTCCCTCAATTTAAGACCTTTATTACTGGTCCATCCCTATCCTTTTCCATGGGCACTTTAAAAGATACAGAGTTATGGTCTCTATCTTTAAAATCATCCCCCACTGACTGTCCCTTCACTTGACCAGCGACATTCCCCAAGAAAAGGTCCAGTGATGTTCCTTTTCTCATTCATCTATCTACGTACTGTTTCAAAAAGCTCTTCTGCACACACTTCATCACCCCTTTGAGCCTTTTATACTAAGGCAATCTCAGTTAATATTTGGGAAATTCACATCCCCCAGTACAATAATTTAATTGCATTTCTCTGATATCTGCCTACATATCTATTCTTTATCTCCTGTTGACTGTTGTCTGTAGTACACCCCCAGTGAAGTGACGACACCCTTTTTGTTTCTAATCTCTACCTATATGGCCTCGTTTGAAGAGCCTTCTAGGAGATGCTTCCTCACTACTGAAGTAATGCAATCTCTGACCTCTTCCACTTTTACTCCTACCTCTGTCTCGTCTGAATATTCTCTGCCCTGGGATAATGAGTTGCCAGTATTGCCTGTCCTTCAACATGTCTCACTGATGGCAACAATATTGTAGACCCCTGTGTTAATTAAAGCTTTGAATTCATCTACTTCACTAGTTATTCTCCTTGCATTAAAATAAATGCTTAGAATTCCCTTGATGTGGATTAACTTGGTTGTTCCACCTACCGGACAGTAACTATTTCCCCTCTAGGGGATTGCACCTCTCCATCTGAACAACTACTCTGAGCCCCTTCCCCTGCTGATTCAGTTTAAACATTATCAAAAGCGATAGTAAACCTCCTAACAAGGATGTTGGTCCCACTTGCACAGGTCCCATCTTCCCCAGAGACTGTCCCAATGATCCAGGTGTAAAAGATAGCTGGGAATGCAAGGGTTAATGACTGGCAATGTAAGGGTTAATGGTATGCTTCATATTGTCAGCTTCTTCCCAGGGTCAAGAATTACTTCAGCCATGGGATGATGTTTGCGCCTGGTTCTCAGACCAGGTGCAAGTGGGAGAGAATGTAGCTTTGTTAGACATATCGTGCGATAGAAGTTTCACATCAACAACTGCCTTAGTAAGTGTAGCTTCCCACCAAGCTTTCCCATGAAAATGAGTATAAAGATACATAGTGACTGAGACTTCTTTGAGTGAGACTAATACAGAGCTCGGGTTACATTGTTTACTCTTTCTCTGTATCTCTCACTCCTGCTAGCGTAAAACAATAAAGCATTAATCGTAAGTTCTTTGGTTCTGTTGTTGTCTGATTCATTACGGAGTGCGGGTCGACTTTTACACAGGAACCTGGGTTGTTACGGTTGTTAGGAAGGTGTACGTGTGTTGGCCTTCATTAGTCGGGGTATTGAGTTCAAGAGCCGTGAGGTGATGCTGCAGCTCTATAGAACTCTGGTTAGACCACACTTGGAGTGTTGTGTTCAGTTCTGGTCGCCTCATCATAGAGAAGATGTGGAAGCTTTAGAGAGGGTGCAGAAGAGATTTACCAGGACACTGCCTGGATTGGAGAGCATGTCTTTTGAGGATAGGTTGAGTGAGCTAGGGTTTTTCTCTTTGGAGAGAAGGAGGATGAGAGATGACATGATAGAGGTGTACAAGATGATAAGAGGCATAGATCAAGTGGACAATCAGAGACTTTTTCCCGGGGCGACAATGGCTAACATGAGGGGACATATTTTTAAGGCAATTGGAGGAAGACATAAGGGAGATGTCGGGGGTAAGTTTTTTACACAGAGAGTGGTGGGTGCATGGAACACACTGCCAACAGAGGTTGTGGGGGCAGATACGTTAGGGACATTTAAGAGACTCTTAGATAGCCACATGAATGAAAGAGAAATGGAAGGCTATGCGGGAGGGAAGGGTTAGATAGATCTTAGAGCAGGATAAAATGTCAGCACAACATCGTGGGCTGAAGGGCCTGTACTATGCTGT
Source organism: Pristis pectinata (assembly GCF_009764475.1). Taxonomy (NCBI): domain Eukaryota; kingdom Metazoa; phylum Chordata; class Chondrichthyes; order Rhinopristiformes; family Pristidae; genus Pristis; species Pristis pectinata. The sequence goes on along the minus strand of NC_067412.1, from coordinate 33,509,628 downwards.
TATGTTTGATGTAACCTAAAGCCCATCTTCCAACACCATCCGTTGAGCCACTTTCATCTGATCTATCCTTCTATTCTGCTACTCACCAGCTCGTGGCACCAGAGGTAATCCATTTATTACAACCTTCCAGCTCCTGCTCGTTAAACATCTACCTGGCTCCCTAAAATCATGTTGCAGGACCTCATCCCTTCTAATTATGTCCTTGGTATCTACACGTACCATGACCTCTGGCTGTTCACTTTCCCCTTTCAGAATGTCCTGCAGCCACTCCGAGACATCCTTGACCCTGGGCGGCAACACATCAACCTGGAGTCACTTTTGTGGCTACAGAAACACCTATCTGCCCCCCCCCCCCCCATGGTTGGATCTCCCTACCACTATCGCTCTCTCAGTCTCGTTCCCACCCCCTCCCAGCACCTTCTGTACAGCAATGCTCACCATGGTGCCGTGAGGTGGGCTGTTGCTGCTGTAGCTCCACTGCCCACCCCCCCCCCCCACAGTATCCAACATGGTACACTTGTTAGAGAGGGGAATGGCCACAGTGGTCTCCTGCTCCACCTGTCTGCCCTTCCTGCTGCTCACCCATCTCCTCTCTTTCTGCATCTGCAGAGTGACCGGCTCACTGAACGTACCGTCTCCTACAACCTCCGCATCCCGGACGCTCCACAGCGAGTCCGTCCACAGCTCCAGCTGCTGCAGGCGATCTGCCAGGAGCTGCAGCGGGACACACTTCCTGCAGGTGCAGACGTCACTGATCTCCCACATCCTGCAGGAGGAGCATGCCGCTGCCCTCTCCTCTATACCCCTTATGACTACTCCCTTCCATTAAGAAAGTAAACTTTACCTTGTCACGACTCACTCTAGTCACTGAAGCCCAGTGCTCACAAAAGCCCGTGCTTTGACCACAGCAGCAGCAATAAGGCCACTCAAGCTCGAACTTGCCTCCCTTTTACCTGTTGCCAATAGGTGGGGAAAACCTCACTCTCTTACCTGGACCCAACTTTATAAACAGAGTCTCACATCTACGACCTAATCACCGATTTCATCTTCTGGCACCAGATTCCGTGCACCGAACGCAGCTCTGAAATGTCTCCGGCAGTGCTGGGTTGTTAGAGGTGGCCAGGATGAAGGCAGCTTCGCGACTGTTCAACAAGTAGAAGTACGTCAGAGATTATGTTACATGTGGAGAATAGTCAAATACCATGCTACAAAATGGAGAACTTACTGGGTATAACAGGACATGACCTTTACTCTGTACTGTTATTGTTTTTTGCCTGTACTACCTCAATGCACTCTGTACTAACTCAATGTAACTGCACTGTATAATGAGTTAATTGACCTGTATGATCGGTATGCAAGACAAGTTTTTCATTGTACCTCGGTACAAGTGACAATAATAAACCAATACCAATACCATTTCCGTGGTTTCATAGATAGATCGGACTAGCTGGGCTTCTGCTTATCGGTACTGAGTCAGTCTGACTTGATACACAAGCTCCCTGAACTCTAGGGCTATTGTTCTAGTTCAGGGACAGGGAACAGGGTGTCTGGTAAGCATCATGGGATGACCCTGAGCTGTCTATCATCTGTTAATAAGGAAGTTAAACCATCCCCTTTATCTTTATTAGACATCTGGTTGGGTGTGCATGTAACTTATGCAATTAATTGTTAATATTATTGGTCTATAGACAGCTGGGGATGAACTGGAAAAATGGTATAATACTAAATGTTTTCCTCTGTTCTGTATAGAACCTATCAGGAACACACATTTTCTCCCCACCAATGATGTGTAAAAGTACTTATATAATAATTCTTTGGTGCTTGAAACAGACCTGGGTCCTGTGTGGTTCTTCAACACTTGATTCCCCTAACGTGGGTAGAAGTGTGTCTTTAATGTCCTGAATATTTCATCAAATGGGATAACAATATTGCTGCATGGTACCGACATATCAGCTGATGTGGCATGTATTTGACACCCCCGCCCTCTGCCACCATCAAAAGTGTGGGTGTCCCTCACTAATGTATCGCTGCATTTTTTTCTTCATCATTTTTCCTGCGACTTCGCCAAAGTATTTGTTCCATCTCTGCCATCTCATCTCACGCTGCTACTTTCCTCAGTACTGAAGAATCCACCTTTCTACTTTCCTGTGCTTTCTTTAAGTTGCATCCTCACCTGTCTCACTTTTGCCTACCACTCTCTTGTGTAAAAAAAAACTTGCCCTGCACACCTCTTACTTCACCCTCTCACGTTAAATACACGTCCTCTTGTATTTGACATTTCCACACTGGGGAAAAAGATTCTGACTGTCTATCCTATCTATTTCTATAAATTTCTATCAGGTCTCCCCTCAGCCTCCACCGCTCCAGAGTAAACCTCTTCTGCACCCTCTCCAAAGCCTCCACATCCTTCTTGTAATAGGGCGACCAGAATTGCACGCTAAGTCTTCACAGCTCCTCCCAGGGATGCAGGGAGCAACACCAACCATTGTTCATTACCTCTTTCAACCTCAGAAAAATATTTGACTCCACCAATCAGGAAGAATTGTGAAGCATAGTGCCCACAGAAATTCATATGCACCTTGTGTTTGCTTCATGATGGCATGCAAATGAGGATCCTAAACAATGGGTCTACAACAATGAAGAACAAGCAAGGCTGCAACATTGTCCTGCTACCTTTTCAATCTTATTTTCTCCACCTCTTCAGACGTAATGGGCTACTGTTCAATCAACAACAACTATTTTCCAGATCTAAGGTCACCCCAACCTCTGCAGCCTCCACCTCACACATCGTCCCCTTGGATTTTCCTTGCACACCTGAGATCTCCTTGCCAACCTGCCGTGCATCAAATGGTTAAGTCTTTTCCCCTAACACTGACTTCTCCATGTAATCGTTACTTTAGGAATCAAAATCTGGAGAGCTCGCCTAGAGATGTGGTAATGGATGTCGGGGTCCGCAGCTAGTGATTGAGAAGAACCCCTGTAATCTATTTCCCAGTGTTCTTTCCATAGACACCACATAGGTTGGCATCAGTCAGTCAGTGAATGCAAGAGGGGGTCTCAGTAAGATATGGTTGGCTACTGGCAGGTCTTTGGAAATATAAGTGGATTGGTAGGCTAATTGGCCACTGTAAACTACCCTAGTCTGTTGATGAGTGGTCGAATCTGGGTGAAGTTGATGAGAATATGGGGGAAAATAAAAAGCTGGGAATAATGTAGGATTAAGATAAATGGGTTGTTGATGATCGGTGAGGATTCAGGGCCTGTTTCTGTGTTGTCTCGCTCAATGACAAAATGAAGAACTGGAAGATTGCGGACTAGATGGTGTTTACTCCATGGATGGTGCTAGAGGTGAAGAGTGCGGTGAACTTCAAAGTACCATTAGTTTAAATGGCTGCAGTGTTGTGATGCAGGCTGACACTGTAACAGGTTGCTCAGTGACCTTTGGTCAAAGGCTACCAGGACCCTCTGTCACATCCCAAACCCCCTGACCAGCCTCAGCCTCACCGGCACAGCTCCCACTGTGGAAAAATGCTGCACCCTTTCAGTAGCACCCTTGGGTGCCTTGGGTCCTGCTCAAATCTGCAGTGGTTTTAAATGATGGCTAGCTCCTCTGTAATGACTGTCTCATAGCTACTAAACAAAATCCATATTTTAGAAACAAATGATCCAATCGAATTGTGCCCATTTACACCAGAGGCAGTTCAATACTGGTCTGTGTGAGGACAAAGCAGTAGTTTTCCCCGATAGTTTCAGTCTTCTACAAGTATTGTATCAGGCCAAAGGAACTCATTGACCAATCTAATTATCTCATTCTGAGAAGTTTGGGAAACAGTGTTTGCAACCTGCTGCACTATTTACTGTAATTCTATTTGACACCACACGGTGGAGACAAACTCCACCAGAATAAAAATAATTTGAAAACAATTTGGGGCAAACTGCTTTGAAATGGGAACTGAAGTTGAGAAAGTGAATGAATTTTGCCCACGTGACCAAGTTAAGCATGGTCATAAAATAAGTGTTACCGTTGTGACTGTTGAAAGCAACCATGTTAACCCTGCCGTTCATTGCACAAGGACTTATTGACACAGGCAGGTGTTTGAGTAAGAAGTGTATGTAACAACAAGAGGGCATAGTTTGAAACTATGTCTGCTCCTTTTAAAGAAGAGCAGCTCACTGTCTCCCACATACATTAAAAGCTCACCGTCTCCCGCATACAAACATGTGACCTAGGATTTGGGCAAGGGCACTTGACCCCTTCCAGTCTGCTCTACGCTCAATAAGATTACGCCTGATCTGACTGTAACCTCAAACCCGTGTCCATTCCATACCCAGTAATCTTCCACCCCCTGGCTTACCTAGAACTTATATACCTCTGCCTTAAAAATATTCAGAGACTTTGCTTCCACTGCCCTTTGAGGAAGAGAGTTCCAAAGATTCATGACCTTCTGAGAGAAAAAAAAGTCACATAATTTGTCTTCAATGGACAACCTCTTATTTTTAAACAATGATCCTTAGTTCTAGATTCTCCCCACAAGGAAACATCCTCTCCACATCAAACCTGTCAAGACCACTCAGAATGTTTCAGTGAAGTCCTTTCTCAGTCAACCAAATATCAATGGATACAAGACTAGCCTGCCCAACCTTTCCTGAGAAAAGAATCCGCCATTCCAAGTATTATCCAGTAGTCTGTCTCCGAACTATTTCCAATGTATTAACATCCTTCCTTAGATAGGGTGACTTATTCAGATGAGGTCCACCAGCACCTTAGATAACTAAGGCATAACTTCCCTAGCATTAAACCATAACATTTACAGGTCATGTAAATTGCCTCGAGTGTGCAGATGTGCAGTAGAATCTGGGACAGTTGATGGGAATGGGTCTGGGTAGGATTAGCATAAAAATGTATGCTTGATGTTCATGGGAGGGGTAGGGGAGATAATCACATTCTCATTGGTCCCATTTTCTACCCTGTTATCAGCAGGCACCCCTGAACAGTTATTAGGACTCAGTGTGAGTAGCAACAGGCTATTCTTCTCTCCCTCATCATCTATTCAATACATTACTTGCTTGACCTTGAGAAAATGCCTAATAAAGGTCTACCCCCATCTCCAGCTTTAACAAAAAGATTATCAAAAATCTTAATTCAATCTCTCCTCCTGTCTGTCCTATATTCTCCTTCATTCAGGCTGAACGATTGGTTCTATACAGCCCCAGTGTACATTCTAATCTGTGCCTTCAATGTATTCTGTTGATCTTCAGTCTGTTGCCTGCACCCTGTCTGACCAGACTGACTTTCCTCTCTGGTCTGCTGCTCCTGTACTCCAATGACTCTTTACTCAGCTTACTCTGCCCTAATTTTCTGATCAATTTCTGCCTGTAAATAACTTTCACTTTGATTGATTGCACAAAGTGTCTCCTGCTGACTCACTTTTCTCTGTCATTCTCCTGTGTTTCCTTCAGTTTTTTCCTAGAATCAAATTAACACCCAGCACTTTCCTGAGTCCATTTACTACTAAATCCCGAATACTCAACTTCTTCTCTTGCTCAGCTACCTGTTTCTGTAGCCCTGCCTTCACGTGTAGTGGTTAGTGTAATGCTATTACAGCACCAGCGACCCGGGTTCAATTCCGGCCACTGTCTGTAAGGAGTTTGTACGTTCTCCCCGTGTCTGCGTGCGTTTCCTCCGGGTGCTCTGGTTTCCTCCCACACTCCAAAGACATATGGGTTAGGAAGTTATGGGCATGCTATGTTGGCGCCAGAAGCATGGCAGCACTTGTAGGCTGCCCCCAGAACACTCTACGCAAAGAAGCATTTCACTGTGTGTTTCGATGTACATGTGACTAATAAAGAAATCTTATTTTATCCCAGAGTCTCTGCTTTTGACATGCTGATACGCTCATCACTTTTCTCTGTGAAGACTTAAACACGGACATGATTCAGCCTTACACAATGGACTATCACCTTCTAGGAGCATCCAACCCCTCCTTAACGCATAATTTACCAACAATATATTTCACCACTTGTCTGTTCAAAGGCACCTCATCTCCATCTGTGACCATCACTAGAGATGAGGTGACCATCACTGCCTAGAGTCAGAGAGTAATACAGCATGGATACAGGCCCTTCGGCCCAACTCATCCATGCTGACCATCGTGCTAGTCCCAAGCTAGACCCATTTCCCTCTAAAACCCTCCTATCCATGTACTTATCGAAATATCTTTCAAATGTTGTTATTGTGCCTGCCTCAACCACATTATCTGGCAGCTCATTCCATATATGAACCACCCTCTGCGTAAAGAAGTTGCCCCTCAGGTCCCTTTTAAATCTTTCACCTCTCACAAACTTATGCCCTCTAGTTCCTTCCCTGGGAAAAATACTATATGTGTTCATCCTATCTATGCCCCTCATTATTTTAGTACACCTCTGTAAGGTCATCCCTCAATCGCCTATGTTCCAAGGAATAAAGTCACAGGCTGCCCAACCTCTTCCTATAACTCAGTCCCTCAAGTCCCAGCAGCATCCTCGTAAATCTTCTCTGTGTTCTTTCCAGTTTAATGATGCCTTTCCTATCACAGAGTGATCAAACTGTATACAATACTCCAAGAGCAGTTCTACCAACATCTTGTACAACTGCAATATATGGTCCCAACTCCTTTCCTCAATGCACTGACTGATGAAGGCCAGTGTGCCAAGTGCCTGCTTCACCTCCCTGTCTACCTGTGATGTCACTTTTAGCAAACTATGTACTTGTACTCCAAGGTTCCCCCCTTCCACAACACTCCCCAGGACCCAACCATTCACTGTATAAGTTCTACCCTGGTTAGACTTCCCAAAAAGCAACACCTCGCACTTATCGGAATTGAACCCCATTTGCCATTCCTTGGCCCACTTACCCGGCTGATCACGGTCCCCCTGTAATTTATAATGGGCAATTGAATTTCTGCCAGCTGTACAGGAGTCTTGAGTGAGTATTTTATTAAATAGAATTGTAGAAAGATACAGCATGGAAACAGGCCCTTCAACCCTCAGAGTCCATGCTGACCATCAACCACCCATTTATACTGTGAAAATCCAAAAAAAATTGCAGATGCTGGAAATCTGAGATAAAAACCAAGAATGTTAGAAATACTCAATGGGTCAGACTGCATTTGTGGGAAGATAAACAGAAGGGTTTGACGGAGGGTCTTCAACCTGAAACGTTTCTCTACACACAGATGCAGCCTGACCTGCTGAGTGTTTCCAGCATTTTCTGTTGTTATATTACCCACTTATACCAATCCTCATCTGTTATTCTACCAACATTCTCATCAACTGCCTCAAGATTTTGCCACCTAGGGGCAATTCACAGCGGGTGATTAACCTACTGAGCTGCACATCAATGGGATGTGGGAAGAATCCAACACAGTCACAGGGAGAACGTGCAAACTCCACACAGACAGCATTCAAAGCCAGAGGAACAAAGGACTGCAGATGCTGGAATCTGGATGAAAAACACAATGACGCTGGAGGAACTCAGCAAGCCAAGCAGCATCTGTGGAGAAAAGCAGGCGGTCAACCCTTCTTCAGGACTTCAGGACCAGTCCTGAAGAAGGGTCCTGACCCGAAACATTGACCGCCTGTTTTTCTCCACGGATGCTGCCTGGCCTGCTGAGTTCCTCCAGCATCATCGTGCTTTATACGCAAAGTCAGATCTGAACCCCGGCCTCTGGCACTCTGGGGCAGCAGTTCTATTTGCTATACGCAGACTGTGCTGCTCCTTCAAAGCAGAAGCAAGAGTTCCTTCTTCTGTGGTGAAATACTTTTAGTTGAGCTCGACAGATCACAATAATCTTAGTGAAACAGCCTTCCTCTTCTCTCTATCCCTCTCTCCTATGAGCTGAAACCCATGTATACTCACAAGCATCCTGGGAATCAATCCACCAATGACATAATAAGGCACTACCTCCAGGGACTGACCAAGTTCCTTCACTGCGGTGGCTGAGTGGCCTTACTATCAAGGGAAACCCCACTGCAATAGAAATTGCAGCTTGTCGTTTGATCTAAAAGTGCCTTGCACTGCCCTCCCTGTAGGCTGGGCAAATGAAATGGTGCCTCATCTAGCTTCAGCCTAGCTGTTTGTTGCAGTTTTTATTGTTCCAAATGTCATTAATCTGAATTAATTTCCAGATGATTAAACACAGTCAGTAGTTACAATGGAGTTACTTCACCATTTCAAGTGGGAAAAGCAATTGGAATAGAATTACACATTCACTAAGGGATACAGGGGAGCTGGGGAAATAAAAAACAGTTTTAAATCTTCTAAGCATCTGCTCTTCTGTTGTTAATCAAGCCAAATGCAGTTGCATTCTTGTCCGTGTTGAGTGGATGATCTCCACATCCTGATAGTTCCAAATTATCAGAATCTTTAGTGATAACTGCTCAAAAAGTGTCATGGTTAAGGAAATAGCACCATTTTTTTAATTTCAAAAATAAACTTTATTCATAATAAAAACTGTATACAAAAGAATAAACAGTGCAAAACTTTTTACATTCATGGTCAATACATTCAAAGTGTTAACTTTTTTTTAAAACCATAGCACTATTGCCACTCATGTGGCCCCCTGGGGTGATACGCCATTTCAATGTCTGTGGGGCTTCCCCACCCAACTCCCTCCATGTGTGGTAGTGGAAGGAGCCCAGACTGTGATCCTTCCCCACAGAGCCTTAGCATTGGATGCCCTGAGCTTCAGTGCGTCCCTCAGCACGTGCTCCTGCAGCCTGGACTGTGCCAGTCAGCAGCATTCCCTTACGGACATCTTGCTGTGCTGGAAGACCAACAGGTTTCGGACAGACCAAAGAGTGTCTTTGACCAAGTTGATGACCTTCCAGCAGCACTTGATGTCTGTCTCAGTGTGTGTCCCTGGGAACAACCGGTAGGTCAGAGAGTTCCAATAACTCACCTTGCCACTGTCCAGAAGTCCCAAAAATCCGGCCTGTGGCTCACCGGCTGCTGATTCCTGCATTCCCTTTAACACACTAGGGTGCTGGTACCCATTAACATTCCAATGCCCTACTTCCCGCACTCCCACTAACACACCAGCACCCCTGTCTTTGTGTTCCCTTTGACATAGTGGAGTTCCAGTTTCCACGCTGCCTTAAACTCACGGGAACCTCATTTCCTATGCTCCTTTTATGCTTCTGTTTCCCCGCTCCCTTGAAGCTCACCGGGGCCCCATTTCCATCCTCCTGTTGAAATTCACTGGGCTCCATCTCCTGTGCTCCCATTCATCTCACTGTGGCCCAATTTCCTGCACTTCTTTAAACTCCATGAAGCCTCATTTCCCTCGCTTCTGTTATACCCACTGCGTTTGATGGAAAATTTATTACTGTGCAACATCTAAAAAAAAGTATTGGCGTATTAATTGGAATAACATCAATAGTCATAGAGTTATACAGCACTGAACAGGTCCTTCAGCCCATTGAGTCTGTGCCGACTGTCAATAATCCATTTTACACTAATCCTACCCTAACCCATTTTATTCTCCCAACATTTCCATCAACTATCCGCTACATTCTACCCCTTCACTTACACAACAGGGGCAACTTACAGTTGCCAGTTAACCTACCAACCTACTTGTCTTTGGGATATAGGAGGAAACCGGAGCACCTGGGGGAAACACATGTGGTCAAAGGGAGAACATGCAAACTCCACACAGACAATATAATCTGGAAAGTCTGGTGGTTTGGCTCCCTCAAAGCCCCAGTGGTGCTGGATTAACGGAGTTTTACTGTATTTGGAACCAAATGAAATGTACAATGTAATACTATAATCTACCACATGGTGGACTCAAGGTGCACCAAAACACTGACAGATCTTTGAAAAGTGTTTGCAGTGATGCTCGAGAAACTGTAGAGGGCAGAAATGATGGTGAATCAAGAGACGAGACTGTGGATGCTGGAGTCTGGAGCAACAAACAATCTGCTGGAGGAGCTCAGTGGGTCGAGCAGCATCTGTGGGGGGAAAGGAATTGTCAATATTTCGAGTCAACACCCTGCATCAGGACCCAGTGAGTTCCTCCAGCAGATTGTTTGTTGCTGATGGTGAATCAATACTGTAAAGTTTCTGCTGTTGCCTTGCTGTTATAATTACAGCAGCCAGCCTCTCTACCAGTCACATTGTTTAATGCATTGGTGCCAATACACAGTTGAAATTTCATGTGTGATTCACACCAGCAAACGATCGAAACCAAGCTTGTGCCTCTTAAAGGGGAAGTGTTTATTTCCACCAACTGTGAGAGGAAACCTTAGGGAAATTTGGGAACGTTATGGAGGCTGTGGGAAAACAAGGCAAAGGTCAGGGCTCCTTGGTGATCCCCGGATGGGAAGCAGAGAGCAGATATGTCACCTGTGCCCAGCGGCCCCAAAAGTCTTTTGTACTCAGTAGTGAAACAGCATTCAGACAAAGTTTGCACTTGAGCTCAATGCCTGGACTATAACATCAATGATATAGAACTTCTTCATTGGCCATCCATCAGTGTGAGGATGATCTGCTTCCACTACACTTCTGTGGGTTTTATGGTGGCTGATGATGCCAATGTGGAATCTGCAAATTAGCTCGGGTAGGAGGTGCTTGATGGGATGGGTGGCTGGGTTGACTGGGAAATAACGTGCTCCTTCTTCTATTTGCACACAGCTCCATGTGTTTCTATTGTGGAGACTTAGGATGCTCAATGCCTTCCCCATTTCAATCCAGGGACTCACAAGAGTCATACAGCACAGAAATGGGCCCTTCAGCCCAACTGGTCCACGCCATACCTACCAATTCATGAGGACGTTAGTGTGATAATAGTATCGTCAAGGATGTCTACCATCCTGGCCATTCCACTTTCTCTCTTCTATCTTCTGGGAGAAGATACAGGAGCTTGAAAGCCTGGATGTCCAGACTTCAGAACAGCATCTTCCCCACTGCTATCAGACTCCTGGAACCAGTCACCTCTTTCACATCTCCTTCCCGGTGGTGCTGCCACGTTCTCATACTTTCAATTTGACCTCTCTCGGTTATTCTGTTACTATCACTTCAGCATTTCTTTTTGCACTGCTTCAGATTTTGCACTTTCTGTTGTTCTGCACTTGTTGCTGTATTTACTGTTGTATTTATTACTACCATGTATAGTGTTTACTCTGTGGGCTTCATGCAAGCACGTAATTTTATTGACCCCTTGTGTATATGACCATAAGCTAAACTGAATCTGAATGTATTTCAAGGAGATTTTGAGAAGATCCATTAACCATATTTTTGTGTCCTCTTGGAACTATCTTGTTACAATGGAACTCAGTGTAAAGTGCTTGTTTTGGTACTCTGCTGTCAGGCATGTGGATGATTATACTTACCATTGGTGATGGTTAAGATTGATCAATGAATATGTGTTCAAGATCAGTGAACACGTTATTAAAGTTCATCTCCCATCAAATCCAACACAGCTCCACACTATAATCCCCTTCAGTCACCCAAGAACAATCTTTATTACTTTAAAAAAATTCTGAGAAACAGACACTCCTCGAGTTTAAATGATGCCTGGGAAACAGAGGCCTAGTAAATTAAAACAACCACTTGGTCTAAACAAACAGTTAGGAAATTTACAAAGTTCAGTCAAGGTAAGTAATTTAATAGCCGAGAGTCTTTTTGAATATTTATGAGTGTTGGGAGATGAGCTTTAAGTAATGGTTTCTCCATCTGTAAGTGAGTTAAACTGATGAGTAGAAGCATGACAAGGGAATTCAGACCCTCATGGACTGCACATCCTGTGTCGTTTAGGAAATCGAGGAGGCTTTCTGTGTTTGGACAACCACAAGTGCAGGAAGTGATATCAGCTGGAGGAGCTTGAGCTCCAGATTTCACAGCTTGAACTACAGCAAAAATGGACCAGAACCGACTATACGAGGGTAAATCAGTCTCAGGTCAACTAGAGGCATGCAAGGAGGAGATTCAAGTGGTTGCAGCTCAATAAGTTCCCACAAAGTAAAAGGCGGGACTGCCACATCTAAAGACCCTGGGATGACGATGTTTAGAGAGAATAACAGAGAGAAGAAAGGGGAAGTTTTTTGCTGATGCCAGGAACTTAATTCTGAAGAAAGCCTGGAAGGAGACAGAAAGTGTAGAGGTGAAATTAAAAGGGAAAGTAGGGAAGCAAAGAGAGCACCTTAAAAACATTGACAAGTAAAATGAAAGAAAATGTAAAGGTGATTTATAAGTGTAAAAATAGCAAGAAAATTGTTGAAGAAAGAGCAGGCAAAGCTAAGCTGTGTTAGAGAGGAAGGGTGTGAACTGAATACTTTGGAGCTATCTTTACAAAATAGGGGGACAATGCTGTTGTCGGATTTATGGAGGAAATGTGTGAAATGGGATACCTCGTAAAAGAGAAAGCAATGAGGGATTTGCAAATTTAAGTGTGGATAAGCAGTCAGACCAGAATGAAATATATCCCAGGCCGTTGAAAGAATCTAGAAAAGAAATTGCAGAGGCTCTGATCGTCATTTAGAACATAGAACAGAACATGGAACAATACAGCAGAGTATGGGCCCTTTGGCCCACGATGTTGTGCCAACCTGTATCAACTTACATCCTGTAGAAAGCAGAGGGTTGTGGTGGAGGGAAAAAAAAGAAAAAAAGAGGCTATAAGGCTAGAACTTGGGAGTGTAAATAGGGATGACATTTTTGAAGGGAAATGTACTATGGAGATGTGGTCGTTGTTCAGGGATCTCTTGCAGGATGTTAGCGATAAATTTGTCCCAGTGAGGAAGAGAAGGAATGGCAAGGTGAAGGAACCATGGATGACAAGAGAGGTGGAACAACTAGTCAGGAGGAAGAAGGCAGCATACATAAGGTTTCAGAAGCAAGGATCAGATAGGTCTCTTGAGGAACATAGGGTAGCAAGGAAGGAACTTAAGAAGGGGCTGAGGAGAGCAAGAAGGGGACATGAAAAGGCCTTGGCGAGTAGGGTTAAGGAAAATCCCAAGGCTTTTTTCACTTATGTGAAGAGCAGAAGGATGATGAGAGTAAAGGTAGGACCAATTAGAGACAAAGGTGGGAAGATGTGCCTGGAAGCTGTGGAAGTGGGTGAGGTCCTCAATGAATACTTCTCTTCAGTATTCACCAAGGAGAGAGGCCTTGATGATGATGAGGACAGTGTTGGTAAGGTTAATGTTCTGGAGCATGTAGATATCAAGAGAGAGGATGTTTCGGAGCTGTTAGAAAATATTAGGACAGATAAGTCCCCGGGGCCTGATGGAATATTCCCCAGGCTGCTCCGCGAGGCGAAGGAGGAGATTGCTGAACCGTTGTCTAGGATCTTTGAGTCCTCGTTGTCCATGGGAATGGTACCGGAGGATTGGAGGGTGGCAAATGTTGTCCCCTTATTCAAAAAAGGTAGTAGGGATAATCCAGGGAATTATAGACCAGTGAGCCTTACGCCTGTGGTGGGCAAGCTGTTGGAAAGGACTCTTAGAGATAAGATCTGTGAGCATTTGGAGAATCATGGTCTGATCAGGGACAGCCAGCATGGCTTTGTGAAGGGCAGATCATGTATCACAAGCCTGATAGGGTTCTTTGAGGAGGTGACCAGACAGATTGATGAGGATAGTGCAGTAGATGTGGTCTACATGGATTTTATTAAGGCATTTGACAAGGTTCCACATGGTAGGCTTCTCCAGAAGGTCAGAGGGCATGGGATCCAGGGAAACTTGGCCGTGTGGATTCAGAATTGGCTTGGCTGTAGAAAGCAGAGGGTTTTGGTGGAGGGAGTGCATTCAGATTGGAGGGCTGTGACTAGCGATGTCCCACAAGGATCGTTCTGGGACCTCTACTTATCGTGATTTTTATTAATGACTTGGATGAGAGGGTAGGAGGGTGGGTTGGCAAGTTTGCAGATGACACAAAGGTTGGTAGTGTTGTGGATAGTGTGGAGGACTGTTGAAGATTGCAGTGGGACATTGATAGGATGCAGAGCTGGGCTGAGAAGTGGCAGATGGAGTTTCATCCGGAGAAGTGTGAGGTGGTACACTTTGGAAGAACAAACCCCGAAGTGGAGTACAAAGTTAATGGCAGGATTCTGGGTAGTGTGGAGGAGCAGAGGGATCTGGCAGTTCATATCCACAGATCCCTGCAAGTTGCCTCACAGGTGGATAGGGTAGTTTATGGGATGTTAGCATTCATAAGTCGTGGGATCAAGTTTAAGAGCCGCGAGGTAATGATGCAGCTCTACAAAACTCTGGTTAGACCACACTTAGAGTACTGCATCCAGTTCTGGTCACCTCATTATAGGAAGGATGTGGAAGCATTGGAAAGGATGCTGCCTGGTTTGGAGAGTATGGATTATGAGGAGAAACTAAGGGAGCTAGGGCTTTACTCTTTGGAGAGAAGGAGGATGAGAGGAGACATGATAGAGGTATACAAAATATTAAGAGGAATAGATAGAGTGGACAGCCAGCACCTCTTTCCCAGGGCACCAATGCTCAATCCAAGAGGGCATGGCTTTAAAGTAATGGGTGGGAAGTTCAAGGGAGATATCAGAGGGAGGTTCTTTACCCAGAGAGTGGTTGGGGCATGGAATGCACTTCCTGGGGTGGTGGTGGAGGCAGGTACATTGGTCAGATTCAAGAGATTACTAGATAAGCATATGGAGGAATTTAAAATAGAGGGATATGTGGGAGGAAGGGGGTTAAATAGTCTTAGGTGAGGTTTAAAGGTCAGCACAACATTGTGGACCGAAGGGCCTGTATTGTGCTGTACTGTTCTATGATTCTATGATTCTATGATCAATCTAACCCTCCTCTCCTGCACAGCCCATAACCATCCATTTTTCTTTCTTCCATGTGCCTAAGAGTCCTTTAAATGTCTCTATTGCATCAGCCTCTACCACTACCCCTGGCAGTGTATTTCAGGCACCCACCACTCTCTGTGTAAAAAGCCTACCTCTGACGTCTCCCCTGAACTTTCCTCCTCTGACCTTAAATTGATGTCCTCTGGTATTGGCTATTGCCGCCCTGGGGAAAAGGTGCTGGCTGTCCACTCTACCTATGCCCCTCATGATCTTATACACCTCTATCAAGTCACCTCTCATCCTGCGTTGCTCAAAAGAGAAAAGCCCCAGCTCGCTCAACCTCTCGTCATAAGACATTCCTAATCCAGGCAGCATCCTTGTAAATCTCCTCTGCACCCTCTCTAAAGCTTCTACACCTTTCCTATAATGAAGTGACCAGAACTGAATATAACACTCTAAATGTGGTCTGACCAGAGTTTTATAGAGATGCAACATTACCTCGTGGCTCTTGAACTCAATCCCCTGACTAATGAAGGCCAGAACACCATGTGCCTTCTTAACCACCCTATCAACTTGCGCAGCAACTTTGAAGAATCTATGGGCTTGGACCCCAAGATCCCCCTGTTCCTCCACACCATTAAGAATCCTGCCATTAACCTTGTACTCTGCCTTCAGATTCGTTCTTCCAAAGTATATCACTTCACACTCTTGCCGATTGAACTCCACCAAGTATGTTAAGCCACATACTTAAGGATTTGCTAAGGATGTCCAGCTATAGGACTGTGGTGTTGTTTAAAAGGAAAGGGAAAAACAACATAATTATAGGCCAGGTAGTTCAACTTCAATGGTGGGAAAATTATTGGAATCAATTTTGAGGGTCGGCATAAATCTTCATTTAGAAGGGCACAGATTCCTCAAAGCAGGTTTTAACTACCAAATTATCAATTAATTTATTTATTGATAGAAGAAGTGAAGAGCCAAGCAAAGAAATAATAGAAAATTTTTTAACAGAATCAGCTTCCAAAGAAACGCATACTGGACAGGCCTCATGATTAATATAATGTAACCAAAAAGTAAGATTTCGTATATTGACTGCCCAGTAATAAAACCTAAAGTTGGGTACGGCAAAGCCTCCCTTATTTTTTAGCTTTCTGAAAATGAACTTTATGTAATCTAGGATGTTTATTTTCCATATGTGAGAAGATATAATTGAGTCAAGGGAATCAAAAAAAGACTTAGGAATAAAAACAGGTAAAGCCTGAAATAGATACATAAATTTAGAAAATACTATGGTTTATTGAATTTTTCTTTGTCTAGTCCCATTCTTGCTAATTTTTTTCTTTCGACCTTCTATGGCTGACTTAGTTGTTAAAGAATGGGATAGATTGGGTATTAATCGTTTTCAGGGTCTGTTTGTTGGAGGAAATTTCTTAACGTTTGAACAATTGGCAACTAAATATAATTTGCCAAAAACTCACCTTTTTCGCTATTTGCAAATTAGAGATTTTCTCCGATCTCAAGTACATACCTTCCCTATAAGTCCTGATAAGAACTTACTAGATGTAATTTTTAATTTGAAGCCTATCTATGATGCTTCAATATCTAAGATTTATGGTAGATTATCAGGAATGAATAAAGTCTCTTTAAACAAAATTAAAAACGCTTGGGAACGTGATCTGCAGATTTCAATTTCTGAGGAAACTTGGAATCAAATTTTTAAACTGGTTAATACTTCATCATTATGTGCACGTCACTCCCTCCTTCAACTTAAAGTGGTCCATAGAGTCCACCTGTCCTAAGACAAGTTAGTGCGTTTCTATTCAGATATATCTCCTTATTGTGACAAATGCAATAATGGAGAGGCTTCCTTAATCCATACGTTTTGGTCATGTCCGAGTTTGGAAAAATTCAGGATAGAGGTATTTCAAACTTTTTCCGTACTTTCTAAATAAATTTTAAGCCAAATCCTTTAACTGCATTATTCGGGATTGTTGGAGAAAAAGATATAATTCTGGAGACTTCCGACTTCCACATATTGGCCTTCATTTCTCTTATAGCCAGGAGGGCTGTATTGCTTAAATGGAAGGAAACTATTCCCTCTACTCATGCTCAATGGTTACGGGATGTTATGTCATATCTAAATTTAGAGAAGATCCGTTGCTCTATTTCTGGATCTATTCTGAACTTTCAAATATTATGGGGACCTTTATTGAACTACTTTCAAAACCACTGATTTGGTGCTAAATGTACAGATATTAGCCAATACTACTATGTCTTTAGGATGTTACTAAGCAGCTTTGGTTTTGGTAGTGGGGTTAGATTTTTTTCATAATAAGATTTTTCCAATTTATCAACATTAATTTATATTTTTTTGTTTATCAATATGAAGTATTGTGATTTCAAGTGTGATTCAATACAATCTATTTCATAACATTTTGGGTTTTTTCCCTTGTTTCATGCATTGTATTTTTTATTTGGAATTAATAAAAATATAGAAAAATAAGGAAGGGCACAGATTAATTGAGGATAGTCTGCTTGGATTTGCAAAAAGAAGGTTATGTCTGAAAAACTGCTATGCAACTTCCTGTCATGAAGAAAGATTGAATAAGTTTCCCTCCAATCAGAGGAGGCAGAGAGAAGACTTAACTGAAGTGTATAATTGGTATTGGTATTACTTTATTATCGTTGCATGTACCGAGATACAGTGAAGAACTTGCTTATGCCTGCCATCCAGGCAGATCATGGCACGCATGAGTATTTCTTGACTTTTATCGTGACACAAACAGAACCCGGTGCATGATTGCTTCAGTGAAGACCCTTCCTTCAAATATGGAAGCTCAAGTACTGCCTCTAAAAGAGACAGAAGTGGAATCCCATCAAAATGTCCATCAATAGATTACTGGAATTGCTGAAGTGTCAATCCAGGGACAAGGAATTACTTCTGTGGAGTACAATCAGCAGTCCTTTCTCACAATGACAGGGTTTGTAACCCCAACACTTACACTCCACTTGTGCCCTTCTTGCTTCCCATCAGCCAGTGGGGTTGGACTACTAACCCTTTTAAAAACACTTTCAAACAAGTTAGTAAAACCCAACCAAATGCCACAATAAAATAATATAAATACAAGCACTACAAATGATATTATACATTACGTTACATGAAATTACTGAAGATATGATATAAAATGTTGCAACATATTGTACTTTATAAGGACCTCTATATGCTGTACCTTACACACTTTAACCCCTAAATAAAGCTGCTAGCCTCTTAATCCTGTCTGTATTTGCCTTTCAAGTTACTCTTTTAACACTAAACACTGCATATTCACGAACTTGAGATGACTTTGGATGGAAGTCACCACGCCAACCACTAAGATTATTCTGCCTCTGACTCCTTGCAAGGTGTTTTTTATGACATTTTAACCCTTAACTGCAGCTGCCTCTCTCTCTATGAGCACTCCTTACTAATAATCCAAAAATCACACGTGATTAACACAACCATTCCTTTGATGGTACCATCTCCACCTTCTTTGTCCCATGCAGAAATGTTCGATGTCCAACCATTAACACAGCAAGGATGTGTTGATGGAGAAAAGTATTTTTTGAGTTTATCAGTAGTCTAAAACTAGTTCATTTTTTCCACTAATACTCATAACTGTAAACACCCATTGAGGACGCAGCTAGGCACACCATAGGCAGCTTGTTATTTATGTGATGTTTTATTACTTTGGTGTTTTTGACAAGGGTCCAGATGAAAAGTTTGTCTTTTAAATAAACAATACTTTGGGATTTCCAGCATACAGTCTGTTGAAAGGTTCATCTCTGATGCTGGGTCCCACAGCACCTTGGGATAGGAATTTCAGTCAACCTTTTGGTCAATACTCGGTTCACTATGAGTTATGTATTCTTGCTGCAGGCATCTGAATGCAAGGCTCAGGGTACATTAAGGATGTCTTTCATGGCCATCTGCAGTCTAGATTCATAGTCATACAGCACAGAAACAGGCCCTTCAGCCCAACTGGTCCATGCCGACCAAGATGCCCATCCAAGCTAGTCCCATTTGCCTGTGTTTGACCCATATCCCTCTAAACTTTTCCTATCCATGTACCTGTCTCAACTGTCTTTTAAAAGTTGTTATTGTACCTGCTTCAACCACTTCCTCTGGCAGCTCATTCCATATGTGCACCAGCCTCTGTATAAAAAAAAAGTTGCCTCTCAAGTTCCTTTTAAATCTTCCCACTCTCACCATTGACCTATGCCCTCTAATTCTTGATTCCCCAACCCTGGGAAAAAGACTGCATGCATTCACCCGATCTGTGCCTCTCATGCCGCTTCCAGTACAAGTGAGTAGCTTTCTGTAAGTTTGTCTGTAGCCGCTGGGTGGCACTGTGTAGAAGGAGATGTATTAAAACAGGACTGGGGTTCTTTTAGGTTCCTTTCAAACGACACAATCGGTAATGAAAGACACCACATCTTCACAAAAGGTTTGAGTAACTTTATTTAACACAACAAAAAACAACGAAACGCGAAGGAAACTACAGCTCCAATCACAAATCTAATCTAACCCAAATTGAAAGAAACAAGACCAAAAACCCAAACTCACGTAACACGTCCCTAGTAAAATCATGCTCACGTTTGCATGCAGTTCTCAGTGAGACATCTCGGCATCCAGTACTTAGCAACATTGCGTTCTCTGCCACTCAGTCTGTCACCGAAGAGGAGCCACGGGGTACTTCAGCAAGACGTGAAGGGGCTTGACAATCGCCAGGCCTTGGCCGTGCACCAACCCGTGGGGAAGCTCCGAAGGACTGTCTTGCGGGGCACATCTTTGTAGTCAAGGAGGGCTTTGTGCCCCGTTTGGTCCTAGCATAACAAAGGATTCCTGTATCGTGGAGGGACGAGGCTGTCACGTGACAGCACTGCCCAGTACCAGGTCAAAAGACTGTCAATCAAGGCTTGGATCCACCCCCTGCATCAGTGCACACCTGACCATTGGCCCCTTTAAGCACCTTTCTACCTGGCCTTGGGCCATTGGTTTCCAATGATTCTTGCTGGCACTGGGCCATTGGCCCTTTTGAACCACCTGGGCTGGACATCCCCCACCACCCTCCCAGCCCTCCAGCACTATAAAAAGTAGCCCATGTGTTGGGTTAGGTCTCCTTGTTTGCCCAGAGGAATCGTGAAACGATGCTGGAGAGACTGTTGGTAAGCTGTGCACTTCAACAGGCTTAGAAGTGTCTTAAGTTAGTATTCCCGGTGCGTGGAGCCGAGCTTGCACTGAGTCGAGGGGTGATGGGTAGTGTATTGCTTTTCCTTGATTGTTTGTACCCAGTTAGTTGTGTGTGTGTGTGTGTGTGTGTGTGTGTGTGTATGTGTGTGTGTGTGTGTGTATTTTACCCTTGTTGCAATTTTCCCACGCTTGCTATCACCAGTACGCATGTGTGTGTGTCGCCCCGTTACCTTTTCCCCATGCTTGCCTTCGTAATAAATCATAAATCTGTTTTCAGAGTCCTTCGAGACCTCAAACTTGTTTCACAACATTTGGCTCTGCGAGCAGGGTCTCAAAGGTCTTGGCTGAACACCGGCGTAGGGAGGGATGTTCTGGAATAGGGGTAAGAAGGCCAGTGCAGGCACCGATGATAGGATTCCCAGGTGGACCAACAAGAGCGATGGATTTGGGAGCTGGGCCAGCATGCTGGCGGACCACGGCAAACCAGTGGACTGGGCCGAGAAGTTAGACCCCCGTGTTGAGAAACTGGAGCACCACGTGGTCAGGGTTCCCCAAGGCCAAAGGGAGTCAAAGGGGTGCCTTCTGGCTGTTTGCGTCCCTCCTGAGATGCCAGGTCAGGATTACTAGCCAGACACAGAATACATGTCTCCAGAAAGACAATGAGATAGAGGTGCTCCAGCAGCGCTGCTGTGTGCTGCAGGAGGCAGGCCAGGCTGCCCAGACCCGAGCCAAAGACCTCGAGATCAGAGCTACTGAGGTCGCCTGCAGGCTGATTCAACTGCAGCAGGCGCAGGCAGCCCGCCAGTCTGGCTTGCAGCCAGACCCGCTCAAAATTCGAGCGGCGACGAGCTGGATGCATGGCTGGGGGATGGGGATATATGGATGGCTACTGATGAGGAGGGGATGCCCGAGGAGCCTGGGTCCCATCACACCCGCCCTCCCCCCCACGCACCCGAACCCCTGCATGCTCGACCAGTCATCACCTGGTCCCAGATCTGCCACGGCAGGGAGGGGAATGAGGACGAGGCCACTGCAGGGGGACGTGCACGGGGCCCCTCTGAGACTACGGAGACCCAGGACTTCTCCATCAAGGATCTGACCCAGCTGGCGGATCAGTACAACTAGCGGCCGGGCGAGCACTTGGCTGCGTGGCTGCTCTGACTGTGGGATGAGAGGCCCCCCAACGTGAGCCTCTCTCACCAGGAAGCGAGCGCCCTGGGAGCTTGTCTGACCAACAGAGCATTGACAATGCCCTGCGGGCACCACCGGGAGGAACTGGGGACGATGCTACCCTGTGAGATTGGGCAGTGACCGCCATGAGGGTCTGGTACCCTACCCTCCTCAAATGGGATTTATACAGGCAACAGCAGTGGAGCACGGTCAGTGAGGGCACCGGGTCATCAGGGAATGGGTGCTGGTGACCAGCATCTATGAGAGGGCTGGCGATCGCGAGGCTTTAGAAAGCACCAGAGCGACCAGTGCGGTAGCGGGATACCAGGTCACCACTGCGCACCCTGAGTTGAGGCCAGTTGTCCTGCCCCTCATGGGACCGGCTAGTGGGAAGACCATACGGAACGCCATCACCCTCCCGGAAGGGCTAGAATACATGCAGCGGGGGGCACCCACCCAGGTCCGTAGAGCTGAGACGAGGGCTGGAGACACAACCCCTCGCCTCACGCGCAAACAGTTATACCTGGACCTGTTGCGCGCAGGGGTGGACCGTGCCAGCATAGATGGGGTCCCGACCTCCGCCCTCTATGCGTGGTGGAAAGAGCTCTGCGGGGGGATCTCCAGTAGGGGGAAGACCCACAGCCACCCTGGGACCAAGCCCGACACAGGGGGTGCCCCTAACCGCCAGACCACATGGGCTGCCTCCACCGACACTGATACTGCCTCTGCCCCTCCCTCACCCAGTCTTCCCTGCCCTCAGGGCTGAGCTCCATGACCTGCTGAGACAGGAAATGTCCCACCTCTGCCAGCAAGAACCCTCACCCACAGGGTGGCAGACCTCCACCCCCTGCCATAGGATGAAGGCCAGGGTCCCCGGTGCATTTGTTCCATCACCCTCCTCCATCCGGGGGACCCGAAGCCACATATACCTGTCGTGGTACATTGGGGTAGGGGGAACATACAGAGGTGGATGGCACTTGTTGACATGGGTGCCCAACATACCATCATCCCGGGCAACCCCGCCGGGTGAAACGGGCCACAGTTGCAGATAGAGTGGTTGGGGGTTTCCGTTTTACCCGCGAGGGAAGTCACAGTCCGCATGGCCATCGAGAACCAACCTCCTCGACCTGTAACGGTTTTAATAGCAAACTCGCCTGAGTGCACCCTTGGGATCAATGTCTTAAAGTGACAGTCCCTTCATACCAACCGGGGCAAGTTTACCTTCGGAGTCGCATGGGTTCCTGTGGTAGTCAGGGTGGCCAAATGGGAACCAGTTGTTGTTCCCCCCTCCACAGGTCGACTGTAGCCGACAGTACGGAGTGCCGACCCACAGCCTCCCCCTTCAACAGTCCTGTCTGGCCCGTCTGCAAAAAAGAATGGGACGTGGCGCATGACGGTGGACTACAGACACCTTAATAAAGTCTGCCCCCTCCCTGCTGCTGCCGCGCCCGACATAGTCACTCTGGTCGAGGATATTGTGGGGCGCCCAGACAAGCCGTGGTATGCAGTTGTGGATTTGGCCAATGTCTTCTTTTCCATCCCCCTCCATCAGAGCTCCCAGGATCAATTTGCATTCATCTGCGACAGGAGTCAATACATATTCTGCCGTCTCCCTCAAGGCTACATCCGCAGGCCTACGACAGGCCACGGTTTAATTTCCCGAGATTTGCAAAGCATTCAACTCCCCCCAGAGGTCTCAATTACATCAACAACATCCTCCTACAACGGCCATCTGAGACCATTGTCTCAGAGGCTCTTGATATGCTAATCTCCTCCCTCAGAGAACGGGGCTGGGCCATTAATATGGATAAAGTACAAGGTCCCAGCCAGAATGTCCTGTTCCTCAGGATACAGTGGCACTCAGGCCAGCGACGTATCCCCGAGGCTGCCAGGAATAAAATTTTAAATTTCGCCGTCCCCTCCAATAAAACTAACACCCAGAGTTTTGCGGGCCTCCTAGGCTATTGGTGGCAGCATATACCCCACCTCACCATGCTCCTTAGATTGCTCTATAGGGTCTCTCGGGAGAAAGCCACCTTTTCATGGGGACCTGAACAACAAGCTGCCTTTGAAACAACAAAGCAGTGTGTGTGTCACCCCATTAACTTTTCCCCGTGTCTGCCTTTGTAAATAAATCACTTAACTCTGAGACTGTGTTCAGAGTCCTTGTCCTTCGAGACCTCAGACTTGTTTCACAACAATTCCACACCTTTGTTAAACCTTCCCATTGTTTTCAAGAGTCTCATCAGTCATTAGTGCAGTAAAAATCCACTGTTAATGAAGAGATAAAAATTCCGATCTTCTAGAGGGTGGGTGGCTCCACGAGTGTGTAGCCGAGAAAGGTTTGTGACTAACTCAAACAAAGCCCTGGGATCTTGTCTGATGGGGCAAATTAACACTCCCCATGATCTCACTTGGCTGAAGCAAACCCTGATTGTTCTGCAAAGCTGCCCGTTTAACTGCACCCAATTAATACCTGGGGCTGCCTTCCACATTGATGTCTCATTGTTTCACATGGTTTCAGTCACTCCTGGGGAAAACAAATAGGCCTAACAGAGAAAGATGCTTCTTTTAACCCTTTAGTTACATCCAGCCATTGGTAGCTGTTGCAACCGGGAAATCATTGTTTTTCATCTTACCACAGGAGGGCAGGGAAAAGATTGCAATGGACACTAAGCAAACCTATAGCAACAACTAGACAATGATGGTATGGCTTTGATTGGATGTATAAACATCTTTTGGACAGATGATTTGATTGGGCATTGTGTTCCTGAATTACTGTGGAATAGTCCCAGGACTGAGAAGAATGAAAGATAATCCCACTGACACAAACAAAATTCTCAGAGAAATTGACAGGGTAGATGTTAAAAGACTGTTCCCTCTCCCTGGATGATCTGGAACTAACTGCTATTATCTCAGGATAAGGAGACGGCCATATCTAACTGAGAAGAGGAGAAATGTCTTTACACGGAGTGTTATACATCTTTGAAATTCTCCACCTCAGCATGCCATGGATGCAGATTATTGAATATATTCAGAGCCAAGCTCTGGACTCTGGACTTTTGGACACCTAAGGGAGTAGACAAAGTTATGGTACAAGCTCAGTTACAGACATCTTGAATGGTGAGACATGTCTGGGCCCATATGGATTACTCCTACACCTTAAATTTATATGATCAATGGTCAAGAGTCGGTAAGATATAGAAAAGAATATTCTATTCTCTTTTGGGTTGTGGGTGCCACTCATGGGATGTTGATTAACCCTGACTGCCATTGCAAAAGGGGTGAGGAGTCACCTTGATTCGGTGCGGTGCGCGTGATGAGGGTATTCCCACAGCATTGTTGAAATGAAAGTTCCAGGAAATTGGCTTAGCTACCACAGAGGTCCACAGAACTGCTTCTAAATTGTGAGTATAACTTTCCTCCAAACTCGGTCAACCTGTGCAGTTACTCTCCATGCCCTGCAGAATAACAATGCATGTGTGTTTCCCACATACATTCAATTCTGGAACTCACTCAGCCCACCAAGTCCACACTGATATTCAAGCACCTATTTATACTAATTCCACTTTATATTCTCCCTACATTTCCATCAATTCTTCCCGGAATTTACCACACCGGAGGAAGTCTACAAGAGCCAATTAACCTTCCGATCTGTCTGTCTTTGGATGTGGGAAGAAACTGGAGTACCCAAGGGAAACATACACAGGTTCTGTGTCATCAGAACAATTTTCAAATTACACCAAATACAGATGATTTTTGTGCAACCTATCTCTCGAATCAATTTATTGAGGAAAAATTACAGTGATTATCAAGTAAATAAATTGTAACATCATGGACAATGTTGAACACAAGCAAAATGTATGCATGTTAAAAAAGAAATTTGAAGGAAATCAATGAAAATGCTGCAAAAAGCCAAGTTGGGTGACACCTAGGGAGAGTTAACGTTTAACGTGGTGACCATTACCTGAACTGGAAGAAGAAACTGGATAAAATGTTACCAGTCTTGATGCAAACTCCATGAACTGAAACGTTAATCTGTTTCACTCCCCAGATGCCACAACACTACTTCCAACGTGCATTGTTTTTAAACACTGAATCTTCATCTCTCTTGCAGAATAATTTCAAAGTATGCGTTTTAAAGTTTAGGAAAGTTTTACAAAATTATAAAACTGATTTAAATGGTTAACTACTATTTAAAGCTTGGCTTATTCAGAAAAATAAAGTATCTTGGCAAGGTATTCAAGAACACAGGGATCGGGTGTGTAGCTTATCTGAAGACTGCAGATTTTCAGTGTGCCTGTGCATCTTCACGTTTGATAGGAATGGGCAGCTGTTATAAAATTTGTTTTCCTGAAAGAACGTTGTCAACAAAAGTAGCTCAGTATCCTGCTCTGTACACACGACTGACGACCATCATCCATACCATGATAACACGAACTTCAGCTCCGAGTTTACTGCTGAGTCATTGGATCGTTGCACGTACTCTTCAGGATAATCCTTTATCAGGTTTGATATGATGACCACATTTGTAATCATTCAAACATTGCAAGCATATTGCACGCACTCATGTCCCTGAATATGTCTAATCAGGGAGAATTAAATTATCAATCAAGTTCACATTGTGTTTGGGGATCAGGCATCATTTGAGCAGCACATCTCAAAACTTTCCAATCCATTTTGTCTGCAGACTTCAGTTACAGATCTCAATCAATATACTGTGCAATTTTACATTGTGCACAGCAAATTGCAGGATCAAATTCAAGTTACTCCTACAACTCCATGTTTAAACACAAGCATTCCATCAACCCCAGCACATCCTCACCAACCACCTTTAATTTCTAACTGATCTCCTTTTCCTCAGCTTTATTTCAAAATTACGCTTTGTGCTTTCCATTATATTTAATGTGAAATGGCAGCAATGCTTTGGTACTGTCCACAGTTCTGGTCATTTCATCATAGAAAGTTGTGATTGCTCTGGACATAGTGCAAAGCATATTTGCAAAAAAGTGGACTGATTGCTTTAGCTCTGAGGGAAGATTGGACAAGGACAGGTTGTTATCACTGGGACAGAGGAGGTTGAGCACAGACCTAATGGAAAGGCATAAAATTATGAGGAGACAGGGGAAAGTAAATAAACGGGATCTAGTTCTATTAACAAATGGGGGTCAGAAACCGTGATGTGAGGGCAAACCTGCAGTAAGAACACATTTATCTCACGTGATAGACAATCTGGAGGAACTTAGTGGATCGAGCAGCATCTGTAGGCAGGGAGCAACCTACTGAGTTCCTCCAGCAGATTGTTTGTTGCTCCAGATTCCAGCATCTACAGTCTCTTGTGTCTACATTTATCTCAAAATAAGCTGACCGTCTGGGAGTCAGGTAGCTGTCCTGTTTTTCACAGACAAAAAACAGCTATGTTTCATTTCTCAGTGTGTTGTGAGGAACCCAGAGCGCTTACAGAAGCTTGAAAGCCCAGACAACCAGAAAGAGCTTCTTCCCCATTGCTGTCAGAGTTCTGAACCAATCACCTCTTTCACATCCCCTCCCCGGTGGTGCTGCCTTATTCGCAAACCCTTCATTCTACCTCCTCCATTATTGTGACTTTAGCATTTCTTTCTGCACTGCTTCAATTTGCATCTCTGTACTTTGCACCATTCCGTTGTTTTGTGCTCGTTGCTGCATTTATGTGAGCTGCATGCAAGCAAGGAATTTTATTGCATCCTGGTGCATACCACAATAACTTAATCTGAGCCTGATCTTTTAAAACAAGTTATAAATGAAAGGGATGTAGTGGTATGTGTCCATACAGAGACACAAGGAATTTTGATTTATACTATTAATGCATTGGCCAATGCAGAGGCTAAAGTAATCAGCCACGAAGGGATATGAGCTTAAACAACTACATGTCTTGTACTCAGGCTGTTTACAAGACTGGCCTTTCAATCTTTTTAAGAGGAGTCACTGACCTGAAACAAAGAGACAGGATTAAGATGGTGAAAATAAAATGATGGAGGAGTTTGCATCGATCAATTCACATGGGCATCATTTTCCATTGTAAGGAAGTAAATTTGCAAGGAAGTTGCAGACAGATTTGACCATCTGAATATATGGAAGCAGACTCTCCCGAGTGATCACAGTAGAACTGTCACAGAATCATAGGGTCATGGAGTCATATAGCACAGAAAGATGTCCATCAACCCACCATGTCCATGTCCATGTACCTACTTACACTAATGCCACTTACCCACATTAAACCTGCAGCCTTCCATGTCTTGATGATTCCACGCTTGTCTAGGTGCTTCTTAAATGTTGTGAGAGTAACCTGCCTCCACCACCTCTTCAGACCGCACATACCAGACTCCAACAACCCTCTGTGGAAAATTCCCCATCCGATCCCCTCTAAACCTCATATCCATCCCCCTCATATAACATTATATCCATCTATGAGGTCACCCCTCAGCCTCCTCTGCTCCAGGGAAAACAAACCCAGCCTATCCAGTCTCTCCTTATAACCATAACACTCCAACCTTAAAGGGTCCAGGTGAATCTCCTCTGTACCCTCACCAGCACAAGCACATCCATCCTAACGTACGGTGGCCAGAACTGCACACAATACTCCAGGTATAGCCTAACCAATATTTTATAAAGCCGTAACATGATGTCCCAACTCTTATATTATCATCCCATATGCCTTCTTCACAGCTGATCCACTTCTGCTGCTACTTTCGGGATCGATAGACTTGTGTCCCAAGGTCCCTCTGTTCTTTCACACCTCTAGGGCCCTACTATTAACTGTGTACATCCTTCCCTTGCCTATCCTTGTTTGCCCTCTCAAAATGCATCACCTCATGTTTGTCAGCATTAAATTCTACTTGCCATTGCTCCACCCATCTTTCCAGCGGATCGACATTATGCCTTAAGACAACCTTCCTCACTACTTACACCACCGATTTTCAAGTTTTTTCTCAGTTCTAAAAGAACTAACATGTATGTGAACAGTGCTTTAAATGGACTTTATTAAAGGGGATAGCAGACCCGGGGAGACACAAGAGACTGCAGATGCTGGAATCTGAAGCAACAAACAATCCACTGGAGGAACTCACTGGGTTGAGTATCATCTGTGAAGGGAAAAGGAATTGTCGATGTTTCAGGTTGAAATCCTGCCTCCGAACTGAGAGTATAGAGGGGAGATAGCCAGTAAAAAGAGGGGAGGGGGAAGCTGAGATGATTGGTGGGCTGAGGAAGGGTGAAAGATCTCATCGATGCAGAGGACACCACATTGGGAGCACTGAATGCAGTAGACCAGATTGGAGGAAGTGCACGTGAGTCTTTGCCCCAGCTGAAAGGGCTGTTTAGATGGTGGTGAGGGAGGAGGTGTAAGGTCAAGTGTTGCACCTCCTGTGATTGCAGGAGAAA
This sequence comes from Pristis pectinata, assembly GCF_009764475.1. Taxonomy (NCBI): domain Eukaryota; kingdom Metazoa; phylum Chordata; class Chondrichthyes; order Rhinopristiformes; family Pristidae; genus Pristis; species Pristis pectinata. The sequence goes on along the minus strand of NC_067412.1, from coordinate 33,481,011 downwards.
GTGCCAGGAGACAGGGAGAGGTGGGTGGGGAAGAATGAGCAGACCAGGGAGTCATGGAAGGACTGGTCCCTGCAGAAGGCGGAGAGGGGTAGGAAGGAGAAGATGTGGCTGTTGGTGGGATCTCGATGCAGCCGGCAGAAATGATGAAGGATGGTGTGCTGTGTGCAGAGGCTAGCAGGGTGAAAGATGAGGACTAGGGGGCGCTCTATCTCTGTTCGACCTGGAGGGAGGTGGGGGTGAGAGCAGAAGTCTGAGAAACAGAAGCCGTGCAAGAGAGGGCTCCATCAACCACAATAGAAGGGAAGCCATGTTTCCTGAAAAAGGAGGACATATCAGATGTCCTGGAACGGAGGACTCATCTCGAGAGCAGATGCAGCAGAGGTGGAGAAACTGGATGGCATCCTTTCAAGAGACAGGGTGGGAAGAGGTGTAATTTAGATAGAGTCTAGTCTTACAAGAGTGTAGTCTTACAAGGTGTAGTCGAGATAGAGTGTAGTCTTTCAAGAGTGTGGTCTTACAAGAGTGTAATCTTACAAGGTGGAGTCGAGATAGAGTGTCTCTTCAGTCTTAAGTGAAGTCTTATAAGAGACAGGGTGGGAAGAGGTGTAGTCTAGATAACGATGGGAGTCAGTGAGTTGGAGTCACCTCATCCAACCTCATCTACTATATTCAGTGCTCCCAGTGTGGCCTCCTCTGCATCGGCAAGACCAAGCACAGACTGTTTTGCAGAGCGCCTGTGCTCTGTCTGTAATAGCTATCCCGAGCTCCCAGTTGCATGCCATTTCAATTCCTCTCCCCACTTCCACACCGACCTATCCATCCTTGGCCATCTCCACTGCCAGGGTGAGGCCTAACGCAAACTAGAGGAATAACACCTCACATTCCTTCTGGGTAGTCTACAACACAACGGTACGAACATTGAGTTTTAGGTAGCCTTCCCCTCCCATGTGTTTTTCTGCCTTCTCACTTCCTTTACTTATCACGTTACGGTACTGGTAGCCTTTGTATTCCTGCCTCTCTCCCTCCAGCAGCTGTCTCCAACCTTCACCCTCCCCTTTCCCCACCTCATTGCATCTGTCTCTCATTTTATTTTCTTTGTCTGCTACCATCTCTCATCCATGTGCCTCTGTCTCCCAACTCCACCCCTCTCCCTCCCCTACCTGGCTCGATCTGCCTGTCATCTCTCACCACTCCACAGTCCACCAATCTCCTCTGGTCTCTCTCTCACCAGTCCCCACACTCCTCATTGTACTGGCCACTTACCCTCTCCACGCTCATTCCTGATGCAGGGCTTCAACCCGAAACATCGGCAATTCCTTTCCCCCCCACAGAAGCTGCTCGACCTGCTGAGTTCCTCCAGCAGATTGTTTGACAGCAGACGAGTGCTTGTACAGTATTTCGAAACACAACTAACAACTAAGGGAACATTAAGTTATACTGCTTGTGGGCCTTGTCCAGGATGGGTTTGGGTCAAATTCAGGAATTATGTTAGGAAGCTGGGTGTTCACCCATCTACAGGGGCCTGGATATAAAGTAATTGTTCGCGGGATTAGATGGAAGTTGAGAAAAGATTTCTCATCCAAAGGACCATGGGAGGTTTGAGAGGACAGTAGAGGCGAAAACCCTCATCACATTTAACCATTACGTTGGTATTGGTTTATTATTGTCACTTGTACCGAGGTATAGTGAAAAACTTGTCTTGTATACCGATCGTACAGGTCAATTCATTACACAGTGCAGTTGGACATGGATGTGCACTTGATGAGCTTTGACCTGCAAGGCTGCTGACCAAATGCTTAAAGCTAAGATTAGGCTAAGGGCAACCTAGGTTTGAATCAAGTGATAGAGAGGCACCAAACTCCAATCATCCCCTGAACTCTCTGGTGAATTAGCTGGACTGGACGTGTATAATAAACAGAGAAAATGTGTTAGAATGACAATGAGCAGGACATCCATTGTAGCTCTCTACCTCTTGCCTTTGACTGGTGTGTGACCTCATCCATTGGGTTGTTGAGCCCGGACGACTCTCTCCCCTGCTGTCCACTCATGCTGCTTGTTCAGTTCCTGGACCTAAACTGCTTGGATATAACTATCTATGTGGAGAAAGAACATCAATGCTCACATTGTACTTGAAACAGCTTTCCTTTAGGTTGGTGCAATGATGTTTTTGACTCAATTGCTTCCATCCAACCCTTGAAGAGCTGGTATACATGAGCATGAGCGTGGCTTTAAGAACTGTGGCGTGACATTTGATACATCGTTGTACTAACCAATGCTGGGTTGACAAACACAAGGAGAGCTTCTGGACCTCTCCAAGCACTTCATGACGGTTGATGCAAGTACGACCCAACAGCAGTCATTCAGGCAGGTCACCACGTTCTTCTTGGGCACCAGTACAATAGATGCCTTGTTGAAGCAGGTGGGAACCACAGAAGCGAGGGGTTGAATACATCTGTAAATACTCCAGCCAGTCGGTCCGCACAGCTCTTTAGCACTCAGGTAGGTACGCCTTCTGCACCAGATGCCTTTGTGGATCCAACCTCTTGGAGGATGCCCAGGTGTCGGCCTCAGAGACTGAGACTACAGGGTCATCCGGAGATGTGGGGGCCCGTGTGGGTGTGTCATACTTCTCCCTATCAAAGTGTGCCTAAAAGGCATTGAGCTCAGATGAGCTCAGATGTGAATCAAGGTATGCCACCATCATACTCGGCAGCGCAAGCCCTCAGATGGGGCGGTCGAGGGCGCCAGGATGAATCAGAGCCAACAGAATCAAAGTAGAATGGTGCAGAACTGATAAAAGAAAGTATAGTAATGAAGATTTTTGGAGGTAGAGGGAGGACTGAGGAGACCAATGAGCGAGGACTCAGGAGACTAATGAGTGAGAACTCCAGGGAGACCAACTGTCACAAGGAAGACCACTGTGCCTGGGGCAAGGAGAAGAAGGATCAGTCAGTTGGCCAACAGGAGATCCCCTATTTCGGTGAAAGTGAGTTTGGGTGAGTATTAGTCCAAAAGGTACAGTAGAATTCAGGAATTAGGTGGATATTTGCATTCGATATAATGTTGATACATTAAAGTTGTGAGTAGTTTGAATTAATTAGACTTTGTGTGGTTATTCACCTGACCTAAATTGGTTGATCAAGGTAAGGGTCAGCATATTTGACATCCCTTAGGTGTGCTCGAAAGAAGAGAGGGTCCCAGACCCTGTTTCGAGTTGAACCACCACATGGGTTAGGAGGTTAGGATATTAAAATGGGAAAATACTTACACAGTTATTTATGAAGCAAATGAGATTGCAGGGAAGAGTTAGAGAGAGTGAGAAAATGAAATGTTGTGGGAGCAGGGGGAAAGCTTATTTAATACACATGAGTCGGTCTCAGGCTCAGTGTGAACGTGTGACAAGAGAACAGGAAAAAAGTGAAGAGGAGTGTAGAAAGGTGAATATGGAAGTAGAGAAATGGAAAAGTAGTGTCCAGATCTACAGTCTGCTGTGGGTGTAGTGCAGAGGTCGATATTAGATAAGAGAAGCAGTGTTTATCATACCAAGTGTTTAAAACAGATAGAGAAGCTGCAGGGTCAACTCCCAGCTCAGCGAGGAGTGATACGTGCATTTGGGGAGAGGACTAACGACGATGATGATATAGACTGGGGTGATTTGGCAGACAAGGTGACACACTACAATGGTAAGGAGAAGGGTCCTGAAGAAGGGTCCTGACCTGAAACGTTGACCACCTGCTTTTCTCCACAGATGCTGCCTGGCTTGCTGAGTTCCTCCAGCATCATCATGTTTTTCTTCTAGATTTCAACATCTGCAGTCCTTTGTTTCTCTCGTATTTCCTAAGCATGTACCTGTCCAAATACATTTCAAAGTTGTTAATTATCTGCCTCAACTACTTCCTCTGGCAGCTCACTCCATATACTGACCACACTCTGGGTGAAAAAGTTGCCCCTCAGGTTCTTATTAAATCTCTCAGCTCTAAAACTATGCTCTCTAGTTCTTGATTCCTCAAACCTGGGAAAAAGTCTGTCCGCATTCACCCTATATATGCCCTTCATAATTTTATACACCTCTGTAAGATCACCCCTCATTCTCCTATGCTCCTATGATCTGTATGGCCTATTCCAGCTCCAAATTTTTTATGTTCTTGTTCTAAACAAAGTGAATAATTTGCAAATACAAATTCAACTTGTGAAGTGAGACAAGACAGCAATTCCTTAGATATTGCTACCAGACAATTAGGATTGAGATTAAATGCGGCAGCTTATAACATCTACAAGAAAGATAGAAAAATTGGTAGAAAGAGACAACATAACTTCTGTGAGACAACGTGATAAATGGCCATTGCATCCTGAACCTCCACCCAATAGAATTGTGGGAGTAGCTTCATCAGAAGGAATGCAATGGGTCAAGAAATTGGCTCACACCATCTCCTCAAGGGCAATTAAGGATTGGCAGTAAGTTGCCAGTGGCGTCTGTATTCTTAAAAACACCTTTTTATAAAAGCAAAGACTTTATGAATTGAATTAGGAAGTGGAAAATGATTAAAGATTCAAGAAGGAGTTGGGCATAGGTTATTGGTAGTGATTATGAAGTGGTAGAACACATCAATAAAAAATGAGACAAGTGGATTGCTTTACTTGGGAATTTTAACTTCAATGGAGTTTAGAATAAACAGATCAGTTCATATCTAAAGGGTAGTGAGTTTCTGGAATATGCTCAGTCTAGTGTCCTGGACAGTATGCCCTGGAAACACCATGGAATCAGATCATATCAGACTTATTCATGAGTAATGAGCCAAATTTAGTTAACAACATAATGTCGAGTGAACATTCATTTATTGATGATTGGAAGGTGGGATTAGGCTGGATTACTCTTTTTCTTTTGAATAATGCTTGGTAGGATGAATGGCCTCACACTGTAGCATAAATTTCTATCTTCTCCCTCTTCCTGTGTCTATTAATTGAAGTCAAGCATCTTTCCATTGGTTGACAAAATGGTTCTGGTTTACTTGGTGAATGGTAAGATTTACAAACAACTAAACATTAGGACAAAAGATTCAGAAGCAGGATTGGCAATTTGGCCTCTCATCTTGCTCCACCATTCAATAAGATCATGGCTAATCTTTTACCTCAGCGTTTCTTTCCTTCACTACCCTTAATATGCAAAACTCTATCAAACTCTGTCTGGGATATACTCAGTGACTGAATCTCTACAGTCCCCTTGTATAGAGAAGTCTAAAGAATCACTATCCTCTCGGTGAATAAATTTCTTCCCATATTATTCCTGAAGGCTAACGCCTTATTTTCAACTTATGACCCTCAGTCCTAGAGACACCATACATGTGAACATCATCCCTACATCTACTCTGTCAAGCCTGAAAGAATTTTCCAGGCTCCAATGGCAGACCAAGCTTGGAATTCTTGGCTATAAGTTCTGCAAGTCCTACTAACAGTAACCATTTTCTTTCTATCAATTAACACTGACTACTTGTACCATTATAGTTCCTTATAGAATATACCTGGGATTATGCTTGTAAATTTATGATGAAACGCTGTCCTAAAATCCACAATTGAATCCACAACATTCCTTCAATCTGTTCAGTTATTCATCTCAAACAAAAAATACAAACAAAATTCAAATGATTTACTATAACTAAATCTTTTCCTATTGTCTGTGATCAGCCTTTGCAGTTTTAATTTGATCTCAGTTCATAGCTGTCTAATTTGAATGATGTCTTACATGAATAATTAGATTGAATGAATAAAAGTAGCTCATGCAGAAAAATAACAGCCCAGTGAGTTAGTCATGAAAAATTAAGATTCACAAAACTCACAAAAACACATGTGTGCATGAATTAAGTGCTATTGGTAGAAATGCAAGTTAAGAAACGTCTTTACATAACCACAGTCATTTACTGTGTGGCCTATAATTTCTTTAACTACAAAAGTCAGTTCAAAGGTGATACACTTGTCAGGTGTATGAGTGAATTGCGTGGTTACAGTAGTGAGGATTCAACAGCGGGGTGATTAATACATGTATAATGGGGCTCCTAATATTCTCTGTGTATGTTAGAAACTTTCTCGGGGCAGTACACGTGCATCTGCAGTTAGTATTGGTTTGTAAGTGCTGAAACACGGTGCTTAATTACTGCCAAACTGTCACAATGTGGGCATGATTGATAATTAACTTCCCTCTGATCAGGCATGATCAGGGACTTGTTTACGTGCAGTATGCTCAACATGACTTCAGCTATAACCTTGAATGTTCATCATTTCAAATCAGATTATGAAAGGTCATCTTCAAATAAACAATGACTCTGCGATAAATGATGAGCTGAAATTTGTTGAATCATTTTACCAGTTATTTGGATATTAACTTTTCGTAAGTGTATGTGGTTGGCCAGAATCTGATGCTGGATAATCCAAATGAATTCCTCAATTTTTATATCGTCCAGACAAATCCATCCCATCAAAAAAAAACAAAAACTATTCTCCAAAATGAAAAGGGGTCCATCCTCAAACACCCACACCTCTCCTTTCCTCAGCAGATACTCCCACTGCTGAGACTCTACAGCAACTCTGGTGTTCACAAGATCACAAGACAAGGGAGCAGAAGCAGGCCATTCGGCCCATCGAGTCTGCTCCAAGGAAAAGGGAAAAAGAAATGGGGTGGGAAAAAAAGAAGAAAAGAAAAAAAAACTATTCTAATCCCATTTTCCAGCCTTATCCCCATATCCCTTGATACCCTGACTATTTAGATATCTGTCTATCTCCTCCTTGAATACCCCCACTGATCTGGCCTCCACTGCTGTGCGTGGCAAGGAGTTCCACAATTTCACCACCCTCTGGGTAAAGAAATTTCTCCTCATCTCTGTCTTGAAACTGTACCCTCTAATTCTAAGATTGTGCCCTCTGGTCCTGGACACGCCCACCAAGGGAAACAGCCTAGCCACATCTACTCTATCCTTACCTGTCAATATTTTAAATGTCGCTACGAGGTCCCCTCTCATCCTTCTGTACTCCAGCGAGTACAGTCCAAGAGCCGACAAACGCTCATCATACTTAAGCCCTTTCATTCCTGGAATCATTCTCGTAAATCTCCTCTGAACCCTCTCCAACGTCAGCACATCCTTCCTAAGATGTGGGGCCCAAAACTGCGCACAGTATTCCAAATGAGGCCTCACTAGCGCCCCGTAGAGCCTCATCAACACTTCCTTACTTTTATACACTATACCTCTCGAGATGAATGCCAACATAGCATTCGCTTTCTTAACCACCGATCCAACCTGGTGGTTAACTTTTAAGGTATCTTGTACGAGTACCCCCAAGTCCCTTTGTACTACCGCACTATCAATCTTCTCTCCTTCTAGATAATAATCTACCCGCTTATTTCTGCTTCCAAAGTGTACAACTGCACATTTCTCAACATTGAATCTCATCTGCCATTTCCTTGCCCATTCTCCTAAACTGTCTAGGTCCCTCTGCATTCTTTCTATTTCCTCTATGCTCCCTACTCCTCCACTTATCTTGGTGTCATCCGCAAACTTAGCCACACAACCATTTATTCCATCATCCAAATCATTGATGTACAAGGTAAAAAGGAGCGGCCCCAACACCGACCCCTGCGGCACACCACTAGTAACCGGTAACCAACCAGAACGAGATCCTTTTATTTCCACCCTTTGCTTCCTGCCAACCAGCCAATGCTCCACCCATTTTGCTACCCTGCCCATAATTCCATGACCTCTCATCTTATTAATCAGTCTCTTGTGAGGCACCTTATCGAAGGCCTTTTGAAAGTCTAAATACACAATGTCTACCGCCTCTCCCTTATCCACCCTACCTGTGATTTCTTCAAAAAACTCCAATAGGTTGGTCAGACAGGACCTCCCCTTCACAAAACCATGTTGACTAGGTCCAATCTTGCCTTGCGCCTCTAGGTATTCGGTAACCTCCTCCTTGAGGATAGACTCCAATAATTTTCCCACCACTGACGTCAGACTAATAGGTCTGTAATTGCCTTTGTGCTGCCTCCCACCTTTCTTATACAACGGAACTACATTCGCTACCCTCCAGTCCTCCGGAACCATGCCAGAATCTATCGATTCCTGAAAAATAATCGCCAATGCCTCCGCTATCTCTACAGCCACCTCCTTCAGAACCCGGGGATGCACCTCATCCGGTCCGGGAGACTTATTAAGCCCCTTTAGTTTTCCTAGCACCTTCTCCCTATTAATCTCAACTGAACTCAGCTCCAATTCGTGAGACTCCTGACTAACGGGCACATTGCTTATGTCCTCCACGGTGAAGACCGATGCAAAATATTCATTCAATTCCCTTGCCATCTCACTATCATCCATTATAATACCTCCTGCACCGTTATCAATTGGTCCTATGTCAACCCGTGTCTCTCTTTTATTCCTTATGTATTTAAAAAAACTCTTAGAATCCTTCCGAATGTTGTCCGCCAGCTTCCTTTCGTAACTCATCTTTGCTTTCCTAATGACCTTCTTAGTTTCTCTCTGCAGATTTTTAAAATCGTTACAATCTTCTGTTTTCCCACTAATTTTTGCTACTTTGTACGCCGCCCCTTTTGCTTTTATTTTATCCTTCACCTCCCTCGTTATCCACATCTGTGCCTTTTTTCCATTCAAAACCTTTTTTCTTGGAATATATCTGTCCTGCATTGTCCTTATTTCCTGTAGAAATTTCTTCCATTTTTCCTCCGCCGTCCCTCCAGCTAACTTACTCCTCCAATCAATTTGGGCCAACTCATCTCTCATACCTTTGTAATTTCCCTTATTCCACTGAAATATCGATACACCAGTTATCAGCTTCTCCTTCTCAAACTTGAAACTAAACTCAATCATATTGTGATCACTTGTTCCCAGTGGTTCCTTTACCTTTAGTTCCCTAATCACCTCGGGTTCACTACACAGCACCCAATCCAAAACAGCCGATCCCCTGGTGGGCTCCTCAATAAGTTGCTCCAGAAAAACATCCCTTAGACATTCCACAAACTCACTCTCCTGAGTACTACCGCCTTGCTGCATTTCTCAGTCCACCTTCATGTTAAAATCCCCCATAATTATCTTCACATTGTCACTCTGGCACGCTTTTTCTATCTCAATCTGCAACTTATGGTCCACTTCCTGACTGCTGTTCGGGGGCCTATATATGACTGCTATTATTGTTCTTTTACCCTTGCTATTTCTTAGCTCCACCCATAAGGATTCCATCTCCTCTGACCCAATGTCCTTCCTTTCTATTGATTTTATATCGCTACTAACCATCATGGCCACACCTCCCCCTCTGCCTACCCGCCTATCCTTCCTATATACTGTATACCCCTTGACATTCAGTTCCCAATCACATCCATCATGAAGCCACGACTCAGTGATTGCAACAATGTCATATTTATTAACCTGTAGTTGTGCCACTAGGTCATCTACTTTATCCCTGATGCTACGTGCATTTAAATATAGTACGTTTAGACTGGTATCTGCTATTGATTTTATTGTACTTCTATTGATTTCACAATGAACTGAATTTGTTTAATGTGAACTTTTTGCAACAATCTTGCAGCATCTTGTATTGCTGATGATTATGTGACTGCACTGACAATCAGGGAAACAGGGAATAGCATTTTTTTCATTGTTCCCAAATTGTCCCTGAATGGAGTGGTACATTTCTGTGGGTCAGGAGTCACATATGAGCTAGACTGGTTAAGGCTGGGCAATTTGCTTCCTTGTAAGACATCAATGCACCAGATGTGCTTTTGTAACAATCTGGTAGTTTAATGGACACCATAACTTATACATGAGGCCAGTCTCTGTGGCTGAATCTTGTTCTGTACCAGTAGGGAAAGGTAATGAATGCTGGCCTTACCACCGTCACTAATGACTTACAAATAAATTAAGAAAACAGTTGCCTGGAAATTCTGGCTTGTCCTAATTAGTGCTCCGTATGGTCATTGTAGAGGTGTGTCAATGGCCGTTTTGGGTCATACAGCCAACTTAATAAGCATGTTCCTTTTCCCCAGGACTCAGACCATTTCTGGGGCTTTGGGGCATGAGATGGCCAGTGGTCATAGGCTCCTTCATGGCCTGCAATCTGCTGGGGGTCAGCTGGTGTTGGTGGGATAGGTCAAGTCAGGTCAGCGATTGGGTAAGTGACAGTAGGGTTGGGAGTTAGGTGGGGGATGGAGCTCACACCCTCTGTCGGAAACCTTGGAGGATACCTGATTTGGGGACCTCAAGGGAATTAGGTGAGATTGGCAGGTGAAGGACAGAGGTCAGATGGTTGGGGCCTTAAGCGTAGAAATAGCATTGGATGCTCAAGTCCGCCACACTTTGAGAATTGCCTGGTCAAATGTCAGAGTGCTGTGAAATCATATGGAAGTGACTGTCATTGCGTTTCACTCTGCGATGGGTAGATTTTCAACCCTGTGCATGAATTTCTAGCTCAATAACCGCAAATGATGTCAGAAAGATACACAAAAATTAACAAAAACAAAGCAATTTTTCCTAAATAATAGTGGTACCCTAGGCTTGATGGTTAATACAGCGAGAGGCTGAGCCTAGAGACTGAGCCTAGGTGATCCTGGGTCTATGGTGAGTTAGCTCATCTCAGCCAACATATTGTTGAAGCCTTGGATTCTGTTCCCCCAACTGGCTTTCTGCTCCTGAACGCTGTCCTCTGACTTGTAAACCTGGGTCATTCTCTCTTCTCTCCTCTCCCATCAGGCAGAAGATACAGGAGCCTGACGGCACATACCACCAGGCCCACTGTGATCAGACTATTGAACGGTTCCCTTATACAATGAGATGGACTCTTGACCTCACAATCTACCTTGTTTGACCTCGCACCTTATTGTCTACCTGCAATGCACTTCCCTGTAGCTGTGACACTTTACTCTGTATTCTGTTACTGTTTTTACCCTGTACTACCTCAATACACTCTGCACTAACTCAATGTATCTGCACTGTGTCCTGAACTGATCTGTACAAATGGTATGCAAGGCAAGTTTTTCACTGTACCTCGGTACAAGTGACAATAACAAACCAATACCAACACCTGTATGTGGTGTGAGCACGTGAAATCAAATGAAAACATAACCACAATTAGTTCTGATGTTCATTTGCTGACTAACCTGTCCACAATCCTTCCTTTTCTCTGTCTGAGGCAGTCCCTCAGGGACCCACGCACTCTGTCATTGTGGGCCAGGAGGTGCCTGACGGAGTGGACAGGTCCGTATTTAGGAAACTCTGGACATCCTTCACTATTTATGCTGGCCTTCTGTGGACTCCTAACAGATTGACTTGAGCTTCTCAATGCCATCCTGAATGTCCTTCTCCATTTTCAGCAGTCATATGCCAGGGATTCTCATGAATTGGTGTGGATGTTACACTTTTTCAAGGACAGATTTTGAGAACACTCCTGTATCATCTCCTCTGCCCACCTAGTAATTTCTTGCAGATGTAAATATCACCAACAATTTGTCCTGGAACAGCCACATGGACGCTATGACCAAGAAAGCACACCCATGCCTCTGCCTCCTCAGAAGTCTAAGGAAATTCGGCATGTCCCCGATGACTCTTACCAATTTTTACAGATGCGCTATAAAAGGCATCCTATCCAGATGCATCACAGCTTGGTATGGCGACTGCTCTGCCTAAGACCACGAGAAATTGCAGAGACTTGTGAATGCTGTCCAGTCCATCACACAAACTAGCTTCCCCTCTATTGATTTCATCGACATGTCCCACTGCCTCAGGACAGCAGCCAACATAATCAAGGATCTCTCCCACCCTGGTCATTCTCTCTTTTCCCCTCTCCCATTGGGCGGAAGATACAAAAGCTTGAGACCACGGACTACCGGGCTCAATGACAGCTTCTGTCTGCTGTTATCAGACTCTTGAACAGATCTCTCATATGCTAAAGATGAACTCTTGTTTTTCCAATCTACCTCATCGTTGCCCTTGCACTTTATTTACTTACCTGCACTGCACTCTTTCTGTAGCTACAGCACTATTTTCTTTTTACTACCTCAACGTACTTATTATATATGCCATGATCTGACTGGATGGCATGCAAAGAAAAGCTTTTCACTGTATCTTGGTACATATGACTGTAGTAAACTAATACCAATAAACCAATGACAGATCTCAGAACAGAGGTCTGTTTTGGGAATCTAGAATCAGGCATGCAAACAACATGGCCTGCCCAGTGGAGCCCACCGAGTATGACTAAGGCTCAGTGCTGGGGATCTTGGCAGGGGAAAGGTCACAGGTATTGGTTCGCTGATCCTATCAATGGATTTGGAGGATTTTGTGAGCTACCGTCGGTGGCATCTCTGCAGCACTTTGAAGTGCCAGCTGCGGGTATTCCATGTCTTTGAAGCATGCACGACAGCAGCAATGTCTTCTACTCAACGTTATTGATGCCTGCCTTCCTTGAGGGAAATGGAGAGTAGTCGCTGCCCTCATTATTGAGCTTTATTGTCAGAATGCAGTGTCGTACAGCAGAAGTAGCTTTGTTCTGTTGACGACAAATACATTGGTGGGTGTATTTTCCCCACCAAACCGTAGGCCAGCAAGAGGTTTCCATTCAGGAGACAAGGGAACTAAATGAGCAGAAATGTTGTCGTGTAAGAAAGTTGAAAAATATGGACATTACGGAAACTAGGGCTTGGTGGAAATGCATGAAATCCATACGCTTTCCACTTGCCGGGAGTGTTGAGCAGCACCACCTGGTGGACTAAAACAAGCCAGCTTTAAAATTCATATCATTCCAAAGGCAATGAATCCAGCTGGAGGAGAATGTACAAAGGTGATTAGCTACAGGAAAAGCACTTTATACTGTAGTGAACTCTTTTTTACTTCATTAATTTCTTGAAGCAATTGAAAATCCAGAAGTGGAACAGCCTAAGAAAACTACTTTGTCATTCTTTTTCATTTTCTTTATGATCACTCTCACAGTTATCCTATTGTGATACAAATGTTCTGGTGCTCTGGATACTATTATGTTTTAAGGGTAAAGATTATCTGCAGATAATAATAACTAAAGTAAAAGCAGAAAAGACCAGATATACCTAGCTGTGAGATTGATATTGAAAGTGAGAATAAGTGGATTAATGCTTCATTTCCAAACTGGAGAGTTTTAAGACATTTATAAAGGGACATCTCTGTAAATATCTCGTGTTTTTTTCAAATGTTTGTCTCACTATGATAGTTCCTTGGTAAATATTGGACTAAAGTAGCTAATTAATAGCTCTGTCATTTTGACATTGTTACCCATGAGTTTCTTACCTGATTCTCTCAGTTGCCCTTTCTTTAGTTGATCTTTCTTTAGACATTTATGCATCTGAATTATACTTTGATATTCCATTTTATAATCTTTGAGAATCAAATTTTGCTGCTTTGCTTTACTTTAATTTACTTTCTTTTTTGGGCCTCTTTTGTGATATTTTCATATTTCCTTTCTCTATATCCTCTGCCATCTATTTAATGTATGCCTTTTCCTATCATTTCAATTCTCTTCATACTTATTTATGTATATCATGTGTCATTACTGGCCAGTTTACTCTTGTTATTTTACTGCATTATAGTTCTGTTGGATTATATTATTCATAATTTTAAGCTATTGCTTTTTTCACTGGTCCTTAACGTGCTTTGCCAGTTTATTTTCCCTGGTAACCTACTTATTTCTTTCAAATTGCCTTTTCTTTCCATTTTCTTACTTCAGTCTTTGTTGTACTGATGCTCTTCTGTATCATTACTTTGATTGCAATTGTCTCTGTGCTCTCCCTATGAATACTTGCCTTATCTTTCCCCATCCATTTTCCATTTCTAAACCCTGTCTTTTTGAAATGTTTGCACACTGGATAAAAAATAAGTTTACACATGGAAATATAGAGCCAGAATAGGCCATTCCTCCCTTCGTGTCTTCGCTGTCATTCAATATGATCGCGGCTGAGCATCCACTTCAGTGCCCTGTTCCTGACTTTGCCTCGTATCCCTCGATCCCTGTAGCCTTAAGAAACATCTCTGTCTCAGAGGCTGATGTCCGGACATCCTTCAAGAGGGTTAACCCTTGCAAGGAGTCAGGCCCCAACAGTGTACCTGGCAGGGTACTGAAAACCTGTGCTGACCAACTGGGTGGAGTGTTCAAGGACATCTTCAAACTCTCACTGCTGCAGTCAGAGGTTCCCACCTGTTTCAGAAGAGTAGTGATCATTCCTGTGCCCAAGAAGAGCGGGGTGCACTGCCTCAATGACTATTGCCTGGTAGCACTCATATCTACTGTGATGGAGTGCTTTGAGAGGTTGGTTATGGCTGCCTGAGCAAGGATGTGGATCTGCTGTAATTAGCTGACCGCCACAACAGGCCTACAACAGTTACAATCTCACTGGCTCTCCACTCTGCCTTGGAGCACCTAGATGACAGCAAAACATACATCACGCTGCAGTTTATTGATTACAGCTCAGTACTACTTACCAAGCTTCAAAGCCTGGGCCTCTGTACCTCTCTCGGCACCTGCATCTTCGACTTCCTTATCAGGAGACCACAGTCAGTGCAGATTAGCAATGACATCTCTTCCTCACCGAGTATCAACGCAGGCGCACCTCAAGGACGCATACTTAGCCAACTGCTCTACTCTGTCTACACTCATGACTGTGTGGCTAGGCACAGCTCAAACACTATCTATAAATGACAAGGAGGCATACAGCAGTGAGATAGATCGGCTGGTCGAGTGGTGTCACAACAACGACCTCGCACTCAACGTCAGCAAGACCAAGGAACTGATTGTGGACTTTAGGAAGGGGAAGTCGGGAGAACACACACCAGTCCTCACTGAGGGGCCAGCGGTGGAAAGGGTGAGCAGCTTTAAGTTCCTGGGTGTCAACATCACCGAAGATCTTTCCTGGGCCCAACACATTGATTCAATCACGAAGAAGGCATGCCAGCGGCTCTACTTCTTTAGGAGTTTGAGGCGATTTGGTACGTTACCAAAGACTCTGACAAATTTCTATAGATGTACAGTGGAGAGCATTCTGACTGGTTGCATCACAGCCTGGTTTGGAGCTTCCAATGCACAGGGTTGCAAGAGGCTGCAGAGGGTTGGAGGCTCAGCCAGCTCCATCATGGGCTCAACCCTCCCCGCCATCGAGGGAATCTTCAAGGCGTGGTGACTCAAGAAGGTGGCATCCATCATTAAGTACCGTCATCATCTGGGACATGCCCTCTTCTTGTTACTACCATCAGGGAGGAGGTACAGGAGCCAGAAGACCCGCACTCAATGTTTCAGGAACAGCTTCTTCCCCTCTGCCATCAGATTTCTGAACGATCCAGGAACCCATGAACACTACCTCGTTATTCCTTTTTGTCCGCACTATTTATTTATTTTTGTAATTTATAGATGTTTATGTCTTTGCACTGTACTGCTGCTACAAATCAACAAATTTCACGTCATATGTCAGTGATAATTAATCTGATTCTGAAATATGGAACATAGAACACAGAACAATACAGCACAACAACAGGCCTTTCGGCCCTTTATGTTGGCTGAGTTATAGATAAATAGAAGAGAACAGAATCGTAGATAAATATATCTACCTGCTTCTTGAACACATTTAATGTCTTGGCCTCCACTGCCTTCTATTGTAGCAAATTCCCCCTGAATAAAGAAGTGTTTCCTGGTCTTGTTTCTAAATAACATACCCTGTATCCTGAGGCTGTGGCCCTTATTTCTGGACTATTCAGCCATTGAGAACATCCTCCCTGCATCTAGTCTGTCTGGTCCTGTTGCATTTTTATATTTTTTTTCTGAGATCCCCACTTATTCTTCTGAACTCTGATAAATATGTGCTGGAACAACTCAATCTTTCTTCATATATCACTCCTGTCATTTCAGGATTGGTGTAGTAATCCTGCACTCCCTTCACAGTAAGAATATCCTTGTTCAGATAAGGAGACAAAAGTACACACAGAATTCCACGTGGGCCCTCTACAGATGCAGCAAGACATCCTTGTTCCTGTACTCAGATCCTCGTACAATGAAGGCTAATGTACCATTTGTCTTCTTAACTACTTGCTGTACCTGAACACTTGCTTTCAGAAACTGGTGTACAAGAACATACAAGTCTTATTTCATCTCATCTTTTCCCAATCCATCACCATCCAGATAATAATGTGCCTTCCTGTTTTTAGAATCAAAGTGGATAAACTCACATTTATCCACATTAAACTGCATCTGCATGCATTTGCCCACTCACCCAATTTGTCTAAATCACACTGTGCACTCTCCTAACATTTCCCATGTTGTGTCAATTTTGATTTCCAATACTCTTTTTGCCATCTTACTATGCTAGTTTTTATGCAGGTGCTTAAAATTTCCCTTCATTGTTTTTTTTGACTCTTATTCACTTCTTATACTTAGTTATATATTTCTAATCTTTTTCAGTTTTTTTTCTGCCTTACGCCACGATTCGGTGTTGTGTCGCATACCTGCTTCTTCTTGGGCCGTCCCTTGAGATCAAGGATGACTTGTGTTCATTCCGGTTCTGTGGGTTCTGAGGTGACTGATGAGGCCAGTGTTGAACCCACAAACCCATCACAGATGAGGCAGGGGACTACCTGATGGGATGGGACATGCTTCATATTTTGTAGCATAAACCCACTTAAAGAAGACCTTTTCCTGCCACCACCGTTGGCCTGTGGTCCCTGGCTTTGCTCTGTCACCCTTTTTCAATACAATGTTTCCTGTTGTCCTCTTTTTATTTATTTATCATTCTTTCCTGGTTATTTTCTGAGTCAGCAGAAACATCGTTGAATCTTCTGTTGACTCAGACCAACACCTTTCTATAATATTGTTGTTTAGGGCTGTTGGTGTTCCAGATGATTTTTATAATTTTATAGAGGTGTTTAAATCCAAAACAACCTTGCTTCTTTCCCAGGGCTTTGAACAGAAATATTTTCACAACTCGTTATTGTGTTGCATTCTCAGCACCTTCCAGAAGCCGTTTTCCTGTCCCAGAGAGAATTCTTTTCCTGTCCTACTGAGAATTCTTTTCCATCATTGTCAATTTAATCACCAAATATATTACCTTGGAATTTGTGAAAAAAGTTCAGATTTGCCCCCTGCAGGCAGCAGCAGTTCCATCCAGTGTGCCAAGGCCCCTTTCATCAATGGCTGAAAATCTTTGGCCTCTAACTGATGCCTCCAGATTAGTCGGCTGTCAAGACAATCAAGCATTCAGAACGTTTCTGACATTCAGAAACATGCAAAAATATTTAAATCTATTACAAAATGAGAAAATAAAAATTATTAAAATATAAAAATAAAAAGCTAAAACACATAAGACATTTGATAAAACTACTTTAAAAAAATCCATATTAACCATCACTTACTTTCATCACTCTTGCCTGTTCCCTTTCATTGAGATACACGGAGAAGATATCCCTGCACCAGGTCCAAATTGGCGCAGGTTGCTCGAGTGGATTCTCCGTCATAGGTGAACTTGCCAGGGGAGTGGGGAGGTGACTGCAGGGGAGCGGAGTGGCGGTTGAAGGAGAGAGTTAGTGAAGAGATCAGCTTGCAAGTGGGAGGGCGGTTGATAGTGGTGGTGGGTGTGGGAGCAGGTTAGGGGTGGAGAGAAATCCAAAGGATCATGGAGAATATTGGCAGAAAATGGAGAATGACTGCAGTGAAGGTGGTGCCGGCTGATAACCACAGACGTGAAGGTAAAATAGGAACCTACTTCAAAGAATATCGAACTAGCTTCAGAAGTCCTTCGCTGCTGGACTCCCCAGCACTGGCCCTGGTAAAGACAACTCCTTTATTTAATGTTGAGATGTGACTTAAGACCTGCTCTGGCGTCCAAGACCTGCCAATTGTCAATTTTGGATGCAGGAAAAGAATGGGCCAAGTGAAGTCACCTATCCACTGTACATTATTGCCATCATTGCGTATAATCAGCACCTTCCATTTCATATGCACAGAGGACCAGGAGAGAATTCACAAAACACACTGTAAATGCAGAACCTTCCCAATCACTTCAAAAGATTTTGCTGTGCAATTAAAATTCCAGGGTAATAATTTTTAGCTTTAATATTCACTACTTTTAGAATTAATCTTCAGCATCTAAAGTAGAGTTTGTACTATAACTGGCTGGGTAATGCTTTTAAAAACAGATTCACTTTGAAATTGTTTCCAGAAGGAATATAACAAAATATTGCATATATGTTGCAGGGTTAAGTACAATGAAGCTAAACTTAGACACAAATATACATAAATGTAAATACAACTTAGAAGCAGGAGTAGACTACTCAGCCCTTGTGCATGATAATCTATCACCTCTTTGTTTATCAAGAATCAATCTACTTCTATAGAACATAAAACATTACAGCACAGTAGAGGCCCTTCGGCCCACAATGTTGTGCCGACATTTTATCCTGCTCTAATATTTCCTCCCACATAGCCCCTCATTTCTCTATCATTCATGTGGCTATCTAAGAGTCTCTTAAATCTCCCTTATGTATCTGCCCCCACCACCTCTGCCGGCAGTGTGTTCCACGCACCCACCACTCTCTGTGTAAAAAACTTAACCTCTGACATCCCCCTTATATCTTCCTCCAATCACCTTAAAATTATGCCCCCCCCCAACATATGTTAGCCATTTTCGCCCTGGGAAAAAGTCTCCCTGAATGTCCACTCCATCTATGCCTCTTATCATCTTGTAGACCTCTATCAAGTCATCTCTCATCCTCCTTCTCTCCAAAGTGAAAAGCCCTAACTTCTGCCTTGCAAATATCCAAAAACGTTGCTTCCACTGCCCTTTGAGGAAGAGAGTAAAAAAAACTGAGAGTAAGAAAATCATCACATCTCTTATTCAAATGGACAACCCCTTATTTTTAAACAGTGATCCCTAGTTCTAGATTCTTTGTCACAAGCAAACATCCTCTCCACATCCTCCCTGTCAAGACCCACAGAACTTATATACTTCAATCAAATCCCCTCTCACTCTTCTAAACTCCAGTGAATGCAAGCCTAGCTTTATCAAACTTTCCTCATAAGACAAACTGCCCAATCCAGGTAGTAGTCTCGTAAACCCTTCTCTGAACTGCTTCTATACATTTACATTCTTCCTTAAATAAGGAGACCACTACTGTACACGGTACTCCAGTTGTGGTCTCACCAGCGTCCTATGTAAATGAAGCACAACCTCAAAAATAAACAGAAAATGCTGGAAATACTCAGCAGGCGAGACAGCGCCTTTGGTAGGAGAAAAAGTCAATGTTTTATTTTCGAGACTTTTCATCAGATTGCCAGCATCTGCAGTTTTTTTGATTTTCATAAAGCATAAACTCATCACTTTTGTGTTCAATTCCCACCTGGAATTAGTGATAATACTCTATTAATTTTTCAAATCATTTGCTGCTCCTGCATACCAGTCTTCTGTGAGTCATGCGCTCAGACACTATAAAGATTACTCTTGATCTCTCAATCTACCTCGTCATGGCTCTTGCACTTTACTTGCTTACCTGCACTGCTTTCTCTGTAACTATAATACTATATTCTGCATCCTGTTTTTCTTTTACTACCTCAACGTACTTATGGAATGATCTGCCTGGATGGTGTTATATATGCACGGAGCAAGAACGACAGCAGTACGGTGAAATAAACGTCTTTACTGATTCATATTAATAAAAATACAAAAACCAAGCAACTGACAATTGTAGATCTACGAGAAGGTCTGCGGAGACCTAAAAGCGCAGGAGTCCCCGAAGTCCCACGTCAAAAGTGAAGTCGCGCGCGTCAGAGGGAGTCGTCGCTCCACGCGAGTCATCGGCCGGCCAGTTCGTACACGCGTATAGGCACGCTCATGTGTACTGCCACATTCTTGCCATCGATCCTCTAGACGACCGACCGGCATGCACGTGCGCACAGGTCCGCGCCTGTGCATTCGCCGCACTTGCCGCGTTCTCTGTACAGTTCGTCCATACGGTTCATCCCTCCTGCCCTATAGGAGGGAACTGCAGGGGAAGAAAGTAGGTCAGGTGAACATAGGGAAACCTTAAGAAGATTTTTCTGCCGCTATTCTGCCTGAGATCGGTCGCCTGGCTGACGCACCCTCATGGACCGCCGTCGGGGGATGGGTTCTCTCTCGGTGTTTTCCTGATCAGTCAGTGCCGAGGTTGGTGGGTTGTGAAGGTCCTTTCCTCTTGATGAACTGTGCATTGGTTCATCTACTTGAACGGGAACTTCATCGGCAGGGGGCGCTTCTGTGGCTTCACCGGGTCTTCCTGTTGGTTCACTGGCACATATGATCCAAATGTTCCCTGACAATTCATCCACCTGACAATTCAAGTTCTGCAACTTGACTATTACAGTGTCAGATGACGGCCAGTTACCAGTTTTCTTCGTGTGTGAATCGAGTGTAGACCTTGTCATCGGCACCAAACGTTCACGGCCTAGTGTGGGTATCGTAGTTTTGATTCATGGCCTCTTGTTTGCTACAAATTTGTTCCCGGACGGCCAGCAGAATGAGATCCAATCTGGTGCGTAATGTGCGTTTGAACATTAATTCAGCGGGGGAGGCACCTGTTAGTTCATTTGGGGTGATTTGGTAACAGAAAAGGGAACGGCTTAATTTCATCATCAAGTCACCGTGTTTGCTTAGAAAGGCCTTGTTTCACAGTTTGCACTGCTCGCTCAGCCAGGCCATTTGAAGCTGCGTGATATGGAGCCATTGTCAGGTGCCTAATGCCATTCTTCTCTACAAACTCCTTAAATTCTACACTCGGGAGAGCCGGGCCATTGTCGGATACGATCATTTCCGGAATACCAAATGTAGCAAACAGACCATAGTTTAGTTATAGTAGTTGCTGAGGAACATGAAGTATAAGTAGGTAATGCCTCTGTCCACTTCGGATGGGCATCCACATTAACCAGAAACACGTGTTCCCAGAACGGTCCAAAATAGTCGATATGAATGCGCTTCCGTGGAGAACTGGGCCAGGTCTATGGTTTAAGTGGGGGTCTTTGGTGATGCTTTTTGTGTCTTCTGACAAATAGGACAGATATGCACCATATTCTCAACATCGGTGCCAATTTTCGGCCACCACACATAGCTTCTCGCAAGTGCCTTCATTCTGACCACCCCAGGGTGAGCGTCATGCAGATCGCGGAGTACGCGCTTGCAGCCTTGAGGAGGAACCACTACTCGACTGCCCCATATTATGCAGCCATCCTGTAGGCTCAGTTCACTTTGGCAATTTGTAAGCGGATGAAATTCAGGTGAAGGGCTGGGCGGGCCAACCGACCTGTAGTGCTCTTTTTACCTGTGAAAGAAGTGGATCACGGGCTGTCCACCGCCTAATTGGGTGACTTTTGATTGGTGTTTCATCTCGGCTTTGTAACATCCGAACAACCTCGAACGGAGGGGTGCTGGATGCTGTGCCCTCGACAATCGGTAATCTGCTTAAGGCGTCGGCAACGACATTTTCTTTTCTGGGGGTATACTTCATTGTGTAGGACGAAGAACTGAGGCCGGTTTTTATTTGTTTAAATGCCTGTTGCTCAACTGTTGACCATTCCCAGGGTTGGTCCTTCTGGAGTAGTAAGTATAAGGGCTTTAACACTGTCGCTGATTGATTTAAAAACTGGTTGTAATGCAGAACTAGTCCCAGGAATGAGCGTAACTGTGTAACGTTTTGTGGACGTGGAGCCTCTTTTAAGGCTTTGACTTTGTGCTCCTATGGATGGAGACCTGTTTCGTCAACTTTGAAGCCCAGGTAATCCTTCTTTCTTCTTTTTTTTTTAAAGAGTAAAGCCGGCTTCCTCCAAACAGGAAAGTACTCTGTCTAGTGTCTCAAGATGATGGGACTCTGATGTACGAGTTACTACAATGTCATCAAGGTAAGCAGAGACATGAGGAATATCCTTCAGCAAATTATCAATAAGGCACTGGAATATCCCAGGTGTAGAACTCACTCCAAATGGCAGCCACTTGTATCAAAACAGGCCTCCGTGTGTATTGATTGTTGTAACATCCCAAGAATCTTCAGCCTGGGTGACCTGATTGTAGGCATGTTTCAGGTCTAACATTGAGAATGAAAAACACGATGATGCTGGAGGAACTCAGCAGGCCAGGCAGCATCTTTGGAGATAAGCTGGAAGTCAACGTTTCGGGTCAGGATCCTCCTTCAGGATCCTTCTTCAGGAGTCAACTCCTGCCCTTGTAAAATTTCGGCTGGTAGTTCTCCTTAAATTTGAACTTAGCCACCGGACCACGATATTGACCCGAAGCCTCAGCTGGGAATGTACGCGGGTGCTTTGGAAGATAGTGTCCGCTTCGCACCAGCAGCCATCTCTGTGCGTGGAGTTGATGGCTGAATTCTGTCGCTCTCCCGCAGTGCGTTACTTTGCGAAGCACACCTTCTGGAGGTGCCCTACCTTCTGACAGAACTGGCGGACGGTCTTTCGATGCTTGCAGTCGGACCACTGGACTTTCCCCACAGCGATGGCATCTCTGTGAAGGCTGATGTGATTTTGACTGGAAGCTGCAGGTCTGCAAATGCTGGCAAATATTGACATTTTTGGGAAGGGGCTCTAGCTCCAGTACTGCCTGATTAAGTGGTGCTGGGACCGGTTGAATCTGTGAAAGATCCCCCTTGACTGCCTCCCTGTGACGAGGTGTGGAGCACACTTTGTCCCAGGACAAGTCGTGCTTTTTGGACAGGAGGTTCTCACCTGTCTTCTCATCGTAAACTGCGATAATCAACGCTTGGATAAGCATCACTTCTTCAAGTTTCTTCAGTTGAACGTCTTTGCATTTGCATTCCTGCACAGCCAGAGCTAATCTTGTGATGAAATCATCTACATTCTCATCGGGGCTCTCTTACAGTTGCGAGAACCTGAAGCGCACTGTAAAGACATCGTCCTGCGTGCCCCAAATGTTGTCTAAAGCCTCAAACACGCCGGCCACTTCAGCTTTGTTCTGTAAGTGCAGATTATCGAAGTACTTCTGCCTGAGTTCTCCCAAGTGCCTGCGAGGCAGCTAGAGTCTGGTAGCTTCCTCCAGCTCCACCGTTGCTGTTAAATCTGGTAGAAGTTCGATGTAGTCCTAGAAGGTTTGCTTCCATCGCAGCCAGGTTTCTGGTGTTGGTTTTGCCATAGTTGTGGCCCAAAATGGATTGGGTGCTTGGAGTAGAGAGGCCATTCTTGTTTTGATCCTCATCATCAATTGTCAATGCTGCCTTCTTAGAACATAGAACAGTACAGCACAGTACAGGCCCCTCGGCCCACGACATTGTGCCGACCAACATAAACCTTATGCCTATTCAATCTATCCCCCTCTCTACTTCACCTCCCATAACCCTCTATTTTTCTTTCATCCATGTGCCTATCTAACAGTCTCTTAAATTACCCTATCGTATCAGCCCCTACCACCACCACCACCACCCACCCCCCTCCCCCGACACCCACCACTCTGTGTAAAATCCTACCTCTGACATTCCCCCTGAACTTTCCTCCATGCACCTTAAATGGGTGACCTCTAGTATTGGCCATTGCCACCCTGGGGAAAAGATGCTGGCTGTCTTTGTCTCTCATAATCTTATATACCTCTATCAAGTTGCCTCTCATCCTCTGTCGCCCCAAAGAGAAAAGCCCTAATTCACTCAACCTCTCCTCATAAGACATGCTCTCCAACCCAGGTAGCATCCTTGTAAATCTCCTCTGCACCTTCTGCAAAGCTTCCATGTCCTTCCTATAATGTGATGACCAGGAATTAACACAATATTCCAAGTGTGGTCTAACCACAAAGTGAGCTGCAACATTAACTCTCGGCACTTGAACTCAATCCTCCAGCTAATGAAGGCCAGCACATCATACACCTTCTTAACAACCCTATCCACTTGTGTGTCAGCTTGAGTGATCTACGTACTTGGACCCTAAGATCTCTCTCTTCCTCCACACTGCTAAGAATCCTGTCATTAATCTTGTACTCTGCCTTCAAGTTTATTCTTCCAAAGTCTATCACTTCACACTTCTCCGGATTGAACTCCATCTGCCACTTCTCCACCCAGCTCTGCAACATGTCTAAATCCTGTCGCAACCTATGACAACCTTCTTCACCATCTACTACACCACCAAACCTTTGTGTCACCTGCAAACTTACCAACCCATCCTTCCACTTCCTCATCCAAATCATTTATGAAAATCACAAAGAGCAGGGGTCCCAAATCAGATCCCTGCGGAACACCGCTCGTCACCGACCTCCAGGTTGAATACTCCCCTTCTACAACCACCCTCTGCCTTCTGTGGGCAAGCCAATTTCAAATCCACACAAACAATTTTCCATGGATCCCATACCTCATGACTTTCTGAATGAGCCTAACATGGGGATCCTTGACAAACACCTTAGTAAAATCCATATATACCACATCCACCACACTATCTTCATCAATTTGTCTTGTCATTTACTCAAAAAATTCTATTAGGCTCGTGAGGCACGACCTGCCCTTCACAAAGCCATATTGACTATCCCTAATAAGACTATGCTTCTCCAAACGTTCATAAATCCTGTCCCTACGAATCCTCTCCAATAGCTTGCCCACGACTGACGTAAGACTCACCAGTCTATAATTCCCGGGATAATCCCTTTTACTTTTCTTGAACAATGGAACAATCTTTGCCATCCTCCAAACCACCGGTACCAGTTCTGTGGCCGGGGACGACTCAAAGATCTTTGGGCTTAGCTGTTCTTAACACCTTCAGTTCCCTGTATGTTGGTGCTGTGGTGGTCAAACTCCGGAACTGGAGGCTGGAAAATCACAAACAGAGGAGGACCATCAAGATATTTCCTGAATGTAATTTTCTCCTGATTTTTGTTAATAGTATTGCGAGCTGATTTAGACCAAACTGGAAATCAAGGAAGCGATTTCAGTAAGTAAGTTTATATACTCTGATGAATTCACTGAGTCTAAGGCTGCACTGTTTCAACAGTACAAACAAAGCCTTTGTAGGAGATGATTAGTACAGTACGTTGAATTAGAAGCATTTGTGTGCACAGTCTATGCTCAGCACCAGTTCAATCCTGATCTCGGGTGCTCTGCGTGGAGTTCGCATGTTCTCCTCGTGACTTTGGGTTTCCTCCCATATCCTCAAGTCTTGTGGGTGGGTGTGTTAATTGGTCACTGAAAGTTGCCCCTAGTGTGCCCAGGAGCATATTGAAAGAAAGGCTTGAACAACACACTGATTGATTGAATCCACACCCCCTACCCCATTCCCTCTACCACTATTTTGCCAAATTATAGGCTTGGGCTGCTGAGCGTGGCTGCTTTCTAGTTCTTCTGAGATCAGTGAACTTAGACCCTCATGTTATTGCGTTAACCACAGTACTAGGTGTCCAAACCTGGGCACTTTTGGTCTCCGTGGACCAGTTGCAAGCTAAATCTTAACATGTAGCCGTACAGTGCAACATTTTCCCTTTGCAAATAATTGAATCAAATTGTTTTTGATTGCCAATAAACTGTTTTTCATTATAATGTTCATACAAGAAGAAGCTATGATAGGAGGAGTAATTTCATACAAATGACTTGGATTAAGGCACCGAAGGTTTGGTTGCTAAGTTAGCTGATCACACAAAGATAGGTCGGAAAGTAAATAGTGAAGAGGACACTGGGTGAGATGGATAAATTTTAAAATTATTTTAGAAAATTTTATTGACAGCGTGGTAACAGGCCCTTCCGGCCCAAAGAGTCCGCGCCGCCCATTTTAAACCCAAGTTGACTTACCTGTACGTCTTTTAGAATGTGGGAGGAAACCGGAGCACCCTGAGGAAACCCACGCAGACACGGGAGAACGTACAAACGCCTTACAGACAGCGACGGGAATCGAAGACCGATGGCTGGCGCTGTAATAGCGTCACGCTAACCGTTACGCTACCGTGCCGCCCATAACTCACTCCTAAGTTTGAGTGAGTGGGCAAAGATCTGGCAAATAGAGCATAATGTTGAAAAATGTGAAATTGTTCATTTTGACAGGAAAAGCTTAAAAGTAGAGTCAAATGGTAAGAGATTGCAGAGCTCTGAGACACAGATATCTAATTGGTTTATTATTATTGTCACATGTATCAAGATACAGTGAAATGCTGAAAAACACAATGACGTTGGAGGAACTCAGCAGGCCAGGCCAGGCAGCATCCGTGGAGAAAAGCAGGCGGTCAACGTTTCAGGTCAGGACCCTTCTCCAGGCTTTTGTTTGTGTGCCATCTGAACCATACAGACAAACCACACGGAGAACATGGCAAATGTGACAAATGCACAGGCACGCACCTGTGCGCACACACGTGCCGGTCAGTCGATCGTCCAGCAGATCGATGGCGTGAATGTGGCAGTACGCAAACACAAAACACAAAAGTACGAGTCCTGATGCAGGGTTTCAAGCCAAAACATTGACAATTCCTTTCCCCACCTTACAGATGCTGCTTGACCCACCGAGTTCCTCCAGCAGATTGTTTGTTGCTCCAGATTCCAGCATCTGTCGTCTCCCATGTCCCCGAGTGACCACAAAAGTATTTGTATCAGCATCTTTCTAAAGTAAAGAACAAAATTAGAAGGAAACTGGTCATCAAGCTAACAGAAGTAAAAAGCTGCAAGGAGAAATGCAGCAATAACATAAAGTGAGTAATAGGTTAACAACTATACAGCATATTATGCCTCTGGTTTCTTTAGGTAACCTTATGAGTGAAGAGCTAAACAGACTCTCAAACTCAATGCTAAACACAGCACAACAATTTATTCCAAAAAAAACCTCTCCATCTATCACTGATTGGACAGGTCTCTGTAAACAACTGCTACAACCAGAGAGCATTCAATCACATGACACTATGTTTAACGAGGAAGCAGCCTTAAAGAAACAATCACCCTATGTCCAGACAATACGAAATGCACTACATTTGCCTTGCATGGTTTCCCTTGTGACTTTAATGTTGCAGATTCTGCACTATTGCCAAAGGCTAAAGTTACCCCCTCTGCAACTTAATAGGAACTAGTCTTTCATTATTTGCATCTGAACTTAAAGGCGAAAGGAAGTTATTGCATACACAGCATTTAGCCCATCAGATATTCTCTCTTAAGTCAATGAATTAATTTAAGAGTGTGGCTGAGGGCTCAGAGATTGCTTATCTGGCCTCTCAGTTGTCCTTTGGTTCCTGGCACAAAGAAGCAAGAGAGATAAAAATGAGCCATAATAAACCATCCTTAGAATGTTTATTCAGAGCTTACTAAAAATTCCATTGAAGGCAAGTAACTTGATACACACAAAGGTAAAAGCACTAAATATGGGTTTGCTGAGCAATATGTTAGAAAGTATTTAATAAATAGTTAAAAATACTGACTGATTATATCATCAGCGTCTCACAAAGCCTGGATGTAGTTGAACCTTTAATCTATTTGTTCAGACCAATGGAGCTGATTGAACAAATAAATGCATTGGTTTAAATGCACTTATTGAAATGTTATAATTCGGATTCCCTCCCAACAATTCAGAATTGTGCTCCATCAAAATTTTAATTGCAATTCAGAAATGGAGCAATTTTTAAATGTCTCCTGCAAATGAAACATGCTAGCTTGTGGGTGATGTGACTGTGCGTAGTGCGCCTCTGGACTAGAATTGATTCTTTTCTGTAATATGATGTGCAGTGAGCTAAGTTAACTGCGCACCAGATCCTCTTTGTGACTTCAAATCGGGCTAAAACTAATGATGGATTTGAGAAGATTTCACAAACTCAGGAGATCCCAAAGTACTTGGCAGCCAGTGATAACGCCTCTTGAAGTACAGTCACTGTTACAATGTCAAAAGCACAGCAGGCGATTTATGCCTAGACCAAACAAAGTGATTATGGCTTGGTAATATGTTTTTTTTACAGTTTACAAATATTTGGCAGTCCACAGAGGAAAACCTCCCAGCAGAGGAATTGTATTCCCCCCTTCTTTGACGTGCTTAACACACACTGTGTGTAGCACTAATGCACAATCTGTGAAATTGGCCAAAAAAAATTAGAAATTATGTTACAATTACTTACACACAGAATAATGTGTTAAGTGGGACTTGCACTGTTCCACATTGGACCTCACCTGATTCAGTGCAGCAAGAAAGGACTCCATAATCAACATAGTTTTATGAAAGGGATGTGGGCCAAACATAGGCAAATGGGACGAGCTCAGATGAGTTGGGCTGAAGGGCTGCCTGTATCTGTGCTGTATGACTCTATGACTCTAAAGGCTTCACTGCACTGCAATCAGTCATCAACCCTTAAAGGCACACTCCACATGGAGAGTAGTGACTTCCTCTACAGTTGCATGGAGGAGGACATGACTATAAGGGAGCCATACTTCACCCAGGGAAATCTAGAAGTCCTGCTAACCAAAAGGGAGGCCATCAGGGAGATCTTATACACAAGTAGGGGTGTGGATGGCAGCACGACACCTACCGAAACTGCTATCGGAAAAGCATGGCACTGGGGGCTGGGACAATGTCGTCCAGGACTGAGAAATCCCGCAGCAAGGAGCAACATCAGAAGAAATTTTGTGATCTCACAAGATATGTCAAGCTGAATTGGAGACAAACCGAAATACTGTTCCATCATTCTCATACAAATATGTATACAGACACATATCACACACACACCTGTGCACACATGGGTGCATGTGCATGTACATAAATAACACGGACACTCACACACAAACATGCAATTGTGCAGCTACGTGCACACATACACAAACCCATACAGTGTGAGCACAGATACACATGCATTTGCACACATACACAAGCATATCTGCTCACAAATGCATGCATACGTGCCCACAC
The DNA here is from genome assembly GCF_009764475.1 of Pristis pectinata. NCBI lineage: Eukaryota > Metazoa > Chordata > Chondrichthyes > Rhinopristiformes > Pristidae > Pristis > Pristis pectinata. The sequence goes on along the minus strand of NC_067412.1, from coordinate 33,452,133 downwards.
ATGAACTCACATAAATACCTGCGAACTCACATAAATACCTGCCCACTCACACACACACATGTGTACATGCATTGACTCACAGTGCGCGCGCATACACAGACACACAGACACACAGACACACAGACACACAGACACAGACACACACACACACACACACACACACAGAGTTAATCCCATATATTGTGACTCCAACCACATCCTAGCTCTTTCTGAAATCATACTCACACCACCACTGATATTTCACCTCTTCCCCTCCTTTCAGAACTCAAGCTTCCAAATGTGGATAATGATATGATCAATCAAACCCCTTCACCACGTACATTTTGGCAAATACAGTCAGGAATAGAAGGCGATGAAAAATGGTGCTAATGGATCGAGTTTCTTGTTTCCTTCCTTTTCCATTTCAGATGGAGACCCTTTATCTGGATTTGGATCTATTCCAGATGAAGGGCTCGACTCAAAACGTCGACTGTCCATTTCCCTCCATAGATACTGCTTGAGCCGCTGAGTTCCTCCAGCAGCTTGTCCATCGTCAACTCGTTCACTGAAGCATACAAGAAGATGAGCCTCAGACTTATCATATGCAAGACCTCTACTAACTTGCTCCCACTGTACAAGACAATAATGGTCCACAAGGAGATGTTGGCAAAAGTGAATCACCTCCCATATCTCAGGGCCACCCGTTAATAAAAGCACGTATCAATGAAAATCACTATTATTTTCAGTGTGAAAGCAGAGCCTTTGGGCATCTGAGGAAAAGGGTGTTTGAAGGTTTAGGCATCAAACTCAGCACTCAGCACTCAGCCCATGGTCTTCTGGGCAGCAATGATCTTCACCCTACTCTATGCTACTGAGATATAGAATACATGTAGCAGGCACATCAGAGTACAGGAGGCATGACACCAATGATGTCTCTGCAAAATCTCCCAAATGTACTGGCAGGAAAATCAAACAAACAACAGAAACCCTCTCCCAAGCCAACAAACCAAACATCAAGGCATTAATTATACTCAGTCAGTTCCACTGGGCAGACAACTTCATGGACACCCAACACAGACACTCTATTCTGACAGGACAAGAAAATACCAGGTGGACAGAGCAAGTGATTCAAGGATGTTCTCAAAGTCTCTTAATAAATCCAGGCACCCCTGTCAATGGAGCATTTCCTGATCAGTCAAGGCATCCGCTCAAGGATCTCAGTGATGCCCCGGTACCTGAGGAGTTCTCCCTTTATGAGGGTTACGCTGTTCTCTGACAATTCTCAGAGGAGTCATGACACAAAACACCAGAGGATATCCTTTGTCACCCAGCAGTTGGGGCAGCACGGTGGAACAGCCAGTAGAGCTGCCGCCTCACAGCTCCAGCAACCCGGGTTCAATCCTGACCTCTGGTGCTATCTGTGTGTGGAGTTTGCATGTCTGTCCTGTGAACACCTAGGTTTCCCCCAACAGCTCCAGTTTCCTCCAACCTTCCAAACACATACAGGTTGGTAGACTAATTAGACACTGCAAATTGCCCCTTGTGTAGGTGTGCAGTAGAATTGATGGGAATGTGGTGAGAATAGGTTACGGGGAAATTCAGTGAAGCCATGGGATTGCTCTGTGAGCTGGTGTAGGATTGATGGGCAGAACAGCCTCCTCCTATATAATAAGGAAATACAGAATTTGCTAGATCTGATAGGAATGGCAGACAATCGGCAGGATAGCTGCTCCAGGAACTTCTTTCTTTCATATTGAGATCTCTTCATTATTCTGGAGTGAATATTCAGTGTTACTGAGCTACAGAAATCAGGTCAGGCCCAAGTGCCAAGTTAACATTTGATCTCACTCTATATGGGGTGTGTCTGCATTAGTTTTATGCCAGAGGCCAACGACTACTCTGGAGAAATACATCCAGCGTTGTTGGTCTGATTATTAAGTGGATGATTTTGTTTTATTTTCTTTTTGTTTTTCATCTGGAGAATAAGCTCTTTATTGTTCTAAGCATAAGTCATATGATGCTCTGAATTATCTCTCAACTATCACAATGGTCTTTTCAAGGTTTGTAAGTGCAGCAACACCATTGCAAATTGTCAACATTATTTTCATGTTATTGAAACTATGATGCACTTCAGCAAAGTAAGGACCTGATGAAAAATCAGTGTGCACTTCATCTAAACACATAGTACAGTACCATACGAGGAGGAGCCTAGTTAAAGGGGAAAGGTCCGGTGATTGAACTTTGAACCTGGGACTGGGCCAAGTAGGTGAGAATTTGAAGCCTGAGGAGATGGAGAAATAACCACAATTGTTCATTCACTTTATCTATAAATCGCCCTTTAGAATGCAATACTTTCTCCTCCTGCGCTTACAATGCAATGCCTATCATTGTGTTACCTGCAAACTTGGATAAATGGCTAATGGGAACAAAAAGTGCTAAAATTACTCAGCAGGTCAGACAGCAGACACGAAGAGAGAAACAGAGTTAACATTTCAGGTCAATGAACCTCCATTGGAACAGGAGAAGAGTGGTTTAAGTTGCAGAGAGGGTGAGGATGGAGAGAACAAAGGGAATATCTGCAGCTTAAAACACGCCTGTTTTCTGGCTCGAAGTTCTGATGACGATTCATTGACCTGAAACCTTAACTGGTGAGATAAAGAGAAAGGGAAGAATGACGTGGTTCCAGCTGCCGCATTAAGCTTACTGTTCTCTTTCAACCTCAAGTAAAGGTATAATCACTAGAAAATAAGGAATTCTGGTCTCTTGCCATTTATCAAGTCCCTTGCTCAGGACTCTGACACAAACTGTGGGAATTAAATCACCGCTCAGTTGTGAAATTAGGTAGACGAGGAAGACACCGGTCCAATGTTATGTAACTGTGGTTCTCGATTCTTTTCTCATGGTCTCCTGAGACATTTTTGTAATATTAGTTATATTTAGCATGGAGCAAATAAATGTGTTTCAGTTCCATTAAATAATATGGATCTGATGTTACCTTTAGACTTCTGATAGATTTAGTAATATTCTTTTTCTTTTGTTAGGCATTTCAGAGGTCTGTGAAGTATTTCTTTTGGAAGTAATGTCACAGGAAAGCCAGTGCCCATCCTCTTCTGTACATTTCATCTTTTACATCCGTTATATATTACAACCTGCAGAAAACATGCTGTGTTCCTGTAAGCTTGATTTCGATATTCCTACGTGACCTTTGGAATGATCGGATTGTATTTTGCAGTAAGACATAAAGCAAATCTCAATCTGCTACAAAAATCTGTAATCATAACTAAATCATTAAGCACATATTTACCAGAGTCATAGAGTCTTACAGCACAGAAACAGGCCCTTCAGCCCACTGACCAAGAAGCACCCACGTCTACCAATCCTACATTAATCCTATTTTGTTCTCTGCACAATCCCATCAACTCTCCCCAGATCCTATCACTCCCCAAAGGACAACACACAAGGGACAATTTACAGTGGCCAATTAACCTTCCAATCCATGCAATTTTGGGTTGCAAGAGGAAGCCAGAGCACTCAGAGGAAACCCACACTGTCACAGGGAGAACGTGCATACTCCACACAGACAGCACTGGAGGTCAAGATCAAACCCAAATGAGCAAGTGGCTCTGTCTGCACCACTGTGCCACCCAATCTATCTGCATGATGATTTTTTTTCTACCCAACAGGATAGACTGCTCAACAGAAATACTTCCATTGTGCATTTGCTGTTAAAGCGCTAAGCTGGAAAGCCCAGTGTCCATTTGTATTTTCTTTTCATTGTTTTCAGTGCCTTGATTCTTTGGTTATTCCTTATTGAGTATCTGCTAAAATGTTGACGATCAGGCCCATAAAATAAGGCTGCTCAGCACCATCTCTATTGATGCTCTGTAGTAAGAATCCTGAAATGTCGGCCAGAGAGCACAAGGAACAATTGCTGCGATCAAATGTGTGTGTGTGTGTGCGGGGCAAGGGTGACCTGGATGCTAGGTAACCAAGGTATTGTCTCTGCAGACATCAACCTGCAGTGTCCGAGGCAATGGTCATATGATGAGTTGACCTGGACAAAGGATGGACCTAGGTAGGGGTGGAGAGAAGTGACCAGGGTATAAAAGAGTTAGCACACTGCTGGTGAGGTCTCTTGGATTTGGGCTCACCACAGGTTAGATCGCGACTGACACTGTGGACCAATTGGAACAGGGCGCTGCAATTAAACAGGCTCAGGCGCACTTCCGAGATAAGTACCACTTGTTGTAACTTAGCAATAAAGAGTGCTGTGTGCAGCATTGTGTGCGCAAGGCTCATCTCTATCGGATCTGCCAACAATCCTCCTTAACTTTGGCGCAACATGCTCGGAGGCCAATTTGCTACCAGTTTTGTGTGTGAATCATGAGCACACCACTTTGACACAACTTGGTGTCGCATAAAGTGAGGCAGTGATGCAGATTGGCTTTTTGTTGATGCCAATCTTTGTGCAAGGCTGATCTACCCTGGACTTGTGAAACTGGGCCGTGTCCGTTCCATTACAGTCACCCTGCACAGGAAATCTGACATTTAACACCAGCAAGAACTTACGATCCTCAATCTGTCCTAATTAAAGGGATCCTCCACGAGGTGTGATGATGATTGATTGAAAGAGAGTCGGTTCTGATGGTATTTACTAGGGACTTTTAAAGGGGATTTGATGGAAACATTGTTTACACAGATTCTGGTTGACACCTGAACGCACTGCCAGGAGAAGTGGTGGAATCAGATACAGTCGTCATGTTTAAGAGGCAATTATTTAGGCAGGTACTTGAATAGATAAGGCATAGAAGGAGATATGGCTGATGGCATTAGTATAGGTGGGCAAAAAGGTCAGCGTAGATGTGGTGGGCCGAATGGCCTATTTCTGTGGTGTTCGACTTTATGATTCTTGGAGAATGTGCTTCCCCAAGTGGGTCATCATGGAGATCTGCCACATGAGACAATCAGACCTGTGGTGACATGACTGAGCCAGAACAGCCATCAGTATCAATCCAGGTCCTGGTCTCAAATGGTCTCAGTGTCAGCTACCTCTTTTCAGGCCAGAGTTGAAGGCATAAGTCATATTTCCCAAATGGCACTTCACCATTCATCACAGAGAGCAAGTTCCTCAGTTCTCATTGGACAGAGAAGAGCAAGCACGATGAGTGGAAATTCATTTTCAGTATTGTGTGTTAATGACATGGTAGAAAAAGTGCACTGTGTTCTGCTTCACAACTCGATTCCATCAGATGTCTCTTTCTCAAAACACACCCCACAATCTTTTTCTTAGAATCAACAAATGAAGTAAGAATACACCATTTGTATTTTCTCCCTTCCTTCCCTTACTATAGTTCAATTCTTGATCATTTTTTACCTTACATCAATTCATATTAACCAGCTAAGAGGCTAGGGTCTGGTAATTCCTTTGTTCCTTTTTTGTTGCACCAAAACAGTGCTGCACTATGTGATAATGCTGTTTTAAGAAATGCCATTGGAATCACAGTCTTCCATTCCAATCCTCATTAACATGTTGTTCAGAACATTGATGAAATGGCATAAAGCTTCAGCTTTGACATGCATTGATAATGCATGTGCTTCACTGGTGTGCTTCAATATACTTCCAGAACCCAGCAATGCAGCTGCAATCTCGGGAGCCAGCTCTTAGAAAGCCACGTGCACGACACAAACAGAGTATTACAAGTACTGGAGAGTCCTGATTCTTCAAGAATGACTGCTGCAGTGTTCATAAATGTGGGGAGGGAGGGGCTGCACGGAAGGAAACCAGCTCCCAGCTTTTCAGACAGAGATGGTGGATGATGGACAACATTACCCACAGAAATTCCTTCTAACATACACAGGCTGACACACACACACACATGCAAGTACACACACATTCATGCACACACAAACACACACATTCGCACACACAAACACACACACACGCGCACACACACACACACACACACACACACACACACACACACACACACACACACACACACACACACACACACACACACACACACACAGCATAGAATAACACTGAAGCTGAAAATACCCGTAACCTTGACTTTGAGTATGTCCAAGCACATGTGTCAGCTTGTACTTGAAGTCACTGGAGGTCACAGATCACAGTGGGGATTGCCTGTCATTTTGATGCTCACTCTGCTTCTGCTCAGAAGTCTAGCTCTGAGCATAGGTCCTCCTAAAACCAGGATGGATGTTGGTTACGAGTCCTTCTATAGATTGAAAAATATTGGTGTTCAGAGGGACCTCGATATCGCTGTACACAAGTCACTGAAAGTTCACATCCAGGTTCAGCAAACAATTAGGAAGGCATGTTAGCCTCCATTGTAAGAGGCTTTGAGTACAGTAGTGAAAACGTCCTACTGAAATCATATAGTACCCTAGTGAAACACCAACTGGAATACTGTTTGCAGCTTTAATCTCTCTACTTAAGAAAGGATGTACTTGTGATGGAGTGAATGCAGTTAAATTTTCACCAGATTAATTACTTGGGGTGTGCAATGATTAAGTAAACAGCGACTATACCCTCCAGAGTTTAGAAGGATGAAAGGTACTCTGAATGAAACATACAAGCCTTGGCCCAGTAGGTGCAAGAATGATATTTACCTTGGTGGCAGTATCTAGAGTCAATGGTTACTGTCACAAAATAAGGGGTCAGCTATTCCAGATAAAGATTAGATTGGGTAGCTATTTTGTGGAGCACAGAAGCCAAGAGTGGGTATCAGAAACATGGGGACAGAAGGCTCACAAGCAAAGAGAAAGATCAAGGAAAGAGGAAGCTTTGCCACTTCCAGCTTATTTTAAACTCTCAGGTTGAACCGGGCAAGATGTTATTGTAACACCTTCAAACAATCCTAAAAAACTGCTACACTGATTAGCATTGCAGTATGAATTAGAAACTGACACATTTCACACTGTTGCATTCACAAATAAATGAAAAAGCAAAGGAAAAATAAATGGCATATCCAGTGCCGGTGTTTTGAACACTAGATTCACAATGCATTCCATGAACCTCTGGGCTGCTCAGCATAGCCAAGGTGATGGAAGCTTTTGTCGGCTGACTTTAGTCATTAGACCACCAGCAACAATGAAAATACACAGAGGGAAATAATGCCCTGAATCTATAATCACAGAATGAGAGGTGTTGTTGAATGCATGCCTCCCTGGTTTTCTATTTCTATTTCTATTTCTATTTCCTATTTATTTGTACTTGATACCTTGGAGCCTTTATTGCCTGGTCTTACATAATTTGCAGCAATATAGTTCGTTGAGATAATAGTTTTGTCATTAATTACTTCCAGACCAAGTTCCTTCCAGGCTCACACTGCTTAACCAACCCCCTGAACAAAAGGGAACTCACTTCTAAGGATCAATGGTCAGATCTCTGGATACTAATCTAGTGACTTAACCACTATGCTGCCATTCCCCTCTTAGCTCTCCTCTCCACCTTAAAAAGTGTTCTGAGCTCATAGTATTTATTGAACATGTGGAATGTGGCTCAATTTTTTCACTGCATAAGTGTTTATGACCAAACAATGTTTATTCACTTTATTGCAACAATGCTACAAAGTTCAACCTGACGAACAGGGTTTAACTGTAAGATAGCTAATCTAAATTAATACGGACCTTTTGAGGTATCGCAGGTATAATTAGCTTTCATCCAAGGAGCCCTCGGTCCTGGTTTTGATATGGGACATGTTACTCTCAGTGGTTCAGGACTCACTACTCTCATTACATCTTCTGATGGGTCATGACTCCATGTTGCTGCCATGAAAAATACTATTCTTAATGGAATATATACCAACTAGCCCACTATCGCCAGGAAGAGGAGCTGTTTATCAGTGGATGGTAGGAAAACTGCTGTTACGCAACCAGAAATCCCTTAAACCCATGGGAGAATATGCCCAGCACGGTCTTCAAATAGTTCCCAAGATCTACGGTCCTTCATTCCACTCCTCTGCAATGAACTGACTAACTTTCCTGGATTTTCTGTAGAAATCACATTTACAGTCCAGAAGGAAATTCAACCAGAAAAGAACTCTACTCCTGCCAACATCCAGTGCATAGGCAACAGCCTTCTAAGTTTCAACACATCATGTATTCATCCAGGTACTTTTTGAATGCAATGAGGCTAATTTTACTCTTTCCAATATCAGCTAATGCAAAGCTGCATTAATGTCATATTATTTTTAAACTGTTCTGTGAATTTCCCATGTTTTCCCTACCACCATAAGGCAACTGTAAGCTCCCCACTCCTCACCCTGATGATGCTACTGGCAGTACCCTTTGAAGCAGTGACGTGAGATAACACTGCAGGTGCCCTGTCTGAACTTGCGCAGCACAATTTCAGATGTAATGGTTACTTTTACTTCAGTTGCTTAAAAAAAGCCATTATTTCTGTTCCTGAAGCTGGAAACTGAGGACCAGCAACGTGAAAATATTGAGAAAAAATTGAGAAAAGACCAGACTTGAGTTTGCAAAGAAACTTGAACCAACCATAAACAAACACAGGGAGATAAACTGGATTGAGCCGGAAAACAGTAGCGGAGAGTGTGGTGCGTAATTAAACGATCTGGAGAAGTGAGTTCAAATCTCATCACAACAAAATAAGTTCAGTTGATTGAATAAATGTGAACAACAGATTTGTGTCAATATAGCAGCCAGGAAACTAGAGAGTAAAAGTCAAAGTTCATCTGGTTCACAAATGGCCTCCAGGGAAGGAAATTTTACCCTGGTCCATATGAGACTCCAGGCCCACTGAAATAGAGTCCTAGAGTTATACAGCACAGAAACAGGTCCTTCGGTCCATCTCTTCCATGCCAACCAAGTTACCCACCTGAGCTAGTCCTGTTTGCTTTCACTCGGCCCATATCACGTGCCTTGTACCTGTTTTAAATGTTATAGTTTTACCTGCCTCTATCATTTCCTCTGGCAGCTCATTGCACCTACTCACCGCTCTCTGTGTGAAAATGTTGCCCCTCAGGTCCCCTTGATATTTTTGCCCTCTCACCTTAAATCTATGCCCTCTGGTTTTAGATACCCTTGGAAAATGACTGTGACCAAGTATCTTATCTATGCCACTCATGATTTTATAAACCTCTTTAAGGTCATTCCTCAGTCTCCTTTAGTCCAGGGAAAAAAAGCTCCAGCCAATCCAGTCTCCCAGGAGTTATATGTAGTTAAATCTTAAGTATCCACTGGAATGGTCCAGCCTGCCCTTCATTTAGAACATAGAGCATAGAAAATCGACAGCACAATTCAGGCCCTTTGGCCCACAAGGCTGTGCCGAACATCTCCCTACCTTAGAAATTACTAGGCTTACCCATAGCCCTCTACTTTTCTCATTTCAAGCGCGACTTGGGATGTTGACCATACCAGGGATGACTATATCACATGAATGAACGAGAGTAAGATATTTAATGCAGTAGTGAAGGGTTAGTTCCTGTTTTCTGGATGGGTTGAGTGACCTTTCTAATCACTACTTTGTGTAAAAACTCTTGACAGAACGGATTCTCTTTCAGGGTAAAGAATCACCAACTTCAAGAACACTGAAGAAAATTAGATGGAGTGGAGCACATGGAAAACCACATGATTTATTTTCATTGATTTAAATGAACATGAGGAAAGTGCCACAAACTCCTTTATGGGTCCGTGATCCTTGGCATACTGCTGACTGGGACTTGCATTGCATCCATTTTTGTTGAGTTTAATGCTAGCACCCAGTTGAACCACCCACAACTAATTATAACATTACTCAACACTCCCCATGGAAATCTGTTTGCAGCAACATTCTCCATGGCTACCATAAAGGAATGAAATTCTGCAGGAGAGGGAGGGTGGGAGAAAGAGAGAGAGTGGGGGAGAGAGGAGGGTGGAGAGAGAGAGAGAGGAGAGAGAGAGAGAGAGAGAGAGAGATAGCTAGTTAGTTTGTTAGTTAGTTAGTTCCCGGATTCATAGAAATGGGGAGTGAAGTGTTATAAAGTGAGATTGATGCCTGGTGTTGTAATCCAGGGTGGGGAGCTGAGGTACAGTGGAGGCAGCCTTGTCAGGACCACAGTTACAAAAACCTAGCGGCAGATGGCTCAAATTGTCCTCTACAGGAGTGAGAATCCCTGAATCATTAAACCCCTAAAGGTAAAACAACACAAATTTATACTTTATCTTCCCTTCTCAGGTTAAAACATTGTGGAATAGGAGGGAGACCCTTTGCAAGACAATGGATTCATACTGCCCCAGAGGACTTAGATGTGAGCCATGACAAGGATACACCAGGAGATGATCAGTGAGCAGTGTACCTCACTGAATGCAGGAGAGGACAAGTAGTGTAGAGGAGGTAATCTCGAGGCTCTTGCTTGTCACCATGACTCCTGCACAGGAGATCATATGACTTCCCTTCAAAAGCTCAGTTACAGTCATGCCGCACAATACCACCAGTCTTTCTGCTTCTTTCACCCTGATCCAACCAGAGGTCTGGTCTCTGCCACCCAGGGGCAGCTTGTAACTCTAAAGGAACAGTGGGATGCCACCAGGGAGCAACTTGATGATACTAACAAGCTGAAAAATCAATCAATTTAAGGTTCTTATCTTTCTCATCCTACCTCTCATTTCAGAGCACTATGGGGCTGCTGTGTATATGACATGAAAAGTAGGCTTTGTCCACAGGATACATATATTTGTTTCTCCAATGTTATTGCCCCTAATAAGCAAATCCAAAAGTAAAGATAATGAATTTTAAGTTGTGTTCAGTGAAATTTGTTTCCACAAAATTCTGCACTGCTTTTAAAAGCACAGCCGGAGAATTGGACCCTGCCCGCAAAAGTGGCCGCATCTCACCTCTCAGATAAATTAATCACTTAATGGGAGTTTCCACTAATTACCCTCCTTTGCAACTCTCAAAGAGGCTCCAAAGATTAAGCCTGATATATTTCCTCCATGGACATTCAAAGGCACATCTTGAAAGGTTTTGAATGTTTCTTAATCTACTACTCTACACCAATCTTGTTAGAAAATGTTGTCATTTCCAATAATTTTTAAATCGGGTTACCCGCAGGTGACAAATTGATACTGCGATTTTAGGTGCTTTTGTTGTGATAACACCATTTTCACCTGTACCAATTAAATTTATGAAAATACATACATTAAGGAATTACATTCTAATGCAATCTTAAAATAATAAATTCTACAGCTCTGCTTGTGGAAGTTTCTGCATTTAGTAATGTACAAATGAATTTAAACTGAAAATTGAAGGAGAAAATGCTGTACAAAATGGGGGCAATTTTGGGCATGATTTATTGGTCCAATCGCAAATTTGTGCTTGAACTTGTCAAATGTGACTGAGGGTGAATCAATGAAAACGAAACCCATTCTAATTAGAAGCAAAGTAAAACAGCTTGATCATTTGACTCCCATTTTATTTCAAATTCATTGTAATGCAGTCTCGGCTTCAACCCCCTCTGATATCAATTGGACTGACACTAGTGGCTGATGGTAATGAATCATTCAATCCCTCACTGAGCCTCATTGGGATCCAAACTATGTTGCTAGCTGGTGGCCACACTGGAAGGATGAGGTGGATCAGACTTAGTGTTGCAATACTCCAGGGCAGATTTTCCGCAGATTCTGGCATTAACCCTTATACAGATGACCCCTGTGTTATGGCCTTTCGGGTAATGGAAATTGGCCCTTACAGAATTCACAATTCACTACCCAAAAATTTGAGATATGGGATTAAATTCACTCTCAGGGAATTTATCTTAAAAAAAGAAAATAACATTTTTCTTTTCGCATTGCATTTCTTGCTGCATATGCAGAAGATGCAGCTTTGCATTATGGAAAATCGCAATATGGAGTGTTTTCTAGGAATGCATCCCCTCTGCCTGTATTGCGGGAGTCACGTGTACCAGGATTTGCCAATGTTCCTTGGTAGAAACCCCAGCTCAGCGCTGACGTGGGTCCAAGCTGGAGGGGTGGGGTTGTGGTGGGGAGGTGCACGGAAGCCTTCGAATTTGCTTCCTATGAGGCTGGCACATTGGTGGAATCTTCACAGAGTTCAACAAAAAGTGCAAACTTCCACTGATCTCCTAACTGGGAAATCCACCCACTCATGGTCCTGTTAACACAAATGGGAAATATGAGCTGGCAGGAAACAGACAAGTGGAACTTTGCTTTGATTTATTTAGTTTTAATGTCAGTGGTTGTTTTGCATGCATTTTTTCAGTCCTATAATTTTATAAAATAAATGTATTGTTATTATTACTTATATCTTTTAACAGGTCCCAAGTTACATTGAAAATTTGCAAATATTGAAGAAATTCACAAGTATTTGACAGCCGGCTGTCGGGAATGTGGTCTGACTTTTTCTGACTGTGACTGAGTGAGAAAGCCTCTATCAAAGACTCCTATGGACTCCCAGCAGAAGACTTCAAGAAGAAGAAACAGGGTGGACCAAAGGCATTTGGCTGATGAATCTAGGACAATTCCATCATACAGATATTCCGACGACAGATTCCTTCATGACTGACTTTTTGTTGTACTGGGGATGAGATTATTTGACTCAATGAGACTTCTAAGCGTGAGAGACGACTTGAGAAAAATATAGGATCCTGGTCAGTCTTGTCAGGAAGAATGTGGAAAGGTTTATTTCCTCTTCTGGAAGAATCTAGAACTAATGAGGGGCCACCCGCTCTATACAGATAAGAGACAATTTTTTCTTCTCTCAGATGTTCATGAGTCTTTGGAACTCTCTACCTCAAAGGGCAGTGGAAGCAGCGTCTCTGAATGTTTTTAAAGCAAGGGTAAATAGATAAGTGAAAGGTTACCGGGGTAGACAGGAGTGGGGACTTCAGCGTACCTTCAGAGCAGCCATCATCTTACTGAATGGTGCTGCTGGTTCCAGGGGTCAGGCAGGCTCTTCCTATTCTGAATTTGTATGTTTACATGTTCAGTAAATAACAAGTGTGGTGCTCTGAAGAATCCAGAGCAGGTTCAATCAGCAGTCTGTGCTGAACTGGTTGACTGCAACAAAGGTTGTCCGCTGCAATTTGCTTCAGTATCCTGGGAAAAGGAGGAGAAATAAAATCAGCCAAGGTTCCCACTTTTACTCATCATCCAGTGGTCTTTGGTAACTGGGCTACATTCTCCCAGAGTGGAGGGTGTGTCTATGCACACACTATCTCGACCCACACATGGAAAATGGTTACTTGGACAAGGCTTCAGAAGGCATATTGCTTAGTGCTGTGCAACTGTAAAAAGGTGTGAGTTACTATCTTCAGGGAAAAAAAACAGGGATAGATGAAAATAAAAGAAAAATTATTTCTTCTCCCTCTGCTGTAGAGATTGCATTTGCTTTTAACTTCGTGCGACTATCATTTAAAAAGAAAACAACTAAATAGTTAAAATATATTTTGGAATTCTTTTCAAATGAACTAAACAATGGTGAGTCTGTTCTGGTTCACATCTGGATGGGACAGAATTCTCCTGTTCTTGAGTTAGGCTCGGCAGCGTAAACACCACTTTTGCCAACCCAACCCTTGGCTTTTTTTTTTGCAAATAGATTATGTCAAAAATAGCAAGAGCTTAGTTAAGCAAAATTTGACTTTTCAGTTTGCTTTTATAAACTGCAATTGATTATTTAACTTTAACTGAGACTGATAACTTCCAGATTTCCACTCTGCTCTGAGTTGACATTCTTAATCATGTTTATCAAGCTTTCAAGTACACAGGATTGCTGCTTCCAGTACTGACCAGTTCTCCCATTTTGGTTTTACAACATTTTTACAGTGCTGTTTATGCAGTGCACACTAAATGTAAGGTGACTTTTAAAATCTGAGCATACCATGCGGTAGACCTTGATCCATCCTTGGACTAAGCATTGCTGAGAGTTACTGTCTTCCATAAAAGACGTTCTGTTTACACCTTTACCACTGTATCAGCTGTGCTAGCAAAACACAAAGAAACCTACATTGGTGTCAAGTTTGGGAAGCTGCTGGTTGATGGAGTGGCACGGCGGTGAACCACTGTGAGTGAAGTAGACAACAGGGTTCTCTGGGTAGACTGGAGACGATGGCAGGCAGTGACGTGATGGATACGTCAGGGAACTTGAAAGGTCCGACTCACTCAGCTGTTCGTCCCAAAAATGGAAGGCATGCAAACGACCCTGAGGGCTCAAAACCGAGCAACACTGCCATACAGAAGTACAAGAGGGTGTTATTGCTGCTGATGTTAAGGCTGCAGTCATATGAGACGTTGGTGAGCCTACGAGTGACATCAGCTGCAGATGAGGTATCCTGTGGGGATACAGTAAAAACCTGAATGGACACACTAGTCATAGAGTCATACAACATGGAAACAGGCCCTTTGGCCCAACTCGTCCATGCCAGTCATGGTTAGTCCCATTTGCCTGTGTTTGGCCCATATTCTCTCCTATCCATGTACTTGTCCAAATGTCTTTTAAATGTTGTTATTGTACCTGTCTCAACTACTTCCTCTGGTAGCTCATTCCATATACACACCAGCCTCTGTGTGAAGAGGTTGCCCCTCAGGTCCCTTTTAAGTCTTTCACCTTTCACCTTAAACCTATACCCTCTTGTTTTCAGTTCACTGTGTGTGTTCACCCTATCTATGCCCCTCATGATTTTATACACACTTGTAAGGTCACCCCTGAATCTCCTAGGTTTCAAGGAATAAAGTCCTAGACTGCCCAACCTCTCCCTATAACTCAGGCCCTCGAGTCCTGTCAGCATCCGAATATCATGGAGATTTGCAAGAGCTGTAAGTTCAACCTGTACAACCAGGGTCAGAGGAATAGTTGGTCGGCTACATATTGGCAAATGGGTGTAGTTTCCACACCTCTGTAGGACAGGTGTTGTGGGTTCGCTGAAAGAATTGAGGTAAAACTATTTAACACAGTGGTCCTAACATTTGAGGATTGCCTGTATGATGACCACCAGTATAAAAGCAGTGTTTGAGAATGTGAGGCAATTTCACTTCAGGTATGATTCCAAGACAGCAAGCAGAAGCAGGTAAAATAGACAATAAAGGCAATACTCCCTTTTTTGTCCCAGAGTTGGGGTCATGTGTCATAAAAAGTGACTTCAGTAGGAAATACTTGGGTCAAAAATCCTGAAAGGCAGGAAGCACCAATACAGAGTGTAAAACGGCCTCAAACCAGGGCACTGTAAGCTGACCAGGAGGACCCAAATAACCAATGGGATATTTGCTACGGTGGACACTGCCCTACAGAACTCCGGTCATTATGTGGTCACAGCTATGAGGTGTGGATCGTTCACTCATGACATGTATGAACTGTTGCTCAGTGTGACCTCACCGACAAGGTCCAATGCTATTCCAGAGATGTACGCCAGGCAGAACTTACACATTCCTGGGGAAATATCATGCACAGTCGAGTGCAAGGAGATGGAGAGCAAGATACCAACGAACATGGCCAACTGTACCTGTAGTGTGGTACTGCTGGCAAATGATAGGCTCTGAGCTCTGACCTTTGAATGTGTGGCTATCCATAATTTGTTACAGTGTGTGATGGCCACAAAAGCTTTTGATGCAGTACATGTATTTCTTCAATGGCAGTGACATTGTTGGGTACAAGACCCACATTAAAACTTTTTCAGGGTCCAAGCCCAGTTAATGTCAACCAAGACCACTTTCTTCCGCCCCTAAGCTGCGGGTGGAGGAGGAGCTAGGTACATTACAAACAAATGGGGTTTTACATAGAAAATAGAACACTACAGCACAGTCCAGGCCCTTCGGCCCACAGTGTTGTGCCGACATTTTATCCTGCTCTAAAATCGATCTCACCCTTCCCTCCCACAGAGCCCCCCATTTCTCTATCATTCATGTGTCTATCTAAGAGTCCCTTAAATGACCCTAGTGTATCTGCCCCCACAACCACTGCCGGCAGTTCGTTCCACGCACCCAGCACTCTCTGTGTAAAAAACGTACCCCTGTCATCCCCCTTAAAACTTCCTCCAATCACCTTAAAATTATGTCCCCTCGTGTTAGCCACTGTCGCCCTGGGAAAAAGTCTCTGACTGTCCACTCGATCTATGCCTCTTATTATCTTGTACAACTCTACTAAGTCACCTCACAACCTCCTTCTCTCCAAAGAGTAAAGCCCCAGCTCACTCAACCTGTCCTCATAAGACATGCTCTCCAATCCAGGCAACATCCTGGTAAATCTCCTCTGCACCCTCTCTAAAGCTTCCACATCCTTCCTACAATGAGGCGACCAGAACTGAACACAATACTCCAAGTGTGAAGGCCCAACATAGAGAATGGGCAACCCAGTCAACGATGATCCTCAGGGCTGATGAAACTACTTACTTGGAGGCTACAGTCTAAATAGAATTGTTGATGATCAGCAGTATCCACTAACCAACTTGTGAGTCTTATTCTCAGTGCTGGCCCTGTCCCATACCTAATCACATTTAGATGTGCACTCAGGGAGTCCCAACCACCTGATGACTAACAGTCATTAGGGTTGTCTGTCTACACCGAACTGCCATCTAGTCTGTT
This sequence comes from Pristis pectinata, assembly GCF_009764475.1. Lineage (NCBI taxonomy): Eukaryota > Metazoa > Chordata > Chondrichthyes > Rhinopristiformes > Pristidae > Pristis > Pristis pectinata. The sequence goes on along the minus strand of NC_067412.1, from coordinate 33,435,597 downwards.
GGTACTGAAGATTGTTCAGTCAGTCATGGAAAGAAATGTTGCAGGGGTTTGCAAAGTGTCTATGTTTTCATATTAATTTTGTATTCCCATAGTTCTTTCCTTTGCAAACTCTGCCACTAAAGGAGGAAAGCAGGAGAGGCATATTGGTATTGGTTTATTATTGTCAATTGTACCGAGGTACAGTGAAAAACTTATCTTGCATACCGAGTAAAACTTCAGCAGTCACACCACAGCAACCTTCATGTTCACGATTCACTGGCAACTCAGCAGGAAAATTGAACCATTTCCAAGATGTGATCATTGACATCGCTAAATCAGTGCTGGGCCCAAAGTGAAGGGAGCATCAACTTGGGTTGATGAGAACAAAAGAATATCTCCAAACAGAGAGAAGATGTCTATGATCTGGCAGAGCAATCTCATTTCCCCTTTAATAAAAGAAAGAATCAAGAACCTACTGAACATGTCTGAACTGAAGGAAGTGCAGGACAGATGATGGAAGGAAAAAGCTGCTGAAGCTCATTGCTACATTTGTATGAAAGCAAAGCTGTATCTTGACTCTCAAAACAGTCTTTGGACTATCCAAAACTCCCCTGAAGTATGAAGATGCTACAAACCTCATCAAAAACTAGGAAGGAAATGTACAGAGAAAGTCTGAATACTTCAACCATCTGGTCACTAATCAATCAGTGTGACTTTGATCAGCTACCCTCTCACCACCAGTTAAAGAGGAAAAGTCAAGAAACAACTGAATTCTGGCAAGATGTCTCTAAAGGTTACAAACCCAGCAGAGAACAGTTCTCGGTGAAAGACGCCCTTTGCTCTTCCCGAAACTTGTTGGTCTTGCAGCACTGCGAGATGTCCGTAGGGGAATGCTGCCAACCGGCACATTCCAGGCTGCAGGAGTACATGCTGAAGGATGCACTGAAGCTGGGTGCGGCCAACCCAAAGGCTCGGTGGGGAAGGACTACAGCTTAGGGTTCTTCTGCCACTGGAGAGGAGGGGCGGGGTCAGGTGAGAGAGCCCCTTAAATATTGTAAATACGGGACTGGGTAGCCCCCAGGGAGCCACACGAGTGGCATCGGTGCTGTTTTTTATATAAAAGGTAACACTAATGAATGATCTGTACAAGAATGTAAAGGCCTGCACTGCTTTATAATTGTATATAGTTTGTCTTTTATTATGAAAAAGTTTATTTTGTATAAAAAAATTAACCAGAAGGCTATTGAGGCATTTCACAACATCTTCAACAGTGTTTAGCTGGAAGTAGTAATGCCATAAGCCTTCAACGGTGCTGCTATTGTATTCAAAAACAAAAAAAATACATCTTTCTCCTCTGTATAACAAAATAAATGCTTGCTCAGATTCAACTGAATGGATCATTGCAAACCTATCTGAGGTGCTTTTGGAGCAGATCAGGAAAGTATGGTCAAGAATTTTGACATAAGAAAGATCCTGGACAATTGCTTAGTGTAGAACACAGACCAGTGTACATTCTCACAGTCACAGGAGAAGGTCTGTGGGTTTATCCCCTTAAACGAGATTCCCTGCTACAAATCATGCAACTGTTCCATGACTGGGCAAATGTTCACAATAGTGACCTGCCTAATGTATTCAAAATTTCAAATACATTTCATTTGTAGCATGGAAGCAGGAGAGAAAAATGATAGGGAATAATGCATGAAATTTCATATCACAACATGTTCAAAGCAATGAATGTTCATTGTTTTATACAAACATTAAAGCTTGAAACTACATGGAAATAGATGAAGTGTTTCCTTTCAGCAGAGGTAGTTACTATCCACTTTGATCTGCTCTGCTATCTTTTGTGCAATTGGAGAAATCACTTGCAATAGGAATTTCATCAACGATTCCTGGAGAGTTAATCTAAGGACTGACATTTCAGGTTTCTTTTACCATATAACTGTCAGGTCTCTCTCGGAAAATTCACCTTGTGTGAGACAAACTTATGTTACTCTATTCAAATTGAAAATTTTCCAAAAGCAATATAGAGATATTTAGAACACCAAAACAACCAACATACAGCAAAATAAACATGCAGACATATATGTGTACTGAACTGAAGAACAAGCAGATTTTTCACATGGGAATGTTTTGCTTACTTTCCAGGCTGGGTGAAATTTAGACATGGTGTAAAATCATTTGACAGAAATCCAGTAATTTAGAAGCTGGAGAGCAGTTGTAAAATCTTAAACCTTAACAGGCTGCACTGGACCTCCAACGTGACTAACTAGAATTTTGACAAGGAAACATCGGTATGTATTTTCTGTTCCGTTGTCAAAAAATAGTAAATGAATATTTTGAAGAATGGTAAGTTACAGAGCTAAAAGTTGAACCCATATCTGTGACAAACACAAGAAGTTTAATGTTACTGCAGCTGTCTTTGCATAATAATTTTTAGCCTAACTCCTTGAGGATTATTTTTTAAAATATCTCAGCTCTGGAGAGAGAAGAGGCAACACAGATGTTATAAGTGTGATAATTGGAGCATCCTTCTTCCATTATACTTCCTGTGCTAATTGATAAATCAAATTGAAAGGCAAAAGAAATTATCCCATTTGCTTCTGGTAATACATCATGAAATAAGGTCTTTGCTCTGTAATTATGAAATTATAGGAAAGGTGCAACTGTATGCACAAAATACATGGAGTGTTGCCTCTTGGTAATTAACACTTCATAAAATTAAGGAATAATTGCAGAATTAAATGAAGTGCAGTGATTGCAATTTAAGAAGAATTGCATTGAATGCATTTACCTCAAACAATTGACTTGAATTCCAACTAAAGACCTTCAAGTGTGCAAAGGTGCCTTAACCAGCACAAAATACATGGAGCGTAAAGGGAGAAGGTCCGTGAGTCACTATTGTAGAGCTGGTGCTTACTGCATTAAATAATCTCCAGGACACAGCAGTTCCTGGAAATTGGAATCATTAGCTTCTTTTCTTCTTGTGAAAATTAAAAAAAAGGTTAGATCACGCAAGTGGTCATTTCTGGCTGAAATTGCGCCCATTGAGAAATTGGCTCGGGCACTTCAAAGCATTTCCAGTGACATTTCCCAGTGCTAGTCATGTACATAATGGCGTCACGGGTCACACGTGGCATATTTCTCCCTTACTTCCATAACACTGAGCTTTTGGGTGTAGCATACAGCCTTTGTTGAACAGTCATAAAAACATTAAGAGCACATAGTGCTGAGACTCCTGTTCAGATGCCAGCTAACGGGAACAATCAATGACTTGCAATACAGCACCTCTCAGCCTTGTTTAAATGCTCAGGATAGTTGAGACTTCACCATTGGTTGTTCCATCAACAACAGCAGCTTTCATATACTCTGCACATCAGAGCTATGTCCTGTGCTGTCTGTCTCATTGATCACACCTCACTCTGGTATGGGGCTATTCACCACATGGGACTCAGTCAGTGCAGATCACGCCACGGTGAATGCCCACTGTGTCCTTCCAACCCCTGTTTTCCCACCGCTCAATGGTATTCTTCTATGCAGATGTTCTGTGGTTGCCAATGGGTAGAGTTCTGACTGAATCTCCTTCCAGTGATCACTACAGTAATGACACCGCAGTTAGGACCTTCGCATACAGCTCTCCATGGATATTGTATAGATTGCACTTCAGCACTTCATTCTGTGTACAAACCACAAAGGTGCTGTTTCTAATGTATTTTTGGCCATTTTTATGATTGCAAGAGATTTGATTGGGCATTACGGGCATGTGCAGCAGATGTTTAGTGCACCAAAAATGGGTGACATGCAATTTCTAAGTACTGGACATCTTTATTGCAGAATAACCACAAGTACTCCACTTGCTTACATCACAGGCACAGTGATTCACCCACAAATTGATGTACACACCACAATGCCTTCTTTCTTTAGAAGAGCTTCCCCCATAAGTACAGCAACAACAGGTTCAGTCTGTTAGCTGACATCAGATGCTTAGACCTTCTCAACTGTGCTTGGGTCTTTTCTCCAGGTGCTCTGGTTTCCTCCCACATCCCAAAGGTGTGTGGCTTGGTAGGTTTAATGACCACTGTAAACTGTCCCTGGAGTGTCAGTGAGTGGTAGAATCTGGGTTGAGTTGATCAGAATGCGGGGAGAATAAAGAAATGGATTAATGTAGGATTACTGTAAATGCATGGTTGATGGTTGGCGCCGACTCGGTGGGCTGAGGACTTGTTTCTGTGCTGTTATGTCTCTGTGAATCAATGAAATGGTAAAGTGCTGTTAAATATGTGGAGATCTAGGTTCTGCCAGACTTTCTGGTCTCTTCACTTTTACAAGGCTTCAACTTTGTCCTTGGCAGATTGTAAACTATTGACATCCTCTCTTAATCCATGATTTATGACTTCTGGTTCAACAAAAGCACAGTTACTTCATTTGAGTTCACATTATGGGGATGTAATCATTTGAGGACTTCTTCTAAATTGTGGAGGTTCTCTTCCTTAGTGGAAGCAGCAAGAAGATTGCCCTGATTACTTAGGTTATGGCATATATCTTACAGGGTCTTGTGATGACTTAACAAATTGGTATAATGGATTCTTATAGGTATTTAAAGTGAAGTAATGTTGACTCTCTTTGGCTACATTTAATTGAGTAATCATGTGCAATAAGTGTCGCTTTGACTAAAACTTGCCTTGTGCTAAGTCTCCAAAAGATCTTGCAAACTCAGTAAAAAGATTCTGCTCATCATCGACTGCCTGGTCGATGGTCATTTTATCACCACTTTGTATCTTATCAGCCGTGCTACCATCATTTTGCCCATTCACTTTGAGTTGTTTTCACTAGAACTCCATTCTTCTTTAACTTGTCTAATTCTTCCTTCTCGTGACCTTTTAGTGAAAATAGCCCTCTTCAAAGTTTACATTGTAGCAGTTTGGCATCAGGCTTGATGTAAATGTGTACCTTGTAGCCAGTAATGGCAGCATAATAGCGTTACAGAATTCTACACATTTATGTCATAGTGTTTCCAAGTTTGGTTTCACAGTATCAATATGGGCACTAAACACTTTCTCCAATCGATCTGCAGTTTTCCTCTTTGCTTAGTAATCTCAGTTGCTCTGTGTGCTTAATTATAACTATTACATTTCTAATCAATGACCATTATAAAACAGAATATTTGACCTGGTACCTTCATTATTTTGCTGAAATATATTTCAATACAATTGTACTTTGGTCATAGGCTGAATTTTCTGCAGTAGTTATCATTTCCCATAATATAAACTCACTGTTACTTTGATCAATATTCACCTCTACTGATGACTTGTCTACTTGCAACTTGATCTTGAAATCTCGCTGCTTCCCGTCATCCCAGGAATAGCATAGATGCTGTACCAGCCTAGTTCTGCTCTGTCTAATTTGACTCCAGTGTAATGCTGATTCTCTCCCTCTGGATCTTCCTATTGGACAAGCTTCCTCATTTCATCAAGAAGTCCCACTGTTCTGGGTTTGGATTCATATGCAGTCACTATGTGCTGATGTCTCCAATCCATTACCTCCATATATGCCGTGAAGAGCTCACAGGCTTGATTGCACACTCTGTCGGCTTCCTAGATATTCTCCCTGTGTTTGAGCTACCATTTTGTCCCATCTGCTGTCCGAACAGTCACACCTCTGCAGTTAAGACTTCAGTGCACTATGTTCAGTCATAGTTCTATGTTTAATTCTCCTGTTCTTGCTCTGGTTATTGGTGTCTCTCAGTCTCTCATAGTACTACTGACTAACGTTGCCTTTTTAAGTGCTTCTGTCTGACTTACTGTTGCACTGTGCACCAGTGGTTGTTGACTGCAGTGTTTTCAGCTTCTGTGTTCAGTGCCACCAATCCTTAGCAGGTTCTTCAAAGAGCTTCTTGACCCGCTGAGTTCCTCCAGCAGATTGTTTGTTTCTTCAAAGACCTTCTGCAAAATATGGCCATTTTTTTCTCTGGACTTTTTAACTCTCATTATTGCCAATTGTAATGTACTGGGAAGTGATCTGAGCATTACTCTTGTAGAGTTGGTGATGACTGCACTAAATAAACCCTTGGAGCTTCAGAAGATGTTTTAATCCTACCACATGCTGCAGTGGAAGTAGCTACCATGTGGATGAGACAGTCATCCACGTCTACAGGTGGAGTCACTGAGAGATTTGTGAGGTGCATCTGCATTCAGTGGATGGAGAGGAAAGGAAAGCTGGGATTTGCTGCTGGTTTGAGGCAAGTAAAATTAGGACATTTTCCTGGTGACGAAAGGAAGGGATGGAGATGAAAGTAGATTTGAAAAGGAAGGTGTTAATATATGAGTAGGGGAATCCATTTGGAATATTAGCTTGCATGGGGGCCAGGAAAGGAAAGAGACCAGTCATGAGTTCACTGGGAAAAGGGTACAGAGAGTCTCATGGACAAGGTAATTAAAGAGGGAGCTGAAGGAGAGAAATTAGAGAATGACAAGCGTCCAGGACAAGCGCAAAGAGAGATGGCTGAGGCATGGCTCAGTGGGTAAGAGGAAGTAAAGGACACCGCAGAGGCAGTGAAATGGATTATCTCAATCTTAGGCACAAAAGAAGACCTCCTTGCCTCTGTTATTGGAGGTGAGGGTGGAGGGGTTTGGCGAATGAGATTTAAGATGACTTACAACGGGGAAAAAAGAAGCAGGGGGTTACCTTTGAATTGCAGAACTCCTAGAAACATGAATCATGTTGGCAAAGAGTGTTGGAGCCAAAGAACAATTTGGACAGTTAAAGGCAGCTGATCTCCCTCTCAGGTGGCATCAATCCATTTTCTATTGGTCTCCAGCCTATCACAAAAAATCCCTTTACTCTCTCTGCACATCAACCCCCTCACCCAACACATGTTTGATTTTTAACTTTTCCTACTTTTATTAAAAGATCAACCATCTGAAACATTAACTTTGTTTCTCTCTCCACCAGGTATTTCCAGCATTTTCTGTTGTTTTATTTTTTGAGGACAGTCATGAGATCAGATTTTCACTGCCTGGGTATGAAGGAAAGAGCAGAGGGACAGGCCAGGGTAAAGTTTGGGGATGGGATCCACAATATCACAGCAGTGGTTGAGCTCAAGCGAGTGAAGGTGGTCGTCAGCTGCTGGGGAAATTTCAGTAATGGAAGTGGTTTTGCCACCCATGAGCAAGTCTTTGTTTTTTTTATTCAGTGAGAACCTTAGGACTCTGTGAGGTATTAGTTTGGTCTGGGCTACCTGCGGTATTGGTAGTTTGTTTCTTCAGGGCTACTGTCTACTGGATGCTGCCTCCCAGAGAAGTTGAAAGATACTGAGGATGCTGTTTTTTTTAATGTATTTCTGAGTGCCTGAGTGGGACGCAACTTGTGGCTGATCTCTGGCTACACCATCCCCTACTCCTTTGATACAGTCACAGGCAAGAATGTCTGGATCTGACTTCTCAAAGGGGCCAAAGAACCAGCCTTCCAATATTAAAGTTCTTGAAGAGAGAGAAATTTTATGTTTTCTATTTACACACTGGTTAAAGATACTGTCTATTGGAAATGGTTGGTGAGAATTTTCTTGGCAGCTGAATTCAGACATTTATTTTCTACCAGCTGTTCTGCAGCCAGGCTCTCTTGACATTTCAGCTAGTAGTCTCTCAGCTAGTATTTCAAATACCTCCATTATGTATTCTTTTCTCACTTTTCCAATGACATGTTCACTCTGTTTCTCTCTCCACAGACTTGCTGAGTGTTTCCAGTATTTTTTATCTTTACTCCTCAAAGGTATGACTGTAACTTTTAGATTAAACATTCTAGTCTTCCCACCAAAAGAGATCTGACCCATCGGTTTCTCTTAGTATTTCGATCACCCCTTTAATCTTCTAAATTGAAAAGAATATAACTCTAGCTTGTGTAAGTGCTCAGTTTTGGAACCCAGGTTGCTCAGCCTCAGCAACACCTAGCTCACTCGCAGGCCAAAAACAATGCCAAGGTACAGAGCCCAGAACTACTCATCCTACTCTAGGTTTTATATACCAGCATGGCCTTTGGCCCTGTATGCTAATCCTATAGATATAAAGGTCAACATTCCATGAGCCCTCTTATTCTGTTGAAAGTAGTGGACTCAGCCCAATACATCTCGGGCACATCCCTCCCCACCATCGGTAATATCTCCATGAGATGCTGCCTCATCCATCATCAAAGATCCCCACCATCCAGGCCATGCCACCTTCTTGCAACTACCATTGGCTAGGAGCTACAGAAGCCTGAAGTCCCACACCACCAGGTTCAAGAATAGCATCTCCCCTTCATCCATTTGGTTCTTGAACCAACTGGCATAACCCTAATCACTGCAGTATAGCAATGCTATGACCAATTTGATCACATTGCACTAAAATGGACTTTGTTTTTTTTGCTGTCATTCTATTCTTTCTCCTAGAAATTGTGTATAATTTAAGTTTATGTTTTTCTTGCGAATGCTGCTTATCTGATGCTATGTTCCTGTGATGCTTCTGCTAGTAATTTTTTCATTGCACCTGTGCACACATGTACTTGTTCATATGACAATAAACTCAACTTTGACTTTGACTCTTATTTATTTTTTGAATGCTCCCAATGACAACAATCCATGTGCACATAACCCCCGAGTCACTTGCACTTCCATTGTTCCTACCTCTTCACCATTTGGAATATACTCAGTTCCGTACTTTTTCAGTCCATTGACTTTATTGAGATCTGTTTGCCACCCTTTTGCCCTCTTGCTTAATCTATTGCTAATTCTCTAATTTTATGCTTCTATCTACATTGCTTACAACACTGCCTACCTTTGTATTATCAGCAGACTTAGATAGATGCTTCTCTATTCCATCAGCTGAGTTATATTTATAAATGCAGTAAATAGTTGCGGTCCCAGCACAGATGCCCGGGGGATACCACTAGTCATATCCTGCCTATTATCTCCTGATATTCAGCCAATTTGCATTTTTGTATATCTTTTGTTCCAGGAGAAATAAACCCAGGCATTGTTAGCTTGGACCCACAACATTTTACAGGTTGCCATTATAGTGCACTAAGCAGCTGCAGAAACTCTCTAATGTTCTGTTGCTTATGAGTGAGCTCCATAATATTACATTAGTTGAAGCCTAAGGTCTGAATGTGCTACAAGTCAGCTGAGTCTACCATGTGGCAGAACACTAACCATTCTCAAGGTTATATCAAAGAAAATCAAGAGTTCCTAAAGTGTATTAAAGATAATCAGGGATTATGATTCTTGAAATAGAGCCAGAACTCAAGGATATGTTTAAGTGCTAAGTCTATCTCAGTTTCCACACTGGAATAACTGCATGGTGTGGTGTGGCATTCATCCATAATACATAAGTTTCAAATTTAAAGCCTGTTCTGTGTTGGCTGTCCTAATCTGTCTAACATGGATGAGATACCATCCTCGACTCAGAGAGGTGAACAGTGTATGCAGAGCGAGTGACCATGGATATGACGGTACACTGGGTCCTTGTTATCCCACTGACTTACACTCCACGGATCTGCGCACTCACGAGGTCGGCCATGCAGTGTTGAGGTGTTGGTAAATATAACGTGTTCCTCTCATGTAGTGTCAGGTGAGTCCTATTTACCATGAGCTGGATTGTATTTTCTGTCTTGTGCTAGTATAAGTAGAGAAATAACAATAATGGGTGTGTAGCCGGAGGCAGGCAGGGCTGGAAAATTGGGTAGGGTTATGTCTGGGGCCAGTGTGCAGAAAGAGGCATGGTCGGGGTCGAGACCAGGGTGAGGTTTGAAAACACTGCGGATCAGGAAGTTGGGTAGGTTTAGGGCCAGATCCATGGTGATTGTACGTTTCAGCTTGTTATGACAAATTGAAACAGCAGCTGAAACTCACAAAGAAGTTGTTGTATCCATAGTAGGGCTGACGACTGTGGCCAGCAGCCTTGATGCTAAGTACCTTTCTTTATTATCAGTCTGTGCCTCTGTCCCTTATGAATACCAAAGTCCTAGTGTGATGCATTGCCAACACTAACGATGTGAAGATGCTCTCCTTCAGCTAGTGATGCATTTGTCACTTCTTAAAGCACAGCCTCGAGAAAGAAGACAGAATGCAGCAAATAAGAGGCAAAAAGGAAGAGGAGGAGGGAGGGAGGAGGAGGATGGAGGAGGAGGAGGGAGGAGGAAGAGGAGAGGGAGGGAGGGAGAAAGAAGGAAAAACATTTCAGGAGTTGCACTACAGTTCTGTAAACAACCGTAAAGATGAAGTAGACTCTGTTTTGGACATGGTTCCTCGATAGAAATTAGTTGATTGGATTTTTTTGCACATTTCCTGCTTACAAATCCAACGGTAGCAATCCCATCCAAACAGTTCCTCCCAGTTATCAAATGTTTCATATATAATTGTGCATAACAACAATATTTCAGTACACAAAAGTTGGAAATGAGAGGAAAGGTCAGGGGAAATGAAACTGAGTTGGTAGCCTGGCGCTCTCTGGATTTGTCTCAGAGTCTGCAGTAAATTAGGAAAATACACACGGCTCCGGAGACATTGGGTGGAATTCTGGGTTGCTGTGGTCACCTGTGACCTCAGCGACAGCAGCTCGTACATAACAAATAATTGTGTGCAGTTCATTGGCTCTTCATGGCCAGCTGCCTTTAATATGGGGGAACATTGTGGGGCAGATTACAAGAGCTCAGTCCCCGTGAGTGGACTACTCTGCTTCTCCAAGGCCTGCTAATGAACCCATGGGTATCTCCTCATTTCCCCACCAACCTTCTATCTACCGTCACCCTTTTGATATTGTTCTCACCTCCCCAGAATCTTCTCCTCAGGACCCCGATATCTTCTCTAACTTTTAATCTCTACCACCCACCCGCCGCATCCCTAACATCTCCTCTGCCCATCCATGGTCTTGCCTGATCATCTCCCAAAGCCAAACTCGTATGCAGAGCAACCACAATATCCTCTGTGTATCCCAGTTTTCTCTCCGGCCTCCTTACCTCTCACCGATCACCTTCTCCCCAATGCCTCAGTCATCTCCTTGGCCTTGTGTTGATATTTATCCACCTGATATTCATCGTGCCTCCTTGAACCATCTTCACTTCTGATTCTCTAATGCAGAAGGAGAGCCTTACTGTGCAGTTTGTGTTCAGGTGCCTAGGAATGTAAGAAATAGGAACAAGAGTAAGTCAAATAGATTCTCCAACCTGCTGCACTATTCTCTAAGAAGGTAGTCGATCTGACCTTGGCCAGGCACGGTAGTGTAGCGGTTAATGTAATGCTTTACAGCGCCAGTGACCTGGGTTCAAATCCGGCCACTGTCTGTAAGGAGTTTGTACGTTCTCCCCGTGTCTGCGTGGGTTTCCTCCGGGTGCTCCGGTTTCCTCCCACATTCCAAAGACGTACGGGTTAGGAAGTTGTAGGCATGCTATGGTGGCACAGGAAGCGTGGCAAAACTGGTGGGCTGCCCCCAGAACAAAGATATATTTCACTGTGTTTTTCGATGTACATGTGACTAATAAAGAAATCTTATCTTATCTTATCTTAAATCCATCCCTTTGAGCTCTCTGCTAGTTGACCTAGTCCTAGAACCTTTAGCTATTGCTTTTCGAGAATCTACAAAGATTGCCGGTGTCTCTAGGAGAGGTACCATCCATAAAGTTTCGCTCTATGCTGATGATTTACTGCTCTTCGTTTCTAATGTTGAGACTTTGTTACCTTCTATGCTTTCTTTACTTTTACGTTTTAGCCAATTTTCAGGATATAAATTGAATTTACACGAGAGCGAACTTTTCCCTTTGAACAATCTGATACCATTTGATGTGAATCTTCCTTTAAAAACTGTAAGAAACCATTTTACCTATTTGGGTGTAACTATTACTAAGAGTTATAAACACTTACTTAAAGTGAACTTTCGTGCCTTATTGAATTATGTGAAAAGGGTCTTACCAAATTGGTCACCCCTCTCTATATCGCTGATTGGTCACATTAATTCTATTAAAATGAATATTTTACCTGAATTTATGTATTTATTTCAGGCTTTACCCGTTGTTATTCCTAAGTTTTTTTTGATTCTCTTGACTCAATCATCTCTTCTTACATATGGGAAAATAAACATCCTAGGTTAAGTAAAGTTTATTTTCAGAAAGCTAAAAATAATGGAGGGTTTGCTTTACCTAACTTTAGGTTATATTACTGGGCAGTCAATATACAAAATCTTACTTTTTGGTCATGAGGCCTGTCCAGTATGGGTTTCTTTGGAAGTTAATTCTGTTAAAAATTTTTCTATTATTTCTTTGCTTGGCTCTTCACTTCCTTTATCAATAAATAAATTAACTGATAAGTTGGTAGTTAAACATGCTTTGAGCATTTGGTTACAACTTAGAAAATACTATGGTTTATTGAATTTTTCTTTGTCTAGTCCCATTCTTGCTAATTTTTTTCTTTCGACCTTCTATGGCTGACTTAGTTGTTAAAGAATGGGATAGATTGGGTATTACTCGTTTTTAGGGTCTGTTTGTTGGAGGAAATTTCTTAACGTTTGAACAATTGGCAACTAAATATAATTTGCCAAAAACTCACTTTTTTCGATATTTGCAAATTAGAGATTTTCTCCGATCTCAAGTACATACCTTCCCTATAAGTCCTGATAAGAACTTACTGGATGTAATTTTTAATTTGAAGCCTATCTATGATGCTTCAATATCTAAGATTTATGGTAGATTATCAGGAATGAATAAGGTCTCTTTAAACAAAATTAAAAACGCTTGGGAAAGTGATCTGCAGATTTCAATTTCTGAGGAAACTTGGAATCAAATTTTTAAACTGGTTAATACTTCATCATTATGTGCACGTCACTCCCTCCTTCAATTTAAAGTGGTCCATAGAGTCCACCTGTCCTAAGACAAGTTATCGCGTTTCTATTCAGATATATCTCCTTATTGTGACAAATGCAATAATGGAGAGGCTTCCTTAATCCACATGTTTTGGTCATGTCCGAGTTTGGAAAAATTCTGGATAGAGGTATTTCAAACTTTTTCCGTAATTTTTAAAATAAATTTTAAGACAAATCCTTTAACTGCATTATTCTGGATTGTTGGAGAAAAAGATATAATTCTGGAGTCTTCTGACTTCCACATATTGGCCTTCATTTCTCTTATAGCCAGGAGGGCTGTATTGCTTAAATGGAAGGAAACTATTCCCCCTACTCATGCTCAATGGTTACGGGATGTTATGTCATATCTAAATTTAGAGAAGATCCGTTGTTCTATTTCTGGATCTATTCTGAACTTTCAAATATTATGCGGACGTTTTTTGAACTACTTTCAAAACCACTGATTTGGTGCTAAATGTACAGATATTAGCCAATACTACTATGTCTTTAGGATGTTACTAAGCAGCTTTGGTTTTGGTAGTGGGGTTAGATTTTTTTAATAATAAAATTATTCCAATTTATCAACATTAATTTATATTTTTTTGTTTATCAATATGAAGCATTGTGATTTCTTTTGTGATTCAATACAATCTATTTTGTAACATTTTCTTTTTTTCCTTTGTTGCATGCATTTTGTACTTCTTATTTGAAATTAATAAAAATATTGACAAAGGGAAATTCATTTTCATGCCTGTTGTCTGTGACTCCACCACAGAACAATAATCAGTCCAAACTTGAATATATTCAATGACTTAGCTTCTGCAGCTCTCATGCATAAAGAATTTGGAAGAGTCGAGTCCCTCAGAGAATAAATTCTTCCTCAACTTCAATGTTAGACAGGTGTCGAATGCGACAGTACAGTATAGGCGATACAGTGAGGTAAGGTTGGGAGAAGACCAAGACAATGGCTCCTCATTCAGCCATACTTTGGAAATGAGCAGGATGTAATTATGATCTGGAATTCACTGCCTGTGAGGATACTGGAAACCAAATGAGTACCTTCAATAGGGCATCTGATAGACATGGCAGAAAATCATGTCAAGGGCTGTGGAGAAAGAGAGGGAAATGGGATAGAGGTGTTGTTCATTTAGGATCGGGCATACACTAAATGGGATGAATAGCCTCCTGTGCCGTAACAATTCTGTGATGAGTTCTGGTCTGGAATTTAAGGTAGCCATGTGCCGGTTGTTAAGTTGAATGTCTTCTGTTAATTACCCCAAGTGGGGGTGGGTGGTGGGAAAATCGTTGCGGGGGAGGCATTGATCAGCACGCGAGAGAGAATGAGGGGGAATGGAACTGATGGGATTGGTCCGACAGCCAGTAAAGACTGGATGAGCCAAATGGTTCGCAATTTACAAGGATGTTGCAGGGACTAGAGAGGCTAAGTTACGGAGAGAGGTGGAGCAGTTTGGGACTATATTCGTTGGAGTGTCGGAGAATGAGCGGGAATATTATAGATGTGTATAAAATCAGGAGGGGCATAGATAGGGTGAATATACAGTTTTTTTCCCCCAGGGTTGGGGAATCAAGAACTAGAGGATACAAGTTTAGAGTGAGGGGGAGAGATTTAATAGGGATCCGAGGGGCAACTTTTTTTTCACGCAAAGGGTACCCCGTATATGGAATGAGCTGCCGGAGGAAGTGGTTGAGGCAGGTACATTAACGACATTTACAAGATAGTTGCATAGGTACATGAATAGGAAAGGTTTACAGGGATACGGGCCAAACGTGGGCAAATGGGACTAGCTTAGATGGGAATCTTGGTCAGCGTAGACCTGTTGGGCCAAAAGGCCTGTTTCCGTACTGAATGACTCTGAATGGTTCACTATTACGTTGTAAGAAAAAAAATGAAAGTTTGAGGCTGTTTTCACACCAATTCACGTTACTACCAATTGCAACACACAGTAATATCTAAATATTACAACTTTGCAGGCACCTTTTCCAAATACTCAAATAAAGAAAATGCTACAGATAATTGGGAAGACCTTTTTTTTCTCTCGGATTCTAGCTCATTTATCCCTGGTATGACTCTCCCAAAAAGTCAGCAGCAGAAATGACGGAGCAGCTGGGCGTCTGAGCCACGGAAATTTTGAATTCCCTCCAGGGGAAAAAAATGGGTGGGTCACGGATTGCGTCGGCAAAGAAATAAATTGTCAGGGCCCGACTGGCAGCCCCTTTAAGAGGTAGCGGGAGCGCGGAAGTTGTTTGAAGTTTGGCTGGACCCCTTTTTTTAGAAGTCCTGACGTCAGGCCGGCAGAGCTGAGCTTGTGGACTTTCCTTCGCCCGGCCGGAGGGGAAGTGGCGGGCGTTAACACTGGCGTGGCTGGCGGGACACAGGGACGGAACAGGACAGGCTGCAGCGAGCGGGCACTCCGAGAGGTGAGGCTGGGCTGGGGGAAGCCGCTCCTCGTTCAGCTGCGCTTGGGAATGGAGCGGGTCGTTTGTCTCCAGCTGCGGAGCGGACGGGAATTGAGGGAGGCGGCTACCTTGGGCAGACTCCCTCTTCCCAGAGCCGGGGGTGGGGGAGGCACTGACGGCAGCGCTACCGCCACTCTCTCTGCGCTCTGCCCGGAGCCGCCACTCTGCCCATGTGCTGCTGTGGAGGGTGCTTACTGGGGGGGGAGGGGAGAAGGGGGTGGTGAGTGCCGGGGGGGGGGGGGGGGGGTGGGTGGCAGTGGGAAGTGGTGGAATGTGGGTGGGGGTTGTTGGGAAGGGGTGCGGCTTGGTGCCGGTTGTGGGGAGGTGTCCTGGCTATTTGTGTGTGTGTGTGTGTGTGGGGAGACAGGCTGGGAGTTGCTGCGACTCCGGGTCGGATGTGGAAGGGGCTGGGACTGGTATGTGTGTGTGGGACGGTACGGGCTGGAATTGTTGCGACTTTGGGTAAGGTGTGGAAAGGGCTGGGACTGGTGTGTTTGTGTATGGGACAGGACGGGCTGGAGTTGCCGGAGCCAGGCTCTGTGGCGGATTTGAGAGGCCGGAGTGAGCTCCGAGCCCCGGAGGTTGCCCGCTTCTCTCCACAGCCCCACCTCACGACCTGTTGCCGGCAGTTAGTTTCCCGGGAGTACGGAAGTGCGGATCCTTACATCCCGACTCTGTCTGCGGCGGATTCTTAAAGGGGCGTTGCTATAGTGAAGGTAGAACGGCTGGCAAACAGTAAGGAATGGGATCACTGTAACAGGATATATTACATTGCTCGTGTCTGGGCTACAGGATTTCCAGGCTTTTAAAGATGAACATGTGCAGGGTCGGTGGACTGTCCCGGACTATTGCAGGCTGTTTGTTGCGATGTTCTTTCCTTACTTTAGTTCTACCTGGATTTGAGTAAAGTATTACAGCTTGTTTGTCTGCGGAAGACGTGCATTGGCGTAAATGGGAAACGGAGCGCACATGGGGACTGACGCCAGTCGAAGTGCTTCAGGCACAATTGAGTTCTATCAGTGACCTGAATGCTTTATTTTCTGTAAACTGCCATTGCCTGTCCTGTCTATTCTATTTAAACAATGCGTGTCGAATTTCTCAACAATTTCCTTCAAGTGCTATTACAGTATTCCAGTTGGCTGTGTTTTGTTTGGATGTACTTAATCCTCTGGTTGGAAAGCGGTTCATTTTGCAACGTCAACTGTATTTCTTCCAGGCTGGTTTGAAGCAACAGCTTGAAGGATGTGATTAAATAAGAGACATCTCATTGTGTTGTTGGTGTGATATACTTTTGGCGCTTCAGTTTTTTTTGGATAAGTTACCTGAGGGTGAAGGAACATGGTCAAATGGAAACACAATGCAGGAAACACTTTAGCATCTGTTACAGCACTTGTGGGAGAGAATACTAAGATTTTAAGTTGATGACTTTTTGCCAGAAAGTAATCACCATTCCAAGGAGAAACTATTCCATTCTGAATCCTTTTTCTAAAATGACTAGCTGTTGTGCAGCAACTAAGGTGGTGAAGCCCAACTTGTGTTTGTGCAGTGGTCATCATTCTACCAATCCTTTACAATGCATGTTCTGATCATCACTTCATACAATGTGGATGAAATCCTGTGGAAATTGGGTGGTGGGTGAAGAGGGGAAGGAAGAAGATGGTGCAATAAAATGCTGGAAATCTGAACTAAGAACAAATACTGGAAACGCTCAACAGGTCAGGCAGTGTCTGGAGAGAGAGAGTTAATGTTTCAGGTCCAAGACCCTCTGTCAGACACAGTCCTGTTCTTTTGTACTGCTTAAACTTGTATTTCACTGCCACAAAATTGATGTAATCATGCTATTAAATAATGTACCATGTGAACAAAAAGCAAGAAGCAGCACAATGATGACACTTGTACTCGTGTCAATTGAAACAATAAATAGATGAGAGAGTTAGAGTATTTTATGAAAAAACAATTGTGGATTAGGGGTTGTCCTGCATTTGAGGGAATAACCAAGTTCAAACACTTCTATTACCAACTTTTAAAAAAATCTAGAATGTATGTAATGCTAATAATATAAAATATCCACAAAATATTTAAAGTTTCAGATTATCCTGAGTAAAGGTTTTGGGAAGACTACAGAATTATTTTGCTGCAATGTTTTACAGTTAATCTGTGCCTTTAGTCTCATAGCTCCTGAACATAATTTTCTTTAGAAAGCTAAATTTTGTCAAGTGCTCTTGTGAGGTTTGGACGTGACCAGTGGAAACATTAGGGATTCTTTCAATAAGGTGCTCCTGAATGGAGTAGACCAGAGCAAAGGTAAAGCCTGGTTGAAGGGTTTGACTAGGCACCATGAGAGAAAAAGGGTACATAAAGGTAAATTGCATTAACTTCAAAACCAAGGCATTTCATAAGTGTCTCTTTTAAAGAAGACATGAAAATGATTTAAAAAAATTAATGAAGGGAGTGAAGAATGCTTACTGCACTTGAGAATGCAACATTTTGTTTTATTCCTTTCTTCTTCATATTTACTTAGATTCCCATTGAGCTCCACATTGTAACTGCCACCTAGATAAGGTTTTTTTTTCCTGAATGCCTTGTTGGATTTAATAGCAGCAGTTTGGCACTTATGGCTTTTTCTCTCGCCCACTGCATTCGTGATCACCTTCATGAAATAATTGAGTGTCCCCACTAGTGTGTTCTAACCTCCCAAAAACATGACAAAACTTCAAGCACATGAAGTCGGCCTTTTAAGTATATTTTGTTTAGAAGCAGTGGGACTAAAGTCTGTGGAAATGTGTGTATGCCGCCAGACCCTTTTGGTACCTGTAAAGGCTTCTATCAGGTCATGGAGCGTTGAAGACATTTTTTTTTCCCCATCACTTCCAACAGCATGATTGCTAACAGCTGTTCAGGCTTAAATACATTCCATGAACCGGATAAGATGTATCTGAGGATCCTTAAGGAAGCAAAGGAGGAAATTGCAGGAACTTTGCCACAAATCATCCAAAAATTACTGAAGTGGATAGGTTCTTGGGGACTAGAGAAGTGCATATGTTAACTTTTTGTGGTATTTTTAAAGCTATCAAAATAGCCAGGAAAGTACACCCAGTTTTAATGTGTATTGTGGGTAAAGGACTGGGAATCTCAAGGTAATTTAATTGACTAATAACAACTAGGGATGTGTTGCAAGAGTTGTCAGAAGCATGGAGGGGAATGATGTCAGTGTAACACTGTCTGTACCTTTACTAAATCATATAGAGTGTGGAATTATGTAAACACAGTGGCTCTGTGTGCATGTAATACTAGTGAACATTTGGGTCTGGAAACCTGAGTGGTTGCAGGATGATGTTATGCTGCTTTAAGGATCTTAAATGGTCCAGGTATTTAGACCAGAACTGGTTATTTCATGCCACTGGGTGATATGGCCAGTGCATGAATTCAAGGCTGACCTCCAGAAACATTGGCCTAGTAAACGCCATCTGTTCCGAGTAGAACCACTTGCATTTATTCTTTAAATGGCAGTATGTCCTGGGGCTCGCTCAGATGGAATTAACACAGGGAGTTCTGAATTTAATGATACCAGGTGTCATATCTGTCAGGTTGTTCTACACAGGATTCTCTGCATTCCTGTGGCAGAGCCCAATCTTGATGGGATTTCTGGAGAACTGACCCCATATTTGTACCTGGCATAGGATCCATGACCCCATTGATATCTATGGTGTTTGCAGGACTGCAGGAATGAGAAAGGATGGGGACACAAGTTCCTTTTAATTCAGTTTTGTTTCAGCAAGCAGTGCTCCCTCATACAGAGCAGGTCAGTGTGGGCAGTTGTGGTAGGTCTATGCCAGCAAGATCTGGCCCCTTATTGTTAATTGGCATAATGGGCTTCCTGTGGACAAGGTGGAACCTTGTAGCATCAATTTATGGAAATGACACATGGTAGATGAATTGCCATAGTGTTGGTGGGTGGCAGGAGTATAGGCAGGGGGAGAGTTGATTAGAATGCAAGAGGGAAAATGGAATTAGTGTAGAGTTGGTGTAGATAGTTGTCTTGGACATGGTGTACCAGGGGACCTGTTTCTGCCTGTATGACTATTCATAAATTTGCACTATGGGGTGATAGTTAAAGCCTTAACGTGGTAGGAAGTGTGCAATGTTGAGGAAGACCATTTGATGTTAGACCCATAGTTACTAAAGCTTTCCACCAGCCTCCTTTGAATGACGCAATGATTCTTCAACTCTGCTGCTTTGTTTGAAGGTAAATTACCAGTTAAACCGAGTTTGGTCGTTCTGTATAAAATGTACTTGTGACCAGGCCAGAGATCAATCTTAACGGGCCACCTTTCCTTGTTTCTTTTTAAGGTAATGAGGTGATTTCTGTTTGGAGTGGAAATGACTGGCCCATAAGATTTTTTTTACTTCCTTCCTTCCTCTTGTCCAACTGTTCAAAAGGCAAATCTTAATAGGGCATACGACTGCATAACCAGCCAGATTGAAAAATCATCAATGACGAGTGCAGACTCCAGGTGTGAGAAGAACAGTACATTCAATGAAAAATTAGGTACAGAAGGAAATATTAGATTGAGAAGAAATTGCAGAAGTAAACAAAAAAACTATGATTTTGAATAATAATAAACTAATAAATCTTATACTTGTACTGAGAATTAGCTTATTCATGTGTGTGAAATATTACTTGTGCTTTGTCCATTAAACTTCCTTTTAACAGAAGGGTTAAGCCTTAAAATGTTAGTCCATGTATGAAGTAGGTACAACAGCTTGGTACTGTTCAATGCACCTGAGTAGGGCACTTGATGCTGAGGTGATTTTAGGGAGAGCAACTCATGGATTTTTACAATAATGAAAGCAGAAAAAGCTGGGAACACTCATCAGATCAGGTAATGTCTGTGGGGGGGAAAAAAAAACAATGTTTTGGGTCCAAATTCCATTTCTACGTTTAACTGCATGTGTGTTGCTAAGATGGTTGTTTGATTATCCATTTTTAAAAAAAAATGCTGCCTTCTATTGGCTACTCCCAGGCTAATAGAACAAAAGCCAACCCAAAATCTCAGTCACGGTAGTGTACCAGTTAGCGTAATGCTTTACAGTGCCAGTGACCCGGGTTCAATTCCGGCCACTGTCTGTAAGGAGTTTATACGTTCTCCCTGTGTCTGCGTGGGTTTCCTCTGGGTGCTCCGGTTTCCTCCCACATTCCAAAGATGTACGGGTTAGGAAGTTGTGGGCATGCTATGTCAGCGCCGGAAGCGTGGCGACACCTGCGGCCTGCCCCAGAACACTACGCAAAAGATGCATTTCACTGTGTTTCAACGTGCATGTGACTAACAAAGAAATCTTGTCTTACGTTGCCATCAATAATTCTACTTAACTGCTTGCTGTTAACTAAGTGTTAACATCAGCATTTGAGTGGGGCATTATATTGTACATTCATTAAACATTCCAGGAGGGTTTTTTGTTCTTGAGTTTTTGTGTTCTGTCAGTTCTTGTAATAAGTCATTTTAGCTTCTAAAGGTACCAGAGTTAAAGAAATGACACTTCAAAAGGCAGTTTGACAGGTTATTTTGTGCAAGCAGATTTGTGTGCCTTGATTAAGGCTAAGATATGACTAGACTTGTGAAATGGAAGCTTTGGGATTTGCCATCAATAATGCAATTTTTGGTAGTGCTCTATTTTGGGAGGTGGGGGGGTTGGTGGTGGAGAATGAGGTTAATTGACCAAATGACTTGTGCTGCTGAGTTATGGTCATTGCAGAAAAGTGAATGAAGCATTTAATTTTCTTGCAGAAATGTTAGTAGAGATTATATAGTTTTATACAGTCAAAGTAGAATTGATTAATTCATTCATTAGTGGCCTTGGCCTGTGGTTGAGGAGCTGCAATGTAATGCTGGAGGAACTGAGTGATACGTTTTGCATCAAACCACACCTGCAGAGCCCAGTGGAAGAGGAAGGTTGGCGGGAGATTCTGACCTAATAACAAGAATGGAAAACTCAAGATGGGATAGACAGTGTTTTGCTTCTTGCATCTTGGCATTTTTGGAATGCATGTGCAGTACTTCACTGCAGTATAGTCACTTTGGGCTTTTTCTTTACAGCATCTAATTAACCTAGAATTATAAATTCAAGCTGTGAACTGGATCCATATCCCCTGGGAACACAAGTCAGATTGCTTTCATTTCATCTTTGGGTTAGATTTGAACAAGCATCTCAGTGGTGAATGGATTGTATTCTAACCCATTGTTCCTCCAGTTCCTATTTGATAAGAATTTTGTTGCATAGAACTTTGTAAATGGTTTAAAATAACATTATTTGTACAAAGCAAAAGGAAAAAGCTGGATTATAATATCCCAAAGGTTTTAATTCTCTCCACCCTTTTACCTGGTACTTGGAACTTAACCAATGTCGGGTTTAAACCTTTATCCAGTACACACACTGTGATGTATTATTGTGCTGCTTTGCTGTGATAATGTTCAGCAAAGTAGAATCTTTCAGAAATATTTCAATTTTTTGAACTCTGCACAACAGCTTCAAAGTTCATAAGTTTCTGAGCTAGAAAAGGAAATCAACTTAAGACATTTTCCTGCAGAACTATGCTATGTATGTATTTCTTTTAGTTAAGCATAGTATTAATTTTGTAGATAAAATGTGAGGATTAATAAAAATGCAGCTCAATTTTGAAGGAGATGGTTATTGACATATTCAATGTACCAGCATTCATGTTTACAATTTTTTTTGGAGTGTAGGTCAGCTCTCATTGATAAGGAGGTAGCAAATGTGAACCCACTATTTAAGAGGAGCAAGAGTGTGAACTGGGAACTACAGAGCACTGAGCCTGGTGTCAGTAGTAGGGAAAATGTTATAATCATTAAGGAAATGGTAACAGGACACAGCGGTGGGGGGGGGGGGGGGGGGGGGTGGGTGGGAGGTGGTGGGAAGGAACCAATAGAATTGGTCAGTGCTAATATGGATTAATGAAATGGAAGTGATATTTGACAGATGTTCCTTTTGAGGTTGTAAGAGTAGATTAATTAAGGTGGGAGTTAGTTAATGTGTATATGGACCTTCAGATAAAAGGTGGCGCTGGAGTTGTGAAAGAAAACTAGAGTATGTGGGTTGAGGGTAATGTCCTGCTGCAGATTGATGATTGGGTAATGGATAGAAAACAGTAGGAATATATGGGTCACTTCTAAGTTGAGAGGCTATAATTGGTAGGATGTCACAGATTGATGCTGAGGCCCCAGCTGTGCATAATCTACATCAAAGATTTGAATGAGGGAATGAAGTGTAATATGTTAAATTGGTTGATGCAAAACTGGATGATAATGTGGTCTGTGAGGAGGATGCAGTGTGGCCTTGGGGATAGAGACACCTGAGTGGGTGAGGATATGAAAGAATATAATGTGGGGGGAAAATGCAAATTGTCCATTTTTGGTAGGGAAAAAATAGGAAAGTAGGATTTTTGTTTCAAATGGTGAGAGATGAAGTGTTGGTTTTTAGGGGACCTTGGTGTCCCTGTACATACATGATTGAAGGGTAACAGGTGCAGCAAAGCTTGAGGAAGGCAAAGGGTTTGCTGACCTTGCACAAAGATTTGAATACGAGTACTGATGTATAGAGCCTCAGTGAAGCCACACAACTACTCTGTATGGGTATGGTCTCCCTTGCTAAGGAAAGATTTGCTTACAGTTGGCTGGTGGGGGTGGTGAGGAAGGTGGGAAGTGCAACTGAAGTTGACCAGGTTGAATCCTGGAATGGGCAAAGTCTCTCGTGAGTGGTTAAGCAGACTGAGCCTGTACTCTTGAGTTTGGAAGAATGAGATGTGATCTCAATCAAACATACAAAATTCTTATTAGCCTTGGCAGGGCAGATGTTTCTCCTGGGTCAATGCCTCAAAATTAGGGGTTGCCCATTCAGGACAGATAAGAAATTTGTTCAGCCAGAGGATGGTGCATCTTTGGAATTTTCTACCCAAGAGGCTGTAGAGCAGTTGCTCAGTATGTTTGAGAGCAAGATTCGTAGATCTTTTTGGATATTAAAGGAACAGAGGGATATGAGACTAGCACAGGAAAGTGGTACTGGGGTAAAGGGTTAGCCAATATCTTATTGAATGACAGCAGGCAAGTTAGGCTGAACATCTAATTCTTGCTTTCATCTATGTCTTATTTGTTCTCAAGTAGAGTAGCTGGCAACAAAACCCTGACATTAGCATGTTCCAAGACTTTGCTCTCAATTGATTTTAAATGTATCATTTAAATTCACTTACTCCCCTTTAGTTTCATAATGCATGATTCCTGGCCAATTTTATTTTTCCTCAAGAGGATAATTAATGTTTCAAGCCAAACTTGAGTTGCTTCTGGTTGACTTCATCCTTTTGAGGCATTTAAGTTATTGTACTAGCTTCCAGAGGCTGGACTATTGATCAACAGACTCTGCTTAGTATCCCAGTGTGGTAGCTGAGGAATTTAAGTTCAAATAATTACATCTGGAATAAAAGGTTAGAATTGGTAATAATAAGCTTGAAGTTACTGGATTTGTGTAAAAAAAAATACCACACACACACACTCTCACACTCACACACACTCTCACACTCACACACACTCTCACACTCACACACTCTCACACACACTCTCACACACACTCTCACACTCACACACACACACACACACACACGGTTCGCGAAGGTACTTCAGAATAGGAAATTTGTTAACATTTCCTAGTTTGACCTATATATGACTTGAGACCCGCCAAAGTAGTTGGCTGCCTGCTGTCTCCTTCTGAGGTATGTGGGATGCCCATTCATTGCCAGTGCTGTTATATCTCATGAATGAATAAATAAAAACAGCTCCAGTTAATACAGTTATTCATGGTTATGTTGCCCTCCCTCCCACCTTCAAGTTCAAGTTTATTGTCATAAGCATACATACACAGGATATAAATGCCCTGAGAAGTAGAATTAGTTCCTTTTTGCAGTAGCGTAGTACATTATAAACATGACAAACATGTTAGCATAAACTTAAATTAAACATAAATTATAGATACTTGCATGACAAAATAAACATTACAACACTAGTGCAAGTTGAGAGAGAAGAAATATAGTCTGAGGTAGAGTTAGGGTTTTGCAGGTTGGTTCAAGAACCTGATGGCAGTGGGGAAAAAAGCTGTTGAACCTTGAAGGATGGGTCTTCAGGATCCTGTACCTACTACTCGATGGCAGCATCGAGAGGGCATGGCCTGGATAGTGGGGTCCCAGATGATGGATGTGGCCAGCTTGAGACATTGCCTCTTGTTGATGTCCTCGATGGTGGGGAGAGCTGTACCCTTGATGGAACTTGCTGAGACTACTCCTTTCTGTAGCCTCTTGTGCTCCTGTGCGTAGGAGTTTCCATACCAGGTCATGATGCAATCTTGCACAAAGGTTGTGAGCTCTTGAAATGCTGTTCTTTCCTGGCATCTGATGGAGAGATGGTCTCATGTTTTTCATGAAGAAAACATAATTTCTTCATGTTTTTCATGTTCCCTTGCATGATGCTGCATCTAATTTTCACTATTTCTAGCTTCTACTCTGCCTTTGCATTTGCTGTGGTTTAGCAAAATGGACTACAAATTCTGTCTATATCATGTGTAATCAGAGTTACCAGAATGGACCACTTCAGAAAATGAATCTGGAAATATTTTCTCCCTATGCCTGAAGCACTAAGTTTTTATTGACACAAGTGGACCACGCATAGCGTGTCAAGCCAGGTGATTGCTGAAGTTAATAGGAAGAGTTTTGCTCCACAGAGAATCTGTCACTGTCTGTCCAGCCACCAGTGGTCCAAACAGGTTCCTATCTACTGGCTTGCCCAAGTGTAACATCGGTGTAGCTCTGTTCAAACTGAAGGTTTGGCTGTGTTAGTTTGCTTCATATATAAATGAAAAAATTATTCAAATTTTACTGAGACCCTTTTGGCACTTTTTTAAAAAAGACACTTTGCACTCTAGCTTATTAAATGGGAATGTGTGGCTGATATGGAAGATATCATGGCTGGGGGTAATGAAAGAATTGGGTCAACATATCATCTTCCACTGGCCTTATGCTTGCTGGCACAACTGTCTTGCTGTTCTTCCAGTAATTCTGTATCCCATGTCAACATCATAAACCTTGCCCAATATTTCCATTACTGGCATTTGACTCTGTTCGTAATCTCTACTAGCCATAGCACTGTGGTTTTAGCTTGTGAATTTGATCAGAATAAGAGATGATGCACTTTGGATTTAAAAAAAAGAAAATTGCTATAGTTTGTTGATGTATTTGAAAGGAGTTGTTGTTTTATTTTTATTGATGGGGCCGGGGAGAAATGACTTTGTGGTTCAATCTATTAAAAATGTCATTGATGTATGATGCAGCTTTTTGTTTCTGACAACGACAGAATTACTTATTACTACTGGGTGAAAATAATTTCAATCCTGAACTATTTCTTCAGTTTTGCTCTCCATGTGAAGCCTTCCTTTTGCCCTGAGTTTCAGGATAGGATAACATGAGCATGGTTTCCAGTTTTAAACTGTGGTCTTTATGATGTAGTACACAGAGTACTTGGAAGGATTTTCTCCCCCCCCCCCCCCCCCCCCCATAAATGCCTATTGGCTATAATTTCAATTATCTTTTACCTGAAGAGCATCTCATTGAGTGGCAAATCACTTTGTATTGAGTTTCACTTTGTATTGTTTAAAATTACAAATAATTCCTGTACTTACAGTTCCTAGATTGCCTGCTGCTGAGTATAATTCCATGTTTCATAGAATTTTTACATGAATGTTAATTTACCATGTAACTAAATGGCATCTGGTGCAGATTTAAAATGACAAGACTTTTTGAATTTTTGCTTCTATCAGGGTTTTGCACATTGGGAGCATGCAGTGTGGGGATGGGTGGAATTTTGCTATGGAGATCAGTAGATCCTGCAGGATGTTTACAAGTTTGACGACATAAAATCCTGCGGGGCATATGGACTTCTGCGCCTGAGATCCTGGTAAATGATCCTAGTGTGTAACAGGCTATTGGCAGTCTATGATAGTCCGCACTTGGAATTGAAGCTGAAAAGTGGTGAATGAGCAGAGATTACACAACACAATTTGATGACTAGATTTATTGTCACTTTCCATCTTTCCCACACCCCCTCCTCTTCTCTCTCCCCCCCCCCCCATTAAAATATATTAACTGTAACCAACAATGGAGCAATTTTTCAGCAGCATTCAGTTATTGGTGTACAGCATTTTGATGCTTAGTGGGCTTTGCCTGCAATGATTAATTTTGCATATCATATTTTCTTGCAACATAAAAGGAGGGCCATTCAACCCACTGAGTCTGTGCTGGCTCACTGAGCAATCCCATTGCCCCACTAATTTTCCCTGTATCTACATGTGATGTACATGCACACAATTTTGTTAGTTTAATCATCTCAATTGATCCATTATGCTTCTATCAAACTAGTGCTTAACTATATTTTGCCAGATTGGTGGTAATGTTCAAATGTCTAAACATTTATTTTTTTTTCAATTGACTTTTTATGTATAGAAAATTTTAAGTCCAGTCCAGAAACCTTTGTTTTGTTCATCTTAAATGTCAAGACTATCAAATTCAGACAATTGTTAAAAATCTTACCTGAATTATATGTTCGAGTGTCTATAACAGCAGTAATTCTGTGCTTTTGTTTCAGTATTGTTCATGGGTCCATAGCTCTTGAGTTCAGAGGTTGAGATATTCAAGCTATACAGTGGCTTCCAATTAAATTATTACCTGCCTCCCAAAGGCAAGTACTTATTTTCAAATTTTCATTATTTTTAGCATTTAAAAATTGGTATGTCTTTTGGCTTGGCCCCTGAAAATTCAGAACAAATGAATCATCTGAATACCGTAGTACCTTTTATGGTGACCTATTCAAGTAGCATCTAGTAACAGTTGCACTATTGTGGGATTGACAGTGTGCTGTAGATTCTTGGGCCAGAATTACCCTCCTGAATCTGCCCCACCTTGAACCTTATCTGTGTAAGTCTACACCACTGCAAGCACATAAACCCTGGAGGTACTGCAGCACCGAAAGATGGTAAGAAGTCTTGAAAGTGCAGTTGCCCAGAATTCCCAACCAAGGTTCTAACAGAAGGCTTTAACCATGGCCAAATCCTCATGGAAGGATGTAGATTGAATTGGAGGCTCTATCCATTCTGTGGTGCTGGCAGACCAGGTAGGGAAGTGCCACCATTTTGCAGAGTGCCTTTCACTCTCTGCTAATTTTGCATTGGGTTGTAAGCAGGGATTCCACTTGTGAAGGAGAACAAGCAATTTGTTCACATCTTCAATAACCTCAGAATATCAGGCAGTTTCACAATGTAAGTACTAATTTATAAATATAGGTGCAATCTTCTGTAGTTAAACAGAAGAAACCTACCTTCAGCGCCGAAGTGAGTGACCAGAGCATTTGTTTAGAGTTTCTTGTGTATGGATGAAGTAACATTTTATAAATTTTGTTTGTTGGAAACGGCTGTGTAGCCTTTTTGGAGAGGCACCTTCTCTCAAAGATGCTGCCACTGAATTAATGTTGTGAGTGGGATGTTGTAATATGGTGCATTGTTTGGTGCAGGTTACCTGCATTCATGGTCATTGACTTGCCACTTGTGTATTAAATGGCATTTTGCCCACATACCACTTGAATCCTGAATACCACCCTTGCCTTCTGAAGCTGGTTGAACCAAAGGAGCCTTGCTGTTAGGAACTGAAATGAGTTTCCTGGTTTTGTGCAGTGTTTTCAGCCCAAACTGTATCTCAGTCATTGTCACTGTTATCAAAGCCAACGTTCTGCTGCCTCCCTTTGTAGCAGTTTTTGTATACATTATCAGTGAAACCTTTTCTGTGGTGGCTCACTGATCAAACCACTGCACTTGATGTTTGTTGAGGTGTTAATGCTGGCAGGCACACCATTGCCTACATTTTGAATGGTGTTATAGGGCCTCTTGTATCCACCCAAGAAGACAGGCCTTGGAATAATCTTCTGAAAGATAGCTTGTTTAGTAGTGTAATAACTCTGCGCATAGCACTGCAGTGTAGTATCAGTATGCTCACCATATGTAGCGAATGTATTAAGTCAGAATGTTTGTTTTTCCTGACTGCTCGGCTTTGAACCTAATTTGTTTCTGTTTTGATCTGCCTAAACTGAATCTCCTCTCTGACTAATTTTACAGGAGATCAACTGGCAGTAATTTAAAAATACCCAAGGGTGGGACTTGCTATTGTGAGCAAAGTATGTGAAGTATTTGGTGAACACCTCCGCATCCTGACTCAATCTATTCACATCGTGCTGATGGACACAGTCCAATAGAGATGTCATTCATCTGAAATTCATCCCCCCCCCCCCCCCCCCCCCCACCGAGTTCACATAGAATTTGAGTCTGTTTCACTCTGCTGAAGGTTTGGAAAGAGTTATCATTACCTTTTGAAGTATTTATTAGGTCAGCAAGAATTTCGCAAAACTTAAATGCACATAAACTCCATTTACAGTCCTAAAGTTAATCTTTTACTGTTTTGAAGTAAAGTTGATTGCTCATAGAGGACATTTAATTAACAGGTTAAGATTCCCATTATCAGCACGTCTGGTTTCCTGCAGCAGGTATTTGCTGAATGATGTAGTTTTCCTCTTAGACAGTAATTGAAGAATTCCTGTGCAAAGATTTCATTATCGCCCAGGTGGTTTATAAGTTTTCATAATTTATGTAGTTCAAGATGTAGTTAAGATCCATAGTTGAGCTCAAGCAGGCAATGTGACTGCCAGTAAAAACAGTGTTCTCATTGAATTGGAATGGTTTACGTTCTGTTATCTTTTAATCAAATTGTACTTTTATGCAGCCATTTGCAACATTAGGTAGCCATATGTTTCAGAGTGAAGTAATTGTGCAATTGTGATTGCTGTGTACCAAAGCATTTATGCAGTTTCCAGGTATTTCAGATTACCCTGTCCATGTGTGAATTTCTAATTGATTTCCCTTTGTAGCAAATTAATGTTTATGAAGGACATTACTACTGTCAGTTCAAAAAAAAACAATCTGCTATTGGCATTCAGTGAGTTGAGCAGAACCTGTGGGGGTGAAAGGAATTGTTGACATTTAGGTCAAAACCCGTCATCAGGACGGAGTGGAGAGGGGAGATAGTCAGTATAAGGAGAAGGAGAGGTGGAGTAGTGAGACAGCAACCTGATGTATGGGGGTCTTACTTTTTTGGTAACCTTTCTCTCCCCCTCCTGGTTCCATCCACCCACTACACACACAGTTCAACTACAGGCTTTCTCTCTTCCTCCCCCTCTCTTCCCACCACATGCCCTTCAAATTTGGTTCTGGTTTCAGATGCCATTCACCTCTTCCCTAATGGTTCCTATTATCACCTCCTTATTAGATTCTAGCTAGCACTGGTTGCCCTTTTGTGTTCCTCAACAGCTGTCTCCAAGCTTGCTCCCCCCCCCAATCTGCCTCTCACTTTTTCCCCTCTGTCTGCCTCTATCTATCATCTACCTACCACATTCTCCAAACTCCACTTCCCTCCCCTCCCCTACCTGGCATAATCTTGTCATCTTTCACCCCTCAGTCCAGCCACAAACCAACGCTATATGTTTTAAAAATGTATTGGAGTTGTAATGTGACCTCTAATGCTAAACATTGAGTAGAATCATTTAAAGAATCCTGTGAGTAATGGAACTTTTTATTTTTGATGTATACTCTCCTCAACCCAGGTTCGATTCTCTGTGCTGAATTAGCTCTTATCAATGCAAGGAGCCCTGGGAGCATATTTAGCCCTGGCAGCTGGTGAATTCTGTTGGAGAGAGCACACCTCAGTGATGGCAACACTTTCTGCACTTGACTGCCTTCCGTGCTGCTTCTGTTAACAAAATTGCCTTTTTACAATCTGTGCATTGGCTAATCAGCCAGGTTATTAAACTGCTATAACCATAGTTTATTAGGAATTATAAATTTGGGATGTGTTGAAGATGGCTTTAAGCTCCTTCTGTAAGTAAATCACCTTTGCCTTGTATGCTGGAGTTCATGAATATTACCCAATATCCGTCAGCTCCACTCTGAGTTATTTGGTCCTTTCCATCTGTCCTGTAGTCCTTCTATCACTGTAAAAGTCTTTGAGGATATTTGGCAGCACCAGTATTGATATTTATTTTGTAATCAGTGAATATGGAGAACAATTCCAAATTAACACATCCAAATCAATCGTATAACTCAAGTATTCACAAAAAATGATGAATCCATACTTCCCCATTTCAGTTTCTTACTCAATACAAAATAACACTCGACTCCCTCCTGCATTTTTGTTTGACGAGTGGAAGCTTACCATTTAACCGAAGAGGTGTGCTGTGGGCCTTTGACTTGGAGTTAATATTCCAGGCTCAGAATTGGGGGGGGCAGGATTTGAATCTGTTCCTGGCAGCCATGCAAGTGGGGACTAGAGCACTGGCTCTAAATTTCCAGAGCAGACTTTCAGCAGATACTTCCCATAAAATCTTCCCATTGCATATGAGTAGCCATCCCAAGCATTGGTATTGTTAGTTACTGCAAAGAGAGGTGCCTCATGATCAGCTTGCATAACCTTGTTTCACATTGTTGTCCATGAGAAAAGAGTGAAGGTATTAGAGATAAGAGGAGGAGGAAAAACTGGGAAGCATTTATCAATTAACTACCAAGTCAGGATAGTGATTTGGCTCATTGTTAACTTCACCTTTCCTCAATTTTCTTCCCAGTTGTGCTTTGCATTAAAACTACCATCCATTTGAAGTTCTATTTTTCTCACATGCTTTCCCCTCCCCCCCCCCACAAGATCCTTTCTGGATGAATGGTTGCCTATTGTGAACAATGTTTCATGAAAACCAGGTTCCTCATTTGAGCTTTGTGGCTTGTATGTATGGCCATAGGCCATAGTGCCACCATGGTATGTCTCTGCAAACTAAGTTTTGTGGGGTAGTTTGGGAATAAATACTAAGAATACCCCTGCTGTTTTAAACATCATGTCATTGGGTGTTGTAGACCCACCTGAGATGACATGCAGATCATTATCTGTGCAGCACTCTTGGTACTGCATTGAAGTGGTAGCTTTAATTGTGGAGCCTGAGAGTTCTATTTGTTGACTGAGCCGTGGTGGCTGCCATTGAGGCAAGCCTGGCACCACCCATATCCTGTATTGCAGGATGGACCTCTGCCATCAGTGCAAAGCAATCTCTGGTGGAGCCATGTTCTTGTCTCATTTTCATTTTGGGATAGACACTGTTCCTGGATCCTGATATGGGCTGCGTCTGCCAAGTTGTCTTTCACCCAGCCAATGTTGCAGTGAACACTATAGTAATATGTATAATTTGCATGTTGTCTTCTCCAATCCAGCAGCGTCATTTTGGTTGATCGCAACCATGTACACTCAGTTATTTACTTCAAGCCTAAACTTCCAAGACAAAAACTGGTCTGGTCTACACCTTATTTATATGTTACTGTAGATCTTTGATGAGGCAAATTATTACTGAAGTCACGTGGGACTGAAAAGAAATGCTTTCAAATAAAAATGTTGTGCAAGGGGTAGTGTTGTGGAGAGAAGGGAAGTTTAACAACAATCGACTTAAAAATAACAGGGAAAGGGAAATCGCTGCAAGAAAAAATTTGCTGAATTTAACCTTCAAGCTCAGACATGGGAGGAGTATAGCAAGACATTGTCACACTTACCCCCTAGTGAAAATAGATTTATCCTAATTAATGTTGTGGGAACCCCTACTTAATGACAAACCCCCTGAACTTGGGAACCCAGCAATAAAAAAAATTTGAAGCAATGATGGATTTTTGTTTTGCAGAATCACTTTAACCTAAAGCCTCGAGAGCATGCAAAGGTTTAAATTTGACAAGGTTAAGGAAACAAAATGAAACTGGTTGAATCTGTAGCTGAATTGAGGAAGCTATCACAAGATTGTAATTGTGGCAGTGCACTCTCAGATGCTAAGATACAAGTCATTGTGTTGAATTGTTGGTGACCGGATTCTGAGGTGTTGGTAATTGGAGATGAATCTAACCGTGGAAAATGCACTGAAAATTGTCCCATGGAATGGAATCGGCAAGTAAAAACATTCAGTACTTTAAAGTGCTCCTTTCCTGACTAATGCAGATATAATAACATTTATAATTTACGTAGCCAAATAATATAATTGAATGTATGTACTTATTCTCCTTCAGGCCTGCAGGCTGTTGTCACTATTTTGATCTTTGGCAGATGCAATTCTAGTTGATTGCTGTCAGGGTTATGCTTGCAGATGTGTGCATTCAACAGGCTTTAAGAAACTAAGCTTCCTAAAAGGATGACCTCTGTCTCTACTCTTTTCAATATTTAATATAACAAGCAGGTGCATGGACATCCCAAGCTGGTAATACATTTTGTGCCCTCCTGCATCTCCTCCTTGGGTTTCATCTATACAATCTGAATATTCAATCTGGTGCCTTCTAAAATGTGCTTTACAAAGTGTAAACAGTTTTACCACTACCTTTCCCTGCAGAGCAGTTAACAGCCTGCAATACTACCAGCCCCACATCCTGTCCCCTCAACAGTTCCCATTTAGCTTCTGTGAAGTAATTCTGTCACAGTCCAATGTGCCACATTCTCTTCCCTGCTTTCCACCCCCCCCCCTCCCCAATAATGGTGGCGTGGAACCAGCTGTTCCTCTCCCTGAAACTTGGGTTTGTCACACAAAGCCCTGGATTTTGTGCAACTTTGAATGTGGGACATTTGTTTACGTACCTCAAAATGCATCACTGCTTGGTATGGCAACTGCTCTACTCAAGACCTCCAAAAATTGGAGAGTTGTGGACACAACTCAGACCATCACGAAAACCAGACTCCCCTCCTACAGACTCTGTCTACACTTCCTGCTGCTCCCTGCCATCGATCCATGATGTGGGCTACTGCAATACAAATGCAACAGAATGCTTTATTTTGGTGGTCTTATTAAAAAGCAATCTCCTGGGTGTTCTCTTTGCTGCATAAAAAGAAAAGCTTGTTTGGGGATAGTTGCTGAATTTTGAAGGACTTTCAACTGATATTCTACAGCCCAATTTTTTTTTAACAGATATTAACCTTATTGTGATAGAAGTCTTGTGCTATTTAACCTTTGGGTCATTCAAATTTACCTATTGAGTGATGACTTCTGGACCAAATGGCTTTTTCGGTTTTGGTTGCTGGAGCCCACTGTTTTGCTGTTTTATTTTGCAGGTGATTTTTCAATTTGGTGTTTATTCCCATGGTGCAGTGCCCCGAGTTAATTTTCTCGTTTGGAAAAACATTGTGAAATGATTCTGTTTACTGGTAATGTTGCAATCTTTCTCCAGTGCAGATAACCAACTGTTCTATCTTGTTGCTCAGACTTCAATTTGTGCGAAACGAGTTGTAATATGAAGAGAAACAAATTAACCTTCCCAAATTGATCGATCTTTCCAACAAAATTCATGTGAAGCATTTATCAAGTACAACTATAAGCATTGTGAAATGATTCTGTTTACTGATGATGTTGCACTCTTCAATCTGTTTTCTGCTGTATCCATTTGAGTAGAATTCTGTGATGTTTAGTTGATTTTGTAGGTTTTATTTGATCCTATACTTGATGGGAGAGTTTGAAAATGTTTGCATTTAATAGTGCATTGCAAGGTGTATATTCATATGTTTGTGATAAAGCACTGTGACGAGCAATTGGTGTGTAAATGCACTTTACTGCTTTTGGAGAAGCAATGACAGTTGATCATTCTGCTGTTCTACTTTACGCCAATTGTGTTGGAAAGAAAGATTAATTTGGGAAAGTTAATGTTTCTCTTGGACTGCAACTTTTTTGTGCACATACTGATGTCTGAACAATGAGATGGAACAATTGGTTATCTGTACTGGAGCTTTGAAATCCCTGAAGGAAGCAAAAGGGTGCCTTTAATTTCCCCTCTGCTTAGTGTGGATGAAAGTGGACTTGTATCAAAACCTTCTGGTGATCTGGCTCATTAAGCACTTCTGTCTGTGCAGCATATTCCATTGCCTTTTTCTGGGCTCTCTGCATATTGGTCATTGTAAGTGCCTTTTGGATCAGATGCCAAATCCCTATAATGTTGTCTTCAGACATACAAAGATCCAGTCATGAGTTTGTTGGAGAGCATTGGACTTGAATTATTGGCCAAAGCCCAGGGAATGGCAGGAATGAGTGACAACAAGTATTGGCACTGTTTCCACACAAGCTGTCTGGTTGAGTTTAAGTAGTGATTAGGAAGCATTGATAGTGAAATATTTTTTAAAGTTCACCTATGAAGTCACCAGTTTGTCCTTTTTTGACCATTGTGTCAGGCTGGATATGGGAAACCTATTTAAGTAGTTGTGGCAATCAAAGGGAGGGAAAGTAGAGGATTTGGCATTGAGGATCTTGCACCTTGTCAATGCTCCCCACATGAAGTCTTTGTAATATGCAGTTGCTGATGACTAAGCTTGGTTTGAGGTGTTGGACTTGGATATCTATATCACCTTGCTGCAACCTGTTGAAAGTGGCAGTGTTTCATGCAACTTTGGAGGAAATGTGTTCAACAAAATTTAATTCCAAAATGCACGTTTGTGTGTGCTGATTCAATTCCAAAATGGTGTCCAGTGTGAGGTGAGGATGCTTTAGTGACGGGCTTGGTGGGTACAAAATCATGAGGACTGCATAGCATAGATAACTTGTGGAGGTTGGTTGGTGTGTAGCACTGATGTTGTGACAGTACTGGGACTTAATGTTTTGGTGAACTCCCCTCTCGATTCTGCCACTCCAGTGACAAGAAGGTCTCCTACCAGTGCTGGTTAATGGGGCTGCCACCTACCTCCAGGCATTTCCAGCTTGTTGTCTTCTGCTGTTTCTGCACTTGTTCCAGATCTTCAAACAGAAGGCACATTGACCAAGACAAGCTGGTAGAAGAGCAATTGGAGTCGTGGAGAGAGACGGCATGGAAACAGGCCCTTTGGCCCACTGTCACTTCTGACTGTCAGTCAACCAGTTATACTAATCTTACATGATCCTTTTTCATTCTCTACAGATTCAACCATTCACCTACACATGAGGCAATTTATAGTGGCCAATTAACCTACTAACCCTTTAGGATGTGGGTGGAAACCAGAGCACCTGGACAAAACTCTGTCACAGGAAGAATGTGCGAACTCCACACACAAAGCACCGGAGGTCATGGTTGAACCAGATCTCTGGCACTGAGGCAGTGCCACCAAGAGATTG
Source organism: Pristis pectinata (assembly GCF_009764475.1). Classification (NCBI taxonomy): domain Eukaryota; kingdom Metazoa; phylum Chordata; class Chondrichthyes; order Rhinopristiformes; family Pristidae; genus Pristis; species Pristis pectinata. The sequence continues at coordinate 33,399,995 of NC_067412.1, read as the reverse complement.
ACTGCAAACCATGAAAAATTTCCATTGCACCAAAGTACTTGAAGTCAGCTGTCCCCATCCTTCATCTGGTTTATCTGTGATCCCAGGCCCGGAGCACGTAGGTAACACTAGCCATTTGAGAGTAGCAATTAAGAATGCTCAATAAATATCAGCTCAGCCAGTGACACTTGTGTTTCACGAATAACGGGAGAAGGGCTTTTACTAGTAGGCTGTTCTGCCCAAGATGTTCAGAAAACAATTCTCCCATCTGAACCAGTGTGGAGTGTTTTCTGTGAGACTTCTACGTTTCAAGATATGAACTCAATGTGCCATTTGGTCTGCCCATTAAAGCAGCCTTGGAGCAAGCAGAAGAAAATATTAGCCAGTGACTGTCAAGGTGACATTGATCACTTTTTTTCAATGAATTGGGTGCCTTCCAGGCTGGAACTGGCATTGTTTACACTATCTCACATTTTGCTATCCACTCTTATGTAACTGTTCTCTGTTCCGACTGAGGACTTCAGTCCGGCCTGCCTGGCCAAGGAGCAGGAGGCTGAGTGAGCATATGAGGATTTCTAGCGTCCCGGTGATGCAGGGTTCCACTGGCTGCCAGCTCATTGCTTTATAGGGTGGCCAGTGTGAGTTGACCTGATGTGCCATTATTTGGAGGGAATCCATTCCCTTGTCCAGTAGTTGTGTAGACTGGAGTATTTGAAATTGTGGTATGTGTAATCCTGGGGCAATCATCTGAGGAGATGCAAGACAGTTATTCAATAAGTGGCTTAGTTTTCAATAGATTGCACGTCTGCAGGTAATTACAAGCAGACATTTCCAGTATTTCATTATTACACGCTGCCTTCCAGGTTTAGCGGCTGTCTGTGTACTTGTAGCAGTAAAACCAGTCAGCTTTCTGACTGGCATCCAGCTGGACTGGAGCTGCCACAGCTGACCCTTGGTGTTGAGCTCGTGCTTTAGAGAGCATTGTACATGATAATGCTTATTACCTGACAGCAGCAATTAATATGGTCTAATTCTGAGGCACTCTTCCTTCTGCATTTTGAGGCAACTTGGCAAACAAAGTTGCCTGTTGACTCTGGTCCTTAACCCCCACACAGATGGTATGTACATCACAGAAATCAGTGTATTGGATGAGATTATTGCCATGCTGAAGTGAGGCTTCTGGCCTAGAGAGGTCTCTCAATGTTTGGCAGTGTGGGTGTTGAGGTTCATGTGTGGCGAACAGCAGACCATTCTCCTACTTTGTGTTTTCCAGCCCTGTCACTAGTGCTACAGTGAGCAGATGGTGAAGGAAGGAGAAGGTAATTTCTGTATCCTTGACCAAGTTGCCTGAAGAATTCATTTGACAGCAATGCCTTAAAATAAACCCCAGCTCCCTATTTGCCAAGAATCCAACATAAGGCAGCACAGCTCATACAGCTGCTGCCACACTGCTGTAATGATACAGGTTTGATCCTGGCTTGGGCACTGTCCATGTGGAGTTTGCATGTTTTTCCTGTGACTGCATAGATTCCACACACTACACTTCCCCACCTCTCTCTTCCCCCCCCCACCCCCCAATGCTCCAGTTTCCACCCACATCCAAAGACTGTGCAGAATGTTAGCTTAATTGGCCCTAGTGTGTAGATGAGTGGTAAAATCTGTGGGTTGGTTGGGGGGCGGGGGGGGGGGGGGGGAAGAGGGATGGAGTTGAGAGCAATGTGAGAAGACTATTTTAAAAAAAAGACACATAGGATTATGGCAAATGGTAGTTGGCATGGATCCAGTAGGCCAAAGGGCCCACTTTTATGATACATCTCACACTGACTGTCAATGACTTAATTGCCAGAAAACAAAAAGCCAACCCAAAAAAGGTATGCCATATTGTACATTACACTATAAATCACCCCAGTACATCCCTTAGAGTAGATTCTTTTCGGTTCTGGTGCTCCAACACAATGTAGTTGTTGGCTTTCACATAAAATGGTGGTTGTAAACAAGTGAAAGAACCTGCAGATAGCCTTGAAGTTCCCTTGAGATCTGCACTTAAATAGAGCTAGTCACTGACAATATTGGGACCCCTGTTGAAGGCTGCAGTCAGCATTGATTGCAGCAATCATGTAAATTGGCATGTAACATATTGGCATGCTCCCTGCTTCAGGGAGGTCATTGATGCAGATGGTAGAGTTGCTTCCTTTCAACTCCAGTGACCTGGGTTCAATCCTGATCTCTGCTGTCTGTGTGGAGTTTGCACCTTCTCCTTGTGACCATGTGGGTTTCCTCAGAGTTCTGTTTTCCCCCAGGTCCCAAAGATGTGCAGGTTACAAGGACAGTTGGTCATGGTAAATTGATCCTGTAGTGTAAGTGATTTGGAAGATTCTTGGGGAGTTGATGTGAATAGGTTAGAGGAGAAATTAGTAGGCGAATAAGGTTTCTTTGTAAAATGTCGTAGATTCAATGGGCCAAATTGCCCCTCTGTCATTTGGAAATGTGGTTCAGTGAGATTCTGCTTAGTTCTTTCACAGATGTTGGGGAGTGATGTGGCTCAACTTGGCTGGAAGGAAAATGGCTACTGCAATTTGGAAATGCACTGGTGGCCTCCAGGAGACCATGGGCTAAAGTGTTTTTTTGGAGGTGATGAGGAAAATATGACTGCTTGTGAGTGAGCACCCCACAATATCTTGACACTTATTCTGCCAAACATTACAAGTCTTTGGAGCAGAAGCCTTGCTTTGGCATTGTGACAGTCTGCACTAATACATTGAAAAGTGTCACAACAACATTGGCAACACTAGCTTGTAGCACTAGTTAACTACCTTGAATCTGTGGTTCTCACAGCTCAGTTTATAAAAGTTCTAATTCTGGTGGAAGTTTCAGAAACTGAACGCGATTGGCAGGAAGAGGCAGATTGGTTCTACACCTTGACACTGTCAAAGACTGTACAACTGTAGAAAGCTAACCTGCTTAAGTTGTTTCAGTGTTTTGGGCATGACTAATCTATTGCAGTTGGCCCAGTGTCTCTGATTAAGAAGTAAGAAATAAAATTGGTCCACATTCTCACTCCTGATGATCTTCCAATAATATCATCACTCCCTCTTCCTTTTTCCAACCCCCCTCTTCCCACCCCCCCGACCAACCCAAACAAAAACTTCCATAGATGTTTGTGGGATCTAATTTAGCAATGCGATACCTTGTCATGATAACTTTTTTAAACTCCTCCTGCCAGTTTGTCCATGATTCACGATTACATGGGTGGGGTATGTGTGTACACCCAGAGCTTACAGTCCCATACCCTACCACTGGCATAAAACTAAAGAAATGTAGAAAAAAATAAATGATGTACTTTGTGTGCTGTAGCTTTAAGTAATTTGCATACTTTCACAATAGTTACAGAACCTTATTGCCCCTCGCTACTTTTCATCCATCTCTAAGCAAATTGCTGGGACGTTCCTGGCAGCCAGACCACCGCAGGGCTCACTCCATCTGGGAGTGATTATCTGCAGCAGATGTTTGACCAGTATATGGGAAAGCTCTAGGGCTGCTTGAGTAGCGTAACTTCCTGTTGAATATCATCACTGTAATGACTGTAGGGAAACTGACTTTTGGCTGTTAGAAGGAAGAGGAAATTACTTTTGATTTGATAATCTTTGAAAGATTTTTAACAAACCTGAATGGCTTTACCTGCAGAAACCTGCGATAGTTAAAGTAATTGTGTGATGGTCAAAATGGATAACCTAGTTGTTCAATACATGCAAACAATTTTTGCATTCTTTTGTGATTAGCTGTTATTGGAAAGTGTGTTACAAATTAATGTGTATATTTCTGTTTAAATCTGATAAATGGCTTTGATATGGTTGCATAGCTTTGAAGTCTGTTAGAAATTGTGATGCATGTTGTCTATGAATTACCTGCAAAAGTAAATGTGCAACAAAATTGTAGGTTATGATTGATTATACATTGAATATTTCCAGCACTACCACAGGACTTGTGGTAAATTATGCATACATTGTGCATCATAACTGTGATCCTCTTGTGTAACCTGGGTGGGAATGGGGTGCCTGAAGGGGAAAGGAAGTATCTGTTACAACTTGGATCCGAACTTGTCCCATGAGAAAGGTACGGAATGGAGCATAATTCATAAACTAAGACGAATTGAAACTTCCTGTACCTACATGTTTTTGTTTCCTTTGTTACAAAGTTGGTGGTTTAAGATTTCAAGGGTAAGGCCACCAACGATTTTGAAATGACTACGATCATGGTTGTGGACGTGTTGTTTTTGGATTTTCTTGTTCTCTCTTTTTCCCTCTTTCCTTTTGCCCCCTGTTGCTCTCACCCACCCTTGTCTTCCTCTGTTCTCCCACCTTCCTCCTCCTCATCTCTCTCTTCACTATTCCACAAGATGCACTTTGGAACAATGACAATGAAATATTGATACATGCTCAGAAGCGTGTCCTAATTTCTGAAAGACAAGACAAGGTAATACAGAGAAGGATATAGGATTTGTATAGATGGGCAAAAAGGTTGGCATGAATGTGGTGGGCAGAAGGGTATGCTGCTGTGATGGGCAACTCTATGACGATGCCATGCACTTAGAAGGAATCACAGCTGTAGTTTTTTTGTGCAATGGAATGAATATTTGAGGGAGGGTAAATATAGAAAATGCCAAATTACAAATTTCTCAAGGTGAAACTGTAGATGCTTATATTGAATTTAGCCCTATGACCCTTGTGAAAGTACCTGCCGTTTTTCAAAAAAAAAAGTGAACAGGTCACAAGTAAGATTATTAGTTTTGAGAACTGCAAAGGTTAGTGTCAATTAAAATAATACAGGTTGAAACTCTGGTCTGGCAACTCCCGTGGTTTGGCATGCTTTGAATCTATAAGCTCAGATCTATATTGATTAATTCTAGATAAGATCTAAAATTAACTAAGATCCAGACTAACCTACAGTTTATTAGTGCAACTTTACGATCTTAGCAGGCAGGGCTTCCCACCTCAACTTCACGTTGCGAACCGTCCTCAGATCCCTTGTGTGACTGCGGTGTACTTGAAAAGAATGGTTCTCCCGCTCAGGAAGATGATCAGGGGCAGCTTCTGTGTCCAGCGTCAGGTGGGCTCAAGTCCTGGACTAGAGAGTTTCAACCTGTACCAGAAATTGTGCAGTCTCTTTAAAAGGGCAGTTGAGCTAATTGAGTCTACACTAGTGCTTTTTTTTAAAAAAAAGGACATCTTAGTCCCAGCCCATGATTCATTCCCTCAATTGGTGCAGGTATTTCTCCAGTTATCTGATTTTTGCTGTTGAAAGCTATTGTGGAATCTGTTTCTATTCTTCTGTTACAGAGAGCATTGGTATGCAACCATTTTTGTTGGCCTTGCAATAATGCCCAAATTCCAGAAGTTTTATTTTGGGTGGGGAAGAATCCTCTATGCTCATAGAAAAGTTCTATTGCAATGCTACTTGTTCTTTAGCCAATCACCATTTTAAAATTTATTCTCCGGCTATTGACATCTCAGTTATTCAACACAACTTCTCTATTTCCCTTCGTGTAAATTCATGGCCGATCCTCCCTGAGCACTTTCTCGTTGTTTACAACTGCCACTTTTATCTTGTTTTGTTACTCAGTTTTGTTACCAAGTTTATTATATGGTATGTTAATGTCCAATTGTGCAGTCACCTGTGCTTCTCTCAACCACCCTTAGTAACATGAGCGAGTTAATCAGGTCTGTATTGCCTTTCATGGACCCACCCTGACATTCCTGTCTTCAACTATTGTCTCCTGGATTATCATTTTCTAAATTTTCCCCCCACCATTTAAACTGGTCTTAATTATCAGGATTATTCTTGCCTCTTTTTATTTTTGCTTCTACCAAGATATATACTTGAAATCCTGATGTCTAGCCCCATGAATGTATCTGAGGATTGGAAAATTGCAGCTCCTGCCTCTGTAGTTCCTGTCCTTGCCTCTAACCCAGGAACTGTCCTACCTAACCAAGTCACATCCGCTGAGCTAATTAATGCCATATCCTTTCATTTATTTTTATCTTACTCCATGTCCTGACCACTTCCTTGTTTACTGAGGCATTGGCAAAGTCCTCTTCCTTGGTAAATGACAGAAATTAGTTGGTATACTTGCCACACCTTGGCGTTGGCCTCCACTATTTTTTTTCTGGGCAGTCACTTGAGATAACAACTTGATGTCACTCCTTTTCCAAGGTGATTGGGGGAACCATGAATGAGGCAGGTGCTGCATGATGGGTTGGGTGGATAGTTTGAGATTTCTACTGTTTTTGTTCAGCTTCTGTCTGCTCTTGGTTCATAGACTTGAGGTTCTTGGTACCACCCTGGAGTCGAGTCTGCTTCTCTAGTCTGAGTAGTGATGGGCCAGGGATTCCCAGCAGTCAGTGGATGTTGCCCCTTCTCTTCAAGAAGGCTTTGAGCACATCCTTGAATCTTTTCCACTGTCCACCTGGGAATCTCTTCCTGTGATGGAGCTTGGAATAGACATTGGGTGTGCAAACAACCTGGTCTGCCCAATGGAGTGTAATTAGTGTCTGCTCTCCTAGTTCTGATGTTGTCTGCAGATTAAGTTACTCCACCACCTGAGTCAACACCTTCAATTGACACAGCCTGACAATCCCCACCTCCTATGGAGCCTTTTGCTCCTCATCCTGAGAATTCTTTAAATTTGTCTTTTTGTCCAAACTTTTGGACATCTGCTTTCATATTTCTTTGTGGTAATGTCAAATTTTATTCACAATGCTCATTTGTGGTGCCTTGGGATGGAAATTAAGATTAAAACAAGGAGACAGCCATCTGTTTCAACCAATCCACCTCGTGCACAAGTAGTAGTACTAATCCCATGTGTCAGGCATGTTCACCTATTCCATAATCTTTCTTCAACCAATGTCAAACTTGTTAAAGTGGTCTCCACCTAAATGTCTCTGATAGTTCATAGAACAACCTTTCCCTGTTCAGGATTAAACACCTTGCTCTCTGTTCTAAAACTACTTTTGTCCATTATTTTTCTTCTTAAACACCTTAGCAGATGAAATTAATATTGTTTTAATCTACTTGGTCACTTTGATAATTTTAACTACTCCTCTGTTCAACCAAGTTTTGCACTAATTTAACTATTCATCAGAGTCTGACTAGCCAGAATGAATGATCCACCATTATTACTCTATCAAAATACAGTTTATTTTCATGTGATGTAATTTGTTTTGAAGATTATTCTGTTGTTACGTCTTCATGGAATGAGCTTTACCATCAAGAGTTTCAGAGGCTCTGCTGGGGAACTGATGGAAGTTTTATGATCCTTTGGCTCAGTTGAACACAAGACCACAGATGATCTTCATCTGGGCATATACCTATCCCTGGAAGGTTCAGGGAAGGCCAATGGAGACCTCTACTCTGATCCTGAAAACAGGTTCTCATCCCTGAAGGTGAATTCACTGCCTGGTGGGAAGAGACTCAATGGTCTGGCAAGAAAGGAGTAGGGAAGGCCAACTCCAACAGGATCTGTTTCTTGACAAAATGCTAGTACATTTTGTCAGAGGGATGGGCAGAAGAGCTCCTGGTTAAGCATTAGATTGTATCATTGTCCATAGGTTGGACTGGAAAGGTGCCAACAGCACCCAGGCTATGATGGGCACTGATGACTGCTGGACTCACCACTGCCTAATCTGCATTATTCTCTCCATCATCAACCTGGTCCCAAAACCTCAAAAACATTTTTGCAAGTGAATGTGTCAAAACTCTCATGGAGTCCACAAAGATAGTTGTTCTCGGTCAGGCAGTGTGTGTCTCCCAGCCTCTAGAGACCATTGAATGTCCACAGTATACAGGCTGCGCTGAAGTCCACTGTAGAGAAGCCAAGAGTCTCTGCACTGGTGTCAATTATCATGATCAACCGGAACTGGTTTAATGAATGACTAGAAGATCGATGAGCTAATTAACCAGAAACATGAGTGTTCCTGGATTGGAAGCTTCATCTATCTTCAAGGGAAAAGCATAATCTCCCCAGGTATGTGAAGGCAGAGGACCAGTAGATAACGTGTGACCTAAAGAATAGATGGTGCAGGAGGCGCGACAGCTTGTGGGTTCTTCATTGCTGTTGAGGCCATCTACAACACACATACCCAGCCTACTGAGTGCAAACTATAAGGGTGAACTCGCTAGGGATGGCGACAGTTCGTGTCCACTGTAAGGAATAGTTCAAAGGCCTCTGATCATGACTGTCCTTAATGTGATCACCCTTGACTTCATCCTACAGCAACCTATTTGGTCCAGCCTAGCTGCCACTCCTGACAAGAAGTCAATGGCCATATGCCAACTGAAAAGTAACAGGCCTTTTAGTATCCTTGTTGAATTTCTAAAACTGAGTGAGAAAGAGCTTTAATTATGAATCCAGAATCACATCGTCCACATCTGGAAATGGAGGACATACTGGTGGACTTTGGAGATGCCATAATCATGAAGGAAAATGGATCCAACCGCAATAACTAAGGAGGGATCTCCCTTCTGTCTGTCACATGGAAAGTCATTGATAGGGTCCTTCATGACCATCTCCCATTGGTCCAGGAGCTGCACCCTGAATTATGGTTCTGATTCAGACCACTTTGACTCTCAGTGGGCGAGAAATTCACTGACATATCCAAGAAAATTGCAGGGAACGGCACCAGCCACTATCCATAACATTTTTAACCTCTCTAAAGCCTTCAACTCTGTCATTCAGAAGGACTGTGGAACATCCTTAAATTTGGCTGCCTGCAAATTTGTCACCATGCTTGAGTAACAAATTACACAATCAGCCCCATACTTAATGGCTGCCAGATGTCTCCAAATACTGCCTTTTTGGGAGAGGAAAAACATCTTGGGACAGAGGTGCAACTGAAAGTTCTGTATCCAAACTTTGAGTCAGTAATATGGATTGATGTATATTCTTGTGAGAGCCATATGTGGTTAGATGAGATGTTGAGCTGGGATTCTGGTGGTTTATTCTACTAATGCAGTAGAATATTAAATATTTTATTTCGAGGATTTCTTTTGCATCCCACACTAGACTTCCTGCTATGCTTTAAGGTGGTGCACAACCTAGTGGGGAGGGCCAGATTGGTGATGTGATTCACTAGGGGTCAAACATGTGAATGTGGGTTGACCTTAACTGAGTTAAATTTAAGACACAAAACCTAAATACAGTTACCTAGTCTTAATTTTGTTGCTATGATTTGAGAATTTAAATTGTACAATACAATTTAAAAATTAATATTTGAATGTCACAGTCACAGAAATTTGAAATTTCTGGGCAGCTGGTAAAGCTGATGCTGTGACTTAACTGGTAGTTCCAGCACTTCTGGGCACAGTTTGCTGTTTGCAGCAGCAGAAGCTGGCACCAGTTAAGAGATGGTTTTGAGAATTTGCTCCAGGTAAGAGCAGTCAGGGGACCAGCAAATGTAGTTCTGGCCACAGGCATTGTGTATGCCAGGTGTGCCAACAAGGCCTGTTGTGCCCTTTCAGTTCTAAGATGCTTGATGTGCCAACTCAATATTTTAGTGTGTGTATTCTCTTGCTGTAAAGTAGCAGAACTCTCTTCTGACCTGATTTCAAAACCTCCTGTCAAGTGTCAATGAAGGATACTTTTGGGGAGAGAAAGCATTCACACCTAGGTTTTTCAGCATTATCAAAATTGCCTACCACAGTTAAGTGTCTCATTAAAATTTAAGTCATTAGGATCCTGATATGTTTGAGCAGTATGGTGGTACACTGGGCTGGATCTTCCAGGAGAAGGGAAGTCTGGATAACCCAACAATTTGGAAAAACTCTTACTGTTCTATAAGTTCCTCCTGTACCTTGATCATTTTTTTGTAACTAATATTCTCCACTCCTGCACATTTGTTATCTTCTTACTCTGAGATCTTGCACAGGATTATTCTTGTACTCTAAAACTAAACAATGACCTCCCTAAGCTTTCCTGCTTCCCTACTTCACTCTGTTTTGAGATGTGCTTTAAACCTGTAAAGCTTTTGATTATCTGTCTCTCTATCTCCCTTTTTGTGGCTCTGTTGTTTGCCAGGTTTTCTTTAAGATTTTTGGGAGATTTTGGCCAAATACAATTACTTTTTGTATGTGGTTTTTGATTTGAGTTAGAAGATGACTATGGCTGAGGACAGGAGGAAACCTTGACCCACTTCCCTTGTGGCTTTTCATCCTGTGATCACCTCCATAGCCGCCTTGCCTTTTAGCTGGGTGCTATGGGTGGCTTCCTTTTGTATCTTTGATCTTCTGCTGTTTGAACCCCAGCCACCACTTACTACTTTCAAGCAAACTAAATCTTAAGATTTTTATTGTCCTTTTTCATTATCCAAGAAAGTTTAGTTCACACTAATCAAGGTTTCTAACTATGATGCAGCATGCATGCTGAAAATGTGCACACAGACAATGTCAGTTGATGACTACGGAGTGTTCAGGAAATGATGCTTGCAGATATGCCAGTGGAATTTAACCCTGCCTCTTCTTCCTCCCCCCACCCCTCAAAAAGGACAGATGGGTTGTCCCCAGCATCTTTTCAATCTTTGATCTTCTACTGCCACCACTCTTGGACCTCCCTGCTACCCTTGGCTTTAAACTCCCTCTCCCTTTGACCAGCTCGTCACCTCAAACACATGACATCCTGATTCAAACTGCTATCTCTAACTTCACTTAAAGATGCAACAAAATGAATAGGGGAACCATGAAAGAATTAGAAAATGGTTCAGATGCAATGGGTCTCCGAGAACCTGGGAACTGGTCAAATCTGTTTTTTCATTTTGAAAATAAAGGAAAGGTCACAGTACATTTTTAAAAAAAAGTAAACGAGACCAATGCCTCCTTTCTCTGGTGCAGCATTAACTAATGACTCCATCGCTTCAGCTGTTTAAAGTAGCTTAAAAGCTTGAGAGATCTTTCTGGAGTTTGAGTATACTTAGTGCTAGGAACAACATGCCTTAAAGTTGAGAACTTTCCCCAGTGGTATTAACAAAAAGAGACCTTTCCAAATAGTTATGCAGTGATCACATTCCATTTCTGTGCTGCTACTGGGTGTGGGCCAAGTTTCACAAGTGTAGGCAGAGCCTTGGACATTTCAGCCGAGTTCTCATCCTTTTTCCCAATTGTGTGAGAATTCTGTAAAGTGGTGCCCCAACCGCTTTACAGCTGTTCATCTCCTATTTCTTCCTCCTCTGTTGGCTGCCCCCCAGCAACAAGATGCCCCACCTAAACAACACAACAAAGGGCAGGCATGTGAATCCTCTGTCAGTGATCGTCGTGGAGCTGGCAGTCAGTTGTGCCACCTGTACGAACAACAGCTGGGAGGTGATGGTGCAACCTGATCCTCTTCACCCGGTTGAGAAGGATCTTCAAATTGACCATGGCCATTGACTGAACTTATTCCTTTGTGAAGCAGTGTGAAGCTGGCATGTTTGGGGGGTGGGAGTAAATTCCAGGCAAAATAAACAATTAATATGTAGAAAATCTGAGCATCCATGTAGATGTTCGAAGGAGTTGAGGCTTCTGGAGAACTTGCCCTTTATCCTGCAAGAAGTTTGGAAAATACTTGTTTCCCATTCAGTTGCATTCACTTCATTCCTGAAAGCTTTTCTCTAATTGTGGGTGGTTTCCTTGCTTCAGAGGTTGAGTTAACTTCTGTCTTTTGTGCTAGGGAGCAACAGTTGTGATTGGTGAGTTTTTATTTGCACTAGTTGTCCTCGGGTGTCACATTGCCCAATTGACCTGGGTTTGTGTGTGACCTCTTTCACTTGGTATTTTCAGGCCATTCACCCACAAATAAACATCTAGTCAGTTCTTGCCTGACATCAGCTACACAACTCTGGCATGATTATTGGTTAGAAGCCAGGAATTCGTTTTGCTCCCTAGAATATGATTACTGAGGGCAGTTGTCTTGCAGTTCTGACTAAATCTGATAAGTTGGAATAAAGCAAGAATCAAATTAGAGCCCTTGCTTTACAGTCTTTGGTTGTCAAACTTGCTTGGTCTTTGAGAAAACCATTCATAGGGTACCCCTTTGGTTTGCTTTCCCAGAGGAATTGTCTTGCGCAGATGTCCTGACTGAAACTGAAGCCCATTGTATTTTGTTAGTCTATGCTCCACACACAATGGCACTGGGTTGCTATTTCCTCTTGGAAAAGTAAAGTGATACTAAATTACAGAGCAAACAGTCCCTGGGTGCTGTTCAATAATTTTTGATTGCAATAAATGCATGTGAAAACGGGCCAACTCATGATGAGAGGCCTTCATCCACCAGCTGTCTTCCAAAGTTTTGCATAAAACAGTTTGGTGTCATTTGGCCAGTTTCGTTTTCAGTAAGGTGGTACGTGGCATAATCTAGATTTTCTGCAGTTTCGAAGTATGTGGTTTGTTTCCCTGTTTGCAGCTTTATATGATCTGCACTGAAATAAGTTTTTTTTTGTCACTGTGCTGACTGCGGATTTGACAACTGTTCGTCTTGGGTTGGTGTTAGAGGTAAATATTCCTATACTGCAGTGGGTTAGCTTGGATTGGAATAGTTGCCTCAAGGCTCAGTTTCTGTGTCCATCACAAAAACTGATTTTCCTTTGACAGTGTGGAGTACAAAATTAACTCCTCTGGATATCATTTGGTTGTTTGCTGTTAAACTAATTTCATTTTGTGATATTTTTCTTTCCTTTTTTTACGTGGCATTGTCTTTTTTAATGTATAGTCTGTTCTGACCTCTATCAGTTTGCATTTTTTTAAAAAAAACAAATCCACTTTTTTTTAACATCTGTAGCATTTTAGCAGAATGCCACATTGTCATTTGGCAGAGGTGCTGGTGCTGAAATATTTCTGATAATTTAATCAACAATGAACCACTTCGTTCATCTTGATAGAAGATTTTTTTTCTTCCCATTTGGTGATGTCCTTCAACCAGAATTTGGAATAGAATCCCTGTTCAGGGAGTCCAGCATTGGTTACACATGACATGACCTTCCCAGTCTAGCTGGCTTGAGACCCTGGTTAAACTCAATATTGTGGATGTTGGTCTGAGAGAGGACACTTTTGATTTGCTGACCTTTGCAAAATCATCCAAATGTACTGTAAAGACTTTAGTATTTTTCCATCGGTTTCTGATGCCTGAAGATAGTCCAGGTCTTGGAAGTGCATAGAAGGGCAAGAATCATTGCTGCCTGATAGACCATGAGTTTTGTGCCCAGTCTTTTCCTCATCCAATAAATGGATGTGGTGATGTATTGCAGGTGATGGCGAATTTCCTCATCAATATCAGACTTTGCTAAAAGGTAGCTCGTGAGATACAAGAAGTAGTCTACAGTTTCCTGGTCTCGTAATGAAACTTTTGTCAGAGAGCGGTGTGGTGTGGAGGGGGCAGGTTGGTTAGAGAGCTTTGGCTTTGTAGATGTTGAGTAAAAGGCCCAACCTCTTGAAACTTCTGTGAACAATTTGACAATGTCTCAGACCTTGGTCTCCACTAGGTGCAAATGCAAGCATTGTCTGTGGACTGAGGTTTGGGTGACATCTGTTCTGGAGTGTAGTTGCCATAGGTTGAAGAGTTTCCCATTGGTTCTGAAGATTAGCTTCACTCCCGCCAGAGGCAAGGCTCAATGTTGCAGTGAAAAAGATTAAGTATTGAAGAAATGATGCAGCTTTATTTGATAGCCGTCTTCACTGAGGTTGGTTGGTATCCTGGCTTTCATTTAAAATGGAGATGAATTTCTGTGGGCTGCCACTTTGGGGGATTGCTCCATTTTTCCTCCCAACTGATGGTGTCAAAGGATTAATGTGAGATTGAAGGAGCCACTACATGGTGGTTGGTGTTGCTCCCTGTATTTAGAGTTGTCAAATGGTGAAGATAATGTTCACTACCCTACATGGACAGAATCCACAACATGATTTGGGAGCAGCTTTCTAGATACTGCGAGGAGGTGGTTGAGACTTGCAACTAATTATTATTGAGTTTGGCGCACTTTGTACAGATCAGATATTGAACTTGGTTGAGTTTTTCAGATGGCAGCAGTTACTCTGCTTAGTAATTAAAAAGAAACCTTTAACTTGTAAAGCAAAATACATGATCTATCCATTGTAACAAACATTGATACAAGGTTTTGATTTTTTTTGGAAACTGGTTCCCCTCTGTATTAAACAGTTAGAAAGTGAAAAGGTAGAAACACCTTTTTATTGCTGCTAAAATTGTGGCCTATTTTGCATTTTCAAATTCTGCATGCAAACAATTCTGCTCTGATTCACCTTAACTTTTGGCCCTTTCTGACTTTGCAGTAACAAGGACTGAACTTGGTCTCCTCTATAAATGACTGAACACTCGCAGTAGCACACAATTACATACCTTTTGGAAATAGCAAGTATCTGGATAATGGACAGCAAAACTCAGCAGAATGGTCTGTTGTTCTGGTCTTTGAGGCAGCTTCCCAACTGATCTTCACTGAAAGAAAGTCTGAACCAATTATCCTCATGGAAATCATGGCAGGTTTCTAGTCATCTTTTAACTTGAGATATCATTGTCATAGTTATGCCCAAATTGAATACCCTTGTACAGATATTATTAACTTAATTGCTAATGTAGGCAGGATTTGGAATTTTATTCCAGCCAAGTTGCTTTCATTTTTTTTAAACTAGATTTTCCAAGTTAATAATTTTATGCTGCAACATCAGGTGTATAAAGGGATAGAGAAACTGTTCAACTGCTCCAATGAGTCCTTAGTGAAATGTTTGGGCTGTTGTGTGCAATATCTGATTCTTTGCACAGGCAGTGCTTCATTTTTGAATTTTGTCTTTTGTTTATGGTTTGTCTTTCTGAATAGAGAAATGCATAAAGCTCTTTTGGATTGTACTGGGAAAGTGACCTGACGTGACTCCTATATTCTCCGGATTTTCCCACAGGGAAAGCAACAGGATACAATTTTTGTTCAGGGGCCCTCTTTGGAGTCCACTGCCCGCAACCAGTTGTTGCTTCCTACATTTAAGACTTTTTTTTTTGCAAGGAACATTTTACCAGAGCCCATGTAACATTTTGGTAAGAGGAAAAACTGCAATACTGGGAGTGCTTGGAAAAGCTTTTTCTAAACTTGGTGCAGTAATTTCAATTTAAAGGGACAGATTAAATTGATTAGGGCATCGTATGGGAGAAATAATTTCCATGCATGCAAATTATTAATGTAAGATTTTGTCAACAAGCATGTTCTGCCACATCTGTTAAATGTTTATATAAAAGACATCTGTGTGTTAAAACACAAATACTTAAATTGAAGTGAGATTTTTATAGGCTTGCACTTAATATGACTTGGAGCTTTTCACCCACCTGAATCCAAAGAGTGCATGTCTTTTTCTGTTAGTACCTGGGAACAACAATGCTTGAGGTTCTATTGTAAATGGTTAGGAGGACCTTGCACATCTTGGTTTGCAGTTGTTTTTGTTAGTGTAAGATACTTTCATAGCGATACTTTGATAACATTTTCCATCCAAATGCGGTTCCTTCTAGGCTTCCCAGAACCACTCCATCCTTCTGGCTGTGCCCCTTTTAGATTAGTTGTTTCATAGTTCATTTACCCTAACTGCCCCAGCCATGAATTGCCAGAGTAGCTTGCTATAGATTTGTGTTGTGTGGATATGGTGGTGGTAAATAGTTTTGAATACTTAATTTGTGCATGGTCTTGCAAACTTTTGTGGGAAACCATTTAACTGTGCATCAATAAATACCATTTATGTAGTCAGCTTTATTGAAGCAAGGTAGCTATTTTATGAATGCTCTGTTTTGAGATCAGAGGAGGATATGCTTGGGAAGTCTGTATTGTACTAATGCAGCAATCGGGGGTTTGGATCAGCAAGAATAATGGCCCCTTTTTATAGTGCTTTTAACATTGGCAAAATGTCCAAAGAAGCTTCACAGTGTCATTGAACAAGATGTGGTTTGTTTCCATATAAGCTATTACATCAGGTATCCAAAAGCTTGGTCAAATAGGTTTTACAGAGGGAGTTGAAGAGGGATGAAAAAATACCTCAGCATTTCTGAAGGTAGCCGCAGTGCTAACACTGCACCAATCTGGTCTCTTGGCACTGGGTGGACATTGATTAGTGATGTTTTAATTATTCGTCATTCTTCAGTGGTTTGAAATGTTTTGTACCATTGCTGCTGCAAATGTCAGCCTTAGCCTAGTAGTAGTTTGGAGGCGGACAGTCAGAGTTCAATGCCCCAGTTTAGTCATGCTGCCTCTGTTTCCTCAGTGTCATGCTCAGAGGTACATCTTCTACATCACCTGTTAATCAATCCCCTTACTTAGAAGATCTCAAAACTATTTTGAAAACGAGTAGGAATATTACCTCCAGCATGGTCAACATTTATCCTCTAAACAAAATAGGAAATGCCATCTGGTTGTATTTTTATTCATGGCTGTTTGAGATACATTTGGTCAAATTGGTTAATGTATTTCATGGAATTGCTGAGAATACACTTCAAAGTATTTCATTAAAAGCACTTGGCAGTGACTTGTAATTGTACATAAACTTATTTCTCCCTGCAGGGGAGGAAGATAATTGTGTTCCAATCTTCTGGCTTCTTGAAATGGTTGGAGTTTGGAGTGATGGCATGAGTAAAGTACTGGGAATCAGAAAATGCCTGACTTAATACTTCCAGCAGCATCTGCAGAGAGAGTGAGAGAAATAGTATTTGAAACACTTTCTCTTCACAGTTGCTGCCTTGCATACAGAGCATGCCCAGCAATTACTTTCATTTTTCTATCTGCATAGAATTTTGCTACAATATTTAAAGATGGCTACTGGATCATGAGAGAAATAACTTTTAAGATAATACTTTTATTTAAACACCAAAATGTCTAACTTCTGTTCTGTCCCTTTTATTCAGTAAAACAAAAATTATTTTCAAATTAAAGAGAACCATTTGCTTCCTTGCCTACAGGAAGTCTTAGTCCAATACAGAGTATGCAATCTGCTTTTTTCCAAATCAGATGCATTTACTGCTTGTCATCCACACTGTTAAAAGTAATACTAAATATTAATGGAACTGAACCAAAAATTATTCAAATACTTTGTGGGTGCGGTAGTGGGGTTAATAATTACTCTTTCAATGTAAGTGTTTGGTCTTTATAGGTTAATTTAAGACTTTTAAAATATTGTTTTTGTCATTTTGCTGTTTCTTTGGGCAATACTGACTGAAGTTGTCCAATGTAAGCTATCACAAATGACAATGGAAAGGAAAGCACTGATAATGTGGTTCCAATTTGGTCATGGGGATAAATACTGGCCACAGTACAAAGGGAATGCTTCTGCTCTTCAGGGTAATGTTGTAAAATGTGTTAATTCTAAGAATGGTGCTAGGGAAGTACCTGACAACCAGTGGGATTAAAACTTGTTTTTTTAAATTTCATTTTTAAATATCTGCAAACTTCTGTTATAGATTATTAAATAATCCAAAAGCTTCTTTCTGTGTTTAGATTGCAAACTGTTTTCCCTGATTTGGTCCCACAGTATCACATTGTGGGCAGCAATCAAACACATTTCCCACATTTGTCCAATATTTTCCACATCTGTTACAGATGGTCATTATGTGCTGAGGGAGGTGACTGGAAAGAGCTGTGTTGTGGGAGTAGACTGTGATTGATGTTTATTTTAGAGCTTTCTAATCGGAGATATGTGAATGAAGCCATGTGGTGGTGATAGATAAACTTTGAACAAAAGCAGATTATTATAGTGGCCAACCAAGAGCATATGTGAATGTTGAATGGGAATAAAAGTAAAACTTGGACAAATAAATGTGCCATCCTTTTCACAAATGTCTTCTGGAGACCTTGACGAGATGGATGTGTTTCCCGTTGTGAGAGAATCTAGAACCGGGGTTGCCTGTTTAACACTAAGGAGTTGTCCATTTAAGGTGAATCACATTGTTTTCTGTGTGTCATGAGTCTCTGGAACTCTCCCTTCCTCAAAGACCAATGGAAGCAGCCCTTGAATGGCTTTGAGGTAGACTGGTGATTCTCGATGAACAAGGGGGTGGAGGATTACCAGGGTAGACAGAAATGTTAAGGCTGGAATCAGATTGGCCTTGGTCTTGTTGAATGGTTTGAAGCTGATTGGCCTGCTTCTCAGAGGTCATATACATGTAACCTTGCCCGTATTTGTTGCAGTGGGATTGTTCTACAAGAAAAGGAGGCATTTGTTATGCAGTTAGTTGTAAAGGTAATACAAGTTGGAAAGACTAACCAGGCTGAAGGGTGACACACTCCAAATTACAAGAGATGGATTTGTCTGGGGAATTTAGTCTTCTGGGGTTGAATAGCACTGATATGTTTAAGGAGAAGCTAATTAGGGTGGAGGGAGAGGTGGGTTGTGAGGTTAGTATGGAGCATGAACACCAGCAGTGGGCTGAATAGCCTGCTGTGCTGGGAGCTTTATTGACACTGTATGCAACATCCACCTGTTATTGAAATGTGTATTTTTTTGAAAATTATTGCTCATTTAAAAGTTTAGATTGTTATGTTTATGTTCTGATCCTAAATTTCACTTCTGGTGTTTGTTGGCTGGGATCAAAGGAAATATAGTACTGGCCTAGTAATTGGAACAAAAGCTGCACCTGGTTAAAAACTGAATCAGGAGAAGTGGGGGCCCTCTGAGGATTGGGCATGTGTATTATTGCTGCTAATGGCAATAGCCATTCTCCATGGAATGAAGTGGGGCCTTATTTAACCACAATGAAGAAAAAGTGTGTGTCTTGTTTAGGTTTTGGTACTTCATGACCTCCACAAACAAGTTTTGTGTTAGCATTATCTCGAGCACCTCGAATACCTAAGCTGGGGTGAGAGTGAAGAGTTGAGAAGAGGAGGATGACCAGGGATGGGGTTGAGTGCATCATCATCTTCCTAGGGCAGCACAGTGGAGCAACTCATAAAGCTGCTGCCTCAGCTCTAGTGACCCAGGTTCAATTCCAACTCTGGGTGCTGTCTGAGTTTGCATGTTCTCCCTAAACATCAGCTTCCTGGCCCTCACCCTCATCTTCACCATGGACATGTTACAATAGTTACTATTGACCCATGTGTCTAATGTTCTTCCTATGTGTTGGTTTCCTCTAGGTGCTCCAGTTCCCCCTCTTACAAAGAAATGTGGGTTGGTAGAGTAATCAGCTGTTGTAAATTGCCTCTAGTATTTTTGTGAGTGGTAGAATCTTGGAGTGGGGGGGGGGGGGCGCGGGGAGAGAGAAGAATTGTGGTGTAACTTTGGTTCTAAATAGTCAGTGTGGACTTAATGGTCTGAAGAGCTGGTTACCATACTGTATGACAGTAACTCATTTAAAAATTGATTAACTAGTATTGCCACCATTGCCCCTCAATTCCCAACAAGACCAGTGAATATTTTCAGCACTGGGTTGTGGCCCTGGCATGCCACCTACTTCCGTATGGCACAAATGACTGGCAATTTTCTTGTTGCAGACACCCTGCATTCTATTTCCTACCAAATGTTTACAGATTAATCTCAGTAAAATTTGCGGAATTTCCTTTCCTGCATACCCTTCTGTCTTTGGTTGCTTTATGCCAAGTTCACCTTTGCGAGACAGTCATGAGACATGGTCACTTGGACTGCAGTCAACTGACTGAACTAAGCACTCGTTGACTTGAGCTACTGTCTCCCAACGGACTGCTGCAGAAGTTGCACGAAGATTTCCATGCGCATTACTTCACCACCTGGTGTTATGCCAACTCCATCTGTACAGAATATGGGAGGGCAAAGTCTTTCTTCTGAAGGTTTCTGTTGGACCAAGGGTGAATGCAGTTCATTGGCATAAAGGTGGCACAGCTTGTGGGAATTCAGTCAATGGGTTACATGTGAACCCAAACTTGTGCTGTTAGAGGAATGATATCCTTTATCACAATTTAGTGAAAAATCATACTTTCAGACATTTGTCAAAGCTGCTGAGCACATGTTTCCATTACTGATAAGATCAATAGACATAATTCTATTTAAATGTTTCCAAAGGAGGATGCTATTTTCAGTCACCCTTTATACTGCTGTATAATCTAGAATGAGAAGTTTTTTGGTTCTTACTGTAGGTTTAAGTAGGTATTGACTGAGTTTTGTTAGTGGTAGGTTCCAATTTGACTCAGAAATGGGGAAAAAGTGTTCTTTTTGCTAAAGTGTGGCAGCTAACTGGGGATCTCCTGTTGAAATTCTTCCCTCCTTTAGTCAGTATCTCTGGGTGAAGGATGACTTCCGCTCCAGTTCTGAGTAAGAGATGCCTGTGCACAGTGATAAGGTGACTTTGCACATCAGCTGCTTGAATGGTCTCCGTAGAGCATGCCAGTACTTGCTCCAGTGGCAATGACTTCCAGGATGACTGGAGACCAGGCTCTGCATGGACTTAAGATAAGCAAGTGCAAACACTCCTAACACCCTAACCACATGCAGGCATGCTCTAACCATACAGATATCATACATGCTGTTTCTCAGCCCCTCACCATCCTTCATCTCTCAATCCTCTTCCTCTAAATGTCAAGTCTCTAATATTAAAATTGAACTTATTTTGAAGCAATATTGTCTCATTCAGCTTCCTGTCATAAATGAAAGCTAGATGTGACAAGGGAATGAATTAAACATTTTGAGGAAAGTGCAGTTTTTCATCAGTGTAACATTTCTGGTATCCTGAGTGATAGTGATTCTCCCAAATGGCATAGTTTTTGGTCAGATAGTGATGCAGTTTTCCTCATTTACACTTGTTAGATTTAACTCTTGTGTTTGTTCCTTTCCTAACTCTTCATCTTTTGCCCTGCACCAGAGTCTTTGCTGTCATGTAATCTCTTGGCTTCTCTTCCCTTCTTGTTATCTCCTTCCTCCTGTAAAGTTTTGAAAGCCACAACTTTGCTGCACTCCTGCCAACTAATCCATAACCTATATTTCAATATATTACTGATGTTGTGGACATTCTGCCTTGATCACAAACTATTTTGGTAGCATTTTGTAGCCTATGATCAGGTATAGTAAAGAAAATACACTTTAGTTGCTCATTACATAAGGGAACAATCAGATGGGCCTGTCATTACAGATCTAGTTGCATCCACATATAATACGGCCAGGCCTTTTCCGAGATTCCAGGTTAATTATTTGGCAAGGTCACTGTTTCTCTTGGGCAGCATCACATGTTTAAGCACTTCTTGTGAGGTGTGCTTTGGAGAGTTAGTGATGTTGACAGTGTTCTTCTCACTGGGTATTATCCACATGGCGTTGAATGTGACCATTGATATCCATACAAAGAGGCTCAGCATTTTGGCACATGAAAGGGGCTTCTTGAAAACAAGTGGCTTATTGTGAGGAGCCGTGAAATATTGGGGCTTTCACAAGTTACCAAGGCCCTCATTTGGTAATGTCAAAGTAGTAGCTGCTTTTGTGAAGATTAAATAAGTTTCCTGTTCATATTGAAAACTTCTGCTTCAGAAATGGTGTGTATTGGTCACATCTGAATGTTTAAAGCAACTTTAACATGTTAGAGAAAATAGTGATCTTGGAGAAAAGCAAACATCCTAATAGCACAAGCTTATTTTGTGTTAGGTGTTATAGTATCACCTACCGACTGCTCATTATGTCTAATTTTTGCTTTGAGAAAATAGTTGATTCCATTAATTTTAAAATTAGTTTTTTTGATTGGGGATGAATTATGGCATTAAATTCGCCTTAAGTCCTGGAACCATTTGATCATGTCTGCTCCCAGTCCCCCTAACCTTCCATTCTATTCTAAATCAAAACATAACAGCAGCATAGTGAAGGGCCATTGCTATTGGGATAACTATTCTGTTTTGCCAATATTTGAAGAAGCAGATGCTTCCAAAATATTTCATAATAATGTCTTGCTTGTTACCTTGAGTACAAAACCACTTCCTTGTAAACAAGAGAGCCAGTGACCTCATTCAGGGAACTAAGTCAGAAGGCTGTGGGACTTGGTGTAGTCAGTTCCATCTTTTCTTTTCCTAATAGCAAGTGACACCTAAATGGCCTTTGGAAACATTGAGAGGCCTCAAGTACTAGTCGAACCAAAGACGGGGAGCAAAGGGTGCATGTTGTCCAGCAGGAGCTAAAGTTTGGAATGGACCATTTCCTGTTGAACGTAACAGATGCCACTTTTCACATGTAATAGCAATCCTCCTTCACTCCTCTTCCCAATTTAGACTTGCCCAAGGGAAACTTCCTCCTTGTATTTGGCCTGTCAAGTCTTTAAGTTCCAATGACATCTCCTCTCATTCTTTTAAACTGCAGAATACAGGTCAAGTCTATTTGATCTCTTGTATGGCAAAGCCGTCATCCCTGTAACCAATCTTGTGAATCTTTTGCTACAGTCCCTCTATGGCAAATATAGCCCATTTTGAGTAAGACCAAAACTGTAAACAGTGCTTTAGTTTTCTCCCCAGGATGCAGTATAATTGCAGTTGGGCATGTTGACTCCTGAACTTGAATCCCCTATTATAGAAAGACTACAATCACATTTTGCTTTCAGGCTGTATCTGCATGTTAGCTTTAAGTGACTTGTGTACGGGGATGCAAAAATCCTTTTGAATATCAAAATTTCCCAACTCCATTCAAAATAAATGCTCTATTTTTCTGTTTTGTGCAATAAGGTGGGTGACCTCACTTTCCTTTCTTATTCTGGACACTCCATCTGGGGGAATTTGCTTCAACATCAGCTCTGATCCATTCTAGTGCCTTGTATGTTTTGAAAGAACCAGCTATGATTTCATCTAAATTTCAGTGAATACAAGCAGGTCTTACTTGGTCTCTCCTGTCAAGACAACTTGCTCAATCCAGAATTGAATCTGCTCCAAAGCCAGTGTATCTTTCCTTGGCTTTAGAGTCCCAAACAACACTGAATAGCTCAGGTGTGGTCTCACTAAAGCTCAGGTGTGGTCTCACTAAAGCCCAGTGTGGTCTCGGGAATACTCCAACCATTTTGTCATAAAGGCCAATGTATCGTGTACCTTTTTCTAATTGTTTAGTGTACCTGCAAGTTTACTTTCTGCATCTCGTGTACAAAGATAGGTTCTCTCTGGGTGACAACATTCAAATTCCACACACTTTTAAAAAAATTTCTAAAATCTGTAAATGACTGTATCCTTCTTGCAGCACACCCTGTATCCTTCTGTTTTTATCTTTGTCATTGTTGTAGGTTGTAAATTGAGATTCCAGAACTGATCCCTTTGATACACCTCTAGTAATAGAAAATCAAGAGAACTGCAGAAGCTGGAAGTCAATAAAATAGAAAATGCCGAAAGTGCTCAGCAGGTCAGGCAGGTTCTGTGGAAAGAGAAACTGTCAATGTTTCGGGTGTCATCAGAATAGTCTGATTAAAGGGTCTTCCACCTGACATGTTAATGGTTTCTCTTTCCACTGATGTCTCCTGACCTGAGTGTTTTTGGCATTGTTTCTTTATATTTCCCTCTAATTGTAGTTCGCCAACCTGAAAATTATGTTCTTTAATCCTCCAGCCATGCTACAATATTATCTTTGTGGAAAATACCTGTACATTACATGGGTTGGTTCCCTCTCAACAACCCTACTGGTTAAACATTATTTTTCATAAGGTTATGTTGACTCTCAAATCATATTGTAATGGTCTTAAGTGCTCTATTAGCACGTCCTGAATAATGGATTTCAATCCATTCCTGACAACTGACACTAAGCTATTTGTCTATGGTCCCCTATTTTCTCTTTCTCTCAAACAGTAGTGTAACTTCAACCTGCTGGGACTGTTCCAAAATCTGTTGAATTTTGGATGATTACCACTAATGCATTTGCTGTCTCTGCAGCTGCTGCCTTTATATGCAGGTTTTTGTATCTGATTTGAGCATTTCAGTCCATTAAGCCTCCCCAGCACAGGCGACTCCCATGTTCTGAGGGGGTGGCACTCGAGAAAACCATCCGCATTGCAATTTTCTGTAACGTGGAGCCATACCTGCGCATGCATCAAGAAATGAGAGTTGGGAGAGAAAGTTGACAAGTTCTGTGAGAGAATTTTTATTGTATCTGATTTTTTTTGATGTTGTATGAATTCCATAAGGGTGAATTCTGATGCCTGTAATTCGAGGGTTACCTGTACTCTTCAATGATGACTTTTTGGCCCTCCTGTATTTTAGCAACATGTATCCATCTTCACTGCTGAATACATGATAAAAGGTACTTGTTTAACGCTTCAGCTACCACTTTATTCTCCCTTTCTAGTTTCTCTTTTCACCGTTTCACAAAGAGTGACGTAAGTGTGGCTGTGGTTTCCCAATTGCTGCTCAACCTTGGTGGAATAAAGGCAATGCTTGGAGCGTCTGCTAGCTGAGGACTGTGGCACTGTGACAAAGGAGAGTCCTAATTGTTGCTGTAGCCTTGGCTTCATCACTATTCCTTTATATTTATTGCATCCTGTACATTGAAGCTTCAAAAAGGAATTGCTTCATGTCCCAACTTCTACTTTGCCTCTTTTTTTTTGCTCTTTTCACTTTTAATCTACAGAACTTTTTAATCCCCCTCAAACCTATTAATTTGCTCTTCTTCCTCAACTTTTTTGTCATCCATTGCTAACGCACTCTCGATCCTCTAGTTTTCTGCTCTCCGTAACATTTTGTGTGCATCATCCTTCAGCGTAATATAATCCTTAACCTCTTATAGTTGGCCGTGGCTGGATCATTTTTCTTTGTGGAGTTTATATTTCCGAATGGCAGCTTGCAGTGCCTGAGATATTGAGACAGAGTCTGCATCTTAATGTCTTGGCAGCTCAGTTGAGCTCTTGGAAGTTTGGAACTTGGGGAATTTTAAATGTGCTCTTTTGCCCACCAAAAACCAAGTGAAACAGGATTTTAGTTTGCTGGCTGCTTGACCTGACCTTTTCTAATTCAAACTGCAAGGTTGCAGGTGCTAAGAGGTAATGGAGTGCTCCTTTCAAAATGATGGTTATCCTTTGATATCATTGGAGCCTGACTGCAGTATTCACCACAAACTTTCTCGCAAAGGCCACCTGTTTTCTTTGCCTATTGGACAGGTGCTTCCAGTCCATCTTAAACAGTGTCTTCCAGCCAGATCTCTGAGAATTGGCCTTTTCAACTGGCTGGAACACACAAGCTGCTGGTTGACTACCTAAATCGTATTCCAGTGCCAAACATGAAATCAATCTGTTTTTGGGGAAAAAAATAAATTGAACCTTTTTTCTTTGAAGTTGTTTTGTATGTCTTAATTGGTGACCTTGACAGTGACTAGACAGGAACTAGTGATTAGTGACCCTGCTCTTTGATATAATCAGGGTGCTTTCACAATAGATTATCTGGTAGTGTTTATTTTGGTTCAGTTCAGTAAAAAGTGGGTGAAAGGTGGCTCTAAGTATATGTGTGATGTTTTTCCTGATCCACCTGGCATAATCTGAGTTCATTGGAAGTACTGCTAAATTATTCATTTAGAGGCCATTAGTTCCATTTCAAGGTATCAAGGGAGATGGTTTTTTTTTAGAATGTGCCAATATCTTTGCATTAGCAGCATTATTGGTGATGCTAATGCTGGCCATAAAATATTTCAGTGGTTTTCCTGCCCATCAAAACCATAAACAATACATTTATATTAAATTCAAGGCCAAACTGTTCTGCCTGGAAATGAAAATATTACACTCTGTAATAGCTTTGTACAATAAGAAAGTTGAATGAATGTTTGTATTTTTTGGCTCACTTTTTATTTAGGAGAATGCAGGTATTACAAGTTGTATATTTCATTACCTGAATTTTTGGAGGCATGAACTCTGGAACCTTCGCTAGTTTGAAAGAGGGACTTGGCTGCAGATCTGTGGCTTGAGCAAAGCTCGGTGCTAAGGGTTGTTTGGTGTAATGTGTTTTGTTTCTCAGTTTACCTCTGGAGATTCTCAAGTCATCTAATAATAGAACAACTGAACATAGTTCACTGACAGGATGGGAATAGTGTTTGTGGAGCTTACTGTAGGTTCCAGTTTTAGACTACTTTGCTACAGACTTGGATTTCAGTCTCTCATACTGTACCACATCATTTTGATTGATTGCCTTTCAGCATTCCTCATGACAGTTATTTGGGCAACTGTTGTTGTTCCTTTCTTCATTTTGCTTGAATCACACGTTCCTTTTCTGATGAAGGTTGAATCTATGGGCTTTGTCTGTTTGATATTCCTCAGTAGCTGGCCTGCAGCAGATTCTCATTTCAATGGATTTGGCAGTCTTGCCCTCTTCCTCTCTCTATCCACCCTCTCGCCAAGATGCAGGATAGCATTGTAGTGAAGTTTGTCAGCCAGCAGCTGCCTAGCTGAGAGCCAGAGTGCCTAATGAGTCACTCTCCCTGAATGGGAGTCCAACATTGAATTGCTGCACCCACCAGCCTGCTGCTGACTCTGCATTAACACCATTTGCTGACATGGTGTGTTGGAGTGGAGTGATTGGTTTGTGAACTTTTTTTGAGAACAAATCCTTGTCAGAAAAAGTGTTTGGCTTTCCCAGCAGCCCCACACCAGCTGAAGTTTTCAATTACTCAAGGACTGATTTTCTTTTTTTAAATAACAAAATTTGACACAAGATGAAGAAATGCAGCATTTTGTGCACAGGAACCCTTGGGGCAGAATGAATCAAACTGAGTGCTCCCCTCCATCCAGTTATTGTGGTCTTGATGGCAATGGTTCTAGAGTACAAGGCTGTGTACTGTACTAAATGACTGTAGGCATTGTTCAGGCCTATTCTTTATCAAAGGAGTTGCCTTTAAAAAGCTAACCAAAGATGGTAATGCTTCATACATTCAGTCCAACAAATTCCTGTTATGGTTTCTATAAATGAATCTTGAATTGTACGTGCTAAGATAAATTCAATGTTTCCAGGCCACACAAGAACTAAAGTTGGAATGTTGCTGGTGCTTGGAGAAACTGCATTGTTAGAATCTTATAGCACAGAAGGGGGGCCATTTGATCCTTGACAATTGCTACACAACCATTGAAGATGCCTACTGAGCCACCCCTCCACCCACACTTTGATAAATCAGACCACCAGGCTGTGCTACTTCTCCTTGCGTACAAACAGAAGCTGAAACGGGAGGATCCAGTACAGAAAGCTGTACGGTGCTGGTCTGAGGAAATGAGCTTCTTTGTGACTGCACTGAGTTAATGGACTGGCCCATGTTCAAAGGCTCAGTTGCCGCCTAGATGAGTATGTCACCACTGTCACAGACTTTATCAGCAAGTGTGTTGAGGACTGTGGACCGAATAGGACAATCTGGGTGTTCCCAAACCAGAAACCATGGATGAGCCAGGAGATCCACTCCCTACTGATGTCTAGAACTGCAGCATTCAAATCGGGTGACCCTGACCTATACAAGAAATCAAGATAAAACCTCTGAAGCTATCAGAGATGCCAAGAGATGATACCAGTCCAAAATAGAGTCCCAGACCAGCTGTCAGTTGTGGCAGGGTTTGCATGTTATAACAGGCTACAAAATGAAGTCTAGCAACATTGCTGACAACAGCGCATCCCTTCCTGATGAGCTTAACGCATTCTTTGCACGTTTTGAACAGAAGGGGATTGTTATGTCACCACCCACCCCGACAGCCTCCAATGCACCTGAACCCACAGTCACCATTGCGGATGCAAGACCAGTCTTCTGGAGAGTGAACCTGCAGAAAGCATCTGGCCTGGATGGTATCCCTGGCCGTGTCCTTGGATCCAGTGCAGATCAGCTGGTGGAGGTATTTGCAGACTTTTGTTTAACTTCTCCCTGCTACAATTTGAGGTTCCCACAATTTGAGGTTCCCACATGCAAAACCCAGCAAAGTAACATTCTTTAATGACTTACTGCCCAGTGGCTCTGACATCCACCATTGTGAAGTGCTTTGAGAGGTTGGTCAGGGCATGCATTAACTCCCAACCTCTCAGGCAACCTTGAACCATTGCAATCTGCCTGCCACCAAAACATGTCAATGGTGGATGCCATCTGCCTGGCCCTACACTCATCTCTGGAGCATCTGGACAGTAAAGACACTTACGTTAGACTATTGTTTATTAACTACAGCTCTGCCTTCAATACTATAATTCCAAGCAAATGTCTCCAAGCTATTAGACCTGGGACTCAACACCTCCAACTGGATCCTTGATTTCCTGATGTATAGACTGCAATCAGTAAGGATAGGCAGCAATACCAGTGCCATGATTATCCTCAACACTGGTGCCCCACAAGGCTGCATCCTCAGCCCCCCACTCTACTCCCTATACACATAATTGCATGGCCAGATTTTGCTCTAACTCCATCAACAAGTTTGTAGCTGATACCCCCTGTAGTGGGCTGATCAAAAAAAAACAATGAATCAGAGTACAGGAAGGAGATAGAAAGCTGAATGACATGTTGTCATGGTAATGAACTTTCCTTCTATCAGCAAAACAAAAGCTGGTCATTGACTTCAGGAAGGGGGTGGTGCACATGCTCCTATTTACATCAATGGTGCTGAGGTCGAGAGGGTTGACAGCTTAAAGTTCCTTGGAGTGAACGTCACCAACAATAGGCTGTCCTGGTCCAACCATCTTGATGCCACATCCAAGAAAGCTCACCAGTGCCTCTACTTCCTCAGGAGGCAAAAGAAATTTGGCATGACCCCTTTGACCATCACCAATTTTTATCAATGCACCATAGAAAGCATCCTATCTGGATGCATCGTGGCTTAGTATGGTAACTGCTCTGCCTGTAACCTGCAAGAAACTGCAGAGTTGTGGACACAGCTCAGCATATCATGGAAACCAGCCTCACCTCCATGGACTCTGTCCACATTTCTCACCACCTTAGTAAAGCAGCCAATCTAATCAAGGACCCCACCCACCCTGGACATTCTCTCTTCTCCACCCCTCCCATTGGGTAGAGGATACAAAAGCCTGAAAGTATGTACCACCAGGCTCAAGGGTGGTTTCTATCTCACTATTATGAAAGTATTGAATGGTTCCCCAGCATAAGTTGATATCAACCTCAATCTACCCTTTTACAACTTTGCACTTTATTGTCTACTTGCACTGCACTTTCACTGTAACACTTTTATTCTGCATTCTGTTATTGTTTTACCTCGTACTACCTCAATGCACTGTTGTAATGAATTGATTTGTATGAATGGTATGCAAGACAAGTTTTTCACTGTACCTCAGTATATGTGACAATAATAAACCAATTTACCAATTTGGCTCATCATGCCGTGCCTGCTCCCAGAAAGGGCTATCCAAAAGGTTCTAGTACCCTGTATATTCTTCCTTTTAGAAGTACTTATCCAACTCTTTGTGACAATGTCTTTGAGGCAAATTATTTCTAAAATATAAGAGACGATGTGAGAATGGAGTTTCAGTGGAAGGTTTTTAATGTTTATTTTTCAGTGTGGTGACAGAATGGTCACACTTTTTTTTAGAAAGATACCTCTCCACTTGATACTTGTGCTTCCATACCAGTAAAATTCCTGTAGTGGAGACATTTTGATCATCTTGTGATTTGAGTGCCCTCCCACCTCTTCAGAGTCACATTTATACCATCACATCAGATTCATGACTGTGCTGTACTGTTGTTATGAGACAATCTGGGTGCATGGGCAGGGAGCAGTGTGCTGCAGCTGGTAATGGTGAAACTTGCTGTGTAAACTTGGCTGAGCTGGGCATTTCAGTTGCAGGCTCAACTGCAAAAGACAGTGTTGCATTGACCCTTTTTTGTGGGGGAGGGGGACTGCATTTTAAATGGTGCCTCTGTGCCCTAAAATGTTGAACTATACTACAACGCCATGCACGAGGGAATAAGACATTAAGGTTATTGGTGGGAGAGGACTTTGGAAATTCCCACTGCACTCTTTCCTCTGATCAGTGGTGAAGTCCAACAGAGTGGGTTCATTGAGTTTTTTTTTCCCAAAGTGGGGTAAATATTTGTCTGGGCAGGGAGTGCAGGATGGGTGCTGGGGAATCAAAAGTCTAGTTTATGTGCATTGTTTTCTTAGATAACTGGTGCTACTACCACTGGTTAGTAAGTGGCCAAAAATGGTCATCAGAATGGGGACAATCCACTTGCACCACTGAACGTCTGCCAGATCAGGCATCCAACTTGCAGTAAATGAAAATGTTAAAAATTGCTGCAAGTCATTCTGATGGAGGGTTCCGGACCTGAAACATTTAGCTGTTTCTCTTTCCCAAGACCAAAGTGTTTCCAACTTTTTCTGTTCTTATCATTGGTAACTTGCAGGATGGATCGGAACTGCTGCAGGATGGATCTTCCTTGAAGTTGAGGCATGTAACTGTGTGCTTTATGTAGCTTCTGCACCACATAATCATTATGCACCAATCTGTGATGATCCCAGGAACCTGTTAACCACTAGTGAAGCTGGCAAGGCTGGCTGTCTCCTTTTCTCTTCCAGTTTTTGGGGAACCTGGTTGGATCTGTGCACCTCCTGGTGGTTGATAACAACAAACCAACATGAGCCCAAGCTGGTGTTTGGGGCACGTTTGTAGTCGAGGGAAAGTGCAAGGAACCTCACCTCAATTTAACTTGTTAAAATTGGCTAAACATCAAGGCCAGCAATGTTGACTGGAGCTCTGAGAATAATGGCAGCCTGCAAGGGCAATGTTTGTGTAGACATTTGGAGTTACATCATTGTAACATAATGTCTGTGCTAATGGCTTATTTTAGACTTGGTTCCCTGGCTTCACTTGCTTTGGCTGCCTGGCTTTAATTTCACCGACCCCCTGGCTCCAGTGATGTCATTAAGATAATTCAGATATATGGAAGTTAAACTTTTATATTCATTGCACCCTGTTCAAAATAGAACTCACTGTCACTGCAGAAAGAGGCCTTCATTCACAATGAGGGCCAATTTAACTGATATTTTGCTCTTTTATAGGCTGAAAGTGAAAGGCATATCGAAATAGTATTTCAAGAGCTTTATTGAATTCTGTGTGCGGTTTTGATAAACTGATAATTGACAAGATACCCTGTTGCTCTCTTGTAACCTTGGATGTGACCTGGAGAGGGAAAGTTATCCCCAGACTGGAATTTTCCAGCAATGGATTAGGGCTCATTTAGTGATATTTTCAGGCTCGTAAACAGGGCATAAGCAGTGAAAAGAAAATAGAACTGTGGATTTCAACATCAACTTTCTTAAATAATATCAGAACACAATCTTGGTTCTGATGTGCCTTTACTTAATGTCAACCTATGAGTTTGTATCATTTCTGTCACCAGAAAAGAGCAGATTTGGGGGAAAACTATTTAGTAAAAGGACCACTTTCAAAAATGCGTGCACAATATATGTGCAAGATGCTGTCTGACTGTTGCGAACCCTTACACCACCCTGAATAACATGACAGTGGTTCTTTGCTGACATCAACTTGTATTGAGACTAATGTGTTACTGGTACAGTATATGTACAGTATATATGGGCTTTTTAACTTTATTTTCAAAGATCTATTAAAATTCTGTTAAATTTTGTAACCATGTTAACTTGGTGCCCTAAATTCGTAACAAAGGGTTACTAAGGCTGAATGTGGAGTTTCAGATTAGCTCGTTATGGTTAACTTCTGAAGTAATTCAGCAGATTTTGGGGTGAACTAGTTGAGAGGGGGTGGGGCAGGGAGGAAAAATTAGAATGTAAGTAGCTGATCAAAACAAGACGACATGAAATGCCACAGTGAATAAATGAGCTCATTGTAGCAATGACTAAGTGTTTTGTCCCTGTCACTCCTCCTGACTGCCCTTGTTAATCTATAATCAGAACCAGTCATCCGAACCACCAGGGCAATGTGTGTCTTGTGTTCAGTTTTTTTTAAGCTAGTTGTGAGATTCTTTGTCCAGCAGACTGTAAGTACAGTGTGTATCTTATTCAGCACAGACACTGATTAATACAGCAATCACAGAGGGTCCCTTTCACCACACTCTTGATGCATTAGGCGAATTATAGTGGATCAAGAGGTTCCTGGATGGAAATTTCATACAGTGGACTGAAATTTGACACCATTATTTTGGAAGGATTCTTGCAGCAGTCCTCTTGCCGAAGTAGCCTCTTCAACTTCAAGGTTCTTGCCATTGCCCATGTTGTTGACTCTGTTCCTACGGAAGGAAACCAGTTTGAACTTGTCTTTGTGAAGTATAATGTCCAGTGAATTTGAATACATATTAGCAACCCACAGCATATCCATGATACTGAGAAAAGCACCAGGTGGTTTGAGCTGTGGAATGAAAGGGTAAGATGAGCATTTTTCTGAATACTCTACTTACCTCCATCAACTGTTATGTGTTTTAATTTTAAAACATGGTACAATATTCCAGTCAGTGTGCATTTTTTTCAGTGCTGCAAATGGAATTTGGCATCTGATGTATGCAAACGAGTTGCATTGAATTCCTTATCAGTGAGAGCATTAGTGTGCGCATGTCCATTGGAAGTGTGCACAATTGGCAGATCATGGCCCAACCTCTCTGCAGTGCTGACCGGCAGCACTGCAATTTTGAAGTTCAAACCTCTCGGCTATTGTGTTCTCTCTCAATCGTGTGATCCCATGCAACAGGACTTCTGCAACCACTAATTAAAACGGCTTTTGCTAAAATTCTGCAAGAGTTTGCTTTTTAGAGTTTGTTAAAATTACATAAGTCTGTAGGGAGGAAGGCCTTTGTCCTGATTTCTGTGTAGGCCATTTGTTCTTTGACATGAAGGTTTGAACTTTTTTATATATATTTTCATTCTAGGGATGTGGGCTTCATGGGCTGGGCCAGCATTTAATTGTCCTCTAAGGTGGTGGTGAGCTACCACCTTGAACCGCTGCAGTTCATGAGATGCATATATCTACAATGCCTTTAGGGAGGGAGTTCCAGCATTTTGACCCAGCAACGGTGAAGGAATATCTAAGTATTTCCAAGTCAGGATGATGTGTGGCTTGGAGGACAACTTCCAGGTGGTGGTGTTCCCATGCTTTTGCTGCCCTCGGCCTCTTAGAATGAGGCATGACCAGAGTGAGCAATGGGGACGAGTAGCAGAAGTAACAGAGGAGGGAATGGATGGGCTGATGGGCGAGAGGGAAGAAGCTGGAAGAAACTGAGGATTCAGGAGGAGGTCAATTCTAGAGTAGAAAATTTGGGGTGTCCAGGATCTTAGTTGTTTGTAACCTGCTCAAATTGTGACTGGTTAAAATTTCATTTCTATTCCTAATTTGTTCCAAATGGGGATGTATACAAGGCTGGGGTGGGGATGATGGAAGAACATGGAAGAACGCCTTTGGCCCACAAAGTTATGCTGAACTAATTAAATTAGTGATCAAATGCCCAACTAAACTAATCCCTTCTGCCCAGTCAATGTCCATATCCCTCCACCTTCTGCACATTCATGTGCCTGTCTAAGTGCCTCTTGAACACCTATCGTATTTGCCTCCACCACCACCACCCCTGGCAGTGCACTTCAGGTACCCACCACTCTGTATTTTAAAAAAAACTTTCCCTGCATGTCTCCTTTGAACTTCCCCCTCTCACCTTAAATCTATGCCTCCTGGTATTAGACATTTAAACCCTGGGGAAAAAGATAATGGCTGTCTACTCTATCTGTGCCTCTCATAATCTTATAAACATCTATCAGGTGGGCCCTCAGCCTCTGCTGCTCCAGAGAAAACAACCCAAGTTTATCCAACTTCTGCTTATAGCACCTGCCCTCTCATCCAGGCAGCATCCTGGTAAACCTCTTCGGCACCCTCTCTAAAGCTTGCACATCCTTGCTGTAATGGGGCAACCAGAATTGAATGCAGTACTCCAAATGCGGACTGACTAGAGTTTCATAAAGCTGCAACATAACTTCCCAGCCCTTGAACACAATTCCTTGACTAATAAAGCTAAGCTTGCCATACACTGCCTTTACCACTCTATCAACCTGTGTAGTTACTTTCAGGGAGCAATGGACTTGGACCCCAAGCTCCCTCTACTCATCAATACTTAAGGATCTTGCCATTAACAGTGTACTGTCCTTTTACATTTGACCTCCCAAAGTGTAACACTTCACATTTGGCCAGGTGAAACTCCATCTGCCGTTTCTCCGCACATATCTGCAACTGATCTATATCCTGTTGTACCCTTTGGCAATCTTCTACGCTATCCACAACACCACCAATTTTCTTATTGTCTGCAAGCTTACTAAACCACCCATCCACGTTTTCATGTGGGTCATTTATATACATCACAAACAGCAGCGATCCCAGTACGGATCCCTCCGGAACACCACTAGTCACAGAACTCCAACCAGAATAAGTCCCATTGACCACCATCCTCTTCTATTCCAAGCCAATTCTGAATCCAAATGGCCAGTTCACTGTGGATCCCATGCATCTCAGTTTTCTGGATGAACCTTCCATGAGGGACCTTGTCAAACACCTTATTAAAATCCACGTAGACAACATCCAGAGCTCTACCTTCGATCACCTTCATTACCTCCTCTAAACCCAATCAAGTTAGAAAGACACAACTTCCCCTATACAAAGCCATGCTAACTGTCCCTAATTAGGCCGTGGTTTTCCAAATGCTCATAAATCCTATCCCTAA
Source organism: Pristis pectinata (assembly GCF_009764475.1). Classification (NCBI taxonomy): domain Eukaryota; kingdom Metazoa; phylum Chordata; class Chondrichthyes; order Rhinopristiformes; family Pristidae; genus Pristis; species Pristis pectinata. The sequence goes on along the minus strand of NC_067412.1, from coordinate 33,365,432 downwards.
AAATCCTCTCCAGTAACTTCCCTACCACTGATGTGAGACTCACCAGGCTATAGTTTCCAGGAATATCCCTATTTCCCTTGAATAATGGAACAACATTAGCTACTTGCCAGTCCTCCAGGACCTCACCTATGGCTAGAGAAGACAAAGGTATTGGTTCAAAGCCCCAGCAATCTCATCTCCTGCCTCTCTCAATAACCTGGTTATATATCAGGCCCTAGGGACTTATCCATCTTGATGTTAAGAGACCCAACTCTACCTCGCCTTAACTCAATGTCCTAGCATATTAGCACAATCCACATGATCTCCCTATCCTCCACGTCCTTCTTTGTAAATACTGATGCAAAGTACTCATTTAGGACCTCTTCCACATCATCTGCTTCCAAGCATGTGTTCCCTCCTTTATCCTTAAGTGATCCTACCTGGTCCCTACTGTCCTCTCGCTCTTGATGAATGCCTTGGAATGTCTCTCATAATTTATGTGCATGGTATGCATATAATGTGTGTGCTAAGGCCATTCCCTCAAATGATGATGGTCCTGCTGATGTCCTTGTTCCAGATTTGTGAAAACTGTTCCTGTGTATATCTTATAGCCTAGTAATTTCTAAGGTAGGGACATGTTCGGCATAGCTTTGTGGGCCGAAGGGCCTGTATTGTACTGTAGGTTTTCTATGTTTAAGTCTAATAGATACAGAAGCAGTACAACCTGTCATCTTCCAAGGTGTGTGTTCCCTGTTACAAATAATTAGTGCTTGAATTTTTTTTTAGTTTTCAGCTGTGATCATGTCTGTTTAGTTATTATTGATCAGCCAAGCCATGAATTTTCATCATTTGGCAAAGGTGGCAACTTTTTCAGCTATAATTTGCAGCCAAATTGGCAATGGGAACTCATTACACCTGAACATTAATGTTGACCACTGCTTGCTGCATTTATTTGCCATTCCAGATTTTTCCCAATTCCTCACTCATCATTGTTTAGTGATTTCTATTATACTCCCACAAGCCAGTCCAATTGGTCAGTAGTCTGTCTGGAGTATCTGAAACTTTAAAAGCTTGCATTCTTAAAGCAAAGTGCATGAGTTCCATTATAAAGGTGTTGCTAACAATTTTTTTTAAAGGAGTGTTTCAAAATTTCTGGAGCTGGTTATTATTTGAAAACTGAAATTCAAGTTCTCCAGTAGAAGACAAGCCCGAGTAATGTGTTCATCTCGTAGATTCTTGTTACTGTAGTTGATACATGGAGAGGTGTTTAATTTATTGCACTTCCCCAGCTTTGCACATGTGTCCTGTGCTAATGATTCCTTGGTGTGAATTTGTCATTTCTGGAAGAAAAATTTCTCATTGATAGTGAAAACCTTAATGAGTAGAACATGGAAGATAGGCAAACTTTTAAATGTTAAAAGGAAGTGTCTTAAAGTCTGGGTTGAGTGAGGAGTCTTGCATTTGCTGCTTCTGGATTTGCTTGCTATCCACTGATCCACCAAGCTCTAGCACAAACCATTACTTTTGTTATCAGAGAATAAACTGCATAAATGCCATCTGATCACTTCAGCACTGTTATTCAGCTTTATTTTCTGATAGTTGATTTTATTTTGTGATCCAGATCTCCAGTTCTTTGTTTTGAGTACTTGATCCAGTATTCAGTGACATCCTAATCACAAACCACCCTGTTAATAGATTTTGATGCAGGAAACAGAAAACGTCTAATAGTTAAATGTTCTACATTTATTAGAAAATATGGTTTGTGCCTGACCTGAGCAAATAGAAAGAAGCTTAATTTATATTGGCCAGAAAAATAGTAATTGTTTATTTGCACAAGAGGATAGATGTTTATTTCAAAACCAGCTCCTGAAATAAGTCGAAGCCCCACTGTTCTGTATGAAATCCCTCCTACACAATTACCCAGAAATTCTGTTTTCTTCCCCCAGCATTATAAAATTGACTTTACCTGGAGCTAAAAGGGATATTTATTTGTTCAGTTTTGTTGTTTGGGTTATGACCAGCCTTGTTTGCCTAATGCAGGTTCCATGCTATTCATGCATGATGATGTCATTCCACATGCACTGTTTCTCCTGAAGTATAATGGGAATTGGAGAGGGCATACATCCTGGGAGGAGTTGTCATGAGACACTCTTGGGGCAATTAGGTCTTCACGATATAGGGCTAGACTGGGAATCCTGTAAGGCCAGCTCATGTATATCCTTTATCTATTCTTCTATACCCAGTTCTCTAGTTTCCCTCCACATCCGTTGGTCTCTTGATTCCCCAGTCACCTGCCTCTCTCCAGACCCATCCTGCAGTTGCTGGCCCTGTTTCCCATTTTACACCCCAGCATTTATCAGGGGCTGCATTTTTCCACTCCATGTAAGTATCGTAACCTCTCGCTGTACCTGAAGTCCTTAGTGCAGCCTTGTGAAGCCCTCCAGCATACCCACTTATGACTACGTGGCCAATGTGTGCTATTTGTTATTGGAGTGAAAGCATTTAAAAAAAAAACTCTGACAAAAGATGAAGCTTGTCAGTTGCTTCCTAACTCTAATTCTTTAGAGCTTGACAGCTAGTTTAAATCCCAAAGTTCACAGCATGTTGTGGTTGTTCAAGTTATCACATCTGGGTTCATGGTAATAATCAACCTTGATGTCAGAAGCAAATTTCCTTAAAAAAAAAAGGATTACTGGCATTGAGCCTTGAAGTGTTTTCTTTGTTTGGGGTAAGAAGCTGTAGGAGTGATTTTGAGGAGGACCTATCTTGTTCCTCCATTCTTTTCAGAAGTTCTAACTTGTCAAGTTTACTAATCTTTCAGAAGAGGTACTGGCTTTCCCAAGCTCTTAAAAGTGGAATGTGCCTTTTGGATTTGGCTCTTTTAGGGTTGCCTGAGTCAGTGGAATTTTAATGACCAAGTCTGAGAGGAGAGCTCTCTGCCTCTTGAGCCTAATCAACTATTCAATGAGACCGTAGCTCTATCACCCATTTGTATTTCTGCCTCTGCATTATTACTTATAGTTATCCAAAGACTTAAATTTTAATTTAAACATTGTTTGATTGTGGAAGTAAATTCCATATCTCTCTTCCTCTCTGGTCCAGTTTCACAGTGCCATTCTATAAAACTGCCTTCTAATTTCCTTAAACTGCTTTATTCCATATTTCCTTGCAACATAGAGGTCATTTCGGTCCATTGTGCCCATGCTGGCTCACAGTAATCCGATTTCCTGCTGGAATTTTCCCTGTAATCTATTTTCCTTTTCCAATCAGATCCTCCCAGATTTTGCCACTCCTCCACAGACTAGGGGTAATTTACATTGGCCAATTATTTTACCAACAAAAATTGCATAACAATGAAAGATTATTTAATTGCTATTAAGGTGTAGGGAAACAGGATAATTTGTTATTTAAGTGACAATATCGCAAGTGCATCTTGTCCTTAACCTAAAGGGAAGGCTGTACTGCCACAGTTCTACATCAATGATCTTCCACACCAGTCTTTCTGTGATGTCTTGGACTGAGTTAGCCTTGTGGCACATATAAAGAGACAAAGGTGGTGTGGGTTATGCTTGCTTTGAGCTTGAATTAAACTTTCCAAGTTCATTTTGTATTTGAACAATGATCAGTAGACAACATTCCCTGACCTTGAAACTGGGCCTTGCCCTGATAGAACAGTTTCTGCTGCATGTTATTGAACATTGTAGCAGACGAGACATGGGGTGCCACAGCGAGTGGAGGAGCTACATCTCTTCCAATGGCCCGGGTTCAATCCTGACCTTGGGTGCTGTCTGAATGGAGTTAGCATGTTCTCCATGTGGGCACTCCGATTCCCTCCATGTTCCAGGGATGTATAGGTCTGTAGGTTAATTGGCCATTATAAATTGCCCATTGTGTGTGGGGCAGTTGATGGAAACAAGGGGAGAATAAAGTGCAATTAAAGTAAATGGGTACTTGATGGCCAGTGTAGACTGTGAGGGCTGAAGGGCCTGTTTCTGTGTTGCATGACTCTGGTGCTAATTAACTGTGGTTGAGTGGTGACCAGCAGAAGCCCCTGGTTCTAATGTGGCTCCTGCAATAACAAAATAAATCTTTTGGATAATGGGACTTTAAGAACTATCAGTTTGATGTTGCATGCCTTAAACATAAATGGATTATGGCATTCTTGGCACAGGCTGCAGTTATTCAAAGAATTTTTTTTAACCACCCCACTTTTGTGTATTCAGTGAAACCAATGCAGCCAGGTGCCTGAATGCTTGCAAAACCCAATTCAAAATAGCATGCAATGCATTTGTGGAATAAGCCTGGATATCATGTTGGACACAGGTGTTTGTATTGTCTGTGAAAGGGCACACATAGTAGAGGATTATCATTTTCTTAGTACTGTCATTTTTGATGTAAATCTGCTTTTTTTAAAAAAAAAAGTAGTAGTGATGTGTTGTGGAGTAATTTGAAAACTGAGTAGAATTTCATGGCTGAGATGAAGGAGCCACATTCAGCAATGCTAATACCAGGAGCATGGATGCCAACTAAACAAATTACAGTATAAGAGGTTTAGGAATAATCCAAAGGATGGATTTTAATCCATTTTGATTAACGGAAGACCTGAAAACTGTGCATAAGGCGTGGTCAAGAAAAATTATTGACGGTAGAATGATGACTCTTCCAGCAACGGAGGCGGTTTTTCAGCCTGTTATGGCTGTTCTTTGAAGAAGTGATATAATCAGTCCTCTTTCTCCCCTCTCCCCTTGCAATTTTCACATACCTATAGTTTTCTCACTTTCAGGTATTATCTAGTTTTATTTTGTAAGTTGCTGTTGGATTCATTAATGCCACCCTTTTGGACAGTGCATTCTAAATCATTCAAATGTTTTCCTCTCCCCTCTGGCACTTTGAAAGTTAACAAATCTCTGGCCTCTACCAAGTGGACCTTCTGCCACAGGAAATTGTTTCTTATCTGTGCTATCAAAATCGTTTTGTGACTTCGAACTTGCTCGCTGTTGTACTTATAATAGTCTTGTCAGCTTGTCTTTCCATCTTCAAAGCTTTCTGTATCTGAGTTCCTCTGTTCCTGCAATAATTGTATCTTTGTAGAATGAGAGAGTAATCTCCACTGGAAAGCAATATCAACTAAATATTCATTGTACCCTGACACTAGTCAGCACCTCCTCACGATGTTTTTTACGTTTCATGAGCATTAATAGAAGTCTTTTATTGTGTTTTGGAATTGAAGGAATGAGGGGAGTTTTTCTGTCAGGTTTGGGATTCTGTTATATGCATGGGAGTTGTGGCCTTCAGTGTCAACTGTCAAAGAGGATTTTGGGATTATGGTGGGAGGTGCAGATTAAACATGTTCGTTGTTGATTAATCTTTTGAGAAGCACTTGGAAACAGAAATCAGACAGGCAGCACTAATATCTGTGCAGCTGAACAATTGAAGCCCTTAAAGCAACTGGATGACGATCAAACTGTCTGCATCCGTTATCTACTGTTATCTTCCTTCATTGCTGTGTATTGTACTCCCCAAAGATGGAATGCTTTGGATTGCATAGTGAATGTTTAGTAGACAAAGTAGGGAGATTTAGTATGGGATTTTTGTTGATGCTGGTCATAATTAGTGACAAATATCCTTTAGCCAAAAGGAGCTAATTACTATCTTGAGGAAAAATTGAATCAATTTTACAGTGCTGAAAGTAGCTTATTTGTTATAATTGTGCCTGCTTTACTAACCTGTGCCCTGATGTGTCTAATTTGAGTGGTAAGATATTACTACACTGGCATTCGCTCTTAATGGGGCTGCTGCATTAAAATGAGTTATCTAAGTAGAACCAGGGCCACATTCAGACTAATAGAATTGATAAAAGTTTGACGACAAATAAGTGAAGTGGATCTCTTGCATACTTTGCCATTTTTGTGGAATATCTATTATTTAAACAGCTGTTGAATGTTGGAAGGAATTGTCCAAGATAAGTGTACTAGGTGAATACTGGGTGCTGAGTTGTTTTTAAATTTTTGAGATGTTGATGTATAAGGGCCACAAAAATAGTCATACTAATGGACCAAAAATCCTGAAACATGAATAATTGAGTTCAAATTCCATTGTAGCAGCTGGGGATGTAAAATTCCGTTCATTCAGCAAAGATGTAACAGAAAAATAGCAGTAAATGTGAAATCATTGACAAAAAAGCAACTAGGTGGTTGTTTCAAAAAAAAAAGTCCCTCTGATTCACAAATATATTTTGGGGAAGGAAATGTGATCTCACCTGGTCTAGGGCTGTGACACTCCAAACTCTTAATGACGTGGCAAGCTGTTCAGTTCAAGGCCAGAACTAGGGTTGAGCAAGGAATACACACTGTGCCAGCAGCACCCACATCCTGTGAATGAATAACAAAAAGAGCATCTGCCCCAAGACTGTGTGCAAATGATGTCCAGTTTTTTAAAGCACCAGTGTTTAGAATCAATTTCAACAGTTAACTAAACTGAGCAATTATTATTCCTACTTTTGGTTTGGAATAATTAACAAAAAGAAAAGAGGTAAAGCTAATGGTTTTAAGGATATCCTGACAAGTTCTCCTTCTGAATCTGGGGAGGAAGCTGACCTATAGGTGGTTAGGAAGTGCACGGGCCAATCTTCCTGATTTAATTAAATAAAAATTCATTGAAGTATCCATGAAAAAGCTACTCAAGGAAGAAGGTGGCTGTATTCATTACAAGGAATCTTTTTGATGTAGTGTATCAGAGTGGGCTGTTTGACTGGGCTACATGGAGGCTAACCTGATGTGTCGAATGCCCAGTATTTATTGTAGCAGTTATTTTGAGGAGGGCAGCTGGATTGTATTGACTGTTGGTAGAATTGGTCCAGGCCTTTCATTCCATTCTGATGCATTTTCCAGTGAACTTGCTGCAGCCCAGGTGGAAAATGTGTACTGTGTTGCGTTCCCCTAGGAGATGTTGCCACACTCTGTTACTGAGAAGGTGCTGACTTGTGAGTGTACACTACTGATGTTTGTCCAGTTGGATGCAGTCTGGCTGCCTGACCTCAGTGTCTGGATTTCAAAGGCAGGTGAACGTCACTCTGGGTTCAAGTTTTAAGGGACCTGTGTGAGTATTGTAGGTGTGTGGTTAAATACAATCCCAGGAACTGTAGGACAGGTTTTTGTAGAAAAGTAATTATTCAAGGATACCTGCCATCTTCATGCTGTGACAAGTCCCAGAGGTAAACATTTTTGTTTTGGCTAGTTCTGAGAGTGGAGCTTTGCCCTGTGTATAATGAATCCTGGCATGGTAACTGTGCTGGGTCAGTGCCAGATTTCTGACTGGCATAATTCCTACTATGTGACAATCTCTGCCCTCTCACTTACAATCTTACTTTAACCAAGTTTCTTTGCTCAGTTTACTTTGAAGCTTTCTACCTTTATCGAGTTGCAAGAATCTGCTGAAAATTATTGCTGTATAAAAGCATGCCACTTTTATTCCCACATCTTGGAGATGAAAATTATCTGAGTACTGGCATTATGCTGCCTTTGTGTTGAGTAAAACATTTGGTTTTGTGTTGAGAAACAGTCAGAGGCACCTTTTGGTTGAATCCTGAGCAGGCTAAATCTATTCTGCTGAGGCCCCATCAGAATTTTCCCCTCCACCTCACCTTGTTGAATATTCTAATGTCCACCCTGGCCCTTTACCTCTTACCATCAAAGTTAATGATGCCCATTTCCTGTGGCCTGTTTAATCTGCACAGCTTCAAAGCTCACATCTTGCCACAACTAAGATTGTCATCCACAATGTTGCCTCTTCCAACCCATCTGCCTCCCATTCAGTCGTTATCTTGCTAAAATTTCCAACTCGTTTGAAGTTCTGGTGCCCACATAAACACCACACTAAGCTCCATTCTCTCACCTTCCCTTTCCTTGCTCCACTGACACTGTTCCACACGGTGCACTGATTTTAAAATCCTTCTCCTTCCATGAGCACTTTCTTCACTTATTTCTTCCCTACTCTGCCCTTTTCTTTCCACCAGTAAGAGTCGATGGCAAATGTTGACAATTCTCGTTCTCCCTCTGCAGTACTATATCTCTTTTGACCTTCAACCATCTTCCCTTTCCTTCAGGTTTTTGTTCCACCTTGATGTCTTCCTTCCCATGAAATACCTAGAAATCCTTTAATGCAAGGTGCATTTTTAAAAGCAAATTGACTGTTTTCTTGCCATCAAGTAAATGCAGCAGAGCTGCAAGGTTTGCTCTTGTTCTGTTAAAAGTAACAAGTAGAATTTGATAATGGCAAAATAAATCTTTTTTCATTGTAACGTTTTAAATTATGTTAAGAGTTAAGTGATCAGTAGGGTTTTTACTTTATGATGAAGATTGGCAAAAAAAATTTTCTACTTTGAACACTGATTTTGTGATTTATTCTGGTATTTTGTGTAGATAGGCAATTGAATATCTGAGGCACAAGTCAACACACAGTATCAGCTCTGTCTATTAATTTGTGGTGTCACATTGCAATGCATTGATATTTGGATGCTTTGCAGTATAAATAGGACCTTGAAATGCTGGTTGGGGGAGGCAAAAGCTTGGTGATATTGCTAGGCCGTTTTGAATTGCTGCAATCATACTGCCCTTTGGCTTTTGGTAATTAAATAGTTAAATAGATTTGAATTGCACATTGAAATTGAGCAATATGCCATGTGTTAATCTAGCAGAGAATAATTGGTCCACCGAATCACCTGAAGTTTATTGCATGTCTTTTGTTATAAAAGTTTTAAAAACTGGAATCCTTGGCCTTAATCAAAAATTTTTAAAGCTAGGTAGTTAAGGATAAGAGAGCCTCCCAATCTGTTGATTTTCATGAGTTAATTAGAAACTTGTTATATGTGTATTTCTTCAGTAAATATCCAGATTTACGAAATCCAGCAAAACGGAGTAATTGATAACCAAACAAGCCTGTGTGGAGATCGGAGTCCACATCTTGAGTAGTTTAGCTGTATGAGGCAAGCTGGCTATAAGTGTGATCAAAATGCTATGAAAACAAAGGTGGCTGGTGGAGTGTTAATGAAAGCTGGCTGAGGGTGTGATGAGACCTGCCAAGAGTCTGGAAATAGTCATGAGTCACCATCAATCAAATGTGCACTTAAAATTATTCCTTGGGACATGTGAATGCTGCTGACAACGCCAGCATTTTATTGCTAATCCTTAGTTGCTCCTGAATTAAAAGCTGCTAGAGTCAACAACGTTGGTGGGTCTGGAGTCACACAGGCTGGACTGGGTAAGGAGGGCAGATTTCTTTCTTTTGAAAGACATTGAATCATTTGGGTTAACTAGTGAAGAGCAGGTGTTTGTTTAAAGTGTATCAAAAGTAAATGGATTAAAAATGGTTGCCGACTTCTAGATACCAACTGAATGAGCTTTAAAACTGAAAAATTAGATAATGCGTCGAATTGTATGTTCAGCAGATCGTGCAATATTGCTGAAGAGAGGAAGGTTAGGTTGACCCTTGATGTTGAAGATGCAGATGATTAGTGGACAGAGGACCAGGGCCGAGGCAGAATATGCAGAGGAGCGAATAGTCTGCTACCTGGTTTGTTGGAGTAGAGGAAGTGAATGGACAAAGCAAGGCAACATTAAGTGAAGTAACCAAAGAAAGATCCATATACAAGACCCAGAAGTTGTTTTAAAGTTGAAACATCAGGAATTGATGGCAAGCATGAGGGTTGTTTCCAGGTAATTGAGCAAGATTTCACTTGTGGGATCAGGAGGTCAGAAGAACCCAAAGGCATAATAAATGTGCAATGGGCCAACAAATTTTTTGGGGATTGCTGTAAAATTCTATTGTGCACGGGGTTGTTGGCATTTCCAATATTTCTATGTAAAAGAAAACCTGAAAACACTGAAGAGGCCTCTCCTTTGCTTGCTCAATCACTAATTGCTGGGAATGGGGCAGGGGTCACAATTGGCAGAGGTGAGGGGAGGTATTAGGGTTCTGACTTGGGGTTTCGATGAGGTTGTCGGGAGGGCATTCCCAAGGGATATCTGGCTCCCTTTTTATCTTGATGAATCAGGCCATGAGCATTGTGTGCTTCTGCAGGAGTGGCCTGGCTAGTGTAAAATCATGGGGGTGTTGTCCAAATATGCACTGTGCATTGCTGGGTGGCACTGATGTCCAGACGTCTCCATGCATTGGTGAGGAAATGTATAGAAGACCTGGGGGAATATTGTCTTCCTGTACACGTGGTAGTCCTGTGTTTAATAAATGGTTTCCATAGTAATTTAGTCGTGTAGCTTTGAGACCTTTTTTTATTTTACACTGGACAGTGTGTTTTGAACTGCCATCTAGAAAGCTTGCAATCTTATTTCAAGTCAAGGTGACCCCCTTTAACAGCCTATTAATAGCTGGTGGAGGTATTTTTTTTAAGCGAAGCAGGGCGGGGAAGGAATAAATCAACGGCTTCAGTTTTACATTCATTCAACTATGTCATAAATTCCTCTGAACCTTTCTCCAGTACAAGTTATGGATTGGCTGTTGCTTTCATTGAAAATAACAATTTTAACTTGAGATGAAAATCTCAGGGTTTAAGGTATTATTTGGCAAGACTTTGGTCCCAGAATTTTTTCCCCCATTGTGATTCTTGAGTAAATCCATCTAGGCATTCAAAGTCTTCAGGAAATGTACAGCAGCAAATTTCCTGGGACACATTATTAGGATAGAGCATGGTCCTCGATATTGAATATTGCATTGTCAGAATAAGAACTAAAGTTTCCATAGTCCAAAGGTTGGATTGGCTCTAAACTGGCAGAATTTAAGTTCTCACAAGGTGTGAAGCCCTGACAGTGTACCTGGTCTGGTGGTGAAAATGTGCACTCACACCTATCATGATGAAATGCTTCGAGAGGTTGGTTATGGCTAGAACAGAGCAAAGACCTGGACCCGCTGCAATTCTCCTACCGCCACAACAGGTTGACGGCAGACACAATCTCACTGGCTCTTTACTCTGCTTCGGAGCACCTGGAAAACGCTAAAACATGCGTCATGTTGCTGTTTATTGATTATAGTTCGGCATTCTGCACCATCATCCCTTCGGTACTAATCACCAGGCTTCAAAACCTGGGCCTCTGTACCTCCCTTTGCAACTGGATCTTTGATTTCCTTATTGGGAGACCACAGTCAGTGCAGATCAGTAATAACATCTCCTGCATGCTGACTATCAACACGGGCACACCTCAAGAATATATGCGTAGCTCACTGCTGTATCTCTCTATCCATGACTGTAGCTCACTACAGCTCAAATGCCATCTATAAATCTGCTGGTGACACCAGTGTTGGTATTGTTTTATTATTGTCACTTATACTGAGGTACGGTGAACAGCTTGTCTTACAAACCGATCATACAGGTCAATTCATTACAGGGTGCAGTTACATTGAGTTAGTTCAAAGTGCATTGATGTAGTACAGGTAAAAACAGTAACAGTACAGAGTAAAGTGTCACAGCTACAGGGAGAGTGCAGTGCAATAAGGTGCATGGTCACAACAAAGTAGATCGTGAGGTCATAGTCCATCTCACTGTATAAGGGAACCGTTCAGTAGTCTTATCACAGTGGGGAAGAAGCTGTCCTTAAGTCTGGTGGTACATGCCCTCAGGCACCTAATCCTTCTACTCGATGGAAGAGGAGAGAAGAGAGAGTGACCTGGGTGGGTTTTTGATTATGAATTTCAGATGACAACGAGGTGTACAGGAGTGAGGTAGATCAGCTGGTTGAGTGGTGTCGCAACAACAACCTCGCACTCAATGTCTGCAAGACCAAGGAATTGATTGTGGACTTCAGGAAGGGGAAGTCGGGAGAAGTCTCTAGGTCCTCATTGAGGACCCAGCAGTGGAAAGTGTGAGCAGCTTCAAGTTCCTGGGCATCAGCATCTCAGAGGATCTATCCTGAGTAACAACATATTGATGCAATCCTGAAGAAGGCACATCAGTGGCTCTACTTCATTAGGAGTTTGAGGAGATATGCTATGTCACCAAAGACTCTTGCAAATTTGTGTAGATGTACAGTGGAGAGCATTCTGACTGGTTGCATCACCGCCTGGTATGAAGGCTTCAATGCAGAGGGTTGAAGACTTGGTCAGCTCCATCATGCACACAGCCCTCCTCACCAAGGAGATCTTCAAAAGGCAGTGCCTTAAGAAGGTGGCATCCCTCACTAAGGACCCTCACCATCTAGAACATGCCCTCCTCTTGTTACTACCATTCAGGGAGGAGGTACAGGAGCCTGAAGACCCACACTCAACAATTCAGAAAGATGGCAGATTCCCCTGCCATCAGATTTCTGAATGGTTCGTGAACCCATGAACACTGCCTTGTTTTTCCTTTTTTGACTATATTTTTTGTAATTTTATGTCTTTACACTGTACTGCTGCCACAAAACAACAAATTTTGCATCATATAAATCAGTGATGATAAATCTGATTCTGCCTTGCCTTCACAGCAGAGGAGGAGCCAGGATGGGGTGGAGGATCACAAGCCTGGTTCACTGAAAATTAGAAGTGGATTGTGATTGGTTGCTTCCCTGCTGAAGGATGTAAAGTGCTGTGTTCTGTGTTATTGGCTAAGCTGAGTGAGTTGCTTAATGATTGGATGCCAACTGTCGGATGGATGAAAGATCTCCCATTCCCTCTACACAAACCTGTATTCAGGGGGGAATTTGTAAATTCTAACATAGAGACTTGTAATGTTTGATGCACGAATATGATTGGGTGGGGGGGGGGGGCACTGGTATTTGAGTGGGTCTTACATTGACGCAGCTCTTGTAGCTGCTGCCTCATGGTGCTAGTGCACCCGAGTTCAATTCTGACCTCTGCTGGCTGTGTGGAGTTCGCATGTTCTCCCTGTGACTGCTTGAGCTTCCTCTGGGTGCTCTGATTTCCTCCCATATTCCAAGGATGTGTGGGTCAGAAGGTTAATTGGCCACTAAATTGATCCCAGTGTTGATGAGTGGATCAATTCTGGTGCTAGTTGATTGGAGTATAGGGAGAATAGATTGCAGAGAAAATGAATAGGGGAGTAAAATTGCTCTGAGTCAGCATCAACTTGAAGGGCTGAATAACCTCCCCTCCAGTGTCATGAGGAAGTATGGGTGTGTTTCAAGCAATTCAAGAAGTTCAGCTGTTGACTTCCTGCTTGTGTTGAGGCTGGATCAATGGTGCACGACCAATCTCCACTCCTAGAAGGTGGACAATATTGGCATTGAAGGTTGATGTTGGGCAAAATGTGAAGCCTTGGATAGGTGGTGTTCCCAGACCTCTGCAAACCCACACATTCTTTGCCAGCTTTGTAGAGAAGTCATTGCCTGTACAGCACTTCATGTGGGACTGCTGCTCTTGCCATTCCCAACCATGCCCCATTAATTTTCAAGGAAAAGTTGTTCAGAAGATGCTGCTCTTTCATGACAGTTCTAGGTGAGCAGCATGAAAAGAACTTGGAGCAGTGTTACAAAAATTAACATTGAAGTCCTGCACTTGCCAGCTCTTGTTGTTCGCTACAGCACTATTTTGGATTGAGTATGATGAGCACAGGCTGGTAAGTTGCTTATTATGTTGTGGAAAATCCGAGTCATTTGTGAATTCGATCACTGCAACAATGTTGGCTGCAAAACTGTGAATAATTGCAATCCCACTGGGAATTGCTAAGGGTTGCTGAACAAAAACCCTCTTGTGTATGATTCATTCCTTAGCTGGTTCTGTGGAGATGTCAGGAGAATAAACATAGTGTCATGAAGGTGGGAGTTCAGGAGAGGCAGTAAGACCTGAAGCATTTCATATTCTTTTCAACTGGTGTACTTGTGATTAATTGTAATGAAAATGTCAGCAACGCAACCATTTCAGTTTACCATGTTAATAGATACACTGCAAAAACCCAAGGATGGATCAGTCTGTAATGGGTGTACCTTTTGGCAACAGTGTCCCTGTATTTTGGAGCAGGAAAGTGAACTATATATACCTTTTCTGATATTACATATGATATCTGTCAGAATACTTCATCTAATGTAGAATGAGGCAATTCAGCCCATCAGGTCCATGCCAGCTCCCTGCAGAGTAAATCTCATGTGCCTCATTCTCCCTCTCCCTTGTTTCCATGTAGCCCTGCAACCTATTGTGTCTCATGCCCATCAACTCCCTTCGATTATGTTTGCCACTTGGCTACACTTTTACTGCAGCCAATTAAGCACGTGAGAGTAATGGATGGGGTTGTGGTTCTCTGATAACCTCCTGGGACTCGCTGATGGGATTCTCAAAGGTTGTTGAGACAAAGTAGGAAAGTTGTGGAAATGAGAAGGGATCTAGGTAGGGTGGATTGGGATAAGTTATTTTCTGGCAAGGATGTGCTCAGTAAATGGAAAGCCTTCAAAGAAGAAATTTTGAGAGGGCAGAGTTTGTATGTTCCTGTCAGGATTAAAGGCAAGGGTAACAAGCATAGGGAACCTTGGTTTCCAAGGGATATTGGTGAGCTGGTTAAGAAAAAGAGAGAGGTGTATAGCAGGTATAGGCAACTAGGAACAGATGAGGTACTTGAAGAGTAAAGGAAATGTAAGAAAATACTAAAAAAGGAAATCAGGAAGGCAAAAAGAAGACATGAGGCTGCTTTGGCAGATAATGTGAAGGTAAACCCAAAGGGTTTCTACAGGTATATTAAGAGCAAAAGGATAGTAAGAGACAGAATTGGTCCCCTAGAAGATCAGAGTGGTCGTATATGCGTGGAGCCTCAGGAGATGGGGGAGGTCTTAAACAGTTTTTTTGCATCAGTATTTACTCAGGAAACTGGCATCGTGGATATGGAAGGAAGGGAAACGAGCGTTAGTGTCATGGAACATATAGAGATTAAAAAGGAGGAGGTACTTGATGCTTTACAGCGAATAAAGGTAGATAAATCCCCAGGGCCTGACAAGATATTTCCTCAGACCTTGAGAGAGACTAGTGTAGAAATTGCAGGGGCCCTGGCAGATATATTTAAAATGTCCTTAGCCACGGGTGTGGTGCCAAAGGACTGGAGGATAGCTCATGTTGTTTCATTGTTTAAGAAAGGCTCGAAGAGTAAACCGGGTAATTACAGGCCAGTGAGCCTGACATCAGTAGTGGGTAAATTATTGGAAGGTGTTGTGAGAGATAGGACATAGGTATTTGGACAGCCAAGGGTTGATTAAGGATAGTCAGCATGGCTTTGTGCGTGGTAGATCGTGTTTAATGAATCTTGTGGAGTTTTTTGAGGAGGTCACTAAAAGTAGATGAAGGTCAGGCTGTGGATGTTGTCTGCGTTGACTTTAGTAAGGCCTTTGACAAGGTCCCACATGGGAGATTAGTTCAGAATGTTCAGTCAATGGGTATCCATGGAAAGGTTGTAAACTGGATTTGAAATTGGCTGAGTGGGAGAAGACAGTGGTTGTGGATGGTCGTTTCTCAGATTGGAGGCCTGTGATAGTGGTGTGCCTCAGGGATCTGTGTTGGGGCCATTGTTGTTTGTTGTATATATATCAATGATCTAGACGATAATGTGGTAAATTGGATTAGTAAGTTTGCGGATGACACTAAGATTGGAGGTGTAGTGGACGGTGAGGAAGACTTTCAAAGCTTGCAGAGGGATCTGGACCAGATGGAAAAATGGTCCAGAAAATGGCAGATGGAATTTAATGCAGACAAGTGTGAGGTGTTGCATTTTGGAAGGACAAATTAAGGGAGGACATACACGGTAAATGGTAGGGCACTGAGGAGTGCAGAGGAACAAAGAGATCTGGGAGTTCAGATACATAATTCCTTGAAAGAGTCGCAGGTAGACAGGGTTGTAAAAAAAAAGGCTTCTGGCATCCTGGCATTTATAAATGCCAGGTATTCAGTAAAGGAGTTGGAATGTTTTGGTGAGGTTGTATAAGTCATTGGTGAGACCAAATTTAGAATATTGTGCAGTTCTGGTGGCCGAACTACAGGAAGGATGTCAGTAAGATTGAAAGAGTGCAGAGGAGATTTACAAGAATGTTGCCGGGTCTTCAGGAGTTGAGTTCTAAGGAAAGATTGAGCATGTTAGGTCTTTATTCCTTGCAGCGGAGAAGAATGAGGGGAGATATGATAGAGGTTTATAAAATGATGAGGGGCATAGACAGGGTCAATGCAAGTAGGCTCTTTCCACCTGGATTAGGAGAGAGAAGTATGAGAGGACATGGTTTTAGGGTGAAAGGGAAAAGGTTTAGAGGGAACTTCTTCACTCAGAGTGGTGGAATGGGCTGCCATCTGATGTGGTAAATGTGGGCTTGCTCTTAACTTGTAAGAGTAAATTGGATAGATACATGGACGAGAGAGGTCTGGAGGGGTATGGGCTGGGGGCAGGTAAATGGGACTAGCCGAATAATGTTTTGGCACAGACTAGAAGGGCCGAATGGCCTGTTTTCTGTGCTGTAGTTTTTCTATGGTTCTAAGTACTGAAAGGATGCTAGTTGAAAATGGAGGCCACTGCCTGTTGGTGTCGGGAGGAGATGAACTGTAGAGAGGAAATCCTATTTGAAATTGTTTTTTTCTCTCCCACCCCCCACACCTTGTGTGTGACCTAATCGGCCTTGGGCATTGATTTGGTTCACTCAATGAAAACAAATTGTAGCTCTATAAACTGACACAAGAGTTGCTGCCTTTGGGGGAACAAGCCAGGAGGTTTTACTACTACAATAAGTTACCTATTATATTTATAGTATGGAAGTCCATCAGATATGTACCACTCACTGTTGAGTTAAAGTGGACTGAAATTTATGGCAAATTGCTTTCTATTACTGAAGGAAATGCTTGCTGGAATTTAGGCCATGGTTCTGAATTGTTTTTGGGGTTGTTCTCACTTGAGGCCTAATGTTCTGTTTCACTGACATCTACATTGTGTGCATCTCCCCTCTTTTGAACTGTAACATTGGAAACAGCTTTTAGTCAGAGGTCCCAGACTCCAGAATTTCTTCCCTAAATTTCTACACTTTTCAAGGGCTCTCTGAAAGGACACCTTTGACCAGGTTTTGTTCATGTCTCCTATGACTCAGGATTTGTATTGATCTTTGCCTCTGTGACACTCTTACTGTTTCTTTTTCTGCACTGCAGCTGCTATATAAATGTACCTTTTTATAAGTTGGAAAAATCTTCTGACAGATTTGTCTTGGCATATATAACGTGGATCATGTTGGAGTTTAATGAGATGGTAATACTTTGTCACTGCTTAGACCTATTTTGTGCAAAGTACACTGGTATCTTGCTTGGTGCTCGGGAAGCCTTCCCAAGAACAAAAGTAGTCATGGAACCAGCACCAAACGGGGGTCATTATGGCATCATATAAAGAGATGCATTACTGATGGCGCTATTGCACTAGGAACCTGGTGCAAACCTCTGATTTGCTGTTGGGCTTGTGACCAGACAAATCTCTGGGCTGAGAGCCATGTAACCAAGCAAAGGTTGGCAGCCTCCATCACATCCCACAGGAGATGAGAGGGACTGGGGTCTGAATGGTCTATCAACACATGGAGCAGGTGCTGCCAGTCCCCACCAATAGCCTGTGCTCACGCCAATGGCCAAAGTACACACCTCGACACTGAGTCCTGACCTGTCCTATAAGCAGCCTGTCCACCCGGAGGTGATTCATTATTGGGGGCAGAGGTTTGTGCCAGTTTTCTGGCATCTAGGTTCTTGCCACAGTGGCACTTAGCAGTAAGGGCAGGGAATTGTGCCAAGTTGGAAAGGATTCCATCTATATCTACATCAATAGTAGCTTCTCATTACCTACTGGAAATGATTTTCAAAGAAATCCTGAGCTGCACCCACACAAATCTAAATTGTGTAGATGTGAAGGGAAACCTGGGATAGTGACTGAAATATGGTCTAACAAGTAATTGTGCATTTGAAACAACATCTAGCGTGAAGGGCCACTCCTGTAGGAACTGATTGCTTAATACTGTAAAGGAAATGTTTACAAGCTTGCTACTTAGTGGCACGTGGTTTTGTTTTAATAAGATCACATTCTAGGATGGTTTTATCCATTTACTTGTGGCAAAATGTAAATCCAGATGTGTCTAATAGGATCATTGATTTGGTAAATAAGAAGTGGATAGTGTCAATGGGGAAATGACTCGGAGCATAATTACAGCATGGAAGGAGGCAGCTTGACCCATTGTGTGTGAACTGGCTCTTCGAAGGTAGTCTCGCTCGCGCGCTCTCTCTCTCTCGCGCTCTCTCGCTCGCCCTCGCCCTCTCGCGCGCCCTGAAAGATACATGGATAAACATGTTTACTGAGCTATGGGACAAGCTCAAGTGGACAACGTGGTCGTCGTGGACACGTTGGGCCAAAAGGCCTGTTTCCATGCTGTATAACTCTTGTTTCTATGATGCAACTTGCCTTGTATCCCAGACCCCTCTTTTTTTTGCCCTTTGAAATGACATTTGTTATAGACTAGGTTACTATTGGTGAATGTCCCTTTAAGATAGAGCATAGTGGTGTGTGTGTGTAGTGTGATGATGACAACAGAAGGTAAGGATGTAATGACGTTTTTGGAGTAGACAGTCGGAGTCAGAAGAGAGAAAGACACCAGCCTGCTAGTCTCTATCGATGGATGAAAAACAATAAATGTGCCTGTCACTACAATCCACGTATGGATTTTTGGAATAATCCAGTGGAGTCCACTTTGTTGTTAACCTGTAGAAGGAAACGGGTATTTGTGTGGACGGCCACATCTCGGATGCATTTTGGGGTGGCAGATACTTCAGAACAAAGCAGTGGAGTAGTCGCTGCTGAGTAGACACTGAGGTGTCATGTGAGTTCCAAAGTGGAACATTTGGATTTTGTAATTACTCTCTATTTTCTCTCTACGCTCTGTCTTCAGTCAACGGTGGTTGTTGAAGAAGCCTTTGCTCACGTTTCACCTTATTACTTGCTGAACTGAACTTTGAGAACTATTCCTAGACTTGGAGTTTGGGAATTTGCCCCACACACTTTCAGTTTAGTTTTTGGGGTTAATGTTTAAGATCTAACATATTTACTTATAACGTTCTAACACTTTTACTTTTATTTTTCTTAGTATCATAGGTAGTTATTAATAAAATAGTTTTTAACACTTATACATGATTTGGTGTGTTTCTTTTGTTGTAATTTTGTAATAGCCATATTTAGAATTAATTACAGATTTTTATTGATGAATATTATTCTGCAGGCTCAGAACAGGTTTAGAATATAGTTAACAAATTACTTTGGATTTTTCTAAGGTGTTTTTATTTCCTTTCCCTGCCCCAATGAAAATGCGCAACCAAAATGGACGGGTAGGTTTTGTACAGGTGATCCGAGTTAGCTTCAGCTGTCTGCAAGCAGGCTTACATTTTGTAGAGTTGTTCCACCAAATAATTGTGTGATTTAAATGGCTAGGAGCTCCTTTCTAAATTTGTTGCTAACTAAACTTTTGGAAGTTTTTGAAGATGCAGCCATATTAGAACTGAATTAGAATTTGATTTTTCAAATGTATTATATGTGCCCATTGTGCTTCATAAATGCATATTTGAAGGTAATCACATTTGGCTCTCTTTGGTCTCTTTTGCAGAATTGAAATGCACATGTGATGTGACACTGTGGACGACTACACTGGAAGAAAGCAAATCCCTTTGAGAAACTTAAAAAGGTATGACTGACACTTGATAAAACAAGTGCATTGTTGTACATTAGAAATCTATAAGATAGAAGCATGCTAATTTCTTTTAAGATGCAAGAGTTCAGAGGGACCAGGTCTCTGGTCAATTTTATTTCTTGAAGTAAAATAATGCAGTGTGTGTTAATGTAACAACTGGGTATACATGGTCTACAACCTTGTTCACCAGGAATCTGATCTGAGCTTTAAGGGAGCAAAATTGAAACCATTTATATCCTAGGCAGTTCCTTGGAATGAGCATGACTTCAGCTCCATTTCTCAGTCCCGAGTTGGCTGATGAGGCCACAATGGGACTCTTCCACAGGTGGGGCAGAAGGTGTTGGACTTGGTAGATCAGGTGCTCCTTCTGCCACTTATACTGTGTTTCTGTGTGCTTCTTATGATCTCCAGGTTCTCAGTGCCATCCCTAGTGCTTCTACATTCTGAGCAATCATGGGCCAGGATTTCACATGACTACATGTTGCACAAATTCCAGGAAGCTTTGAGGATAATTTTGAATTGTTTGCTTTGTCCACCTAGTAATCCCTTGCCATGATAGGACTCAATGTAAAGTGTCCATTTCAGTCTGTGAATGATGGGCAGGCCACATCAGATTGGGTGTAATTGAGACCTCTGTGCCGGGAATATTGGGGCAGGAAAAGTGAACCAAGTTTGGTGTCCTGTCCTGGCAGTGGATTTGGAGGATTTTGCAGAGACAGCATTGTTTGTACTCTGTAGAGCCTTGAATTGTGAATTGCCTGCTCTAGGTAATTCATGTCTCAGAAGCATACAGGAGGGCAGACTTCAAAGCTGTCTGGTAGACCATGAGAATGCTGGGCTTGATCTTGGTCTTCAAACACGCTCTTCCTCAGACAGCCAGAAGCTGTGCTGATGTACTGATGGTGATGAATTTCAATGTCAGTGGCATCCTTCACTGAGAGGTGGTTCCCAAGATGCAAGAAGTTGTTCAAGTTTTCTTTGTCTTGTTGAGGATTTTTAAATATTGGAAGACAGTACAGTGGAACTGAGTTGGTAAATGGTCTGTTTTGCAGTTGCTCAGTACAAGACCTTGTGTTCAGTAAATGACTTGTCTTCGAAATGTGCACCAGTGTTGCCTGTGTACTGCAGCTCTGACTGAAGTAGGGCTGGTTTTACTTCTGGACTGGAGGCAAGGTATTTTACCTGTTGTCCTATAGATTAGTTCCATTACAATGAAAAACTTTGGAGCTGAGATGCAGTATTTCAGAGAAAGTGCGAGAAAATTGTTGGGACAATGGTGTAGCCTTGTTTGATGTTAGTCTTCACTGTTAAGATCATGGTGTACGTGCTATGGAACAGAGTTGAGTTGGAGAAAAATATCTGCAGGCAAACAAATTTGAAAAGGCTGCTCCACAGTTCCTCTTGGTTAACTGATTAAAGGATTTTGTGAGATCAAAGGCCATGTATAATGGTCAATGCTAATCTCTGCACTTGAGTTTTCCTTGTTGAAGATCCTGTGCACTCTCTCTGGTTAAAGGAATCCACACGGCAATTTGGGAAGCAGCTCTTGGCCTCTGGGGAGGAGTTGGATGAGAAGGACCCTGGTGAGGACTTTCTGTGGCACATAGCAGGGAAATTTCTCTAGTTCTACTGCAATTACACTTGTCTCCTTTTCTTGAAGGTGGTCACAATTGTAAGGTCAGCCCAAGAGTCATTAGTACCTGAAGACAAATTGCAGATGCTGGAATCTGGAGCAAAAATCAAACTGCTGGAGGAACTCGGCAGGTCAGACAGCATTTGTGGAAGGAAACTGACCTGTACCTGTCATATTGTGGGTGAGGCAGGCATCTCTTGCTCGGACAATATCGATCAAACAGGTTCCAAAGCCTGAATCAGGCTGTTGTCATGACACCTAATACTTCTCTGTACCTAATACTTGAAGGTAGTGGCCGACTGAGACATTCCCACTCCCACAGGATGAGTTGCTTTCTATTGGCTGGGAATTTGCTCACTGGGACCAGCCAATATGGCTCAGAGCAGCAGGAGACTACTGACATCAGGCAGCTCAGGAGAATCTGGGAGGTTGGGAGCGCGGAGGTTGGGAGCGCAGAGGTTTATGACCAGAAACATCAGCACCTGAACACCACTCTGCTCCTACCAGTCAGTAACTCTCCGGCATTGACATTGCCTCCTGTGAGATGTGAGAAAGATGGCCATTTCAAAGAAGGAGATGATGGGTACTCCTGCAAGGGCAAACTGGAAAAGAACATAGTGAAGTGCACTGCATGAAGACTCTCAAGAATGAGCTTGCCCAGTAAGCATGTATCAGCAACTCCTCTGTAGGATAAGTGATAGTGTAGGACAACTCCCTTCAATATGGAGAAAGTGTGCCAAGTTCACTGGGGGCACACACCCCAATACTGGAAGCTGCAGATGAGGCCAAGGAGGACTTTTAATCTGATCATGGACACAAGCCAGGGATCTTGTGTGAGAGAGGTGAACCATTCACCATTGGTGACATCAGTTGTGGGGTCAGAGGGATGCAGTCCTCTGGAAAGACATGATCAGCAAGGAGGGCGAATGGAAAGTTATCTTCAATTGCATCATCATAGAGCACAGAAATGGGCTCTTTCAACCAATCATAATCTATGTGAATCCCATTTGCCTGCATTAGGCTTGTATCCGTCTACACGTTTCCTATCCAAGTACTTGTCCAAACACCTCTTTAAACATTGTAACTGTATCTGCCACCACCACCACCTCCTCTGGCAGCTCATTCCAGATATTCACCACTCTCTGTGGGAGGAAAAACTTGTCTCAGATTTCCTTTAAATTTCTCCCGCCTATCTTAAACCTGTGCCCTCTAGTTCTAGCCTCCCCTGCCCAGAGAAAACAATTCTGACTGACTATCCTATCTATGGCCCTCAAATTTTATAAACCTCTTGGGTCACTCGTCAGCTTCCTATGTCCAAGTGAGAATAAACCCAGCCTTATCCAATCTTTCCTTGTAACTACAGACCTCCATTCCAGATAACATTCTCCTGACAAATTGCTTGGAATGTGGCCTGTTGCAACCAACAGCATGTTTTGCCATTTGTATGGTGCAGTTCATGATTTCAGGACCATTAAATGCTCCTGACAAGCATCACTGAAATGCCAGAAAGAACAGCAACCATTTCTGTACAACAAGGTCCCATAAACCTAAAATGAGACGGTGACTAGACTAACACGCACAAAATGATGGAGGAACTCAGCAGGTCAGGCAGCATCTATGGATAGAAATAAACTGTCAATGTTTCAGGTCGAGACCCTTCTTCAGGACTGGAAAGGAAGAGGGCAGAAGCCAGAATAAGGTGGTCGGGGAGGGGGAGGTGTACATGCAAGCAGGTGATAGGTGAGCCCAGGTAATAGAGGGAAGGTAGGAAGGTGGGGGAGGGGGCAGGTGTAAGTAGGTGATAGGTAGAAGAGACAAAGGACTAAAGAAGGAATCCAGTAGGAGAGGGCAGTGGACCATGGAATAAAGGGAAGGAAGTGGGGAATGGGCAGGTCAAGAGGGAAGGCAAAGAAAGGGGGGGCCACAGGAATGAGGGAAGACAAGGGGTTTTAAAAAAAGGGAGGGCTTATCACCTGCCTGCATGTACTCCTCCCCCTCCCCCAACCTTCTTATTCTGGCTTCTGCCCTCTTCTTTCCAGTCCTGATGAAGGGTCTTGACCCAAAACGTCGACTGTTTATTTCTCTCCATAGATGCTGCCTGACCTGCTGAGTTCCTCCAGCACTTTGTGTGTTGTTCCAGGTTCCAGCATCTGCAGAATCTTCAGTAACTAGACCTGTGTTTTGGTAAATGTTGCTGGAAACATAATTGCAGGCTGATAAACTGGAAAGAACTCAAATCATCTTTTGAAAAATTCCCTGATGCTTTTTGCATCCACTTGAGGGGTAGGTGGGGCTTCTGTTTAACACAAAAATTGTATAACATTAAAGAGAACAGGGTTCTGTGAAAGACTTATGGGGAGGATAAATGAGTTGCACTCATTTTATGGCAAATGTATCAATATTTAATGTTTTTCTAGATTTTTGTTCTCTTGCTCTACAAGAGAAATAATATGTCAAAAATTTTCAGCTGTTGAATGTAGCTCTGAGTTGGCCCCTCAGTTGACATAACTGAGAGGTGCAGATTACACTGCAAATGGACTTTGAGTGTCTGAAGTAACAAGCAACAGACAATTAAAGAAAACTTAACATCGCAGTTGGTGATACTGCATTCATTTCAACTCAGCGGGGTCACTGCCAATAATTGGTTGGATCTCCCTCTGGAATTGGGTGAGCAGACCTATGACAAAAAGCTAATACTGGAGCTAGTCTGATATTTTTTTTAAAAAAAAAGGCTTCCTGTGACTGCAGGGTGAGATTTTATTTTGTGCCAAAGGACAAAGTGCAAAGGTTTTGTTTCTCAACCAACAGAGTTGTAAAAAGATGATCAAAATCGTCCTCCAAAATGGAGCAGGTTAATGAGCCATGCACCAGAGTGCTCTTTTGTAGCAGCAGTGATCAGGTTTTTCTGAAGAAAATGGCTATTTTAAGCTCCTTGTATTAGTATGGTTTTTGTTTGTCCCTTGATGGATCCATGGCCAATCCAATCCTGGCCCAACCTGGAGACATTTGCAGAATATTCTCCCGACATTGACACCGTTGGACCTGACATTCACACCTGAAAAAGGCCCTCAATGCCCAGATAAAGTCTCTTGCCAACACACTCACCCAGCACCCACACCCTATCCATTACACTAAATGGATGGGTGCCTGATTCTATCGAACTCGAAGCCAGCGCCTGGAAAAATGCTCCCCGATTTTTGTCTGTTTCCTGTCCACTTCCTTGCTGAGTATCTTACCATCTTTTCCTGTTGCTGGCATAGGCAAGCTATGCATAGGCACCCAAAAGTAAACCTCTTGTCCTGGGCTGAGTCCCTTGTCCGCTCCCCGTCAAAATCGCGCGCTCTCTCAGCGGTCGCCATTGGATGAGGCTTGGCCTAAAGCCGAATATTTTAGTAGAGCTTGTGCCCGAACCAACTCAAACTCAACACTTGATCAGGTCCAATCAGGGTCTGATTGGGTAGCCTTTTGTTGCAAGGTGTTATTCCTTGTCTATAAACTCGGAGAAGGCCAGAAATGGCACTAGCCGTTTTCTATGAAAAGGACTATCCTTGAGGTTTTGCAGGCATATCAAGAGAAACTTGGCTGGCAGTATGACCATGTAATTTAAGTGATGTTCATGTTGAGGTTTCTTTGTAACTAATCAGAATCGGGTTTATTATCACTGACATATGTCGTGAAATTTGTTGTTTTGCAGCAGAACTACAGTGTAAGATGTAAATCAAAAATTACTATACGTTACAAAAATAGTGTAAAAGAGGAATAACGAGGTAGTGTTCATGGGTTCGTGGACTGTTCAGAAATTTGATGGCAGAGGGGAAGAAGCTGTTCCTGAAATGAGTTGTTCCTAATTGGAGCAGTTGGATTCACTGAAGTTGATTTGTTTCCATTTTGGAGAGAGTGAAGGAAGAATGTAATGCACAGCCCAGCTGCTGGCTGAGTTAATCTACTTAATCTTGTTGGTGGCTGTGACTTTCGGAGTCCCAGCCTGTGGAATCTCATCTCCCCCTCTACTTGAACCGTGCTTCTAAAAGCCACCTCATTGATCAAGCTGCTTCCCGTTACCTTTTGCCTTCTGCCACAAAATAGCAAATTTCACGTCAAATAGGTCAGTGATAAATCTGATTCTTTTGTTTTTAGTCAGTGTGCAGTTGAACACCTTAAATAGACTTGACAAATGTAAGTAGTAGTCTGTGATGGGCATTTGCCTGTTCCCTGCTGTCTGCTGGCCTGTATCAGCTCCCAGTTGTGTAGCACCATCATCAAACTTAAATTCCAGATTTTTAATATCCCTCCATAATGTCAACCCATGTTGTGTCTCTTTTCCTCTGACTAGAACCTTCTGAAATATCGCATAGTTCTGCACTTATTGGAGTCCCAAACTCTGCAAGCCTCAGAATATAGACTATAATCCACAAGCACAAATAATTCCTTATTCATCCTTCAATTTCACTTTCAACTGTTGGTTGTCATACTTCTAGTTGCCAAGGGCCAGAACTCGGACTCTGTCCCCAAGCAGCCACCCCTCCATCTTGTTCTCCTTTTAAGTATTCATTAAAACTGAGCCCTTTGACCTGCAGGCTTTTTTGTATCTTTGCATGGTTGCATTCCTGTGAAATGGGCAAGGATTGCTACATTAATGGCACTATATAAATGGAGGAGTTTGTTGATGGAAAGTCCCATTATCCATGGCAAAATAATATTTAAGTGTCTGACACATGAATGATCTTGACTTTATTTCAGTTGTGATTTTTCAAACTAACTTTTAGCACATTTTCTACAAAAACTGTTTACAAGTTGAGACTTCCACACAACAGAAATTGCTAATGTTTGATCATTTTCCAAATTATAGTATAAAGTTTTGCAGGTGTAAACGTACCAGTGTGAGATACATTTGTTCCAATCAGGCTTTGGAATGTTTGAGGTTCAACGATTCAACATTTTAAAAATCTAATCAGTTAGAATATCATTGCAAAACAAAATGATCAAAGCCCCAATTCAAAGAATTGAGAGTGAATTCTATTTCAGTGAATACAGAATTATGGAAAAAGTGGCTGACTGAACAGCACTTGCCATGCAGGACACCTAGGGAGTCTCTTTTTTAAACCTCCTCTCAGAAGTAGCATGTTATATTGGGTGGTATGGACAGCTCATCAATTCTAAAGTCTCAACTGGTTTTAGTTTTGGGATTGTTTCAGGTTGCAGTTGTGGTTAAATAAAGAGGAGGTGTTAACGTTGAGCAAACTGTAGGCTGGAAGTATTTTAAACTGAACAAGTCATGCTTGCATGCAAACTATGCTATGCACCATGTTCTTTATTTTCCATGGTTTTTAATCAATATTCTGAAGCTCAGTTTGAGGGTCCAATAATATGCATGTGGAAGTGAAAATGTGTAATTTTTTTTATTTCTATGTATAATGAAGGGTCCAGGGCAGTGAAAGTTAAGGATAATATTATCTCCAACTGCAGTAGCAAGCATATGAAGGTAGAAATTAAGGCTTTTAGTGTCTCTATATCCTAAAATTGATCCACGTCACGATGGATTTTGTCAGTTCTATATATAGTGATGGAAATGTAACAATGTGAATAAAATTACAGTGTAACTGATGCTTTTCCCACCACCTCCCTTGCAATTAGTATCCCAGCAGTTGAGTAAACTTCCCTGACCCATGATGAAGGACCTTTCTGGGGAGGATTTTCATCTTGCTCCTGTGCTGATTTTTGTATCAACACTGGTTGTTTCTGTGACATTGCTTTACTAGAGACCATTTTGGGGAGATGGCTGTACAAGTTCTAAAGTCTGAACTGGTTTTAGTTTCAAGAGTATTTAGAAATGCAGTTGTGGTTAGATGAAGAGGAGGAGACAATACTGAGGTAGCTGCAGGCCTGGAAGGATACTGAATGGAACAAGATAAGATTGCAGAAAGAGTTATACCCCTACCATTAGCCCAGGAAATATGCTTGCATTCCACACACTAGGTGTTCCTTAAGGCTGCTTTTCTCCAGGGAGACTGACGCAATTGTGTTACTTCATCTGACAAGCCTTTCAACCGCTGCAACACCTAGCACCGTGTTCCTGCTGCAGTATCACTGTGTCCTGTTTCTTCAAGGCCATCATAAAGAACATCAGTCATACAGATACACAAAGAATGTTAGGCTGATTAAAGACCATCTGGCCTGGCCCCATGATTGAATGTGTGTATTGTAATTTATGAGCTGTCCACCCAACCTGATGTAGCATGTCACCTCTTTAAAATGAGATGTGAAGAAAAACTTGGGAAATACCCCTCTGACTAATGTAGGCGATTACTCTGCTCTTGGTGCTCTGCATTGTAAGTATTGTTCAGTCTGTCATTCATCTTTATAATAAGCAGGTGTCTAATTCCATATTAACTGAAAACTTTCATCATGGACCTCCCTGAAGGGACGAGACAGGGTTCTGGGGGTATGTATGTGTGACACACAATTCAGAATGTATTGACTGGATTACATCATCCGATGGGTCCTGTAAAGAACCTACTTCACGAACTGCAAGGGGCTCTCCTGATGAAAGGATAACCGGTGTGTGATCACAAGCAGTGTATTGCACAAGTCCAGGCTCACGTTTCTGGCAATTGTCGTGATGCTTTTACATTGGGCCATCCCTTCATTGCTCTTTCCACTACTCTGCCTGAGTGCAATAAATGATGCTGGCTGTTTGGGAATAACGAGAGTGTATCCTCTCTGCATCTGGTTCATATGTTCACTTCAGAACTCGCTCTTGGTTGAAGTGAGTTTGGTTCAAGTCCATGGTTCAACTAGAGCCCTTACTGAGCTGATGAGCATCCTTCAGCAGTGATTCTGCTACTGTCACATCCAGTGACATAGAACGGAGGAGGAGGTGGCGGCAAACTGGCCACTCAAGCCTGCTCTGCCATTCAGCCAGATCGTGGCCAATCCTGTACCTTGAGTCCGTGCTGCCGCCCCATTTTCCCTGTAGCATCTGATTTCCGTGGTATCCAAAAATCTATTGATCTCCATTCTTGAAAGAACTCGGCATCCACCAGTCTGAATTATATTTTCGTTTATTGCTAGAAATTATTATTGGCACTCCATTTTGCTGCTCTAATGAGTTTGGCTTATTTTTAAGGTTTTCCCTGGGGTGTTTTCAACAGCTGCCCTCTTGTAACTCAGCTTGTTGCTTTCAGGTTTGATTTCCTGCCCTCTTCCACCCCCAACTCTCATTTCTTTAACGATCCACATTGAGGTTGTGTCACTTGTGACGAGCTTTGTTTTTGCATCATGTCTTTCGATGGACGGTTGGAGGAAGAAGAGGAGTGGCTTCGTGAGGAGCTGTTTTAAAAACACTGTGGGAAAGGCTCTGTTCATCCACAACATCTGTGGCCTAAGATTTTTTTTTGCTTGGCTATCTTTCAGCAGTGTGCCTGAGAAGGCTTTGTACACTTGGCACCCTGTTACAGAGTTTGGACAGCCTGTTGCTGCCTATCAGCCATCCTTTAGCAATGCTCTAACATTTCATCATTGGGTGCATTCAGGGCACATCCCACATCTTCCAGACTGCATGGCTGCATTCAACCAGCATCCTCCTAATTTCATCAGGCCAATAAGAGTTCTGGGATTTGTAGTCGTGCCTAGATTCCTCCTTGTCTGATTTATAAAATCAAATTATCTGTTCCCATTTGCTGTGCACAATTTCTCTGTCATGTTTCCTGTATTATAGCCATGGCTGTTTTGAAATACTTGTCAGAGTATTCTGGTACAGTATATACCAGGGATATGAAGTGGTATACAATTCCAATTTTTTCTTAATTGACTGGAATTTTTTTTGAAAACTTCAGAACTGGCTCCCAGTGTCATTAATTTTGCTGTTAGGGCAATTTGTGCCAGCTATTTTACTTGCACTGATTATCATTGAAGGGATGGTGAGATTGAGGGTTTTGGCATCTGAGAGGCAAATGTATTGTCACTGAAAAACCAGATGCTGCTGGATGAATTTCTGTTCAGGACTGAAGATAAGAAAAGGGGAAGTTTTTGCCTTGGGACCTTGCAGCCTAATGGGATGAACCTTGAATTTTCCCACTTTAAGTAAACCAATCCCCCCGCCCCCACCTCCACCTTGCCTCTTTGCTTTTGTAGCCCCCCCCCTCTTTTTTTTTCTCTCCCTGCCATTTTGGAGCCTAGCATCTGCGGTGTTTGGACTTGCATTGGTGCTGAAAGGCTGGTGAGAAGGCCCAGCCGTGGCATTCTTGGAGATGGTCATAGAGTGATACAACATGGAAACAGGGCCTTTGGCCCAATTGGTCCATGCCAACCAAGAGATGGCATGTTCTCAAGTATGGCCTTTAGGATTACACCACAGACTGAAGGACTCTACACTTTTCAGTTGTTGTTGTAAAATCTCATGGAACATCTGATATAACTGCTTGTATCTATTATGTAGTTGTTGCTTTATGACCTGCGTCACTGCCATCCTCAAATGGGGAGGGGATTTCTCCCTCCAACTCTCCAATGTAATGTGTGGTGCCAACATCCCTGCCAGTGACTGAGGGTGTTGTCCTCTCCCAGCAGAGGCTGTTGGGAAGGAACTAGAGGGCAAGAATTAGCATAATTTTGAAAAGACGAATAGTTAAGGATAACAGCAGCATTAGTATAGCATCAATTATTGGCAAATAAAATTAAACATTTGGATGGGTGATCAAAAGCTTGGTCTGTCATGTAAACTGCACTTCTATTCCAATGTGTCCTTCACAGCATTAGGTTATCACAAAGAGCTGTACAACCAATAAAGTAGTTTTGGAGTGTATCCGGAGCTATTAGGCAGAAAAACCAAGCAGTACATCTATGCATGGCAAGATCCCACAGCAATGTGTGAGAGCTTCATTAATTTGTTTAAAATTGCTTAAAACAATTTTGAATGAGCAGAGAAAGGACGGAAATTTGGTGATTGGGGCCCAGGGAGCTGAATGGATTAGTGCCATTGGAAAGTTGTTAAAAGTTGCAGATGGGCAGGCATGGTAGTGTAACGGTTAGCGTAATGCTATTACAGTACCAGCGACCTGGGTTCAATTCCCACCACTCTGTAAGGAGTTTGTACATTCTCCCTGTGTGTCTGCATGGGTTTTCCTCTGGGTGCTCCGATTTCCTCCCACATCCCAAAGACGTACGGGTTAGGAAGTTGTAGGCATGCTATGTTGGTGCTGGAAGCGTGGCGACACTTGCGGGCTGTTGACAGAACACTCTATGCAAAGGTGCATTTCACTGTGTGTTTACATGTGACTAATAAAGATGTCTTATGGATTTAGTGAATTTGGAGATGTGAAGGACAGTATTTACTGTGCACTGCCAGTTATTTGACCTCTGAGTCATTGCTGTATCAAAAAATGAGTTGAACTGTAGAAGAACTTGGTGCCAGTCCTTTCTCCCGCCTCTAGTCCCAGTGAGTTATCAACTACTTCAGGAAACTGAAGTTGGTGCTGGAAAATACAACTGAGGTAGAAGATCAGCCATGATTTTGAAGAATAGCAGGGCATGATTTGAAGGGCCTGATGGACCTATTCCACTTTTGTTCTTGGTTCTTAAAGACATTCCAACAATGCTGCTTGGAGTGCGTTCATAATTGGGGCTTTCAGGAAATTTGACTTGAATAACAGACACGAGACTGCAGATGCTTGAATCTGGAGCAAAGCAAAACAAAACTGGCTGGAGCAACTCAACGGACGGGACAGCATCTGTGGAGAGAAATGGACAGTCAATGTTTTGGGTTGTGACTCTTCTGGACTGAAGGAGGTGAGGGGAAGGGGTGGAGCAAGAGCTGGCAGCTGATGGGTGGATACAGGTGGTGAGGGGTGATGGGCAAATGGAGGAGAGAAGATGGGCTGGGAGGTGATAGGTGCAGGTGACAAAGGACCTGCTGATAAAACCTGAAAGGAAAAGAACGTGGAGCATAGATTCAAATAAGGGAGGTAGAGTGGGCAAATGGTAACAGTGTGGGGAGGGGGACTCGGTGGAAGGAGTGTGTGTGAGCTGGGCAGATGGAGCAGGTAGAGGAGGAGAAAGAAACGGGGTGATAGGGGGCTCTGGGTGGTGGGTGTAGGAGGAACTGGGTAGATTAGGAGGAGAGAAAGGGATGGGGGTGGACCAGGTTACCCGCAACTGGAGAATGTGGTGTTCATGTTGGGTTATAGAGTACCCAGGCAGAATGAGGTGCTGTTCCCCGACTATGTGTTGGTCCTCACCCTGGCAGTGGAGGTGGCCTAGGGCAGACAGGATGGTATGGGAGTGGAGAAGAGGAATAAAAATGGCTTGCAGACAGAAGCTCCAGATGGCCATGGCAGATAGAGCACAACTGCTTGGCCTAGTTTGTGCTTGGTCTCTCTGATATAGAGGAGGCCAAATAATTTGTAGAATTAGGAATACATGAATATCATGCATGCAAAGTTTGTCACCTCAATGCTTTGAATACAGTTAATCATTTGCCAGCTGCTTTTGTTATGTAGAAAAATAAAACTGTTGTTTTCACCTCACTTGTTTATCCAAATTCTTCAAGCGCCAAACCCTGTACTTTGTAAAGACTATTTCACTTCGCCAGTGTCTTCATTCAAGCAGTCCTCCCAGGATCAGTTTTGTCTCGAGCTTTCCATTGTTTAAAATGTAGCTGAAGATGTTCTTTTTTTCCCAAGAATCTCTGCATGTTCCAACTTGCTATGTATGCTTAAACGTTTTTTTTGTACCCACACTGAGGAGTCGCACCCAAGGCAACTTCTGTATTTTTCATATGAAATGATATCCTGTAGTTCTTGTGGCTTTTTACTATTGTTTTATTATTGGAAACGATAACTGATTTTCACTTGCATCAGTTTGAGGTAAGGTGGAATTTTCGTTATCTGCCAGAATTTTTTTTTGTTCACCTTACTGCAGTCAAAATTGAAATTTCAGCATTACTTGCAGTGCGTTGGAGCTGAAGGCAGACCTGTGGTGTACTAGTTTGAACCTGTCATTTGCAATCAAAGCAACAATTCAAAACTTGCACCATCTGAAAATTTCACACAGTAAGTTATCTTTATAAACCAATGTTTCTTTTTTACTGGCAAGAGTACCCTGATTGGATTTGATGGATAATTGAGGCGGTTCTGTAGAGTCCAGGGAATGGTGTTGCACAAACTCTGGTGGATAATGACTTCTGTGTGTTAGGCATGGATAATGGGTGTTAAATTTTTTAATGGAAATTGAGTGCAGGTGTATTAACTGGGCATAATTTTGACCTGAACACATTTTAACCTTTTCCATTTAGCAGGAAGTTGAAGGGATTGTGTCAGCTGCTTGCTTTACCCTTTTTAAACTTTTCAATTCAGTAAAAACTACAATTTGTGTGTGATTTAACCCTCTTCAGTTTCCTTCTGTACTGCTTAGTTTAACCCTGGTTTCTGCCTAACTGCACATGTATTCAATATACTTTCAAATGTTATGCTCTAAGACTAATTCCATTACTGATGGTGTTGCCATTGCAAATGTATTAAGTTTCTCTTATTTTTCTGGGATGGCCTGGTTTATAGAAGCCTCATTACTGTTCACACTCTACAATCTGGATTGTAGATGTTGCTTTCACTAGCAGACTGCATTGACGATCTATTTGTGTACAATAGGCCTGAAAGTAAAGCAAGAGATTATCGCAGTTTGAATCTATCACCTATTAATGTGAACTAATTGAATACTCCACATTATGGTTGTCTTGTTAAATGCAGTGATTCCATTTGAGGAAAATGTGAGGGATGTTCTTGGATTCATTGGAATACCAGAATAATCCCAGGGCTGCAAATATTGTTTTACTTTAGCTAAGTGTCTGTCTTTCGCATGCAAGTTTTCGCATGCAAGTTTAGATGGGGCATCAGCAGATTTCTTAACGAAGGACATCATGCAGTATCTCCAATTGAGCATTCTGGTGATATAATCAAATGTGATTTTGGAGGTCAATTGTCATATTCATTCCTTCCACTCTCCTACTCCTTCCTTCTAATCCAGGGATGAGGTAGCTAATTATGGTGCTTGCTTTCTCCAGTCCTGAATCATCTTTGCCCAAACCAGGCACTGAACCCTAGGGGAGTTGCATTTCTGTAAATGCACATTTAATGATGGCACACTTAATTACCAAGCAATTACTTATTTGACTCAAATGTCTGTCCTATAAAGGAAGTGAAAATATTCAAGAGATGAACCAGCAAACCATTGCTAAGGATGCAATGGTTGGAGGAATCAGTACACCCTATCTTTGAAGTCTTCCAGCTGGCATGATTTTGCCCTTGCCTTATTGACCTTGCCTGCTTAGGGTGTCCATCTGAAACCAGGCGAGGACTGGATTTTTGAACCAAAGTTGGAGATATGAATTGCTTGATCTTCCCATGAATTAAGAATAGACCATTATTTATTCAACACTTCCTTGACTTTGATTTTTTTTTATTTTTTCAAATCAATTTACCAGTCGACACAGTATTGCAGTTGCTATTGCTTTTGGAGATGGTACTGTCACTGTTATGATGTGTTAACCCATTGCTGTGGTATGGCACAACAATGTATCTGAGGGGAGTTGAATGGACTGGTAATATGTTGTGCATATCAAAGAATGCTATTTACTTTGGCACATTAGAAGATGTGGAGTGAGGGGCTTGAATCTGGTGTAACTGTTGGACAGATGCTGGCACTTAAATCAGTGACCTCTTATTGATTCCAATGGCTTCTGAAGTTAGAGGAGTTGCTCTCTTGAAGTACCTCATTGGGTGCCAGTACAGTTTGTGATATGCCTACCGGTATCTGCAGATGTGGCTACGGTGGGATGAGTTGCTGGCTCCCTTTTCAATAAATGCTAATACTCCATTCTTCCGGTCAGTCATATTTATAAGAAGGCTGAGTGAAAACCATATCGTTGTCCAAAAATGGAGACATTCAGACCTGGACCTGAAGTAGATTGCTACCTCCTGTATAATTGCTTTGTGCACTAGTTTGTGCTTTCACCAGAGTAGAGGTGCAGGAAGTCCTCAGGCCTGTTATAATTGCCACTTTTGTGCTAGAGGTACAGTAGGAATCTGCTAGATGAGCACCAAATAGAATTGATGAAATTAAAAATAAACTGCAAAATAATGGAGAGCAGGTTTTGGAACCTACCATTTAATTTACTTATAACAAATGTTACAAAGATGTATGCTCTGGTGCTAAATTGGTGTATATTTAGCCAGGTCAGCAGAATTGGAAGCATCATCTCTTTCGCCTGGAATCGTTGAGTTGTATGGCACAGAAACAGGCCTTTGGCCCATGTCCATGCTGCCCATTGTACCTCTTTACATTGATCCCACTTATCCATGTCATATCCATGCCTTGGCACTATCATCAGGATTGCACTGGAGAAGGAATTGAGCATTCAGTAGCTTCCCCACCTTTTTAATGGACTTTCATTTGGGATCGTTGATAAGAAAAAAACTGTTGCAAGTTCAATAAAAGTGTTCCTTCCTGTCCTCTAGTTTGCTGTTAATGCCAGTAATCTTCGACAACCTGAATGAAAGCTGATGTTTCTTTGGGATACTGTTTAAGTGGATGAATGGTGGTAAAGAAAGGAATGTTATTCCACTCCTTGTGAGTGATCACAGCTTTAAAAATAAACACTTCAAAAGTTTTAACTCTCCTCGTTAATTGCTTCTATCTGATGATAAGCGTGTTGAATTTTGAATTGTTCCCCCAGCATCAAAAAATGTGGTTAAGCACACAAGAGCAAGCTAATTAGCAAACACACATTTACTCTATCGGATATATTCCCTTTTTGTCTTGCTGACATTTTCCTGCTACCCAGATGATCAATTCTCTCTTGGGTCTGAAGTGTTCCTCATCTGATACATAACTATTTCTCTTAACACACATGCTGCCTGACCTGCTTAGTTCCCCCCCCCGACCCCCCCCCAACGTTTATCATTTCCTGAGACGCAGATGCTGGAATCTGGAGTAACAGTGCTGGAGGAACTCAGCAGGTCAGGCAGCATCTATGGAGGGAAATAAACAGTTGACGCTTTGGGCCGAGACAGTTCATCAGGACTGGAAAGGAAGAGGGTAGAAGCCAGAATCTATCATTTCCTGTTTTTTTAAAATATAATGTTGGCTCAGTTTTTATCTTACTCTGGTATATGTAACCTGCTGGGCAGGTCCCACTACCTTGCCATTAAGAAATCATTACACAGACTTGTAAGCTTAATGTGTGCTGATAACTGTTACCATTAAGCCATTTCAACTCAACCTATCACAGACTGTTCTACATCATCTCTCCCACTGAAAACTAACTTGCATCACTCTTTCCAGCTCTTAAGGGTTGCAGACTTGAAATGTTAATGGTTTCTCTTTCCATAGCTGCTTCATGACCTGCGTTTTCCAGTATCTTTTGTTTTTGTTTCAGGTTACCAGCATCTGCAGTCGTCTTGATTTCTACTAACTTGTTTGCCATAACATCAGACATTGATTACTGCAGTTCCTGAGTCATCTATTTTTTTTTTGTTTCAAAAATAAACTTTATTCCTAATTTACAGAAGAATAAACAGTGCAAAGCTCTTTACATGCTGAGTGTCATTTTGTCAATACACTTGGTAGTGTTAGCACATCCTTGTACATGGTGCCATTGCCATTCATGTGGCCCACTGGAGTGACACACTTTCACTGTGGCACCATGATGTGATGAACTAAGAGAAATTGGTTCCTTGGGCAGCGGGGGACTAGCAGAAAGAAGGG
Organism: Pristis pectinata; assembly: GCF_009764475.1. Classification (NCBI taxonomy): domain Eukaryota; kingdom Metazoa; phylum Chordata; class Chondrichthyes; order Rhinopristiformes; family Pristidae; genus Pristis; species Pristis pectinata. The sequence continues at coordinate 33,329,402 of NC_067412.1, read as the reverse complement.
GCTCCTTCAATCAACCACCCAATGTGACAGTGAGCTCTGGTGCTAAATTTGACCCTGTTTTGACCTAACAACAAGGGGAATGTTAAATTTTGTTTGCATTTAATGAACTATTATAAATCCCCTTGGCTGATATAAAAGCTTATTTAAACAAAAACTGGCCTTCTCTAATAATCAGGCAAGTTCCCTACTAGAGTACTTGAAGTGATTCTCATTACTTAAACAACTGTGCAGAATTGTTAAGTTGCTTTAATGTGGTGAAAATACGAGCAGCTAGGCCACATGGAACTATCTGCATTAAAAGGTTATTACGTTTTTCAAAAACTCTATAAAATTAGTTTGCCTGTCCTATTTAAATGTTGACTGATCTATGTTTTCACTTCTACAATTTCAGCTTTCCATCCATTGCAATTTTCGTCTTGCCTGTACTGTTCAAAGAGTCAGTCCTTCAGATTTAGTGGTCTTGTTGTTTCATTTGCAAACCCTTTTTTAATCTGTGCCTGGGAACAAAGTCCTCTGGCATTTGTGACTCAATGTAGATTCTATGGGAATGAACAGTCAAACTTGTATTTTTTTTAAAAAAATGGTGAGCATGTGCTTTTGTAAATGGAGAGAAAGGGTTGCCAAACTCTGCATAAGGTTCATGTCTTTTCAAAGGAGACCACAAACCTGCAGACATTCAGCAAGTTTAACCACAGAAAACAGCTGCAGGATTTTTTTTATATCCAGATGATGATGGGCGAACTTCCAATTAACCTTGATAACTGTACAAGGCAGGGTTTCCTTCCCATTTCTTCACATGAGACCCAAGTAGATCAGCCTGACCAAAATGGGTTCTGTGGTTTGGTGCTCACCATTTGGTGCAGAAGGGTGCATGGCATCTTTGGAAAATTCTCTAGATAGAAGAAATTAGTAGAAGTTACACAAGTATAAAAGATGAGCTGAGGAAGTAGTAAAGTTCTATTTTGGTTTAAGCACAAATTTTAAACTCTGACCTCCAATGAGTAAGAGTGACTTGAAAATTGATTTAACTGAGTGAAATGTAGATCCATGATGGCTTATATTAGTTTGAAGTAGGATCTTTATCCTTGGCTCTGCACTTCAGTGTAATCTTAGAGGATGAGTTTTCAAATTAGCTCAGTATGTGAAACAACAAACCTGTTTGCATATCCCATAATATGGGAAGTAAAGCTCAACTTCCCAATGTTTCTAGGGACGAGGCTGTGTATGCCTGCCTAAATTGGTTGCTCACTGATGCACTGTCAAATAAGTGCCCATTCTCCATCTAATCCAATAATGTGGATTTGCTTTAAACAGTTTAAATCATCCTTGATCCTTCTAATATTTAACAACCAGTGCTAAACTTGGCTGATTTTAATTCATAAGCAGGCATTTTTGTTATTCCTTGCTCATTTGAAGTGGTTCACAGCTACAAAGCAAGAAAGGCAAGGTAAAATAATGTGCAAGTCTTTTTGCTTTCTGTCGAAGTTAGAATTGCTTCATTCAACTAAGTGTTGTGTTTTGTGCCAATGGTTGATAAGATCTAGAGAGTACATAACTCCAGGGAGCAATATAGATGGGAAGGTGCTGTATTTTCCAGTCCATTTTTTTTTGATTGGGATGGGAATAGGAACACTGCAGTCAGAACTGAAGAAGGTTCATTGACCTGAAAAATTAAGTCTGTTTCTCTTTCTCTCCAGATGCTGCCTGACCTGAGTATTTCCAGCACTTTGCTGGAAGTATGAAACAAAAACAAATCTAGTAGCTTGCTTTTGAATGATATGGGTTAGGTGACACTAAAGGATGAGCATGATCTTATTTAATGGTGTATAAGCAAGGAGCAGTAGGCCAGTTGGCCCCTCTAGTTTGTGTTCTAATTTCTGTCACCATTTGGCAAGGGTATAAGTACAAGTGTGCTCAAGACTGTTTGGTAGGAGCTGCACAAGCAAATGTTGTTTGAGGATATCACTGAATTATCTGTATCTTTAAGATTGGTCTGGCCTTTTGTAGCTGATGCATGCAGAAGAATGGACAATTGAGAGAGGCAGCAACATACCAAATGCGGGAGGAACTCAGTGGTCGTAGATGCTGCCTGACCCGCTGAGTTTCTCCAGTGTTTTGTGTGTTGCTCCAGATTCCTGCATCTGCAGCCTCTCATGTCTTCAACTGAGAGAGGTACTTGAACATCTGAGATTTAGAAGATAGCTGGTAGGAAAGAATTTTTATCTGGTGAATTCCAGTGTAATATCTTCAATTGCAATTCTGTTTTCAGTAAGTTGTTTGTATACTTCATCTTTTGACATAATGTAGCATCTTTTAAGGCATTTTTTTGAAGTCGACTCTTTGCAAGTAAAGCTTCACACAATTTTTCTTCCAGCGCTGTTTCCAAAGCAAAATTTATGGAGGTGATCCTTGTTCTACAGGGTCAGTATATGTGTGTCCTAGATGTCATCTTTGTTTAGTGATGGCATTTTGGATGAGGGTGAACTAAACTTTATGGCTGAGACACTGTTCATGTGTAAATTAGTTTTTCAGTGTGTGGGAAAAGTCCAAATAACAAACAGGCTTCAATAAGTGAATGGGTCCAGTGTGTTTTTGGCATGGAAGCATCCGTGTCATAGAGATGAATACGATGCAAGAATCCTTTTAACCCTAGTTGTATTGGTCATAACAGAAGTAAGATCTGTAAAAACTTACCTCTAACAACAATTATTAGAATTATTTCATGGGGGTAATGGATATTTTTGATTTGATTTTAAAACTGTTTGGCAATGTTGAAGGTATCAATAGCAACTGAGTTGTTCTGACAGTTGCCATGATTGTGGGATTTCTCAGCATTTTATTTTTTTGCTCACTGCTCAGCAGATTATAGACTGTGATTACCCGAAGTTAATCCAAGTACTTTTTGCTAATGTTTAAAAGGTGGTGCTTGTGTTGGCTTTGAACCTCTGACAATGTTCTCAGCTTCTGAAATAAGAGCACTAGTTCTGTTGAACAACTTGTGTTAAAAGCTGCAAATATTTCCACTTGTGTTGTGTCAGACAACTGGAAAAGAAAAATAGAAAAATCATGTACTCACAGTTACCGTGTCATCATCCAGCCTCTCATCTGACTCATCCTGTCCAGTAACAGTGGATTTGTGGAACAGCTTTTCTAAGGTATTTGGGCCATGAAAACTGCAAATGGTTTCCTATTCAGCTCTTGGAATTTAATCTGTCGATTCCTGACTTGCAGCCATTATTCACACTGCCCGATCTTCAACAGCTTTGAAAAGCACAGTTTCTTCAATTGGCAACATGTGAAGCTACAAATAGAAAAACTGCACTCCAAGTGTTTCTTCCTTCTCTTTGGCTCTGGTGCCTTTCCAATACCCATCTCGTTTGCACATAACAAAAGTAAGATTCTATTGGTTCCTTCACTCCAGAGTGAAATATGGGAGTGTTTGGAGCCAAGGTTGTCTCATCAATTCAGTTACCAGTTGGCCACATTTCAAGATGATTGGTCAGACCATTGGGGGTAGAAGCAAATGGCAGCTCACATGTTAGAAGTATTGATGTGTGTCAGACCTTAGAATCTCCTTATTTTTAAAAATTAGAATATGATAAAACCTGTGAGTTATCTTTTTAAAAAAAAGTGCTCTATTGAGAATAATGCAACGTGGTTTCTATTCCCAGCTGTGGAATGGACCACTGGTTCTCTGGTTTGCCTCACTCAAACATGAAAGGATGTAAACTCCCAACTGTGCTGCTGTTGATCTGCTGGCAATTGATTGCCATTTGAATTTCACTTAATGGGGCCCACGTTCAGTACAGGCGGCCATTTGCAGCTGCTGCCTGCAGGCATGTACTGGCTCCAATGGCACATCTGGTATGATTTTGGGAGTCTAGCATTTGCATAGACTGATGGGGAGACAGAGTAGGTGCAAGAAGCACACCTCACCCCTCCCATCACTATTGGATATTTGCAGTTACACCTTTGTGAAGACCAAATTGATTTACCTCTGCTTCCAGGATGCTGTGCTTCTATTTTTAAACAAACCAACCTAAAGCTCCATTCTGTTTTATGTTCTATATTCCATCTAATATGAAACTTGGTGTCATTTGTATGGTTTATAGTTGATGTAAAAGTAACTTGAGTGACAATGGGAAGGATGGGCTAGGTCACTTTAAAAAGTAAGTTACCTGTTTAAGATGGATGAGATGCATTGTTTTTCCTTTATGGTTTGTGCATCTTTGGAAATTCCTCCAGGATGGTGGAAACAAAATCTTCGAATATTTTTAAGGCAGAAGTGAATTATTTATAGATAAGGGGATGAGAGGTTACTGGAGAGGGGCAGGAATGCAGAGTTGAGATTACAGTCAGATCAACTGTGATCTCGTTGAATGGGGATATAGGTTCAGGAGGGCTAAGTGGCCTGTTTCCTGCTCCTGCTTTGTATTATGGTAGCATTAATAAAAATATTGCCACAGGAATTGACAACGCATTCATTCACCTTGTAATCATTTGAGTGAGGTCAATTTTATGGAAAGTTGTGTGTGTGACTACAAATTGAGGGGAAAGGTCCACGGAAGTGTGTGATTTTTAACTAATCCAGCCAGTTAATTATTAAGAGATTTAGATGAGAAATATTTCCCTGCATTTTATTTCATTAAATAAAGATCTAATTCTGTCTATTTTGTTCTTCTGTGTGATTGTTGAAAGGCCAAAATGTCATCTAAATGTTATTGGTTCTACAGTGAGAGCATCTCCTGTTTTGCACATCCTGATGCAGGGTTTTGACCCAAAACATCGATTCCTTTCCGGCCACTGAGGCTGCTTTACCCGCTGAGTTCCTCCAGTAGATTGTTTGTTGCTCTAGATTCCAACATCTGCAGTCTCTTGTCTCCTATTTTAAACTTTCTACTAATGATGTTTCCTACATGGCAAATTAGCATTGATGTGACTGCAATGTTCTGACGTTGCTGGAGACATTGGCAGCCACATCCTATTTTAGATTTATAATGAGTTAACAAAGGCAAGACCACACTGCAAAGCATGAGATGCATTCCAGGAAATTCATCAGCCTGATTAGTTTCAGGCTTCATCGGGAACTGAATCTGGCCAAAGCTTCCCAAAAGGGCGACAACACTACATTAATTAACCTCAAACATGTATCCTGCTGGGCTGAGAACTAGATTGGGTAATGCTTCTTCGAAGTCTGGCTGGGTTGTGGATGAATTAAAGGATTTCCTTAGTATTTTCCTAGTAACTGATATTGTGGTTAAGATGTAAAGACATCTATTAGAAGACTGCAGTAGCTTCTCCATCTGTATTTGAGATATATTTATTAGTCACATGTACATCAAAACACATTGAAATACATCTTTTTGTGTAGTGTGTTCTGGGGGCTGCCCACAAGTGTTGCCATGCTTCTGGCGCCAACATAGCATGCCCACAACTTCCTAATCCGTACATCTTTGGAATGTGGGAGGAAACTGGAGCACCCAGAGGAAACCCACGCAGACACGGGGAGAACATACAAACTCCTTACGGACAGTGGCCGGATTTGAACCCAGATCGCTGAAGCTGTAAAGCATTATGCTAACCGCTACACTACCATGCCTGCCCATAAAACTATTGGAGAATGTGGGCATCAAACCTGCTACCTCTTGCATGCTAATCGAGCGGTCTACCATTTGAGCAAATCAGCAATAACCCTATATCTCCCAGATATTGCTTGTAAATATGAGAGTTTCTAGACCAGACTGCTCCCACTTAAAATGCCAGTAAGTTTTCAGACACCTGTTACAAGCTTACCTGCCAAACTCTTCTGTGATGACACAGCTGCACTGCACTGCACTGCACTGCTGGGCTTCCCACTGAATCAAATGCAGACTCGGAGCCTTTTGAGATTCCCCAGCATATATCCTGGGGAATAGAACAGGGAAAAGCTGAAAACACTCAGCATGTCAGGCAGCACCTGTGGAAAGAGAAACAGTTAATCTTTCAGCTTGATCACCCTTCTGAAGAACTGAGAAAGGAAAAAGACAAGTTAGTTTCAGAAATTAGTCTTGTTTCTGAACTAACTTATTTATCTCTCCCAGTTCTGATGATGGGCCTTTGACCTGAAGGGATAACTTTTATTTTACTATCTGCAGATGTTGCCTGATGTGAGAGGTTATAGCATTTTCAGTTTTTATTTTGGATTTCCAGCATCTGCAATTCTTCCCACCATTTACCCTAATGAATCTACTCTTGGATCCTGCTCCATGTTTGACCTACTACAGGTCTACCAGCCCTTGGGGATTGTAAGGCTATGGAAAAGAAGGAAATTGACACTTCAAATGTCAAATACATTAATTTAAAGTTGATTTTACTGGTTTATTTTTAACTTTTTTAAGGGAATTCAGTAATATTGAAAACCCTCAATGGTTGACACAGTAGGACTTATTGTGGGCTGCCCATGTCACTAGTATGCCAAGTGAGTCCCTGCCATAGTTGCTGCAACAGAGGGGGAATGGACACAAAGAGTCGGAGTGGAGGGGATAACCAGTATTGATCTCAACAGCTTGAAGCCTGGAAAGTTGTTACTCATTAACATTTGTCTTTTTCCTGCTTTAAACAATATGGGAAATGTCCGAGGTCTCACTGGAGCAACTTTAAGAGGCTGGAGTCGGAACAAGCCCTGGCATTTAGGGAAATGTCTGGGGAAAGAGTTTCAGAAAGCCCTGCAGATGTGGGGCAGGAGGAGGAGGGAACTGGCCAGTGGAAGCCTAAACCTGCCCCAGAATGACACACCATGGCTGGATCCCACAGGGAACTTGTAGTAATGAAAACTCTTGCCCTCTTCAACCTTGTAACTCTGCTTCCTGCTCAGATGGTCCTGTGCAGATCCCTGGATAATGTAACATTCAGGCCCTGATGAGGCAATTGGTGAACAATCTGCACATTTAAAGAACCCTGCCAATTTTCAGCAGGTGACCTTCCCACCTGATTATTCAAACAGGTTAAAATTGGAATTGAGTCCAAGTGGTGCCCAAGTAAGTCTGGTGAGAAGGTTTGAAATCATCTGTCCCCGATTTCCACTGTCTACAGTTTCTAACTCTGCACAGGTCAAAATATTTGGTATCCAGAATTGAGCAATACAAGCAGAGAAGTTCTTGGAGATGCAAGAGACTACAGATGCTGGAATTTGGAGCAACAAACAATGTGCTGGAGGAACTCAGCGGGTCATGCAGCATCTGTGGGAGGAAAGAAATTGTCGACGTTTGAGATTGACTTGATATGTCAACAATTTATTTCCTCCCACAGATGCTGCATGACCTGCTGAGTTCCTCCAGTACATTGTTTGTTGCTCTAGAGAAGTTCCATGTGTTTGTTTGTGTGCTTTGAAATTGCAGAAATAACTGGTAAGGAAAACTGGGACACGGTATGTGGTATATTAACAGACTGATTTGATGAAGAGATTGTTATTTTTCCAACTGTGGACATTGTTGTTTGTGATGTGCACTTATGACGTTATTGCATCACAGAAGCATCTAAAACATTTCTCGTGTAATGGTAGAGTGATTAGAAAATAGTCATTAAGACAAAATGGAATAATAGGGAAGGGTGAACAAGGTCCATTTTAATAAAGTTGTGGAGAAAGAGCAATGTGGTAATAAAAACAATTCCAATTCTTTTTTTAATTTCAATTTCCAGCACCTTTTGTTTTTGATGCAGATTGGTAGTTATGGAGGGTGTAGTGTTGGGCCAACTGTGGCCAATGCAGAAAGTGCAGAGGATTCTATCATGCTACTGATCTGTGCCTTGTCTTTTGTGGAGAAGTTTTTGAGGGTCATGAGGTTCATCACTTACTGCTGAATATCCAGCCTCTGACCTGGTCTCGCAGCGATGGCAATCGTATGGCTGGTTCACAGGAGTATTAGTCGAATGTAATCCCAACCCTCCAGAATGTGTGTGTCATTGTGAGGTTTGAGAATGTTTGAGAAGGTCATTACCTGGCACCATGTATCACATGTAACTTGTTGCTAACCAACCCAAGGCTGAAAAATTATCTGGATCTTGTTGTATTTTGGGCATGAACTTTGTTATCTGAAGAACTGTGAATGAAGTTGAGTACTACAATCAGTGGACACATTTTCTTGATCTTGTAATTGAAGTTTTGGTCATTAGCAAAGTTGCTTGCAGAAAGTTGGACCTAGGTTGCTGCCTGGAGAAAATCCAGCAGCAATGTTCTGTTGGAATGATCGGTCTCCAACATCTACACCTGCCTTTCTCTAACCGTTGGAGTCTACCTGGAACTCATAAATGTCAATTTTACTTGGGCTCCTTGAAGCCTCCCTCAAATGTTGCCTCAATGTAAAGGGTGATCACACACCCTCCTAGAATTCACTACTTTTGTCCTTTGATCTTTGAGATCTTTAGAAGAGTGGTCCTCAAGGATTTGAGCAGGATCAGAGAGTCAATTAGTGTGCTTGGTGCCCACGTTGACAATTCATATCGCCGCTTTGATTGGGAAAAGATTGATTGGGAAAAGATTGATTGAACAGTAATGGTTGAATTTGTCTTGTTTTGAGGACAGGATATGATTGAACAATTTTTCACATTGGTGTTGTAGCTGGGCTAGAGTGCTGCTGGTTCTGGAATAAGGGCTTCAGGGACCATGATCTTTGCTGTACTTAGTGCATTTGCTGTGTTTTGAAGAGAGTCAAATTGGCCATAGGTTGGCTTCTGTAATGAAAAGGCTCAACCATTATCCAGGCAGTCTGAAGATGGTTGTGTCTTTTAGGTATCAGCACCTTTTAGTAATTTTCCCATCATTTTTGACTAGGTATACCAGGACTGTTGAGCTTATTACCAGCTTCAAGCAGGTAACTGATTAGTTGTCTGTAGCAAGCTTGTCTACCATGCATGAGTCCAGTACTTTCATTTCACCAGTCTTGCACCTCACTTTTGGGTATGACTTGTTTCTTTTAGCAGGGCCTTTTAAGCTGGCCTTTCTATAGGGCTGCAGAGGGTTTGAGGACTGGAAGACATGGTCTTGAGCTATCAAGTTGGCAATGAGATGTTTTGGCTTTTGAAGTTGAGAGGGGAACCAACGTTTGCTACAGGATGCAAGGTTTTGGATGTATTGTAGTTTTATGGAAGGATTGTGGGTGGTTGTGTATTGGAACAATTGAGTATACCTGTGAATGACAGTTTCTGCAGCAGATCAGTCAAGCTGAAGGCCTTGGGTAGAAGTTGGCAGCATTTATGTATCAGAATGAAAGCTCATTACAATAGGGCTGTTGGGTCTTGGATGGTCTGTTCCAAGATGAAGGGGAGGAGGATAGAACTGAAGGTGGCCACCATAAGTGTGTGAAATATTAAAGCAATATGTAATTGAAAATGGCAGAGTACAAGTACTTCAAAACTAGATTTAATTTAATGATTTATTCCATCAGAAGACTGCATTCTAATCACTGAGTTTCCTCTCTTCAATACACATTCCAAACTCTGACCCTGGCTTGCATGTTTGTATTGCTTGTGGAACCTTTCTGGGGAACTTGTGGAAATAGCTGTTTTCGGCTGCGTGCTGCTGCTTGGAATGAGGTGGTACCAGGAAACACATCACCGTAACCTACCTTGTGAATTTCTGCAGGACTCTACAGCCCTCGATGTTTTCTGCAGAAGCAGAGGAATACTGCGAGCTACTCCATATTTTTCCTTTCAATTTATGTCTGCCCTTGTATATATTTGTCTCTTGCATGTGTTTAAAACACATTTCCCTGACCTATTTTGGCAATGAACTCCAAGGATATTTAATGGAGTTTTTCCCCTGTAATACAATTTGTTTTCTACTGCGGGACTTGGCAATTTCTCTTTTTCCACCCTGTGGGATTAAGATGTGATGTCCTATTTTCAATGAATGGAGCATTCTTTATTTCCCTATGGAGGTTATGACAGTAGCTTCACAAACTGCACCACCTGAGATTCTCATTATTAGTTTTTATGGTTTGTTTCGTTTTTCTGAAGTGTTTGTAATTTGATTTTGTTTCCAAGACCATTAAGTCTCACTTGCTTGTGTGTTCAACCCCAGATGAACCAACTGACCCAGGCAGGCAGACTGTAGAATTCCACTGCAGTAAGCCACTTCCCATTTGCTCCCACTAAATGCAATCCCTGGTCCAAACATAACACTCCATGGGCTGCTTTTCCTGCATTAAGAGACATTATTGGGACAGCCCAGTTCCTGGAATAGTGTTTATTTGAAAATCAATGGCAAGTCCTGCATATTCTGTTAGAGTGCAGCTCTTGCTGTTTATGGACTTGCTGTTTAAGGGCAAATGCACGTTTTAAGTTGCTGCTTTAGTTTTATCAGAATATTGGTCAGGTGCTGGCAAAGTCCTAGACCTGAAACATTTAACTGTTTCCCTTTCCACAGATGCTGCCTAACTGAATGTTTCCTACATCTATATCGATAAGGGTGTTTAACATGACTGTAATGTTTAGAAATGAAGTGGGGATTGCTCTTCAAGGAAGGAAATTTGGCTACTTCAGATAAAAAGTAACTTCTGGGTCAAAAAATTTAATAATGTGCCCAAAATGCACCCCTAGTCAGTGTCGTCAAAGATGTTGTAATTTGGGTTCACCATTTTGTACTCTGCCTCTCGTGGAGAGGGTCCAGAGGAGGTTCACAAGAATGATCCCAGGAATGAAAGTTTAACCTGTGATGTCTTTGGGCCTGTACTCGATGGAGTTCAGAAGGATGGGGGTGAGTCTCACTGAAACTTACCAGATACTGAAAGACCTGAATAGAGTGGATGCGGAGAGGACATTTCCATAGTAGGAAAGTCTAGTATCCGAAGGCTCAGCCTCAGAATGAAGGGATGTCCCTTTAAAACTGAGATGAGGAGGAATTTCTTCAACCAGAGGATGGTGAATCTGTGGAATTTGTTGCCTCTGAGGACAGTGGAGGCCAAGTAATTGGGGTGTATTTAAGGCAGAGATTGATTGATTGGTTCTTGATTGGTAAGGGGGTTAAGGGTGGTGGGGAGAAGGCGGGAGAATGGGGTTGAAAACAAAATCAGCCATGATTTGAGTGGTGGAGCAGACTTGATGGGCTGAATGGCCTAATTCTGCTTCTATATCTTATGGTCTCAAAGATCAGTTCTGTGGATTCACTAGAATTGAACCTAGGGCAGAGTGTAGGGAACTACTGTGTTGTGCCACTGAATGGCTATTGTTCTGCAGGCCTTTGTCCTTACTGATTTAAGCAGTCAACATTCTAACTATCCTCAATCTGATTTCTTCTAGTAGAAATAACAGGATGCCTCTTAAGTCAAACAACTTCCTTTTTAGAAAGACTTTTGTTGGTTTAGGATCACTGAATGATACTTAAGCTGTTATAATATTTGAATAGAAATCCTGCCCTGAACTAAAACGTTCTTGCCAAACCTATGAGTTCTAAACTACATGACTGACTGGCTGTCTAATCAGTCTCTGTGATTAGTTATGGTTTGTTGGCTTCAGTTTATTTTATATAGTGTTATTAGAATTTAAACTTCATTGCATTTGAAATGTTTCTCATTTGCCTTCAAAAGTAAAAACAAATTAAACTATCCGTTACTGAGCAGGAAAATAAGCAGTAATTGAATTGGTATGCAGCAGTTTATTATAAAACTGTGTGGACAATTAAATTTTGTATAAAGCAAAATTGGAGGATAGTAACTCACTTCTGCAGAATGGGTTTACAAAATGGACAAGCTGGACAGATGATATTTAACACAAAATACCAGGCATATCTCATTTTGGTAGGATAAATTTAAACTTGTGTTACAACCTCAAGGGGGTGTAGGGGCAGTCATGGGAATTGCCATAAATCTAAAAGTGGCTAGAGAAGTTACAAAAGCACACTAGATCTTTAGCTTTATGAATATCTTTTAAGATGAAAAGAAACAAGGATGTGATGCTGATACTTTATAAATTGTTAGCTTACAGCTGGAGTATTGTCCATTTCTGGATTCTGCTCTTGAGGTAGGGTGGCAAACTTTGGAGTGTGGAGAGAAGATTTATTCCAATTATATCAGGAATGTGGGACTTCAGTTCTGATGAGAGACTGGAGAAGCAGCTACTGAGGCCCTAAGGTGAGCTTTGGTGGAAGTATTCAAATTGTGAAGTGTTTTAAGTGTAGGTGAGGCAAAATTTATTGTAGAAGGGTTGGTATTCTGATAATGCAGGTTTAATATAATTGGCAAAAGAACCAGAATCAATATGAAACACAATTCACAGGAGCTATGATCTAGCATGCAATGCCTCAAGGGATTGAAGTGGCAGATTCAATAATAACTGCAGTAGGGAATTGAATAAGTACTTAGAGGAAATAATTGCAGGATAAAAACTGGGAAATGAGACCACCGAAGTGGCAGAGGCACAATGGGTTAAATAACTTTCTACAGTGAAACGTACTAGGTTAAGGGTGCACTGGGATTGGGTTTAAGGCACACATTTTCTCATGCCTTGAGTTTATGCAGATGACTGCCCCTTTAACAAAAAATAGTGCTGGAAGAACTTGGCAGGTCAATCAACATTTGCGAAGGCAAAAGGAGTAAATTGACATTGAGTCGAGACCCTGCATCAGGATTGAGAGGGAAGAGGAAAGATTGCCAGCGTATCGCAGTGCTGCAGAGTTGGGGTGGTGTGGAATACAGACCACAAGACAAAGTCTGCTCCATGAGCTAAACTAATACTATTCCTATCTAGCCCCAATTTCTGGCCTTATCCCCATATCCCTTGATACCTTGACTAATTAGGTACCTATCAATCTCCTCCTTAAATGCCCCCAATGATTGGGCTTCCACAGCTGTACGTGGCAAGGAATTCCATAATTTCACTACCCTCTGGCTAAAGAAATTTCTCATTTCTGTTTTAAACTGGTACCCTCTAATTCTAAGATTGTGCCCTCTAGTCCTGGACTCACCCACTAGGGGAAGCAGCTTAACCACATCTACTCTGTCCAGTCCTTTCAACATTCTAAATGTTTCTGAGGTCCCCTCTCATTCTTCTGCACTCCAGTGAGTGCTGTCCAAGAGCCGACAAACACTCATCATATGTAAGCCCTTTCATTCTGGGAGTCATCCCCATAAATCTTTTCTGAACCCTCTCTAACATCAGTACATCCTTCCTAAGATAAGAGGCCCAAAACTGCACACAGTACTCCAAATGAGGCCTCACCAGTGCCCCATAGAGCCTCAAGAATACATACTTGCTTTTATATGTTATACCTCTCGAAATGAATGCTAACATAGCATTTGCTTTCTTTACCGCCGATCTGACCTGGTAGTTAACCTTTGGGGGTACTCGTGCAGGATACCCTAAGTCCCTTTGTACTTCTGTACTTTGAATTTTTTCCCCATCTAGATAATAATCTGCCCATTTATTTCTTTTTCCAAAGTGTACAACAGTGCATTTCTCAACATTAAATCTCATCTGCCATTTCATTGCCCATGCTCCTAAACTAAGTCTCTCTGCAACCTACCCGTTTCTTCAATACTCCCTACTCCTCCACCTATCTTGGTGTCGTCTGCAAACTTAGCCACAAAACCATTTACTCCATAATCCAAATCATTAATGTACAAAGTAAAAAGAAGCGGCCCCAACACCGACCCTGGCGGAACACCACTGGTAACCGGTAGCCAACCAGAACAGGATCCCTTTATTCCCACCCTTTGCTTTCTGCCTATCAGACAATGTTCCACCCATTCCAATATCCTACCTGTAATTCCATGAGCTCTCATCTTTTTAATCAGCCTCTTGTGTGGCACTTTGTCCAAGGCCTTTTGAAAGTCCAAATACACAACATTCACAGCCTTTCCCTTATCCACCCTACCTGAGATTTCCTAAAAAAAAACTCCAGTAGGTTGGTCAGGCAGGATCTTCCCTTCATGAAACCATGCTGGCTTGGGCCCATCTTGCCTTGCACCTCTAGGTATTCCATAACTTCATCCTTGAGGATCGATTCCAATAACTTTCCCACCACCGATGTCAGACTAATAGGTCTGTAATTTCCTTTATGCTGCGTCCCACCCTTCTTATACAGTGGAACTACATTTGCGACCTTCTAGTCCTCCGGAACCATGCTGGAGTCTATTGATTCCTGGAAAATTATCACCAATGCCTCTGCAATTTCTGAAGCCAGCTCCTTCACAACCCAGGGGTCCACCTCATCTGGTCCGGGAGACTTATCTGTCTTTAGTCCGTTTAGCTCCTCGAGCACCTTCTCTCTAGTAATCTTAACTGAATTCAGTTCTGTCCCCTGAGACCCCTGACTATCTGGTATATTGCTGATGTCCTCCACAGTGAAGATCAATGCAAAATACTCATTTAGTTCCTCTGTCATCTCTTTGTTATCCATTATAATCTCTCCCGCACAGTTTTCAATTGGTCCTATATCAACCAGTGTCTCTCTTTTACTCTTAGTATATTTAAAAAAAAAACTCTTGGTATCTTTTTGAATGTTATCTGCCAACTTCCTTTCATAATTCATCTTTCCTAATGACCTTCTTAGTTTCTTTCTGCAAGTTTTTAGAAGTTACCCAGTGTTCTGTTTTCCCACTAATTTTTGCTTCTTTGTATGCCCTCCCTTTTGCTTTTATTTTAACCTTCACCTCTCTCGTTATCCACATTTGTGCCATTTTTCCATTCATAACCTTTTTTCTTGGAATTTATCTATCCTGCATTTTCCTTATTTCTTGTAGAAATTCCATCCGTTTCTGCTCCGCCATCCCTCCAACTAGCTTACTTTTCCAATCAATTTGGGCCAGCTCCTCTCTTATGCCACTGTAATTTCCTTTGTTCCACTGAAATATTGACACATCTGATATCAGCTTCTCCTTTTCAAATTTGAAACTGAACTCAATCATATTGTGATCGCTAGTTCCTAATGGTTCCTTTACCTTTAGTTCCCTAATCACCTCCAGTTCATTACACAGCACCCAATCCAAAACAGCTGATCCCCTGGTGGGCTCATCAAGTTGCTCCAAAAAGCCATCCCGTAGACACTCCACAAACTCGCTCTCCTGAGATCCACCGCCTTCCTGGCTTTCCCAATCCACCGCCTTCCTGGCTTTCCCAATCCACCGCCTTCCTGGCTTTCCCAATCCACCTTCATGTTAAAATCCCCCAGGCTAGTAGGTGATAGGTGGAACCAGATGGGGAGGGGATGATGGGCAGATGATACCAGGTGGGTGAAGGGGAATGGAAAAGTTAAAGGGAGAAGAAAACTTTGGGGATGTGCAAGGATGTGTGGGCGGACAATGCCAGGGTTACGGGTTACCCTGAAATCGGAAAAGTCAATGTTCACACCATTGGGTTATAAGCTACCCAAGAAAAATATCAGGTGTTCTTCCAATTTGCGTATGGCCTCTCCATAGCAATGAAGGAAGCATAGGACAGGGCAGCGTGGGAGTGGGAAAGAACGTGAAAATGACATGCAACCAGAAGCTTGATGTCTATTGCAGACAGAGCAATGGGTACTTCATTAAATGGTCATCTAGTCCACACTTGGTTTCAGAGCAGGCTATGGCGTGAGCACCAAATGCAGTAGACCATGTTGGAAGAGCTGCCTTTCCTGGGAGGGCAGGTTAGGTTCTTGGATGGTGGTAAGGAAGAAGTGAAGGGACAGATGTTATACCTCCTGTATTAGGGGACGGGGAGGGGTGCCTGGGGAGGGACCAGGGTATCACTAAGAAAGTGGTCCCTGTGGAAAGCAGGAAGGTTGGGGGGGGGGTGCGTGGGGGGGGGGGGGAGAGAAGGGAAGCTCGGTGGTGGGATCACTTCATACTACTACCCCTTAAATCCATTTTTTTCCCAAGGTGTTGACATGACAGACTGCTTCCTGTGCTATATCATTCTTTGAAGAATGTTGATAAAGCTGGACTGAAAGATGGTGCTAAAGAGGTGAACGTTGCTGGCTGGATAACTCAAAGCAGCCGCTTCACATTTGTACCTTTTTTATCTTGCCATAAGGAAGAATGGGAGAAAGCCATTATAGTGATTTGGCATTGCAGTTCAAGTAGCTGTATTTTGGGGTGAGTGGATCTGGAGTGTATGTCTCTGCTGGCAAAACTAAGTTGGACTGTCAGATCATTGAGAAGGTGGCATAAAGCAAGAGAGGGATGAGGGCAGAAATGAGGATTCTCCAGAAACCTTGAGAATGAGTCAGAAGATGAGCCATGAAGTGCAACATTGAGTAAATTGAGAGGAAACTGCATCCATAATGAAATATCCTGTTGTGCAATCACTGACTCACTAATGTGAGCAGGAGAATGGATGATTTGAAAGCTGAAACATTAATCATGGATTAGACAAGCACACTCAATGTATTAAATGGCATTGATAAAAGGTGTAAATGTGAAGGGTGTTGGGGGGGGGGGGGGAAAGGAGAGGGTGAAAACTAGTCAACTCGAGTCGAAACCCATTGAGTAAAAGACACAGAGCATGAGATCGTAAGTTTGGAGCAACACACACAAAAACATGTGTAAGTTGATGCTGCTTGGTCTGCTGAGTTCCTCCAGCATTTTGTGTGTTGCTCCAAATTCCAGCATCTGCAGAATTTCTTGTCACATTAAGTCTGGAGACTATGTGGGCCGATAAATCTTGTTCAGATTGAGACCAATGAGTTACTCAACCAACATCACAGAGTGGAGGTGAAACTTTATCAAGAAAAGCTAGCAGCTACTTTGAGAGAGGTGGTTCTTTGCTCATCAGGACATGAGCAGAACGGAAAACAAGACCAACATGAGGCAAATTTTACAATGAGTCCAAAAGTAGTATTTTGCAGGAAGGTTGCACTTGATACTGCTCTTTAAAGTACTTGGGTGCTCCAAGAGTTCATGAAGGTACAGCCAGCGTTATGTTGATTTACTGTGCTTCAGACTGTAATCAAGATTGCAGATGCAGTCAGCAAAATACAAGGTGGCTGGTCTTTAACATGATACCAGATATGACACAAGTTTAAGATAAGAAACCTAATGCAATTGAATATGACATAGATGAGGTCTGTTTCTTAGGATGGAAATGTCAAATACTAAATGGCATAAATTTAAAGTGGGGGGGGGGGGGTGGGAGGAGGTTTAAAGGGGATTTGCGAGTTTTTGTTTACGCAGTAGTAGGTGCCTGGAATGCACTATCAGGGAAGTGGTAGAGCAGATACAACAGTAACATTTGAGGTATTTAGGCAGTTAGGGGTGGAGGGATATGTACCATGTGCAGGCTGATGGGATTGATTTAAATTAGCATCATGGTCGCCGCAGACATCATGGGCCAAATGGCCTATTCCTGTGCTGTACTGTTCTATGTAATGGATACAACTTGCTGTGCAAGCATATTTAGGAGTCAGACATATAAAAACAGCAGAATGTATTTAAATAACATACACTAATAGGACAGAATTCCCCACAATTAGCCCCAGCAAGGCTGTAAAGTTAGAGGCTATATTGAGTTTGATCCATATTCCACACCTTAGATGATGTGATTTCCGACTGGAATTCTAATGTCTGAAAAAATGGTTTGCATTTCGCAACTTCTGAATGTTGCATTGATGGGCCGCAGTGTTTCATTCGCCTTATCTTACTCTTTTTTCTTTCATGTTACTTTTGTTTCTTCAGCATTTATCCTTTATCTTGCCTGAGAAGGTCTGGAATAGTTTTAAACGTGGAGACTTCACCTGAAATCCACAGTTCCACAGGTATGACATGTTAATTTTTCATGGCCCTTCCAAGTTTGTACTCTTTCCAAAATAAAGCACTCTGCTGGTTTGGTCAGTTATTGAATTGGTTTCGAATCATGAAGTGCATGTAGAAGTGTAGTTTGGTCCCCAGTCTGTATTGAATTAACTAATTTTAGCAAATATATCTCTGGGGCTCTACAGTTACTTCAGTGTTTTTATTCTAAGGAATGGAAAAAGTAATACTGGTTATAGTTACTGGAAATATATGGGCTGAATTGAGCTTTTCAAAGTTGCTCGAAACAGCCAATAATTAATCAGATACCCACTTAGTACTCCTTTACTAGAAGAGTGTGGAACAGCTGCTAGTTCATCAGTACCTATTTTGTTCAATGCTGAAGACCTTCAGGTAGGGTAAGTTTGTACTCCATACTCCCAACTCTTAAGAAAAGTAGAAAATCCAGAAGTGCTTTATTAAATTAGCAGCCTCAATGTATTGGTGCCTCATTCACGTTTTAGGACAGTTGATAATACTTGGTATTACATGAATGGCTTTTCTTTCCAATCTGATTTCATATAAAAAGTGAGCAAACTCATCTCAACTTTATCCAGCCAAGTAACTGTCTAAATTGCAGCATGACATAAAACTGAACTACTTCATGCTTGGAGGTGGCATTGCATTTTATTTTTGAAGTTATTCACATAATACTAACAATTTTCTTAAATTTGCACTTTCAGATAAGATGACTCTGTAATGGCTTTTTTAAAAATAAAGACGTCTTCAATGTGCATTTTAAGCACTTAAATATAACTCTTGAAAAGGCAAAAATGTATCCAAGCAAAAGGAAAAAAAAGAATTTAATACTGGGTTACTTTTTAGGACTGTAGCAATGGCAACTTTGAATGGGGTAGATGCAATGGGACTGTTTCAAATATATAGTTAAAATGAGGTTAATTTGAGCAACTTGTAGTTACAAGATTAATTGCAGTTGATACTTTAACCTATCTGCCTTAAACTGTTTGCCTACAAGTCTAGGGTCCTATCGATTGCAAAGCCATGGCTCACCACCTTCAGGAAAAGGGGAAATTCTCTTTGTTTTCCCTTGGGGAAACTGAAACCTAATGTTAATTTTATTCCTGGTCATCCCAATTAACAGCAGTTGCTGCCTCTTGAATGTATTAAACTTGTGATGTATTAACTTGCAAATTGCCAAGAGCAAAAAAAAATGCTTTATTTGCTGTTGCTAGCTTCTGCTGCCTTAACAAGGTTAGAGGTTTTGGGCAGAATTTCCAAGACTCCAGTGTACTGATTGGGCCTTGTACACATTGGCAATTTCTCAGTGTTAAATTTTCCTCTTAAAGGCAATAATTTTTTAACAAAATAAACTTTATTTATAATAAAAAAACTATATACAATAGTAAAACTGTGCAAACTTTTACATTTGTGTACAGATCAATTCTTAGTGTTACTGTTTATAAAAACCACAGCACCGATGCCACTCGTGTAGTTCCCTGGGATAATACCCCCATCCCATATTTACAATATTTCAGGGGCTTCCTCGCCTGACCCTGCCCCTCCCTCTCCTGTGGCAGAAGAACCCTAGACTGTCATCCTTCCCCACCGAGCCCTTGCGTTGGTTGCACCCAGCTTCAGTGCGTCCCTCAGCACGTACTCCTACAGCCTGGAATGTGCCAGTCGGCAGCATTCCCCTACGGACATCTCGCAGTGCTGGGAGACCAACAATTTTCGGGCAGACCAAAGGGCGTCTTTCACCGAGTTGATGACCTTCCTGCAGCAGTTGCTGTTCGTCTCTGTGTGCGTCCCCGGGAACTGCCCGTAGATCAGAGAATCCTCTGTTACGCAGCTGCTGGGGATGAAACATGACAAGAACCCTTGCATCTTTCGCCACACCCTCCTCAACAATTACTGGCAAAATAACTGACACTCCAATTGTGATGAGCCTTGTAATTCAGAAGTTCCATCCAATATATGGAGAGAGTATACTTCTAATATGTGGTGTTTTCAGTAAGTAGAAGGAACTAAAACGCTGTTGTGCCAAAATATTAAAACCTTGTGTTTAGTGCAAATATTCAATGCAAAATTACAATGTGATCAATTTTAAAGCTTGTGTAAATACTAGAATGAAATCCTAGATTCAAATATTTATAAAATGATTTTATGCATTATCATCACAGCAGCCATTCTCCTTTTAATCCTGGAGTCCTGCAGCAGGCAGTGCTTCTGTTTGAGTGCAGCTGGACCAGGGCACTAATATTTACTGGCCTGAAATTCCTGGAATAAGGAAGACAAGAAATGGGGCTTTGCCAGGCCAGGAATTTGAGGTAGAACCCAAATGTGTTGGGGATGTGGCGGATTTCAGATTGGTCCGAAGCAGTACCTGTTAATCTGGGTTAGTTAGCCAGATCGGCATCTAAAAAGACCAGTTATCAGAGGCTGCTAAATTGGGTGCACTTTCTGAGCTGTCTCCAATGTTCAGGAGAGTTTTTGTTGCTGTAACTGCATTTGCAATCAACACAGGCAGTACACCAGAGAAGGTGATTGTGGCTCTCAATACTTTTGTGATGCACTCATTTTAAGGATTCACAGGGAACTTCTGCCAGGTCAACCAGTTCCCTGTATCCTCCTGTCATCGATTCCCTTGTTACCAGGGCAGCTCGCCCTAGCAAGAGGCCCAGGCAGATAACTTGTGTAGATTTGCAAAGGTTGTGAAAAATTTGATGGGACCCTTGTAGCACTCAAAATATGAATATTCAAATATGCACGGGCCACGAAGCCTCCATTCCTAAGATTAGCAGGCCTTGGTGGAGATGGGCAGTCTCTGTCTTGCCTGACATTCACAGAACTAACATGTTTTGCCAACTTACTAATTCAGATCTCTTTCAACATTAGCAGTAGCATTAGAGTAACCATTTCTTTTCACAGCTGTGCTGCAAGAAAGCAATCTTGTAGGACAAGAATTGGAATCTCCTTCTATTAAGAAGCTATAACAAATTTTTCAGGTGACTGAATCTATGGGTTCCTGCAGTTTTCCTCCAGCACCACTTCATGAACTTTTGAAAGCAAAAATGTGCATATATATTAAACCAGGCGGAAAGGATTTTCAGTAAATACTAGGATGTCTGGGTGATGAGCATGGTGTCTATAATCAGCTCCATGAAAATTGCAGCAAGTGTTGTTCTTGGTGCTACTAATCCACTCCAATTTGACCTTCAGAATGCTGTTACTTTTGACTCTGCCTATCAAAGTGCACCTTTCTCTAAGCATTATGTAAAATCCTTGTGCATCAAAGCAGTCATGTGCTAATGATGGACTTCAAAATTGGTGGCACTGTTTGCTAGTCTTTAGGGTAGCATAAGGACTTGTTCAGGCAACTGATAAAGTGCTTTCCTAGGTTTCTGACATGTGGAAAGCTGTGCCGTTTCTCATGATTCACTAGTTCTGGAAGCAGGACTCCAGTGCCCAGTGAAGGAACAGATCCCCCTGAAATCAGATTTGTAAATTTCAGTGGGATCCTTGTCCTGTGTCTTTCAATAAGTGTCTCCATATGAAGGAATCTGAATCCCTCATTAAATTTCTATTTGTTCCCTTTTTCTGTCACTTTCTCCAGATGTTTATCCTGCATAGATACTGACACAAAACAATGCAATGACTCCTTCCAGAGGCACTCTTTGTGCCTCATGTAGCAGACTGTTGTTCATGCCTCATAGAATACTTTCCGGTCTGGCATATGCATTACTGTACTTTGAGCAGGGTTATTGCTGAGTACCTTTTGTCAAGCCCAGGTATGGCACACATATTCTTGAGACAGGATTGAATCTGAGACAGACGTGCTTAGTCTGATCAGCCATTCATTAAATAGACTCACTGACCAAGCTAAGTAGCTGACTTGTAGCTAATGTCTTTTCAGCACCGTACATACCCAAGTCATGAATTTAGGCATGTATTGCTGAAGTGCACTTAATTTTTCTTAGATCATATAAACTGCATAGTATTAAATAGTCTGGTTCTGTGAAATAATAGTTAGGACTCTTGGGCAAGTTCAAATTATGGTGATGTGAAACAGGGTGATATACGCAGACTATTAAGCAGACAAGTCTTTAGTACTATTTTACCCTTTGAAACTGTCCTTCACTCCACTCCCACCATCCACTCCACATACACACATTGTACTGTTTTTTGCTCCAAGTTCTTCCTGCTGCAGCCTGTGGACCAATTCCTGTGTCCTCAGGATGGCACAGTGATTCTTGGGCAATGACTAACAAGAAACCCTGGTACCTGTGGCGACGAGGCCTATCGCACTGCTCATGTCTAGAGGCAGGCTTATGCAGTTAGAAGGTTTGTAGAGGCTTGTAAGCTTATGTCCATTTAAGATCTTGTCTTTCGTGTTTTTTTTCTTGATTTTAAATCTGAAGCAGAAGAGAAGGTGGCAGCTTGAGAGTTTGCCTTCCGTCAAGTTAAGGGGAGTGCAGTTCGAAGCCGACACAGAGCTGAGTCATTGACTTCGGAACTTTACTATGAATTATAAAGGCTCGACATGGTGAAAATCCAGCCACCTCTAAGGATTAACTGGCAACAGATTCCTCTGTTTTATAAAGGTAGGGATTCCGTGGCACTGGTACTTAAGAACTAGAGACAGGCTGTGAATGGGTTCAGTTTAATTCGTGTTGGTACATCGCTTAACCTTCAAGTGAGACAGTAGTATATTTCTGACTGTAAGGTTTACTTGATGGACTGGATTCCTGAATGGATGTTTCACAACTATGTTTTGGAGTCAAGTTATTACGTCTTCAGTTTGGAATGGAGCCTGAGCAGTAAGTTGCTGAAATGTGAGTTGACTACCAGAGTCCCATGTCGACAGGGCCTACTGTCTGTGAACAGGATTCTTAATCAATTATCATCTACAGCTTAATGGCACTATCGTTGTTGTAAAGTAAGTAAAGTCTGACCCTTGCTTTTAAGAGTTTGTGCGCTTTCTTGGGGAAAATAATTAGCTCCGAGTGCTGTTCTTTAGTTTTAAATAAACTTGCAGCAGGTATGCTCCAAGGATTCTTTAATGCTAGCATTTTTGTAAACTTGAGGCTGTAATAAGTCGATTATGAAGTTCCAATGTTAGTAGATGTAAGCAACACAAGCAAGTTAATACAGGCTTTATTGGCTGCTGTATATTGTGTATTGTGCTGGGATCCAAAAAAATACAAGAGGTTAATTGATGAATTGTGCTTCCAAGGTTGATAGACTACTGGGAATGATTTTGATTAGTCTTTGTTAAGAATTATGCATCGTGAATGGATTTTGCCCAAACCCTCAACCTTATAGAAAGTGTTCCGATGTGAAGCTAAATTAATACTTATCCTCAGAGCAATATCTTGGTATGTTGTGTCATCGAAATAGTACTATCGCACAGCGATGGTATGCAACCAGATTAATGATAGCCATGAAGCATGCCATTGATGTAGAAGAAACAATGGCATGTTATGAGTTTGTTTCCCTTTGTAGTCAAGGAGCTGGTGCACTGCAGGCGATGGGTGAATAGAAGCACCTGCATTAATGGCTATTCAAGGTCAGGCCTGATGTCACTGACAATTCAGAATCAAAATCACATTCACTACTGGAGCAAGATGTTGTAAAAGAATTGAAGTTTTACCCTAGTGTCAAAGGGTCGTAAGCATGTGATATATTGCAGGCTGAAGCAGATTCTTGAATCCAAGTGGATCCTCGGTTGTGAACGTAGATTTGTAGTCCCCATTTTGCATTATTTCTGAATGTTTTAACTATTGGGTACTTGCAGCCTAATATGAAAAATTGGACCTGGTGCAGTTTGTTTCCCAAGGAACAGAAAGAGATGTTTAAGTAATCCTGGGACAGGAGCAGCCATCCCTTGCCTCATCACCAAGGAACAAAAATCGGGCTGTTTTGGGGGTAGGATTGTCTCAAACCAGTGGTGATTAAGTACTCCCTGATCCTTGAGAGACCATCAGTGGCATTTTTAACATTCTTTACCAATATTGTAGCTCCGGTTTGGGACAGCAGATGTTACAGAAGAATTTTAAAGGCTGTGTTACATTTCAAACTATTCCTTCATGTTGTGTTAGGGAAAAATTGGGCAGATATCCAAAGCCTTGTAGATCAGACCCTGGCAAAAGCCATCTGTAGATATATAATCTCAGCATAAATCGCCATCTTCAAGACTAGAAGGAAATAAGGGATAATAATTAGGTTTGATAGCTTTAAAACAGTAATAATAATTAAATTTGTAAATACTTGCGAGTTTAAAAATTCTTTGGGGATTACAAATGTACAGAATTCTTTCAGGGTAGATGCAGAGATGTCTTTTTTTCTCACCTACAACCGGGTTTCATGATCTCAAAATAAGGGGTCAGCCATTCTGGATAGAAAAGAACTTTTTTCATCCTGTGGGTAGTGAATCTGTACTTCTCCACGCAAGATAGTAGTAGAGATTTTAGGGTCCTGTCCCTAAAGTGGACTGATTTTTAAAAAAATATATTGTTCTGAGTGATCAGTCAGTTGCCAAATGTATTAAAGGCGGATGTTGATTGATAGAGACACGAGACTGCAGATGCTGGAATCTGGAGCAACAAACAATCTGCTGGAAGAACTCGGCGGCTTAAGCAGCATCTGTGGGAAGAAAGGAATTGTCGACATTTTGGGTCGAAGCCCTGGATCAGAACTGTAGATTTGACAGGTTAATAGATTTTTGGATGCGAAGGGAATCAAAGAATATGACACTGGTGCTGGAAAATGGTACGAAGACAGTCATCACCCATGTGAATGGCAGAGCAGACACAAGGGGCCAAATGCTCCACTAATGTTCCACAACTCCTACCCTGCTGCTAAATTCCTGTCCATTGACCCGGCACTGTTGATTGGGCTGAATGTACCGACTGTGTTATTGATTCAGAACTAGCATCTGTGGTCTCTTGTGTCTGCTTCAGTTATCTGTTTCCTTTTGTGATCGGTCACTCTTGATATTGTCCAATGCTTCCTTTGTGTTCCTGGGCTGGTTTCTCTGCATGTGTTGGCCCATGAAAGGTATTCTAGATATTTCCATTTGTGGAATGTGGCTGTTCTGGATTTTCTCTACAGTGTTTCTTGAAATTTTAGGTCATTTGGCTTTTTGCATTCTGGATGCATCCTTGATCTCTTAATCAACTTGTCTCGGCTGTGAGTACTTGCTTATTTGCTATAGATTTGCTTGCCTTTTATCTTCAATTTTATCCAAAATTTTTTGCTTTCTACAAACTATTTTTTCAAACCAGTGGAAGAAAGTCAAATCCTCCACCTTTCCTGTTCTGTAACAGTAACTTAAGGTACATCGTTCAGTTGCATTGCCTCTAGCTAACCCCCCCAAAATCCCTACGCAGAAGATGTATTTCACTGTGTGTTTCGATTACATGTGACTAATACAGGTCTGATCTTATAACAGGCTTGATCTTATAACAGGCCTTCCTGATGGCAAATCATTAAAGGCATCAACATTATAGCAACACAAGTTCATAAAAATGCAAACAGGCTACTGGGTTCATTTCTGGCAGATGAGAACTGAAATTGGAGAAGTTAATGAAAATCCAAAAATGACTATAATACCTGGAAATCCGAAATAAAAACGCAAAATGCTGGTAAAAATCAGCAGCTAAGGTGGCATCTGTGGAAAGAGAAATAGTTAATATTTCACTTCCAAGTCCCTTCATCAGAACGGAGAGAGTTCTGATGAAGGGTCTTGGACCTGAAATGATTTCTCTTTCCACTGATGCTGTCTAACCTGCCAAGTTTGTCCAACATTTTCCAGTTTTATTGGCAAAATTACATTAAATGTGTGTTCTTACCTCTCTTACAAAAGTATACAGAGGCTCTGGAGTTGGTGTAGAACAGGTTCACAGGGATGATGGAAGAAAGGCTGTAATGGTCTCAAGTAACTGGACTGGCTGGAAGTCTTGTCCCAAGAAGAATGAAGTTTTTAAAATTCTCAAGGTACCAGATAAGATGTGTCTAGGAAAATTACAGAGGTTCTGAACTTGGATGTTGTAAGTAGAGCTAATAAATCTCATGGAATCTAGGAGAAATTATACCTGAAAAATCAGAATTAGATTTATTATCACCGACTTGGATGATGTGAAATTTGATTTGTGGCAGCAATACAGTGCAAAGACAAAATTACTATTAATTACAAAAAATAGTGCAATAAAAATAATGAGTGTTCATGGACTGTTCGGAAACCTGATGGGAGAGGGGAAGAAGCTGTTTCTGAATCGTTGAGTGTGGGTCTGCAGGCTCCTGTACCACCTCCCCCAATGTGTGTGGAGCTAGCTTCTATGCAGAGCATTTGAAGTTTTAAAAAAAAAGCATTGACGCACTTAAGTGAAGTTGGATGAATACGAGGGAAAGAGGGAGATGTATGTTGATATGATTAGATGACACAGTTTGTAGGGCGTAAACACTGCCATAGCTCAGTTGAGCTGGATGGCTAGGCTTTGTTCTGCAAATTCAGTGCGATTCCTACATGGCATACCTATTGATATTTTGTTATTGTGCACTCCAGACCTTCTACTCCCTATCTGCAGTTAATTATTTTCTGGAAATCCAATTTGGACGCTTGTAATGCAGCACGTTTATTTAACTGCACAATACAAAAACAGCCACATTCAAAAGCAATTCGCCTATTATATGCCACCTCATTTGCCTCCCCCCTCCCTCTACCATTTTATTCTGGCTTCTGCCCTCTTCCTTTCCAGTCCTGATGGGTCACTGCCTGAAATGTCAACTGTTCATTTCCCTCCATAGATGCTGCCTGACCTGAGTTCCTCCAACATTTTGTTTGTTGAACCATATTCAACAAACTAACATGGAGAAACGCTTAAACCATCTTTTTATCATCTTTGCCATATCATGCATAGCCTAGGTTTTAAAAAAAACTCTAATGTATTGCCTATAAGATTTTGTTTTTAGTTTCCTTAGTTGCTGATACTTTTGGGTGCACAGGGCATATGTCATTGTAGCTGCAGCAGCACATTTTTGGCAACAGCCTAATGACTCGAATTTGCTCTTGTTCCCAGGCAACCTGTATAAGTGGAGGATATTGATGCATAAAAATGGTTCACATGAAGATCAATGTGTGGTTTTATAAAAAATATCCTGAAGTACTGTATTTTAAAAAAAAGCAAAGGTTGCTCCATGTTCTCCATAGCAAGATCCCATGTGATAATGGGATTAAAGGTTTCTCTTGGTATTGAAAGAGGAGCAAATGTCGCTAGTACTCTGGCTGGTAACTGCTTCACTTCAAATATTGAAATTCAGAGCAAGCAGACTATACTTTTTATCATCCAAAGGTAAGCTTTTAGGCAAACATCTGGGAGTATTTATTGCACAAGATAGTTAAGTCTTGGCTCGTGTTTGGATACATAATTGCTCTCACATAATTGGGATCAAATGTGCCAAATTAATTCGTTGAATACAGTGAAGAGAATCTTTCCACTGGGATGTAATGGGGCTGATATTGCAGTGACTGCCCTTTTTTACTATTGATGCACAGGGTTTGCTGTTCTTAATCAATTTTTATTAGAGGAATTAGCCAGTACGGATTTATAAAAAAAGATCAGTTAGGCTTGCTGAACAGACTTGAAGTTAATATGGATCTGGTGTAGATGGACTTGAGGAATGATTTAGAAAGAATACCACATGTGCAATTAAGGGTGCAGAATTAAAGGGAAGTTATTAAAAATTGGTGAGAAGGGATGGAATGGAAAGCAAGAGTTTTGGACCTAGAAATTTGTACATGCAACCAATATTTTTTCTATGCAAGTGAAAATCATTCCTTTCTGAAGTGATGGACATTATAAAGTCCTGTTATACAATTTGTGGCCACCACGTGAAGTTGAGCCAGGCACTTCTGGTCACACATTCTGCCTGTTGATAATTGATTCCCACTTCCGGTTTCTGTGGAATTTCCCTGTTCAACACTCCTGTAGGGTGATGGCCAGAAAATTGGGTTACATTGGTATGCCTGTTAATGGATACTTTGGAAACAACCTTGTTTTAATTACAATGCAATAATGGCTCAGCCTGGTCTGGGAGGCAGTTTTGAAAGGTTCCCCTATTTAACTAAGCTGCTGACTTCCCCATCATATCGTTATGCTGACTTGGTCTCTGTTGGACTTGTTGATTGTTTGCTTTGCAATGGTGCAAGATATGTAACAGCAGAAGGAAACGAGGTCATTCTGTAGTGCCTGAGGGTGAACTTTGTGGTGGAACCAGTTCCAAGAGGGTCGAGAGTGTATTGCACACCATCTGTTCAGAGTTTCTCCCCAGCAAACCTCTGAAATTTTAACATTTTGGTATCTAATAGTGTCAATTCAGGAACCACTTCGGGTCACCTTTTTTAATCAATGATTTGGGTAGAAACCTTGTGGAGTCATTTTGCAAAGACATTTTGGTGATATAAAGAAGTAGGCTAAAATAGCGCAGGGTGTGTTCAATGTCAGTAATAGGAATTGCAATGTTTTACAAAGAATACTGTTACTACATTGGCTCTGGGAAAAGAGGTATGTGAGTACGGGTTCATATATTAAAGGCTGTTGAAATAGAAATTAATGGAATTCCAGGTTTCATCTTCAGCTTTGCTTTCCTGCAGGCTGACCTTAAATTTGAAAACTGGGTCCCATGTGGTTGTAGGACATGAAGTA
This sequence comes from Pristis pectinata, assembly GCF_009764475.1. NCBI lineage: Eukaryota > Metazoa > Chordata > Chondrichthyes > Rhinopristiformes > Pristidae > Pristis > Pristis pectinata. The sequence goes on along the minus strand of NC_067412.1, from coordinate 33,301,000 downwards.
ATGGCATGTATTAGTTCTGTGGGAGATGCGAATGTTGTGACAGAGCCTTGAGATTGCTGATGGGATGGTTGGGTGTATGATGTTGCACTGTGTGGGACTGATGGTCCAGTCAGTGGGAGATGGGATGCTGTACACTAACCTTGTCAATAAAGTGTCCAATCACTGTGAGGTCACGAAATATCATGTGACATTATCCACGTCCTTGTGTCCCCCTTTACATTGATTTCTCATTTTTGAATATCTTCCTGCAAGATGAATTGCCCTTTTGGGAAGAGATGTCTCTTCTCCCCCTCCACCTCACCCATCAAGCCCTCCAAATCCAATTCCAAAAAATGGGCATCTTTTCTGGGCCTTGTTCTGCCAACTATTCAAATCCTCTTTGATACTGTTATTGTTGGGTGTGCCACATTGCATCTACCAGGCATGGCAGTGTAGCAGTTAGCATAACACTATTATAGCGCCAGCAACCCAGGTTCAATTCTGGCCACTGTCTGTAAGGAGTTTGTACGTTCTCCCCGTGTCTGCATGGGTTTCCCTCGGGTGCTCTGGTTTCCTCCCACATTCCAAGACATATGGGTTAGGAAGTTGTGGGCATGCTATGTTGGTGCCGGCAGCGTGGCGACACTTGCGGGCTGCCCCCAGAACACTCTACATAAAGATGCATTTCACTGTGTTTCAATGACTAGAAGATATCTTATCCCTAAAGCAGACAGTGTTGGCTTTAATCAGTGCTAGCATCCTAGGATCTTTGCTGAGGTTTGCAATAATGCATTTCGCATTGACTAGTCACTGAAGTCATGGTAATGAGGTTGCAGCATGAATTTTATGTTCTGCCTGCTGCAAAATGAGCATGGGTTAATTGTGCATCATGATCCCAACATCTGTTTTCCAGTAGATGTTGACCACATGGGCTTTCGGGAGCTTCTGATGGTCTCACAAAATTGAGGCCCTTGCAATTAAAGGGCCAGTAGCAGCAGGCACAGGAAACTAAGATAAAAGGAATTAGGTAGGCACTTGAGAAAGAATAATTAGCAGGATTATTGGGAAAGAGTGAAGGAATTCTACCAAATCTGGTATTTTCTCTGCCTTGTTCTAGGATCTCTCAGCTATAGTTAGACTGAAGAAAACTAATAAATGCAGTACATGTAGGAATTTTCATAGGATATTTACTGCATTACACTGGATTGCTTATTCATAACTCATCCGTACAATGTCATACGCATTTGTTTTACATTGCTGCCGCATGTTCCTACAGATTTATTGTAACTTCAGTGTTGGTAAAGTGTTAAAGATATGGAAACACTGGTAAAAAGCTGCCACTATAAACATTCACCCTTTTACAGGCACATCTCAGTGGCTGCAATGCAAATGGAAGCCCATACATGGTGTATCACAATTTCCACTTTAATCAATATAATTATCCTTTGAACAAAAATATGTTGAAATGCAACAAGTTTTCATTGGTGGTGAATCTGTAAAATTCTCTAGGATAGGGAGCTGTGGATAATTGGTGGTATTAAAGATCAGGGTATTAAGGTTCATGGGGAACTGGCACAGAGGAGACGAGGCCTGGGGCAGATCAGCCATGATCACATTAACTGGTGGGGCCACTTGAGGCGCTGAGTTGCCTGCTCCTTTTTTTTGTTCTTATGAGATTTTGATGTTTGTAGTTTTGTCTTATTTCCCTACATGCCAAGAAAAACTGTATTTTAAATGTAATTTCATTATAAAGCACTTTGCGATGCCTGAAGTATTTGAAGTGTTGTATAAACGCATGTCCTCAATGTTTTATATTCCTGAACTTGTGGAATGTTTTGACTTTTGGATATTAAGGGAAGCAAAGGATATGAGGCTGATACAGGAAAGTGGCACTGAGGTAAAAGATCAACCATGATCTTATCAAATGAAGAAGCAGATACAAGGAGTCAATGACCTACATCAACATTCATTTGTTATCTACTGCTTCTGCAGGGGATTTCCACAGGGTCTAATTATTGTGGATAGTTTTTGTTTGTCTTTCTATGATGCAGTGGGTGTGATGACACGGTTTAAGATTAGGAGTATTGTGACTCAAATTGTACATTCCCTTCATAGTAGGAGTGGGTTGAGTGATACTGGATTTCTTCCAAGAACACACAACCCACTGCTAATGTCATTGAGTGTATACTTATACAGTTATTAATCTACCACACCCTTTTTGTTTTTGCTCAATTTTCTGTTTTCCTTCACTCCTACCAATGTTAGGACCTAAATCCATGTAGATCCAGCTGACTAACATCTGTGATCTGGACAGGGGTTATGACCTCCTGTCTTTGAATAATTTCACAAATTGATTGCCTTTACTGGACAGTCACACCCTAAAATGAGCCACTCACTGAGACAGCAACCATGCTTCAGAACTCCAGCTGGTCTCTTTGATCTGTAAATGAGGGGCTCCCTTTACAAATCTGGCACTGCAGGCTGATGTTCCCAATTGAGGCCAGTAGACTAAGCACAAGCTGACCATTACATTGGTGGGGTGGTGGGGAGGGAGGGAGGAAAATTTGTTTTTTTTTTGTAGGTACTTGGGTTCATACTTGAGGATTACTATCCCCAATAAAACATTGTTAGTAATATTAACAAAGGTTATCAAATTTGGTGGCCCACTTCTGCATGAACTAATTGCCCACTGATCTCTGGTGTCAGCAGGTGTGTGTGGGGTAGCAGCTTTGCTGTAGACATCAGCTCTCTCTTTAACACCAAGTAGAAAGTGCTGGCTTTCCAGTACTATCCCACCTTCCTCTACATACCAATAATTTTCAGTTCTTTTGGAACTTTCAAGTGCAATGAACATTTAGGATTGAACTTAATTACAACCCTAAGACAGAATAAAGACTGGAAAAGAAAGTGCCATTTATATAATTTTTTGTGTCTAAACAGGGTGACTATGTAGAGGTCTGAACTACAATAGGAAAGGTAAATTATAATTTGGCGCAAAATGTTTGGAATATGGAGGGGGAGAAGCTGAAGTGAATTAACCCATACCTGGGGTTGCCACATGATCTACTGGCCGGTACCTATAATTAGCCACGTGTTAAACTGTACATTCTACTTGACTAGAGTTCCAGTTGTACTCTTGGTCTGTCTCAAAAATGGGAGAAAGCATCTGTTAAAATGGGAAAGTTTCAGCCTGTTCTGGGGAATTTCTTTTAAATCGGTATTATCTGACCTTTTTAGGGTTAAGTGTAGTATCCTATTCTAGTACATTGGCAGCTCTGATGACACAGAAACTTCCTCCTCAGTTTGGCATTCCCCTCTACCTGTGGCAACCTTTCACCCCCCTCCCCCCACCTTATCAAGCATCTACTTCTGCCGTAGAAATATTCAGACTCTGCTTTCATTACTCGAGGTAGAGCATTCCAAAGATTCATGAACTTCTGAGAAGGGGGAAAGAAATCCCCTCAACTCTATCTTAAACAGATGACTCCTTGTTCTTAAACAGTGACCCTTATTTCCAGAATCTTTCATAAGAAGAAACATCCTCTTCACTTGTGCCTCCTTGTGTCCTGCTCACAACTTAATTTCTTGTTTCTCTTTGTGTCATTAGCAAACTTAGCAACCATTTGTGCCTTCATCCAAGTTAAACTGAGTCTCTAGCACCTATACTTGTGGTACATTACTCGTGGTACATATCTTGCCAACCAGAAACAGACCCATTCAGGCGCACTGTTTCCTTTTTGCCAGCCAATCTTCCAACGCCACTGTTTCTTCCTACACCACAAGATTTAATCTTTGGCAATAATCTTTGATGTGGCACCTTATCAAAATGCCTTTTGGAAGTCTAAGTATAGTACATCCACCTCTTTCCCTTTATCCACAGCACATGTTACTTCAAAGAACTCCAATAAATTTGTTGAATGTGATTTCCCTTTCACAAAACCATGTGAATTTCCCTCATTACTTTGAAGTGCCCAGCTATAATGTTTTTAATAATCGTCTCTGTACTTTCCTTGCTACAGATGTTAACTTATTTGTCCTATAGTTCCTGCTTTCTATCACCCCTTTTTGAATAAAGGAGTTACATCCACATCTAGGGATTTTTGGAAAATTAAAACTGATGCATTAACTATCTCACTATCCCCTTTGTAACCCCAGAGGGCGAAACCCATCGGTACTCTGAGATCTCTCAGCTCGTACTTCCACAATTCGTCAAGTACCATTCTCCTGGTCATTTAATACTTTCCTGAGTTCCTTCCGATTCTTAATTTCGGGCTATTTCTGGAATATTACATTAAGTTTACTGGAATATTTAATTTCCACATTTGGTCACTTTTCAACCTAGTCTCTGTCAGATATCAGTTGGATCTTAATTGCATTTGTTTTCATTTTGTGCAATTAATTCAACTGTCCTTATGAATACCTCCATACATTCAGAAAAAGAACCTTCAGTTTTGTCTTTTAGCTATTTTTCTGTGCTGACTCCAAAGACGTCTTTTTGTTTGTTTGCACTGTCCCTTCCTGATGCACTCTGGTCATTGTTATCCATTTTACTATGCTGAGCTATTGCTTTGCACTTCCCTTTTTAACTTTCTAAATTTCTCTTCACCAGAACTCTACCCTCACTCTTTTGTTTAAAGCTCTGGTGATTCTTAGCCTGATTCAAGTGAAGCCTGTCCCAACAGAACAGCTCCCTCTTTCCCAGTACTGGTATCAATGTCTCATGAATGGAAACCAGTTTCTCCCACATCAGTCTTTGAGCCATATGTTGAATTCCCTGATTTCGGGAACAAATGACCATCGTTTTGGGGGGGTGGGGGCAAAGGAATTGTCGACGCTTTGGGTTGAAACCCTGCATCAGGACTGGGAGTGAGGAGGGAATATAGGCAATATAAAAAAAAACAGTGGGAGGAGTGGTGAGACGGGGTGGGGGGGAGCTAGTAGATGATTAGTAAACTGAGGAGGGGTGAAGGATGATGGAAGGATGGAGCCAGTTAGTGGAGGTGGAATTGGGAGACACAGGCAGGTGGCTGATAGGTGGAGGCATTTCTCTTTGGATGGTTCAGGAATCATTCCAATGATTCATTTCTTTGTTCTGCTTTTCATTTTGAATCTGGATGCATATTTTCCTTCAGCAAAACTCCCTCCAGAGTGATATCTCTATCATTCTCACATGGATCATAACAGCTGGATCTTTCCTATCTCACACCAAGTTCCTCTTCAAGCCTGTTTGTTGCCTGCCTGGTGTCAGTTAAAGACAGCCAGAGTCAGAAGCTTGAACAGTTTATCTTTAAATTTCATTGTCTTGTTACAAGGTTATTCACCTCCCCAGTCAGACAGGAGCATACAAGAGGTTCTTGAATAGTCTTGGCTCCAAAGAATGAATGGGCTCCATCCCATTCCAATATTCTCAGACAAAAGAATGGGTTAAGTTGTGACACTAGGTTGGAGTCTTTCAGACAGCATGGGAGCAGACCCTTTGGCACACTGAGTCCCAATTGACCATCAAATACTCATTTACACTAATTTTACACTAATCCCACTTAATTCATTTTACATTCCCATCAATTCCCTCAGATTCTACCACTCAGATAAACTAGGGGCCAATTAATCTCTCAACCTGCACATCTTTGGGATGAAAGAGGAAACTGAAGAACCTGGAGGAAACCCACACGGTTAAAAGGAGGATGTGTAAAGTCCACACAGACAGCATTAGAGGTCAGGATGTGAGGCAGCAACTCTACCCACAGTGTCACTGTGACCACTCAACATTACAATGATAGATGGAGCTGTTTCATTGTGCTCCCAGGGTTAGTATTTCCTGGAGGTAAGTAAGCACAGATGAAAACAATGCTGGAAATATTGGGCAGCATCTGTGGAGGGAGTAGGATGGAGTTAACTCCAAAGGCTAATGACCTCATCAGTTCTGATGCAAACTGGAAAGTCAAGTTATCTGAAGACGTTGAATTGAGACAATGATATCCTTGGACTTGTTTTGGACTCAGTGTAGATCAACAAAAGGCCCTTTGGACAACTGCATCTGCACTGACCATTGAGCACCATTTGTACTCCTCCCATTTCCATCTTGCAATCCCATCTACCCTCCGAGTTAGTGAGAAGCAACTGGAAGTAAATGAGCAAGCAGACCCAGACGTGGTGGTGATGAGGCTGTTGTTTGCCATGCCAAGTTGAAGTCTTCCTGATGAACTTTCAATCCAGGGTATTAGCTGGGTATGTTGTAGGGTCATCTTACTGAGATATTTCATAAAACATCTTGTCTCAACAATACAGTTGGGGTAAAAGATAAAACTGCTTCAAAAGTTACATTAAATATAACTTTCAAAGGTGTAACTGCACAATTGAAACATTAGAAAGTTGCTCTTGTAATTTGGAGAATTCTGTCCCAAGAGTCACAATGGCTATGATCTGTACTGTGTGACAAATCCAGGGAAAATGTACAATGCTGCACAAAACAGTATGTGGCCTTTTTGATCTCACAACAGAGATTGAGGTATTCTGCTCAAGTTTGACTATCCTCAAATTTGTCACTGACCCCTCTGCCCAATGATGACATAAAAGCCATACGCTTATTAACGGATCCAGCAAAGACCTCATCCCAGTGCTGACTGGGGTTGAGCAAAGCTTTGTTATTGCATCAAACCTTCTTTCAACCTTCCTTGCTGTACCTCATTGTCAACTATCTCCCTGCTGGAGTGTTCAATCTGTACAATAAGTGGGAAACGATTCAACATTTGTCACCTCTGCCCCATAACCAAGGACACTTCATTTTTGGACAGTTGCAATATGCTAACTTTTAGATGCAAACTAATTGCAAAAGACTTCTTCGCCTAAGTATATGGAAGGATTGAGTTTTGGAGTGCATATCTTGAAGGTGTGGGTTTTTCACCAACCTGCCTCTGCTGCGCAATATTCACCTGCACCAGACGAGGAGATTCTGGAATAACTGGACCAGTTCCTGGATGCTGGGAGGAACTTCTACAAAGGACAGACATTAAGTACAAATTGCCACCCTCTCTAGTACACTAAAAGATTCTTCCTTGTCTGAGGAAAAGTATTCCAAGACTGATCTTGACCTTAGCATCAAATTTATTGTCTACTAAGCTGCAATGATCCCTGACCCCTTTGTATGTGTCAGAGGTGTGAGAAATTAAAAGCAAGCACCTTAAAGCATTGGAGCAGTATTGTCAATGCTGCCATAACAAAGTCCTCCATACTTCAGCACTCTCTCCCAGGCCAGCATTTAATCATGCTCTACTAAGTCTAAGTCACCTTTGTTCACATGACCAACATCAGACTCCCAAGGAGGTGAGGAAAATTGGGAACTTTGGTGCAGTGAAGGAATCTTCCATAAGTGCAAGAGATTTCCAAGATGGAGAAAATGCTCAAAGCTTCCTTGGAAATATTGAATCCAGCTAGATTCCAGCATTTGCGGTCCTTTGTTTCTCTTGAAAAAATGAAACATCTGTAGTGACTTCTGGCTGATGAAGTATCTGGGAAGGCTCCAAGCATTTTCAATCTCTCCGCGAAGACATGGAGGCTAATCACAAGTGTACAAACATTCAAACAACCCAGCCACTCTGTTAAACTCACTTGTGACCGTGTGCAGATTCTGTAAAGCCCTCATCATTTATTTTGGAATCCAGAGTTGTAGAAGCAAGTCATTCTTGACCCAGAAGGGCTGCCTAAGAAAAGAAAAATCTGGAGGATAGAGGAATAAGTACATCCAGACTTTTTGTAGTGAATAGTTAAGAATGGCACCAGGATGTGTGGTTGCTTCAATGGAGGAGGGGCATTTTTAGTGGGCAATGCTGACTATAAGGGGCTGCAAAAAGTTGGCAAAGGTTAAGGGATTGATTGTTGTTCGTCATGGTCACATAGTGCTTTGATTTTGACCTTTGCTCAGTGTATTGGTCCTATGGCATGCGTGAAGGTCTGATGGGAGGAACTAAAACGAGTTCCAGGCAATGTGTGCATGAATTAGAGGAGAAAAGGAAGTAGAAGATTGTGTAGTAAATTGCAAGGGCTGAGGGGGTGGGCTGCCATCTTGGGTTGATGTGTGTTTTGAGAGGGTATTGACAGGAGATGGGAGAAAAGTGAAGGCAATCACTGAGGGAGAGGACTACCGACAGCATCAGCCAATGAGGGACCTTGGAAGGGAAAATAGGGATGTCAGCTTAGTGGAAACTGGGCAGTAGGTGGGACTTCATGAGTTCATTTAGGGTTAGAGCCTTATCAAAAATATCAATGTCTTTTGCAATTATTTTGTATCTATTTGAAGGGATATGCAAGAAAGTAGCACTGAGGAGTATCAGCCACGTTCTTATTGATTGGGGCTGAATGGCTTATGGTACGTGGGGGCCTCATCCTTCTATATAAAAAAAAATTTAAATGTGTCTGGAATATTGTCCAGCATATGGCTGTTGTTTGGAGGTCAACTTGTGAGCTGAACACTGTTTAATAGAACCATCATTACATATTCATATTTTACCAATTTGGTCAACAATTCTGACATGCAGCACCTTCACACAGATGCAAAATAAATGCAAAAGTGATCTTTGGTCATCTTGCCTTTCTGAATAGGTGTTAAAGAATTACATAGTGGAGCCCAGGGAGCAATTCTGACGCAGATGGTATTTCATTGAAAGAAGTGCAGAAAGAATAATGGGGAAAACATGGGCATGCTTTGTCCTCTCAGTGAATCCCATCTTTACTCCCTGTTTTTATTGCTATTGTTGCTTTTGCCTTTTAAAAACAAAGTGGAATTTTGCAACAGCCTTTCGTTTCACTGGGAAAAAATGAAGTCATTTCCTTTTCATGTTGATATAATAATGCAACTTTTTTAACATAGGATATGGGACGAGGGCTGCCCAAAATATTCCCCTTTCAAATTCCTAAGTATAGTTAACTACAAATCCAACCAAGAGGAACCTACCCTGCTTTGCGTGTAAATGTTTATTTCCGAGAAGGAGGATTCAACCAGTATTGTGAAGTCTGAAGTGTGGATTGCTTACATTTTGCTTGTTGAGGAAGAAGTTAGCTTGTAATTCAGTCTTGGGCTTTAACGTTCTTTCTAATATTGAAATTAAAATTATTAATTCTCAAATCCAACGAGGTGCATGGAGCTAGTCTCAGACTGCAGAAATCCATAGTATACCTTCACTCATTTTAATATAATAAAGTGGGTGTAGATCAGATGACCAACAATCCATGATGGGATGGAGAGATCGATATTTTCCAAAGCAAAAGGCTGGCTGCTTCAAGCTTGTGTGTGGGAGGAGGATGGATGATTTGCACAACTGAGCCATCCCCATGTGATATTTCCAGTCACTGATTTTGAGCATTCAGAATGTTGTTTACTTAGTCATGACACAATTACGGAATAATAATGAAGTATGAAGGGTAACTGTGAGCTGGTTATCTGAAGTAACCAGACAGAATGCTGCTGAGTAGACTTGGATAAGAAGTTACTCCTAATGCACAATCATATTGGTGAAATGGTCTGCATGTTAACTAATCTGTGGCAGGTCCCCAGTGGTTTTGTATTCCTTGAATGTTGCCAAAGGAAGTTGTGCAATTATGTTGGGAGCTCAAGCACAGGACCCCTAGTGATTAGATATCCAGATGTGCAGCCAGTACCTATTATAATAAATCTAGTTTGTGTGCTGTGAATTCACAATGGTTGATCTGCAAATAAACTGGACTTGCTAATTTCTTCATAAAATGAATTGAGATGCATTGACGCTAATCCTCATCATTGCATCAGTACAGGACATTGCAGCCTTATGTTCACGGCCTGGTGTTTGGGAAGTTAAAGTGTGGAATAATTTCCAACTGTTCCCAGGTCATTCTTGCCTGTAAAGTGGGATGTCTGGCACTGGAAAATGGAATAAGGAGTTGCAGGAGTCCTATGGGAGTCTCAAACAACACCTAATATGCATCATGTTGGGATGGGGTGGGGGGTTCAGGTAAAGCAGCATGCTGCTGCTTGTATATGTAGATTGGGTGACACACTCATTCTAGGGCCAGGGTGGAAGGTTTGCCACCCATGCATTCCACGGATTGTACAGCCTGTGCAATGCTCTGCAAACTCTAATTATTTTTCCCTGTGGCAGGAGAGGAAGTGCATTCTCCTGTAGTGCCACGCCCTTCCCACTATTACTGTTGATTTCTGTACTGGCAGGCTGGAAGCTGTTTAAAAAATTTTTGAGCCCTGCATGTGATACACTGCTCCCCAGCAGCTGGTTGGAATTGGGCTGATGCGGCTTGAACATAGTTGAGGTCCCTCGGGTGTTTTGGGGGGGGACCGGATAGCATGGCTCCCCTGCATTCATCAATGGCCTGTTTGTGCTGTCTGCCTGTTTCTAGACATTAGCTGGAGAGCATCAGTCTTTCAGTTTATGGATCTATGATGTCCCATTGCTATTTCTGTACAAACACTAAAGTATAACTGAAACCAGTGCATTCTTAAAGCCCTTTCTGACTGAAATTTTGGTGGGAAGAGCCTAATCTTACGGACATGCATATAAGCCAGTTTTCCTTTACAGAAGAGCATTGCAAGTGGGTAGATTAAATCATACCTTCCCATTCTTGTTTTGGAAAGGCTTCAGTCACCATTCTGTTTGCTGTGTTTCAGCTTCAGTATAATGTGCACTAATGTCTCCAGTTGATCTTTGATCCAAAATGTTATGCAGTATGTTTTTTTTTTCCGCATGCTTTTTGATTTCAATATAATCTTGTTACAATTGAATGGTTGGCAAGTTGCCATGCCACTGTTGGTGTTTGCCGGAACACTGAAAATAGCCACTGTGGAAAGATACCAGGAATCTTTATGGTTGGATTGTATTTAACAGCAGGAATATGTAGACAATTCAGTGAGGTGTGGGACTGGAAACTTGTAACTTCTCAGTTGGAGCTGGGCTTAAAACCAAGCCTAGAGTTTGCAGCAGAGTTGGGAGAGGCAGGAGTGGAAGGTTACTGAATGGCTGGCAAACGCCTTGTTTTTTTTTTGGTCTGGAAACTTGGGGAAATTATTGTGCTCAAGCTTTTCATCCTGATGAAGCCAGTGCTCCTTGTATGAATTGGTGCAGTACATGTATCGATGTTCTGCCTCTTAATTGTTTGAAGGTCTATAGAAGTCGGTTATTGGTATAATGCAAGGAAGTTAGCTGCTTTTATTGTTTTTGGGCACAGTTGGAAAACCAATTTAGGCAGGCTTGGGCAACTCATGGACAGGACTTCTGTCACCTTTCAGCCGTGTTATGATATGATTGGATTGGAAAGGCTCTGCAACTGGGAGAACCAGTGGGTGGCATAGTGGCGCAGCTAAAAGAGCGGCTACCTTGCAAAGCCAGAGATCTGGGTTCAATCCTGAGCTCTGGAGCTGACTGTTTAGAGTTTGGGCATTCTCCTTGTGACCACGTGGGTTTTCCCTGGGTGCTCCAATTTCCTCCCACATCCCAAAATGTGTGGCTTGGTGGCTGAATTGGCTGATGTAATTACACCTGGTGTGAAGGTGAGGGGGAGCATTGGAGTGGGTGGAAATTGGGATTGTGGAGAGTAAAATGGCTTGGGATAGAATTAGTGTAAAAGGGGTGATTGCTGCTCTGCTATGATTCTGTGCAAAGATGTAAGGTGCAAGTTAATACAAATGGCTGGGTCCAGGTACATTGCTTCTACCACAAATAGAAATAAATTGATTTGCATCAAGACAACAGCTCTGGCATGCTTTGTACAAATGGTTATGCTTCAGAGTAGTTTCTTACCATTGCTCTTTATTTAACCCTTTTAATATTTTCCTTTCTTTTCACCAGCACATCAGCAAGCTTTCCCTCAAATATGGCTACATCAATTGGCATAACTCCTTGTGGTAGTCTTTTCCAAATTCTGACCAGCCTTTTGCATCATGTTTCTTCTGAATTCCCCATAGGATTTATTAGTGGTGAATTTATACTAATGGCTTCTATTATGTGATGTGTTAACCTTTTTGCCCTCAAATAAAAAAATTTTCTCTGCCCATTAGTTTGAACCCTTTTCATTACCTTATAGGTTACCTCTCAACTTTCTACTGATTTTTCAGGCCCTGTCACTACCCTTTTACTTCCACACTTTTAATTTGTAACCAGCCTGTGGTCCATTCTGCTGTCTGTTTTCCAGCTCCATGTACGCTCCATCTAAATCTGTACTGCTTTGCTCATCACTTTGTAAATGGTTTTATTAGTTGGGCTTTTCCAATCACTATTTAACTGCACTTATCGTGATGTGAAGTTAAGCTCATGGAACACTTTTCTAGCTTATGGTGCTGGGCTAATTGATGACTGATTACTTAACTAACACTAGTAGTTGTGGTGCTTGTGCCATGTGTTGTCAGATGAAAGAATTTTCTTCCTCTGCCAAGCCCTTGTATATTGAGGGTCTTTCCACTAACTTTAAAGAGATGATTCAATGACTTTCCTGCTGAAAAGTCGACAGGTTATGTAGTACTTTTTACAGTACAGCAGAAGTTCATATAATGTATCTGTCCTTGTTTATTATGTGACTAGGGCAAACTTATTTTTAAGATCTTTGTCATATGTACATCGAAACAGTGAAATGCATCTTTTGCGTAGCATGTTCTGGGGGCAGCCTGCAAGTGTCGCCACGCTTCCAGTGCCAACATAGCATGCCCAAAACTTCCTAACTGTATGTCTTTGGAATGTGGGAGGAAACTGGAGCATCCAGAGGAAACCCACGCAGACACGGGGAGAACATACAAACTCCTTACAGACAGCAGCCAGAATTGAACCCGGGTCGCTGGCGCTGCAATAGCATTACGCTAACTGCTACACTGCTGGTTATGTTGTGCTCCCAGCATTCAAATTTTGTGGCTCGTACTGTTTAAATTATTCTCAGGTCAGGTATGCATATAGGTAAGAACGGTTGTGGGAGCAGGGAATTGTTGTAATGGGATCATAATTCTGGATGTGTTTTGATGGCCCTAAGCTATCTTAATAATGGATCCAGCACAACTGACAACAGACAAGCTTGGGTTGATCTACATCGTGATTTAGAAGTGACAAGGAAGCAAACAGTTTGGCAGCTTAATAATTATGGCCCTAGTCAAGAAACCTGGAGATTAAGTGCATATTAAAGCCCTTCATAGAAGGGAGTCTGACGCCCCTAGCAAATGCTCTTTGAAATGATGCAGCAAGTGACATACAGTAAACTACAATAATGTGGAAAGCTCTAGACTTTAGTGCTGGACTGGCAGATCTTCCAGTCTAGGTATTATTTCTGATAGTACTCCAACTAACTTAAACTTTTTCTGGATGTGGCACAGCATCATAATAAATTTTCAGTGATCCAGGTAAGTTTAAAGGGAACGTGGGAATTGGGGCCCCGGTGAGTGAAAAGGATTGCAGCAAACAACTGGTGAGTGACGTGATGAACCGTCAGGATTTCCAAATAGCTTTGATAGCAGATTATTGGAGTTTTACTGGAGTTGTAAATAATTGTTATCAAGGTCAAAATGACAGAAGAAAATAAAACCCACTCATAATGATATGGAGATCATAATAGAAAAATACAGCACAGTACGGGCCCTTTGGCCCATGATATTGTGCTGACCTATATAAACACCTACTCCTTGATTAATCTAACCCCTGACCAGAGTTATGGAGTTGTAACATTACCTCGCAGCTCTTGAACTCAAATCCCCTGACTAATGAAGGCCAGCATACCATACGCTGCCTTAACCACCCAATCAACTTGTGCAGTAACTTTGAGGGATTTATGGACTTGGACTCCAAGACCCCTTTGTTCCTCCACACTGCTTAGACTGCTATTAACCTTGTACTCTGACCCTAAGTTCATTCTTCCAAAGTGCATCACTTCACACTTTTCCAGATTGAACTCCATCTGCCACTTCTTCACCAAACTCTGCATCCTATCTATATCCCATTGTAACCTACGACAACCTTCTTCACTTCAACTTTTTCATGTCATCTGCAAACCCATACCTCTACTTCCTCATCCGTCATTTATAAAAATCGCAAAGATCAGGGGTTCCAGAATAGATCTCTGTGGAACACCACTAGTCACCAACTTCCAGGCAGAATACTCTCCATCTACTACCACTCTCTGCCTTCTATGGACAAGCCAATTCGAATCCACGCAATCAAGTCTCCATGGATCCCGTGCCTCGTGACTTTCTGGATGAGCCTACCATGGGGAACCTTGTCAAATGCTTTCCTAAAGCCCATATATCCCATGGGACAGGAAGTGATCAAGTTCAAGCCAATTATCTTTTTAAACCAATTCTGCATTAACATCTGGTTCATGTGTCTGTGTTTGGATTCCTGACCCACGGACAGACCAACAATAGAGATGTTGACTGACATATGATGCCTAGAGTATGAACATCTCACCGTTAGCTCTGTTGCACTTGCAAATTTTTACCACCCTTCCAGCCAACTTTAAACGGTAGGAGTTGTCAACAGTACATTAAGCAATACTTTCTCACCATGCTCATTACAAGCTCTACCTGAGCCTCCATCACCGATGCCAGTTTTGACAATGCATTCTCCACTTAATGCTTTTGAAGTAAATGCTTCCTAAATTTGCAGTTCCGTTCCACCCTAGAAACAACGCACAGAAGATTTACTAGATGCCACAAGCGAATGTTCATTCCACTGAAGCTTACAAAATATTTGGGGCGGGGGAGAAGTGGGTGGGAAATGAAACTGTCTCGATGGCAATCAGCAAATGATCTCTGCTGCTGTGTTCATGGGAAATGTGAGGATGCAGGGGATATTATAGATTTCATTTCTGCAAGCATGCATTGTAGCTGTTCAATGATCTTCAACTTCTGAAGTTTCTGAATCATTCATCCATTTCTCAAGGACTAAGGCTGCTTTGATACTGTGGGAGCACAACAGACAGGCTTGTGTCAGTCTAAATCAGCTTCCTTCTGCATCTGAAACAAGCCCTGATTGCAGCAAATCTTACTGCTAATGGATCAGGATGGCACAGGAGGAGTGTGCCAGTTTTGATGATGAGGCTGGGAAAGCCAATACACCCAATCTATTGAATATCTGATATAAAGACCAAGTGCTAGAAAGGCTCAGCAGGTCAGAAAGCATCTGTGGAGAAAGAAACTGATTCAGTGGCCTTGCATCAGAAAATCATTGATCCAAAATGTTGACCCTTTTCTCTCCACAGATGCGACCTGACCTTTTGAGTATTTCCGGCACTTCCTATTTTAGTGCAATTTATTATTGTGCTTGGATGCAACATATACTTAGTGTAGTCAAAGAGACTAGCTATTAACCTCACAGCTGCCCCTCAACAGAAGCTACTGCACCACTTGTACATAAATAGCAATGAACATCTTTAGCCATGCATATTAAAAAGGAAATATGGGGATTATCAGCCACCTGCGCAGTACTAGAGCACTGCCAATACTTACAGCAGTGAAGCAGATGCTGCTTGATTTGTTGTATTTCTAACATTCTTAAATTATTTCAGATTTTCATCATCTGCTGTATTTTGCTTTTCGAACAGACCATTTTTCTAGTCCCAGTGTCAGAAGCACGTGCACAAAAACTGGACGATATATAAGCAGAGTGATTTTAAAAACAGTTCAAATGGTCATCAAATATGAAGAGCTACTGAAAGAACTTGTCAAACTTTAGTTTGATGAGCAAGCAAACTGCAGATCTGGAAATACCCAGCAAGTTGGGCAACATTTAAAGGGGAAAAAAATGGTTAACATTTCAGGCTGAAGACCCTTCATCAGAGCATCTTGCATTCATATCCATCTTTTGAACTTGCCTGTCAGTGATCCAGAGGCTTGAATGTAAATTAAGTCCATGATGAGATCCCAGGAATCATTTCCCATATCCTGGGAGCCACCACCACCCTGCCGCCCCCCCCCCCCCCCCCCCAAATGAAAGTGGACGTGATGATGAAATTCATCGTCACCTTCAGTACTCTAGCACAGCCTTGGGATATATGAACAAAAGAGTGTCAAACGCATGGATGATCCAGCAGCAGTGATTCCTGCCTTGGCAAATGCCTCAAGGTTGTTCTTGGTCTCTGGGGGGGGGGGGGGGGGGGGGCAGGGGAAGGAGGAATGCATAACATCTCCACTGATGGATTCTTCTCATGTTGACAGACTGCAATGTTCAGTTCTGGGGCCTTAACTATCCACAATCTATGACAGCAGTTACTCTACCATTTGCTTATCCCCCATTATAACTTTCCAAACTCTATCTATAAATGACCCACACTAGTGTTAGCTAATCTTTTCCTTTTCACATTTTTATAAAAGCTCTTGGGGTTCTCACTAAGTTACTCTTGGGTTACACTCCCCCCCCCCCCCCCCCCCCCTATCAATGTAATGTTTCTAGGTTTGCTGATGACACAAAACTAAGTGAGAATTTGGGTTGTGATGAGGATACCAAGAGGAGCAAGTGGCAACAGATCGGTTGGTGGTGTACAACATGGGGGCGGGGGGGGGGGGGGCGGCGGTGGGGTGGAAATGTGAGGTTATCCACTTGGGTCAGGAAAAAAAAGTGCAGAGTATATTTTTTAAATAGTGATTGATGTCCAAAGGGAGTGAGGTGCCCTCCTTTACTAAAGTTAACATGCAGGATCAGCAAGCATAAATGATAAGCCAACCTTATTGCAAAAGTATTTGACTACAAAACTAATAATGCCTTAGTACAATGAAATGAGGCTTTGCCAAAACCACATTAGCAATACCACATATGTTTTTGGTCTCCTTATTGAACAGCAAAGTATAAACTTGACCTAGAGGGATTGCAGTAAAGATCCACCAGACTGCTTCCTGGGCTGATGGATTTGTCACATGAGGAAACATGAATAAGCTAGGCTGTGAAAAGGAAAAGATTAGCTAACATTAGGGTGGGTCATTTATAGATGGTTTGGAAAATTATAATGGGGAATAAGGAAATGGTAGAGTAACTGCTGTCATAGATTGTGGATAGTTAAGGCCCCAGAACTGAACATTGCAGTCTGTCAACATGAGAAGAATCCATCTGTGGAGATGTTACGCATTCCTCCCCCCAACCCCACCCCCCCCCCCCACCCCTCCGAGACCAAGAACAACCTTGAGGCATTCGCGAAGGCAGGAATCACTGCTGCTGGATCATCCATGCGTTTGATGCGCTTTTGTTCATATATCCCAAGGCTGTGCAAGAGTACTGAAGGTGATGGTGAATTTCATTATCACTTCCACTTTCATTGGGGGGTGGTCATTCACACACAATTCTTTGAGGGCTTGACATTGTAGACACGTGGATGATCTTTTCCCTAGCTGAAGAGCCTGGAACCAGGGGTCATGGTCTCAGAATAAAGGATAGGCCATTTTAGACTGAAAAGAAGAAATTTCTTCACTCTTCAGCAAACCTGCACCCAAGAAGCTATGATGGCTCAGGTTTCAATTGGATTGAAAATTGGAATTGAAACATTTCTAGATATTGAAGGAATAGGGGGATATGGAGATGAGGTAAAAGATCAACCGTGATCTTGTTGAATAGCAGAGCAGACTTGAAGGGGCTTAATGTCCTACTCCTGCTCTTATGTTCCTTTGACTGTCCTGAACGCTTGAGCTGTTGTGGTCCAGGGATTCCTACGAGTCAGAGGGACAAGTCTTTCCCCCACAAGGTGGTGCGTATATGGAATGAGCAGCCAGTGGAAGTGCAAGTACAATGTTTAAAAGTTGCGCTCATGGATATGAATGGTTTGGAGGGATATGGATCAAATGGGACTAGCTCAGGAAGGTACCTTCATTGACACAGACAAGTTGGCCAACTTGTTTCAGTGCTGTAAGACACTATAGTGTTGAGGAATCTTAAGTCTGTTTGACATAAGTGGTAGGTGCAGCACATCTCTTCCTAAGCTATGCACCTAGTCCTCCTATGAAACACCACCTGACTTATTTGTGGCAGAGTCTGTGGCTCCTACCTTGGTCTTGCCAGGCACCTCAGACCTCAGAGCCCAGAGGTGGAAGCAGTTCTTCCTCCTCTGAGGTGAGAAACCCCAGTGGTGGTGAAGATCAGGTTAAAGCTCTGCCTGTAATCTAATTCTCACACGGCGCATAATTCCCGAGGATAAGCAGCCCCATTCTGTGTTTGATACAAGTTCAGTATCACATTGTTAAAGAAGTTATTTGTCAGCAAGAATTTCCTGTCACTTGTACAAAAAATTTCTCTTGTATTAGCCAACTCTTACCACTCTTATTCGATTGCAAGCTGCGGCTGATTTCACTTCTGTTGTTAGCAGTGCCACTCAGCTCATTGGTCCAGTGATAATGGGCTATAATTGTCTATACCTATGAAGAGAATTGCAGTTAACGTTGTTTATGTGCAAAGTGCCCAGGAGCATTTGGTGGGAGAGCAGCTGTGAGGTGGAACTTCCATCTGAGATTTGCAACACTATCATTGGCTTTGTAAAAAGAAAAAGTGCCCTCTTGCTCTCTAGTACCTTGTTGGATTGTGTGAAGTTGCTGATTTTGAAGAAAAGAAAATCAGAGTAGGAGGAGATCATTTTCCCCCTTGGGCTTGCTCCATCACTGGATTGGTTCATGGCCAATTTGCTCGGCCTCAGCTCCCTTTCTTACCTATTGCCTTTGACTCTCCCTTATGGACCAAAAATCTCTTAAATATTCAGCCTCCACAGCTCTCTGGGGCAGATGATTCCAAACATTTACACCACCACCCTGCACCCCCCCCCCCCCCCCCAGGAAATTCCTCTTCATCTTCATCATAAATTGATGGCCCCTTACTCTGAAATTAAGCCCCCTGTTCTAAATCTGACCCTTTTCTTCCCCCACCCCTCCACTTTTTCAAGCCCCCTTCTGTTTTAATAAGTTCACATCTCATTCTTCTAAACCGCTAAATCACTCGTTAACTACTACTGCCCACTCCAGTATAGGACCACATTCCTTTAGGGTTAATTATTGGATATTTTATAGAATGTATAAATTTTTCCTGTATTGGAATCATTCTTTTCCCCTCTATTTCTCTATTCTATACTGGATTGGGCATTGAATTCATTCGCATCAATTTTTGCTTATTGGTAATTTCACAATCCTCCAATGTAATTGGCTGGAATGATAGTTTGTTGCAAAATGGACTTGGTGCATTCACTTGGCTATGTACAGCTTCAATAGTTCTAATTTTTTGGGTGACCAGAACATCTGGTATGTTGATGGAAGCTTGGTGTTCCCAGAGTTTCCTATTTTCTAGCACCAATTACACTTGGAAAAGTGGTTCATCAATTGCAAAGCATTTTAGGATGTGCTGAAACAGATGGGAAATGTGCTATATAAATGCAACCTTTTCATGAGCTGCAGTAACAGGAAAATCAAGTTGTACTAAATAATTCTGGCTGCTGCTAGTGTATGCAGGTAGATCTTGTTTGGATCAAGTTCTTTTGCTATCACCAAGTCTAATTGAAGAAGTTTTAGGAATGGTTAACAATGTTATGATACTATAGGTAAGTTTGCTTTATTGTAGTAGTTTCTACACTTGGTATCTTCTCTGCTGAGTGCAGAGCAGCAGTGGGGCCGGGGAGCGAGGCAACTTTTTTTCCAGGTCAGTAGTGAAGTGGGTATTGCCAGTGCCAGCTGGTTACCTTTGACGAAGGCTCCGTTTTTACAGCTGTTTAAACTTGCAAAAATAAACTTAAATACCGCAATATAATGTGGATGTAGTATGTGTGTGCAGTGGTTGAGAACAGTCTTAAAGCTAAACAGCTTTTTTAAAAAAAAATGCAGGCACTGTGTGAAATCTGTTTTAACCGTAGCATCTAGTGACCTAGCAGCCATTTTTTGTTTGGTTCTCTACATGCTCCTGATTGCTTGTGACTCAGTTACAGAAGGCTATTTCCATAAATGGGAATGAGTAACTAAATCCAAATGTAAATAGATGGTTCGGAGGCTGTATCTTCTGAAATCTGTATACGCTATAGTGTTTGTAAATGAAACAATGGCCATGTGATTTCTTTATTGTTTTCCCCAGCATCTCTGTCCACCTCAGGACACTCCAAGCACTTCAAATCCATTGAAGCAGTGTCACTACTATATGCAGGGAATTTTAGTGACCATTTTCCACATAAACAGTAATGAAGCAGCAACCAGATGATGATTGAGGACACCAGAGAAGAATCTACCTATCCTTGGTAAAATATACCATTGGATTATGTTATTTCTCTTTAGGCTCATGGGCATTGCTGCGTTAAAAAGGCAATTAACAGGTAGTGAGACCAGAAAATTGGAGGCTGCATCTCCCAACCAACAGCAGCAGCTGGGACAATAATGTATCAAACATCACACCATTTGATATATTCAATTCTTAAAGATATGTTTATCCTTGGTATATACCACAACAGTCATCAGAGAAATCAAGTTGGTTATTGGTTTATCTAAAAGACTGCACTGTCAGTACTCTACACGGATCAAGAATTCAAAGTAGATGCTGATGCACAGTCCCACATTTGCTGATGCAACTTTGGTCTGCAAGTCTTGATAAATTAATTTGCTTCAAGTAAATCTTAATGTGTTGGGAGATTGGATTCATGATGCTTAACTTGAATAACTACGGTGTATGCTTGTGGACAGGGCAAATGGTAAACCTTCATGAACTTTTTGGGAGAAAAGCAATTAAAGTGAAGAAAGGTGAGCATGAATCTCAAGGTACATGAACAGATAGCTAATGCACATTGGGGTGCAATGATAGGACAGTTGATTGTTGTATGAAGCATACTTGTTTGTCCTTGTATCATTCCCTGATCAGGCTTCACTTGGAATACTGTCAAATTTCAATTCCTTCCTATATTGCATGATATTGAAAGACCATGAAATAATTCCCAGATGAGCTGGGATTTTATGCTTTTCTTAAAAAAAAGCATAAACTTTAGGAATGATCTGATTGTCTATGAAATCATAAAGGGAATAGATTATGCTCCAGTTAACACTTAACTCCAACTGGTAGATTGGGGAGGACCAGGAATCTCAATACATTTTTTTTGCTTAGTTGATGTCCCAACCAGCACTGAGATTCACAAACAGTTAATGTAAGTACTGCAGGAAGTTACCATCATTCTCTGATCTCTAGGAAGTAGTTTAATTCTAATCTGATTCTGGTCTGTCTTTATGCTGATATGAAGTTCTGTATCACAAAGCCTGGTAGAAATAAATCTGGAAAACCCAGCTCAAATCCATATATTGCAATTTGCTTTAATGCTGTCTGTCACTTTTCAGTGGGTATTTTATACGGGGTTTAAAAAGCCTCAGTGAAAAGAAGCCACAGTTTATTTGCATACTAATTTCAATAAATGAAATGCAGTGCAGTTTCTATTTGCTTTAGCTCAGATTTATTCCTTTTACTGAGCTGGACAGAGTATATGCTGGAGCTCCTAGTAACTACCACTCGCCATCCTTGCCACAAATAGGCAGTTGAACTTTTGACAATAAACTGGCAAGTACTTCGGACAATTGTGGAGCACTGAGTTTACATTCCTTGCTCTGAATTTCTTCTCAGTGCCAAACGATTATAGGTATCTTCATCTGTTTTCCCATTGCATTGGCTTCTGTTACTTTTTAATATCACCACTTTTTTGAGAATTCATATTTTCTACCTATGTGTAATACTTATTATATCGTGATTACTCATTTATGAAAAAGGGGACTGCTTGAAAGTTAAAATTACAGCAAGGAAATAGACCATTTTGACCCAACAGGTCTATATTGATATACTGAATATACTCTACATGAGCAATAGTTCTGAATCTTGTGTTTACTCTGTTCCCATATCCCTTTCTTTTGAACCTGACCTGTTCTTAAATATCAATTTCATTTCAGTTAGAATCATCAAAATCAGATTTATTTTCACTGACTTGTATGATGTGAAATTTGTTTTGTGGCAGCAGTACAGTGCATTTTGAGAAGCAAATTAAATAGGTTCTAAACCTATATTTAGTTTATAAAATTCCATTCCCTTATGAGAAACATCATTCACTGGAAACCTGTCCTTGTGCAACTTGTGTCCTCTTGTCTCCTTTATTTAATACACCTATCAGATTATCCCTTTTAATGCTCAGTTTTATTGAGATTAAGTCTTTGTATTGGTATTTCTCCATAGGTATTCAAACAGTAATAAATCTGTATCATACTTATTTGCCTCAACATCCAGTGGTATTTTTGGATCCCATACTTTCATTATAGTATTCACTAATTCATTTTTTTTTCCTGTGTGCATCACTTAAACTGTTGCATTCAATGTCCAAATCGTTGGCTATATTGTGGAGTATAAAAGAGACAGGACGTGATAAAGGATGTTACAAGAGAGTAGCTTTCACAAGAAAAGGTGCCAAAATGAAATCCCACAGCAGCTGGCAATTGAAGTATTCAAGTTGAAATTAAAGATTAGCTTTGACTTCGACGCACCACAATTATGTTTTGAGAAATGAAGCAGAGCAGTGATCTTGCTTAGGAATGCAATGCTGCCATTTGTTCAGTGGGAAGGGAGAGGAAAGGGCTAGTTATGCTGACGTAATCTAACACTTGTGGTGGCAGCACAGTCTGATACTGTGGATATTTCCATTTCTATGTTGAACATTGCATGTGTAAAGTGATCAGGGAGTGAATAAAATATATACCAAGCAGGTGAAAGGATCCACTCGATGCCAAAACTGGTTTGCTCACACTTGACACTCTGATCCCCACCATATCTAAGGCAATGGCAGATCACTCTGGGTTCTGAAAGCTGGAGCCTGTGCTGCCCTGCTCAGTATGGGTATTTATGAATGAAATAGTGAAGGGGTTGAGTGAGACTTGGCTTGCAGTAAATGTCAAACAGCCTGGGCAGTGCTTAGCGGGATACAGACTTGGAACATACACCTGGTCAGCCGAGGATTCTGATGAAGTCTATGCGGTCTTGCTGTTAAAGTCTACCTACTATTTCTTACATCTTGAACCTTCTCTGCTTGTGTTCCTGAATTGGGAGCACCACAGTTAGCATGGGTTGCTGTCCCCATCTCCTATTAAGGGGTATATCCTTTGGTCATTACACTCTTAGCACTGACCTGTTATGGCATTCTTGCCCTGGAGCAAAGATATTTTTACTAAAAAGAAATTGGATAGCAACAAAAGAAAAATATCGTCAAAGCTTTCCAGCTTATTAGACTTGGCCACGTTGTTTGCGTTCCCTCGGCCAATAAAAGTGCATTACATCATTGGTGCTGAGCCAATGAGTGTGCTGTACATAATAACCCCCTTTAGAACTGATTCAGTTAGCACATTGCTTCCTGGGGAAGCATCGTGAGTGCTGAGTTAGGTACCAGTGTACTTTAAAGCATTGCACTAATGAAATACTCAGCCCCTGGGACCAGGGTAATAAATATTTACCAAAGGTACAGTTGCGAAACTGTGTATGTAAAGGGAAGCATCTTCACGCGTGGTTAGGAAGGTTTCAGTTTTTTTTTCCTCTGAAAGTACACATTCAGTTTTCCGAAAAGCTACACAGTGAAGAAAGTGGTTGGTAAAACCCTGTGGGTGGTAAACTAATTGCAGAGGCAGGAAATTAATGAACCACACAGCCAAAGAAATTCACGGCAAGGAATGTAAACTTGGTACTCAGTTGTTGTCCAAAGTGTTTATCTGTTATTGTCAAAAGTTGAACTACCTATTTGCGGCAAGGATGGCGGGTGGTAGTTATTGGGAGCGGTTTTAATGAATTTAGTCCATTTCTACTGAAAGGGATGACTGGAGAGAGTTATTTTGTTTTTACAGTTATGAAGGGTTTTGATCAATTGTGAACAGATGGGACAAACTATTTCTGGTTGGGGAATTGGTGGTAATTGATGTCAAGTTTTCAATTTAAAACAAAAGGGAAACATGCAGATAATTCTTCAGTGTGAAGGAAAAACTTTGGAAAGTCCAAGGTTTGACGCAAAGTAGTTGAGGCAAAGATGGCTGCATCTTGTCAGGGGAAAGTGGGTGAATATTTGTCAGAGGTAAATGCAGGGCCATGGGGAGGGGAGGCTTGTGGGATTCATGATGAGCTGATCCAGCAAAGTTGGCATGGACACAATGGACTAACTGACCTCCTTTCTTGCAGTAAATTTCTTTGGTTGTGCGGTTCATTAGTTTCCTGCCTGTAGAGTTAGTTTACCACCCACAGGGTTTTGCTGGCCACTTTCTTCACTTTGTATCCTTTGGAAAAGTTGAATGTGTACTTTTTAAAGAGAAAAATAAAGCCTTCCTAACCAGTTGCTTTGCTCTGCAAGCTGTACCTTTGGTAAATATTTTTAGTAGGTCAAAAAAGGCTCTGAGTGACGCATTTGGGTCGACCTCTAATTATGATGGGAGAATGGGCTCTCACGCAGTCGCCTTGAGCCAGCAACCCCAAATTGTTTTTTTTAAAAAAATATATTTTATGTTGGAATCTAAATATGCAGGCAGCTAACTTTAATACTCCATGCCCAATCACAGCCATGGGGGCTTTGCAAAGAATAGGGAGTCTTCCTGACTTTTCGGCCAACATTTCCTCTTGTCTAACATCCCTCAACGGTTTAGTTTAGCAATTACCAGTGTGGGATCTTGCTGTATCAATAGTCTGCTGTGTTGCCTACATTACAACAGCGACTGCACTTCAAAAGTACCTTGAGTACAAAATTTACAAATTCTCTGCATTTGCAGTGTCACTGGCAAAGCTACTTTGGTTGTGGAAGTAATTCTGTCTATGCTGAATATAGCTCTGGGAATTTTGCCATTCAATGCACTTTTATTCCCACTTGTAGTGTTTGTGTGTTGGCTTCTGATGCTCACGTTGGCGCTAATTTTGATGATGGAAAAATGGGTCATAGGCCTTTCTGTATTTAAAAGGCAACTAATTCGTCTGTCAAGTATGATGCTGTAAGGGTGGGGCTGGGAGTCTTCAGGACACTCTCATCTCCTTTAGTTACCGGTGATATCATCTCCAAGTTTTCCTTGGTGATTGGAGCACTGAAGAGGTTGAGCTGAAGGGTCGGTGAGGACTCAAACACCCTGTCTGTTGGCCTGGGTCTTCAAGGGTCTACACATTGCTGATCCCTGGGTGTTGGGGACCAGCCTGGTCCTGCTCAGGTTTCACTGGCACTAACTACCATTTCAAGGAGCCCTTTTAAAGAGCTAGTACAGGCATGAAGGGCTGAATTACCACCCCTGCCCTGGGTTTCCTCCCAGATTTTACTCTCGTTACAGACGAGCACATGTTAGTGACTTTGATCCCAGAGCACTGCATATAGTAGTGGCTTTTGAGGGTGGCAAGGAGTAAATCGTAGTCATAGATCACAGAAGCAGTCCCTTTTGGCCCACTATGTCTATGCCAGCGATAAAGTACCCATCTATCTTACTCCATTTAACAGTACTTGGTTCATAGTCTATTATGTCTTGGTGAATAAAGCACTCCTTTCTTAAATGTTATTGGGAGTCATTGCCTCTACTAACCCAGAGGGCAACTACCCTCTAGGTGGAAAAAGTTCTTCCACGGATCCCCTTTGAATCTCTTGTCGTCTTGTCCTTCACCTTAAACCAATGCACTCCAGAAAAGTGGGAAATGTTTGCCTTTGAGATTGAGTAAAAAAATATCACCGTATATGTTTATGAAATGGCTTCCAGCTTTGCCTTTAGAATTTAATGATGACATTTTGGGAATGGGTGACAAGTAGATCCAGTATTATACCTGGCTTTCATCTTTTACTTAATATCATTTCATGTCACAGTCCAAGGTCATTGGAAACAGTTTGGCCCATGGAGCCTCTGCTGTTCCAGGGACCTGTTGGACGGTGTGGGATGTCCTGTCCTGTCCACAAGGCCCACCCACAAACTACACCCCCACCTTGTTGGAATGCAATGTTGGCAACCCTGTGAACTGGCTGGTATTTGAATCTCTGCCACTGCATCTTTTAACCAGATACAATAGCCATGAATAACTGATCGGCTGAACCACCCAGTCTGGTTTCTCCTCTTCCATCTGCACCTGGTATATTTATTCCCTGACTGCCATGCATAGCAACAAAATCTTTGTATACCTCCTTAACCAAGGAAAAGGTCCCAAAGCACTCTACAGCAGTGCTCCCAAATCAAACATAATAGTTCAGCCAGATGGTTGAGGAGGGGCTGAAAGGAAGAGAGAGGTCTGGAGAGATTTAGAGTGGCAATTTAGGTCTGGCAGCTGAAAATGTGACCGTCAATGGTAGTGTGATTATCAATTAATGCACAAAAGACAATAAGTGAAGAAGTACAGCTAATTTGGAGGATGGTAGGGATGCGGGGTGTCCTTGTGGGGATTTGAAAATGGGGATGAAAGTTTAAAATTTGAGCTGTTGCTGATGCGGAGTCCCATACCACCTCGAACACTGGGGTGGTGAGTGAGTGGGATTTGATGAGAGACGGAGGTGGTGGAGTTTTGAGTGGCCTTGGTGGACGACAGGTTGAGGGAGGTAAGCTGGGAGAGCTTTGGGTTGAGGTCTCTGAGGTGATTGGCATGGATGAGAATTCCAGCAACAGTTGACTGAAGCGGGTGGATTTGGACAATGCTGTGGAGGCTGTTAGGGGCAATCTTACTGAATACATCTGGTCTGAAGCTAATCTCAAATATAGTACCATGGGTTGCAAGAGGTCTGGTTCTGTTTCAGAATGTGCCAAGGTGAATGATGGAATTGGAGTGAGGGTTTCCCAAGTTTCACGGTGGCTTTAACCTTCCTGATATTTAATTTAAGTAAATGTGTGCCTATCCAGTCCTAGATGTAAGAGGAACAATGACAATTTAGTCTTTGGATGAGACAAGGTAGAGCTATGGTGGTCAGTGTCTATGTAGCATCAGACATCAGATATTTGGCTGGTGTTGTCAAGAATCAGCTGCTGGAATGGAAACAACAGGAGCCTAGAGTTGATGTATGTGCAGGAAGAAACCCAGGTGTCCAGGATGATTGGTGTTAAGAAGAAGAAATGGGAAGTGGTGTGGGGTGAAACGGCAAAACATCAAATGGGAATGCACCAGATATAGGTTCTTGAGGAGCAGTGGAGGGGGTAATGGTACAGGAATGGGAAGTGAAGCCACTGTAGGTGACCCTGTGTCTGTACATAGTTTGATAAGATGTGGATCTCGGGGAACGAGAGGTGATGGTCTGCTCAGCGTTCTCAACTAGCTAAATCAGGTCATGGAGGAATGGATTATCAGCACAGTTACACAATACATATTTTAGCACCTTGCCTTATTCAAGGGATTCGGTACTGGAAAAAGTAGAAATGGATTTGCAGGGTGCTGCTGCATTCATACTTCAGAGAGATCAGAGAGGTTGGAAATGAATGCCAGTTTGCAAGAACAAAGGAACTGAAAGGGAATGGATGGAGGCAGAAGATTTCGAACTTCACTATCCAAGAGGAGAGCGTGGTTAATGTTTCTGGCAAGTAGGATGAAGTCATGGGTGCAGGAGAAACTTCTCTAGAAGGTGAGTTCGGGGAGGAAAAGATCCACACAACAATGTGAGTTCAGACTTGGGAGGGAGGAGATCCTCATGCATTTGGTCCAAAGGAATAGTGGGAATGAAGAAAGTGTCAGAGATGACTAGTCTCCACTTTAGGCACCGTGAACCCCTCATAACTGTTTGGGGGTGAAGGTGGAGCAGGCCCAGGAGTGGGGCGCTTTTGCTAGATTATTTGCAGTGAGGAAAAGCCAAGTTTTATCTTTGTATTTAGAGATGACCTGGATAGACTCTAGTTCAGGTCCGACATGAAGTTGGGCTGTCATGCTTGGTGTTGCAGCCACATCTGGCAGTGACTGGTTAAGCCAGCTGTCCACCAGGTCTTGTTTCTTCTTGTGTTTAAGGGGAGTGGAGATGAGGGCAGTACCTGAAGAAATGTCCAATGTGATGGACAATAATGGTTTGCTGGGGACTAGTTGCTTGAAAGTGAAGATGAGGTGGAGCAGACCAGTAGCTGTGGCATTATTTTGGTGAATGGAGGCTGGGCAGTTGTGGCTAGAGAATAGGGCGTGGAGGGGAGAGATTTTCCCAGAGCAGTTGCAGAAGGAGCCAAGGTTAGCAGGAAGAAAATTGATGTGGGTGGAGCCTGATACAGAGCAGTCAGATGGCTACGTCTCTGGGAAGATGGGGCCAATGAAACCATGTGAAATGAAAAGATGACCATAAATATGGTTTGAGGAGTTTACACGGAGGAGAGATCAGAGGAAGTTGGTGAGCTCCAGAGTGAGCGGAATGAATTTCTAAGGAAGGGTGAAATCTCAGGATGAGATGCAGACGGAAGGAGAAAATCTGTGAAGTCATCCTGATGAGGCCAGAAATTAAGATCTGAATATTAGCACTACAGTACTCAAGAATTGGCAAGTATGAAGTTATCTTGAAGTACTTTGCAAGCACTATTCTGTCCCAGCCTCCTATTTCTGTATTGGTGATAATCTGTATGAAACACGAGCGCATGGGTGATGCAAGTCAGGGTAGCAAGCTAAAGAAAGGATCATTTTCCTCAGTTTCTTGCCCTTGCAACATAAAAGGTGGCACGTATAAAAATAGCCCACAAAACCGTTTGACCACTTGAGGCAGGCCAATGTTGTATTTGCTGTAGGGATATACATAGCTCTCCATTGCAAGTGTGATCTCCAGACATCAACTAACTCCTGATGGGCCAGGTTCCACACCCAGGAGGATACAACAAGAAAATGCCAGTATAAATAATGTAATGGAGCAATAATATACTGCTGGCAGCAGGAGGCCATTTGAGAGTTTTAACCTCTCCACATAAATTTGAGGAAGTGAGAAATTTTAAAGCAAGCTGTTCAAATATGCAAATTCAGTTAAAATAGCCAACAAGATGTTTTCTGACTGCTGGGCCTTTGGAATACATTTTAGAACCGATTTGTGGAGGGATTTTGCTATGTTGAAGGGTGTTATAAGACTCGGATGGCAGCCAGCTGAGCTAAACCTAATTGGAATTACTCAACGATTTTCATAACTGTAGCCACCTTCACCAAACTGATTTTCTGACACCCTCCTAATTACTGATGGAGTACAGCTGTCCATGTTATTGCATTAAATGCATCTTAAAACCAAAGAAGGGTCAAAAGTAAGAAAAGTTGGTGAGGCATGGTCCAAAGTGATCCCAGAAGCCACCTTGGCTGTCTGGGCTTTGATTAGATGGGTCTCGGGAGGTGGTGGTGTCTGAGCCCACTTTTTTAAAAGTTGGGCCTTGTGAGATTCTGGGGAAACCCCCATATCTGGCTTGGAAGAACAGATTAAGTTTGCAGGCTTGCAGGAACACA
Source organism: Pristis pectinata (assembly GCF_009764475.1). NCBI lineage: Eukaryota > Metazoa > Chordata > Chondrichthyes > Rhinopristiformes > Pristidae > Pristis > Pristis pectinata. The sequence continues at coordinate 33,271,682 of NC_067412.1, read as the reverse complement.
ACAGGGGCTTGGTAGTTAGACTGGCCATCTTGACTTAGGAAGGCACGATTTAAATCTGACCTTTTCCAGTTTCTCTGTTTAACTCTTTCTCTTTGCACAGATGTTGCCTGATCTACTGTTTCTAGTGTTTTCTGGGTTTTTGTTTAGCTCTGTGAATTTGATTAACTGGCTGTCTGAATCTGAATGCTATAGCATCCAAAATCTGGGATGTATAAAGAATATTTTCCAGAAAATTCTGATTGTGTTCAGGTGTTTGATGACCAGTAGTCTCTATTTGGTTGAGATGGAACTGGTTGAGAATGATCCAGTCCCCTTCTCAGAGTCCCTTTTGGCCCAGAGATTGTGATCAGCAGTGAGCTCTTTAGATTTCAGTTTAAAAATTAACATTTTAATGAACTTCAAAAAGAGACTTAATTTAACTCCAATATAAGCAAATCTGAGTGAACTACTGGTGCCTCTTGCAGCCATTTGCCTCTTTTATTTTGAAGTCCATGATGAAAATGCTGGACTTCCTGTGAATGCACTCAGTCCTGTTGGGGAAAACTGATGCAACTTTAGGACTTCTGCATTCAGCTGCACGTGAATGGAAATACAAAAATTGCTGTCAGTTACTTCAAGTTGAGTTGGAGAGCATCAGGTATTTGTCAGAATTTTCCCTGCAAGATCTGGGCAGTTGTAATCGCCTTCCAGAAAGTGGTAGTGCTGCAGCCTATACAATGAAGGTGCTACTAAAGTGTGCTTAGGGGAAAGTACCAGGACTTTGCTCACCAAGAACTTTCCAATCCAGGGCAATGTGCAAGTTGAACAGGGTGTACTATGTCATAGTGTTTCCCTGCCCGGCTATGTTTAGGGTTTGTAGGTCTGGTCAGTGCTACTGCAGCTGGGATGAGTTGCTTACTTGCATGTTGCAGTGCATCAGTGGTGGAATGTTTAGGACAGTGCAGGAGATGCCAATCGAGTGGGCTGTCTGGTGCAGGACAGTGCTGGGCTGTCTTGAGTGTTGGTGGAGGTGCACTCATCCAGACAAGTGGAGGGTGTCCCACAATGCCCTTGACTTGCTTTGAGGAGCGGGAGGGCGAGTCACTCTGACAAGGTACCCACCTCATCTGTTGATGCCACTCTTTGTGCATCTAGATGTAGTGGGAGGTAGGGAAGTTCTAATTGCTCCCCATCAGCATCTGGGACCTGGGCCTGAAGTTAAGGGACTCCGTCCCGCACCCCATCAGCTTTAAACGTCATTACCCATAGAGTTTGGGGGGGGGGGGGAGTTTTATTTGGAGAAAATAGATGAGTGCTTTCTGGAACCCAGGGTCTCGAGTCAAAAATGCCCTGTGATGGAATCCAGCTTGTGATGAGCTCCACCGTCTTCTATCAAATTCCATCTTCTTCAACTCTGTCATTTCTACGTCCTAGCTTCTGACATCATTCCCACTCTCCTCCCTCCCTCATCTACCTATGAACCCTTCACCTGGATCCACCTATCACCTGCCAGCTCTTGCTCCACTCCTTCCTTCCATCTTATATTAGCTACCTCCCCTCTTTCTTTCTTTCCAGTCCAGATGAAGGGTCTCGACACAAAGCATTGACTGTCCATTTCGCTCCATAAATGGTGTCTGACCTGCTGAGTACCTCCAGTGCCTTTGTGTGTTCCTCCAGTTGACAAGCCCCTCCTGTGCCACAAAATTATCGCAAGGCCAGGAAAAGCTGCTTCCATAAATCTGAGGCCACAAGCTCTTGTTTCTTTAAAAGGCATGAGCCCTGTTGCCTTGAAAAGGTGGTCACCCAAAGCTGTTGGCTCATGTTGGCACAATTCCCCCAGATCAGGCAGGCTCCCTCTGAGGCTGTAAGTAACACAGGCACCACTGTGGAATGAGTTAAAAATGTCAAATATCCTAATCCAGTTCTCCTGATGCAAAGAAACCTGTCTACTGCCAGTGGATACAGAGGAAACCCAAGGAGAGCTGGACCTTTAAGCTGCTGATGTGTGATGACCACTGACAAGGTCCTGTGAAATGCATGACCACTTGTCACAGGTCCCAAACCAGCATTACACTTTTCAAAACATTCAAAATATGACAATTGGTTGCTATTGTTACATTATTATGCCTTCCCTTCAAAACCGTATTTCCTTTTAGAGATGAACTGTTCCAGTTTGAGAGGAAGCTGAATTCTGTATGAAAGATCAGCCATGACTTTATTGGATGGCAGGGCAGGCATGAGGGGCCAAATGGCCTACTCCTGTTTCGGTTTCTTAGGACTGATTTTGCTGTCTTTAGTTGGAAGTGGTGTAATTCATGTTGCGACTAGGGCAGTTTCTTAATTTGCGAAGTTGTGGCCTCAACACACGGGGCAATGATATTCACAGTATGAAAGGTTAAATGTATTCACCCTGGTGAGGTATTATGCACTAAGTGATGAATGGGATTGGGCAGTTCTTTGTCCTCAACTGTGGAAACTATACACCCTGACTGAATAATCAACCCTGCACAAATTAATTCTGTACAAACCTAAGGCTTGCTTGTTTCCTACCACTCCATCTCTCACACAATCTCAAACTCCTCTGGAATAAATTGTATGGTTTTGGTGCCTTCACTGGAGCCTGTATTGACTTTGGAAAGGGCAAGCCACTTTGTCATCCTTTTGCCTTGAGGAATTTGATTGCCTTGGGCTATAATATCCCTGCTTACGGCTCATTCATCCTCTTGGTTGAAGAATCAACTTTTGGTGACCGACTCAAACTCTATACCTGAACTCGTATGCAAACTAGTTTATCCATCACATTGTATATGCTGTTGATCGTGGCTTCTGGTCCAGGCTCAGTTTTATAAATCTTATTCCCATATATTCCTGTGGTTTGAGGATTCAAAATCACTTCATCCTCATTGGCTTCCTTTTCGGATGGCTCACCACTTTCATTGTCTCCTCTTTGCATTTCCATTTCGAGTTGCCCTCTCTCTTTAGATCACTGTTTAGCCATGCTAATGAATTTCGTGTGTCCTTTTCAATTAGCATTTTTTTGTTAAAGGTCTCCTTTCCCTAGACAATTCACAAAGAACCATCTTTTTGACTCTACCCATGAGCCATTGGAATGGGTGCATGCCCTTAAGGAAATTACATTTGTTTTTATTAACTAAGATAAATTTCTCTCCAATTAGTTTGAGATGCTCATAGATAATCTTTGGAGCATTGGAGGCTGTGGGGAGACCTGATAGAGGATCAGGGATATTATAGCCCAAGGTAAAATCATGAAAGGCATAGATGGTCATTTTTTCCCCCCAGGGCAGAAATGTCAAATCCTGGCAGGCATAGCTTTGTGAAGGGGAAGTCTAAATGAGATTTGAGGCAAGTTTTTTTTTGCAGTGTTCGGTACCTGGAGCTGCCGCCAGGGGAAGTGGTGGAAGCAGACACAATAGCAACATTCAAGAAGCATTTAGACAAGCATGTGAACAAGCAGGGAATGGAGGGATATATACCATGCACAGGCAGATGGGATTAGTTTGGATTGGCGTTGTGGCAGGCACAGATATCGTGGGCTGAAGCCTATTCCTGTGCTGTACTGTTCAATGTAACCTAATGGGATTTCTTCAGATTGTTTGCCTCAACTCTGGCTTGCTCTTGCCAACAGCTATTGTAGTATTGGTTAACCATTCCTTTATGTTCTATTGCATCTACTTCCACCACACTTTTCAGCCGAAGCATTGCAGATCACATCCATTTGCTGTATTTTAAATGCCTACTCATTTTTCCTTTTTCTTTTGACCATTAACTTAAATCTGTGACCTCTAATTACAGAGCTTTTGGCTGCAATCATAAATTCACCCTATTAACTTCAGTGTAGTTTCTTTCTTTAAAACCGTGTTTTGCATTTCAAATTTATGCAGGCTCTGCTCTTACTGTTCACTGCACACCTGGGCATTTTGTTAGGGTTGCATTCTCCACAATTTGTTTTCAGTATTTTGAATAGTCACATTCAAAAGATGCCTTTGGATCATCAGTTAGATTAAAGAATTAATATATGAAATGCCATGTTCACTAATTGTAACATCTTCTCCCTTTGTGCCTTGTCAATGCCTTTAGTATTCAAATTACAAGTAGGAGCAGTAATTTTTTCCCCCTAAATTATACTTCAGAAAATTTGCAAATATATAAATCACTCATCACTATGATGTATTCCATTTGCTTGTATGATTGTTATATTAGCCTATCTTCCCGTGACCCACTCCTGCCAAGTACTTTCCCTTAGCAGACAGTCTGAGGGTATTTACAGGGGTTCCACCCCTAGGTGTCCAATACTTGGAGGGTCTCCAAACTGGTGACCTTCCACCATAGCCTTTGCAGTGGCTGAACAGATCATCAGTCTGTCCTTCAGCATGTGGCTCTGGATGTGGGATGGCATCAATCTACAGTATTCGATCCTGGACAGCTTCATGCACTGGAAAACTAGCAGGTCTGGGCAAATCAGAGGACATCTTTCATTGAGTTTAACAACATTAAGTGGTGCAGGAAGATCATCTCTATACAGCCTGTAGACTAGTGTTGTGCAACTGTGTAGGTGAACCTTGGCAAGGACCACTGCATCTTTCCTGTTCTTGGTAAATACACAGACCATGTGGAGATGGATGACGTTCTCATTGCCATCACTGCCACCAGCTGTGCTTGACTGAACTGACAAGAAAGGGCCCTACTCCCAGGATCTCATTTGAAAGCTCAGGTGATGGGGTGTTTTGAGGTAGTGACTCTTTAAATCAGAATCGGGTTTATTATCACTGACATATGTCGTGAAATTTGTTGTTTTGCGGCAGCAGTACAGTGCAAGACATGAAAATTACTATAAGTCACCAAAAAAAAAGTGCATAAGAGGAATAACGAGGTAGTGTTCATGAACCATTCAGGAATCTGATGGCGGAGGGGAAGAAGCTGTTCCTAAAATGTTGAGTGTGGGTCTTCAGGCTCCTGTACCACCTCCCTGATGGTAATAATGAGAAGAGGGCATGTCTTGGATGGTAAGGGTCCTTAACGATGGATGCTGCCGCCTTGAGGCACTGCATCTTGAAGATGTCCTCAATGGTGGGGAAAGTTGTGCCTGTGATGGAGCTGGCTGAGTCTACAATCCTCTGCAGCCTCTCTTCATCCTGCACATTGGAGCCTCCATACCAGGCAGTGACGCAACCAGTCAGAATGCTCTCCACCGTACATCTATAGAAATTTGCGAGAGTCTTTGGTGACATACCAAATCTCCTCAAATTCCTAATGAAGTAAAGCTGCTGGTGTGCCTTATTCGTGATTGCATCAATGTGTTGGGCTCAGGATAGATCCTCTGAGATGTTGACACCCAGGAACTTGAAGCTGCTCACCCTTTCCACCGCTGACCTCTCAATGAGGACTGGTGTGTGTTCTCCTGACTTCCTATTCCTGAAGTCCACTATCACTTCCTTGGTCTTGCTGACATTGAATGTGAAGTGGTTTTTGTGATACCACTCAACCAGCTGATCTATCTCACTCCTGTATGTTTCCTCATTGCCATCTGAGATTCTGCCAACAACAGTGGGGTCATCAGCGAATTTATAGATGGCATTTGAGCAGTGCCTAGGCACACAGTCGTGAGTGTAGAGAGTAGAGCAGCAGAATGTTCACTGCAGTATCTCCACATCTCCTACAGAGTGGTTGAAGCAGGGATGGCCGAGTTGTCTTTTAGCTCCAGTTTTTAAGCATACACTCATTTCATACATGAAAACCTTCTCAGCTAATCAAAACCCTTTAGATCCACAAACCTTTCTTTTGAAAGAAAATGCTTCACGAGAAGCCACCAGAGCACAGCCATGGTCCCATAAGTACATGGGCACACACAAAATGCAAACTACTTTTTTTATTCCTGGGCTGCTGACTATGGTGCCTAAGGTATCCTAGGAAAATCTCAAAATCCAGGAAGGTTGGTCAATTTGCAGGAAGTTTCTTTAAAGCCATTATTGGAGCTAGTGACTGATTTTTGTTGAATGGGACCTGAAGGTAAAATGGTCTCCTTTTCTTTTACTTTGAGGTGGTGGGCTAACATTATTCCATATATGCTATTCAGTTAATATCAAACTAATTTGGTTTATTGTTGTCACGTACTGAGATAGTGAAAAGCTTTATTTGCATGCCATCCAAAAAGATCATTCCATACATAAGTACATCGAGGTGGTACAAAAGAAAAAACAATAACAGAATATAGAATATATTGTTACAGTTACAGAGAAAGTGTAGTGCAGATAGACAGTTAAGTTGCAAGGGCTATGATGAGATTGATTGGGAGATCAAGTAATCATCTTTATTGTATGTTCAAGAGTCTTGTAATAGCAGGGTAGAAGCTGTCCTTGAGCCTGGTAGTACATGTTCTCATCTATCTTCTGCCCAATAGAAGTGGGGGAGAAAGAGTGACTGGAGTGGGAGGGGTGTAGGCAGAAGTAATTTAGTTTAATTTGGCATCATGTTCAGCACAGACAATGTGGGCTGAAGGGCCTGTTCCTGTGCTGTGCTACTCTGTTCTATGTATGTTTCCAAGTTATGCTTGAAATGTGTACAGTGGATGGGGAGAAACCTGAGATAGGCGGCCAGTGATATAGACATAACTATTGAAAGCCATGACAATGGAGGTCTCAGATTAAAATTTTGAAGACTCAAATAAAATAGATACTTTAGTTATTGTGTTCTGGCCCTTGGCAGTTTGTTATAGAAACATAGCGTAGGAAATAATTTGTCCCTGAACATGATCGTGGTTGATCAACCACTGAAGTCCCCTGTTGTCACTCACTCCCTCATATCCCTTGATCCCTTCAGCATTAAGGAATATGTCTATCTCCTTTCTTGAATATATTGATACATGGCCTCAATTGCTTTTGATGGTGGAGAACCCACAGGTTCACCACCCTCTGAAGAAATTTCTCCTGATCTCAGTTCTGCATGGCATACCCTGTAAAATGAAGCTGTGTTCTCTGGTTTTGGGCCCTCCAGTCATCAGGCACATCCAGCCTGTCTTGTTAGGATTTCTATGTTTCCACAAGATGCCCTCTCATTCCTCTAAACTCCAATGAATATTAGTCTAATTGACCGACTGTCTCCTTGTCCACAGTCCTGCCATCCCAGGTATCAATCTGGTACACCTTTGTTGGATACCATTCGTGGCAGGGATATGCTTCCATGGATAAGGTGACCAGAACTCCAGAGGAGGTCTCACTAAGGCTCCGTACAGCTGAAGTAAGATATCCTTGCTCCTGTACTCAATTCTTCTTGCACTGACTGCTAAATCTGGACCAAAGAAGACCTATTTGCAAATGGGGGAGAGAAGTGAACTCAACCTACATCAGTATCAGAGCAACCCTTGGAAATTGTTCAAGAGCTGTTCTTGTGCTAAAGCTATTTTGGTTCATAATTCAGGAGACTTGCACCCCTCAGTTAACTGTGGGATTTCAGTACTAAATGTGCCTCTGATTAAAATTGGTTTGTTATTGTCTCATACTGAGGTACAGTGAAAAAACTTTGTTCTGCATGCCATCCATACAGATTATTTCATCACATCAGCGCATTGAGGTAGTACAAGGGAAAAACAATAACAGGATGCAGAATAAATTATTACAGCTACAGAGAGTGCAGTGTAGGCAGACAATAAGGTGCAATGCCATAATGAGGTAGATTGTGAGGTCAAGAGTTCATCATATCGTACTAGGGGACCGTTCAAGAATCTGATAACAGCAGGATCGAAGCTATCCTTGAGCCTAATGGTACGTGCTTTCAGGCTTTTGTATCTTCTGCCCAATGGGGGAGGAGAGAATGTCCAGGCTGGGTGGGGTCATTGATTATGCTGGCCACTTTACGGAGGCAGCGAGAAGTATAGACAGAGTCCATGGAGAGGAGGCTGGCTTCTGTGATGTGCTGAGCTGTGTCCACAATTCTCTGCAGTTTCTTGCAGTCTCTGGCAGAACAGTTGCCATACCAAGCCATGATGCATCTGGATAGGATGCTTTCTGTGGTGCATCTATATATATATAAAAAAAAATTGGTGTGGGTCGACGGGGACATGCCAAATTTCTTTAGCCACCTGAGAAAGTAGAGGCACTGGTGTGCTTTCTTGGCCATGGCATCTACGTGGTTTACCAGGACAGGCTGTAGGTGATGTTCACTCCAAGGAACTTTAAAGCTCTCAACTTTCTTGACCTCAGTGCCATTGATGTAAACGAACATGTGCACCACCTCCTTTCCTCTGGTCAGTGACTGACTCTATGGTTTTGTTGACATTGAGGGAAAGACTATTGTCATGACACCATACCACCAGGCTCTCTCTCTCCTTCCTGTACTCCGACTCATCATTGTTTGAGATTCGACCCACCACGGTGGTGTCATCTGCAAACTTGTAGATGGAGTTAGAACAGAATCTCGCCATGCAGTCATGAGTGCTTAGGGAGTAAAGTAGGGGGCCGAGGAGGCAGCATTGTGGGGCACCAGTGTTGATAATCGTGGTGGAGGTGTTGCTGCCTATATTTACTGATTGCAGTCTGTTGGTCAGGAAGTCAAGGATCCAGTTGCAAATGGAAGAGTTGAGTCCCAGGTCGAGGAGTTTAGAGATGAATAGTATTGAAGGCAGAGCTGTAGTCAATAAACAATAGTTTAAAATATAGATGCCTTTACTGTCTAGATGTTCCAAAGATGAGTGTAGGGACAGGAAGATGGTGTCTGCCATGGACTTGTTTCGGCAGTAGGTGAATTGCAGGGGGTCGAGGTTAACTGGGAAGCTGGAGTTGATGTGTGCCATGACCAGCCTCTCAAAGCACTTTATGATGGTGGATGTCAGAGCCACCGGGTGGTAGTCATTATTTTTCTTAGGTACTGTGGTGTTCTTAGAGCAGGTGGGGACCTCTGGTTGAAGTAGGGAGAGGTTAAAAATGTCTGCAAATACCCCACCAGCTGATCTACGCAGGATCCAAGGACACGGCCAACTACTCCATCTGGCCAGATGCTTTACGTGGGTTCACTGTCCTATCTCTCATATCCTAGCTCTGTGCTAAATCCAGATCCATAAATCCTAGCTGGATCTGTGCTCCACTTCAGTCATGGGATAGTCCTGGAGACCACAAAAGTGTATTCGTCCTCTGTACTCACTATCACTAAGGATGTGCATAAGGGTAATACATTTAATTAGTGGTGATACAATCAAACACATTGAAGTAGTGAATATGAAGCTCAAGGTGAATTGGTCCTACTTTGTAATGATTAGCTTAGTAGGGTTGATTTTTGTTAAGGTGGTTACATTAGTAGGTGCATGGAGTACTTAATATGGCTTTATAAAGTTAATGAGCTCTGGAAAATAGGACAGTAAAGTGTTTGCCTTAAAATGTCCAGAAAGGATTTTTACAACAGATCTCTTTACTGCTTTTGCACCTCATTAATATTAATTTTAATATTTAAAGGTGTTTGACTGCAATATTTTTAGTAAAATTGTTATATTAAGTTGTGCTCCATGAAATTTTTTTCATTAAATTGTCTGCTCACGTTTCCACATCTTTTTAATGTTCAACATTCAATGTTTAAAATCTAAAGGTGTTTAAGATTAATGGTTATTGCTTCAAATAATTGGAATTATCTAATATGTATGTGGATTTGAACACAACTAATAGATTAAAAAAAACTTAACTGTTGTTTCAGTATATTTGTGTTCATATTTGTCAAAGTACTTGTAAAATATGTAGAAGTATTAGCAGATGTGTGTTGCCAGAAGAGTACAGTGGTGATCAAATAAATTAAAATTCCAGGCTTCAGCAGACTATGGAGTGGTGGATATTAGATTTAACATATATGTTCTCTCCCTCTGTCTCTTTGCATCCCTACCTCTCTATCCCTTAAAATGCCTCTTAAGAACCCGAGTTTTGAGCAAGCTTTAGGACACTTATCTGAATGCCACCCAACATGGTTTATGTTAGATCTTGTTGATGCTCCTATGCAAAATTTACCATTGTAATGATGCTGTAGAAATGCAGGTTGTTGTTGCACATGTGTTGTGCAAGCAGCAGGGTTGAAGGCTAAAGCTAAATAGCACTTGTTTTCTTTTCTAAGCATTCTTTGTTAACTGTGTTTTGTATGTTGATGTTTTAACCATATGTGAATAGCATGATTGACACTTTCTTTAGAACATCATTCTCATTAAACTGGCAGTACAGTGTGGCAGATTTCAAAGACCGATTTGAATTTTCACAGAACCTTTCAGCAGACTAATAAAGCCAGGCAGCCTTGTCATGGAATCTGCCCATTTATTAGCAGTTAGATTCACAGGCAGGAACTTCTCTTGTGCAACATTTGTATTCATGCTGGTGCAAGCAAACCTTCAAGCCCACTGTTCAAGAGTAAGCAGTTCTATTGAATGTGTGGGTTATTTTGGGTCCTTTTCAGAGTTTGTGACACTTCTTACTGATACTTTCATTTGCAGGATTTGAAGGCAAACAAGGAAGGTTCCCAGCCCCTTCCCCATCATCCCATCCTATGGCACTGCCCTCAAGTTATCCATGTTACAGATTTGTCAGGATGGGCACTCTTAAAGACAGCATTGTAAAGTTTGGGGATTATATTGCCTCAGTGTCCTGTTGCTTGAGATGCTGCCATTGATAAGTTTTAAGAATATTGAAAAGATCTATTATGCCAAGTTTTCAAGTTCTGCTTTCAGGGTAAGATGAAGCTGGCATGTAACACCCACCCCTAGTTGCTGATGCTCTGTTGCCTTGGGTTGCCACAATGCTGATCTATGGCTAAGCACTGACTGCACAATTAGAACATTTGGGCCAAGGAACAGTGATATGACCACTTCATGCTGGGGTCTAGATGCTTCTTTGACGGTTACTATAGGATGATTCTAAGAGATGCACAGTAGGGAACTCTCCTGGGGCAGAGAGTCTTTTTTACAATTCAAATAGAGCTGGTGAAGAGAGTTTTTTAAAATAAACTTAACGAGTCAAGGCTGTTCTGTAGCAGTGTGCTCTGAGCAACAACCACGCTAATGCTGGCTTTCTGGAAATGATCTGTGGTCTCTGCAGAAATTTCCAACTTCTGTGCATAGTGTATTTTCGTAATTATGGGGAGAATTTGTTCACTGCCTCTCCCAATTGACATTGCCAATTTTGCCATTCCCTTAATTTGTGCCAAATCCAATCCATCACACACCAGTCCTTAACCAGACACCCAAGTGCTCTTCCCAGGTATAACCAATAAAAAGTAAAGTTTACAGTCTATAATTGTACGAAAGTCTCTCTTCTACTCCTGGGCTTGTGTATTCTTGTTCCCTTCACTCCCTTTCTTAATAGCCTTGCTTTTGGCATCTAGGTCCCATATTCGCGATTTCCTTCCTAAACCTGTATGCATCATCCTTTGTATCTTTCCCCTATTAATATACTTAAACACACCCATCATACTAAGCTTTTGAATGCCCTGCTTGCAGAATAAGTGCAGCTGAGGAGCTCCACACCCACTATCTCTGGCACTGCCATCAGTTTGCCCATGTCACAGAGTTGTATCTGTCAGTGAATGCAGCCTCAAGGGCTGTATCTGAGCCCAACTCTGGGCTCAATATCTATTTCTGATTGCGATTCAGTTAGATGCTTTGAGAGAGTCAATACAAGTGTCAGCTGTTGATGCTGGTTATTGATACTGACTTTTGTGTGATGCATGTTTAATCAGAACTCTTTTTGGAATTATCCATATTCAAGATTTAGTTGAGCAATTAGCTTTTTTTTCAAATAATTGCAACTTAAGGAAGTACAACAGAAATAGGAATATCCCAGGAAGATGTTGAACTAAATATCAGTGATTACAAGAAGTGCAACAGCAACCAAATGGTTGTGTTGGGAACATTTTGAGAAGTGCCAGTGATGTTGAGGTTTGTCAAATCTGCGGATAGTCCTGTTTGCTCAATCAGCAAAATGAATGGGTCCAATAATTGCATTTTGGGGAATACTGTATTGTAATTTGTTGTAGATGTTTATTCACCACATTGAACATAAATGTAAATTTGTATTCCTTTCAAATTGATCTGAAGATTTGATCCTTGTTTTTGCACTCAATTTGCTCTCTGCGTGAAACCTTTCACTGATTGATAGGTTGTGGGTAGCAGACCACTTGCAAAGTTCCTTCCAACTGATGACCATAAATCCCTTGTTTCTGTCTTAATGGAAAAAGCGGCTTGTTGTTGTCTTTTCTGAAAGGAGCAATAAATCATTTTATTATCTTGAACTCAAAGGAAACTACAGGAAATTGTTTTAAGGGAACCCTGGAGGGTTTTCTAACAACTTTATAACCGGAAGCCACGTGGCAGCAGCTAGTTGGATGGAGCAGAAACTTTTGCCTTCAACTGTTCTGCCATGAATAATGAATGGAAAAATAACAGGACCGAGGAACTGTTCGTAGTGGGGAATAGGTGGCAGAAAATTAGATCAAACTGCTCAGGTTTCAAACAGCTGACTTGTGTACAGCCTGTACATGTGACTGAGTGTTTGGGAGACTGGTGAGATGGATTTGCTGGCTGCTGTGGGGCTGTAAGCATCCGCTGCCGTGTGGGAACTCGGTTCACAGGAACATCATTGCACCTTGCTGAGAAATCTGGTTGAGTTAAATGCACTGGTTTAAGTACATGTTGCCCTTGGTTGGTCAGTATTTTAATTTAAACATATTGCCAGCCCGCTGCGTTTCCAACTTGTGAACTGTTCTGGTTGCGGACAGTTCTCAGGAGTGGAACCCCTTCGTAACCTGGGGAGGACCTGTAAGTTGTGTTTGAGGAGCAGCATGATATCCAGTGGTGGCGCCTTGCACCCTTCCCCCCTACCCACCCCTCCCTCTCCACCAGTGTTGTGTGAGGGCAGACATTAGCTGCTGATGACTGGAGATGCTTTACATATGCAAATAACAAATAAAGGGCTTAATGCGTGCTCTACATCTCTGCATAGTTTGATTGAAGGTGCCTGTGGGAAACTAACCAAAGGAAATCACTCTTTACCCTTGCATAGGCAGAACTGTTACCACAATCACTGCTGCAGATCTCAATCATCAGCCTTCAATCTCCAGGCCTTTTCCCCGACATCTGTTCTTGGAATCCTGGTGTTGTGACGTCTCATTATCTGCCCCCACCCCAAATCCAACTCCATCACTTGCCTGTTGCATTTGGCATGCAGTCCTTTTCCTGGAATCCTCTTGAGCTGCGGGAGGTTTTAAGGCTAACATCCACTACTCCTTGGTCCTCCCTTTGAGTGAGCTGAGGAATTGTCCTTCATGAACATGACACCACAAAAGCCTTTCCCACCGCTTTTTCTGGTGTATTGGAACCTATGTACTCAAATTTTAGGCACCTGCAGATTGTAAGAACAGGTTTAAAATTAAATACAAAAGGCAGTTTTTTTTTGAGAGTCTGTAAGCTTCAAAAGCTGCACTGAGATTAAAAACTGTGATACCTTTTCAGTAACTTACGCAGCAAATGTTCATTACCTCAATGTCGTTTAAAGATGAGCACTTATTTCTCTCCACTAACTCCCACTGTCACACCAAGCAGGCAAACAAAATGTGAGTTTCCTTGTCCTGAGTGGAAGGTTCCTTCCAGTGGAACAGAACAGCAAAGAAGTAGTATCTCGCTGGCCTTCCCCACAGGATGTGTGTATGGCTGCTTTACTAATCTATGTCATCTGTAATTGCATGCTTGCAGGTTTGAGGATGTGTTTGTCATTGAAGCAGTTTGTACACAAATAATATACCTTTATAATTTGCGAGGTGTCACTGCCCAGCATGTCAAATTGCCCTCAAGGCAGATCATCTTCTAACTGCTGCTGTCCTCTTCCTGGTTTGGGTATTGTCTCACAGCTGATGTTTTGCCAAAAACTAACGATATCAAGAAGAAAGTAAAGACTTTGTTGCCTATCTAGAATAATTCAGTTCTGTACTTTGCAAAGACATTGGGAATGGGTTTTGTGGTAAGGCTGGGCAGCAGGACTGATGGCTTCAGTGGGTGGTCTTTCTGATGGAACAGAGTAGATGGGCATGTGCTTAAATGGAGGTGGGTCTTTGTGGGAATGGCCGCCTGCAGTACGTGCAAGGACACCTGCCCATTTCTTCACAAGACAGCAGTGTAAATATATTAAAGAGTCTGACCTTTGAGTGTTTGTGTTGGACACCTATCCTAAGGTGAATTCAAAATCTGTAGGTGATGCATGGTAAGGGGTTCCAATCCTTCAGGATTAACATGGTCCTTTACTTGAAGATGAATCTCTAAACTATAGCCAGCAGCCTAAGGGAGAGATTACAGGAGAGTTTCAAACTTTCCCCCATATTTCTTTGATTCCTCTAAATATAATTAGAGCAGAGGTGAAGTTGATGAGGTTTTTCAACCAAGGGTTAAGAATCATCACATTAACTAATGGGTTATCTGTTACAGATATGGGCAGAACAATGGCAGATGAAGTTTAATCCCAGCAGATAAGAGATGTTGTACTTTGGGAGGTCAAATGTAAGGAGAAAGCATACAGTTAACAGCCCCTTAACAGCGTTGATGTACAGAGATATCTTGGGGCCTAAGTCCATAGCTCCCCGAAAGTGGCTATGCAAGTAAATGTGGTGGGAAAGAAGGTTTGTAGCATGCTTACCTTTATTGGTTGGGGCATTATGTTTACAAGAGCAAGGAAGTCACGTTGCAGCTATATAAAACTTTGGTTAGGCTGCACTTGGAGTATTGTGTGCGATTCTGGTCACCCCATTACAGGAAGAAGGTGGAAGCTTTGGAAAGGGTACAGTTGCACAGTGGTTAACTCACTGGTCTTGCCAGAGTTCTGAAACATTGATCCGGAGACATGAGTTTGAATCCAACCATGGCCATTAGGAGATTTAAATAAAAATTTATTAAATGTGAAATTAAAGTTGGAATCCACAAGAAGAACCACAAAAGTGCTGTAAACCCCCATTTGGCTCTCTGTTGTCCATCAGGGAAGGAAATCAGACTTGTTTGGTCTGGCCTGTGCAACGCCAGACTCACCAACGATGATGATTGTTAACTGGTTGCTCAGTTTGGGGGAAAATTGCCCAACATCCACATCCCATGAACACCCAAATCTCAAAAGCAGCGTTATCTCCGGAAGCCTTAAACGGTGGCTGTCCAAGGAGGGTTGAGGCCACTTGTGGAATGGGCCAGTAATGGGGGTTGGTGCTTAGTGTCATTTACCCTCATTTTCACCCACATTTGCAGGATGGAGCTCAATAATGCCATTTCATAGTTTGGGGGTGAGCACAATCACTATGCTGTTTAAACCCTTCAATTTTCTCCATTCCCTCAGGTACTGACCCACTTCCCAGCATGCACTTTCCACCACCCTACAGTCTGTTAAGGCAAATGTTGGGTTTTGACCCCCGTCTTAGGCAAACCGCATTGAAGATTGGCACTAATTTGGCATTGGGGCAAATCATAGTGCCTATTAGTGCCTCAAAATGGGTGAAATTCAATTTCTAAGGCATTTCTAGAAGAACGTAGAATTACAACAGACTGTGAAATCGTGTGGGTTTTATTTTTAGGTTTCATGGGAAGCTTGCAAAATGTGTGTCAAAGTTACTGCTGCTCAATAAGGAAGCTATATTTAGTTTTGAATAAACTAACAGCCTGTGAGGAAGTATGCTGTGCTTTTTCCTGTTCCAACATATGGTGCAGTTTGGATTTTGTTAAAGTGGTCACATTTTGAAGCCATGTAATATATTGTAAATGTACATGGTACAACAAAAGAAACTTAAAACTTAAATTTCCATTTTATTAGGCAGAAAACTTTATGCTGAGGTCACTTCAGGAGTCCAGCATTTAGAATGTCCTGAGACTTTCACTCATGACCACAGCAAGTTTTTTTTGCATTCGGTGCTCCTGATGTGGCCTCCTGTACGTCAGTGAGACCTGACGCAGATTGGGTGACCGCTTTGTTGAGCACCTTCCCTCCATCTGCCCCAACCAGGACCTCATGGTAGCCACCCACTTCAATTCCACATCCCACTCCCGTACTGACGTCTATCCATGGCCGCCTCTACTGCCACATTGAGGCCAGGCGCAGGTTGGAGGAACAACACCTCATATTGCACCTTGGGAGTCTCCAACCTGATGGCCTCAACATTAGTTTCTCTAACTTCCGGTAGCCCCATCAATTCTTTTTCTTCCTTTTTCTCTCTCTCTCCCCCACCACCCCCCCCACTCCTTTGTCTTCCCTTATTCCTGTGGCCCCCTTCCCCCACCTTGATGACTTGCCCATCTCCTCTACTTCCCCCCTCCATTCTTTATTCCATGGACTGCTGCCCTCTCCTACTGGATTCCTCCTCCTTCAGCCCTTTGCCTCTTCTATCTATCACCTCTCAGCTTATTACATCTTCTGCCACTCCCCGACCCACCTACTGTCCCCCTCTCACCTGGACTCGCCTATCACCTGTCTGCATGTGCTTCTCCCCCCCCCACCCCACCTGGCCACCTTATTCTGGTGTCTGCCCTCTTCCAGTCCTGATGAAGGGTCTTGGCCCAAAACATCGACTTTTTTTTCCCTCTATGGATGCTGCCTGACCTGCTGAGTTCCTCCCTCCAGCACTTTTTGTGTATTGCTCCAGATTCCAGCATCTGTGGAATTTTGTGTCTCAGTTTCAGAATTGGTTTCTTTTCATCCCTTGTGAAAATAACAAATATCCAAATAAAATGCAAATGAACAATTGTGGAAAATGCTGGAAATAGCTGGTTTGTTGGAATTGAGAAAATGGAGGAGTTTGATCTTCATTTACGTGGTTCATACCAATCTGAAGCCCTGGAGCTTCCTGTACAAGGAGAAAGTCAGCATTGTTCTAACAAGAAGAAACAGAAGTGTTCAGGTAGATTCATTATTAGCTGTGATGGTTTCGAGGCAACAATGAAAATTGCTCAATCATTCTTGACGTTAGTGTATCAGACAGATATGTATTAGTCAGAAATCTGTGTGGAAGTGAAACGAAAATATTCAAACTCGGTAACTATTGGCCCAAAACCTCAGCCCACTGACATCTCTGTTCATTCTGCAGGAACACTTTCTGAAGAGAGCTCTTTACAACATTTGTAGACGGGTCCTTAACTTTGCATTTGCTGAACTTCAGTCATCCTTTTGGGAGCTTCCGAATTAGTGAAACTTGTGCTTTGTGTTGCCAGGATTTTATGTGACATTGATGTACTTGTGTGATGCTACTTGAAGTAAGTGGGTGAATTTATGGGATTGCTGTCTTTGCACTTTTGCTTCCTTTGTGGGCAATATTAATTTACGGAGTTGGGAGATTTCAGATTAAGACAGAGTCTGAGTATTTAATTGCTGTACAGATGAAAATCATTCAAACTAGCTGGATGTTCCATTCTCTATTCAACAAATAGTAAATTGGCATTGGGTTCAGCAGTAGCACAAGATTAACATTTGAAATCTTCCCACTATAAAACAGGGTTCCAATACTTGGTGATTTGCTTTACAGGAAATGTTTGTATTCCGTGAGTTTAAGTTCTGGTGTATGGAGGGGAGAATTGGGTCAGGCTGATACAGGACTCAGAGGCTGAATTTAAAGTGGAGGGTCTGGTGTAATGTGTGATTTCCTGCAGCAGAGGTTGTCCCAGTGAGCCACCTAAAAAGATCACCATCTGATTGGTTGCCAAGAGCAGGATTTTGATAGCAGGATAGTCCCTAACTCTCATTTGGACTGGTGATAGTCTGGGATGGGGAAGAACCCAGTGCAGGTACACTGCTTCTCCTGGTTGGGCTGTGTCCTTAAATTGCAGTACTGGATCCTTTCTGTGGGCTTATGACAGACCCACTGCCTGCCTCATCCCGTGGGTCATCTACTCAAAGGAGCAGGTTGAGGTGGGAAGATGGCAGAATCAAAGAGGGTAATTGGCAGGCAATATTTCTGCTTGCCCTGGTTTTGTTAGTCTGGCAAGTTAAAGTTGAATCCTGTGACTGAGCTCAGATTGATCCAAATGCTTGTGGAATTCCAAGGATTTTGGCTCCAAATTCAGCATGATGCAGAAATTCAACTGTGGCACTCAAAGGGTTAACCCCCCCCCCCCCCCACCCACCCGAAGTCTTCTCCAGCCTTCCCACAGCTAAATGTTCTTTTTCGAGCTATCACCTCTGGGGCACCTAACAACTAGATTTATAAAGACATTATGATATTTGGCAAAAGCACTATCTCTCTTGGGAGGTGTGTATGGGAAAATAGGAGTTTATTTAAACAAATACAGTATTTCTGTTGCAAACGAGTGGTGTGCTGGCTTTAACGAGTGTATTGTCAGTTGACCACAATTCGAAATTCTGATTGGTGAGAAGAGCAGGACATTTTTAAAAAAAAAATTGCTTGTTGAATGAATGGAAGTATGTGACCGTACTTGGAGGGGTGGTGGATAGTGGAAAGGGGTTGTGGCAGTTATCACAATGCAAATTAGGCTGGAAGAGGCAAGTCTGCTAGGTGCATGCATTGGAACATCAAAACTACTCCACAGGAGTGTGCAGGAGCGAGTTCTTATAGCAACACTGATTTTGTTTATCTTGAGAGTGCAGAATTCTGTCCCAGGAAGAAGTAATGTTTCTTCTGATGTACTCTTCTGTTATGAAGTATTAAAGTATCCAGATGGGGCATTTCCTGATGGTCCTCCTTGCCTTTGGTGCAAGATTGGTAACAGGAAGGGTATAAACAGCCAATTTCTGTGTAGCTGAGTCATGGGAAGAGTCAGGAGAATTTTTGCAGAAACTCTATTGGACTATTAATCCAAATGCTGGTGTTATCAGTGCAATCATTTATCTGTTGTTAAAATTAGACCAGCAGAGAAATAGATCGGTGTCACACATGGCAATGTCCTGCAGTGTGCTGATTTGCTGCAGTGCTCTTGACCCTGGAGTTGGAACATGCTCTGACGCGTACTCTACTGTACTTTGTAAAATAAAACATTTGTCTGGATTGCACACTGCTCTGCTGGGAGTCTGGCAAGAAGGGCCAGCAATCTCTGCTGAGTTTGTTTCTACAGAGGAATCTCTGGGCTGGAGAGAGCTCTGCAGCAAAACAGTGGGGGAGATGGGAACTTCCATCACTTCCAATCTCCGATGAGAGCAATGGTAGTATCTGGGAGGTGTGTCAACACATGCACCAGACATTGCCAGTCCTTGGTAATAGACCATACTCACTGTCTAATCATCAGCATACTTAATAATCATGTAGAATTCTCTAGTCTAAAAGAACTGTGGGACTGAATTATATTCAACACCCAGGGAGAGAATTTTTTTAATATATCAGGGAGTTGAGGGTTATGGGGACCAGTCAGAGTGGAGCCGAAGCCAAGATCGGAACAGCCATCATTGTATTCACTAGCCATATGGCTGGCTTCAATTTCTAAAGTAGAGCAGCAATTACTACATAATACATAGGAAATAGGATGGGAGGTTTTATGCAGGAGGTCAATGGCACAGAGCCGATAGTAAAGTATTGGTTGAGCTGATTGGCACCTGCAGAAGTAATGCAGTGATTGGAAAGTGGGCGTCAGGCTGGGGATTGAAAGGGCAGTTCTACGTGGTTTAGGGGAACTTCCCTTCCCTCCCACCCCATGCTTGGTACAGAGGAAGTAGCATTGCAAGAGGAGGTGGGGACTTGATTGGCGGTGACGTTATGTGACGCAGGATAGATTCCTGAATTAAATGTGAAAGCGTTCCTACATTTATTTGGATTCAATTTGGTGAATAAAACTGCAGGAGGCATGTGACAAGAAAAAAATATAGCCTCTTATTTTTTTTAACTGGAAGTCACTTAATTTCAATTACTGGATAATTTGATTATATTTAGCATCAAAAACCTTCTGTATGGTTTAAATTCAATTACTTAATCTAAATTAATAGGGAATTTAATTTTTATGCTAGAAGTGTCTGAATTGCAGTGAACTACAGTAAGAAACTGCTAAATTATTCTTCCCATCTACTGGGCAGAGTAGGTTTGGAATCTGCAGTGTATAGGGGAGCAGACTCTGGACAAACCTACTGCATTGTGAGAGTTTGCAGGTTCACCCCACACTGCTCATAGTCTTCAATCATTGATATGTCAATTCATGAAACTATTGAAGAACAGAGAACAAAGTTTAGGGT
The DNA here is from genome assembly GCF_009764475.1 of Pristis pectinata. Lineage (NCBI taxonomy): Eukaryota > Metazoa > Chordata > Chondrichthyes > Rhinopristiformes > Pristidae > Pristis > Pristis pectinata. The sequence goes on along the minus strand of NC_067412.1, from coordinate 33,251,538 downwards.
GAACTGCAAAGTGCACAAGAAGAGCAGAAAAGCCCTTGTTAATTCACACACGAGGTTTCACCAGGAAAGTTTAAAAATTTCTCTGCACATTGCTGAAACCCTCTGTTCTTATCCACATTGTGCCAGCTATATATGCTGAAGTCTGAGATACTGAAATATGAACAGAGTTTTCCTTTGCTCCAACAGATCTCAACCCTAAACCACAAAGATGTCTGATGAACGTCGAGATAGCTCGAGCAGCTTACAGAGGAAAAAGCCACCTTGGCTCAAGCTAGAAATTCCTGCCAATCAGCTGCCAGTAGAGGAGCCGCCTTTGATGCCGGTATGAAGAGTCATTTTGTATCTCCTTGATGTATACTATTAGGTTGCATATTCCTGTCAAAAATAAGGGAAGATCTGGGTTAATTATTACAGATCATTTAACATTGGCAGCCAAGTTCGCTGTCTAATCATCAGCATACTTAGTAATCATGTAGAATTCTCTAGTCTAAAAGAACTGTGGGACTGAATTATATTCAACACCCAGGGAGAGAATTTTTTAATATATCAGGGAGTTGAGGGTTATGGGGACCAGTCAGAGTGGAGCCGAAGCCAAGATCGGAACAGCCATCATTGTATTCACTAGCCATATGGCTGGCTTCAATTTCTAAAGTCCAAGTTCCTTGGACGATCACTCTGTCTCCAAGACAGTGTTCCAGAATCATCCAGCTTTCCACCAGGTGTGGACTTAACAATTGTAGATTGGGTCAGAAAAAAATACATAGGAAAATGGGCATTCTGTACTGATGTGATGATGCAGGCCAGCCAACTTTCCACATGTAGTGTTCTGTTTTGTTGGCAACCCTAGTTTTAAAAAAAAATTGCAAACCCTGGCATGGTCCATTTGGGCCAAATGACCAGTTTCTGTGCTAGGTAAAGCAATTTGAACACTTTCTTATTTCCAGCTTCTGTTCCACACATTCAACAAACACGTCTCTGCTTGCATTTTTCATACAAACCCTGTGGGGTGGAGCTTTACGGGATTGACATATTTCTGACGCAAGATTTGTGGGAGTTAAATGAAAAGAATCTGAAGTGTTATAATCTCTATTTTTCCAGCTATGAGTGAATGTCAGGCTGCTCTGTAACAAAAGAGAGCCAGTTACTTACATCAACTTGTGCTATACATCTCAAGGTTTGATTCTGGTGTATTCTTGTATGTATTACCTTTTACTGCCCGGTAAACAAGATCTCCCAGGGATTACTGTGGAAGCACTTTGTTCTTTCTGTCCCATTGTAGCTTGTAAGTACAAGTTCAATGCTTATTCTCATTTTTGATAACTTTAATACTAACTTGAGAGTAGATCAATGTGCATAATGTTTTGGAGATGGTATATACAATTCAAATTGCTTTTGAGGGCTGTTCATGAAGAGTTTATTTTATTTTAATATTACATGAACAGTTACTGATATCTTTACTTGTGGTTAAAGACACAAATGCCATAGTCCTCGTTACTCTTTTACCATCTCCTGTGACCACCCACTTCTGCTTTCTGCCTTGTCTGGCCCATACCCACCTGCATTGTACGTGAACACACAAGAACAGGAGCAGGAGTAGACCTCTTGGCCCTTCAAGTCTGCCTTGTCATTCAATATAATCGTGTCTGATCTGCCCCAGCCCTCAACTTCTCAGCCAAATCCCCATAAGCCTCAAATGCCTGACCTTTCAAAAATGTATCTACCTCTACCATAACTGCTAATGCTCTAGCCATTGTTACACAGCAACAAGACTATGTCCACGTGTACTGGACACCCCTGATGTGCAGCAAAACGCCTTCATACACCACAACATTACATTCAGGGTTACAGTTGAATAGGGAATTGGATCCAGATTCAGACCAAGCCGAGGGGCAAGTTCAGTCCCACATGAGGTCTTCAGCTGCAGCCTCCCAGTGCTGGTCCTGATGATGTTAGGGAATGCTCTTTTTAAATGCATTGGAGATATCCAGGGACTCTTGGCATGGTGGGTGGCTAGAATGGAATGGAAGTCAGAACTATAATGATGTGGGTAGTAGACAGATGGAACGTGATTGTGGCTGCATGGCCTCAACTTGTGGGCTCGATGTGGTACACCTTGGCAATAGATTAGTTAGCCTCTGGGGCTTTTCTGATATCGTTTGGATCTTGGATCATCTGTCTCTCACAACCACTTACCTCTTAATATCTCTGGATATCCTCATCTAATAAAAATTTGTTTCAGTCTTGAATTGAGTCAGCAGCAACTACATTTTGGGGAAGAGAATTTGAGATTTCCCAGGACTTCTGTGCAAAATGTGCTTCCCAATTTCACAATTATGAAACCTTGTACTAAAGTTAAAACAACGGCTCTTTGTTGTGGAATTTTTCCCCTCCCAGAAAAAATGTCCTTTGTGTCTACACTTGAATTGTTTCATCACTTTTAACTATTTCTGTTGGATTGCCCTTCAGTATTTGAACTGCATGGAGTAGCTTTACCCTGGTGAAATCTCATGAATCTGCCTTTGCAGGCTGGTACATTTATGTGGGCAGTGGTGTTGATGACTCAGTTTGATGGTCCTCTTAATGATGTCCAGCTAAGCCCCAGATAAGATTCCCTTTCCCTTAATATTCCAATCATTTTGAGCTGCAGAGCAACATTCCCTTTCACTGTAAAGGTGCAATGGCTTCTTTGTACATGTACACTAAAATCACTGTGCTTTTCCACAGATTCTTTGTCTCATCTGTCCTGATTTGCCTGCCTTGTTTAATGCAAATTATCATGTGCTTCCTCACATTGAAGTCTGTCACAGTTTAATCCATTTGTTTAATCTGTTGTTTCTTTCATGGTCCTGCTGTTACCTACACAATCTGTTCCCTACAAATCTAAGTTTACCACTCTCCCTTTATGTCTGCTATTTGTGATGACTTTGGTACAGGTTCCTTATCACTTCCCACCTTCTAGACTAATGTGCTTAAGTTTTAATTGTTGAGATGATATCCAAGACTTTTTTTTTCTATCAACTGAGTTGATGGTCATGCACTCTGTTGTCAAAGGGGCTGGTTGGCAAATACACCTATCACATGGGTGCAAGGGCGACTGTTCTTTTCAGCCCTTGGAGTTACAACATCGAACTCATGGCATAAAGAATGTTAATGCTGTTTCTGTCATCACCATGACAGGCAAGCTTCAAGGAGATTTAAAATCGTAGCCTATGATCTTTCTCAATAATGAGATTGTTATGCACGTCACCTAGTAAATATGATTAATGAAAGGGAAATAGCTTCTATTGTAATTATTTCCTCTTGCTATGTTTCACACAGTGATTACCCTTTTAACAAGGAATAAATTTATAGGTGAATCTCCATTTTAAGTATTTGGATATTAACATATTTCAGTTGGTTGAAGGGAATTTAGTATGCTGGCTATCTTGGACATCAGCAATGGAATATTACATAATTAGATATTTAATTGCTGCTATCCTAACGCTTGTGCATACCTTGTGTCAGAGTATTAGACATTACAGAACATCAGATTCAACATGACTTGCTTTTGGATAAAAGTAGAAAACGCTGGGAATTTTCAGGACATAAATCGGAGGAGTAGACCATCTGGCACGTCGACCCTGCTCCGCCATTCAATAAGATCATGGCTGATCTGGCCGTGGACTCGGATCCACCGACCTCCCTTTTCCCCTTAACTCTTAATTCCCTTACTATGCAAAAATATATTTAACTGTGTCTTAAGTATATTTTAATGAAGCAGCTTCTACTGCTTCCCTGGGCAGAGAATTCCATTGATTCACTACTCTCTGGGAAAAGCAGATCCTCCTCATCTCCATCTCACCTGTTGTCTGTGCAGAGAGAAAAACATTTATTATTTATGGTCAGTGACCCTTCATCAGATCTGGAGAAAAAGAAAACAAGTGTGCTTTAAGCTGGAGAGGGTAGAGAGAATGAAGGGGATGTCTGTGTTAGGATGAAGACCAAGAATGTCCAGGTATAGGATTATCATTGTCATGTGTAATGAAAAGCAGTGAAAGGCTTCATGCCATCCAGACAGATCATTCCATACACAAGTACATCAAGGTAGTGAAAAAGAAAACAATGCAGGTAGCCAAAGTGCAAGGGCCATAACAAGGTAAACTGGGAAGTGTGAGAGGTCCATTTAAGAGCCTGATAACAGTGAGATAGAAGCTGTCCCTGAGTCTGGTGGGATATGCTCTCAAGCGTTTGAATCTTCTGCCAGACAGGAGAGGGGAGAAGATAGAATGACCGGGGTGGAAGGGGTCCTTGATTATGTTGGCTACTTTTCCGAGGCAGCGGAAAGTGTAGATGGATTCAATGGAGGAAAGACTGGTTTGTGTGATGGACTGGACTGCATTCACACTCTGCAATTTCTTGTGGTCTTGGGCAGAGCAGTTGCCATACTAAGCTGTGATGCTTCCAGACAGGAAACTTTCTATGGTGCATCTGTAAAAGTTGGTAGGAGTCATTGGGAACATGCTGAATTTCCTTAGCCTTCTGAGGAAGTAGAGCCGTCGGTGTGTTTTCTTGGCCACAGTGGCAACATGGCTGGACCAGGACAAATTGTTAATGATATTTACACCTAGGAACTTGAAGCTCTCAACCATCTCCACCTCAGCACCATTGATACAGATGGGCGTGTACTCCACCTCGCTTCCTGGAGTTAATGTCTAGTTCTTTCGTTTTGCTGACTAGCTTTCAGAACTCTAGTTAGTCGATGAATGAGAGCAGTTAGAGGGTATTAAAAACAAAAAAAGCCTACTGGATCTGAGACATGTGAGACTGCGACTGCTGGAATTCTGAAACAAAATGCTGTCTAAATGTCCATCAGAACGAGTAACATCTGTAGAGAGAGGCAAAACTGACATTAGACCTTGCATCAGAACTGGCCAGCTCTAAAATAAAGGCTAGTGGTCTGAAATTACTAACTTCATTAAAGTTCTAAGGGCTGCAACGTGTCCAAATGGGAGATGGAATTCTATTAAATGACCTTATTCTTTTTGGATAAGTGCGGTTGGTTTAATTTGTCTGTACAAACTAAAGTCACGTAGATGCTAGATTACCTACAAGGTGTTGGGTGATGTTGACCTGACATAGAATGCCTAACGTAGGTAATGGTGTAGTTCCAGCCAGTGTCGTATCTCGGTCAGATTTGGGTAGGCTGGGGCCCAGTAGAGTTCATTTGATCCCAGGAAGTCTAGTCTTGTTTTTGTTCTCAGCTTTGGCGTTGGCCTACAAAGCTTCTTGATATTGGATTTCCTTCAGCGGTAATTTGTGAATTGAATCTCTTTTGCTGTGGTTCCCCTGACATGACATAATTTCATAATGGTTCTCACAATAGGTTAGCTCCTGATATGTTCAACTTGATATTCCTTGCCTGTCATTACATTAGGAAGCAGTTAGGACCTTGACTCGCCAGAGATGGTCTGCTCCAATCACTTTCTGTCCAGTCATTTTTCTGCTAACCACCAAGATTCTTGTGCACTTTATTGGTTCTGTGGTACAAGCCTTCTCTGACCTCCCCTGTTGCTAACAAATGAGACCAAATGTGTCAGCATTTTCAGTCTCCAAGTTATGTCTGGCACTTTATGATTGAAGGATTTTTAGCTTAATGTAAGAAATGTTGTCCTTTTGAAAACTTAATTTTAAATGACCCATAAAACAACAACCCACAAAATTGTGTCTGTACATTGATTTGAACTAATGAGATTTTGGCAGAGAATTGGCTGTCTATTCTATTGATATTCTGTAGTAGAAGCCCTTTTGCACAACTCTGTTTTTACTTTGGTCGGAAGACATACGATGAAGAATTAATTAATGAAGCTTAATTTTTAACTGATGTGTATTGTGGTGCTTTAGAGAAATGCGAATAATGCTGTTGCTCTTTGTCATCAGCTTGTATTTAACATCCTGCCAAAGTTCAAGAGCTGGAAATACTACTTGTCCTTTTTATGTTGGTGTTGGCAGAACTATCTTCCTCAGACAAATAGCTAATTAATCACCTCCTTCCACTTCTCAGCTATCGCCATTTTAGTGCAATGGTACTCCAGGATTGGCTGGAGCTGCTTGAATCCAATATTTACAGAATCTTAGTGGGTTGAATGGCCTTGTTCTATGCTGTCCTGTTCTGTGCTTTTATCAAACACCACCACCTGCAGGTTCCCTCCAACACGCATACCATCCTGACTTGGAAATGCATCTCTAGCTCCATAAGCCTATGAGAACACCAGACCCTTGCCATTTGGCCTCTTACTCCTCCCCTACTCCCATTGTTTTGCCATTGTCATGCTTTTAGTTCTCTGGGCTCCAAGCTCTGAAATGTCGTCTCTAAGTATCTCCAACATTTTACCTCCCCTTTGAGTGTCTTTCAAAACTTGCCTCTGAGTGTTAGGTTGCATTCATCTCTCCTCCTTTTGACCTGGAAAAGCTTGATTCCAGAAGGTACATGAGACACAGTGGGACGGGCAATATATGTGAACCTTGCCAATACTCCCACATTCTGAAAAATGAATCTGAGAAGGAGATTTTTAATCCCTTTGTCATCCTCCTTCCAGTATTTGGCCTTCTGGGCCAGTTCCCTTTTGTCTCCCTGATCTGGTTTGAAATTCCAGTTTGGAATTACTAACGTGAGGACACATGGCCTTTAGCCAGCTGAGCCCTTTGTTACTGTCACGGCTTCCCCGCCATTCAAACTGACCATGAACAGCAGTCAGGAGACTATTTATTTTTCAAAAGACCATTTCATTTCCTTGTGAGCCCACAGGAGCAGGAGTGGAAATAATTCCAAAAATACTTGGCAACGGCTCCTGTTCATCCTGAAAACTATTTTAAAACCTGGGTGGGTAGCAACAGCCTGAGGTTCAGCATTTCATCTAGTCTGGGCATTGCATCCATAGTCCCAACAAAGGAATGCCTCACCAACAGGTGCCAGGCTTGTCTGAGAATGAAGGAAAGACGCTCCCTGTTGTCTCGTGACAGAGCCATGAGCGAGCTGGTCAGCTGAGTTTGGGAGGGGAAGAAAGGAAGAAAATACATCCTCTAGCTGCCAAAGTTAGTATTCACTTTTTCCTGCCCTTTTGTGGTGGGGTTTCATAAACCAAACCACAGCAAGAGTTTTTTTTTAAACAGAGCTTTTCAATTTACAAGCAACTCAAAGCTGCTTTAAAAATATGATTGCTTTTAGATTTAAGGTGAGAGGAGGAAAGTTTAAAGAGATTTGCAAGATGAGTTTTTTAAACAGGGTAGGTGCCTGGAAAGGGCTGCCGGGGAGCTGGTGGAGGCAGATAAAGCAACATTTAAGAGGCATTTTGATAGATACATGAAGAGGTAGGGTTGGAGGGATATAGACCACATGTAGGCAGGTGGGATTAGTTTAAATTGGCATCGTGTTCAGCACAGACATCATGGGCCAAAGGGCCTGTTCCTGTGCTTGTACTGTTCTATGTTCAATGTAGGTTGTGTGACCTGACTTGCAAACTCGTGGAATCAAATAATGAGACAACACACCATGATATTGAAAGTGGAATAAAAAAAAAACTAGAGATGCTGGAAATCTAAATTAAAACAGAAAATGCTGGAAATACTCGGCAGGTTAGGCTGTATCTGTGGGAAGAGAAATTGAGCTGATGTTCCAAGTAAAAGATTCTTCATCAGAGCTCAGAAGGAGGCAAGTTTGTTCAGCTGCAGGGTGAGTGGGGAAGGAGTTTGGGGGGTCGGGGGAAAAGAGTTGGAATCTCTGATAAGGTGACCATGGGGTAAGCTGTAAAGGTGGTAATCTGGCCAGTGAGTCAATGAGAGCAGTTAGAAGGTGAGGAAAAACCCAGAGTTGTGCTTTTCTGTGGGAGTTAGGACATGGCCAGCATGACCTGCTGGGCATGTCTTCCAGTTCTGCATTTCACAATTCCTCCATTCTTTTATTTCTTCTTGCTTCTTAACTTATTGACCAATTAGTCTTGTTTACAGTTTATCCCCATGGTCACCCCAGTTTTGCCCTAATCAGAGACTCCCTCCACCCTTCCTTGCCCTCCAATTTAACCAGCTGCTTTTGACAGTCTTCCAGTTCTGAGGAAGGATCTTCAATCTGATATTGAATGGGACAATTTGATAAACTGGAAATATTAACACTATCAGAACAGAGATCCACCTGGAGGTGGTCAGGTTTAAAAAGCAGCAACAACTTATGGGCGCACCTTGTGAATGTAAAGATAATGACTTAGATAGAAGTAACCCTTTTGTTCTGTCCACAGCCTTTAAGGCAACAACTCTATGTGCGGAGCGTCAGCATGCCACCTGAAAGTACAAGGGTACCATCTCCGCCAAACGAACAAAGGCGACCTACGTTCCAGAGGCAGACCTCAATAACCCAGACCATCAAAAGGTAAGGCAATACTAGAAATCCTTCAAAGTTACTAAAAGTAAAGCTACTTGACTGAAGGGAGAAGGAGCTTGTAAAGCTGAGAATATTCATGGAAGATGGCGATGGAATGACATTTGGAGTGCTCCCAATAATAGGCAACATTAACTGCTCTTAAATATAATTGCATTTGCTCTCAAAATGAGGCAGGCTGTTTTTTTTCTACTGTTCATAATTGCAGTGGAAACATTACTCTCAATTGTGTTCAATTTGATGTCTCTGTTGGTTCAATCTCAGATTAAGAAAGCAAAGTTATCCAGCTGCGAAGGTAGTAAAATGTTTAAAAATAAATAAAATTGAGTTTGAATGAAGCTGGTGGACTTTTGCTTGAGTAATAGCTCTAAGTTGCTTAATACTTAGATAGAGGTTTTACTTTTTCAGAAGATCATTCTTGGTATTTAATGTCTGTTATAAGATTGAGAGTGGGACTGAGGGAAGAGCTGCTCATTCCATCCAGTTTCATCTGGAAAAACCCAGATGATGCAAAATTAATGGAAGATCATCAACTTGAAACTGTAACCCTTTGTTTTTCTCACTGCCTGACCTGATGTGTATTTCCACCAGTTCCTTTTAATTCACCTATAAATATGCCATGCAGATGCTAACATCCCTTTCATTGTCAGTGTAAATGTTGTTGCAACTTAATTCTGAATGTTCTTTAAGTGTAATGAATCAAGCTCATAGGTGCACTCAGTTCTGTGTTGATGTATAACAGAGCTGGCTAGAACAAAGCTGTGTGAAGAGTGTGGGTTTGCACCTCTTGTATTTCTACCATTGTCTCTTATAGGTGTTGCCATTGGGCTTTAGTTTTGTAATCAAAAACACCCTTCAAATGACTCATTCAAATATCTTTTCTACACATGAACTTATTTCTTGAGTGTTTATACATTACTGAACAAGAGCTGAATCATCTCCCTTTGTGATGAGGAAATATGAAACTTGCCCAATTCTATGACTGATTTGGTTATTTTTTTGCCCTGCCTCTCCTTTCATCCTGAATGCTGATGGGTTCTAGTAGCATTTCTTCCAACTTTCAACTGAAAGACAAGAATGCAAGGAAGTAACAGAAATCTCACGATTGATGGAACAACTTGATTTCTCGAGTGCTGATCATGATCATTGGACTATAGATGCGGTTTTACATTGGCAAACTTTCCACTGATGCATTAGTGTGCTTGAGCCCTCTTTATGGTGTAGGGACCTATCGTTGCACTGATTGTGTTTAACCTGCTGGTCCTGCTGCCTTTAGGTCAGAGGTTTTCAACCTGTGGTCCGCAGACCCCTGGGGGTCCGCAGCGGGTTGCCGGGGGTCCGCGAGCAAGCCAAGAGAAAAATGGAGAAGCGACCTGTTACAAAGACGTAGCTTGCTTGCTTGCTCCAGTTTTCCACTATTCAGCAAATTGGCCATATCTATTCTATCTGTTATAGGCGACAATCTTAGAGACTTAGACGGTGTTCCCTTCTGGTAAGCTGCCGTTTAATATTTGATTTGTGTAGTCCGAGTAGTCAGTAGTGTTCACTACTCACTACTATTCTGTTGTGCACTGTAGTGTTAGTGAGACTGAGTGACGTTGTTGGTGTGCCTTCATAATATTGCCTACTTAACATGCATTTATGCCACAGTGACGTCACTGTTAAACGGAAAGTGCGTAAGCGTGTAAATTTTAGATTAGTTTTGATCATTTTGTTTATCAGTAATAGTAATTAAACTGTCCAGCATGTATTGCTGAGTATGGAGAAATTTCTGACGAGAAAAGCTGACCAGAAACCAGAAGATTCTGACGACAAAGGGGATAAGGGTGACTGAAAGAGAAAACCACGCAAGTATGATCCAGAATACAACCTCTGTGTTGTGTGTTTGCAAACACTGTCCAACGATGCAATGAAACCAGCAAAATTAAAGCGCCATTTAACAACAGTGCATCCAGATACTGCCAGTAAACCAAAGGAATATTTTGAGCGGCAAAAGGAGCCGTACCTCAAGCAGAAAGGCAAAATGACAGCCTGCGCCACTGTAAATGAGAAGGATCTTCGCGCATCATATTTGGTAGCATTATGAATAGCACGTTCCAGAAAGCCCCTCACAATTGGAGAAGAGCTTATACTGCCTGCAGCAGTAGATATGTGTGAAGTTGTACTGGGAAAAGAATCCAGTCAAAAACTGAAAGCCATTCCACTGTCTGATAACACAGTAAGCAGAAGAATTGATATGGTGGAAGATATACAGAGCCAGCTGATAGCACGTCTTCGGCAAGTCAGATTTGTGATTCAGCTCGAAAGTACTGATGTTGCCAGTGCTGCGCAGTTGTTGGTTTATGTTCGATATTGCTGGGAAGGAGAGACTTTGGAAGACTTTTTGTTTTGCAAGGCACTCCCAGGGCATACAACTGGTGAAGAACTTTTCCGTGCGCTTGACGCTTTTTTTGTACAATCTGCATTGGCGTGGACACAGTGTTTTGGAGTTTGCACGGATCGTGCTGCCGTAATGACAGGATGGAAGTCTGGTTTGGTCGCACGAGTGAAAGAAGTAGCTCCACATGTAGCAGCAACCCACTCCATGATTCACCGTGAGGCTTTGGCTGCAAAGGATATGGATGAAAATCTTGCGAATGTGTTTTCCATGTGCATTAAAATCATTAACTTTATCAAAGCCAGGCCGCTCAATCATTGTTTGTTTGAAAACATATGCCATGAAATGGAAGCCGAGCATAAGCATTTGTTGCTACATACAGAAGTCAGATGGCTGTCATGAGGCCGTGTTGTGCAGTGTGTATATGAATTGCAAGATGAACTGCTATTTTTCTAAATGAGCATAACGGATTATTGGCACAGTTCTTGACAGATGAGACGTGGGTTGCCAGATTAACTCATCTTACAGATATTTTCAACATTTTGAACAGATTAAATCTATCATTGCAAGGACCTGGCTCAAATGTTCTGAAAACGCATGACAAAATCAATGCCTTCCAGAAAAAACTCCATATCTGGAAGGGAAGATGCGAGCAAGGCATCTAATATATATTTCTGTTGGTGGCTGACTTTCTGACAGTGAACGAGACTGACAGAGGCCATTGCGAGCACCGTTTTGAACCATGTTCAACAGCTGTCACATTATTTCCATGAGTATTTCGGCGACGATGACACGAGCATGTTTGATTGGATTCGAAATCCGTTTGAATGCATGCTTATTGATTTAACTGGATGTGAACAAGAAGAATTGGCTGAACTGTCATCTGACAGGACTTCGCGCTTGCAGTTCAACCGAATGTCACTGTTGTCGTTCTGGATAGCATGTTCCCAGGAGTATCCACTGCTGTCCGGCAAAGCCGTCAATGTTCTGTTACCATTTGCAACCACTTGTGCAAAATAGCATTTTCTGCAGTCACTGCCATGAAAACCAAATACAGATCAAGACCGAATATTGAGGATGACATATGTGTATGTTTGTCGCACATACCACCACATTTGGACAAACTCTGCAGTGCAAAACAGGCACAACCTTCACATTGAACTGAACACTGGAAGACACCGCTGGTAATTTTCGGTGATTAAAATAGTCACTATTTCAATAGGGCCTATGTGCAGTAATTTAAGTGTTGTATGCATGAATTATCGGTGGTTTGATTTTTGTGGGCTTTGGGGGCCCGCCATTTAACAAGGACATGTTCTGGGGGGCCACAGCATGAAAAAAGTTGAAAACCATTGCTTTAGGTGACTGGAAACCAGGTGAGAATGACTTTTGTGTTCTCAGCAGTGTATAAATGAGGCAGTAATGGCTTGAAAATTGTATCAATTAACTTAATTCTGCATTTTCCTGTCATCATTTCTGACCCAGTGACTCCTGTGGCCTCCTGTTTTCCACAAGCCTATTTCTAATGCACAAATTGGGATGCTCAAATAGAATTTTCAGATAGGATGCTTTGCCTGCTAATTGGTTTATTCTCTTAAAATTATGCATTTCCCAGTCTGTGCATCTCCATAATGTTGCTCTCCTCTACAATCCAATTCCAATCAGCTTCATGAGAAAGCTGCCAACACCCAAACCTGATAACAAACTGCTGTCAGCTTTGTCACAACTCACTAACTGTGCAAATGAGGCCTTGCCACAATAATCACTCAGATCTTTTTCAGCCTTCTCCCAAAGTGAAGGCCAAGCTTGATTTGTATTTTTCTCATCTTGTGAGTCTTAGAAATATGTCTAGCTTATCTTGGTAAAATGTTAAGTGATGTGTTGCTAAGGAAGCAAAAATGTAGGAAATCCTTGAGCTTGGATTGCAACCCTTCCCCTGCCCATGTATAGAATATTATTTAGGAACTGAGCAGCGTGGATTCCTGAAGGGACCAGATATGGTCTGCTCTATCTGCTCAAACTTTGGCAAAAAGATGGCAAGAGTTGTTACTTATTTTTTTACCAATGGAACAGTACAAGTAGTAGCATTCTTTTTTAAGCTTTAAAGGTATTTAAATTGAAACTATTGAATGAATTAAATCAGACATATCATGTACAATGAGATTGCCAAATATTTATTTGGTATTTGTCTGGCCTTTGTGTGCCATGAAGTTCCTTTATAGGTCACTGTGAAAAACAATGAATTTCTGAACCCAAGTTAATTACAGTTATGTCAAAGCAAATTGGATGAAAAAAATCTATACAATTTAGGATGAGTTAGGAATAAACCAATTCAGTTTGCAAAACAATGTACAGTTTGCTAGTTTGGGTCTTTCTGATGCAAGTTGTGTCAGTTCTGTCATGGCTTGGGGAACTAGCAACCGTAATCTTCCACTTGATATAAATATATAAATAATACAACAATCATAATACTTGGAATAACTGTGATACTGTTTGCTTTGTCACCCGAAGTGACTAACCTTTGCCACAAGATGGACCTACTAAGACAGTCTTCTACTGTGAAAACAATTAACAGGATCCCATAATTTTCAGCTTTAAGATGGCTTCCATTCCTGCCCTTTGGCCCACTTTGAGTATATGAGAATTAACATTTCCTGGTTTCCTTCAGTCCATTCAAAGAGGCAATAGCTACCATAACCCTGGCTTAAAACTGTATTTATCAGATGATGAATACTGTATCAAAATCTACATTCTCCCATACTGTGATAAACTCTGGCATCATTGAATTGTGTACACACTTGCTCCACTGTGCAAATTGTTAGTTCCAGTCAAAACAACAATAAACTTCTGAGCTTCTGATGTGCCACGTTGGGTGAATCATCAAAGTTTACTCAGCAAGTGATGCTTTTAACCTTTCAAGTTAAAATGCTACTCCACCAGTTTGCAATCATATTTGCTCATATTCAATCCCATCATTATTACATTATTGCTAAACCAGTGATACCACATTGGTCATTCACTCTAGTGTGATTACTATTCCACAGCTGGCTCGAGAAATAACTTAAAAGGTTGCAAATTCATGATGAATTAAGTCCACCATAAATTTAAAATTGTTTTACTCTCTGATGTAAAATCTGCATTGACCAAGTTGCAGGTAGCAGCTCACCATAAGTATGTAGCAGTGAGGTTATTCTTGCCATTTTTTTAATGCTGCAAGTTAATGGAATTTAGTGATGCAACAGAAAACAAATTTGTGCTGGTTATTTCCTCAGACACTCACTCTAATGTCAAAATTGTGCCTACTTCCAATGCCCTCTTCATATCCCTCATTTTCATGACACTGACCCACTCCTATATTGAAAGAAAGTGATTGGAAGGTTTTTCCCTTTTAGTTTGTGACTGAGAAAATCACATTCTCACCACCTTTTGTCATGTTTATCTTAAATGTATGGTCCCATAAAGATCAGTAGATGAAATAATCTATCTAAAATCTTCAAAATCTTCGGCACCCCAATGAGGTTCTCTGGCATAAAGATAAAAGGGCCCAGTACCTTGAATCTCTCCATAATCCAGTGTTCACCCTTAATAACATTTAAGCAAAGCTAGAATGCTGCTGCTTCTCCAGTGCTTTTGTACTTGTACTCAGATACTCAAAATTCCCCAAACTAATCCAGTTCCTCTTTGATTTTTAAATTACATACTGTATATCCACAAACTGGAATTGTATGAAAGTAAGGGGAGCAGACCAACATTGTGTGGAAGGGGGTGGAGGAAGAAATCACATCAGCATTGAGTGGAAATGGGAGGGAGGAATCTGACTGGTGTCATGTGATGGGTTTGGGATGGGTGAGTCAGACTGACATTGTGTGGTGGGGAGAGAGCGGGTGGTTTGATGGGAGTCATGGGAATCAGGATTGGAGTGGGGCCAATTGGTCTGGTGAGTGAGTCAATGTTTGGGATTTTCACTGGAGGAGAATTCACAGGATTGGGGGTGGGGAAGGGTGATATGTTAATACAAAGGGAGCTTTGAGAAATTTACATACAACAGGCTAGTTTAATTAACTAGCCTAATCTAGATGTCTTTTAAGTGTCTAACAATGGGTGCCCTCATATCAAAAATGTAGAGAGAAATGACTTCACCTTTCTGATGTTCAAGTGATGCTGGAAGTGCCCAGTCACATTTCTGCACTGATGTGGTTGTCTGGTTTCTCTCTGGGGGATTGGGAAGGAAATAGACTTTCAGTCGCATGACACGAGGCAAAAGTGCACCATTGCTCAATTGTATTTCTAGGCAATTGTGTCTGGATCCTGCAGCTGACTGTCTTCATCTCCACCAAACTATTTGAGACTGAACCAGACTCTGCAACCATGTGACTCTGAGATGAGCTTCAGTGCGCTGGTTCCTCTTCTGCTATATCACCTGGCTCTGTAGCTGAGGCTCTGAGCCAATAGCTCATCTGCTGAAATCCTCGCCCCTTCCCTTGATACCTGTGTACTTGACTGTCACAGTGCCGCGGTGTTTGTATGGAATCTTGGCTACAATTAATACTGCTGAGAGTACCAGTATTCTTTCTGTCATTAATGATGGGAGAAGGATGTATGTATAAGGAAAAGCAGCAAATGTCCATGTCAAATGCTTCACCTTCTTGGTGCAAGGACAGTATTGCCATCATTACCCATTTTATAAAAGAGAAGAAAAGATGTATTTTTATTGATGATCAACTCCTAGCTAGATGATTAGGGGTACTTAGAGGAAGTAGATAAATCTATTGAAAGGTCAAGAAATTGAGGACTATGGGGAATTGGCACAGAAGAGGCAGAGAGGCCTGGGGCAGATCAGCCATGATCGTACTGAATGGTGGGGCAGACTTGAGGGGCCAAGTGGCCTACTCTTCTTGTTCCCTAACTCTCAAACTTTTGAAGTTATGAAAGGCCTTTTCTCTTCCTGTAATGATATCTTGGTGAACTGATCCTTTCCTTTATTGTGTGATCTATATGTTTGTTAAAACATTCCAGTGCTGATTTATTGGTGATTTATTATAGTGTAGGAGATTCGCATTTAAATCTAGAATGGACTTTCTTTCACCAATCCAATATTTTCATTGCCTTTTGTGTGGAAACAGTTCAAACTTTTAAAGAGACAGCAAAGAATTAATGGAGTAAAATGACGTAGGGCAGCGCGCTCTCTAATGTTGAGCATGTGGGCCGAGAGCCCAAAACTCTGGTCTTATAACTGCAGATGCTAGAAATCAAGTCAAAAGCATAAAATGCTGCAAGGATTCGGCAGCTCAAGCAGCACCAATGAGGAGAGAGGTTTCAGGTGTACTGTTGAAAGTATCCTGACTGTTTGCATCATGGACTGGTATGGCAAATCGAATATGCAGGAATGTAAGAAGCTGCAGAGAGTAGTGGACTCAGCCCAACACATCTTGGGCACATCCCTCCCCACCATCAGTAGTATCTACATGAGGCGCTGCCTCAAGAAGGCTGCATCCATCATCAAAGATCCCTACCATCTAGGCCATGCCAACTTCTTGCAGATACCATCGGGCAGGACATACAGAAGCCCGAAGTCCCACACTACTAGGTTCAATGGCAGCTACTTCCCTTCAACCATTTGGTTCTTGAACCAATCGTAACTTTCCTAATCACTACAGTTTAGCAACACTATGATCACTTTGGTTATTTTGCACTTAAATGGACTGTTTTTTTTTTGTTCTAATTGTGTTCTTTCTTGTAAAAATTGTGTGTAACTTGTTTAATTATTTTTTTTCTTGTGAGTGCTGCTAATATGATGCTACGTGCCTTTAATGCTGCTGCAAGTAAGCTTTTCATTGCCCCTGTGCATACATGTGCATGTGACAATGAACTCAACTTTGACTTTAGAACTGATGACTTGTTGGGTTCTTAAGCTAGTGTTGGGCCCCTTTGAGGCATGCTCATGGGACCTTAAGCCTGTAAATGGTTGCAGTCTGGAACATCTGAACAGCTGCTTTTTCAAGCCCAGCTGTACCCATAATGTAGGCAAAGATCAAGCACAGAATGCCTTGCCCCTGCAATTTCTTCTCTTGGTTTCACTTCCCATCCGGTGTGCACAATGCAAATCAATGTCTGTGTTTCTGCTTCCATGGAAGGGTTGAGACTTGTAGCCACAGATGAAGTACATTTAAACAACATCTAAAGACATCTGGATAAGTCTATGGATAGGAAAGGTTTAGAGGGATGCAGGTAGATGAGATTATCTTGGGTGGGCACCTTGGTCAGCATGGATGAATTGAGCCAAAGGGCCTGTTTGCGTGCCGTATTACTGAGCATTTAAATTTTAAATATTAGTGAATGTCAGGGTTTTCTAAATTCAAAACCACAAGTAATTGAAGGATTAGGAGTAGCAATCTCCACCCTTTACCATGATATCAGAAGAGCCATGAGTTAGACTGAGAACAGATACAAATTTAAAATTACCTGCAGATGCTGGAAATCAGTAATAAAAACAAAACATTGGTAACACTTGCGTGAGTCAGCGTCTATGGAAAGAGAAACAGTAATAATGTTTCAGGTCAGAACAGGGAAAGAGATTTTAAAAAAGGTCGTTAACTTGCAAAGAAAGTGGCAGGAGAGATGTATAGGACAAAGGGAATAATAGTGATAGCGTAGGACCAGATCAAATGGGCTACTGGGGCAGTTTGATGATGCCCAGCAGGTCAGGCCGTACTAATGGAGAGAGAAAAACTGAGCCAAAATCAAAGTTAGATGACTTGCAGAAATGACCAGTCCTGATACAGGATTACCTAAAGTTGGTGAACTTTATCTAGTCTTGAAGGCTACAATGTGTGCAGATGGAAGCTGAGACTGTGTTCCTCAAGTTTGTGTTGGGCTTGTAACAGCACAGAAGGTAACAGGCTGGTAGGTCAGAGTGGTATGTAGAATTAGTGGCAGGCAGCTGGAAGCTCAGGGTTGCTCCTATGGACTGACTATAGGTGTTCTGCAAAGCAATCACTCAATCTGCTTTTGGTTTCTCTCATCCAGAGGAGGAATTGTCCAATGTAGGTCATAAGGGCAGACTTTGGAGTGGGCCAAATTGCAGCAGTATAAATCTGGTGTGGCCTTTTAAATCTAGAACAGAATATATTCACAATGTCCTGAACTGGGTTAAGTTTTTTTTCCTCTGGCAGCATAATTTTTTCAGGAACTTGCTTCAAATGTCAATGTCCTTTGTTTAAAAAAAACACAAAAATGAAGAGAAAGCAATACTCAAAGGAACTACATTCTGTAGTTTTTGCAGGTGATTTTGTAAAGCAACTTGTTTATAACTTTGCTAGGTAACGCCAGACAATAATTTTAAAAAAATAAAACCTCAACATCACCTTAAAGCAGTTTATGCAAAACAGACTTCAAAAATAGTGGGTATGTAAAGTTGTTATAGAGATTGTATCAGTTTTCAGTCTCAGGAAACTGGCTGTCAATAATCATACAGATGGGGAATGTTACACTGAATTAAAAATTCTTCTCCTGTAAGGAAGTTGCATCAATTAAGCGGTTAATGTATTAAGGATAGAAGATTTAAAATGGACTCAATAGGTTTCACACATGTTCCTGATGTCTGGTGTCACTGGTAAAGATATAACACATAAATGTTGCTAGACAGGTTAAAAGAATACCTTTCAATGAAAGGTTCCAAACCAATTTTATTGTTGGATGTTAAAATTCTGTGTATTGCGAAGTACACATCAGCCCACAATATAATATCTTTTTTTTTAGTGGCCACATTTCTTAGTTCTGCTTATTAATTGATTTGCACTCTTTGCACTCCTGAGCAAGTAAATTAGACAGTAATCTGGAGATAGAAGTTCAAATCCCATCATGGCAGCTGGGAAATTTAAAAACAATTAAAATAATCTGGAATTTAAAAAAAAGCTACTGCATTGTTAGAGATCCCCATTTGATGTACTTTGAAGGAACACTCTTCTGGCTGGGTAAGTGAACTATGGTTCACTTAGCTGATCTCTGAACTGGACTGATGAACCGCTCAGTTGCATGGAACAACTAACACAAACTATATTAAGAATATTGGAGGAAGCGTTTTAGCATTGGATTTGATGATCAGGACAGACTCAGTCTGTTTGACCAAAATTGGAAGGGGGAGGGGGATGTCCCAAAGACTGGTCACTCCAGAGCATGACACAGTTATACTCAGAATTGTATCCTAAATTCTTCCATTTCCTTCCCTGTTGTTCACTATCTTTCTTGATACCCCACCAGGGGTCAATGTTATACAGTCAGGAAGGCCATAGGAGTCATTTGTATTATTCCAGATGCCAGGATCTATAATGCCAAATGTGGGCAAAGAAACTTACTATTGCAATCCAGTGCCCTTTGAAATGGTGTTCCTTCATGTTGAATGACACAGAATTACTTAGAACACCAGGGCACAGGCTATAGCCCAGGTGGAGAATTTCAACATCCATCACTAGCGTGGGCCGAGTCCAAAAGGACAGATAAGATAAATAGCGATAAATGCTATCCATGGTTGATGGATGAAAATGAGATTGATTAGATTCTCACTAAATAACCCAAATTGCATGAATCCCTGACAGCATCAATAGGAATGATCATCTTTGCAGCGAGAGATCCATTTGGAAACTGTCCATCTGTAATTATGGCACTAAACCAGGACTAAACAGGTGAAGTTCATGACAGACCTGAAAGTGAGGTGCCATCCTATTGAAGCTGCATCAGAAATGTGTGCTAAGCAATGGAAGCAGTCTGTCTTTAATGGAGCTAAGCAAACCCTGAACCAATGCATCAAATCAAAGTTCTGCAGTCCTGCCATATCTAGTGGTGAATGGTGATGTAAAATGAAGTAGGGAGCAAAAAGAAGGACTTAATGAATTCTTTCATCTTCCAGTGATGGCTCAGCCCACCGTGAGAGCAAGAGTTACACTGGGCAGTGTGTCAAATGGATGATACATATTGACCACTTTGAGTTCCTCAATATCACAGAAGTCGGGTTTCAGCTAATTTGCTCATTCCATGTCCTTCGTGAAAGAGCTGAGTGCATTGGATATAGAAAAACATTAGCCTCAACAACATTCCAGCTGTTTGAAGTCACCTTCTCTGGAGCTGCTACTGAGGGGGAAAAAATGGAAATGTTGCCTTGATATGCCTCATCCTCAAAAGTAAGGTAATCCAGTCTGGCTAATTAGCCTGACCTTGACACATTCCATGACTTTAACAGTGATCATTGACACTGATTTCAAGCAGCACTTGTTTAATTGTATCCTGGTATATACTGATCAGTTTAATATCCACTGGGGTCACTTGGCTCCAGACTTCATTAGAGTCTTTGTGCGAATGTGAACTTCAGCAGTGAGGTAAGACTGACTGCCCTTGACATCACACCACATCTGACAATATTATTAATGTTTTTTTAATTGTTCATTCAAAGGATGTGGGCTTCACAGGCTGAGACAGCATTTAATTGCCCATCCCTAATTGCTCTTGAAGGTGGTGGTGAGCTGCCTTCTTGAACCGCTGCAGTCCTTGAAGTGTGGATATACCCACGATGATGCTTGTAAGATTGAAGTTAGTGAGCAATGAGAGTGGGGAAGGGTGTGGTGGAATTCCTAACTGCTGAAGTTCCACATGAGACTTTTATGATTGTTGGAAGTAAGTCATCCCAGCTCCAGAACGTGAGTTACTATGTACTGTCCCTGGCCCAGTCATCTTCAGCTGTCTCATCAATAAACTTCCTTGCATTGTATGGTCAGAAATGGCCATGGCGATGATCCTGGATTTTGGGGGGGGGGGGGGGGTTCTGTGGTTGGGGTGAGGGAGTCATATTGACCAGAGGCTTGATTATACCAAGCACAAAAATGCCAAGGTTACAAATGCATTTTGAGGGCTTGGTATTCTGTGGCTGTTGACTTGCCCTCTGATGACTCAAAGCCTTTCCAGAATCCACCAGACCTATGTTATAAGTGTAATGAAATTCTCACCCCTTTTTATAGTGCAGATCCAACAATATTTAAGAAGCTTGGCGGTATCAGGGTTCGCGCCACTCCTCAAACATTCCTGTCTCCACCACTGGCATGTACTGTTTGCTGTCTGTACCATCTGCAAGATGCAACCATGACAGCTCCCCAAGCTTTCTCAGACAGCACTTTCCAAACTTAAACCCTCTGCCACCTAAGTGAGGGGTAGCAAACAAATGGCAACACTTGCCACTGGCACGTTCAACTGCTCTGGAATTCCTTCCCTTTATCCCTCAAGAGATTTAACTCCTTTCTTCTCCATGGTGTTCCTGAAAATCCCCATCTTTCATAAAGCATTTGGTCGTTTGCCAATCTTGTGTGACTCAGTGTTAAATGTTCTTGTGAAACGCCTTGGGTCCTTTTCCCATGCTGTATAAATCCAAGTTATAATTTGTTTCCACCTATTTTCTCCCTTTTCCAAAGGGATGGCCTCCTCCCTGTGATATAGTTTTGAGTTCAGTCTGTTACCTCTCAACGTGATTCTTCTCATGTTACACCTGGGTGCAGCAGCTACAGGGAAAAGCAGATGGAGAGGACCATACAACTGCAGCAGATGTAATCTTGGGAATCATTGTGTGAACCATTTATATGGAATTCCTCTGTCCTCTGCTTTAACCAGGGTTTTGGTTTAGCACATTTGGATAATTAGCTGTCAGTTGTATCATTTGTTTGAACTACTTGTTTGTCTTCAGCTGGAGTTTTATTTAAGACTGTGTGCTTCATTCTGTTATTGGTTAATTGGCTACTGTAAATTACCTCTATGGTGTGGGTCAGTGGTAGAAGTTTGGGGAGAGTTCCCTGCACACTCTCCAGCAGAATCACATCTGTATTAAAACTGTGGCATAAAAGCATTTTCTCAGCCCTAAGATTCAGACTAATACTGTAATTTTGAAGCACATTACAGAGAAATCACTATTCCTTTCAGAGTTGTGGAGTCAGAGTCAGGAATGGTTCCAGAGGACTAGAAAATCGTAAATCTCACTCCACCCTTTTTAAGAAGGGTGGGAGGCAAAAGACAAGAAACCATAGGCCAGTTAGCCTGACTTCAGTGGTTGATAGGATGTTAGAGTCCATTATTATGGATGAGGTTTTGGGGTACTTGAAAGCACATGATTAAATAGGCTGAAGTCAGCAAGGTTTCCTTAAGGGGAGATCTTGCCTGACAAATCTGTTGGACTTCTTTGAGGAAGCAACAGGCAGGATTGACAAAGGAGAGTCAGTGGATGTTGTTTACTTGCATTTTCAGAAGGCCTTTGACAAGGTGCTGCACATGAGGCTGCTAAACAAGATAAGAGCCTGTGGTATTACAGGAAAGGTAATGGCATGGATAGACAATTGGCTGACTGGCAGAAGGCAGAGGGGAATAAAGGGAGCCTTCTCTGGTTGGCTGCCAGTGATAAGTGGTGGTCCACAGGGGTCGGTGTTGGGTCCACTACTTTTCACGTTTATATGTTAATAATCTGGATGATGGAATTGATGGCTTTGTGGCCATGTTTGCGGATGATAGAAAGATAGGTGGAGGGGCAGGTAGTGTTGAGGAATCAGTGTCTGCAGAAGGACCTGGACAGGGGAGAATGGGCAAAGAAGTGGCAGATGGAACATAGCACAGGGAAGTGTACGGTTGTACACTTTGGTAGAAGGAATAAGGGCGTAGACTATTTTCTAAACTGGCAGAGAATTCAGAAATCATTGGTGCAAAGGGATTTGGGAGTCCTAGTGCAGGATTCCTTGAAAGTTAACTTGCAGGTTGGATCTGTAGTAAGGAAGGCAAATGCAATGTTAGCATTCATTTTGAGAGGACTAGAATATAAAAGCAAAAATGTAATGCTGAAGCTTTATAAGGCATTGATGTTTTTGGAGTATTGTGAGCAGCTTTGGGCCACATGTCTAAGGATGGATGTGCTGGCATTGGAGATGGCCCAGAGGAGGTTTACAAGAATGAACCCAGGGATGAAAAGGTTTACATATCAGAAGCGTTTGATGGCTCTGGGCTGGTATTCACTGGAGTTTAGAAGGATGAGGGGAGATTTCATTGAAACCTATCAAGTTGTGGACACAGCCCAGCGTGTCACGGAAACCAGCCTCCCCTCCTCTGACTTTACCTCTTGCTGTCTTGGTGAAGCAGCCAGCATAATCAAAGACCCCACCCACCCAGGTTATTTTCTCTTCTCCTCTTCCATCTGGTAGAAGATTCAGGAGTCTGAGGGCATACAGGCTTAAGGACAGCTTCTACCCCACTGTGATAAGACTATTGAACGGTTCCCTTATACAATGAGATGGACTCTGACCTTGTTGTGACCTTGCACCTTATTGCACTGCACTTACTCTGTAGCTGTGACACTTTACTCTGTACTGTTATTGTTTTTACCTGTACCACCTCAATGCACTCTGTACTAACTCAATGTAACTGCACTGTGTAATGAATTGACCTGTACGATCGGTATGCAAGACAAGTTTTTCACTGTACCTTGGTACAAATGACAATAATAAACCAATACCAATATTGAAAGGCCTTGATCGAGTGGATGTGTAGAGGATGTTTCCAGTAGTGGGAGAGTCTAGAACCAGAGGGCACAGCCTCAGAATAGAAGAATGTCCTTTTAAAACAGATGAGATGAGCAATTTCTTGAGCTAGAGGGTGGTGAATCTGTGGAATTTATTGCCACAGACGGCTGTGGAGGCCAAGTCATTGGGTATATTTAAAGTGGAGGTTGATGAGTTTTTGATTAGTCAGGGCATCAAAGGTTATGGGGAGAAGGCAGGAGAATGAGGTTGAGGTGGAAAAATAAATCAGCCATGATCAAATGGCGGAGCAGATTCAATGTGCTAAATGGCCTAATTCTGTTCCTATGTCCTATGATCTTATGCAGCTGTAATAGAACTAGTTAGGAGGGTGTGACCAAGTTATCAGGGTGGCAGAAGTGTAAGCATCTGACGTCTGTTCAGCTCATGGGTCCTATTTCCCATTAACTGATAATGGTATAGATTCATAGGATTGCAAAACAGAATTGTGCAACACTTGAATATTGAGATTTTATAGATTAAAGAATAAATTTGCATTGAATAATGTCTTATGGGTCTCCCAAAGTCCTTGCATCCTGTACATAATATTTGAAATGCATTCAGCCATGGGGACGTGTGGTGAAAGTGACGTATTTGGTCTCAAATTTTCATAAGCAGTGAATGCAAATCCTACAGTTTGGCTTTTCTCCCTCCTGAAGTATAACAAGGAAGAACTATGCACAAATGGAGTTATCAAAGTTAAAGCCAACTGGGATGGATAAGGAGGTAACAAACAGCACAGGGTGTATGCTTGGATTGCAAAAGCAGTGGGATGATTAACTTGCTCCTGAGCATGTCTGGGCAAATCCACTTGGAACGACTGTACCATGTGCAGCTGTTGAGTTAACAAGTGGTAGTTGGGGCTGCTGTATGTGAAGATGTCATGGTCTGTTTCATGGTGTTGCTGTGTAGGTGGTCTCATTGGATGTGACTAATTCTTGATCCACATGCAGTCTCTGGATTTTTTTTTACCCTATGTGAGATTCAGTTTTGTGTGCATGGCTGGACTATTGTTAGTTTCTACATGCAGTCATTCTCTCTGGTTCTTGGAATAAAACTACAGCCTTAAGCTGTAACTGTACTATGTTTGTCACTCTATTGCTCATGCCGAGAGATGGCAGGTTATGGATAAACTGGATTACTAAATGATTTTTTTACCATTGATACTCCTGATTTTTGTTTTAAACTTTGGCCAGAGTTAAATCTTCCAGTTTTTTGCTTTCTTTGTTGAATTCTCACTTGGTTAATGTTCTTTGGATGCAAGTCATTCCCTGATAATTTATCAAGTTGAATATTATTTGTGATTTTGACTGTGTCTTTGGGCCACTTGATTTTGGGATGTGCCATAGCCGAGGTCTTTGATGTATGAACAGCAGATATCCAGTGGGTGAAGACTGGCAGCTTTAACCCATGGATGTGTCTAGTTGGTTTTTTTCCCTGTTGTTGCTGGGATTAGCTGATGCAGTGATCAAATTGGGCACACAGGTGTGTGTAGAACAATTTGCTAAACTTTGGTACAATGACTAGAGATTATCAGCAAAACTTGTCTTTTTTTTTCCCCCCCTATTGAGCCTTTCCTTCGAGCAGTAAAAGTAAAATGGAAAATACTCTACCACCCTTGAAACAATCCATAGCTGAATTAATGTGTAATCTTCAGGGAGAATCTTTGATCTGCATCTGAGAATATCACATGAAAGCGTTAGTAAGTGTTATTGTTCTTTTTGGGGATGGGCTGAAATTTCATACATGGGAATCCTTGGGGAAGGGGAGATTTGATTGTGACACAGATGTTTGCAAACTGGTTTGGCTTGTTTCGTCCTGTTTGGGTAGGAAAGGAGTGTCAAAGCCATCCTGTCATTGGTTTAAGGGGAACAACACGGTTCATCTAGATCTGGGAGGACAAGAATTTATTGGCCTAGATGTTGGCACCAGTGGCAAAGTAAAGAAAGCTGCCCAAAAAGTTCCAGCAGTCTCTGTGGCAGTCTTTATCCTCATGTCAATTGCTGCCAGGATTCTGCACAGGGAGATTACTGAATCCCGGCAACTATCAGTGAGCAGCTGAACATAATGAAGAATTCTAAAAGGTAGTAAGTGGGGAAGTAAAAATAAACACCAAAATATTTAAACCATGTTTGGGCCATGTGTATGATATTAATATAAAATATGAAATGTCTTTCTCTAAAATATTTTAATGGTACGAAATGTTGAAATATTCAGCTAAAGGAATGACAACCTGAACAGTGATTAAGGGTCAGAGAGGAGGTAAGCATTTGATTAATGCTTAGTAGTTATATTAAAAGCTCGCACACAGAGCAGACCATTTTCAAGAGACTTTATTTTGCAATATGAATAGGTCACGAAGATCTGGGACTGGAAACTTTACTGCGTGAAAACATGCTGAAGTGGTGCTGCATGGAAGAGCTGTACCAGTCAGCAAAGGAGTGATATTCCTGTACACATTGAAGTGTAAAGTGTTGCCTGTGCAAATTATACCATTTCTTGGCCCTCGTTTTGGTTGTGCAAGTTAACTCCATGTAACTTCAGGTGTCACATGCAGTCATGAACTTGGCAATGTCCTGCCACAGCCTGAATTCTTAAGAGTGGTCCACAGCAATACCAGCTGCTGGAAGTACCAGAGCATCCTTGGCTCAGTCGACGTATACATTGGAACTGAATCCATTGTTGTCTTCAGGTGTGGACTCCCCAGTAACAGCACAGGTACATTTCATTCCCTTTCTCGGTTGAAGCCCACGCCATTCCATTGCTTCATAGTCATACTTAAAAGTGTTATAACACAGATACCAAAAGTGGTTTGCACAATGTTGCTGCATGCCCAGCTCTTCTCCTGCAATGTTCATCACGAGCGCCTACTGAGGGTTGAGTTAAACACAATGCCTGTTAAGAAGTCTTCAGTTGTTCAGCTGATAACAAATTCTGCATTTCAACATTTAACTGTGTACGTCTGTATTCCAGATGTGGTTACATTTCCTCCAGTGGATACTGACAGGTTCTCCATTGTTTCTTGCAAATCCTGGGCCATTGAAGCTGCTTAAGCCATGATCCTGCTGTGAATGTACATGTTCTCTCAAAGGATTTGAATAGCATTTAGGGAGAAATGTCTGAACTCTCGGAGGTTCCAAAAGGAGAATAATTTTCTGTCCTCTTGCTTGAACAGTTTTCAGTCAGGAGACAAAGACTTGGGAAGGAGACACCAAAATAAGACCCTCTGCACTTTCTCTCACAGACTTTTGGGGTTGTGTAGGCAGCATAAGTTTTTTTTTGATGGTGATAAATTCTGTAAGGAACTCATCCCATCTTGTTTAATAAAACTGAAATGCTATTTAGAGAGTCTCTTTAATATTTGAATTTGTCTCTTTGGCCTCGCTCTCTTTACACTGTAACAGAATGAATCTATTTATTTTTTTCTTAGCTAGTTGTTTACTCCCAGGAGCTGCTGAAAATGATATGTTGTGGGAGTTTTAGATTTAATTCCATTCCCCCACTGGGCTTTTCAAAAATAAAAATTCCTTGTGCTCAACTTGCAAGTATTTAAACATTCTGAAATATTTTGGTATTGTTCTGAGCAACATTTGCAGAGTGGAGTTGGTAATAATTAGCAGTGTGATATATTCAGTGTGTGTGAAATTTATAAGTTATTATGAAAATAACATGCCCCCAATTGTTGAGTGGTGGTGAGTTAAGTTCTTCGGTGCTTTGACTGCCACTCACCATTTCATTGTGGCTCGGAACACGCCTGTGGGAACCAACGCACGTATTTGTGGCCAGGCACATCAGAGGTGGTTGGGAGTATGTGTGCCACTTGCAGGTAAGATGAATTAATAAGCCTTATGAAATTTACAATGATCGTGGTCTATCCCATAGTGATTGGAGTATCAATCACTTTGTGGGATAGCCCACTATAATTTTTGGCAAGCCCTTGAATCGCCGAGGCATGGAGGGCTATGGACCTAATGTGGGTAAATGAGATTAGTGTAGGTGGGTGCAGTGATTGGCTTGGACATGGAGGGCTGAAGGGCCTGTTTTTGTGCTTTAAGACTCTGACTCTATGACAGTGTGGAAGTTGAATGTTCTCCAGAAACTGAAGGTTACCTGTTATCTAAAGAAGCACTTGCCTGGTACCCACTTGCTGAGTTTCCCTCTTTGCTATTGGCATCAGCAACCTTCGGTCATGTAAAGTTGCTGGTCTAGAGCTGGCAGTCAGCTACCCTGTGCTGCCTGCAGAAGCCATTTATGGTGAGGGAGGAAGCTCCAATTGGTATTGGTTTATTATTGGTGTTAGTTTATTATTGTCACTTGTACTGAGGTACAGTGGAAAAACTATGCAACTGAACTCCCTTCCCAACCCCTTGTGTCAGAATATCTGGGGTGATGAGGCTTATCACTCTTTAAGTGGAAGTAATACGCAGAAGTACATGCAACTTATTTAATTGGCAGTCATTATGATTTGTGGTAATGCACATAGTGTGCAAGGCACACAATGCCTTCTGTTCTAAATTTAGCCTTTTTAATGTGTACTGTGCAGCAATTTTGTGGAGAGGAATGTGGTTGAACTATCGTAAGCAGCAATCTCTCACACAGGATGTTGCAGCTGCAGCCTTCCCTTTACAGTTGGCTTTGGGTGTTGATTTGAATACCTAATGTGCCTCTCTTGCTGTTCTGATGAGGACTATTGTCTGCCTAAAGTGATAC
Source organism: Pristis pectinata (assembly GCF_009764475.1). Taxonomy (NCBI): domain Eukaryota; kingdom Metazoa; phylum Chordata; class Chondrichthyes; order Rhinopristiformes; family Pristidae; genus Pristis; species Pristis pectinata. Next base: position 33,223,451 of record NC_067412.1, on the reverse strand, counting down.
CTGTCATGTAAGAACATTGATTTGCACTAACAATCTGCTGGAAGAACTCGGAAGGTCAGGCAGCATCTGTGGGAGGAAAGGAATTATCACTGTTTGGGGTCAAAACTCTGCATCAGGACCCCTGTCCTTGATGCAGGGTTTCGACCCAAAGTGTGGACAATTCCTTTCCTCCCACAGGTGCTGCCTGACCCACTGAGTTCTTCCAGCAGATTGTTGGTTGCTCCAGATCCCAGCATCTGCAGTCTCTTGCGTCTCGTCTGCCTTGATTTGCACTAGCCCAGACCCTGTCTCTGTGGTAAACCACACACTTGCCTCTGTGGCATAAAGGATGACAAAATGTGGCGGACAAGTACTTGCAGCAAATAAACTCTAACATCTCAAAATGTGAAGTATGTCATCCAATTAATCTAAACGCCTGCATTGCTCAGTTACAAATTTGAAAATGAGGATTGCTTTTAGGATTCTTTAAATAACTTGTCAACTTGTGTCTGATGATTTTTGAGTGAAGAAGAGTTGCACTCTGTATTGTCTGGAAAAATGGTTTGCATCTTTATTAGTGTACAGATAATGGACAATGAATAGTTAATTCTATTTTGTCTATTCTTTTCTACTTAACTGTATCTATTTTACCTTTTTACTTCATCTTTCCTTACAACCCAAGGGTGCGGTTTGAAAGAATTAACACAATGCCTATAAAAGGTCACAGAGCTGGTAGGAGGCCACCGAAAAGGCACCAGTCTTTCTCTGCCAGATCTTTGCTGAGGTACCTGTGATGTTTGTGCTTGGTGTGTACAGCATGTGAGCTCCTACTCTAATGTAATAAAGCTGTGGGGATGTGTCACTGGCACTTTTGTGTATTATGCACTTGTAGACAGAAGAGAGAACTCTGAATTGCTCTATAATTTATGCATGAGGTCTGCATTATTTATCAGCACTCTTTAAATGGCAACGATGTGCAGAACTAAAATGTAATGTGAACAATTGGCAGCCATTGTGATTGGTTGTAATGCATGCAGTGTGTAAGGCACACAATGCTTTCTGTTCTAATCTAAATTTAAACTTTTTAAATTGGACTGTGCAGCAGGAATGTGGTTGAGCTTTGTCACTAACTATGACCTTTCACAGAGCACATTGAACTCCACCGCCCCCCCCCCCCAAAAGTTCTATAATGTGTGATCTAATTTTACTCCTAAAGTGACAACTCTAAAAGGTATAGAATAGAATATATCCATTAAAACTGAAAGTATGCAGTAATGCTATGTGGTAAATTTTCTGTTTTGATCAACATGGAAACAATGCACAATATAATTGGCTTAGAGCTAATTAGTAGATAATATTGCCATTTGAAGTATCATTCAATGCCACTGTCATTTTACCGAGGTTTTTAATAGCCATGTAGCTTTGCATGTGGGATGTTTTGGGGCATGTATTTTATTTTCCCTCTTCAAAGGCCTGGTTGCTTTTAGACCTTGGATGAACATGATTAAACATGCAGCTGTGGAGAGGGATCCAAGCAGTTACACAGTAGCTCAAATCCTGAAAATAAACCGTTAAGAATTTTAATCAAGCAAAAACAAAAATGATCAGAACTCTCTGAATTCTGCTACATTTACATATTAACCAAACATTTAAATTAAATTTTTGACACTTGTGTTTAAAAGCACAGATGAGCAGGTTAAATGGTTCTTTGTTTTTACCACAAAAATCTGTGGCATGCAAGTCAGAAATCATGTGACTTGCCAGGCGAGGTCTTGCCTCTTTACACACGTTTTGCTCTCTTCAAAACTGAAGGGGCCAGCTTTTTCATAGCTGCCGCCTTCAAACGTCATACGCGTTTATACTCGTGTCTGGTTAAAGAATCGTACTTGAACAACTGGAATAGAGAATGGCACAACTTAAAAAAGCAAGGATATTTTAACTAGAAATCAGCTGGGAAAATATCTGCAGTGAAGTAAAGTCTTGATTTAAAGTAGCACTGGATGGCTTAAGACTTTTTAACCAACACAAGAACTTGGACGAGTCATGACATCTTTATTGAGCGGGCATGCCTTCCCTAATATTGAGCAGGTACTGTGAACTGGATCTGTTTACTTAGTGTTTATTGTAAAATGTCAGATTCGTTCACTGAATGTGAAAACCAAAATTTTGACTCCTTAATGGCTTTAGTTTTTTGTGTTCTATATTTTGTTAGCAGTATGACTGCCTTTCTACCTGGTATTTATTTCTTCCTGTCATTTCCTCATTGATATGTGGTATTTTGATTGCTCATTTAATTACAAGATTCATTAGATTAAACACGTGACCAAATTTTATGAATGCACAATATGAACCAGTCCCATATTGGGCCACAGGGAGCGTGATCTGACCTTTGCCTTTGGGGATCTGTTCTTTCCTTTCAAGCTACTATCGTTAATGTAGTACTTATTAAAGGCTGGCTCAAGTGACTTAATAATCCATTAATTAGTAGTTATTTGGATGAATTCCTAATTGTATCACAGCAATTGTACAACTTTGGTGTAGCTTAAAAGAACTAAGTTGCAATGAGCATTAATGGTAAGTAAGGATGACCTTGTTATCCCAGGAGTTACCCACTCTCAGACATTCTTTGTGGCATTGATGTCCCCCCAGGGTTGTGTCATTCAAACACCTGCCAGGTAAATGAATTGCTTAATTCTTTGGGGTCTGCCTTTGCTTTGCACTGTCCTCCATTGCTGATTTCCAGATTCCTCGCCCTCCTCGCCACCTCCCCCCAGCCCGAACCACCAAAACCCTATTCATCCCCCCCCCTACCACTGTCACCTGAACTGAAGCACTCCAATGCCACTCCATCTTCCTGGCCACTGCACCAGTCCATTTTGGTCTTTCCCCTCCCAGATCCCATTCCATGTGTCCAGAATATGCAATATCCTTCAATTTTCAACAGAAGGAAGCTGTTCTGGTATTCAGTGCCCATTGGACATCTCTAGCTTGCCTGAGGATGTTATCAAAGGGAACAGTGTTGTTGAGTATTTTCTACCAATTTTCATGTCTTTAAAAGTTGAAGCTCTACTCGGGTAAAGTTATGCCAGGGAAAGCTTTGCATATGGAGGCTGCCACTGTCTTCAGCTAATGGTCAGGTACTAGATTTGCTGATCATGTGCAAGAACCTGGTCCAGCCTCTCACTGGGCATGCTGAGGGCTGAGCATGAAGTCGATTGTGCTGACCCTCTGAGGCTGGAGGTTGAACCTGAAACCTCCTCTGTGCTTGTGCTTCAGCCTTTCACTTAGTTTTTATTTCAAAAAAACCTTTCACATCATTGCTCAAGTAATTAAATAGCAAATGTGTAATTTTAACAACATTGACACAATCTGGGTCAGTGTGATTTAAAGTGTGAAGTTGTCCATCGATTAGAAGTTTAATTCACAGATGTAAGCTCATTTGCAATTCTGGTGGCCTACATTTTGTACTTTGGATCCATTTTCATAAAAAGTTGTTGCTCAGTTCTTTCAGTGTTTGTTTCCAGATGTTGTGCAGTGTTGGGGCAAAGTTGGGCAGATGCGTGGCCAATACATTGTGGACATCACAGGTGATCTGATACATCTGCCCACTGTGAAGGTCATCCAGTGTTTGCTGTTTGCAACATCAGAAGTATATTGCTTCTATCTCTACAGCTGGGAACACTAGACGTACATTAGTTTTATTATTAGTGTAGCTCAAGTTTGGACTGCTTCCAGCCGCCCTCTAATGTAAACATTAGCATCCATCTGAACTTCAGTTAAAGGCAGATTTCTGTTTTTTTCTCTTCCTCGCAATGCTGCTTTGCCCAACTATTTCTGCATGACAATTTTCTTAAAGGGATCACAGTACAAGTCAGATGCGACACTCCAAACCTGCTGTCCTGATGCAAGGTTTCGACCCAAAATGTCGACAATTCCTTTCCTCCCACAGTTGCTGCTTGACCCGCTGAGTTCCTCCAGATTGTTTGTTGCTTAATGGTACAAGTTGTTGGGTAACTCTCAAGTGCTTCAGTTCACTTAGTTACGAAACATGAATCTAAGCTTGTCAGCAAACAGTTCAACCACAGAAGGCATCACAGCCAAGCTTTCCCCCTTTCTCCATGTAACTTGCACATGTTTTTTTTTCCTAACAGAATGTCTGGATGATGTTAAAGTCATGCAACCTGGCTAGCTAACTTGTTTGTATATTTCTGCTCATATCCAGCTCTGGATACTGGGGCAACGTTGAAGGCTGACTGACAGAATTGTTGCTTTGATGTGGGTCAACCAATTCTACTTCACACGTTAATAATAAACCACTCTCATTTCCTCTCTAACATGACTGAGGCTGGTTAACAACTCAATGGAAAGTGAATCTAAGACCTTTCTGTATTATCGCCCAAAGTGGTGAATTTTGCCTTCTGATCCACCAGATACAAGGCTGCTATTTTGTAACTAGGTTTATCTGAGCAATCCCCTGCTAGGCATTTACTGTAACGCCACATTCTCTCATTCCCCTGTATTAAACTTTGCAGCCTCCCAATGCACAAGTGAGTTGGTGGGTCCTGGCTGACAACCTCACAGGATTTGGAGGTAGATTCATCGTGCAGGCTCAGGAGATTTCACTTTGTCTCTTTCATTAGAATGAAACTGAACTTGGAGTCTTTGTCTCCCATGGTAACAACCTCGGGGATCTCTGTCACCTATACTCCCCTTCAGCTCTGGGACCCCTGACTCCTACAGTCCTCTACAAGCCAGGACCTCTGTTGCCTGCACTCCCCTCAAACTCTGTTGCTCACCCTCCCTTTAAAAGCACAACTACAATCTGCCAGCACTGAGCAGGAAGCTGAAGTTTCTCCCAAGGCCCTTGGAGAAAGATAATTGCGTAGTGTCAGTAGCTGGTAGCTGGAAACGGGGGTGGCTAGGGAAAGGACTTGTAGAGGGGAGTAAAGGATTTGAGAGGATGAGGGGAGCATGGGGTGGTGTTGGGGGTTGTGGGACTGAAGGATGGAAAGCATCACTGTGGGGATGGTGGGGGCTGCAGGATTGGATAGAAGCAAGCCAAAGAATGGTGTGGCCAAGATTTTGTGTGGCAGACCCTGCTCCCCATTTGTCTTGGACCTTCAGCTGCTGGGCAGACACCTCACCTTGCTTAAAACATTGCGATAAGCAACTTCATTTGAAAAGAATTCACGCAGAGGCATCTTCCACTCCTCCAAGCTGGAGTAGATTCAAGTCGCCTTCAAGGGACTGCCAAAGAGGTGGCAGCCATATCACAAAAGTCTTAGAATCTGTTGAGCTTTCTGTTGAGACAAAGTTCCAGGGAAAAGGTGACTCAGCAGCTTTCACCTCCTTGACCTGTCCTCCTGGGGATCTGCTGATTATCCAACAGCACTGCAGCGGGCATCTTCAAATTTTTCTGGAGTTTCAGAACCATATAAGGAACGAGAGACCGCCTTGCATGAATGTGATAGCAAATTTGGCGTGAGCGAAGAAGTAATTTTCAAGAAGTACTATTCAACTGCAAATGTATCCAATGAGACAGGGAAGTGTTACAGTAATGTACAGTTACTGTAATGTAAACACATTAAAGTGTTACTGTACTGTAATATATTTAGCCTTTAATACCAGCAATACTAAAGCTGGTACTAAAGACTAAATAAAATGTCCTCTATTGTTGTCTTTCATGTCATGTTTAATTATGTTGGAAAGCAGGTGGCTGAATATTTGTGCACTAATTCTGCACTCTGGGAGGACTGTTTCATCTTTGAAATGGGCATGGATGCGCTCTGACTCTCATCGTGGCCCTACCAATGGAACTTAGTGCAAACAGGAAGATATCTTGGAGAAACAAAGGACTGCAGATGCTGGAATCTGGATGAAAAACACGATGATGCTGGAGGAACTCAGCAGGCCAGGCAGCATCCGTGGAGAAAAGCAGGCGGTTGACGTCTTGGGTCAGGACCCTATCTTGGAGCCTGATGCTGTTACCTGCCCAATCCAGAGGCACAAATCTACTTTTCTACCCTGTCTGCCCCAGTGAGTTTTGGCTCCTGCAGCTTTTCTTAAATTTAAGTCTTCAGCTTTTACCCATAGACACACTTTTAAACTTTTACTGCCCATTTATAAGGCACTTTCCACTGAGGATTGATTGGCTTCTCATCCTGCAATGGTTGTCCTTTTATTTAACAGCTATTTTACAAATATCTGTTCCCAGTGTTGCGATGAAGTGTCAGTGAAAACCCTCTCCACTGGTTGATATGCCAGTTTCTACAGGATGAAACCTTGGTGTGATGTTACCACTAGTGCCAACATTACATGAAATGCCATGAAAGTAAATAAGCTGATGTAATCAGTCCTTTATGAAAGCATTTCCAAGAACCGTGAACGATTACATATTTAATAAACTACTTACATCTCTGTCACTTAACCACAGTGCCAGTAATTACAGAATACTACTATACATATCTTCCTTTACTATTCATCTAATTATAATGTTTATTAAGGTAGTTAGCAGTGAGGCAAGTCCTAAATATGTTCCATAAACTCTATGACTTTGCATTGCATGTATTTATCTCAAGTTAACAACCTTTGGTTTGAAGGAGTAAACCTTGAATTATTTGAGGGTGCAGAGATAAATTCTGATTACATGACAATCTGTCCTTGTGTGGTATCTTCACACTTGGGCGTTTAAAAATCATTGTGGTTTCCATTTGTTGTAGTGTTGGGGGGAAAACAGCTGTTGAGTGCCTGATACAGAGTTAAATAACCTGTCATTATTTACATTGTTATCTTGAATAAATAGCCTAATCTGGAAATTCACAGGCAGGCCAGTGATCTTGGCATTTTCTTCATGTTCTTGGGAGCCTCTTTTCCTTGGTCTGATTTTCTGGAAGGTGGAAGTTATTTAATTTGTCTGCAAATGGGTGTCTGTGCCACCAGCATTGTATGTTGGACACCTTTAAAAGCTTGAAACCCCTGAAAGAGACAAGGAATTAGAATTACTGAAGGTTCTTCTTGACAATCTTCTGATTGGTTCCAACGGCTTCCTTACAAAGGGGCTACCTTCAAAGATGTCAAAATAGATCCTGCTTCCGGATTCTCTGGAGTTCTAGGCTTCATTCTTCACCCGGGTGCTGACTAGATCTTACTTTTACCTTTTGTCTAATAAACTGCATCTCAAGTGACAACGCACCAGGAGTCAGTGGTACATGGTTCCTGCAACCCCTTCCATCTTGTACCAAGTGGGAGGGACTGCGTGCATTTTAGGTCATCAGTGTAAATAAAGCACAGCCAATGACTCAATGGATTTTGGTACCACGTCAGGGCCCTGGTTTGAATTGTGGTGTATTTCTAGCTGTGCATCAGCTATAGTTAAGATGGTTGTATGTCTGGTATGATGGATCGTTTTCAGGGACAATTATTCAACTTGGACACATCTCAATGGTATTGGGGTATTTCTTTGCTGTCCTAAGCTTGCTTGTTGGTTTGCACCCTGGAGCATTTTTTTTACCCCAAACTTTACTTTGGGGGATTTGGGCATGACTGGCAAGGTCAGCATTTATTACCCATCCCAAGTTTCCTTTGAGAAGGGGATGCTGTGTCACCTTGAATCACCATGGTCCTACAAGTGAAGGCATTCCCAAAGAGCTATTGGGCAGGGAGTTTCAGGATTAAGTACAGAAGGACCGGTGAGATATTTCCTTGTTGAAATGGTATATGTACCTGGGCCCTTGTCTTTCTTGCTGGTAAAGGTCATGGGTTTGGAAGGTACTGTTGGAGTAGCCTGGGTGTGTAACTGTAGTGCATCTTGTAGATGATGCACACTGTAGTCACTGTATGATGATGGTTGAAGAAATGAATACTTTGGATGGGGTGACAATCAAGTGAGTTGTTTGTCTTAGATGGCGCTTGAGTGTTGTTGGAGCAGCACTCATCCAGACAAGTATTTAATCACATTCCTGACTTGTGCTTTATCGGTGGTGGAAAGGGTTTGGGGTGTTCCAGATGCTGACCTCCATAAGGAGCCCTGGCGTACTTGAGAGGTACAGGCCACCCCGTGATGCAAGAGTTTGGCCACAGTGACAAGAATGGCATTGCCAGCAGTGTGCCCCCACTCCCAATCCCTTCTGTCCCAACTATTTGCGGTTTTTCTAATATTTACTTTCAGTAAACAAGGAAACCATTTGGCATTTCAAGTCTATGCCAGCTATTGGAGCAATCCTATTAATTCCATTCCCCTGTAAGTTCCCTGTAACCTATTCTCTCACCCAGCACTGCTGTTCCCAATTCTCCCACTACCTACAGAAGGGGCAAGTTACGGTAGCCAACCGTTGAGTGTCTTTGACAATTACTCATGCACATTTGTCCAAAAATTTAAAAATGTAAAATTATCATTTTTAAATTAAGTTCAAAAACAGTGTAAACATTTCCACAAACTTGTTAAACCCCATATCAGGTCCTGATGCAGGGTTTTGACCTGAAACATTATCAATTCCTTAGCCCCCCCCCCCCCCCCCCAACTAATAGATGCTGCTCAACCTGCTGAGTTTCTCCAGCAGATTTTGTTGCTTCAGTTTCCAGCATCTGCAGTCTCTTTTAAGTTAAATAAAGACCTTCAACTTTATCCTTTACTCATCCAGTTGACTGGGCCCACTGTAACTGTGACACGTAAACCTGGCACAGGTTCAACAGGTGGATATCCCAGCCTGAGAAGTAGCTTTGGCAGATGTTTGTGGTGTTGGACTCCATGATGAACCTGGCCAGGAGGCACAGATGTGAGCAGGAGGCTGCCTGGAAGTTGCCCCATTATGGCCTTATCTACCAGCATGAGGGAGGAAGATTTACCGTGTCACTACACTTCTCATCGGCTCTGTAGTTCAGAGCAGGGTTTGTTGGCATTTGTTCTTTGTTTGATGTAACATTAAGTCTGACTTTACAAAGGGATTTTCTACAGGCGGGAGTCCCATGCTTTTGTCAATCAAGAACCTAATGCCTGAATTACAAGATCTCTACACAATGAGCCTGAACGAACATCAGTAGTGAGCTGACTGCCTGAGCACAGTAGGCATGGATCATTCCATTGCCACTTTTGCAGCCATTAGATGCTCAAAATACATCAACTCCTGCCCAATTATTTTAATTATTTTTCATGAAGGTTACATGGGCGAACACCATTAATGATAAAGCAACACCATGATCCACCTAATATGGATTCAAAGAAGAGTATTTTATTAGTTTTTCATTGCTACTAATAAAGAAGCAAAGAGCAGTATTTATGTTGCTAAGCTGTAATGAAAATTTCCTTTGTTGTTTGAGATATCAGATTGGAAATTTCTCTTGGTGACAAGTTTAGACCTCGACTAACACCCTCGAGTTAAATTCTACTCTAGTACTTTGGCAGTGATGTTCACCAGATTGAAATGAAATCGCCCAAATTTTGTGTTAAAATAGAGACATTTGATACAAACATGTTCTTGTCAACTAACTGAACACTTGGCTCAGGTATGTTTCTTTTATGAATGTTACTTTGTCATATAATTTCAGGTTGTTTATACTGCAAAACACAAATCTATAATTTTTCAGAAAAACAAAGACAATCTTGTTGGCATCGTATCAAATGCAACTTTAATTTCTGTGTCACAATGTGTAAGTAGCAGCTAGTCAGGTAAATGGAGAGCAATTGAAAAACCTCAGTGCACTAAGTCTTGTTACTCATAAGTGGTAGGGGCACAGACTTCCTGCAGAAAAATTGTGAATACCAATAAGGTCACTGGCAATGTCTCTGTGGCTATAGCAGCTTTTATGTAAGCTTCAGCTGGTATGTTCTGCCTACCTAGGTTTCTGCCCACCCACCCCTGGCTCCAGCCATACATCCAGCCCCATTCTGAACCAACCTCTCCAGAACAACCATGTGTTTGTTACTTTGGTGCTTCTGAACAAAGTTTGAAGTAGAGCCTAGTGAGTACATAAATCTGTGAATAATGAAGACTCTGTGTTGACACAGGATAAATTGTAGCTGTAACTTTTGACTGATCTTACAATTTCTTGAGGAGGGGGAAAGGCACCAAGGTTTTGACCTGCTACCTTGAAGAACAATTAAATTTTGACCACAGTATTTATTATTATTGTGGTTTTGTGGCTACAGATTACACTGTGCATCCCATGGATTATTCCTTTACTAGATGTTTCCCTAAGCACGAACCTTCTAACATAACTAAAGTGATTCAAATAGAGACTAGAGAGAATCATAGAGATTTCTTTACTAGTCTTGAACTGGGCAAGGTTAAAATGACTAATTGTCTTCCACTGGCTCAGTAACAATATTGCCATTTGGTGGTATTACCAAGCCATACCAGTTAACATCCCAGATTTGATTTCTGTGCTAACTTAACAGCATTCAGCCAGGATGGCAGGATCCCATTACCGTTGGCCCTAGTGCCTCTTTGATTTTCAGCTGTAAAATGTTTCGGCATCATTTAGTGGAGATGTCGCTGTGCTAAAGCTGTAATGTTGCAGCAGACAACCTGGAATGTTTTCTTTTCTCTCTGACTGTTTATATTCCTGGGAAGGGTTTAGTTATCAAGTATATTGAGGTCAGTAAGTAGATGGTGGACAGTAGGTAGTTACAAACTGATATAAAGGTTCTGCATTTAAAGACTGAAGTGGAGGGTGAATCCAAGGAGTAGTTTTAAAATGGAGAGTTGGCAAGAAACCGTGGTCAGGTTCAATCAAGTGACCACCACTCTTGAGTTGAGCAATTGTTAATCTTCATTATTAATGAGGTGCAGTTTGTGTGACCAATAATCTTCCCAGTATGGGCTCTGGGAGGATGAATTATTATCTGTGACTAACCATCCAGATGCTCCAACAGACAGATTCAGGGTAAGGGTGAAACCTAATTCAGTTCAATGGTGCATAACCATCATGGATTACCGTTTAACATTGAAGGAAAACAAATGAGCAACAGATGTATGTCAAAACTAGTCTTCAAGTTAGCACCTTATTAGGCAGAGATTAGGTTTGTTAGTGGGTTGGTTATTTAAATATCAATGAGTTAAAGCATTTTTACAATTCCATTTGTAGAATTCTATGATATAGGTCAGATCACTTGCCTGTGCAACCAACAACTTGAATATTTTTAAGTACGAGTTTTTCACAAAGGGAAGTACCTTCTCGCATCTCAAAGAGTGCCATTGTACTCTGTTACAGATGGTTTATACTTCTGATTTACCCTGAAAGGAGCTTCCAAAACAAAATGTAAGTGTACTTCTGATAAGGGGCAAGCACAAACTTGTAGCTCAACAAGTAGAAACAGTTCAAATGTAGAGAGTTTCCCATTTCATACATCACAACTGATTTCATTAGTTCATTTGTTGACCTTTATCGTGTTCCATATTAAAAGTTGAATCAGGGAAAATTTCTTGTTCCCATTGCTGCTGGTGCCAGAACAGACTAATGTTTAGAGGGTGAGAAAGTTATGTGGAGATTGAACTCCTTGGAATTGCTGCCCGTTTTGTTTAATCAGGCCTGGGAAGCTCTGTTTTAATATTTTGACATCACCCTCTACCAATGATCCTTGTACCTTCAGTTACCGAAGCCGTAAGCACCAAAATCACGCCACTCCACCTCCCCACCCCCCCGCTAAATCTTTCCACCTCTTTAACTAAGGCTGTAAATGGGTGGGAAGACTAATACCTGCAATGGGTGTGTTGTCTTGTAAGGAAAGGTTGGGCAGGTGAGGCCTGTTTCCACTGGACTTCATAAGAGTCTGAGTGCACTCAAGATCCTGAGGGGTCATGATGGGGTGGATGCTTCCTCTTGTGGAAGAATCTAGAACCAGGGACATTTAAAACAAAATAAATAAATAATCACCCAATTACGGCTGTCCATGCCAACCAGGGTGTCTCCCTGAACTAGTCCCACTTGCCTGCATTTGACTTTTTTTTCCTGGAGTCCACATGACTTTGGAATTCTTTCTCAGAGCAGTGGAAGTAAAATGTTTGAATTTATTTTAAGGCAGAGGTAGATGAATGGTTGATAAGCAAGAGGGTGAAAGATTACGGTAGGTAGGAGACAACGTGCAGTTTAGATTGCAATCAGATCAGGCATGATGTGTTTGAATGGTGAGCAGGCTCCAGGGGCCAAGAGGCTTACTGCTTGTTTAATGTAATTATCTCCTCTATTTTGGTCATCTTTCCTGTTATCTCCTAATGTGGTGTAATGGAAATTTTTGCAAATTTTGTTTAATGATTCCTTGTGAAACATTGCTGCATTAAAGATGCATTTTTGTTTTGTAGTGGCATTCAGAATTGTGTACACAGATTTTCTAGGCGTTCTCACTAATGCCTATATAAAATAGGCCCTGAAAGGCACTTTTTTGGGTTATAAGAAGTTGTAAATTTAATGAGGGTCCTGCAGTTTTTGGTTAATTTGCAACTGGATTCATTGGAATATTGCAAGTTGCATTTCCTTGTATACCTTTTGGAGAGATTTTCCTGAACTTTGTCAATTTTTGTTGTGGAGGATGTGAAAAAGAATGAATTGAAGGACCTGAGGCAGTTCCGTACTATATTTTTGTTTTATCTGGTACAGACATGGAGTGTAATGGGAAAACTACTATTGTAAATTCAGCTTCACTAAGGAGGCATTGACAAATGTGCTTTTCCCTTAGACACCAAGCTCTAGCCGGTTTGTGTCATAGAATACGACAGGTGTTGCAATGGCTACCATGTTTCTGACCTCTGCTCCCAACTCATTCTAAGCTATCATGAGGAACATCAACTTGCACTTCAAGCATTGTTCACCAGAGTGCAAAATATTGTTACTTTCCCAGTAGACAAGCGACAAAATTAATCCTCTATTTATGGACAGCAGGATTTCAAACATTAATATACACGTGGCCATGTAGACTCCTGCATACAATTCCATCCCTTTGACTGGAGCAAGACCTTGAAATCAATCACTGTGCAAGTTGATACCAGTTTGTAATTATACCACCTTCGTTTAATGCATTCCATGATGATGGGTTCATTTAACAAAGTCACAGCTACGTGGACAATGACCTACATTTGCCTTTTCAGTACTGCCATCTCAGAACCATGAAGAGCAGCTCAATAGGGATACAATCTTCAGTGCAGTCACTGACGTCCTCGTGTGACAAGATGGGCACCCTTAAAGTGGTGCTTCAGTGTGCCAGAAATTGGGTACATTTTATGGCTACTAAAGTTCTGCATGGTCCTTATAATCTGGTCCATAATTCTCCCTTGGAAGCATGTGCATGGTGCGTGGGGAGGAGGTTACCTCAGGGCCATCAATCTAAAATGGCACCCAATAAATCCATTAAGGAATTCAGAAACTCCCTCTATATCTGATGAGTTCTTGTGGAACTTGCTATACAGCAGAGTGGTTGAAGTGTATTTAAGAGGAGCCTGGATAAGCATACAAGTGACAAAATAGTAGAAAGTTATGCTGATGGATTTGGAGGAGCGAAGACTGGAGGATACTTAAGTGAAGCATAAATGCTTGCATGAGGGACTAGCTGGGATGAATGGCTGCTTTTATGACATGTATTGAGAGTCAAAAAGCTTGATGACCTGCCCAGACACACTGGTGACAATACAGCAGGATGAGGAACTGCTGATTTTTTTCATCTGTTATGTGAGTGGGATATTACTCGGTGTTGGTGTATGCTTTTCACTGATCTGGACGCCTTTCAAGCTCCATTCCACTTTGGGAGTGTGTGAGCAGTAAATAGAATTAGAAAAGCTGAACCAACTTGTAGCACTCGGTGCCATAGGCCTGATAGATTGATGTCTGCCATCAATGATGAAGTGACTGCTTGACTTTATCTTCCCTATCTTAAATTCCCTTGCTAAATTTGGTGCTTTAATTTTAGATCCCTTGAATTCTGACTCCAATTTGCCATAAGAGCCATGTAAGAATGCAGTCAAATTCCTTGTTAATGCAAATTTAACAGCACTTTTCTGAAACATGAAAGCTCTATTCATCACCCCGTGGTTTGGATTGGAGGGTCGGCAGGAATTACAAACCACAGTGGTGTTGGCAAGGTACCGTGGGCTTTGAGGAGTATGCAGCCATTTCTGTCATTACAAAGAAGAGAATGTTCATGGTTGAACCCTGAAAATGTCTTCTGTCTTTAAGGGATTCATTGCATTTATGGTAAATGCAATCAAGTAATGCATTATACATTATTATGCACTTGATAATGCATAAAGCTATGAATTTATTTCGCATCTTTAAACAGCTGCTCATGAAATAATGGTATGGTTATGTTGCATTATTCCCAGTTAAGGTAAAAAGGTTACAATAGATATTAATCAATTAAAATCCACTAGTATTCTGGATAATCACCAAACTGTTATGTTCCACAGAGGTACAGCTGACTGGTTTGGGGTTAGCAAAGATAGTGATACCACCCAAAAATGGCAGAGGAAGAGCCTTCGCCACTGCAGCCAGAGGTACGGCAAGCTTAAATCGCACGTCATCCGTGAAATGGAACTACCTAGTCAAGACAACATCTCGCTCACCAGCACAGAAACCCCTCCTCCTCTCTATGTGGGGCCACAGTTTGGCATGCAGAAGGTAAGGCTCGGATAACAATCGCCAGAAAATCTATTTTATTGCTGGTGCTATTAGTCGTCGTAAAGGTGAATGGAGAGCAGGTGGATAGATGCTTAATTCTGGTGCAGGCTTGTGTTCTGCTAAATTTAAGTATCAGTTGATAAAGCCTTTTCAAGTAAAAGTGGCGGGCAGCCCCAGCTGCAGAAATGTCAAACAGTGAAGGTTCCCACTGATCTTCAATTATTAACACTTTTGCGAGCAGTGATGGTCCCAAAGACTCTGTCAGTGCTGATAAAGATGTACCTTGGTTTTCATTAGTGATTGTTGCACAAAACTGCTTGGTGTAGTCTCACTTTTGGAATAATTATTATTGCTTACTTGTTTTATTAACCAGGCATAGCAATTAACGTTTTATGAACATCTCTGCCACTAGCTTTGTTACGACAAAGACAAATACTGCAATACTGAGGACAACAAACAACCTGCAGGACGAACTCAGTGGATCGATCAGGTAGACCTGATACAGGGTCTCTACCTGAAACATCAACAATTCCTTTCCCTGCACAGAAGCTGCTTGACCTGCTGAGTTCCTCCAGCAATTTTTTTTGCTCCAGATTCCAGCATCTGCATTCCCTTATGTATGCAATATTGAGACATTGGAATGATAATCGATAAGACATAAAAAAAACAAATCAAAATACAAGATACAGGATGGGGTGGGAGAGGAACAAAACTATGGGGTAGCATTAACAAAAAAATTTAATGGACTGACAAACACATGAATTTGTTTGTCAGTCCATTAAATGTTTTCTACAAACTGTGTGCTATAGTTGCCAGAACTGCTAATGTTAAAAACCTAACAAATGAATATGAATTGAAATGCTGCAGTACTGGAATTCTGAAAAGATTCCCAGTTTGCCATAAGTCCAATGAACGTCAGAATTCTATTAGTACAGGAACACTTGTCCTGCTGAGTTCCTCCAGCATATGTTTTTGCTCCAGATTCCAGTGTCTGCAGTCTCTTGTGTCTCCATCTTGATAGGCTAGTTGTTTGTAGATTGGAACAGCAGCTGACAAGTAGTCTTTAATGTTGGATGGAGGATTGCAGTTAAATACCTTGCCAGGGAAAGGCCTGGGACATTTGGGTGACTATCACAAGGGAAGGATCATCGATCTCAGCGGAGGTCAGAGGACTCCATTGTATCCTCAACTTGATGTGCACTGCTTCGTAATCACCAGAGAGTGATCAGTAGGGAGATCTGTGATTGATTGATTTTTGCCCTTCCTGTTCCAAGGGTATAGAGACGTTTTCTAGTATCCCAGTGGTAAGCAGACCCAAGTGAGAATGAAGTCTGTGACATTCTTGGTCAGTTGCACAGCAGGCAATGTGCTTCCAACTGAGGAAGTGCCAATAAATCATTCAAAACCTAATTAGTTTCTATTGATAGAGTATCCTTCTGTTCTCTGGTTCTGCATTTAGTCATGAGGTCTTGGTATTGCATTCTTATGCATAGTCTATTGCTAATTTTATTAAAACTTTCCCCAATAATGCTTATAGCCTATGTCACTCTTTCCATTTTACAAAAAGTACGTAGGGGAACTGAAAACCTGTGAATTATTTTGTACAGTCTGTCATTATTCTATGCATGTGCACGGGAAATGCAGTGTTACTTTTTGGGTGTATGGTTACATTTTGTCTAAGTTTTGGTTTCCCTAGTTGATACTAACCACAAAATGCTTGGCTTGGATTTTCCTGAGTGATGTCTGCCACTCACAGTGGCCACTGAAGTTCCCCCGCTGTCCCAAGATGCTCAGGATCCTTGTGTCTGATCTTGGTTGGCTGAAACTCTCTGGTGCCATGGTGAGGCCCTGAACGGCATCAAACCCTTGTGATGAAATAAGGTGATGTTGGCGGGCCTGAACCCTTGTGTGCTCTGCTCACCCTCAATGGTGAAACTTTCCTGCAAACCTTTGGTAAAACCATGTTCCCACCTTTTGCTATCTTTGTTACTCAAATGAAACAATCATGTTCAAAGTAAAGTAAACACTTAAATTTGAAATAATTAAAAGCATTAAAACAAACAACTTGTAGAAAGAAATTACTTGTTCTTGGCTTCAGTACCAACACCTGCCAGTCATCATTTGGGTGAAAAGGCTTGTGGGTTCTGTGCTTGGTCTAATCTGTTCCAGAATCTGAGAGCAGACTCTACAATGTACATACTGGTGAATCCCAGCAAATTCCTGATGCACCTTTGGGCTCCATGAGTAGTCCAAGAGTGGAGAGAAACCAGGAATTCGGCAGCAAAACTCGACCAGAAAGATCAGGAGCCCCAAATTTGCCAGCACTTAATGTGGATAAATGCCAACAGTTTGGTAAGGAATTACCAATGCTCATTACCAAATTCTAAGACGTGGAAATTATGCCGAGAAAGAGGCCACTCAGTTCATCTTGTCCACAACATCTTGGAAAGGGTTAGGTATTGTTTTATGGAGCTTTACTTATCTGTCCACTGTGGGTGTATCCTGTCACACAAATCCATGGTCAGATATCGTCATCCAGCTGAGTTTATTTTTTCAATCTCCACTTATGATTGAGCACATTTTTATTGATCAGGCTTCTGTTCGTCTTTGACCTCCTGAGAGTTTCATTTAAGGTTCTTTGGATCCGGCATGCCGATCTTGAAAGCTACAGAGGGCAATTTGGATTATCAGATTGGGATACCATTCCCAAACTTTATAGCTGCCTCCCCTGACCCACCTTGTTCTGAATGTAAAACCACAAGAGAACCTTATCCATAACTAGTGGGGAGAATCGCGATGAATATAAACAGTGGAGAGGGAAAATGGGGAAAACAGATGAGAGTGTAGGCTAGCATAAATGATAATTCAGCTCTTGCAGGGGTATATGATGGAAGAAAAAAATGCATTTAGAAAACACCTTTCATCTTTGGGCACTCCAAAGCACTTAGTCATAGTGAATTACTTTTGAAGTGTAGTCACTGTTGTAACACAGGAACTGTGGTACCCAGTTTGGAATTGAGAGCTCAGGGAAGTAGCAGTGTGATGATAACCAGGTGATCTGTCCCTCCGTAACATTGAATGAGGGGTACAATGCTCAGTATGCATAAGTTAAAGGGCTTTCTCATCTATTTCTCAGAATTTCTTATTCGAACCAATCCAGGCTGTGCCAGCTCTGAGCAATTCCATAAGCCCTGTTCTGCCATTTTCCTTCTCTCCCCACATGTCCATTAACTCTCCCATAAGCTTCCTATCACCCATCTGCACTGGGAACAATTTACAGTGGCCAAATAACCTTCCAGCACTGAAACCAAAACACCTCAGAGTAGAACAACATGAAAAATGGGGCAACTCCACACAGACGGCATCTGAGGTCAGGATCGAACCCATGTCGCTAAAACTGTGTGGCATCAGCACTAGCTGAGGTGTAGTAGGGTGGAATGATTAGATAGAAGGCTGTTAGGATAGCAAATGTGTTACAAGTAGCTGCATTGGATGTTTTGAAAGGCTGGCAGTTGTAAAGTGGTGGCAACTTATAAACCATCGGGTTTGGATAGATTAATGCCGGCTGCAGAGGTTCAACTTGGAGGTGTGGCCACAGTCTTCCTTTGATATGAGGCTGGGAATGCAGGACTGGAGCACTGCAAATGTTGTATCCCTGCTCAAAGATAAATTGCAATACAGGCCTGTTATGGAAGTTTTAGGAGACTGTAATCAAAGAGAAAGCTTTCAAGAGAGTTAACACTTGGGCAAGTACGAACTAATGATAGCCAGTACCGATTTGTTAGGGCAAATTGTTGAGCGCAGCTGAGTTATTTTTAAATGCAATGCATTGATAGTCTGTATGTGGGGGTTTCTAAGAGTATTTGATTATGTGCCACGTAATAATCTTGTTTAAAGGAGAAATAGAAGCATGGATACAAAACTGGCTATTTTCGATTGAAGTAATACAGTGGTGGTTCCCTCTGCTGTTTTTGATGTACATTCATAAGTTATAGATGAAGGTGTGTTGCGCACCAATAAACTTATTGATTGGAATGGCAAGCCACAGCCAGCACAATTCAACCAAGGGGACATGGTGCATTAGTCTTTCCACATGGACTGGATGACAGAATCTGGTCCCTGGTCCTACTGGGATTTTCCCAGTGTTGTATAGGGACATCCTCCCCTGTCCAAAACTCAGCAGCGGAGTGGGAATCCTCTTTCATTTCAATGGAGAACAGCATTACACACCAGTGAATATTGCCATCTGTGTCTGTGTGCCTTTTGCATTATGTTTGGAGGGCCAGAGCTAGAAGGTCCCTGATCTCTGGCAAATGGGTTTCCAGTGCAGCTCAATAACTTGCACAAGGCTGTTAGAGTAGGTGATAGAATTCCTCAATTGTGATGTCCCTTCACGAAGTTGTAACCTATATAAAATCCCACTTCAGCTGGTCAACATGCTCCATATTTGGGTCTGTAGCTCAGGATTTTGGGGTGTTTCAGAGAGGTTTGTTGTCCAGAGTTGAAGGAATGCAATGATGTGGAGAAACTGGTGCGGCAGTGTAGTTTTCTGTGAACCACAAAAGATTGAGGAGAGATCATGAAGGACTTCAATGGAGTTTATGAAATACTGAGTCCAGTGATGTCAGGGCAATGATCAATGGGTACAGAGTTAAGATGATTGGTTTAAAAAGAAACAATAAGCAGATAAGCCAGAACAACGTTCTTTCACACAGAGGAGTTAGGATTTGGTATGTATTGCCTGAGGGTGGTGAGTATCAAAAGAATTGGGTACCTATAAGAATGAAAAAGGCAGGGATATGGGGAAAGATTTGGGCAATGTGAATAATGAAATTACTGTTTGAAAGTGTTGGTGCAAACTTGATGGCCCTGGTAGTCTTCTGCATTATGCTGTCTATGATTTTAATTCTGTTTTCATAAAACAAAACATCCCTGAAAAATAGTAACAGTAATATATTGGATGATAGCTAGCATTGTTTTCTCCACAAATTGCGGGGAACCCTGCCCAGTGTGTCAGTGCACACCTGTATTACACATGATCCACAACGCTTGTGGAAATTGCCTGAAGTGCTGGGATGTAGAGTCAAAACTCACCTGAAAAATGATCCTGTTTGTTGGAACCCACCAATAAATCCTCGGCAGTGCACACGTGCACACTCTCTCGAGCACTCTGCCTTTTCTTGTTTAACTTATTTGCATTAAATTATAATTTTGCACTTTGCTGTATCAGCAGACCACACTGATGAGAATAACTCAGCATTGCAGTTCTAGATTTAGCATGGTTTGTTGAACCATTTTATGTTTTCCTATGTGTTTAAATCAGTGTAAGGCCCACTCACATCCTCAATCACTAAAACTGTCTTGTGTTTATGACAAATTTAAGTGTTCTGTTTTATAATTGTTCTCATTGCATAATATCCCATTTTGTACTAGTATTTCATGGTTTTATAATTGTTCTTGTTACTTGTTCATGGTTTTATAATGAAAAGTCTGATGCATCGCCACAATGCTACAGGGTTACAAGAACTGGAATCACTCCCAGAATTGTCTGATCTTAGCCAGTAATGTTTGGTGGAGTCCACTGAATACAGGCCAGAAGTTTTCCCAAGCAACCAGAAACTGAACAAGTGGAACAGGGATATGCAGTATACCATCTACTGGCTGGCTGATTCAATACGTGTTACTGATACATACCTTCTGGTTTTGAGATTACTGTGGGCTGGAAAGTAAGTGAATTTCAAGTAGCAGAAGGTTTTATTTTCTAATTCGCAAGATTGGTCTGGAATTCTGATCAGTAAGTTGACCAGTGTTTATTTGGGTTGCCTGCTCTCTGAGGCATGCTGTTTTAATTTGAGTAATTTGGCATTATTCTCTGCTGACAGTTTCACAGAGGTTGTAATATGGTGATATGGCAACTCTCCTCAGATGTCATTGATGTATGGAAGAGCAGGTGAATATGCCCGCTCCCTCTTGGGAGTTTCATGTCACAGCTGCGCCTGCTGCAATTTGTCGACTGCCACAACAGGTCTACAGCGGATGCAATCTCACTGGCTCTTCACTTGGCTATGGAGCTCCTAAACGACAGCAATACATACATCAGGCTGCTGTTTGTTGATTACAGCTTGGTGTTCAACACCATCATCCCCTCAGTACTAATCAACAAGCTTCAAAACCTGGGCCTTTGCACATCCCTCTGCAAATGGATCCTTGACTTCCTTATCAGGAGACCATAGACAGTATGGATTGGTAATAACATCTCCTCCGATCAACACAGGTGCATCTCAAGGATGTGTGCTTAGCCCACTGCTCTACTCTCGACACACTCAACTGTGTGGCTAGGCACAGCTCAAATGCCATCTGTAAATTTGCCAACAACACCACTATTTTTGGCAGAATCTCAGATGGCGACGAGGAGGTGTACAGGAGTGAGGTAGACCGGTTGGTTGAGTGGTGTCTCAACAACAATCTCACACTCAACATCAACAAGACCAAGGAATTGATTGTGGACTTCAGGAAGGGGAAGACAGGAGAGCACACACCAGTCCTCATTGAGGGGTGAGCAGCTTCAAGTTCCTGGGTGTCAACATTTCAGAGATTTATCCTGGGGTCCAACACATTGATGCAATTGTGAAACAGCTCTACTTCATTCGAAATTTGAAGAGATTTGGTCTGTCACCAAAAACTCTTGCAAATTTCTACAGATGTACGGAGGACAGCATTTTGACTGGTTGCATTACCGCCTGGTATGGAGGCTCCAATGTGCAGGATCGAAAAAGGCTGCAGAGGGTTGTAGACCCAGCCAGCTCCATCACAGGCACAACCCTCCCACCATCGAGGACATCTTCAAGATGCAGTGCCTCAAGAAGGTGGCATCCATCATTAAGGTCCCTCGCCATCCGGGACCCTCTTCTTGTTACTACCATCAGGAAGGAGGTACAGGCGCCTGAAGACCCACACTCAATATTTTAGGAACAGCTTCTTCCCCTCTGCCATCAGATTTCTGAAAGGTCCATGAACACTACCTCGTTATTCTTTTGCACAATTTTATTTATTTTGGTGACTTGTAATTTTTATGTCTTGCACTATACAACAACAAATTTCATGACATATGTCAGTGATAATAAACCTGATTCTGAGCTTATAGAAAATAAAAATGTGCTGAAGGAGCAGAACGCTGTGCAATAATTGCTCCCTGTCAGACGTTCTTTATTAGTTATGCTTTTGGTCTAGGTTAGAATTTTGTGTCGCACATTGTAAAACATCTGAGGGTGAAATTCAATTTTGATTGGAACATAAAGCAGGTGTTGGCAAATTGGTTGTCCTTCTACATACTCTGCACAATTTTCAGTCAGTTTCGTTTCAAGACAAAATTGTCTGTTGAACATCTTTACCTAAATCTTTGGTTTACTGGGAATAATGTTATCTTAAAGAGCAGTTCATGGTCTCATTTCTAGTAGTCTACATTTTACGTGGATTAATTGTTCAATCACTACAAAATTAAAAGTGAAGGTATTTCGGTTTATCCATTCAGAAAAATCTTAATGTTCCCTCCTTCTCCCAAACCCCAAATTATGATATTAGTTGTTTGCCTTCATCAGTAATTGGATTTTTGTCTACAAATGTTCAAAATCTGAAATAAAATCAAGAAATACTTAAAAACACTCAGCAGGTCAGGCAGCATCTGTGGAAAGAGGAACAAAGTTAATGTTTCAGATCAGAGACCAAGTTAATTTGTTCAATGTGGTGTAAGCTTTTGTGTAAACAGGCATTGCCACTTTAGCGTAGCAAATATATAGAAGATAATCTATTGAGATTTGGACATGGCTGATCTAAAGAGTTTGTTTGCACTAAAGTACATATTTTAAAGCAAAGTTATCTCAATGGTGTCATTTTCTGGCAGCATTTTGTAGTTGCCCATCTGAGACTGTTTCAAAGCATAAAGCCAAGTTTAGTCCCAAGCTTCAGCTGCCACTGGGGAGCCTTTTGAAACAATAGTTTTTCTCCATTCGCTCTGGTCTTTGCCACTCCTCCTGTACAGTCGGTTAGTTTTAACCCATCCAGTCCATTGCTGATCACAGGATTTTCATTGCCATTCATGGCTGCTTGTAGAGTGGTGCTTATAAGGATACTGGGCTGATGATTAGAGCCAAAACATCTCATATTACTGTTTCTGGTCTTGTGTAAGGGTTTGTGTTTACTGCTTGTGTTGTTTGATTTTTGTTTCCATAGGTTAGTCTTTTTCAAAAACAAAATCACCTGCCCTTTCTATTAACGAGGAGGATTTTAAGGGTTATCCTCTGTACCTGAAACTTGGAACTTGGCAGGGCTCTGTGTTAGTCACTGGAACTGGGAGTTGTTGTACTTAGTATTTGCATTTCTGCGCCTCAGTCAAGCTATGTTGTTTTTGTGACCCTTTTATTATTAACTAACAGCAGTTCATGTTGATCTTTTCTATGACCTATTAATACATAATAATTTATTTTAATCAAAAGCTTATAGTGCATAGGAAAATTCTTAATAGTTTCCATACTGTTCTTTTATTGGGCTTATTTTTGAATCACCAGCTGTTCTGTTTTAGTAGTTTAACAGCTTAGCTATAATTGTATTTCCTCTCCATCTGTGAATAGATGCCTATTTTCCAACAATTGTGTGTCTGTCAGCCATTTAACATTAAAAAAGAGTCAGCAATTAGTGACTGAGAAACTTCAGTCCAATTGATACAATCTTGTTTAAGGTATCCCCAGCTCTAACCACTTCTGAAGCGCAGTGAATACAAGAGATTGGAGACTAGAGCTTGGGATGTGTTTATCTGCCAGCCATTTGAAAGCTCCCGCCCAGAAGTGTGTCAATATGTTGGAATGAATACTCCAATCCAGAATGTAATCTTGTGGCACTGCATGACCGATACAATTGCTTTCCTCTGCATTTTCTAGTTATTGTGCTTGCCATAACAGATCATCTGGGTGTAGTGTATAAATTGTGTTGTTAGAATGGGGGAGGCAGGCAATGAGTTAGAGAGCAAGGGATGATTACATGTTCATGAGAGTCTGTCTGCTCCTTGTTCATTTAAACACTCAGAAAACTTTGCTCTGTTAACAGACTTGCAGTCTTCTATTCTCCTGCATGCTCCCCACCCACATGCCAAACAAAATCATTGGGGGGAGAGAGAATCTAAATGGGTCATGGGGCAAAAATCTGAGAAATAAATAAAAGTAGCAGTGCAAGTTAAAGCAAAGCAAATCAAACACGGGGGTTTATTGCTGCAGGGATGCTGAACTTGGCTCAAGCCTTGATTAGACGCTCCTCAAGTACTGTGTACAGTTTGGCCACCTTGTTTATAAAAATGTAGAGGCACTGGAGGGGGAGCACAAGTGATTTGTAAGGATGACACAGAACTGGGAGAGTCTCAGGACAGGATGAACAGGCTGGGTTTTTATCGTGAAACAAAAAGGGTAAGGTGCCACTGGTGGAGGTATTTAAAGTTGTACAAGATTTAAATTTAGTAGGAAGTTTTTTTTTACCCCTTTATTAGAGGTCAAAAGAGTAAGATCATTGCCAAGATATGAAGTAAGGGATTCAGAAAAAAATCTGTTTGATCCAAAATGTGGAACTTGCTACCACATGGACTGATTGAGTCAAATCCTTTGGATATATTTAAATAAGAGGGTGGACAATTATGAAGGGAGCAGGTAAGTAAAAGGTTATACTTTTTGTTAGATTAGAAAGGATGAGGTTCAGAAACCAAAAGAGAGATTTTAAGTAACTGACAAATAAGTTGGCAGTAAGAAGAGCAATTTTTTTTTACAAACAAATTGTGAATGCACTGTTGAAGCAAATTCAATAGAAGCTTTCAAAATAGAATTGGATAAATAGTTCGGGAGAAGCATGAGATTGGGACCCTCAGAAAGGATCCTCTTTTCAAGTTTTAGTGACATCCTCCATAGATACCTGAATTTCTAATTGTAACATTGCAATGAGTATCAAGGTGAGCTGGAAATGCATAAATAATATTTTAAAGGGGCAAATAGATTTTGTGCAGAGCATCTTGCCTTTTAGAATCTGAGTTATATTCTCGATACCTTTAGTTATCATTTGTCTTCATATTGTATAATGATTAGATTAAAACAAGTCGAGCTGCTGATTAACTCCAAGCTTAATTTAGCATTGCCCAGGTTTTATTCCTCCCCAGAAGGAAATGAAGGAAATTATTTTAGATTAAATGGATCCATGAGAACTGGTATTTCATTCAGTTATGGAACAGTTGAATCTAAATATGAAGGAAAAGCTGGAATTGGAGTCCTTCATCTTTGTGACTTTAGGATCAATTTATTTTATGGTGTACTTTCCAGTGCTATATATTAGTGCAAGTGTTCCCACTGATTTTCAAAATAGTAACTTTTCATTGTGAATATTTGTGGTTAATAAATATTTTACAAAAAGTTTTTATTGACATGCAATCTAATGGTATGAGCTTTTAACAAACCCCACAGTAGTATATCATTTAAATCCCATTAAGGATGCATTAAATGTCAGTCCTAATCATACCCATGCCCAAGCATCAGTGCCACTTATTAGTTAAGTGGCAGTGATGTAAAAATGGGTTTAATTGCAGAAAATTAGCAGTCACTGTAATTTTAGCACAACCAAAGCTATGATAATTAATGTGAACGGTTTTTGTTGAAAGCAGTGGTGATTTGGTGCAAAAGGTCATGAGCGAAGGTGAATTGATATGACTAATGGCATAAATTGCTTATTTCCTCTTTTGTGTGAGGCTCTGCAATTGTTATAGGGAAAATCTGGTCCATTGTAAAAGATTATACATGCACTGCTTTGTTGTAGTTTGATTGCCAAGTGTACTTGTATTAAAGCTAACACAGGTATTATCGGACATGGATGGAAACACAAAACAGGCAAAGTCCTGTTGCTTATTTTATGATCTGCCTGGTACTGGACTCCATTGGCCATGATCAAATAGAATATTGGGTGTGTTGTGTAATGAAGTGGATGATTTTCCAGCTGGCTTGTGTTCAGGATTTTCACCTTGGGATGAGTTGAGGGCCTTGTGTCTTTGTCTTGCAATGTACTGCTGCCACAAAACAACAAATTTCACGACATACGTCAGTGATAATAAACCTGATTCTGGTTCAATTCAACCTCATGTTTGCTCTCTTTAACTTGCTGCAGATTGTAGACCCACTGGCCAGAGGAAGGGCATTTCGAATGCCAGATGAAAATGACGGCTACAGTGTTCCCCACACTCCAATCACACCTGGTGCTGCATCCCTGTGCTCCTTCACCAGCTCTCGCTCTGGATACAACCGTATTCCCAAACGAAGAAAGAGGGAATCTGTGGCTAAGATGAGTTTCAGAGCAGCAGCAGCCCTGGTAAAGGTAGGTGAAGAGTAGGATTTGATTCATAACTATTCACTGTCAAGAGCATTCATGTCTTGGTCCAATAAAGTAAGGTTTGTATTGTACTGTTTATAGTATCCTCCATACTGTTTGTAAGCATCCTGGAATATATTTGAAGGTGTTCAACTGCTAGGTATTCAAGGTCTGAAATGGAACAATATTCTGCTTCTAGTCAATAGTACTGACAGCAATATTCAGGTTTGGTTATTATTGTTGCCACATTTGCATGTAATGGAAGCAACAACATTTTCATCAGTTCTACGGTCTCTGCAGAAACAGAGCAGATACTGAAGTTGTCATGTAAAAGGTGGTACTCCACTCAGATACATTGCAAAGATATTGATTACATGAATGGGCAAATTTGTGGCAAATAAATCTCAAATACTGAGTCATTTAAATTGAAGAAGGATAGAACAAAGTGATAAGCTAGGAGCACTGGAGGTTAAGGAGACTTCAGACCCGTATAGATATTAAGGTGTCATAGCCAGACAGAAAATAAATTGATTTCTGGTACATTGGCCTTTTATTAGGCTGGAGTACACAAGGTCAGAACTTGTACATACACTGAGTTGGCCTATTCCTGAAATACTGAAAGTAGTTCTGTGTACACCAGAAATACTGCAATGTTTCAAGAGGGGCAC
Source organism: Pristis pectinata (assembly GCF_009764475.1). Lineage (NCBI taxonomy): Eukaryota > Metazoa > Chordata > Chondrichthyes > Rhinopristiformes > Pristidae > Pristis > Pristis pectinata. The sequence continues at coordinate 33,196,818 of NC_067412.1, read as the reverse complement.
CTCCTCAGAAAGACAATAAATGCTGGACTTTCAGTGATGCCCAAGCATCCTATAAGTGGATTTGTTGAAAAAACATTTTTTTTTCCATACTGGGACCAGATGTGTGGCCAGGACTGCTGTGTACTATCATATAACCAGATGCCACAGGCTGAGGACAGCAAAAGATATGTCAGCTATCTGTTGAGTCATCATACAGCTGATATTTCCACAGCTCTTTCAACTCTGTTCTTTAGCAATTCAGCATTTTCTTTACCCTTTTAGTTTGGTGTCCATTCCATTCTCCAATTCAAGTGTGGTGGAGAAAGGTTTTGATGCGGGGAGTGCATTTTAAATGCAATTCATTGTCATACAAAATTGATCAATAGTGAAGTAACCAATCCTTTCCATTGATCTGGGATAAATAACGTTAAAAATAGAAGCAAACAACAAACTGATGGAAGAACTCAGTAGCCTTTTGCCTTCACTGATGCTGCTCAACCTGCTAAGTTCCTCCAGCAGTTTGTTTTCTTGCTCCAGACTACGGCATCTGCAGCCTCTTGTGTCTCCATTGAAAAGAGAAGTGTGTGCATGGGCAGATTACACATTTTTCCTTTAGGAATCTCACCATTTTGCATCGTGTTTCTATTCTTTCTTTCCTGATGTTTTAATCACTCATCAGGATCAGTGCCAGTGTATACTCAATCCCTGTGCACAGCTTAAGATGTATGATATTAGCTGGCATGTTCACACCTTATTATTCCTGCCCTGTAACTAAACCCACTTTACAGAGAAAAATACTGCACAGAGTTGTCTTTATATAATATCCTGTGACTCAAATTCACCTGAAATTTGAACAGGATTGAGATCAAGGAACACTGGCGTCCCAGTGTGATATCCAAACAAGTCTGTTCTTGGTGTAATAGATGAGAACATTTGTAGATTTGTGATAAATTGCATGTTAGTGTCTAAAATATTAAGTAAATCAAGAACAAACTCGCTTTACATGTATGCTTAGAAACTGGATCATGTGGTGTCATTATTGTGTGTGCTGCATTACCCATTTGGAATTTAAAAAGGAGGAAAGGTAATTGAAAATTGGGGACTTCTGTGAGTTGGGCAAACTCTGACTCTGCTCTGGGTCCCCATGTGTCTAATGTGCAAGTGCATGCACTGCTTCATCTGCACTGTTCAGGGGCTCCTGCTGAAGCCTGCGAGACGTGCCTCTGCTTGACATGGGGGATCTGCCTCAACAGGACCCAGGCTGGCACTGTTAACCCATCTCGGGCTAGTCGAGGTAAGTGTTGTCCTTCAAAGCATCCTCACAACCCTGAGCTCCTGTCCCAACTCCACCTGCATCCATTGACCATAATCACACCCTGCTGTGCACCCTGTACCAACCCTGCCCTTCCTACAAAGCCCACCAACCATTATCATTCAAAAACCCCAGTGGTCCACTCACTTGGGCCACAATTCTTTCTTCCCCACGTCCCTTCCTCCAGCGCCAGCACATTGAACAAAGAGCAACCATATCTGGCTGCATATTGAGAAAAAGTTTTGAGCACAGGCTTGTGGCCTCCTGAATATCTGACAGGCCACAGAACAAGACAGGTACAGGAAATGCTGGAAATATCGGGCAGCATCTCTGGAAAGAGAAACAATTAGAATTTCAGGTTGAAGATCTTCATCAGGAACTGAGAATGTTGGAAATGCTCAGAAACAATGAAGAGTTAACCACCCCCTTCCCCCCACCCCCCCCCCAAATAAAACAACAGTTATTGACCCATCACCAACTATCTGCTAATATTCCTTTAGAAGTGCCGATCTGTTTCTAGATGCTGATCAATTTCATGGTGGTGATCTTTAGAAAGGATTGATTGGGTTATTACCCCTGCCAGTGAGAATCAGACTTGACATCACTGTCAATTTGGACACATTCCTATAAGCACAGGGAAATTTTTGTTTCATAGAGCACTGCAGCAGTCCCCTTCAATTGCAAGTTATTTGAAACTCACGAGTTTCCTACCTCTATTACAGGGGCGCTCTCTCAGGGAAAGTACAACACGACGGGCTCAGAGACGCAGCTTTACTCCTGCCAGTTTTGCAGAAGAAGAAACTGTGGATTTCCCGGATGAGTTGGATACTTCATTTTTCGCAAGGGTGAGGTTCCTTAAGAGAGACCATTGGATGCAATGATGTACAGCACATTGCATCATTATTTGGTGCTGGCATCAATTCTCTGTTGCTCGTGGCTGCATTTCCTGCGTGCAGCTGTTTTAACAAGTTTGAAGAATATCTGATGTGTATTAGGCATGGAAATTAAGCAGCAATTGCAAACCAATGCTGACGGGTGGAACTACTTCGGTGCAAACTAAATGCAGGTGGAACTTGAATCGGGTCCCACTGAGCAAATATCCCACTTTTAACTTTTGTGAATTTATATGTTATGTTGCTCTGAATTAAGGAAACATTTATTGGTGGGAAATTACCGCTTTTAAATTTGAAAGATTTTCAATTGATGTTTTTCTTTTGCTTAATATTTAGAATGCATTACCTGATAAATTGGTGGATACAGACCCATCATTAATTTGCATTTGAAAGAAACAGGTCTTCAGGGAAAGAGGGAGGGAGTGAAATGGGACTAACTGAAATGCTTATTAAACAATCGTGCCCAGATTCATTGGATCAAATTACCACCTCTGGTGCTATGCTATTCTGTGGTTTTCCCATCTTCTCAGTTGTTTGAAAAAAAACTAAAGCATCCTCCTGTTTGAAATAGAAGTCCAAAGAAAAACTGGAGGCAATTCTTTATCATCTTTCAGAAGGGAATGCATTGACCTTTGTCCATTTGATGGGGTTCTGGATTTTCAGATTTTTGGTTACAATAACATTGAGGTGATAGATGTAGCATTGCACTGTACTTGAAAGACCTAGACAGCATTCAGTTATGGGCTGATAAGCAGCAAGTAACATTTGTGCCTCAAAAATGCCAGGTCATGACTATCACCAACAAAGGTAAGTCCATCCTCCTAAGCTTAACGTTCATAGAACTGTATAGCACAGAAACAGGCCCTTTGGCCTATGTTGTCTGTGTTGGTCATGGTGCCAATCAAAACTAATCCCATCTGCCTGCACCTGGTCTATATCCCTCCATTCACTGTCTGTTCATGTCCCTGTCCAAATGCCTCTTAAATGTTGTTATCGTATCTGTTTCCATCACTTCCCCTGGCCGCACATTTCAGACACCTACCACTGTGTGTCTTGTGTGTTTTTTCTTAAAATAAAAACAACTTGCCTCATAAATCTCCTTTAAACTTTTCCCCTTTCACCTTAAAGCTAGGTCCTCTAGTATTTGACATTTTCACCCTGGGGGTGAAAATTGCAAAAACATTGAGGTGGTAGATGTAGCATTGCACTGTACTTGAAAGACTGAGACAGCATTCAGGTATGGGCTGATAAGCAGCAAGTAACACTTGTGCCTCAAAAGTGCCAGATCGTGACTATCACCAACAAAGGAAAGTCCATCCTCCTAAGCTTAACGTTTGTAGAACTGTATAGCACAGAAACAGGCCCTTTATGAAAATATGAGAGGTGTAGATAGAAAATGACTCTATCTACTCTATCTATGCCTCTCTTATTTTCATAAACTTCTATCCAGTTGTCCCTCAGCCTTTGCTGCAGAGAAAATGATCCAAGTGTGTCCAACCTCTCCTTATGCTAATTCTCTTTAATCCAGGCAACATCCTGGTGAACCTCTTCTGCAACCTCTCCAAAGCTTCCACGTCCTTCCTGTAATGCAGTGACCAGAATGCACAAATTATTCCAAATGTGGCCTAAGCAAAGTTTTAATGGCATTACCATTACTGTCTACCCCACTATCAATCCCCTGGGGGTTGCCATTAACCAGAAACTCATCTGGACTAGCCATATACATACCATAGAAATAAGAGCAAGTCAGAAGCTGGGTAAACTGTTGCAAGTGACTTGTGCCCCAAGGCCTTTCCACCATCAACAATACACAAGTGAAGAGTGCTCAAGAAGCTCAACACCTTCGGGAACAAAGTTGCCCTCTTGATTGGTAGCCTATCCATCATTCCTTTATTAAAAATAATAAACGCAGTGTATCATGGCTGCAGTGTGTACCATCTTAAAATAATGCACTGCAGTTACTCACCCAGGCTACTTCTGAAAGCACCTGAAAAATTCGAATGCTCTACCACTAAGAAGGGCAAAGGCTGTATGTGCATGGGAATACCACCTGCGTGTTCCCCTCCTGCGAGTTCACTATCCTGACTTGGAAATGCATAACTGGTCCTTCATCATTACTGGGCCTAAATCCTGGAATTCCCTACCCAACAGCACTGTGAGAGCATCTTCCCCAAAGGTACAATGACTTAGCACCATCATCTTGAGAGCAATTAGGGACAGCATTGTCCATATCCTAAAAGTTAATTAAAAAAAGGAAAATTAGCCTGAGCACTGCCACTTGTCGATGTATGTGTATAAGTCAAACATTGTTGCACATTGAGGTTAGGTCACTTCTGTTATATTATGTTCTGTTGCTTAGCACATGTCTGAAGTGCTTCAGGAACCATCAGCTCTGCTGCTTGCCTTCATCAAACACCAATATGTGGCCCACTGTTGCCTTTGAATAATTGTCCTTGGATCTAAATGATGCAGGAGTCTTTCAGCAAAGGCTTGGCCCACTGTTGAAAAGCCAACTAGGGGCTGATATAGAGAGGCTTTGTCAGGTGTCTCCTTTAGCAGCTCTCGGGTGGTGTTTGTGAACGAGATCCCAGCATTAGATGTCCTGGGCTGTAGGCTACCCAAATGGAATATGAGGTGCTGTTCTTCTAGTTTGCTTTTGGCCTCCCTCATTTGGTTCCAGCTGTCATGCTATGGTGAGGCCAAACATAAATTAGAAGAACAGCATCTTGTATTCTGCATGGGTAGCCTACACCCCAATGATATGAACATTACATTTTCCCCTTTCAGGTAACCCACTTGTGTTCCTTTCCCACTCCCACTAATTCACCCAAGGTCTCGCTCTCTTTTTGTTCATCTTTTCCATTGCTCCTCCCCTCATTGCCCAGACTCATCACCCTCCCCCACCTGGTTCCATCTGTCCATCATCCTTCCTTTATCTGGTTTCTGTCTCAGCCACCAGCCTCTGTGTAATCCCTCCCTCTGGCTTATATATACTTGCTATCTTCCCTTGACACTCTGTCCTCATTGCAGCATCTCAGCCCGAAATGTTGCCTCCACAGATGCTCGACCAACTGAGTCCGTCCAGCAGTTTTTGTTTGTTCCATCTTGTGTCTCCATAAAATGGGCAATCTCCATTTTTTAAGAAGTCATTTTGCTTCAAATTGATTATCTACTAAAACAGTTCTCTTACAGAAAGATGAACTCTTGGGACCAGAACCAAAGTAATAGTCATTGGCTTTTTGTAGCTTATTCAAGCTGCAAAGAGACGCACAGTGCTCATGTTGCCATAGAAATGCTCAATATCAACATATCCCAGATTTTTCCAGTGTTGTGCCCCAAGGTAGTCACCATGGAATCAACTTGTTAGACGATCAGCTTTCTCAGAGCAGATGGTTGTCCTGTACAGAATACTATACTGATTGGTTGTGTAGGATAGCTTGATTTAAGGTGAATTCCATTGCATGAATGTAATGATGTCACGATTTGATGTATAGTAATGGGAGGTGCTGAATAATAATAAAAAGAAAAACAACAAATGTAATCATGTTTTAACCTGAGGATACTCCCAAAAATGTGCTGAATTTTCTGCATTCCTTAATGGTTATTGTTATTAATAACGGATACAGAAAATTGACCCAAGGTCTACATCAATAAAAGTTTAGTTAGGCACAGATTACTAGCGCTCCAGTTCAAGATGTCTTGACTTTTTCCAGATGACTTTCACATTCCCTTTCAGTTTCTCAGAAAAGTTGAGCCTTAGATGGGCTGTTCATTGAGAATGAGAGCTGGTTAGTGCAGGGAAATGCTTGGCCCAGGTTTCCTTTGAAATGTCTCCATCTGCAGGGCATGATACAAGAATGAGGAATGCCATGTTAGTGATAAAAAAATGTTGCAATTAAGTGAATGTGTGTAATTCATGTTTATAAAACTGGTATTATAACAGCTTCATATGATGACTTTAACATAGACGTGATGCATTTTGGATGTTTTCCTGCTATCAAATAGAATTTGATGTTGAACTGCATGGAGATATTGGGGTAGATAACCAAAAGCTTGATCAAAATAAGTGGTTTAGAGATGCATCTTAATGTGATTGTTATGATGGAATAACTAACAGAATATTATCACCTTTGCATTTGCTGAGATTTTCTCTTTGAATTTGTTATTTCTTTTGGCCAGGAAGGAGTCCTACATGAAGAGCTGTCCACTTATCCTGATGAGGTATTTGAACCTGCGGAAGCAATTACTGCGAAGGAAACAGAAGGCAACTCTCTGGATCAGACTGATCTGACCGGCAGCGCCTTAGATAAAAGTGAACTCGAGAAAAGTCACCTAATGCTGTAAGTTGCAGGGTTTTTTTACCACCCTTGTGGCAGTGTAAGGAGAGAACAGCCCTGACTAGTGAGTTGCTGTAGAGGTTAGCACAGAGTGAAGTGATTTTTAAAAAAAAAACAATTCACATTTGACATTTTGTTCCAGTTTACTTTTGTTGCATCGTGACTTTAGGTAAGTTCACATTAAAATGTTAGGTTGGTATGAAAAAGATGATTTGGGTAGAGAGGTTCGAATTGCTTAAATAGCAGTGTCTAGTCCCTAGGTGCACATCTCTTTTTAAGTGAAATCATCTTGATCATGAGTGGCTAAAGGAATTAGATCCATATTTGAAGTTTAGAAGAATGAGAGGAGATCTTATTGGGGGAAAAAGTCTTTGGGGGGGCAGGACAGGATAGATGTTGAATGTTTCCACTAGTGCGAGAATCTCCAACAAGTGGACATGGTTACAGGTTTGTGAGGGGGAGGTGGTGTGGTGGGGAAGGGCAGTCGTTTAAAATGAGGTGCACAGGAACTATTTTTCACAAAGGGTGGTGAACCTCTGGAATTCTCATCTCTGGAGAGGCTAGCTCCTTGGGGTATTTAAAGAGTAAGAAGACCTTTTGTTTTAGTAAGATCAGGGAACTGAGGTCAGTAGAGAACTGGCATAAAAGAGGAGGCCTGAGGCAGTTCGTACTGGATGGCAGGGCGTGCTTGAGAGGCCCAGTGGCTGATTATTGCTCCTATTTTCTCTTGTTCACATAATTGGGCTGTTTGATGGAACCTTAGACAATGTCTCCCATGCTTCCTCAACTTTTAAACCTTGATACCCTAACAAGTGTGAAATCCTTTGGGACACCATTTGCCTCTGACCTACTCATCTTTCCTTTCAGCCAAGTCAGCAAGCTATGCCACTCAAAATTCCCTGACTGACTGAGATTTGCCAGAGATATACATCTAACGTTTGTGCAAGTGGGTCAGTGATTGCTGAGGACAAGCTAACCTCCAGCAATGGCCATCCCCATCTTGACTGACTCTTGTTGAATGATAATCCTTCACCACGTATATTGTCACAAAACAGCTGGTGATGACAAGAAGCCTCCTCTGAACATTGATCTGGTTCACAATGACCAAGTGAAAGCAGTGAGTCAACCTATCCATACTGACAATTCCTGCATGAGTAGCCATCTTAAACCTCGACTGGCTAACCTTCCAACATCATGGTCAATGTTATTCACCAGAGTTCCATCATCGATTTTCCATATGGTGAAGACATCAATTAGATGGCTTGTTAACTTTTTGTCCGACTAAGCTGATAGTTTAATTTAAGTATTTGGAATAATAAACTATTTATATCATATACATCTCCTTCTTCCCCATGTTATAATTAAATATAAACTCCCCAATTCCATCTATCTCCACTTTACCATTTGAAATACAGCCCTTGCTCTTCCTTTATATGCCAACACGTGGAGAGACATAGAGAGATGGAGCGACACACTACAGAAGTAGGCCCTTTGGCCCACTGTGATCATCAACCACCCGTTTACACCAATTCCACATTTTAGGGGCAATTTACAGTTACCAATAAACCTACCAATCTGCACGTCTTTGGGATGTGGGAGGAAACTCACATTGTCAAGGGAGCATGTGCAAATTCCATCCAGCCAGAGGTCAGAATTGAACCTGGGTCTCTGGTGCTGTGAGACAACAGCTCTACAAGCTGCAGCACTGTTCTCCACCTCATGGGCAATACATTTGCACAAATTCCACTTTAACTACACATGGAATATTAACATCCTATCTCCTTCAGTTTCTCCTTGGTTGGCCTTGCACTGGAATGTTTTGTGCAGATCCTGGTTCTGCTTCTGTTCCGTGATGTTGTTGACATTGACACTTGTTCCTGTTTGCTTCACCGTAGTGTTGACATTATTGCACAAACTAGGAATTCAAACCTAATCCATGTCAGTGGGTCATCTTGCCTATTTTAAAATCACCCCTTTGCTACTCTCCAGGATTCTCCTGTTTAGTCTGGTGAAAGTTCTTTCACCTCCCTGGAAGTCAGTCAAAAATTTATACAATGCCACTCGCTTGGGTTCTCTGATTTACGCATGAGAGGTGTAATTCCCAAAGGCAGGTAGATTGGACACTGTTAAGAAAATTAAACCATTAGAATTCTTAAATCTGCCTCCCCCAACCCCCACCCTCTCCCACTTCCAGTGTTAAAGGAAGAAGGTAAATAGTCTGCTCTCAGGAGGCAGTTTGATCCTGAAGATATTTTAAAAGGACATATTGCTCCATTTTAACTCTGTTTTCATTTTAAAGCTGAAGCTTTCCAGTGTTAAAGGACCAAAGCAGATAAAAGAGACTAGCAGAGCTAGTTTTATTAGAGGAAGTGCATATATTGCACAACTGTTGGAGCAGACGGAGGAGGAATGTTTCCTCCAGGCACAAGAAGCTCACTTTGGGGCATGACAAGCTTGCCTTTTATTAGTTGAGGCATTGATTTCAAGAGTCAGGAAGTTGTGTTGCAGCTTTATGAAACCCTGGTTAGGCCATATCTGGGGTATTGCATTCGATTCTGATTGCCCCATTATAGGAAGCGTGTGGAGGCTTTGGAGAGGGTGCAGAAGAGGTTTACCAGGATGCTGCCTGAATTAGAGGGCATGTGCTATGAGGAGAGGTTGGACAAACTTGGTTTGTTTTCTCTGGAGCAGTGGAAACTGAGGGGAGATATGATTGAAATTTATAAAATTATGAAAGGCATAGACAGAGGAGGCAGCTGGTATCTTTGTCCCAGGATCAAAATGTCTAATCCTAGAGGGCATGCAAGGTGGGGGGGGTGGGGGTGGGGAGGTTGGTGTGGGAATAATTCAAAGGAAATATGCAGGGCAAGTGTTTTTTTTACACAGAATGGTGGATGCCTGGAATGTGTTGCCAGGGGTGATGGTGGAGGCATATAGGATAGAGCTGTTTAAGTGGTTCTTAGGCACATGAATATGCAGAAAATGGAGGGATAGGGATATGGACTGTGTGCAGGCAAAAGAGATTAGGTGCCATTAGTTCAGCACAACATTGTGGGCCAAAGAGCCTGTTCCTGTGCTGTTCCTTGAATTAAACCCCTGCGGTTTGCAGGCTAGATAACCAAGCACTGCCCCTCATTCCCTTCTGTGGTGATGCTTGAGTCAACCCTTTGATATTGCCAGACACACACGCATTTGCTCTCCCAAGGGCAACCTTTTAATTAGGTGGCACTTGGACAAGAAAACCTGTTCAAAGAATTGGAAAGGCAACTTGCCAATTCTAGACAGGTGGCTGTCTAGAAAACTCCATTCACACTGTCCCACCATCATCCCAGTTCTCTTCCTGTTCTAAATATATACCTGGGCCCACTTGTTCACAGGCAGAAATGAAAGTTTGTTAGACCACCCCAGGTCCAGAAATTTCCCAATCCAATGGGTGTAATGTGTTTATTGATGGAGGACAAGGTAACACTTTTTTTTTAATATAGTTTTTGATCTCTGGGAGGATTTGATTAACACAAAATGCTGGACCAACTCCACAGGTCAGGCAGCATCTATGGTTTTGTGTGTTGCTCCATATTCCAGCATTTGCAGTCTGTTGTGTCTCCAAAATTTGACAGGTGATTTTTATATTGGCATCTTTTTAAAGCTATTCATTGCAGTTTGCTTTAAGCATGCTGCTGAAATATAGATCCTTTACATTTTTCACATTCTGCTTGTGGGGGAAAAATACCCAAGTTGACTAAATAAGTCAGTGGCACATCAAGAAAAGATAAACACGCGTTTGGGTTAGAAAATGCTTGCTTTTGTGTAGGTTGAGTGTGCTGACGTGAATTTGGAGCAGAGTTGACTGTTGAGCTCCTCCAGCCTGCTCTGCCGTTTAATATAGCTCATGGCTAATTTGATTATAACCTCAGCTCCCTGTAGTAACTTTTCACTCCATTATTGAGAATGTCTGCCTTAGAAATATTTCATAGACTCCACTTCTATTGCCCTTGGAGCTGGAGAGAGAGTTCCAAAGACTGTCAACCTTCTGTGTGTGTGAGAGAGAGATTCACTCCATCTCGGTCTTAAATGGTTGACCCCTTATTTTTAAAGAGTGGTCCTTTAGTTCTATTTTTTCCCCCACGTTCTCTCCACGTCCACACTCTTAAAGCCCCAGAGGATCTTGTATGGGTTTACCGTAACCCAGACAAAGTAATCATTGATCGATTGTCTTCTTCAGCCCATTGGAACGAGGCTGGCGGAAACAAAAAGAAGGCACACCACCTCAGCCCAAGGTTCGCTTAAGGCAGGAGGTTGTCAGTGTGAGTGGCCAGAGGAGAGGCCAACGTATTGCAATACCGGTCAAGAAACTGCTCGCCAAGGAGAAGAGACCTTATGGACTAGGGATGGTGGGAAAGCTAACAAATCGAACGTACCGCAAGCGAATAGACAGCTATGTGAAGAAGCAAATAGATAATATGGACGATCACCGGTAAGGACAGTCTGACCAGGATTTGTAATGTTAATTTTCATAGGTTTATAGTGGCTTTCAGTTATGATGTGGGTCTGCCTTATTCCAAGAGCTTGCAGATATTGGAGTATTACCTCATCGAACAGTCTTTTTATCGTATATGAAGGGTGCATTCTTGGACACTTCTTAGTGCAGGAGGTTCCTCAGATATTTGTATTTTTAATTTGTTGCCCCCATTTTCTAGTTATTCTTGTCGGTGATGACTCTCCCATCTTCATTGCTTGCTGTCTTTATGATAACATTGTGTATAAACTATTGAGTTGGCAAAGTGCTGTTTTATTTTTCTACCCTCATTCCTTTGTTTGGCAGCGTTCTTTTTCCTATTTCTACCCGTGAAGTTACTAACTCCTCCAGAAGTGGCTGTCTGTGCACAGGAGCTCCCCAACATGTCTGCCCAAGATGTGCGAATCTAGGCTGTGACTGCCAGCAAGTTAATCAAACATTTCAGCCCATGTTACCATCCTTAGCCGTCAAGTCCATATGGCACTCAATCGGAACCATTAGATCGGAGCGGGAACCCAACCAAATTCCTTCCCTAATCTCAGAGTGCAGAGGCCAATTCCAGCAACTGACTTTGCCCAAGTAATTTGATCAAGGCTGAAAAACTATGGTTGGCTCGGTTACACACCACCCAGACTAACTTCTTCAGAATTTTCAGTAGTTTCCACTCAGTTGTACTTTGTTATTTAGCAAAATTTTATCAAAATAGCTCAAAGCAGTACAGAAGAGTTTTAAGTCTCCAGGCACAATGCCTGATCCTCCTCCCTCCCTCAGGCAGCCCTCCCAGGCTCCAATCTCTTGATCGCTCCCAGTTGGCATGTTGATTTTGCTGCTGTCTCATGGGAAATGTAAGCAAACAATTGAAATAAGTTCCTGCCATTAAACTCACATTCCCAGATTTTTCCCATGTTTGCCTGCATCCTCGTCTTCATTTAATTTGATGAGAAGCTAAGCTACACACAAACTGTAATGTCAAATGTTCAGATGGCTGCTTCAGGCCAATTGATTATTCACTAACTGTTGTTTCCTTTATCTTTTAGGCCATTTTTCACATATTGGATTACATTTGTGCATATACTGATCACTATACTAGCAGTGTGTATCTATGGAATTGCTCCAATAGGATTTTCTCAACATGAAACTGTAGATTCAGTGAGTAAATAATTCAGTCAATAACAAAATCCTTTCTGATTCTCTGTTGGATAATTCAGCAACATAATATTGAAGGAGACGGAACCCCCAACTCCATCCTCACCCCAGTAACTTTGCTGCCTAGTATAATACCGGTGTGGTGTCCAAATTGAGAAATGCACCCAATTCCATTCTCCTCCATCAATCCAGGATGGGTGGTGTACGCTGTGGTAATGATCCATGCCAATTCAGCCCACTTCCCATTGCAGCCTTCACCTTGGACCTCTGTTCAATCCAAGGTTCTAAAGGAAAGGATTTTCAAGTATTTCCTGGTGTCTTTGATCTTCCCTGGTACTGTGGCACCAGCATGTCTTCCTCTTTTTCTTGTGGATCCTCCTCAGTGGTGAAAGGGTGGCAGACCCTGGGCTCTACCCCAACCCTCCCTGGAGCAGAACCACCTCTGATGACAATCCATGTGTTTTGTCACTCTTGATTTTGTTTTTATTGGTATTGGTTTATTATTGTCACTTGTACTGATGTACAGTGAAAAACTTGTCTTGCAGACCGATCATACAGGTCAATTCATTACATGGTGCAGTTACATTGAGTTAGTACAGAGTGCATTGAGGTAGTACAGGTAAGGACAATAACAGTACAAAGTAGAGTGTCACAGCTACAGAGAAAGTGCAAGGTCACACAATGTAGATCGTGAGGTCATAGTCCACCTCGTTGTACAAGGGAACCATTCAATAGTCTTATCACAGTGGGGTAGAAGCTGTCCTTAAGTCTGGTGGTACGTGGCCTCAGGCTCTTGTATCTTCTACCCAATGGAAGAGGAGAGAAGAGAGAATGTCCCAGGTGGGTGGTGTCTTTGATTATGGTGGCTGCTTCATCAAGACAATGAGAGGTAAGGACAGAGTCCAAGGAGGGGAGGCTGGTGTCCATGATGTGCTGGGCTGTGTCCACAACTCTCTGCAGTTTCTTGCGGTCCAGAGCAGAGCAGTTGCCGTACCAAGCCGTGATACATCCAGATAGGATGCTTTCTCTGGTGCATTGGTAGATGTTGGTAAGAGTCAAATTCTGCATTAGATAGGTTTTGCTTTAAGTCTGTTTTGTTTGTGGAATTCATCTTTTTCTTTTCCTTTCTCCAGATTTTAAGAAATAAAGGTGTCTATGAAAATGTTAAATTTGTGCAGCAAGAAAATTTCTGGATTGGACCAAACTCTGTAAGTGAGTCTGAATTCTGCTCGGAGCTTTTAATTTAACTTGCGTAGAACGTGGAACAGTACAGCACAGGAACAGGCCTTTCAGCCCATGATGACTCTGCTGAACGTGATGCCAAATTAAATTAAATCTCTTCTGCCTGTACGTGATCCATGTCTGTCCATTCCCTGCATATTCATGTGTCCATCTAAAAGCTTCTTAAATGCCGCTATCTGTTTCTACCACTACACTTTCAGTCCATTCCAGGCATCTACCACTTTGTATATTCTTAAAAAAAAAACTTGCCACGCATCTCCTTTTAAACTTTCTCCCTCTCACCTTAAGTGTGTGACATCTAGTATTTGACATTTCTGTCAACGTCTGAAGCTCCAGAGAAAACAACCCAAATTTGTCACACCTCTCCTCATCGCTTGTACCCTCTAATCCAGGCAGCATAATCCAGGGTGCATCATTTTACATTCCTCCATCGCTGAACGCAGGCTAAATTTGAACAATTACCAGCTCGAGGCTTATACAAACAGATGGGCTTGCACTTTAAACAATGGTGATATCCTGCTTTTGAACCAACAAACTCCCTGTGAGGAGTGAATTATGCACTGAAATTAAATTCAACTCTGGAAGATAACTCTGGGCTCAGCTGGTGCAAGATCACTAATACTAGGATCTCCCATTATCCACATCTATCATGAGAAGAAAGGGCCTGACCCCTCCCCATCTTTCTTGGTAATTTATCCACTTTTTGGAAAGTAGTGTTATTGCTCTGTTCACTTGTGCAGTAACCATCAAATAAATGCTGTTCCCAGCCTCTAGTTTGTAAAGTAAATCCCTTAATAAATAAGTGTTAATGGTTGTCCCCTTCTGACCATGAAGCAGTTTTTGTCTTATGCTTACATACTTTACAGATTTTCATCCAAAGGCATGGTGGGGCCTGCTTTAAATTGGTGGACTAGATTTCTACATTGGTAACCCCTCTGTAGATATTCTCTTTATACCAAATTCAAGTTTGTGACATGTTATTCCTGTTGCAGGAGGCTTTAATCCACCTTGGAGCAAAGTTCTCTCCTTGTATGAGGCAAGATTCACAAGTGCATGATTTAATCACCCAGAAGAGGCAAGAGGAATATAAATCTGCCTGCTGTGTACGGAATGACAAGTCAGGATGCGTTCAAACCTCAGAGAAAGATTGCTCGGTAGGTGAATGTTTTCCAAAAAAAAGAAAATTTGTTTAAAAACACAAGGGTAAGGAGAGATGTTGCTGCTTCTTTACTAGTTAATATGGTATTTGTGTTCTTTCTCAAAAAGTCCAACACAAATTCCGCCAGAGAGTGTCAGTGAGATGTGTGAAAGTCTATTCTGACAGCCCCAACCCAACAAGGATTCTAAAACTCTCTGAACAATGGTGATTGACTAATTGCACAGTATTTCAATGTAAAAGTTCACTGTTGAATGTGCAGTGCTTAGGATTCTGAAACTGGGGTGGGGTGGTATTCCAGGAGGGTTAAGGTGATATCATGAAATTGCCATCACAATTTGCTGATTGCTATCACAATTAACTAAATACATTCAGTTAATATAGTCATCTGTTGCTTTCAACACATTCAAATTCACTAGTCATTTCATAATATTGAGATTGGCTCGCTGTTATGTTCCAGAAGAATATCTTTGGGTAAGGTGTTATAAATGCAGGTGTAATAATCTTCATTCCATGTTGGTTAATGAGCTGTAGGTGATGTTGGTCTGGCAATGTAATTTTCTTAATAATGACAGGTGTGTGTGCAATTGCTTTCCTTGTATTGACGCCAAGCAATGGTTCATAGAGAAAGAAGCAAAGATTGTTGTCATTGTCAGGCACAGGTGGGATGTGTAACACAAATGGTATACTTGAACATTTCCATTATTGTTCTGGATATTAAATCTGGTCAGGGTTATCTATAAAGCATGGTGGGTCTCTCAAACAGTATTGCATTGATGCTGCTCTTCCTATCCTACTAGTTAATGGAGGAAGAAGAGAAAGTAAAGTTTCAGAAACTGCCCGTCTTAAATGTGTACATGTGATTTTTAAAGTTGATATTTCATTTGTTAATTATTTACTTTGCTTGCAAAATCATTTCTAACCTATAAGAAAAGCTTAGACCTCCTGTTTGAGTTTGCTCTGGACTCTCCTTGCCTCAAATTGGGTTACACCCTGGGTCTGAGGCCTTGTGGAATCGCAGAGAGAGTGAAAGAAAGCAAAGGCTGAAATTCCTCACCCGACCTCCCTCTATTCCACTTCCCCACCCCACCCCACCCCCCACCGAGTTTTTCCCGCTCCATGACTGTCACTTGACCAGACGTGCAGTAGGAACTGGTTTCCATATCAGATGTTCAGTGGTGGAGGGATTGGAGCTCCAAGAAGATCCCAGCCATGGATAAATGGCACCACATAGTATCCTGATGAAGGGTCTCGGCCCGAAACATTGACTGTTCATTTTCCTCCAATAGATGCTGCCTTTCCTGCTGAGTTCCTCCGGTATTTCACGTGTGTTGCACCACATTGTATCCATTTTGATGAGGTTGTTTCTGAAGTCAATATGATCAAACCATAATAAAGGGAGCACTCTCCTGCCCACCTAATAAATGCTTTGGATTGCTGCAAAGTATGTATCTCATGGATTATATTGTTTCTTCCAGTCAACACTTGCTGTATGGGTAAAATGGCCACAT
Organism: Pristis pectinata; assembly: GCF_009764475.1. NCBI lineage: Eukaryota > Metazoa > Chordata > Chondrichthyes > Rhinopristiformes > Pristidae > Pristis > Pristis pectinata. Next base: position 33,180,726 of record NC_067412.1, on the reverse strand, counting down.
CACAGTAGCACTCCAACATTGGGCGATGGAACTCCCCGCCGTCAGGGTTCAGTGTGCCATCAGGATCCAAGGTAACTATATTGTATTATTAGCTACTGAGAAAATACTGCTGTAGACATAGCATTAATACAGAGGTTAAAGGTTTTCTGAATGATAAAGGAGTGTGGAACAAAGTTATACAGAACAAGATGTCACAGTTGTGATCCCCACACTACATTGACTTAATCGATCTTATCCAGTTAACAGTCAGGATAATGCATTTGTTCTTGCTGTGTCTGGGTTAGGAAGATAATTAGGGTTAGTGCTCCAGTTCGCTATCCAGGTCCATCTGCTGGATATTACTGACCTGGAAACCTTGGGTGGAGTTGTAACCCTACTCCCCTGGTGTACTTGCCCACCAACATTCACATTCCAGGCTGTCAGTTGGATAGTAGATCATCAGCAGAGTAAGTCAGTTCAGAAAGAATAATTGTAGAACTCAGTGCTAGGACTTTGCAGTTTCAGAGGTTTTTATTCATAGGTGGCTCTGAATTTTAAGTTATTTTCTGATTTCTACTTGCTGATGCTCTGACTGCACTGAAATTTAGAGAGTTGATGGGGAGAGACATTGTTCATGTGGTCTAAGTGTGTACTTGTAAAATTATAGGTGCATGTCTGGTACCCACCTGAACAATGCACAAGAAATGGTAGGGGGAGCAGTAACACAATGTTTGTTACTGGACAAATGCCTCCAAAGAAATTAGTTGAACTTGCTCCACAGCAGATGATGAATGTAAATTCAATTTGTTCAGTATATCTGGAATAAAAAGCTGCTATTAATCATGGCTCTAAAGCCGCTGATTATTGTAAAAGCACAGAAGTCAAATCTGGAGATGCTGGAAATCCGAAACAAAGTCTGAAGGAATTGGAAATACTCAGTAGGTTCTAATGAAAGGCTGTTGAACTGAAACATTAAATCTGCTTCCCTCTGCACAGGTGATGCCTGACCTGCTGAGTATCTCCAGCACTCTGTTTTTCTTGATTTAAAAACCCATCTGCTTCGCCGCTGTTCATTTCCAAAGTTAAATTTAATGCCCCTACCAGTTTGGCCCCGTATCTGATTCCAGACTAACAGTACTGTTTTGACTGTGAACTGCTATTTGAAATGGCAGTTCAGCCATCAGTTGAAGTGCCTTTAGTGATGTTCCTATAAGTAACACACCCTTCCTTTTGAATAACAAGCAAAAACCCCAGCATCCACCTACCTCAAAGCAGATGTAATGATTAGTTGATTTGGTTTATTATTATTGTCACATGTCCTGAGATCCAGGAAAAACTTAGATTTGGCAAAGCATCCATACAGATCATTTCAAAGGTTTAAGTACTTTGAGGTGGTACAAGAGAAAAGCAATTACAGAATGCAGAATATAGTGTTACAGTTACAGAGTGCAGTACAGGCAGATAATAAGGTGCAAGGTTGATGACGAGGTAGATTGTGAGGTCAAAGTTCATCTTTAATAAAGAAGAGGTCTGTTCAAGAGTCTTATAATAGTGGCCTGTTACCCAAGGTTGCAAACTCTTCTGTCTGCATTGTGAGGGGCTGAATGTTTTCTAAATGGTGCCATTTCTTTGGAGGTCTGGTTATTCCCCTAGTTTCCAACACACCACACTTTCATGCAGCTGGAGCCTGATAACACACAACCGCTTCCATGCATGCTCCTTCAGAGGTGCACTGAATCCCAACGCAAGCGGACCTAACCTCCTGGCTTTGTGTATCCCTGGTCCTGACCCTGACCCTGCTCCTCTGATAATTCATGTCTAAAGGGTGGGAGGTTGCTTTGATCTTAACAAGACAAGTCTGAAGTTCAGGAGATGCCCAGCATAGCTGTGTCCCAATATTTCCACTAGCATTCCCAGGGCTGCTACCCTAGGGAGCAGCAGAACCCTTGGGGAATTTCAATCAGAACCTATTGTTTTGTTTCCAAATCCTGTGGTCTATATTGTCCAGTTGTGGTCTGCCTTTCAAAAAATTTGCTAATTTCTATGGACTGAGCTGCAATTTATTTAAAAGATATGCAAGGTTCTGTGATCTTTATCGCATACTTTGAAAAGAATTGGTTCAAAATGTTTTCTAAACCTACTGTACCAACTCTGCAGCTCTCATCAAATAATGGCAACAAATCAGTTAGGGGATCTGAGGACTTGTCTTTAATTCAGGATGCTCAAGAATAAGTCCCCATTTAGATTGCCCTCAGTCATTGGAGTACACCAGCATCTCAAACAAAGCTGCATATAATTACAAAATTATTAAGTAGTGGTAAAGATCTTTCATTTTTCTGAGATGGGAATGAAGCATTTTTGACACTTTTTCAGTTGTTGTTCTTGATACAGAATCTAATGAAAGGGCTGTGTCCCCTATGTACACTCCTCCCTTGTGTAGCATTGTATTGGAAAGCACAATATTAGTCTTGTTACAATGTACTTTAACACTCTTGCTTTCCCCGTCTATTCTTTCTTCAGGGTTTGTGTTGAACCTGGCTCTGTTCCTCCTCATGTATGGCCTGATGACATCACTAAATGGCCGGTAAGGCTTTGCGTCAGAATTTTCCCATAATTGTGGTGGGTTATTTTCTCAATGTGCTCATTTTCCTCTTCATTGTGACCTTGTTATTACTGGGATGCAGTCCTCTTTTCTCACTTTGATTTTGTGATTTGACACTCATTGAATGTTAAGAAAAGGAATGGAAACAGAAGTAGGCCACTCAGCTCCTCATACTCATTCTGTCATTTAATACAATCATGGCTGATCTTTTGCCTTAAAGCCACTTTGCTGCACTATCCACACATTCTTTGATAATCTTAATATCTATTGATTTCCTGAATATACTTGGCCGCTGAGCTTCCACAGCCCTGTTGAGTGGAGGATTCCAAAGATTCACTACCCTGTAGGTGTAGAAGTTTATTCTCATCTTTATGCTGGTTGGCTGGCCCCTTATTTTGAGGCTAGACAACCCAGTTGGGGACAACAGCAACTCCACATATAACCACTCAACATAATTTTGTATGCTCAATGAGTTCACCTCTCATTCTTCTACACTCAAGAGTTTAATCTCCTCATACAGCAGACCCACTGTCCCCAGGAATTTGATTCTTTTCTGCACTCCCTTTATACAAGTATAGGCACGTTTTGGTAGGGAAACCTGATCTGAGCACAACATTCCATGTGTGTTCTTGCCAGGGATACACACCTGGAACAAACAGGATGTTTTTCTCTTGTACTCTAATCCACTTGCGATTAAGTTAGTGGTAGTAAGTATAAATAGATGTTGGTGACTTTAGACCCTGATTTGGGGTAAACACTAGCTGTGATGCAAACACCTGTTATGGGATGCAGCACTGCATACTTGTATTGGGCTTGAGGTATGGTATCAAAGACCAGTTCAAAATTGAGTTGGGTGTGAGAGCCTGGATGCACATTTACTTGTAAACTTGATGCGTTGTCCTCTCGTCCCAATATGGTTGGGAAATTACTGGGACTTAGGCTCAGACTTTCCCTCATGGGGGTGGGTCCAGCAGTGTTCTTGTGGAGGTTAGTGACAGAAGTGATCAAACCAGCTCTTCTGATCTGAGGGCAGATTGGATGAGCACATGAGAGTGCTGTGGTGGGTGGTCATTGGACTGGTGTCTGTGGTATTGGCAGGGCAGGGGTCAGGGGTCAGGGGGTGGCATATGCGAAAGGGGGGTATGGTCAGAGCCTGGCATTTGGGGAGGAAGTTAGTATGGTGGTGGCTGGTGTGTTATAGCAGAGGATTGGTGACAACTCCTTGCTAGAATGCACCAGCCTCCACAATATCAACAGCATGAAGGTGTCAAGAGGGAAGGTTAAGGTAAGTAATGAAGATCCAGGAAGAGGGTTAAATGCAGTGATGATCAGGAGATCATAAAATCGGAAGATGCATTGTCAGGGGACGGGCTAGAGACCTGGCGAGTAGATGTTGGAGTTTGTTTTGGTGCTGCTTCTGTTTCTTTTTAGAAAAAAACAAGTAGTTGTCCCGGAATGGCCAGTGGTGGATGTTCCCAGCTACTCAGAGATTTTGCTGAAATGTTGAACAGGAAATGAAGTTGTCACTGGGATCCTTGCATGAAAATGACATTAGGGTTGCAAGGGTGACTCAGCATGAAGTCAGATTTCCCAAAGGGCACAATTTGATGTGAAAATGGTTGCAAACAACATTTACTTGGAGTTAAACTGATTTACAGTCCCACAGTGCTAGAAGGCCAGAGCTGTGCTATCTAATTTCTAGGCAATAATATCTCCTCCAGACTTCCTTACTCCTGTTGTACAAAATACATGACCCATATCAAAACTCCTAATGTCAAGACCACATTTTCCACTGGAGTGTTCTTTGTTAGACAGTCAGTATTTTATTGTGCAGCCTGTCAGTACTTGTAAGATCCATTTAACCTGACCCAATGTGAATGGATGTCCCCACTCTGGCAGCCTGCCTTTACATTCTTTACACAAGAAAAAGAACTGTTGAGGAGTTTAAAATTGACTAATTAAATTACTAAATACAAGAATAGGAAGAACATGCTAGAATTGCATATGATACTAGTTAGGCCACAGCAGAACTAGCCAAGGCTACATCATTGCCCCAACTGTTTTCTCAGTCTTTCTTACCGTAATGTTGTACCTCCAACAATCTGCTGGTTTTTCATTACTAATCAGAAATTGTTCAACCTATAGTGACTGTATTGCAGAACCAAGGTCACCTGAACCTCTGTGGTCAAGCTGTCTCAGGAGCCACCTCTTGGAGAAAACAAACGATGATGAAATTCACCATTGTATGCACAGCCTTTGGGTTGATTGAGAAAAAGGGTATACAGAGATTAAGGTCAAATTCGTGGTCTGTTAGGCAGCGTTGATCCCTCCCCCCTTCTATATTCTTCTGAGACCAGGACTACCCATGTCAGGTCTCTCAAGCCACCGACAATATATCTGCAGAATCTTCCAAATTCACTGAAAGAATAAGTGAACCAATGTAATGTCCTCTTCTAGAACGACATCCCAGCATTGAGGCCCTTATTACACTTGGACAGCTCCATTGGGCTAGACATGTCACTTGCAGGCCTGAACCCTGATACAGACGCGCTGCTCTGAGCTCTGTCACGGGAAGATGTTACTAGACTGACAAAACAAAAAGATTCAAGGATTCCTCAGAGCCTCTTAGAAGAAATCTAACATTCCTACTGATTCCTGGAATCTCTGGCCTATGACCATTCAAAGTGGGGGAAGGACCATTTAAGGTTGCACTGGGAGCCTCTGACCATGCATTGGGAGCACACAAAATCCCTGCAGCAGCAGCAGAAGGAGTGAGTCATCTCACAAACTACCCACCCGCCCATTCCAACTGCAATTCCAATATCAGTCCCGTCAGATACCACAAAACTGGAGTGAAGCCAAGCCTTCCTCGATCCCAAGGGACAGCCTGAGAAGGCTGATTAGTTGCCACATGATAGGAAGAATGTGATAGCACTGGAGAGAAGAGCTATGGGAATGTACCCGAGGGTGGAAAGGTTTAGCTGTGGGGGGGGGGGGGGGGGAGGGAATCGCAAAGGCTGAGGTTATTTTCTTTGGAGCAAAATAGTCTGAGGATATTTATTAAAATGTCTAAAATTGTGCCGAGGCTAGATATAGAATGAATAGGAAAAAGCTAGTTCCCTTGGCAGTGGTGTCATTATGTAGGAGGTGTAGATTAAAAGTAACAGATTAGTTAAGGACATCATTTTCATTCAGAGGGTGGAGGTGTTAGGGATCTGGAACTCTGCCCGAAGGGGGTAGAGGCAGAAACTTTCTTCACATTTTAAAACATGAGCTCGATGATCATTTGATGTGCCTTAACCTACGTGGCTCTGGTTTGGGAACTGGAAAGTGAGATTTGTTTCTTTAGTCCTTTTTGGCTGACTTGACCCTAATGAGGAAAAAAAATGTCTCCCCATGTTCTGAATGTTGAACGGTTTATCACTATTGACGAAGGAAACATTGAAGTATCACTAATGTGAATTTAAAATGGCTTTAACAGACAGAAATTGATTTAAGTGGCAGCCTGCTTAAGAGAGATTTCATCATCTTGGGTGCTGAGACACTGAAGGGAGGACCAGCTCCCCACACTTCCATTCCAAGGAGTTATGTCTACGTCAGAAATAGAAGTACACAGCAAGCTGGGCAATATCTGCAGTTGAGAGAAACACAGTTAACATTTGGGTCGACAACAGACAACTCGGAAACAGGCCCTTCAGTCCACGAAGTCTGTGCCAGCTATCCATTTACATTAAGCCTACTTATTATTCTTCCCACATTCTTACCAAGTCTTCCCAAATTCTACCACTCGCCCATGCACAAGGGTTAGTTTACAGTGGCCATTTAATCTACCAACTTGCACATCTTTGGGATGTGGGAGGAAACCGCAGCACTAGGGGGAAACCCACGCAGGAAGAACGTGCAAACTCCAGACGGAACACACCTGAGGTCAGCTTCAAACCCAGCTCTTTGATGCAGGGGGCTCTTCATCAATGTTGCCTGACTCTTTCCAATTTTATTTCCTATCAACAGCAAGTGCTGCATATCCTTTAGAACCAAAGACCAGAGAGGAATATTATCATGGAGAGATCAGATGTGCAGAGATTGCTGATGAGAGCAAAATGCAAACAAATCCTGCAAGAGAAAACTTTTATATAAAGAACTTGCAATATTTACTTTTAAACCACAAGCTTGGGAAAATTTCTATGTTTAGCTACTGTTTTTTATTGGATGACAAGAGATTAAGCAGACTGGATCTGTACTCTGAGTTTAAAAGAATGACAGGTGATTTAATTGAAATGTGGAGATTTATTATAGGGATTGAAGGTTGTGGTAGTGATGTTTCTCCAGCTGAGGTGTGTAGAACCAGAGTCACAGTCTTAAAAGAAAGGATTAGACATTCAGAACAAGGGAAGATTTTCTTTTTCATCCTTAGGAAACCTTTTTTTTGAAATATCTACCAAAGAGGACTCTGGAGGCTCAGTCACAGGGTGCACTTAAACCAGTTTTTTTTGTAGTAAGGGGTATGTGTCTAGTGCAGGAAAGTAGCATTAAGGTAAAGGGTTAACAGATCTTATTGAATGGGGGAGAAGATGCAAGGGACCGAATGGGTCACTCCTGATGTTCATTGTGTTCTTTCTGAATGTCGTTCTGATTTTCCAAAATTCTGAACGTGCCTATAACTGCACAAAGTAGTATATTCCTGCTCCCCATCTGCAGTCCAACTACTTGGGCAGCACAGTGGTGCAGCTGGTAGAGCTGCAGCCTTGCAGTGCCAGAGACCCAGGAGCAATCCTGACCTCGGTCTGCATGGAGTTTGTGCATGCTCCCTGTGACTGCATGGGTTTTCCCCCAGTGCTCCAGTTTTCTCCCAAGTCACAAGGACATGTGGGTTGGTAGGTTAACTGGCTGCTGTAAATTGCCCGTAGTGGGTAGGTGAGTGGCAGAATTTGGGAGGACATTATTAAGAATGTGGGGAAAATAATAAATAGGAATAACATAAATTTGGTGTAAATGAGTGGTTGGCACAGACTCTGTGGCTGAAGGGCTTGTTTCCTTACTGTTTGTCTCAATGACTTATGTCAGGTTTAGCTTACTTTGGGATTTGGATTGATCATGGCCTGATTGGGTTTTAATTTTATATCTGAGATTGCTGTAAAGGAAATGTGGTCTTCCAAACTATTGTTGGCTACTCCCATTATCTAACCATCATCTTTAAATTAGGTTTCTGATGACGGATTCAAGGTGGCCACTGGGTTCTATGACTTTCTGAAGTGACCCAAGCAATAATCATAATCCTGTGGAATAGTATGCTAGGAAAGGGCATTCCTTGAGGTTTAAGATCAAGCACATTAGAACTACTAAAGGGAGGGTTTCTTCTATTATTCTGTTTTTCAGATTTGCACTAAAAGTACTGCTGGAAACCACACGAACCTTCCACACTTGGACTGTGTGATTACAGGCCGGCCCTGCTGTATTGGCACCAAGGGGAGGTGAGTGTGAACTGGGACGTGTAACAGAAACCTGGATATAGAAAGTCAATATAGTCTGCGTTTTGTTTATTGAAACAAAAACTTGGTAAATATCTGGTTGGGAATAATATTAGCAATTCAGTGGTGAGATGATTAAGCCCCTGATGAAGTGCTGATGGGATTTAGTGGGAAAGGTTGAAGAGAAACGTTGGCCACGACATTAGAGTAGCAAAAGTGGAACAGAGGGCAGATGAATAGATGAACTCACTTTAGAATTTGGGGAGTTGACACAGAACCTTGTCCCCAGCATATCAAACAGTTGGGATAAACGCCACAGGAAGGTGGATAGGGATTGTGTCTGAGAACCCTCCCTTCATTGCCTTGGTTTTGTGTTCAATAGAATTGTATATAACAATTGACCCAACACAAAATAAAATCTCCAAGTGATTATACCTTCCCATGTTCTGAATTTCCTCTCCTTTTCTCAGCTCTTTAAAATGATAGAAAAAGCATAAGGAGAACGTATCTAGTTAACCTTCAAATAACTCCTGAAAAGATCAGCATTTATTTTTTCACTGGTAAGATTTCTTGACCTTGTGCCACAAAGATCTGCTGCTTCAGGCCCTGGTCTGAGTCAAATCACTGAAGGGGAGGGACTATCTGCACCCCACAGTGGCTCTATTTATTTTAATGGCACTCTTCAGTTTGGATCAAATCCGATGCTCACTTGGCATTCCAACCATCTGGGAAAACACTCCAACTTCTGAAGCAGTGAAACATAAGGGTGTTTGCCAAAAGTGCTTGTCTGTTCCATAAAGTAATGCAACAAGTGTATAAAGGGTAATGGCTGCATTTTGTTTTGCAGCCAGTGGTAGAGAACGTGTTCCTTGAGATTCTGATAAATATTGGATTTAATCTGTATTACACTGCCTTTATTGCCATTGTTTGTGATAATGCATGTTTCTAAGTCTAATAGAAGGCTTGCCTTTTTCAAGGGGGCTCGAATACACTGTGGCACACAATTGTATAAAGCTGCAGTTAGATGGCACCTGGGGTATGAAAAACCTGGACATTGTAGCTTGGACAAGGTGTATTGAATCTGAAATGGCTGTAGCCCAGTTTCACTGCAGTGATACTGGGGCTAAAGAAGATTGAGGGCTGGTTACAGAGACTAGACTTGCCTCCACTCGAATTTGGAAAGTTGAGGGTCCATTGTGTGTGTTTAAAGAAGGCTGGTATGCGAAATAGAAATTATTTCCTACTGTAAGGTAGTCCAGAGGAAGGGAACTTAACTTTAAAATGAAAGTGGGAGCATTCAGTGGACTCCAAAACAGAGGGGAGTGGAAATTTGAAGCGCTCGCCCATAATAAGTTGTTGAGGCATTTTCAACAGAAAATTCCAACAGTGATCAATTGGATTGTTTTACTGTCAAGGGTAATTTAAATGTTTCGAAACAAAAGGTGATAAGAACAGATTGACTGTGACCTAGTTGAATGTTGCAACAGGGTTAATGGGCTGAAGGTTGCTGCTTTCTAATGTCCTGTCCTTCTCTGTCTAGTTTTACATTGGCAGCTTATCAGTCTGAAAGTGGAAATGTAATATGGGTTGGATTCTGATTCATTAACGACATGCTGTGAAACCAGCTGTATGAAGTTCTCAGCTTGCCTACAGATTCTTCAATGTGTTGGAAAAATGGGCTCTTCAGAATCTGTACATGGTGCTTGGAATGCACCTCAGCAGTTCACAGCCATGGGCAGTCACCTTGCAACAGAGACTCAGCCATCTGGGCCTCTCCTTCATTCTAGGCTTGATGTTGCTGCATTCAGTATGGGTTAAAGCTGGTCTTCAGCAAAGCTGGAGCTAATGGAAGCAGAAACCTGATAGATAGTATGTCAACAAGCTAGTGATTTGCAATCTCTAGTTTTACATCCATGCTAATCAAGTCCAACCAATGATTTGAAACATTCTGCCTGATCCTGATTTCCTAATGCAAGTATTTACGTCTCCACGGGAGATGTGGGGATTAATTGCTGATGTGCTGCTGGAGGTGTATCTGTCATGTCTTCTGGTACTTAAAGGACATCTGCAAATACACTACATTACAGTTAATGTAGCAGTGACTGTATATGTTTGGATAAAGAAAATAATTGTTTGCATGAATACTTGTTCCTTTGCAACCAAAAGATCTTTCTTTGATTCTGAATGTGGTATTTTTGATGCGATTTATCATACACCTGATGGCATCTTGGTCTTTGTGCACATTCTAGTGGCTCAGCATTTTCCTGTATTGCCCTCATTATATTGGAGGGTCTTTTAATGTGGGACATGACCTAGACTGCTCTGTAATTCTTACAAATGACCTAAATGAAGAAAGCGAGAGTGTTAAAGTATACAGCAATTCCAAAAACACGTCAACAGAAGCTTACCTTTTATAAGTGAACATATTTTTAATACTGTGGGTAAAGCCCCTTTCTGGACGGTTCACCTGCCTTTCTCTTTGTGTGTTGCTGGTGTGGCTGCTGTATACTTCTCTCGTTTCCTGCTGTGACTTTGGGTATTCATATCCACGGTGTTTAATTCATGTGAATAGTTTATACCATAGCAAGAAGTCAGATTCTCTCAGCTCCATCAAAGCTTAAGCAGTGCCTGATTAACATGTTGTTATGTTCTGTGTAGTCAGACCACCGAGAAAATTGCCAGCTCCAGGTAAAACTTGCTTTGTCGTTAGAGCAGTGATGTTTGTAATGCTGTGATTCTATCTAGATAAAGGAACTGGTCTGCAAACAATCAGAGGGAGGCATTGCATCACCGTGGCTCTCCTCTTGCCAAATAAAGTGTGAAATTGCATTGAGCTTTATGACACAACTTTGAGTGCATTCTGCCACAGTGTTACATTTGGATTTTTTTTGCAGATGTGAGATTACATCAAGGGAATATTGCGAGTTCATGAAAGGTTATTTCCATGAAGAAGCAACACTCTGCTCTCAGGTCTGAATCTGCACTTAATTCCTGGCATTGAAATTTAATTTGATTCTGGAAATAGCTGTTACCATGTGAAGCACTATATGGAAATACAACAGGCACGGTGTATTCTGACTGCATTCCCATTAAATGGACTCATTACCATGATGCTGATGCAAGTTAGAATTAGAAAGCTGTTCTCTACTGTGCAGGATTGGTTGCTAATGAATTGGCATTAAGATGGTCATTGCTAATGTACCATATTTTTTTCTTGCCAGCGGAGCACAGCTTAGTCCACCTGTGTGGATTATACTTCGTTCATTGTTCCATGCAGTGGAAGAAGCAGATCACTGAGGAGAGAAAAAACATGTTGTTTAAAACTGACAGTAGATGCTGACCCACTGTATGCAGGAAATTTTGCTTCTAATTGCAGTTTTGGTTTATTGTCAGTAAGATACCTGGGGAAATAAAACTCATAAAATCAGGCTGGAGGTCCAGTAGTTCTAAATTTGTTTTTCTGCCACAGAGACCAAATGTTTCTCAGTTGCAGAAAGGAGTAAATTAATCCCTGAAGCAATGTTAAGTGTTGGAGAAAGGAGAGGGCTCCACCTTGTGTGCAGTTTTCTGCTTCACAGCCTTGGCTAATAAGACTACTGTTGAAATTGCAGTGAATTCTGGTGTGTGATACAAATGGAGGAATCATTTTGATGGAGAAGTTCTGAGTTTACAGGAGAACTTTGATTAATAGCTTTGATTTAATCTTCTCAGGAAGTTGAAAAGATCAGACTTATAGTATTTTTCTTACCTACGGACAAGCACTGCATACTTTGGCTTTGCTTCTACATTTGTCCAATATCTATTATATCATATTCAGTAATTTTTAATCCCCAGGATCTTTGCATTGAAACTAATAGCTTGGGTGATGGAACATTGGATGCCCTTCCACTATAATGAATGTGGAATTTAGCATCTCTTCCGGTGAAGTGAATGTTGAGCTTTATCCATAGTTTGTCCAAAGCAGTGCACTTTTGCTTTCACTGATATGGAGAGTGAACTGCTTGGGGAGAGCAAATCACTTGGACAATGAGGACAATAACAGGTTCTGTTGAAAATAGTTTCTCCTGGTGTCCACTTGAGTTATCTGCAGAAATGCATCTCCAGCACTGCATGCAAGTGCTTTATGTTGCTTTGTGCTACTGTCATGGTCTGGTTACCTGTGCCAACTTTCTTTTTACTTTCTTTTTTTTTGGATATATATTTTAAATTGCTTCTTCTCAAAGACCTCCAGTTATCTCAAACGAATATCCAGCTGCCTTCTCTCTCTGTCCCCCTTCCTTTCAAGGTTGCCTGGTTCTGTAATCTGGTCCCAGCACATTGAGTCTGTGCAGATGGGAAACTGAAACTACTTCAGTTTTTAAAGATCACTCACCCACACAGTCTCCACCTTTTGCACTTTGGGATGTGAATTTGAACTGTAAAAGCCCAAACTGATCAAAATCTTCTGAAGCTCAGTTTCAGATTTCAGGTCCACGTTAAATGTTCAATAAGGTTTGAGAACGCTACACAATCAAGGATCAAACCTGGATAGAATATCTGATATCCCTGTTGTGATCTAAACTGACTGTTGCACGTGTCCTTGTGTGCACTCTTTAATTAATCTCTCAGTAGACAGAATCAAAGCACTAGCTAAATCCAAACCTTTAAGCTGCTTTGTTTGACAGACAAACAAGTGCACAGAGCAACAGTTGTAATGGTTCACTTGGGTTAACTTCCCAACTTTTTTTTAAAGGAAAAATAAAGCAGTAATCCTAGTCCCAGACAGTATTGGTAAAGTTATTTTAATAGTTTTCTAGTTACTATTTTGATTTTAACTGAAATTAAATGAATAAATGTTATACCATAAGATGAGCTTTCTCTACAGTCCTGATTTAATTGACCCAAAGCAAGAGATTTTGCTGCCTTGTTTTGACCACTGCAAGTAGTTCGGCTTTTCTAGAATCTTATAACACAGGTTGTTTGGCCCATTGGATCCATGCTGACTCCCAGAGCGCAATCCCATTAGTTCCACTGCTTATATCCTCATGTCCCTGTATCCCTGCAACCTGTTCTTTCTTGGAACTATTGCAAGCTCCACTTAAACAATCCCCAAGGTTAGAATTGAATCCGGGTCCTTGGAGTTGTGAGACAGCAGCACTAACTATTGCACTGCCATGATCAGTGAATAAATGTAGGCAATCATGCAGCTAAAGGGAGGAGGAGGAAGCTTCATGACCATCCCACCTACAATGATGGCAGAGCCAACAGGTGAGCAAAAACAAGGCCTTTCTAACTCGTGTCAGTGCCAAATGAGAGATCCTTCTATGTGTCCAGGTCTGAGGTCTTCAGAATAATAGCTGTTTTTGCCCAATTCAATTTACTCCAGATGACTTCAAGAGGTGGCTGATTACAGTAAACAGGGCAAAGCTGACTGGTTCTGACAGCAGCAGATATGCCTCTAGCTAAGTTGTGCATGGTGTAATAATAACACTGAGATGTAACAGTAATTTACCCCAGCCTCCCAAGAAAGCCCCACTAATCTCTAGGCATATCGGCTCCTTCGCTAACATCTGCCTTTCTTTTTAAGAAACAGGATAATAGTCTGAATCCTCTAGATTCTGGGGTGGATAAAAGCAAGTATAGACTTATAGAGTCATACAGTACAGAAACAGGCTCTTCGACCCACTGAGTTCATGCCGACCATCAGGTGCCTATTTACATTAATTTTTTGCTAATCTCATTTTTTTTATTCTCCCTAAATTCCCATCAACTCCACCCAGATTCTACCACTCTCATACACGAAGGGGCAATTTACAGTGGACAATTAAGCTGCCTACCCACATGTCTTTGCAATGTGAGAGGAAACCGGAGCATCCAGTGAAAACCCACCCAGGGAGAACAACAAACTCCAGACACACAGCACCTGAGGTCTGTGCCACTGTGAGGCAGCTGCTCTACTAGCCACTGTGGAATTGGATTAAAGAAATGGAGATGTGGGTCAAGTGACAATGGCAGATCTCGGGTGATGAGAGTAACAAAGATGAGGGGCAATTATCCTGCTCCCGACCGACTGACACTAATGATGCATTCATTCTTGTCCAATTGCAGTTCAAGAAGGCAGTTCACCACCACTTTAGGGCAATTGCAAAAGGACAATAAATGCTGGTCTTGCTAGTGCCTCTGGGAATTTGATCTTTAAATTTAACTATACACTTTTTAATAAACTCGGCAGACCTTTCCCTCCCTCATCTATATCTCTCGGGTCTTGCACCAGTGCGTCCCTTTCTGAAGGCAACAGTAATCAGCATTTTAATCCGCAACGTGCGAATTAGTCATTAGAAAAGGTGTCGGGTGCAGCAATTTTCCTTTGTGGGCCAAAGGAAAATCAGCCCTTCTCTTTTTACTATTTCTGTAGCAATATGGCAGCTTAGTCATTTGAAAAATATTTTGAGCAACTTTATTGGTTGCCCTTGCCCTTGTGCATTATTCTGGGGGATTTTCTGTTCTGTGCTTGCTGCATCTTTACTAATGACTGTGCTAACAGCCATCTAGTTACTGAAAGCCTCCTGACCTATTTAATCAGCTTCCTGGCTGGCAATGGGGATGAGACCTTTGTTTGCTCTCCACCTGCATTCCAAATGTAAACCAGATCCTTGGGAATCCAGTTTGACCGAAGCCATACACAAAAATGGGATCAAACTGCTGAATATTCATCCCAATGCCCATTTATATCTTATTATGTGTGGCATTTGTCTGCTGCAGAAGCAGCTTTATCACCCTTTCCGTGGTCTGGAAGTTTTGCTTTAAGTTGCTAGAGGAAATGTAAGAGCAGTTTAAAAAAAAGAATAAAAGAGGCACTGCTGGGACTATGGAGAAGGACAAGGATTGTATACAGTACATGCATTGTGCCAAAACCCACACTTCGAGGAGGATCTAATCAACCCCTGAGGTATCAAGAGCTCCAAACCACCTGAACCATTTTGCAGTACTGTACGTATGCAACATCCGTAATCCAATCCACCCATCCTTCCTACAAACAATGACACTTCTTTCCTTCAGTCTTGACTTACGGATCTTAACTCCAAAACAAAAACTAGGAAAAATACATTATTTCAACAGCTCTCTACCACTTGGGTATACAGAAAATGGGAACAATTAGAAATCAGCCAGTGCAGCCTCTTGGTTGAATGCCTATTGGGCTCTTTGTTTATTCTAGTTCTCCTACAAGATGCATCCATTATGGCTGCAGCTTGGGAAATGGAATCTGCTCAGCTTCCGTTAAAGTCCCTTCAGGAAGCCTTGGGCCTCTCCTAAGCATTGCAAGGCCATGAAGGTTTGACTGCAGGTTGCAATGTGAACAACAATGGAGCAGATTGGGGCCGTTGTTGGAACTTATTGCTAGATGGCCACTATAGATCTGTTCTTGAAACTGACCACGCGCTTTCTGCAATGTAGTTTGAAGCTGGACAGTGCAGTGGGCACAGCTGTGTTGCACCTACTTGCATACAAGCTGGCCAGCGTCCCAAGCATTGTCTGGTGTATGCCAAGTTTTTCATTCTTCTTCCCTGCCCTGCCCCACTCCTTCTGCAGCCCTCAGTCGGAATTTGTGCCCTGTGCATTAGAGTTGGTAGAGACTGATTACACAAAAGCTGGTTCTGACCTATAACTTGTTAACTGTAGAGACTGTTTGAACAGTCAGTCAGGGATTTCAGAAGGGAATTCTATAGGCTCATGAGAGAAAATGATTTGAAGGGCTATGAGGAATGAATGAGACAATGGGTCTGGTGATATCACTGAGGAACTGGTATAGCCTTCCTGTGCTATCGCAATTCCGCATCTTCAGGGAGACAGTCCCTCCTATTTTGAGTGGCAAAAGCTTCCATCGTTTAGAAATGAAAATGGGGAATAAGGCTTATTTTTGAATTGAAAAATGACAACCCATCTGAAGTTGGCCATGTAGAGCAGGTAGATTAAAATAGAAAGGAAAGAAGGTGCACTGTGATGGTACTGGGACAGAAGTAGGCCCTTCTGCCCACCACGTCGATGCCGACTATTTTGCCATTTACACTAATACCATTTGCCTGCATTAGGGCCATATCCTTCTGTGACTTGCGTATTTAAAAGTCTGGTGATATTTTCTGAGCATTGAACGATAATGTATTTGCAACTGAGATTTTTTGCTTTAAATGGTCGTGACCACTGTAAATGCTGCTTTACTTTGCCAAAACTGAGAATGTTGTATCTATTATTTTACAGGTGCACTGTATGGATGATGTATGTGGACTTCTACCATTCCTCAACCCTGAAGTGCCTGATCAGTTTTACAGACTCTGGCTTTCACTCTTCCTACACGCAGGGTAGGCACTTTCAGTGTGATGGAGATGAGCTCCAGACTGCTGTTTTTTTTTCATTCAGCACTGTAGTTTTCTTAAATAGATCTGCTATCTAAGACTCTGATCGATTGGTCATGGGAAGTATATTTTTGACTTTTGAAAGGATTCAAGGTCTTTATTTACTCCTATGATGTGGGTATTGCTTGCCAGGCCAATATTTATTATCCATTCCAAAATGTTCCTGAATTAACTAGTTTGCTGGAGGTTAGTATAAAATCAACCACTATGTTGAAGGATGGATGGAGAACATAAAGGCCAGATAAAGTAAGGGTGCCAGATACCCTCCCCTGAAAGAGTATAATTGAACTAGTTGGCTTTTTATGACATTCTGGTCACTTCATCAGTTCCAGAATATATTTTGTTAACTGGACTTAAATTCTGCAGTTCTCATGTTGATATTTGAATGTATCACCTGGGTCAATAATCCAGGTCTCTGGATCATTTAATCTTAAAGAACATAACCATTACTAGTAGGTTACGTAACCTGATCGAGGTTGAGAAACGGCAGTTATTTAACCATAGAGTTGTCATGTTTATCAATGATATCATTGACAGTTATGAGGCTGGAAATCTGAAGCCTGAACGGTTCCATTTCTTATCTTGTGCTCTGGTCCCTGGCTATCTCCTTAATCTCCTACCATC
The DNA here is from genome assembly GCF_009764475.1 of Pristis pectinata. NCBI lineage: Eukaryota > Metazoa > Chordata > Chondrichthyes > Rhinopristiformes > Pristidae > Pristis > Pristis pectinata. The sequence goes on along the minus strand of NC_067412.1, from coordinate 33,163,663 downwards.
TTGAGTAAATTCCTTCAATTCTTGCTGCTTGATTCCCCCTGCTACTTCCTTAACATCATTGTTGATAGCTGTGCCTTCTGTGTCCTGACCCCAAAACTCCTTCCACCTTGCCCCCTTCCTCATTCATGCTTTGATCATGTGACCTAATGTCTCCTCCTCTAACTCAGTCATTTTTTGTCTGATAACACTCCTGTGATGCACACAAGCTGATCCCCTTGATGTGGTCCTCACCTCTTCTCCCTTTAGACTGAGTGATGGAGGTTTGAGTGAGTATTGCATACAACTGGTCTGCCCTTTCCCTGCCAGAACATAAAACATTAGTGAGCCTTGCTGTTGTCTACAAAGGTTATTAACATTGCAGAATCACTGTGGAGTGTGATTGTTGCTCATGGCAATTGGGCGGCACAGCTGGAAGAGCCGCTGCATCGCAGCAGTAGGGACACGGGTTCAGTCCTCATGCTCGGTGCTGTCTGTTGTTTGCATGTTCTCCTTGCGATTGTGTGGGTTTCCTCCCACATTCCAAAGCCATGAAGCTGATTGGTTGTTGTAACTTGATGGGAATGTGGGGCGACTAAAATGAAATTAGTTTTAATGTGTGCCATTGGACTTGTTTGATTCTGACTCTATAAAACCCTCTTTTCCTTCTCCTCCAACAAGTATCAGTGTCTATGTCACTAAGGCCAATCCATCATATGGTCAGGAGTGTGGATATTCACTGTGAATGGTGTTCAGTAACATTTATCGATTAGTCAGATAACGATGCTGTCTGACATGCAGCAAGGCCCAGACAATGTTCAAGCCTCAGCTGAAAAGTGACAAGTAACATTTATGCTATAACAAATGTTGGGAAATGACTATCCCCAACCAGAAGAATGTCTTATCACCTCCAGTTAACACTCAATTGCATTGTCATTGCTAAATCTACCCCCATTAGCATCGTTGAGGCCACCATTGACCAGAAACTTCCTTGGACCAGTTGCATGTGTCAGAGGCTGGGTATTCTGTGGTGAGTTCCACCCTGATACCACCACCACTCAGAAAGACCCTTATCTGGACAGTAATGGAGTACTCTACACTTGCCTGGATAAGTTCAGCTCAAGGAGGTGAACACCAATAAAAATAACGCAGGATCACTGACCTGAAGCGTTAATTCTGTTTCTATCCCTGCAGGTGCTGCATGACCTGTTGGGCATATCCAGCATCAGCAGTCTTTTAATCTTTAACCAACAATAATAAAGCCCCCCCACACAATTAGCATCTCGTTCACTGCCCCAGGTGTTCATTCCTCTACCACTTCATGCTAGGACTGCAGTGTGTACCCTCAACAAAGGGCATTTAAGCAGCTCACCAAGACTACTCTGACAACACCAGTGAAAGACATGATTTCTCCTAATTAACATGGCAAAGGCAGCAGGCCTGGAGGAAAGTTGCCTGCTGAAGTTCCAGATCATCCCTTTCACTATCCTGACTTTGAAATACAAAATTCTGGAACTCTATATCCAGCAGCACTAATGGAATACACAGACTGAGGTGATTCCAGAAGGGCATTTAACAGTGAGCAGAAGCATCGATGCCACATGTTTAAATTTTGGGGAAAAAATGACGCCTGTACTCAATTCTTTCACTGCTTTCCCACCCCTCCCTGACCTCAATGAGCCAAACCTCAAGATCCCCAAGACTTGGCCCTGGACTCCCATCTCTTTCTAATTTCTGTCATCTTCCCATCCCTACATTCTCCCCATTTGCTCTTTGAGATTTTCCTGTCCTTAAGGCCTGCCTCTTTCTTCTGTGACCCTATTCCTAACAACGTGCATCCCTTCCCTTCCAGGCCACTCTGTTAGCCGAGATTGTTAATGTTCTCTCTCTGTGGTTCCATCCCCTCCTCATCTGTCATCATCGTTCCTCAAAAAGAAAACTATCATTCCACCCTAACCTCCGCTTCTTCTCAGACATGTTTTCACCTCCCAAATTCACGCCTATTTTTCTTGGTGTTTGAATCTTATCGCTTCTGCCTGACACAGTATGAAATTAGCTCTTGGTGGAGTGATTAATGGTAAACTTCCCTGCTGCTTCCACTCCCTCCTCTGTTCAGTCTGGTTTCATTTTTTATCTCTCCAGGGCAAAGGCTGCTCTTGCTGTTCCTTGTTGCTCCCTGAACCACCTCTTTTGCAACCACATACTTCCCATTCCACATCATCTAAAGCGTGATACCAGTTCTTCCCCACCCCCCACCCCTCCATTTCTGCCTCACCACCACTTCACTTGATCCTTTTGTTTCTAAATTGGCGGTCTGGTTATGTGACTTTGTTTAGATATCCTAACTAAATATATGTAAAGCTAGATGTGTAATCCTTGGGATCAACCATAAAGTTTGTTTCTCAGCCATGAACTCCTTGGCAACGGTCTGAATCTAAGCAAAACTGTTGCAAGCTGAGTATCATGTTTAGTGCTGAAGTGAATTTTGTACTGCGCATCGACGCCTTTTAAGGCACTTGTTTCCACCCAACCCCACAGCTGCCTTAGCTCATCTACCTGGAACTCTCATCCATATCTTTGTAATAAACAGACGCACCACACTTCTGGCTTGCCTCTCTTGTTCTGCCTTTCACTAACCTAAGACCATTCAAAACTATTGTGGCTATGATGTAAGCTGTGCCAAGTCCCATTCACCCACTGCACTTGTATTTACATGTCCATTAGCCCTGACTTCTGTAATTTATTGATGTTGTTTTTGATTTCTCATTTGTTTCAAATAACTTTGGCGTTGTCCTCCCATATCCCCAACCTCCTCCAGTCGTACAACTCTTTGAGATGCATGGCTTTTGATTGTCCTTGAATCTAATCACTCTACCACAGCCATGGCTTTGGGTCCTAAGGCTCTTGAGTTCTAGAATTTCCTCCCTACCTTTTTCTCCCCCTTCCACAGTGCTCCTTAAAACCAACCTCTCTAACCAAGCCTTTAAACATCTCCATGTGGCTTGGCATTGCATTGTGTCTGATGCTAATGTGAAACATCATTGGTCATGTTGCTGTGTTAAAAGGCACTAAATCAATTGATCTTGGTGCAGGGACAGCCCATGAGGCCAATGCTTGGTGCTAAGTTCAGATATTAACCTTGATATTTTCTTCCTTGAGGGGAGATATTTGGCTGAGTTTATTGACGAGTACTAGGCTGTCAAAAGTTGGTGCATTCTGAAATTGTTAATTATGAGCAGGACCAGGGCACAGAAGCTTACAAGAGTAAAATGTTAATTTTGGCACTAATATCAATTTTTTTCTCCACACAAAATCATTAGAATGACAGGAAAAAAATTAAATTTAATACAAAGAGAACTGAAAGTTGTTGGTGTATTTTTTTTTAATGCTGAGAATAAAATGAAAATAGATGGTGTGGCACCACAAAATTGGAGAATAACTGATACCACATGGGCTAAATGTTTTAAGGTCTTGTAGATGGATAGCTATTTGATCTGGAAAGTAGAAGTAGGATTTGATATTCATAGCATTTTTACCAAACAGCTGTGTAAACTGAAGTAAATAAAACCCAGGGGCTACATTGCTGGATTCATAATCAATGCTATTCCAGAACCCTCCAGTCTTATCATAAACTATAGAGATAATCTTGGGATGGTCAGTCGCATGAACCGTCCACAGAGTGTAGTTCTAATTCTCGCCTTCAACCTGCTATTAATTACTGCATTTCTTCATCAGCTTCACCTGCACGTGTCTGAACACTCACAAATAAAATCAGCTTTGTGCAGCTTATTGCAAAGTAAACCTCTTTGGTAAATGGAAAAGCAATGTTAAATCCAGCAACACTTCAATGGCTTTCTCTTCAGCTGTCCTGTGCCGTTCTAACCAAAGTGGCATCATAGTATCTTCCACTCACTATTTCACTTCTTAATAGGATATTTATGAGTTTAGCAAAACAAATGCAAGCTTGAAACCAGTTTTCATCTATAAGAAAGAAAGTTGGAAGTTTCAGTGAACCCTGTCTCACAAGTGGAGTGATGAGAGAGTTTTATATTGGTGTACTGGATGTGTAAGGGATCGGTTTTGTTTCAAGGAAGGGAAGAATTGAAAAATTTTTATTTTGATAATTATTGAGCTCTTATGTCATGCACTCAATAGTTAGTACTGCTGGTCCTACTTCTGAGTGCCATGTGGATGTCTCCTATAATAATATTTGAGTAATACCAATAAATGGAAAATAGGGTTTGATTTAATCATCAATTTCCTATGAATTGATACTACATGTATTGCAGCAATGACTGAGCTTATGCACTTGACCTACATTCTATTGTACGGAATTTTTTTTAATGCTCTTTTAATCCAATTATTGTACCTTTTAAATGACCCCTGTTTAAAAATATTCTCCATACTAATCAATTGCAGTATATAATTTGAGCAAAATACTGTCCTGTTCTAAAACTTTTAAATTTAGGTTGTCTTTGAATTTAGGATTAATATAATAGCAAAATACCATAGACTGGATATGGAAGTAAAATCTAAATGCAGGGATCAGATACAAGGTCATCAATCTGAGATGTTGCCTTTTTCTCCACCATTGCTATCTGACCTGTGTGTTTTCACCATTTCCTGTTTCTTAACTGAGTTTGGTTTTGTTTTTGACAGTCAGCCGCAGTTCTGTTGGTGACAATATTGCCCTGTCTTGGATGGTTGTGAGTTCATGTTTCACTCTAGAAACTCAAACACAAAATCCAGGCTGATGGTGCAGTACACTTCTGAGAGACTGCTGCAGTTAGATCTGCCATCTTTCAAAAGAGAGAAATTCTATCCTCTTAATGGGTGTAAAGATTCCTATGACTCCCTATGTGAAGGTTTGCAGGCTGATCCACCATACTGGATAAAATTTTTCCTGCAAAATCACAAAATAACAATTTTGGTCACTTTCATGTTTTAGAAGTTTGCTGTGGACCAATTGGCTTTAATGTAGCCTGATACTGTGAAAGTCACTGTATTCATTAAGGACTTTTTTTAAATATCAGTGAATTTCCTGTGGCATTGCCATCTGGTGAAGGGGTGGGTCTGACCATGTGTCACATTTGTAATCTTCCATGTGACTACGTGACAGCTGTCAAATAATGCATTGCAGATGAATTCTGTCTAGCTGAAAGACCCAGCTTTCATTTCCCCATCCTAATAGCCTTTAAACAACGGTGGACCGTTGGTGCAGTTAGTGCTGTTACCTCGTATGTCCAGGGACCCAGGTTCGATTCCAAGCTCTGATATTGTCCGTATTTTCCCTGTGAGCATGTAGGTTTCTGCCAGATGTTCCAGTTTCCTCCCACATCTCAAAAAATACACTTGTCGATGAACTGACTATTGATAATTACCTCTTAGTGTAGGTAAATGGCAAAAGAGTCAAAAGGAAGTTGATGGTTAAATGAGAGAGAATAATTGTTACAAGAAAATAAGGCGAGGGAAATGGGATTGTTCTGTTGGGAACTAACTTGGGCTTTTATTATGATCTGGGATGAGAGCTTCACCCATTTGTAAGTTTAAAAAAACCTTCAGGTACACCACAATGTTGTTGGGTAGGGAATGTGACGATGAAGGAAAACTGCTTTACTTCCAAGTAAAGATGATATGCCACTCGGGATGGGGTGGGGGTGGGGTGGGTGGTGAAGCTTGGAAATCAGTATTGCATCCATGCCCTCGTTTTACTGCGTGGAAAAGGTCATGGATGTGGGAGGTACTAATAGAATGTTGTTAACTTGCTATAGTCCATTTTGTGAATGATGCCCATTGCATCAGTGCTAGAGTAAATGTCTGGCACTTACAGTCAGCAGGATAAAGTGATGGTCAGTCAAACTGCTTTGTTCTGCACAGTGTCAAGCTAATTGAATGTTTTTGAACTCATTCATACCAATGGAGAGTATTCAATTCAACTCCCAACTTATGACTTTTAGACTATGGAAAGGTTTTTGGAGTCGAAAGGAAAGTCGTTGACTGCAGCATATCCAAGCTCTAATGTATTGTAGTCACAGCATTTATTTGGCACAATTAATTAAGTTTCTGGTCACAGGTGATCTCCAGGAGGTTAATGGCAATGGACATCAGGGGAAGAGGTTGGAGTCTCTGGTGATGGTCATCGACTTGCCATGACATTGATATTGCTTGCTACTAGTTGGCCCAAGCCTGAAGTATTGTGCTAGTCACATGTGTGTGAGAGACACTACTTTGTCTCTAAAATATTTCAAATAGATTGAACTCTGCAAGAATAAGCAAACATCTCCACTTCTGGTCTACTGATCTGAGAGAAAGTAATTAATAAAACAGGTGAAAATGGTTGGTCCTGGACACTGTTGTCATTAATGAATAGAATGTTTACACAGTCAAAGCGGGGGGAAACGCTTTCAAACTATGGACAGTACGGACCAGCCATCTGCTATGTAACCCATGTAATGTTCCCTTCCATCTGGTGAGGTGCATGGCAATGCCAGCATTGAAAGTCTCACCTAATTCATCTAGTTTTTGCCTTGTAAATGTCTTTTAATTATAATGTTAACCTTTTATAACAATTGGGGGAGGGGTATAAAAAAACTCTGGGTCAGGGGACTGCTGTATGCTGAATTTAAGTCTCCACCAGACTTTCAGGCCCATTTGGGGAAACTGTCATAATTGAGGTCGGGAGATCAAATGTCTCTGCCCTCAAGTAGCCTTATCAGTAATCCTTAGAGGCCACTGCTTTGGTGAATGGGGATTTGAATGTAACAAAAGAGCTTCTTGTGGCTTCACGTTGAAATTTTACCACCCAGGGCTTGGATGGAGGCATCTGCTACAAGATTAGTGATTCTGCAGCAGCTACTACGGGGCAGCCCACTTGATTAGTGCTGAAACCACTGGACTGGAGCAAGGCATCCTCTCCACCATTAGCATACTCTGGCTAACCGATGTACATGAAACATTTCCAGCAACTCGCCCACTTTGTTTGAGCAGCGTGGCCACTACTAGAGAGGTGAACGTGAACAGCATTGCTGTGGGTAAACGATCATCTCCCAACACCCTGTTATCACCCTTATTTGTTCATGGACAACTTAGTCAAACTTGCGGATCTCCCCACCTCTCGCTGCTCCTCGAGATGCTGTAGTTCTTATGATTATTGAACTGCGGCATCTCAGGGAGCAGGCCCATCAGTATCTTCCTAGGGCAAATGGAATGTATAATGGATGAATTAAGAGCAAGAGTAGGCTACTCAGCCCCTTGAACCTGTTCTGCCAGTCAATAGTATCATGGCTGATCTGGCTGTCACCTCAACTTCACATTCCTGCAATGACCTTGCGTCCAAGAATCTATCTACCTCGGCCTTAAAACAAAAATATTCAAACTACGTTTCCATCCCTTTTGAGGCAGAATGTTCCAAAGACCCATGGCCCACAAAAAAAAATCACTGCGTCTGTCTTAGATGGCTGACCCCTCATTTTAAATAGTGACCCATAGTTCCAGATTCTCCCACAAGATGAAGCATCTTCTCCACATCCACCCTGTCGAGACCCCACAGGAGATGAACAATTAAATAAAGCCTTGACATTGTCACCTACATCTCGAGAATTATTTTTAATTGTATGCAGAATCTTAACAGGAAATAACATTTGTACCTGGCAAGTGTGCCCGATGTGCAATATTTTGATCGTGTTGTTTTACACAGACTTGAAGAGTTTTATGATTTTGAATGTCAAGAGTAAAAAATCCCTTTTCAATACATGAAAAGTATAAATTGGTGGTCACACTCCTCTATTTTATCACCCCACAGGATTCTACACTGCTTTGTGTCCATCTGCTTCCAAATGACGATCCTTAGGGACCTGGAAAAATTGGCAGGGTGGCTTCGGATTTCCATAATTTACATCCTGAGTGGGATCACAGGAAACCTGGCCAGTGCCATATTCCTGCCTTATCGAGCAGAGGTAGGCAAATCCTTGCTGCACTGCATTTATGTATAATTTGTATTCTGTATGTTGTCTGAACCCACGTGCCTGTGATACTGCTGCAAGCAAGTTTTTCATTGTACCTGTACCTCGCACAATAAAGTCAACTTGTCTTTCAATGGAGTGTGGTCATCATACTAGCTGAAATAACTTCTACAACACAGCTGCAGGCTTTGGACAGCATTTTTCCCCATCCAAACTTTAAACAAATTTTGGTATTTTTATCAAAGGAAACTACTTGTAACTTTTAAGGCATGAGGCCCCTTTGCTAAGTTCACAGGGATCAAATGTATGCTTACCAGAGCTGAGGAAAATACACCTAATCCCTCATCTCGAAAGAAAACCTCACAACAGAGGTGGCACATATTCATGCACTAGCACAGTCCAACTATTTCATTATCTGTGAATGTCATTTATAATTATTTTCATAGCTCAATGACCAAATTTAAAGATGAATTACAAAGCAACTCTTTGATACAAGTGTTCTGTAATTGCTTGCTACTGTCTGTATTCAATAGAAAATATCGAAGAGGAACAAAGGCAGTCAAGGTAATTTTGTATGAAACTTTTATTTGTAATTCCAATATAGTCCTAGTCCATAAACAGCAAAATATCTGCTCTCTTATTTACACAAATAGGAGCAAATTGCTGGCAGCTTTGAGGTAAACATCAAAAATGTTTTTTATAAGGTGGAGGCAGTCTGAGTAGTTTTTAAACCAGAGCCCTGCAATTTTACAACCACCACCTTCTAATTGTGTCCATTAACACATTTTTGTAATGGCTGTTTGTGCCATTTTAACGCAAGTACGTTCAGGTTATGTCAAAGGCTGCTAAGGTTGAAAGACTAGTCTAAAGTAGATTGGCAGCTTTGTATAATGTAGTTATCCCAGCTCGATATTTTACTAAATGAATCTGACATTAGTAAAATAAAATGAAAGAAAAAATTGCCTGGCCTGTAAATTTACATCTTTATTGCAGTCATCACTAGTAATGATGGGTTATTCTAGATGTTTTTTCTAATATATAATAGCATAATGAGCTTTAATTTCTTTGACCAATTATGGACTGGGCTGGCACTTTCTAAGCTGGTAAACAACTAGCCTTCTTGAGTACTGAGTGGAGCAGCAGGTTACATGTTTATCCTTGAATGATTTCCTGATCCAGCTTATATTAATGGGATAGAAGTTTTCACCCCTGCCCTCACCCACACCACTCCCAAAAATATCACTCACTGCAAGGATGTTCAGGTGAACTTGGATGAATTAGATCAAATTGCTACTGTACACAAATTTATTGCCCTTAATTTGCTACGAAGTTATCCAGACTCACTTAGAGAGCCTTGGGAAACCAGAAACACAAAAATGCTGGAAACTTTCAACAGGACAGCAGTGTCTGTGGGAAGAGAAGCAGTAAATGTTTCGGGCTGAGACCCTTCATCAGAACCAGAGGTACGGAACAAAATTCCCACTGGTATAGTCTGTGATCTTTGAGGTTCCTCACAGAAGATCTCCCATTCCTAAGGCTAATAGAACTGGCATTCAGTGACTGCATCGCTCCCTGACATTGGATCCCAGCAAACATGCAGGACTCTTTGTAGGTCAGCCTCAATGATTTGAAGCCTGCTGCCTGAGGACAGCTTTGTTCTTGAATGTGTAAAATGCCGCAAAGGAGGATTGATTGCCCTTTGTATCCTTGGAGTATCTTTGCATTGGACTTGACAACAGTTGTCAGCGTTATAAATTTTATGCCAAATTTCAAAAGAATGTAGTTGCAAACAGAGGTTAATAGTTTTAGAGAGTCAACCAAGGTAAAACGAATTAGTTTTTAATATGCCAAGTAGATAATCAAATTATGCACGCTACAAAGAGTTTTCATTCACCCTATTAGTTATAACTTATGGTACACTACAGCACTAGAAAACAACATTTCCAGGCTTATTCTCTTTAATATGACTGTGCTATTGGCCTCAGTGCTGCAGGGTGCCCTGTGCTATTGGCTGCAGTGTGCCCCTACCTACTGGCCGTGGTACTGCAGGATGCCCCATCATCATAACATCAAGCCCACAGAAAACTTAACACACTGTATGGTCCAGTTATTACCATGTAGGTTGTGTGTAGGAAAGGTGCATGTGCAGGAAAGATGTCACTCTGAGTCCTTCAAGTTCAATTGCATTACTTTTCTGTTTGCCAAGCAGGATCTAACAGATGAGAACAACGTCAAATAGAAGAGGCCCTTCCATTTTGGGATCTTGTCGGTTTGGGCAAATGCTGCAGAACATCCAAGAGTCTTAAGTGGCCAAAAAATTTCTTAGTGGCACTCACAACTTTAGAACAACTAACAGTACATTGTTAACTTTGAGGTCTCTTTGTCTAGATATTATCAGCTTTTTTTTGTGTGAAGCAGTGAAAAATGAAACTTCACTGGCAGCCAGATGAAAATAAAATTGCTCCTAAAGTAGGCCTTTGAAAAAGTGAATTGTGTGGGGGCAGTCATATTAAATTGGAAAGATGCACATTTTGCAAAGTAGTACACTAACAGTGTTTTATTTTGTCTTTAAGGTTGGACCAGCAGGATCACAGTTTGGCATCCTTGCCTGCCTTTTTGTGGAGCTCTTCCAGAGTTGGCAGATCCTAGCCAGGCCTTGGAAGGCATTTGTCAAACTTGTGGCGCTTGTCCTCTTCCTCTTTGCCTTTGGTCTCCTCCCATGGATTGACAATTTTGCCCATATTTCTGGCTTCATCAGTGGATTCTTCCTTTCGTTTGCATTCCTCCCATATATCAGCTTTGGGAGATTTGACTTGTACCGCAAGCGATGTCAGATCATGATCTTCCTTGTCACCTTTGTAGGACTGTTTGCAGGATTGGTGGTCTTGTTTTACGTCTACCCAATAACTTGTGAATGGTGTGAATATCTGACTTGTATTCCCTTCACAGATAAATTCTGTGAAAAATATGACCTCAATGCACATTTGCATTAATCAGTCTGCAAGGCGCATCAATCAATGTTACAGATTTGGTTGTCGGCAGTATTTGCATCATGGAGTCTCTAAGAAGAATTTGCTCTACCAAAATGTTGATGGTGATATTCAAGTAATCCTTCAGATCCTCACCTGATGTTGTCTTTTTTAATTCAAAAATTACATTTAGCACTTGATGCTCAATTTACATCTCGGGACTGTGGACACCATTTCTAAGTATGACCTACGTGCCTTCCCCATTATTTTTGAACCAACGTTTTGTGCTGCCAATTTTGTATTACACTAGTTTTAGCACTAAATCAAATCTTGTATTGTTTACTACTGCTAAAGTGGTGATAAATTGCAGGTAGTGTTTTAGCTACCATTTGACTGGACTGCAAGTTTGCAGAATACATTATAGAAGCCTTACTGAGTCTTCAATTTTAAATTTGAATGTTGTCATCATCTTTCCCTCAGCTTGCTCTTGAAATGACATGATCACAGTTATAAGATTCCAAGGATAGAAGATCATTGTTAAACACATGAAAATTTACATTTATAATTATTTCAAGAAAATCTAATTCTTGTCACACCCTCCTCCTCCTCACTCCCCACTTATTGTGAACTCTGCCATTTATTTGACTTTGGAATTTTTTTTTTACTATCATTGTACTGCTGGTTTCAGGTAGATATGTTACAGGCATGGAACTTCAAACCTAAATGGATCTGAATTAAATTAATGCTCACACCCAATATCAGAATAATGGAACTTTAAAAAAAATCCTAGCCATAGCTGAATTATTGTTACTTATTCTCCATTTCACTCATGATGTATTTTGAGGGAATACATTTTCTGCAAGTAACAAATTGGATCTGTGATTAAAATTGACAATTTATAAACACTAACCATGTTTCTGACAACAATAAAAGTTCATTGGCTGTATTATTTGGTGGGTTATTGTTACAAACCACAAGCTCAGGTTCTGCTTCAATGTTTGAGTATTAACGCGTAAAGTTTTCTAATGCAATCAATTAATTTTGATATTCTAGAGATCTTCAAGAAATGCAATGAAGGCCAGTAAATCTCCAAGGTTACATTGTGTCATTCATACTAAATCCAAGACCCTCAATGAAAAATCACTGAGTTTGAGTAGAGTGACCCCCTTACTCCCTGGGTGATTATCAGTCTTCCACTGGTGCCAGTACTTTAGCTGTTCTGGCTGCATGTTCAGTGTGACTGTGTGGAGTTTGCACATTCTCTCTAGACTGTGGGTTTTCTCTGGATGCTTTAGGCTCCAAAGAGGTGCAGGCTGGTAAGTTAATTGGCAACTGTAAATTGCCCCTAGTATGTTGGCAAGTGGTAGATTCTGGGGCAGTTGATGAGGATGTGGGAAGAACAAAATAAGAGGGTTAGTGTAAATGGGTACTTGATGGTCAGCATGGATGGTGGGCCGAAGGGCCCATTTCAATGCTGTGTGACTTTATTTGCATGGACAGCCCTTCCTGCAGGAACTCCACACAACAGCTCACTTGCTATGCTGAGGTCTTTGTGGTGGAAGCCACTGCATCACAATCTCAGCTCACCCCCGTAGATGTGAAAGGCTGACACAACCACAGGAAAGGCAAGTTGGGGTAGGTGAGTGTGGGCAGTGGGTGGGTTCTGTCCTATTGTCTTGAATTCTCTTCATAAGGCACAGTGCTCTATCACCTCATCCTCAAAGATGCATTGGAAAAACTCAACCAAATAAAGTCAACAAGAAAGGCTATTTTATCAGTGAAATACACAAATCATTACAGTCTGTTTGTTCTATTTGCATAATTTTTGTACAAATCATGAAGCAACATTCTTTACATTTAATCTACCTTAAGCTCAAAGAAGTGCAGTTCAAATATTATGGACAGGGACAATTATGGCACTAATTAGGTATTTCCTCATCTTGTGTGCAAACTTTTAAATTTTACTACATCAGACTTTAATTTGGCTTGGCTTTTAAGTGTGATTTTTGTTTCTCAATATCAGCACTTGCACATCAGCAAGTCTACATCTACAGGCATTCTATTATTAATCACTACACCTGACACTTGTAATGGAAATTACCCAGATACACTTTATTACCATGTGATTGAACATTTCCCATAAGAAAACTGCTGCAATTCTTTTATGAATAACCATTGAAATTAAACCTTTTTATCATGCAAGCAGAACTTTCTTCTAATTTCCTATTGTCCTATATGGTAAAATTAATATCAATGCTACATTGTATTTATAACATTGAAATGGGGTCCATGGCCAAACAAGTCTCTGTCAGTATTTGGTGAGCCACATGAACCTGCTATCATCCTTCTTTGGAATTGGTTAATTTTGCAAGCCATCCATACAGATCATTTCAAAACATAAGTACATCAGGGTAGTACAAGGGAAAAGCAATAATGAAATGCAGAATAGTGTTGCAGTTACAGAGCAAGTGCAGTGCAGATAGACAAGGTGCAGGGGCAATGACGAGGTAGATTGCGAGGTCAAGAGTTCATCATTAAAGTACAAGAAGTCCATTCAAGAGTCTTATAACAGTGGGATAGAAGCTGTCCTTGAGCCTGGTGGTGCATGTTTTCAAGCTTTTGTATCTTCTGCCCAATGGAAGGGGGAGAAGAGAGAATGTCTGGGGTGGGAGGGTTCTTTGATCATGCTGGCTGCTTTTCTGAGGCAGTGGGAAGTGTAGACAGCTTATGGAGGGGAGGCTTTGCCCTCACTATGGAAATGTAATTGATGTCTGCTCTTGTGTATTGCTACCTCCTTTCTAAGTGTAGTTAAAGAGGTGCCTCTGCAACTTAATGTCTACCTGCACTGCACTTACCTCAACCACTGTATGGCAGCAAGTTCCACAACCAACCACTTTGAGCAAAATGTTTCTCCTAAATTTCTTTCTTCATTAATTGGTGACCATCTTGTACTTAATGGCTTCTGGTTTTGAACCCTCTTTTCACCCCTCAACACCACAAGCAGATACTTCTCTGTTGCACCTCTGTTGTGTAGGTTCCGAGCCCCTTTTCTTAGGAAGGTACCCAACACCTGTTTAGTCTTTCCTGCTGTCCATTACATTTGGTTCTGACTTCACCTTTTGTAAATCCTTTTTGCACCATTCTGTGCTTATTTTGTAATTTGCAGACCAGAGCTGAGTGCAAGCGTGGTCTAACCAAGGTTCTGCACAAGTTTAACATCACCGCTTTTGAATTCCATTCCTGAAGAAATGAACTAGGGACTCTATTGCATTTTTATGATTTTATTTAAACTGTTATTGCTTTAATGATTTGCATATCCTTTTTCCATTTATCTTTGAATCACAAGACCTGGTGGCTTCCTTATTCCTGCTCCTAAAATGTATGATCAAGTACTTATCCATATCGAAGTGTTTTGCCATCTACGTTCCCATTCGGGAAGGCTTCCTTGATATTGACTTTACCAACAGTTTGGTGATAGGCTTGATGAGTGATATGAAAAGAATCCTTTTTCCCATCAAATAGTCCAAACAATGCTCCTTGTTCCAAACTTCCAATTGTGATTAATCCACTAAATTTAGATTCTGAAGTTGGTTGCTTTAACAGAGAAATGAGTTCAATGCCTAGGTACCAAATTGTATGCATTTGAATTGCAAATGCCTATCCAGGGGAAACTTGAACTTGTTTAATCCTTGTTTTGATGTTCTTTAATGCTTAATCTATCAATATGTGTAGGATTAAACACTGGAATCTATTATGTTAATATTCCCATTGGTACAAAGTTTAAGAATTTTACTGCTTTGATTTCTACCATGTAAAACTTCACATCTTGGAAAATTTAGAAGCACAATGTTAAAACCATCAGAATCCTAATAGTACTTAGAATTCTGAAGTCCAAATGTATTTATTATTGTTGGACTACCATAACACAAAGCTATTAATTCCTATGTAAGCAGCAAACTTTCAGATGGGGGTTTGTTTGCACAATACAGACCATGCATGTAGAATTGATGCTTTATTATTGGTTCTGTGAAAATTGCATTATAGTTTCAAGAAATCAAAGGCAAGATGATTAACTTGGAGCAATCATGGTTATTTCAGGTTACATGCTTCTGATTAGAATCATTCTAATCATTTGGTCAGAATACTATTGAGAAACACTGACCAGCTAAGTAGTTCACGGTCAGCTGGAAATATTAATTAACCAGAAAGGAATTAAAATCTTAATCCATTTTCCTTCCTGTCATGACTGCTGTGGGGAAACCCAATTCACGTGTAATAAATAATTTCATTAAAGTCATAGTCATACAGCATGGAAACAGGCCCTTTGGCCCAACTCTGTGATGACTGTGTTGACCAGTGAGCTAGTCCTATTTGGCCCAAAGTCCTTTAAACCTCTCCTATCCATGTACTTATCTAGATGGCTTTTAAATGTTGCTAATGTGCCCACCTCAACCACTATTTCTGGCAGCTCATTCCAAATACGCACCACCATTTGCGTGAAAAAGCTGCCCCTGATGTCCCTTTTAAATCTCAAACCTATGCCTTCTTGTTTTTAGCACCCCCTTCCTGGGAATAAGACTATGTGATTTCCATTCATTGCAACCAATGTTTGAAACTTTCCTATTTTTCATACGACTTTTCTTTGCTCCCTTACATTTTTGTGGTAATAAGTTTGACTTTTGAGTTTTTCTAGCCTTTTCAAAATATTGTCTTTAAATTAGCTTCACTGTTAAATCAAGGTAGTGACATTTTGTAATAGATTTACTACTTGTGAAATTGTTCAAGCTGTGTGTTTTAATGGGTCCCATAGTTGAAATCTATTTAGCTATAATTTGATTGAGCACTTTTGCATGAGGTTTGAGCACATATTAGAATTTGGTTTTGTTCTGGAGTTTTATTATCACCAGCAAAATTATAATATAGGCTTGCATGTATAATTGCCCTCCAGTATATGATGGATGTGCTAACTTTAAAAATTGGCTTATTTAGGAACAGGATATCATGTTTAAAGTGTTATTAATATTATTAATTTCTTGCATTGGGAAAAAAATGAACCATGTCTAAATTGGGCTGTTTTCTTTTACTGGATACCAACCTATGCAACCCACAAAGAACCAAATCTACTCAGTCCAAATATTTAGCATCAATTGTGTTCAAATAATTTGGGGCAGCAATTTGTCTCCCACAGTGGCAAAAATATTTGCAGGAGCAAATGTCTGACTCCTTTGCAGTCAATTGAATTAATTATCTTGTGTTGCTTGTAATAACCAGTCAATTTGATGTCACCCGTTCTGTACCATTACTCAAGTTTGAAGTTGGGAAGAGAGGGGTAAATTTCTGCTAGCCTGTGCTTATTTTGGTGGAAGGGCTGCAGAAGCAATTGAAAAATGGCGAGCATGTTATTTCCAGGGCTTTTAAATCAAAGTTTGGGTTTGTAAGTGGTGGAAATGGTCACCAGACAACTCTTTGGGTGTCTTTGCAATCATTGGAGCCATGTGGAACTCCAGCCCAAATAATTAACATCTTGCTTCACTGTGAATAAATTGCTAAGAAAAAACTAACTACATTCTCTGTGAGACCCTTTCATGTATATAAACTGAGTGAGCTGCAGCCTTGTACTACGCATGCTCTTGTTCTAACAATTTTGAAGTGGAAATCATTAATCGAGGAGCTACATTTTGAAATTCTTTTGAGATGATCTTTATCAATCAATAGTTTGAGCTTTAACCCAGCAATTGAATTGTTTGAGGCTTAAATATTGAACTAAATGAAAGAAGGACTTTTAAAGTTTTTTTTTACAGCTCCCAAAATGGGATAAGAGAGCAGGATAAATTTGGATTGAAGTGAAATGTGTTGAAGTAATCTGGAGGAGGTGCAAAATGGTCCTTGCTACAATGGCTCGAACGAAAGCAAAAATTGCAAACTTTCATAAACCTTGTGCTTTTGAAAGGCGTAGCTTGTGATGCTTTAGCTATTTATTCATTTTGATTACTTGTTTTTAATCTTTAAATTTAAATTCAAATTCAAGCACTTCTACCTGATATCTACCTGTACTAGATAATTGCTTAACATCTGGTGAATTTTCTTTAACGATGTAAAGCTGTAAAGTAAAATGTAGTGCCGGTGGAGAAGTAACCCAGTCTGATAATATATTAACAGTTTTATTGAAAATGATATGAGTACAGAGAAAATACTGGTTGACTAATGTAAAATATATCAGACAAAATACAGTACCTATAAAAACTGAGTGAGAAGAACGTTGTTTTGGCAATATGCTGATTACCTCAACTGAATCAAGGCAAATTACATATAATTTAAACTTCAAAAGATGATGCACAATTTTGTTAATAAGATGGAGAATTCTGTTATTCCAAGTTCGGCAATGTATAAAATGGCTGGCTAATGGTCCTGAAGTTTCATCTTGGAAGGCAAGGTTAAAATTACTCTTCTGTGTTTGGCAACCTAAGTCATTAACCTTCCTGTTAGAATATAATCCATTACAAGTAGAACCAGGATTTGAGGAAGTATATGAAGAAGTTACTGTATTGATGGAACGTCATTACAGATTGAATACTGGATCAAGGGTCTCAGATCTGGAAATACTGAGCATTATTATTGAATAATGTGATTGCTAAAGTTCTCTGGTTTCTTTCAAATTCATTTGAAGACACGTGCACTGACTGGTTGCCATACTTGATGATGCATTGCTTAATACAAATCCCCGGAACCTATTTATTCATTCATTTTGATGGACTATAACGATATTTAAAACCGTTTGGCCAAGGATGTGTGACTGAAGTTTTGCAACAAATATTACTTTTAAAAACAACACCGCCAATGGTTGGAGTGATTCACAAGGCCAGCAGCAACTTCATAGATTTCATTGGGAACAAATGGGACGGGCATGGGGAAGTTTCTCCCGCCTGCTTACACACCTGCCACGGTCGAGAACCTCCACCCCGACAATTTTTCAAAGGGCCAATTTTAGTTCATTGAAACCTTTTGCATTTTTTAACCTAAAACAAACTGGACACCGACTGTTCAAGCATCACAGGCTGAAGTTTAATGTGGACACTGAAAATAGGATGGAGAAAATGAAGACGGCAGTTTTGAAAAATAACTAATCTCTATCGCTCAACTTGACATAACTCAAAAGCCACTGTTTCTCCGCAAGTAAGCGCCACCTCCAAGAGCATATTCCATTTCTGTAAATGTGAGGGAACCCACCACGATACCAGAAGGTCCAATCTTTTTAAAGCCTGCTTTCTGGTAGAAAGTAATCAAGAAGTCTTCACACATGAGAACGGCTCGTTTGACTGTGGGAAGACATCGTAGGTATTGCAAGTATCTCCATAAAATGATCGAACCTTTGCCTTGCTGACGGCATTTGTGGTGAACAGCCAGGACGTGGATGTGGACGGTGGAACCTCCCGGAACGTGAATAGTCATAGCATCCTGCATTCAATGAAACACTTGCATTAATTTCTATGGTGACAAATTGCAAGAATTATGCATGTACTTTGGATTTCCGAATGTTTGCTTTACAAATCCAATGTTCCAAACAGAAAAGCCATGTCAACGGAGCATGGATTGGTACTTTTGCAACAGATGTACTTTAACACAGTTTATTTATAGGGAAGGATTCTAAATATGGGTGATAATCCGAAAGTGGATTAACAAAACCCTAAAGGATCGCATAGTTTCCGCAGCAGGTTAACTGACGACTGCAGTCCATCGAATAAAATTAGCTTGTACCTCCTATCTGTAAATTCCCAAGCCTTCAATAGAAGGTCAGAGATGTAGGATGAGGGAGAGAAAGGAAAGTGAACGAGAGGCCTCGTGGCAAAGCTGCGCTGGTAACCGTGTGATCCAGTGCATTTTTGTGGTCGGAGCACTGCTCAACTTTGAACTAACATCAGGGATATATGGTCAAAAAGTACTCTGGATCTTTGATCCCCAATGATGTTTGTACCTCAGATTTAGTGCATTTCAAATGTAAGTAGTTTAACCATAAAATGAATGCTCCAGTCATGCTCTTTTAATCAGAAGAACATATATTGTCAAAAAGAAATGAACTGCTTTAAAGATTAATAGTAAGTATGAACCCTGTTTGTTCTCTCTCTGCTCTTTTTCTTCCAACTCGTATAATCAAAAGCTCTTTTTATTAGTTCTGTATTAGATTGGCATCTAAAACTTCAAGATTTAAGTTAAAATATTTGTTCTAAATCACATTGTTTTCGTTAGGTTATTTGTACTCATTTCTCAAATGTGCTTTTCCCCCCCCCCCCTCCACCCCCCCCCCCCCCAAATGTTGTACATTCTATATTATATTCTAGAGTGTGGGTGTTGAGCGCAGTAATCTTAAATATAATGAAATAAAATGAAAAAGGGGAAGTGAGACCTTGTTCGGCAGTTCTTTGATTTCCTACAACCACTGGAAAAATCTAAATGTTTTGCTTTATCTAAGTGAAATAATTCAATTTGGAAAGGACGTTTACTATATTGTTAGTTAAAATATGTCTGCTTTTTGTTGGGTTATTTTATAGCAGGTTCTGTCTATCAATACTGAACTGCTCGATCTTTGATTTTTTTTCCGCCAATCTGTATAAAAGCAGAACTCTTGAAAGACTTAGTGATCAGGGTTATGTTAAGGAAATTGTTACGTAACTGGTCTAGTAATCCAAAACCCTGGATTAATTATCCAGCGACAAAAAATGAAATCACATTTAAGGTTGGATAATTAAATAAACCTGGAATAAAGAGAGTGTGTTGGTGTCAGTACCGTAAAACTAATGGTCTTATGTAAAACAAAAACCGTCCATACCCTACTGTTGTTTCTTAAATGCCAGCTGAAGTGGTCTAGGAAGCCATGGGCAGGTCAACGAATGCTCGTGGTGGGCTTCACTGTCATTTCATAAACTATTGCGGGGAAGGTTAAACAAAAATCATACGCTCCATGCGTTTATAATGAAGAAATGCATTCATGCAGAAAGGTCAATTCCAAGAATGCACAACTGTGCACTGAGGATGGACGAAACGGGCTACCTTTTTGGAAAAAAAAACTGCCTGTACGATAATTAAACGTAAACAGGCTTATAAAGCATCTATGGCAAAAAAAAATCTCGGATTACTTATAATATAAACTCAAATGTCAAGTGCAGATGAATGGTGTGTGTAGGATAAATGATTACACTATATAACGTGAATGAAACTGCACTTTCATTTTGTTTTGCTCCCTCAAGCGGGTTAGAACAGTTTGATTTTTACAAGTAAATTTCTCTGTGGCCCAACTTGTAAATGAAAAGAGAGAGGAGAGTCAAAGTTTTAGTAAAGAATATTTCGTGTGCTTTTAACTGAGTGCGTGATTTTTTTTAAGCCCAGGTTTACATGAAGAAATTAGTTTTGGCGCATACATGCAGTTAAGATTGCAGTAAAAACTGCTGGAAAAAATGCAGGGTAAAAGCTAACATCAGAATGAAGACCAAAGCAAACCTAGATGTTAGAAATCTGAAACAAATGGACGCCCCAGGGCCGCTCAGCGCGGGGTATCCAGGGGAGCAGAGAGGGAGAGAGAGACGAGTGTTTAGTGATTGGACAGGTTCTCTCTGCCGACCACTTATTCCCATCTACGTTTTGCACATTTTTAATTTGCTTCCCTTGTTCTGTGCTAATATCAGATCCGCCGTTTTACCCTCTGCCGCGTTGCATCGTTATGTTGTGCATTATTCTATTTGGCGGGCAAGAAACAGTCGGCTGCAGGAACTCAGCATCGGTGGAGGCGGAGGGATAGTCGACGTTTCGGGTCGACACCCTGCGCCGGGATTTGTATTTGGGAGTCTTTCCTCCCATCCCCACGCTCTTTGAGTTTGAGTAATGTTGCCTGGTGTGTTGAATATTTTCCGCTTTGGTACACGACGACACTAACGCTTATTAGACGGGGTAAGTCGTTGGGTTTTTAAAATGCTGAGTATCTGACCTGCGAGAGTTTGTCCTTGTCCCATCCAGAACCAATTACAAAGGCTACGAGCCTCCCTTCTTCAAACCAGCCCAGGGATAACTCGGGGCACAGTTCCAGGAAGTGCCTCACTTCGTCCATGTGCAAAGGACACTCTCCAGAAACGGAGATAAAGGCTGAAGGGAAGAAAACAGAAAGGCAGTCAGAAAGTTCGCCGATTTTTGAGGTTATTATATTTTATAATACGATGAAAGTTAGTGTTTGGGCAATATCCTCACAGAGTTGCAAACAATCTGCTGCAGGAACTGAGTGGGTCGGGCGGCATCTGTAGGAGGAAAGAAATTGTCGACTTTTCGGGTCAAAACCCTGTGTGCGTTGACAATTCCTTCCACAGATACCGCCCGACCCCGCTCAGTTCCTGCAGCAGATTGCTTGTTGCTCTGGATTCCGGCATCGGAAGCCTGTGTCCTTATAGAGGTGTACAGCACGGAAACGAACCTTTACCCGCCACCACATCCCCACCGACCTTTTTTCTATACTAATATCATTTGCCCGCATAGCACCGTATCCTCGCTACCCTCCCGGTGTGAGGGCTCCGAATGGCAGTGAGGGTACCTACTATCTGCACACTTCCTATGAATAGAGTTATTCAGTTTATTTGCTATGTTAAAGCAAGGAAATGAAAAAAAAACTGCTGGAAATGTGAAACAAAGTTCTGTCGAGAGCTCATAGACCCGAAACCTCCACTCCACACACTGCCTGGCCTAGTTCCAGCATTTTCAGTTTTGTTTAAACAAGGATGTCGGCGTGGCTTTAAATCACCTCTGTGTTGGATGTAATTTTGCATACGGTATTGGAAAGGCAAAAGCTGGAGAACCCAGTCACAGAAAGGTCAAGCGTCAACACAGAACACACACTGAAGTTAACGTAAACTCAGAGTACGAGCGGCTACTTTAAAGTATTAAAGACACGAGAGAATGCAGATGCTAGAATCTGGAGCAACACACAAGATGTTGGAGGAACTCAGCGAGTCACGCAGCATCGGTGGACGGAAATGAACAGTCGATGTTTTGGGTCGAGCCCCTTTCGTCTGGACTGAAAGATAGAGGGGAGGTAGCCAGTATAAAGAGGTGCTGGAGCAAGAGATGGCAGGCGAAAGGTGGATCCAGGTGAGGGGTAAACATCGACTGCCTATTTCCCCCTATGGATGCTGCCTGATCCTCTGAGTTTAAAGGATTAACGGCGGAGGAGAATTGCTTTTGGGAAGGAGTAGGGATCTGGGGTGGGGGTTACCCGTCCGGGACAGGGACGGGCTCTGTGAGCCGGTGGCTCTGATGCCCACCTTCCCGCTCGATCTCGAACACGCTGAGCGCGTCCTTCAGGCTCAGGTTGCGGAACTCGCTGGCCGGCAGCGTGTGTCTCCTCCGACCCCCGGGGCTCGAAGCCTCCGAGTATCTCAGAGCGAACGGCTTGAGGAAAGGCGAGGTGCTGCTCGGGGCCACATCCATCTTCAGGACAGCGCGGCTTGTTTGCAGCTCGCTGCCCGGCTGGTAGTCGAGACACTGGCTGGCAGAGGTGTCTGTAGTCTCGGCGCGCTCTGTACCGTCTGCCTGCCCGCTGCGGCACACGTTCTCACATAAGCAAGCACTGATTCCCGTGCACAAGCAATTCATAATCGGCTTAAACACTCGGTGAGAGCTGCCGATTACCTGGATGACGGAAGCGATTAAAACTTCCACACTGTTTATGGCGCCTTGCTGTGATAAACTTATATAGTGCTCCTTTCCCCATCGCGGGTACTTTCGCTGACCTATTTGGCGAAGGACAAAGCAAAACGAATCTATGCATATGCATGAAAGCATTAATTCTCAGCCCTGAACTGACCCAACACTCCCAGTGACATTGTGGGAACAATTAGTTACACTGGTAGGTCACATATTAATCAGAGGCAAGCTCTATGTTAAGAAAAACTACAATCAAATCTGCAATTTTAAATATAATTGTTTCTGTCTCCATTTATGACATTTTCGCTTTTCCCCTCCTTATTATCAGTTGCTGAAACGATTTTGTTCTTGCAGTTCTCTGAAGTTTTATACTTCCACACATTCCGTTGTGCGTGACGTGTTCTCCTCGCTTGGCAATGATGACTTCAGTGGGTATTGAGTTGGCCGGTGTGGGATCCGCAGACTCTGCCGCAGTTGGGGCAGGAAGAGCCGGGTGGGGCCTGAGGTAGTTTGGGAGGTTGAGCGCCCCCTTCCACCAGCTCTGCGTGTTCCCGAAGCGAGGTCCTCGGTGAGGTGCTTGTGAGGTCAACAGCAGCAGTGGATGTGTGAGGGAGGGTGTGGAGGACAGGTGAAGATTGTGGCTGAGTGTCTGATGGGGATCTGGAGCACAGACCAGTCCTGAGATTAGTGGTGCTGTTGGCAAGTCATGGAACTGGAGGATGGGTTCACTGACTTTAACTTGTTTGAGGCCAGAAATCTCTCTGTCGCACTGTATGCAAGGGCTTGACTCCTGATGTTGACTGGAACTGCTATCCCTTCCCATTGACCCCACAGAATGTGCCTGACTGGCCTTCGACCCACCTCCTCGGTGATACAAGTCATTGCTCCTCCCTTACTCTTTCTGCAGTACTGTGTCCAGTGAGGTTAGAGAGTCGTGAAGTTCGCTCCCAGCTTGTGTCATGGGAACCCCAGTGTTGCCCATAATCGTATTGCGTATAGGAGTCAAGAAGTTATGATGCATCTCTATAGAACTCTGCTTAGGCTGCATTTGGAGTATTGTGTGCATTTCTGGTCACCTCACTATAGGAAGCATGTCGAGGCTTTAAAGAGGGTGCAGAGGAGGTTTACCAGGATGCTGCCTGGATTAGAGGGCATGTGCTGTGAGGAGAGGCTGGACAAACGTGGGCTCTTTTCTCTGGAGCTGCGAAGGCTGAGGGGTGATCTGTTGGAAGTGTTTAAAATTATGAGGGGCATAGATAGGGTAGGCAAGCAATATCTTTTTCCCATTATTGAGCGATCCAATACCAGAGGGCATGCATTTAAGGTGAGAGGGGGTAGGTTCAGAAGAGATGTGAGGGTTAAGTTTTTTACTCAGAGAGTGGTGAATGCCTGGAATATGTTGCCTGATAGGGTGGTGGGAGGCAAATTAATTGGGGGCTTTTAAGAGGGGCTTGGATGGGCACATCAATGAGAGGAAAATGGAGGGATATGGGCATTCTGTAGGTAGGAGGGATTAGCTATGTCAGCACAACATTGTGGGCCGAAGGGCCTGTTCTGTGCGGTACTGTTCTATGTTCACTCCAGCTACTACACTTAACAATTCTCCTTTCAGATGTCCAGGCCAGCTTTAACTGGCGGATACCACTCACAAAACTGGGCTCCCTGCTGAGATGATGATAGTACTGGCTGGACACTCGCACATTGCCTGCATTGGTTTGATTGGCTTTGTTGAAATTCCTACAACTAATTTCAGGGTTTATCCAATTAAACTGGCCATGTACTGCTGACAAGTTTAACTTTGAGAGTGTTACTGCTCCCTCTTGGGCAAGTAGTTTGCCATACAATTACTACCATTTGCACCCATGCAGGGTAAGTAAAGAGAGACTCGAGACAAAAGAAACAAGCTGTTAGAGGTGCTCAGTGGGTCAGGTAGCATCTGTGAGGGCAAAGGGATAGGACTGATGCAGCGTCTTGATCCGAAATGTCGACTGTCCCTTTGCCTCCACAGATGCTGCCTGACTCGCTGACTTCCTTCAGCAGCTTGTTTATTTTTGCTGGAGCAAATAAAGTACTGAAGGGTTCAAATCAATGCAGTAGGTAACTTAAGGAAATCAAGATACGTGGGATCTGTGAAGAAAAGCAGTGCTGAGATAAAAGATCACCCT
Source organism: Pristis pectinata (assembly GCF_009764475.1). Classification (NCBI taxonomy): domain Eukaryota; kingdom Metazoa; phylum Chordata; class Chondrichthyes; order Rhinopristiformes; family Pristidae; genus Pristis; species Pristis pectinata. The sequence continues at coordinate 33,138,913 of NC_067412.1, read as the reverse complement.
TGTTCTTGTTGGGGTAACCCTGAGGGACTGGATGCCCTCCTGCTTCTATTCTTTTGTTATTATATTCAAACTTATCTGAGCGCTGGTCACAGGGACATTCTGTGCATGAGCATCTCTTCATTCATAGCCAAAGGTATTTAGCATAATAATATCACAGGGCTGGAAATATAAATTAGCTTCATGTTACGTGGACATTGTCACTGCCCATTGTTTGAAACATTAATCCTTGCTAATGAGATTTCCAAATGACAGACTACTTCCTGTGGAGAGGAACGCTGGTAAAGATAATAATGGATAGGGTGCAAGACTAAAATATAATATTTTAAATGTTTGAGTATCAAGGTTTCAAACTTGTATAAAGAAAATACTGAAAGGTCATTGAACAAATTAAAATTAGATAGCTGTATCTTCCAGAATGTTGGAAAAGAATAGAGAAATCACAATAAGCTGCTTTAGTTTATCTTGAAGAGGACATTCAGAATGGTGGTGATGACTTCAGTTGTTTACTTCAAAGTGTACATCATGAAGCAGCAAAAAGTAGGTGGAAGGAACTGATGCTGATGAGAGGAGTTAAGAAATCATCTTTAGGTCAGGCAAGGCATCTAATCTAATTCTGGCAAGGTGATATTCTTATTATTTCTATATCCTTTAACGAAGGTAAAGGCCTAGAAATTTTGTGTACAGTGCAAAGTTCTGTGCTCCATGCAACCAAATTTAAGGCACCATACACACTAGCATCAAATAATGTTTATCACACTTTTGCTTAAGATTCCCTAGTGCATCTTTGGCCCGCAAAGAAAGCAAGCTGTGACATAGAGACAGAAGTTTAAGATGTTTAAGTGAACTGATGTGAACAACTTAAATAATATGGAAGGCACACAGTGTTGCAAAAAGATTTGATTACAAGAGTAGAGATGTCTTGCTCCAATTACATAGGGCCGTGATGAAATTACATCTGGAATATTATGTAACAGTCTCCCTACAACAGAGGAAATACAACGAAGGTTCTCCAGATTGATCCTGGGAAGATGGATTTGTTATATGAGGTAAGATTGAGCAGACTGGGTCAATGTTTACTTGAGTTTATAAAAATGAGAGGTGATCCTACTCTTGAGTTTTTTTTTCCTCCTGGCAGGTCTAACAGCATGGAGGAGCAGCAGCGATGGTTAAAAAAGGTAGGAGCGAGTTTTTTCCAATCCGCCAGCAGCATATAAAAGGGAGCCAAGCTGTTGCAGGAGCAGCTATTTTGAGACGGGCTGTCTTGAAGTCAAAGTGCTGCTGTTGAGGTCAAAATGGGTGAGCACTGGGCTTCAGTGACTAGGGTGAGCAGTGACAAGGTAAGTTTGTGTTTCTCTGTCATTGTCTTAATTGAAGGGAGTAGTCATAAGGGTTATGGAGGAGAGGGCAGCAGCATGCTCCTCCTGCAGGATGTGGGAGATCAGTGATGTCTGCACCTGCAGGAAGTGTGTCCCGCTGCAGCTCCTGGCAGATCGCCTGCAGCAGCTGGAGCTGTGGACGGACTCGCTGTGGAGCGTCCGGGATGCGGAGGTTGTAGGAGACGGTACGTTCAGTGAGCCGGTCACTCTGCAGATGCAGAAAGAGAGGAGATGGGTGAGCAGCAGGAAGGGCAGACAGGTGGAGCAGGAGACCGCTGTGGCCATTCCCCTCTCTAACAAGTGTACCATGTTGGATACTGTGGGGGGGGGGGGGGTGGGCAGTGGAGCTACAGCAGCAACAGCCCACCTCACGGCACCATGGTGAGCATTGCTGTACAGAAGGTGCTGGGAGGGGGTGGGAACGAGACTGAGAGAGCGATAGTGGTAGGGAGATCCAACCATGGGGGGGGGGGGGGGGGCAGATAGGTGTTTCTGTAGCCACAAAAGTGACTCCAGGTTGATGTGTTGCCGCCCAGGGTCAAGGACGTCTCTGAGTGGCTGCATGACATTCTCAAAGGGGAAAGTGAACAGCCAGAGGTCATGGTACGTGTAGATACCAAGGACATAATTAGAAGGGATGAGGTCCTGCAACATGAGTTTAGGGAGCCAGGTAGATGTTTAACGAGCAGGAGCTGGAAGGTTATAATATCTGGATTACCTCTGGTGCCACGAGCTGGTGAATATCGGAATAGGAGGATAGATCAAATGAAAGTGTGGCTCCACGGATGGTGTCAGAGGATGGACTTTAGGTTCCTGAACCATTGGGACAGTTTCTGGAGAAGATGGGACCTGTGCAAATGGGACAGGTTGCATCTTTACCAGAGTGGGACCAACATCCTTACTGGGAGGTTTACTATCGCTGTTGGGAAGGTTTAAACTGAATCGGCAGGGGAAGGGGCTCACAGTAGTTGTTCAGATGGAGAGGTGCAATCCCCTAGAGGGGAAATAGTTACTGTCCGGTAGGTGGAACAACCGAGTTAATCCACATCAAGGGAATTCTAAGCATTTATTTTAAAGCAAGGAGAATAACTAGTGAAGTAGATGAATTCAAAGCTTTAATTAACACAGGGGTCTACGATATTGTTGCCATCAGTGAGACATGTTGAAGGACAGGTAGTACTGGCAACTCATTATCCCAGGGCAGAGAATATTCAGACGAGACAGAGGTAGGAGTAAAAGTGGAAGAGGTCAGAGATTGCATTACTTTAGTAGTGAGGAAGCATCTCCTAGAAGGCTCTTCAAACGAGGCCATATAGGTAGAGATTAGAAACAAAAAGGGTGTTGTCACTTCACTGGGGGTGTACTACAGTCAACAGGAGATAAAGAACAGATATGTAGGCAGATATCAGAGAAATGCAATAACATTATTGTACTGGGAGATTTGAATTTCCCAAATATTAACTGGGATTGCCTTAGCGCTAAAGGCTCAGAGGGGTCAGAATTTTCTAAGTATGTCCAGGAGAGCTTTTTGCTGCAGTATGTAGTTAGAGCAATAAGAGCATTACAGGACCTTATCCTGGAGCATGAAGATGGTCAAGTGGAGGATCATTTTGGAGATAGTAACCATAACTCCATACATTTCAAAGCGGTAATGGAAAAGGATAGGAATGCACCAGTAATAAAGGTCTTAAATTTGGTGAAGGCCAAGTATATCAAGGGCAAAAAAAAAGCCAGGGAAATATTGGGCTCATGAGGGTATTGGTGATTGGCTTATCATTGTCACATGCACCGAGATGCAGTGAAAAGCTTTTGTTTACATGCCATCCGGACAGATCATTCCATATGAAAGGAAATCAATACAGAGTTCAGAATATTGTGTTACAGTTACAAAGATAGTACAGCGCAGGTATACAAATAATATACAAGGGCCACAACGAGGTAGCCTGAGAGATCAAGATTCATCTTTATTATATAAGAGGTCCATTCAAGAGTCTTATAACAGTGGGATAGAAGCTGAACTTGAGCCTGTTGGTAAGTGTTCTCAAACTTTTATATCTTCTGTCCAATGGAAGGGGGGAGAAGAGAGAGTGACTGGGGTGGGAGGGATCTTTGATTATGTTGGGTGCCTTCCTGAGACAGTGAGAAGTGTAGACAGAGTCCACGGTGATAGATTGGGCTGTGTTCACAACTCTCTGTAATTTCTTGTAGTCTCGGGCAGAGCAGTTGCCATACCAAGCTGTGATGTATTCAGATAGGATGCTTTCTGCGGTGTATCTGTAAAAATTGGTGAAAGTCATGCTGAATTTCCTTAGCCTTCTGAGGAAGTACATGCGCTGGGGTGCTTTCTTGGCCTAAGTATCTATGTGGCTGGACCAGGACAAATTGTTGGTGATATTTGAAGCTCTCAACCATTTCCACCTCAGCACCATTGATACAGAGAGGTGTTTGTATTCCACCCCGCTTCCTTTTGTTTTCCTGACCTTGAGGGAATGAATCAACATGGGCAATCTGTGTGTGGAGCCAGAAGATATTAGTGAGGCCTAAATAAATACTTTTATCAGTGTTCACAAAGGAAACAGATTTTGTAGTTGGAGAACTCAGTGAAGGGGAATGTGAAAGTCTTAGTGCAGGTCTCCATAAATAAAGAGAAAGTACTTGATGCCTTTATGGGTGTATAGATGGACAGGTCCCCAGGACCAGGTGGGATTTATCCCCGGCTGCTGGAGGAGATGAGGGAAATGATAGCTGCTGCTCTGGCTGAGATTTTTAAAACTTCGTTGGACACAAATGAAGTATCAGATAACTGGAGGACAGCAAATGTGGTCCCCCTTTGGCCCATTAATCCTGCAGTTACTTTCCATTTCCCCATTTTTTATATATTTATATATATATATATATATATATATATTTCAAAAACCTCTTTTACTGCATATTCTTCCATGGCTTCATTGTACTCCACCATTGCAATCTGACGCAACCCCTGCAGCTAGATTTCACCCTAAACTCAGAAAAAAACACCAAAGCTATCACTAGAAGCCTTTGACAGCTTTTTCCACCAATCGCTTCTATTAACTAAATGATACTTGGTGATAAGTTAAATGTATCATTTCTTTTAAAAGTAAAGTAAACCTGAGTTTAAAACTGAAGAGCCAGGTACCAAATTCTACGAAACACAGCACAACTTGGCTGAATGAAATTGTTTTGTTTACGAGCACACAAAGTCACTAATCCTCATCAGCAAGTAACAGATATTCCAAAGAATTAAATTTTTACATCAGCAAAGTCACTTGATCAGAATTTCTAGGAACTCAAACCAAAATCCATTAATCTGAATAAATGCAAATTTAGTCATTCATTCCTCAAAATTATTCAAGCCAAAGCATAAAATACTAAAAGCTAATGAATTTTAATGAGGTGAATGATTAAATTATTGGTCCTATATCAGATACATGCAGTTAACTATTTTTTGGACTGGGATGCTGTTATATTGGCAATTCTTCAAGATTGTTTTCCTTGCACTTAAAGCTCCAATACAAACCTCTGCAGCTTCTGTAGCCATTGACCATAACTTGCTTCTGCATTAACCAATGACATTCTCTCTTTTTGCCTCTCTACTTGATGAATCACAAGAATATACCAGTTGTTTACTTGTGTGAGAACAAATCTGGTTCTGTCATTAGCCTTCACGAATCAGATGGAGTTTATTTTGAGTTTGCTGTGGTGATAATGGGACCTAACCCAATATATGTGCAGGTAGTGTTTGCTGCATTAAATCAACACATCATTTTTTAAACAATGCTGCCTTCAAAAAGGATATACTTTTTGCCAGATGATGTCTTTGATGGCAGGGGCAGTTGTTCAAGTATCTCTTCCTCATGAAGCAAAGGTGCAAGTACTAGCCCTGTAGTTTGCTGTGAGAGGATTGCCTGGCTAACTGAATATTGACACAGCCTGCTTTCCCTAGCCTCAGCTCCAACTGGTCATTTTCCATGTATGAGCTTATGGAGTGTGGCCTGTGCTATTTTACTCTGTCCCCTCGAATGGACAGGACTTGCCCAGGTCAGTTCAATGTGAGAATAGTTTGTTGGAAGGTGGAAAGATCTGAGGGAGGGACAGTGGTGATTTAACGTAACAGTCCTCAGGGTGGGAAGAAGTTGCCTCACGATCTACCTGTGTAAAGTATTTTATTAACATCAAAAGCTATGTTAATGTAAGCAGTAGGAGCAAGAATAGGTAATTCACCTTCTTGTACCTGCACTCCCACCCAGTAAGGTCATAACTGATCTTTTAACTCAGCACCACTTTCTCACTCTAAACTCTTATCCCTTGATTCTCTTCATATCAAAAAATCTACTGCTGATTGCTGCCTTGGGTAGAGAATTCCATAGCTTCGCTACCCTCTGGGTGAAGACATTTCTTCTCATCTCTGTCCTGAATGGCCAACCTCTTATTTTGAGACCATGACTCGGTTCCAGATACCCTGCCAGGGCAAACATTGTCAAGCCCTGTAAGAATTCATTAAGATTACACCTCATTTTTCTAAATTTGAGATTTTCAGTCCAATCTGTTTAATCTTTCCTTGTATGATAAACTTACAATTCTAAACACATCTTCACTGAGCTCTCTTCATTTTTATCGTTACAGTCCTCTTGTTGAGCTCTGAACACATCACTCTGGTCAGAAAGGCACAATTTCCCCTCATAGGAATGGATCAGATGGGAAAGGAGGCATTCCAGTCTCTGTCCATGGCAGAACCATCATAAAATCAGGAGAGGCTGAGAAGACAGAATCATTAGGGCACTTAGTGTGAGGTCAGGCAATTCAAATATCATTAACAATTTTCATCTCCTCTGCATGTTAGGATCTGCATTGAGAACCATGAATGATATTTCACTTCCTTACCCCAAGGGTGTTCTAACACATCTCTTGCCGACGTCAAGCAAGTCTAGGGGAGGAATCAAGCACTTATCTTGGTCTACATGATCCATTATTAATCAATTGGTTCATTTACAAGAAAAATCTGTTAATCCAGCACAAAGGACTTTGGTGGTGCTGGATTGGTCGATTTTCCAGACAATTGGATGTTATTCTTATTATATACCAATACATTTTCAATTGGAATTGGTTTATTGTTGTCACATGTACTGAGGTACAGTGAAAAACTTGTCTTGCATACCGTTCATAGAGATCAATTCATTACAACAGTGCATTGAGGTAAAATAATAACAGAGTGCAGAATAAAGTGTTACAGTTACGGAGAAAGTGCAGTGCAGGTAGACAATAAGGTGCAAGGTCATAAGGAGGTAGAGGTCAAGAGTCCATCTTAATGTAATAGGGAATATTCAATAGTCTTATAACAGCGGGATAGAAGCTCTCCTTGAGTCTGGTGGTACATGCTTTCAGGCTTTTGTATCTTTTGCCTGATGGGAAAGGGGAGAAGAGAGAATGTCAGGGGTGGGTGGGGTCTTTGATTTTGCTGGCTGCTTTACCAAGGCAGAAAGAAGTATAGACAGTCCATGGAGGGGAGGCTGGTTTCTGTAATGTGCTGGGCTGTGTCCACGACTCTCTGCAGTTTCTTGTGGTCCCAGGCAGAGCAGTTGCCATACCAAGCCGTGACCAATCCAGATAGGATGCTTCCTGTGGTGCATCGATATAAATTGGTGAGTGTCAAAGGGGACATGCCAAATTTCTTTAGCCTCCTGAGAAAGTAGAGGCACTGGTGAGCTTTCTTGGCCATGGTGTGTATGTGGTTGGACCAGGACAGGCTATCGGTGATGTTCACTCTTGGGAAATTGAAGCTCTAAACCCTCTCGACCTCAGCACCGTTGATGTAGACAGAAGCATGTGCACTGCCTCCCTTCCTGAAATCAACGACCAGCTCTTTTGTTGACATTGAGGGAAAGGCTGTTGTCATGATACTATGTTACTAAACTCTCTATCTCTCTCCTGTACTCCAACTCATCATTATTTGAGATATGGCCACTATGGTGGTATCATCTGCAAACTTGTAGATGGAGTTAGAGCAGAATTTGGCCATGCAGTCACGCGTGTATAGGGGAGTAGAGTAGGGGGCTGAAGATGCAGCCTTGTGAGGCACAGTGCTGAGAAGGCGGCGTGCTGGAGGTGTTGTTGCCTATCCTCACTGATTGCGGTCTGTTGGTCAGGAAGTCAAAGATCCAGTTGCAAAGGGAGGTGTTGAGTCCCAGATCTCAGAGTCTGGTGATGAGTTTGCCTAGAATTATAGTATTGAAGGAGCTGTAGTTAATAAACAATAGTCTAATGTAGTTAGACTGGACAGTAGGTGTCTTTACTGTCCAGATGCTCCAGTGATGAGCATAAGACCAGGGAGATGACATCTGCTGTAGACCTATTAAGCTTACACGGTATTATAATAAGTTTGCCAGTGAATACAGTAAGATTAAAGTGTTCAGGGAAATCAGGGCCCCCCAAATGGCAGCATGGGAACCAGGACCCCGCTGAGTTTCAAGGGGATGGGCCCTGATGAGTTTCAAGTTTCGAGGGAGTGTGGGCACTGGGGCCCTGGTGAGTTTCAAGTCAGCATGGGAAACATCATCTGAGAGCCATACGTGGAACCATTGGGATTTCCATATATCTGAGAGCAGATTATTGGAGATCTACTGCACCTATCAAACGGCTGGGGACTACATGCAGCAAGACCCAAAGTACAGATAGAATTGAAATAGAAAAGAACTGACTCTTGTAGGACTACATGGTTATACAGCCATTCGATCCCACAAGCACATGCCAATATTTATACTCCAATGGAGCATCCTCCTGTTTTTCCTTAGCTAATTCTACCGGTATAGCCCTCTATTAAATTCCTACAACACAGAAATAGGCCCTTTGGCCCATTAATTCTGCATTGACCATTAATCACTCATTTACATTAGAGGTGGTAATACATTCTCTTGATAGGTATAGCCATTTCTTGACATTTCTTTTTAATATGAATGTTACTTGCCACTTTTCAGCCCAGGCTTAAATGTTGTTTGGGTCTTGCTGCATGTAAGGCTTCGTTATTTGACAAATTGATAAAAAGTTAGCATATACTGATTATAATGAGCGTCCACATTTCTGATCATTTGATAGAGCAATCTTACCAACAAGAATCCAAGAACTCGTCACAGTCGCTGTTGAAGGTGAGCATTCAGGAGAAGGAAGAGAGAGTTTTAAAAAGTCATGGAGTCATATAACACTGAAACAAGCCATATGCACACTGCATCCACACCGACCATTGAGAACCCATTTACACAAATCAGTTTTATTCTTCCTACGTTCCTTTCCGCTTGCCGTAGATTCACCTACACAATAGTGGCAACTATAGTGGCCAATTAACTATTCTCTGCACTACTGTTCCACCCCTTCTCTCTCCCTCATGTTTGTTCAACCTCCTCTTAAATGCATATCAACTATTCATTCCCGATGGTGGCAAGTTTGAGGATCTCACCACCCTTTAGTAAAGAAACTTCTTCTGTATTTTTCATTGGGTTTTCAACAGTAAATTTGGTTTATGTGAATATCTTAGCTTTATTTGTCTAATATTATGACTTGTTGATAATTGGATACTTTTTTTGGTTAGTGTCAAACAAAATGTGCAGTTTTTCCAATTATTGAGAACTGTACCCAACAAAAGCATTAATTGTTACATTGTCACTGATTTAATCAAGATAGGAATAGCAAACGTCTATCACTTGTACTATTTAATGCCCAGTGTGAAGTGTTCGTTCTGGTTTATAGCAAGTTTAAAACTCTCAGATTATTAATGATTAATTTTCCATGTATCCCATTTGGAAATGAATGTGTTATCGAGTGATGGAGTTAACAGTTAAAATTGCAGGTCCTTTGACCCCTTGTGTCCATGCTGACCGTCAAGTACTCATCCAATCTACCAATCCCATTTACCAGCACTTGGTCTGTTGCCTGCTATGCCTTTACACCTTGGATTGAGAGAGCCCAGGCAAAGAACAGTTTTGAATTTGGATCAAGACCTTGTCTAGTTTACACCCATATCCTTCTCTAAAGGCACCACTATCTAGAATATACTATAATAAAAAGACACCAGGGAACTTACTTTTGCCACTCACCAGCCACTTTTGTGGTGTCAAGGTGTTTTCTGCTACCCCTTTTGTAGGTTTAGAAGTTTCCTTGTAACCCCACCTTCTATATTAAAAGGACAATTCGCTAAATCGAAATTCAGAATTTCAACTGGAACAAACTGGATTTCTCAAATTATGTCAGGTTGATGTCACTAATTCTTAACGATTCCTGATAAGAGCAAATAGGTAGATTTAGAGCAATTTCCTCCTCTGCTGCAGTGCAATGTGTCAAGGGAAATGGAAAATGCCCAGAATCAATCAACTATGTGCTTAGAGATGTTGTCACACGGGCAATTTCTCTTTTACCATGGAACAAGGAATAAATGGGGGGTGTGAATAAAGGGCAATATTTTATGTCCCATCTCAACAAAAGGTTCTTTCAGGAATATTTCAACTAAGCCATTGTTTTATTAAAATTGCAATTATAAAATGTTACTCCCCATATTGTAGCAGTGTTGTGGTCTTTTCAAGAAGGCACATTCTGAATAGCAAGCAGTTGTGCCCAATAGGAGGTAAATTTAACTGTTGTTTTAGTGGGTGATTTTGGCAGATAGATTGTGAATAGACAGTGACGGAGAAGAATTTGAATTTCAGTCACATTTAGCAGAATTCTCCAACCACAAGGTGGCAGACATGCTCCATGAGAATACAAAATGATACCAACGTTAAGTATTTTAAACTGGTAGGATGTGCCCCCTTGTGGTGTGGGTGGGGTGAGCATACTGTAGTTGGAAGGTGGAGTTGGGTGAGAGGGTCACAGTTCTGCTTTTATTCATCTACCCCAATTTTCCCCTTAAAATCTAGAGGTCCGATGGATCTACCATCAAAACAGGCCAGATGCTCAGGACTTCCAAGCACAGGTCTTCTGTCCAGCTAAGTTCTGATTCCTCGACACATGGGAAATCTGTCTGCTGAGCCTGTGCCTGGTCAGATTGGCACAGTCCAGTGGGTCCACTGCTACGGCTGAGCACAGAATGATAAGTAGCATCTAATCTCCTATTTATTTAGAACGTAGAACATGGAACAATACAGCACAGGAACAGGCCGTTTGGCCCACGATGTTGTGCCGAACTAAGTAAGCTAATGACACCTATTTGTAGAATGCAGTTCTTCTGCTGGGAGGCCAGCCCCCCAGTTGATTGGAGGAGCCCAGCACATTGCAGGGACCTCTCCAAAGATAGTTCAAGTCCCACTCCCAGAACGGCTTTGACAGCTGGTGAGGCTGCACCTATTTAAACTAATCCCTTCAGCCTACACAATGTCCATATCCCTCTATTCTGTGCATATTCATGTGCCTATCTAAGAGCCTCTTAAACGCCTCGTATCTGCCTCCACCACCATCCCTGGCAGCATATTCCAGGTACCCACCACTCTCTGTGTAAAAAAAAACTTGTCCCGGACATCTCCTTTGAACTTCCCCCCATGAACATTTTGACCCTGGAAAAAAGATACCGGCTGCTTACCCTATCTATGCCTCTCTTAATTTTATAAACTTCTATCAGGTTTCCCCTCAACCTCCACAGTTCCAGAGAGAACAACCTCAGTTTGTTGAATTTCTCCTTATAGCACATCAAGCCAGCATCCTGGTAAACCTTCTTCTGCACCCTCTCCAAAGCCTCCACATCTTTCCTGTAATGGAGTGACCAGAATTGAATGCACTACTCCAGATGCGGCCTAACCAGAGTTTTATAAAGTTTTATAAAGCTGCAACATAACTTCCTGACTCTTGAACTCAATGCCTCGACTAATAAAGGCAAGCATGCCATATGCCTTCTTTACCACCCTATCAACTTGTATGGCTATTTTCAGGGAGCTATGGACTTTGACCCCGAGATCCACCTGTACATCAATGCTGTTAAGGGCCCTGCCATTAACAGTGTACTTTCCCTTTGCCTGGATTAACCTCCATCTGCCATTTCTCTACCCATATCTGCAACTGATTTATATCCCGCTGTATCCTTTGGCAATCTTCTACACTATCCTTTAATTTGTTAATCTAATGTATTTAATTGTTTTTAATCGTGTGTGCATCTTTTTCAGTGCTTTTTAAGTATATTTTTAATGGTTTAACATTTTAATATTTTTATTTTTAACAATGTTTGAGTGGTTTTGAACATCTGCTTCTGCCGTTTGCAAGTATTCTATTTAAATGACAGCTTTGTCGGCTGGTGAACCGGGGAGTGCAGTCTCACCAGCTGTCAAAGCCATTCTGGGAGTGGGACTTGAGCTATCTTTGGAGCGGTTCCTGCAATGTGCTGAGCTCCTCCAATCAACTGGGGGCTGGCCTCCCAGCAGAAGAACTACATTCTACAAAAAAGAGTGCAATGAAAGGCAGGAGACTGGTGCTCTTAGGTTGCTTGTTGATTGACAGAAGAACCCCCGCCCCTAATGTTTATTACTAAGGTGGAGAATGGTATTGGGAGAGGGAGTTGATGGGCAGAAGAATCAAGCCTCTCTGAAGTGTGCCACAGCAGGAATGCTTGTGGACCTCTTACCTAAAGGAAAAAGAACCAGGGTTCCCAGGACACTGCTTTGAAGAGGAGCAATATTGTCCTTCAACATACCCAATATTTATCCCTCAACAAAACATTACTGCAGCATTAGAGGAATCTTAGGGGAAGCTAAAGAGACTGAGATGGAAGAAAGTTGCTGATGGGATTTGATGGAGGATGGGGTAAAGCCTGGGTGCAAGATTTGGCCCAGTTGGGTTGAACGTCCAGATTCAGACATTACCTTTACCATAAATTCAGTGCTGGTGCTAAACAAGGTAGCACAGTGGTGCAGTTGGGTAGAGCTGCTGCCTCACAGATCCAGTGACTTGGGTTCATTCCTGATCTTCAGTGCTGACTGTGTGGAGTTCACATGCTCTCCCTGTGACTGTGTGGGTCTCCCCTAGGTGCTCTGGTTTCCTCCCACATCCCAAAGATGTGTGGGTTGGTAGGTTAATTGCCCACTGTAAATTGACCCTGGTGTAGGAGTGAGTGTAATGATAGCTGTAGAATCTGGAGGAATAAAATAGAACTAGTGTAAAAATGAATGCTTCATGATCACCATTGATTCGGTGGGCTTGTTTATGTGCTCAATCTTTCTATGGCTCTATAAAACTTGGTGCTTTGGCTATAAAGAAAGTTCTTCTAGTAAATTACAAAAAGCAAGTCTGTGGAAGAATAATGAAAGGTTATTTTTTGGATGCAGACCTCATGAACCCTATGAGTGGTAAGTAAAAATCACAAAAGTAATTAAAGTATAAGGTGTATTTTTCTTAGGTCTGAATTAATTTTTGCATATCAATGATCCTATTCATTGATTTAATTACTGTAATTAGAGGATTATGCTGAATATTTTCTTCATATAGAGCAATCAAAGTGCAATTCATTTTATATTTCTTGTGGCATTGATACCTTTGTGGGGAGGAAAGATATTGAAATCGACATGTAATGTAAATCCTAGATAGCTTGAAAATAGAGAGAGGAATTTTTGCAAGAAGAATTAAGATAAAATCTTTCTATAATGATGAAGGATACGATATATGTAAGTATTAAATGGTTTGTTTTTGAATTTTAAAATAAATAAAATGCAAACATCCTGCTCAGCAGTAAAAGTGGCTCCATTATTTGTGCTGGCAATAATTTCTTTTTCAGAGGTTAAAGCTATGGATCTAACTAATGTAGCTGTGGATCAATCTTTCAGAATAATCCGAACCACTAGTGCTTGTCTGGAATTGTCTGATCCTTCCAGTCGCAGAAGCCAAGTAGATTCAGGACTGCTTAGTACCTGTAAAGGAGACTGCTTGGGATTGTCAGGGACGGTAGGGTTACCTGGCGAGTAGATGGGCATCACTAGGTCACCCTGCCTGAGAGTTGCCAATGAAGCCATAGAGCAATACAGCACAATACAGGCCCTTCAGCCCACCATGTTGTGCCAACCTTTAAACCACGCCTAAGACTCTCTAACCCCTTCCTCCCACATATCCCCCTATTTTAAATTCCTCCATATGCTTATCTAACAATCTCTTGAACTTGACCAATGTATCTGCCTCCACCACTACTCCAGGCAGCGCATTCCATACCCCAACCACTCTCTGGGTGAAAAACCTCCCTCTGATATCTCCCTTGAGCTTCCCACCCATTACTTTAAAGCCATGCCCTCTTGTATTGAGCATTGGTGCCCTGGGAAAGAGGCGCTGGCTGTCCACTCTATCTATTCCTCTTAATATTTTGTACACCTTTATCATGTCTCCCCTCATCCTCCTCCTCTCTAAAGAGTAAAGCCCTAGCTGCCTTAGTCTCTCCTCATAATCCATACTCTCCAATCCAGGCAGCATCCTGGCAAATCTCCTCTGCACCCTTTCCAACACTTCCACATCCTTCCTATTAATGAGGTGACCAGAACTAGACACAGTACTCCAAGTGTGGTCTAACCAGAGTTTTGTAGAGCTGCATCATTACCTCGCGGCTCTTAAACTCAATCCCACGATTTATGAAGGCCAACATCCCATAAACTTTCTTAACTACCCTATCCACCTGTGAGGCAACTTTCAGTGATCTGTGGATATGAACCCCCAGATCCCTCTGCTCCTCCACACTACCCAGAATCTTGCCATTAACCTTGTACTCTGCCTTGGAGTTGCCTCCCTGGATCCCATGCCCTCTGACCTTCTGAAGAAGCCTACCATGTGGAACCTTGTCAAACGCCTTACTAAAATCCATGTAGACCACATCTACTGCACTCCCCTCATCAATCTTCCTGCTCACCTCCTCAAAGAACACTTTGCAGCATTTAAGGTGTCCCATTAATTACAGTGGTCTCCAGTCTGGGCTTCAGACATTAACAATTCTCTAGTGATCTGATTTCCTTTAAGCAGAAATTCTGCTGCTTTTCTGATGCCCTGCTTATACCTCATACTTCCTGACATCTCACTACTACCATTGGCAACTTTCTTCCCTGACCAATCACACCTCCCCTTCTCTCCACCCAACACAGCAAACTTTTGGTTCAGTTTGTTTGCTTTCTGACCAGCCAGAGAAAGTTGAACAATGTTGGCTGCTGGAGTGTAATGAAGAGTGAACTCTCAGAAACTAGGGGTAAAATTGGGCTCTTTGGTTTTATTTTTCTGTATGGCCACGGAGCAGGGCTGGAACCAATCTGCTTGTTAAAATAGAAGGTCACAGCTTACCTTGAATTTCTTTGTTGTGAGATCCTTCAAGGCTGCTGTATGTGCCATGTGATCTATGGGGAGAATGGATTGTGCCCATAATGACTTGAAGGAGGCTGCTCAGAACTGACACCTTCAGCTGCATGGAGTTATATTTGGTTAATGTGGTCCATAATGTGCAGTTCATGGTATCTGGGAAGCTGTTATTTGTTTTTACTTATTTATTCACATTTTAGTATCTGGGCATTGCTGACGAGAGCAGCATTTATTGCCTATCCCTAATTGCCCTTGTGAAAGAGGTGGTGAGCCACCTTCATGCACTACTCCAGTCCCAGGGAAGGTGCTCCCCACTGCTGTTGGGGAAGAGTTCTTGGTTTTTGACCCAGCAACGATGAAAAACCTTCCCTTATCTTCCTTGGGAGGAATGACCCTGGCTTTGAAGGCTGCTGTCTGAGTAACCCAGGTGAGTAACTGCACTATGTATTGTCAGTGGTGTGCATGGCAACCATTGGGCACTGCTGGAGGCGGGGATGAGTGTCACCATGCCAGAATACAAAGGCAACACATGGCTACTGACATCACCACTCCATAACCTAAAAATCAACACGCTTTGGGTACCTTAAAGCAGTGGTCCCCTTCTTGGACAGATCTAGAGATGTGCTCAAGCTTTGTGACTTTGGGCTGTTTTAAAGGTGCAGTATGAATGGGAACTTATATTTTTTGCCTTTCTGACATATTTTGGTGACCTTCCACAGTCCAGTTAAAGTTGTGATGGACGTGTTTGACACATCAAAGACCAAAACGGCAAGGTCGATCCATCACAGAATTGTTGCGTTAATATTTAGAAAATTGCAAAAACTGGAGATGCTGGAAATCTGAAATTAAAAAAAAAGAAAATACTAGAACCACTCAGCAGGTCCGGCTGCATCTGTAGGAACAGGAGTGCACGTTTCAGGTCTGAGACCCTTGTCAGAACTGGAAAAGAGAGAGAACAAAGTTAGTTTTAAGTTGCAGAGCAGGTGGTGGGAGGATGGGAATATCCCATCGCGTAAGAATTGTCACTAGGTCAATGTGTCAGGAGACTGCTGGTGCCCGTGGACTTCACTGCAGAAAAAATCCTAATGTCAAAGTTGGCAGAAAATTGAGGAAGAAGGAATAAAGATACATGAATAGTTGTTGTACGATGAATGGGAAATGTTTCATCAGTTCTCTGATCAGTTTTTGTGTTTATGAAACAGAAAAATAGGAACTTTCAAGCCCGCTCTGTCATTCAACGTGATCATGGCTGATCCTCTGTCTCCATGCCTTTTCTGTTCAGAAATCTATCTCCTTAAATATATTGAACTCCACAGTCCTCTGTGGTAGAGAAGGGTGCCCTCTGAGTGAAGAAACATCTTTTTTAAGTTCTAAGTGTTTTACCCTGTACCCTGAGACATGACTTCTGCATCTAGACCCACCCCTAGCCAGGCAAACTTCCTCCCTGCATCCAGTTTGTCAATCCATGTCTGAATTTTGTATGTTTTATTGATGTCTTCTCCTGTACATTTAAACTTATGGATACAGGCCTAATTGACTCAATCTCGCCTCATAAGACAGTACACTCTCCCAAGTGAACCTTCATTGTATTTCCTGTATGTCATGTATATTCTTTCTTAGGTAAGGAGGCCAAAACTGCACACAATATTCTAGTTGTGGTGTCACCAAGGCCCTACGTCCTTATCCCTCTATAATGGTTAACCTAGTTAGTGCACAGTGAAGGGATATATCAATATAATATATGGAACACATAATATATTAAAGACCCTGAGTCCAAATCTGGGCAAAACGCTATCCTTTTCAGCTACAGGAGATCAGTTATATTCCATAGGTAAATGGCTTTGACATGACTACAGTTACACTTGGGTATTTTATTTATGCAATCTATAAGTACTAAGAAACATCACATTATCAAAATCTTGTTAGCAAATTGATGTAATGGTGTGCCTTAAATTTCTCAGGCTGTGCTCCAGAGAGAGAGGTTCTGACCAAGATCCCTCTGTTCACTATTTTACAAAACCACAGTTTAGTCTGTTTCTTGGAACCATAACTGAGGATTTCTGCGAAGGTCTTTTGTCAGCGTGTAAGGTGTCAGCTCAGTCACAGCCTTGCTGCCCTAACCTATCCCACACCAAGTCTCACTCGCCATCTTTCCTTTCTTTGAGCCTGCCCCTCCTTATATTTGTAATCTTCTCCAGTCTTCCGGCCTGAAAGTCGTCTTCTGACTCTGATCGTTAATGCATTGCTTTCATTTTGCTTGCCATGATGGATGTATCTTTGCCCACCCAGACCCTACGTTTGAACTTGTTCAAACACTCTCTTCACCCCTTTGATCAACTTCTAGTCATAGAGTCACGGAGAGATACAGCATGGACGTAGGTCCTTTGACCAACCAAGTCTATGCTGACCATCAAGCCACTTCTACCTTACCCATCTTATTCAAATCCCACCCCACCCCAAGGTTCTACCACTCATCTGCACTCTAGCGTCAATTTACAGCGGCCAACCTGCACTTTTTTGAGATGTGGAGGAAATACACAGTCACAGGCAGAACATGGAAATTCCACACAGACAGCGCCAGAGGTCAAGATTGAACCCAGGTGGCTGGAGCTCCGAGGCAGTGGCTCTACTAGCTGCACGACTGTGGTGCCTACTTTTCTCCCAGTTCCTCCTCCTAAATCTGCTTTCTTGTCCAAGTATCCATTTTTATCTTACTGTTTCTCTTTGATACTGTGAGAAGAACTTCTATGTTAAATTTGTTATAGAAGAAATTTTGAGTGAGATTTGCAGCAAGATGTTTGAATTTAAAAAGATGTTTTTTTTTCCATTCATCTTTCTTGTTCAGTTGAATGACTGTGTGTGAGCTTGCCTGCCAGACTTATTAAAAGGACTGAACTTACACTTGTTCTTAACAAATCTTAATGCATGGCATACAAATGTGAACAATATTATTATCGCTTGGTGTAATTATTTTGAAGAATTAATATATGAAATTGTTTCAGACTTAAATCAACACTAGAAGCTTGCTTGGACTTCAGACTTGCAAACATTTTGATAAAACATTTTAATGAAATTTCAATCTAATTGAGAGCCTCAAGATACACTATTATAATTGTAGTGTTGTTAGCAAGGGATAACAATAGTACTGAATACATATTTGAAAATGAACATAAACCTCTAGCAATTACTTTGAAGGTTGCAGTGTTCAGATGACGGATACATTGTCCTCAGCCATTTCACTTGGAGCTCTTGATTAGAATGCAGCCTTGTAATCCATTCTTCTCCATGGGTACACTTCCAGAGGAGGTATTCGTGCTATCATCATAAATTATTAATCTTATCCAAGTTTCAGGGCACACAATTTGCTTCAATGATTTGTGGATCCTGCTGAAAAAGCAGTATAAAAACATAGCCAGGCTTGTCCTGGACTTGTACAAAATGTAACCTTTGGTCAGTTTATCTATCATTGCAAAAGATAGAAACTAAAGTGTGGTAAAGTTTAAGAGCAAATGGCAATGCAAGTTGAAACAATGCTGCTTGATGGAGTAATGATGTTTGCTAGTTACAGATTATAACATGCTGGATATAACTACCATTAAACCGACCTTGAAAATGAAGTTGTTTTGTATATATTGAATGGTTTTGTTTTGCTTAAGAGCTGCTCATGATTTTTTTTTACCTGCTGTATTATTTCTTCAGTTCTAAACTAGATTTAAAAAGAGCAATCCATTTAGACCTTGATTGTGGTTGAGTTAATTTAACTTGTGTTTAATGCAAACTCAAACAACCACCTTCGAGGTTCAATATTTTCCTGTCATACTCAGAAGTTTTCTCCATTTTCTATAAATGCCCTCATGCACAATAAATACTTAGGCTGCAAAACTGAGCCATGGTTGCTTCTAAGTTGCTGCATGAACCACCTCTGCAAATTTTTTAACATGGCTCTCACTCTCATACAAATGGGTTAGCGCAGTAGTGTAATTATTACACCATAGCTTGATGGTGACATCAGGTTTTCGGCTTTGCTAATTTAAGGCCAGCATTGCTAAATTGGGTTGGAGTGATCCAACTGTCTGTTAATTATACACTGGGAGCTGGGCCTTTAGCAGCTTTTAACATCCTCATCCACAACCCTTCCTCATCGCAGTACTGTCGAGGAATGATCGATGGAGAAATATGGCAGTTAGTCTTGCCAGAAATGGTGAACATTTTTAAGGTTTACTGGCTGAAATTTGGGCCATATCCTCAACTACCTTTACTTGTTGGATGCACTCTTCCCTGTTCATCTAGGAGGAGGAGAGGGCAACCCTGCAGAAAGAGAGAAGTGGCAGGAAAATTCTCAAGGCCAGAGGCCCTACCGTGCCCAGAGAGGAGTTAATTTGTGAAAAGCAATGTTTGGGAAAACCCACTTCAATAAGGGGAGGTTGACCTAGATTTTTACAACCAGTTTTACAAGGACATCTTTGCCAATGGCTGTAAAGATGACTGTGCAATTCTTCACCTTGGGTCTTCCCAGGCACATGATGGTATACCTTCCACTTACTTGGATGACTGCAGCTCTGGAAACACTTGACCTTATGCAGTGCTTCTCCAACACCTGCAGCGTGGCTGCTTGAAGCACCCACACACCGGTGGAGAAGGCTACAGATGACATTGAGCCATTTTGGATCTACAGGTCCTGGTTTCAGGCCACCCCTTGCACCATGAGTGGTAGAAATCTGGACTGGCTGGCTGATGGGTAAGGGCATTGGTGGAATGGCAAAGGTGGGAGTGTAAATCAGAGTGGACGGCAGTCTTGTGCTCCACAAAACCTCGGACTGTCCCCCACAGCAGTGCTCTAGGAGTCTGGGCATCCTACTACAGAAGATAGCTAGAGTGCAGTGACAACCCCAAACATCCATCGGGATTCAGTGTAAGTTGCCAGTGGTCTGACCATGTGGTCACCCAAGCAGTAGATGGCACTTCTGTACTACAATAAAAGTTGAGAAGAACAAGATCCGCTTGCATGATGATTGCATCTAGTAGGTCTGGCTACCACTTCCATGCTGAAAATGCAGGTTGCAATATCCGGTGGTTAGCGTAACGCTATTACAGCGCCAGTGACACGTGTTCAACTCCGGCCGCTGTCTGTAAGGAGTTTGTACGTTCTCCCTTTGTCTGCGTGGGTTTCCTCTGGGTGCTCTGGTTTCCTCCCACATTCCAAAGACTTATGGGTTAGGAAGTCGTGGGCATGCTATGTTGGCGCCGGAAAAGTGACAACACATGCGGGCTGCCCCCAGCACATTCTCAGCAACGCAAAAGGATGCATTTCACTGTGTTTCGATGTACAGGTGACTAATGAATAGATATCTTAAATTGGGAGCTGAATTTCCCTGTGCTCCTGGGCATTTTAGACAAGTTTTATCCAAGCCAAGCTCCTCATTGTACATGTCATCAACTTCCTTCCGTACATTATCAATGCTGGGAATTTTGGCCTGGGGGAGGATGCTGACATTGGTTCAGTTATTCTGCTGGTGGATTTGGAGGATTTTGCATAGACCACCACTGCAGGTGTCTCTCCTGTGCCTTGAGGTAGCTTATGCCTCAGAAGGATAAGGAGGGCAGGAATTCACTATTTAGATTTATATGTTAAGTTCCTTCTGTAAGTGATATTTTAAATGGGAAAGGTTTTGTTCCATCATAGAATTCCTTTTGTATAATAATTTTTATGTACTAGTTTTTAGATTTGTAATGCTTATTTGCTGTTGAAACATTAAAGCATTTGAAAATAAAGGTGCCAATAAAGTGAGTAGTAATGGAAAAATAATGTAGCAGGCTATGGTATGACTCGGTTGGACAGGACATAAAAACAAAGAACTAGGGCAGGAAAATTGCCACTTTGGTTACTCTGTGTGCCGGAGTTTGAAAGTATCAAGAATTTCTCACTGGCAACTTAATACTGCAAGAAAGGTTCATGCCTTTAAGACACATCAGTGGTGGGATACTGTGTATGCATAAGCCAGGATCTTCTTATGAATGGTGTTTTCTAGGGGATGAACTTGGCTTTTGATATCTGTGCAAAGTGAGTGTTGGTGAATCAGCTGTTTGTTTTATATACCACTTGATTCTCTGTCTTGTCCAAGATACATTTTACCTTTTGTGTTGTTTTTATGTCATTTTTTTCTATCCAGAATGTAGATGGTAGTGCAAAGTTCTTTATTTTAAATGCCTTAATGTGTGCATTAAAATAACAAACTGATAGATAGTCAAAGCATGCATAAAAATCATATGTGGTTTTCAGGCCATAGAAGACAGCTCAAATCTATAGAAAGTAAACCTTAAGAGCAAGATAGGCTATGCACCTGTAAATACTTCTGATACTTCAAAAAATACACGTGCTTCAGTTTATACTTTATTCTAACTGGGTCATTTGTGCTTTACTTGGTACCACCCTTGCCTCTGACCCAGAAGGTTGTGGATTCAGGTACGATTCCAGTGTCTTGTGCATGAAAACCCAGGGTGATGCCCCACTGCTGGACTGCAGCAGAGCTGCCCTGACTTTCAGATGAAATTATAAAACAAAGGCCCTGTCTACTCTTTGAGGAGAAAGCAAAAGATTTCTCGGTGTTGTTTCAAATAAGTTCTGGCTCAATGCTGTGGCCAATTCTTATCCCTCAATCAATGTCCCTTTAAAGTATCTGGTTATTATCACATGATTTTGTGGGAGCTTGCTATGCAGATATTTGTTGCTGTGTTTCCTACACTAAAACAGTGACTACACTTCTACAGTATTTCATTGGCTGTAAAGCACACCGGGATGACATGAAAGGTATTACAGAAATGCAAGTCTTTCTTTCTCAATGTTTCCCTATTGTTCTCTCTGACAGAGAAAAAATAATGCTTTATAACGTCGGTTCTGTTTCCGTAAGCAGATACTGTAATATTAGTCCTGCCCTGCATGTCTTAGGTCACAGTGGGGGATGCTGTATGCCTGGTTTGCTTTTGCCTTTTATAGTGGCTGGGCGGTTCAGTGGATCAGCTATTGAATAAATATCCATTGTTTCACTAATGACTGTGTGACAGTTACATTCCTTTCAGACAACTGATTAATTATAAAGTATATGGGGAAAGATCTATTACACCCTGATAGAAGCTCATCACAATGTTTTTTTTTGTTTGCATCTCAAAATAAAAGTGTCTGAAGGCTGGGTCCTGAAGGACGACGGTTCACTGTATCTACCTAACATTACTTTCAATATCATAAATGGCCACAACATGTGAATGAAACTGAAGTTCAATCTTTGTCTACTAACGTGCAAATGTCATCAGGCGTTAATTTAAAAATAGTGCAGAGCCATTCAGTTGCTGCACAGACTCTGGTGCTATGTACCTTTCGTTGTTGAGTTTGTAAGTTTGATCTTTGGTCAGGGCTATGGTGAGAGATGTCTCAGTTATGGCAACTGCAATTGGCTGGCTAAAGGCATCATTCCTGGTTTCTTTCTCTGGTCATAATTTGGCAGCTCCTGGGAAGTTCTTTGTGCTTGGGAAAGAGGAGAAATGTAGGCTAGCGCATTTTCTGCTCTTTCCCCTCTTTGTAAAGTTTGATGATACACACACCGGGATTGTAACTCCGTGCTGGGTAGACGTGCAGTGGAGGAGCAGTTAAAATAGAGCAGCTACTTTCACACCCTGATCCCACAGACCTTTGATTTTGAGCAGCAAATTGATGCTCATTGAACTCAGTGATAGGAGGATGGCTGCGTTTTAACCAATGAGGAAGCCTGGCTAATGCAGCTAGTAGGAAGGATGACAGACCCTTCCAAAGAGAAAACAAAGAGTCTCTTTATAGAGGTGTACTCCTCAGGCCCTATAATGAGAGTCACAGCCTTTCCTTCCTCAAATTCCTCAGGACTGCCCTCCTCTTGAGAGATCCTGCTGAAATCGGCAGGGGTAATGCCGTCCATTATGACAGCCTGTTGCGTCACCAAATCCATTCCTTCTATAGCGATCAGCAAAAAAATGTGTAAATTTGTGGAAACCGCAAATTCTGAACCAATGCAACTATTTCCCTGCCTTATTTCAAGGCTGAATTTTACAACCCACCAATTTCACAGTTTCACTTTAATGCCCCGCTCTCTAGCTTGCTAAGTGCTAACAGTTTGAATTCTTCTCCAGATGGTGGGCTTGTGAGAGTAATGTCTAACAATGTGAATCTGCTGATAACTCAATGAAACTGCCTCCCAAGGCAATCATTCGCTCTGCAGCAGAACTTTGGAACAACATATCCATCCCTGATGGAGTTACAGCTACTGGGTGAGAGTCAAATTTAACTATTGCACAGCCTTTAAAAGTTTTCAGCAAGTTAACTGGGCTCAGCTGCTCTCCAGAACCGTCAGTGCCAGCAGATGTTTCGAGAGCCAGCAGTTTTGGTTGCAGTGTGAGGTTTCTGTGAATTTCAGATGTTTCTGACGTGAATTCGGGGCCACAGTATTCATTGGGCACAGAGAGCTCCAGAAGGGAGGAGCTGAGACTTAATGGAAGAAAAATTCAGAAGCAGCCACCTCCAGCAGCCAAAGAAGTTATGATGACTTTTCATTGTTGGGCACAGCGAGGTGGGTCAATTCATATCTGGTACCTGCCTCCTTCAACAGAGGTAATAACAGTTCTGCCCTTTGAGCTGCCTTTGAGTGACAGAGCCCATGGTAGGGTTCTCCCAAATATTGCTCCACATACCTTTGGAGTACAGAAGAGGCAAGATGTTGGCGCTGTTAGA
The DNA here is from genome assembly GCF_009764475.1 of Pristis pectinata. NCBI lineage: Eukaryota > Metazoa > Chordata > Chondrichthyes > Rhinopristiformes > Pristidae > Pristis > Pristis pectinata. The sequence continues at coordinate 33,115,477 of NC_067412.1, read as the reverse complement.
GATATGGGGGGGAGTGGGCATAATATGGGTGTGGTCATGTAGTGAGACAGGGCAAAACTTGCATTGCAGTTTACACTTTCTGGACCAATATTACCTTCCCCTCTCTCCTGAACCAGTGGTCCATCTCTTTGCTGGACAGTCAGTGATGCCAAGGGAGTGCACATTTAATCTGTCTTCTAGTCCGTGTAAAGTGACAGGCATGTTGCTGTGTAGAAATGGTAACACTGGACCTCCACTAGTGCAATATATTTCAAACTCAGGAGCAGAGACCAATTTCTCAGTTAAGCTTTGGACCTAGCTAAGGTCTGACCAGGTCACTCCACTAAAGTTTAAACTTCACTCTTTCATTGCTATTGCCATTGTAGTACACTTATCCCTAGCAAGACTTGTTAGTGAGTCTCTCATACTGGGAAAGGATGATATCCATGCTCTGTACAAGTTACAGTGACAAGTTGGCGCTGGACTGCTCCATCCACCTCAGCATTGAGTGCAAGTCTTTCAGTGCACCATTATATGTACAGCTATATCCTGTAGCCTTGCCCCCCCTGTGAAGGGATAAGTGTGACCTTCTGCTCTCCAGATGCAGTGCCTCCCTCTGTCCTAGCCTTCAAAATATGTAAGGAGTGTCACTCTTTAAATTGGACAAACAGAAATATAGAAAAACCTACAGCACAAATCAGGCCCTTTGGCCCACAAAGCTGTGCCGAACATGTCCCTACCCTAGAAATTACTAGGCTTACCCATAGCCTTCTATTTTTCTCATCTCTATGTACCTATCCAACAGTCTCTTAAAAGACCCTACCGTATCCGCAAAGTCAAAAAAAAGTCAAGTAACTTTGGAAAACAAAGTCAAAAAAAAGTTAAAGTCAAGTTTATTGCCATGTGCACAAGTACATTTATGCACAGGTGCAATGAAAAACTTACTTGCAGCAGCATCACAGGCACATAGTAACAGATACACAACATTCACAAGAGCATAAACCAAACATAAATTATACACAATTTTTTTACAAGGAAGAACACAGTTCGAACAAATCAAAAAAAAACATAATTGGCAACAGAAAGTTGAACAATGTCTCTTCATTTTACTGTCTTTATTTTTCTTGGACTAGGAAGGTTCCTGTTTTTGGGCACCTGAGGTGAAAAGACACAAGTTTGCGATGAGGGGAGAGGAGAAATGTAGGAGCAAGTGGTTGCATCATCTGCAATATGAGTCAGGAGAGATTATTGAATTGAGAGAGTTGAAATTAGAGAAGGTGGTTTAGGTAAACTAATACCCACAATATAACTCTTCCAGTCAGTGATGCTTTTGCCATGAAACAGCACTCTCTCTTCTTTGGGGGTTAAAATACGAAGAAGTACCTATTTTCCTCCTGTATTTTTCTGCTGCCTGTCGTTATATGCCACTTCTTATACCAAAGAGGAAAGCATTTTAGTGACTGTTCCGCAATATATTGGGCTGCCTGTCATGGGTGAAAAGCTGCCAATGTGCATGAGCTGTGTGTTGTGGGTGTGAATGGGGTGGCACAGCGATGATGCAGATAGTGCAGCTGCCATACACCTTCTGGTGACCTGAGTTCAATTCTGACCTCTGCTGCTGTTTGTGTGGAGTTTGCACCTTCTCCCTGTGACTGCGTGGATTTCCTCAGGGTTCTCTGGTTTTATGAAGATGTGCATTTTGTTAGATTAATTGGCTGCTGTGAATTCCCCATAGTGTAGGTGGCTGGTGAGAAAATTAGAGAGGTCATAATGGGAATGTGTGAGAAAATAGATTACAGGGAAATAAGTGGGATTGATGGGATTGCTCTGAGAGTCACCATAGACTCGATGGGTCAAATATCCTATACCATAATGGTAAGTATGTGCGGGCAAAGAGAGAGGTATAAATTTGCTCACAGACAGAGGTTATTGGTAGGTGGATAATGGGATTCGAGGGAGTTGACCAGTCGATGAAGCTAGTTCTGCTATTGATATAGTATATAATTTGAAGATGATTGCAGCCAACTTAACAATTTGCGTCAGATCATTAAACTTATTCCTGCACTGCTTCAATATTCTAAGAGCAACATTGACTTCAGCTGCTCTTCCCACAAACTGCTGAGCATCTGTCTGCAGCACGCCTGCCCTTCTGTGGATTCTGGATATATCTGCTTTCCACATCTTCCAATAGAGCTCCAATTTGGTGCCAGAAATCCCTGCTGTTTGGAGTCTTGCGGGTTCCATATTGCTTGAATTATTAACAAGCTCAAGTTGCCTTTTGAAAATCTTTCATCACATTTTACAGCCACAATTTACCTTCCCGATAAGAGGTGCAGGTTGACTTGGCCACTTGTAAAAGTGGGCCTCTGCGGTTTGGTGTAGCCATTGACCAGCATGTGCTTTGCTGGTGGCCATTAACAATCACTCAAGAGGCCCCACCAGTTCAATATGCTGCCTGATATACAAGCAATAGCTGCAGGTTAAATATGTCCCCTAATCCCATCCCCTTTTCAATGTTTAACCAAGATCCCCATTTGTGCATGGAGAGCTTGGCAAACTGAGTTGTCTTTCAAAAGCAAGGTACGGATGTTAGAAATTAGAATTCAAAAAAGACAGACTGAGCTGGAAATACACAGCAGGTTAGGCAGAGGAACAAGAATTAATATTTCAGGTCTCCATCCTTTCATCCAAACCAGGAAAAGTTAGTAATAAAACAAATGTACAGTTGCAGAGACGATGGGGTGAGGAAGTGGAGAGAACAAAAGGGAAGGTCTGTGACAGGGTGGAGACCAGGGGAGATTTGAATGATATGAGTGGTGGTGATGCCAGTTGACAAGGATGAGACTAGAGGAGGTGTAACTGGGAGGAGATGAATGAAAGCTGAAATACCAGAAGAGGAGAGAGAAGAAACAATGCAGGAAATATGAGATATAACACTGGAATGGCTGGTTATCTAAAATAGTTGAATTTGCTTTTAAGTCCTGAGGGCGGTAATGTGCCAAGTTGGAAGATGATATGGTGTTCTGCAAGTTTAAGGTAAGTTTTATTGGAACGGTGCAGGAGGCCAAAAACACAGCGATCAGAGTGGGCTGGAGAATTAAAGTGACAAGTAACTGGAAACTTAGGGTCACCCTTGCAGCTGAACAGATTTGTTCTTCAAAGTGATCACTCGGTCTATGTTTGGCTTCTGTGGTGCAGAAGAGACCACATTGTGAACACTGAATGCAATGCACTAAATTGGAACAAATCCAGCTGAATTATTGCTTCACCTGGAATAAGTGTTTGGCTATTGGACAATGGGACGGGAGGAAGCGAACTGTTTGAATTTATTTGTTCTCTGATCTACAAATTTGTGAAGAGTTGGATGAAATTTGGATCTTTCGGGCTTTGAGTTAGGTCCATGGAATTTAACCCTGGTAGTTTAGAAAGATGAACGCTTGACAAGATATACTGTTTGGAAATGTGCTATTAACTCTTTATTATGGTCTTGAAATACAACCATTTAAAATTGCTTACAATTAGGTCTTAGGATCTAAAAAATATTAATATTTTGTTTAAATGCAATGGTTCTGCTATAGTAATAACAATGTAGGCCCTTGCTCCTGTGCTGAATTTGCAGGAAATAGTGTCAAAAGTTACACTGTGACAAAACCTCCCAGTACTTCAAGAATTGTTTGAAGTCACCATTTATGAAACTTTGAGAATGTAAATATATAGATCTGTCCCAGTAAAATCACAGGTGGACACAAATTTTATTAACTATTTCCTCTCTATTTTTTATTTCAAAATAAATTTTATTCATAATAATAAAAATATATATGCAAAGAATAAAGTGCAAAACCTTTACATTCGTGGTCAATGCATTCAGTAGGCTTTTAACAATATTTTTTAAAAGACCCATCACTTCTTTGCCATTCCTGTGGCCCCCTGGGGTGATAGACCATTAAAATTTTTCTGGGGATTTGCCACCTGACCCAGGCCCTCCCCGTCCAGTAGCAGAAGAAGCCCAGACTGTGGTCCTTCCCCACAGAGCCTTAGCATTGGATGCATCAAGCTTCAGTGCGTCTCTCAGCACGTACTCCTGCAGCCTGGACTGTGCCAGTCTGCAGCATTCCCCTACAGACATCTTGCTGTGCCGGAAGACCAATAAGTTTCGGGCAGATCAAAGAGAGTCTTTGACCAAGTTGATGATCTTCCAGCAGCACTTGATGTCTGTCACAGTATGTGTCCTCGGGAACAGCCCATAGATCAGAGTCCTCTGTTACGCAGCTGCTTGGGATGAGCTGTAACAAGGGCCCTTGCACCTTTCTCCACACCCTCTTCGCAAATCCACAGCCTACAAAGAGGTGGACAACTGTCTCGTCCCCAGTGCAGTTATTCTGGGGGCAGCGCACGTTGGGAGTGATGTTCCAACCACACAGGAAGGATGTGACTCGGAGGCCCCTGCGAGGTCTTAATGCTTGTTGGTGAGTTCTGATGATGAGGCATTCTGCCAAATGGTCTGGACAGTCTGCTCAGGGGATAAGCCCACAGTATCCATTGAGTCCTTGTCCCACAGTATCTGCAGGGCATTCTGTGCTGACCACTGCCTGATGGACTTGTGGTCAAAGGTGTTGATCAGGAAGAACTTCTCCATGAAGGACAGGTAGTGCGGCAACGCCCAGCCGACTGGCATGTTGCACGGCAACAGGGCCAGGCCCATCCTTCACAACACTGCCGACAGGTAGAACCTCAGCACATAGTGACACTTGGTTCCACACACAGCCTGGTGCAGCCACACTTGAATGTGGTTACCAGGGTGAGAGTGACATTGGGTACAGTTTTTCCCCCATTGTCCAGGGATTTGTGCATCGTGGCCCATCAGACTCACTCCGTCTTAGATCCCCAGATGATCCAGAAGACGGCACGGGGGACTTTCAAGCTGGAGGAGCGGGGGACAGGCCACACCTGCGCCAAGTACAGCAGCCCTGAGAGCACCTCATACCTGATGACCGAGTTCTTCCCAGTGACTGAGAGGGAGCACCGTTCCCACAGTCCCAATTTCTGTTTGACCTTCCAAATCTGCTCCAGCCAATTCTTGTTACATGCCTCGGCTCTTCCGAACCAGATCCCCAGCACCTTCAGGTAGTGATGGTGAAGGGGACGTTGGATTGGTTGGGTCAGTTGCTGAAGAGCATGGCCTCGCTCTTCGCGCGGTTAACTCTGGCCCCTGATGCCAACTCAAACTGGTCACAGATGTTAATTAACACACAAACAAGACCGGGGAGTGTGGACAACCCTGCCTGATTCCAGACTTGATGGGGAAGCTGTCTGTTTCCCACCCATTGATTTGGACTGCACTACAAATATCTGTGTAGAGCAGTTGGATCCAATTTCTGATTCCCTCCCAAAAACCCATTTTGAAGAGCACGCCCATCATGTACGTGTGTGATATCCTGTCAAAGGCCTTCTCCTAGTCCAAGCTGACCAGGCAGGCATTCACCCCTCTGTCCTGCATGTAGGCAATGGTATCCCTGAGTAGCACAAGGCTGTCAAAGATCTTACTGCCTGGTACAGCACAGGTTAGGTCCGGGTGGATCACCTGTCCCAGAGCAGATTTGACCCTGTTGGCGATGGCCTTGGACAGGATCTTATAGTCCACATTCAGCAGTGAGATGGGTCTCTAGTTCCTGATGTCCTCCCTCTCCCCCTTCTGCTTGTTGATGAGGGTGATGATGCCCTTTCTCATGGATTCTGACATGGCGCCAGCCAGAAGCATAGCATTATACACTTCCAGTAGGTCTGGGCCCATCCAGTCCCACACAGCTGAGTATAACTCAGCCGGTAAGGCGTTGCTTCTGGGAATTTTATTCGTGTCAAAGGAATGGATGGAGCCAGTCAGTTCCTCCAGGGTTGGTGGTTGGTCCAGACTCTCCCGCTTTCTGTCAGCTAAGACCTCCGTGATAGAGGACAGGAAGTTCTGGGAGGCTGTGCTTTCTGTGGCCTTTTCATCATATAGATCCTTGATATGTCTGTCTGCGAGGATATTACTGAGCTGTCCTCTTCCTTAAGGATGCGGATCACAGAGCTCCCCTTCTGAACCTTTTGGAAGAAGAAGCGTGAGCACGTCTCCTCCTTCTTCATGGAGCAGACCCTGGGTCGGAAAATGATCTTGGAGGATTCCGAGGCAAAGAGTTAGACTTACCGGCTCTTCACCTCTTGGATTCCTCTCTCACATCCACCCTCCTTGACTGCAGAAGGAGAAGTTGATGCAAGTCTGTCTGGAGTTGGCACAATTCCCTCTGACACTGTCTAGCTTTCTGAGCATGTTTGTGGATGAAGAACCTCCTTTGTCACTTCCCCCAGTGCACAGGGGAGTCAAAGAGGGGTTTCATGGTTCTCCAACCTGTGCAATCCCTCTTTAGTTCCTCAATGCTCTCTGGGGTCAACAGCTTGACGTTCAACTTCCATGTCCCCCTGCCTGCCTTCTGGTCCTCCTCTAGGTGACAAGAGGCTCGAAGGAGGCAGTGGTCAGAGAAGAACACCGGCGTGACATCGGTGGACCTGACCATGACTGGCTCTGACACAAAGAGGAAATCGATTCGGGACCAGGCTGAGCCGTCTGATCTCGACCACGTGGGACACAGCTGTGTTCTGCCTGCAGGGGTGCTGAAGGGCGTCATGCAACTTTGAATCTTTACTGTTTCCATCAGGAGTCTGGAGCTTCTGTACAGTCTCCTGTCGGCACTGCCGGATTGTCCAGCCACATCGATGATGCAGTTGAAGTCACTGGCCAGAACGACCGGCCAGGACATCGTCAGCAGCGGTGGGAGCTGCTGGAGGACAGCTAGCCGCTCGCTCCGGATGGGCCAGGCATACACATTAATTAACAAGAGCGGGGTGTTACAGTACATTATGTCTGCCACAAGGAGACGTCCACCAACCACCTCATTTACTTCGGTAATTGAGAAGCTGCCTCCCCGCAGCAGAATCCCCAGGCCGGATGTGCGACAATCATTGCCCCCCAACCACACCGAAAACCCGTGGGACCACCATCGTGACCACCTCCGATAGTTGCAGAGGTGGTGCAGCCTGCACTCCTGCAGAAAAGGCATATCTGCCTTGACCTTGGCAAGGTATTGCAAGGCATTAACACATTGCGTGGTGCTCTGTGCACTGCACACGTTTAGTGATGCCAGTTTTATCTCCATAGTCATTTTGGAGTTTGTGGTTCACAAATACAGTCCATTGTCAATCAGCCTGGGCCCTCATGCCCACAGCCTTGGCGAACTGCCTCACTGTTTTTGGGCTCAGGTGTTGGGAATGGTCTTCCCCAGGGTGTGTCAGTGCTGGTGGTGTCACTGGGGGGAGATCAGTCTGTGTTCCTGTTCCAATCTCTGTCCCTGATTGTTCTGCACCCTGAATCTCTTGGAGCTGGGGTGTGTCGGCCACTGTGCTGCTCCTGATCTCCCAGAGCTGGGTGGCAGCAGGCTGAATTTTTCCCTCCCCCATATTTGTTTGCAGGCTCCCCTCCTCTTCATCCCCTCGGTTTCGGTGCTTTCTCTGCCTGTGTCATTGGTTTCCTACATTTACTTCATCCTCCGACGAGGAGAGGTTGCTGCCGTGTCTGTTGCATGGCCCTTTTCTTCCCATTACTTTTACTCTCATAAGCCTGTTGTCTCTTGGGTGGTGTCTTCTGAGATTTCTTCCTTTCCATCACCAGCCATTCCCCTTCTTGTCCCTCTGCCATCCCTTCTTCCATTGACTTCTCCTCTTGGGGAGGGACTTGGGGGCTTGTGGCTGGGGTTTTCGAGCCCGAGGTGGATGTCCTTTCCTCGGTCCTGATCTTCGTCTTTGCTGGGGCCTCTGCACTTGTAGGGGGTGCCCCAGCATTCCTCTGGTGGTCGTTGGAGTCCGTTCCCCCTCTTATTGCCTGGGCATAGGTACAGGCATGTTTTGGGCAGGCCTTGTAGAGGTGGCCTGCCTCCCCACGCAGGTTGCAACTTTTGCTTTCTCTGCAGTGCTTGGTCTGGTGGCCTTCCTGCTTGCAGTTCTTGCTGATGACTGCACTGCATTGGGCTGCCATGTGTCCAGGTTTGTTGCAGTTCTGACACACCCTAGGTTGTCCTGCATACACCACATACCCATGGTTCCCTCCGATGGCGAACACTGAGGGAGGGTGGATGATGGCTCTATTAGCATCCGCCCTTTGCTTCACCTGGTTCTTGCTGGAGCAGATCCCAAACAGGTCCTTGATATCCACGCATCTGTCTCGAAGTAGCGAGCCAGGAAGGTGAGGACGTCCACAACAGGCACATGTGGATTGAACATGTGCACTGTTATCTCTCACTCCTTCTGGGTGGGGAGGATGAAGAGTGGCTGCACCTTCAACAGTGACAGCAGAGCCTCATTCCCCCTTTCCCTAAAGTCCTGTAGCACCTTCTGCCATCCCACCAGGCACCTGGATAGTCCTGGAGGCAGTAGATATCCTTCACCTTGAACTTGCAGCACTTCAGCACGACCTTCTTGATGAAGAGGTCCCTGGTTAAGGGGTTCCCCTCGCTGAGGCCCTTCACTGCCACCCTGACAGTGTTTCAGATCCCGTATCCTCCTCCTGAGGTACTCATCACTGCAGCCATCCTGATGGAGCTGGTGGGTTGCTTATAGCAGGTTATAGTTGCTGGAAAGAGGTGCTAGATTGGTTTCCCAACCAGCATTAGGATCCACCTCTACATCAGCAGGTTAAGCTCTCATCAGGCAGCCACTTGATCATGAAGATCTTCCTTCTTCAATGGCAGTGTCCACAGAGACGCATGATGAATCGGTCCCACAGGTACTATGCTTGATCTTAGCTAAAATGCTGAGAAGCGATTTTCTCAATGCTTTAACTCAGAGCGGAAAATAATGCCACAGAACAACAGACAGCAGTTTAAGCCTTTTGGAACAGGTCTCCTGCCTGTGACCACTTCAGTATCAGAGTAGGTGGTACACTTTAATGCCATACCACATGTACTGCATTCTGGGCTTCCATAGAGGACAGGTGTTGTAATAAAGCACAGGAATGTCAGTGAGTTGATGCAGTTGACTGGCAGACCGGTGAATATTGGCTCCTGCGTTCCTTCTCCCATTGGCTGGCTGTTTAGTAGGGAGCAATCACATGATCTGACTCTTTGATGGTCCAAACCAACAGTAAGCTGAGTTGGGCTTTGCCTTGTTGGCAGCTCCTTGGTGCTTGTGTTTGTACTGGGGCCTCCAACAGGAGAGCAGGATGGTGCTATTGAGTTCCCTGGGCAAGGGGTGACTAGGAACTTTGGTCCATGGCTCTTACTTGCTCCACATTGGGTCCTCAGTGTGATGTGTGGGTATTCACCATGTCCTTCCTCCTCCCACCTTTCCTTCATTTTCATCCTCATGCTCCATCTCCTTCCTTATTTCCCCTGCCTCCAGAATGGAAATACTTGGGCTTTTCTTGTCAATGGGAGAATTGTTTGAAATTGTAATTTTATTTCCTCATGACATAGAAATAGACCATTAGGCCCATCGAATCTATGGTGGCCCTCAGAGCAATTGCATCAGACCTTTTCCACCACGTTTCCATTGCAATCCATCCTCTCTCTGTCTAAACAACTAAACCCCCCCCCCCCCCCCCCCCCCCCCCCCCCCCCCCCCCCCGAATTCTCATTCCACCCAACTACACCAAGGACAATTTACAGAGGCCAATTAGCCCACCAGCACATCTTTGGTACATTGGGGAAAACCAGAGTACCCGGGACACTCACGTGATTACAGGAAGAGCGTGCCAACCCCAGCTTGACAGAGCACCAGAGTTCAGAACCAAATTCAGTTGCTGGAGCTGGGTGGCAGCTTGGTCGCATTTATCTTCTGGGATGCTGTCTTCACCCTAGGATGGTGCAAGACGGGGGCTGTGTCCCTGTTCACAGAGGTGCATGGATTGAGTCTGGTGATGACACACCTCAGGATCACGCCTTATGGCAGCTTGACGGTGACAAACTCTGATAGTGAGATGGGGAGGCCATCCATTCACTTTGGTATGAGTCAGGCTTCTCGGGGATGGGATCTCCATTGATGCTTTCCCCCTCTCGTGCGTTGAGAGCCCACCTGCACCGCAAAGGCAAAACGGAAAGTGGGTGGGAGAGAAAGACTCCAAATTTCTAAAGCACCTTTCGCAACTTAAGGATGTTCCAAAGAGCTTTACAGCCGGTAAAGGATATTCAAAGTGTAGTCACTGTTGTAGTGCAGGAATTGTGGCAGCCTGTTTGCACACAGTAAACTTCCACCCTGTAGATGATTTATTATAGCAATCATGACAGGAGGGCGAGATTGGCCCAGTCACCAAAAGAACTCCCCTGCTCCTCATTGAAGTGAGCCATCCCACTGTAATGTAGACAGGACTTGGTTTAATGAAAGGTGGTGCTTACACTTCATTGACTGGGTGTGGGAGAAGTGTAGCTCTCAGTGTTACAACTTGTCTGCACACAGTGTTATGTCATTGCTGTGTGTTTAAGTGGTGACGCTGTTATATACTCTGTTTTCCCATTGTAGCCTCCAGTGTCCAACAGCCTATGATATAAACATCTCCCTGCTTAATTAACAGGCTTTGCCAACACCAAGAGGCTAGGGATGTCCCTGAGTGGCCCAAAACAGTGAACACATTCCAGTCATTGCTTAGAATTGATGGAAAACAACCATCTCCACATTTGACCCCTGGCTCTGTTGGGAGTATTCAGCTGGAGGCCTTCGGGTCCAGAAGAGGCAGCATTGCTTAGACAGTTCAGAGAACATTTAAAATCCCCAGGGCTATTTTCCACACTGCAGCACAAGAAGAGAGGCAGTAAAGAGGCTCTGTAGAGGTAGGGTCTTGAACTGAAGCCTTTTGGATGCAAGTTTTAAAAGTTCACTGGGCTGCATGGGTCACCCTGAGGACGATGGAGGCTCTGATTAATGACTAGCCAGGATCCCAACACTCATTAAGGTGACTGCAGAACTTTCTACCCACTACTACTGCAATTAAGGATGACTCTATCCAACAACCAGCAGAGCCGGAGTACAGAGTTGTTGCTGAGCGTCACTTGCACCCACACTTAGTGTTCATTGTCCACCTACCACCGGAAGTCAGCCTGCACTGGAAGAGGATTTTCAATGCACATCAGGTGACCACCTGGAGATCATTATTTTTAATGTTCAATTAACACATATTCTGGAGATTCTGAGGACTTTACCTGAAGGGAGTATGTTCCATTGTCACTCTGCCTTTAACATGAGAGCATTAGAAATAGAAGCAGGAGTAGGCCATCTGACCCTTCGAGCCAGCTACGCCATTCCCCAAGGCCATGGCTGATCTTGAACCTCAACACAATTTTCCTGCACCATCCCCATGTCCCTTGATTCCCTGAATATCCAGAAATGTATCCATCTGTGTTTTGAATGAGCTCAATGAGTGAGCCTCCACAGCTGCCCACAGCTGAGTGAAGAAGTTTCACCTCACCTCAGTAGTAAATGACCTGTCCCATATTCTAAGAATCTGCCCCCTGGTTCTAGATGTAATGGGAAGGAAAGCCAGGATTGTGATTGGGCTGGGGTGCGGTGGGGAGATCTGAGGCGTTAGTTCCTGATGTAAAGGACACCTACTTACAGCCAGACACATCGCTCATGAAGCAGGCTTCACGTTCACCGAGATGTTGGTCTCTGTGCTCTTCACAGGGCACACATGCAAGACTGGATTTCCCAGGTGTGGCACCAAATGTTGCATGCAGCTGCACACCACTGCACATGTCTGGTCTTCTACATGCGTCGGCATATCAGATGCATGGGGGCTCTAAAAGCAATTTGGCAAACTTCATTAAATATGCAGTAAGTAAACCATTTTCTTATAAAATTCTATTGCATTTTGCACTTAAGCACCCTGACGTGCATTGATATTTCTGAGTAGTCTCTTGTTGGTTTCATGTTAAGTATATTCAATCTTTCATAAGACTGCATAGACAATAGTACTTTCATAGTAGATAGTGAAATCCTTAAATGCTATGTTTGTTCGGAGTGACCTCAAAGAATTTTACGGACCCTTGTCAAAATTCTATTTTATCATCCCTTCTCTCTCAAACTCTAGCTTTGCTCCTGTGCTCCCCAAGTTTCAGGTGATGTATCCTTGTTCTTGCTGCCTAAACTGTGGCATTGTTATGTTATTATATTCACATGAAGGACACTAGGTACTTCCCTTTTAAGGGCAGAATGTATGTTCAGTAGTTATGGAAAGTCAAAGCAGAGTGACCATGTCTTTTGTATGCTGAGCAGCAATATGTGAGTTTAATTAATTACTGACACAGGAACTAAATCATCAGAGTTTACATGTGGTATTAGGATATGTGGATCTGATTAATGGGCATCTAAGAATCAAGAATCTATCTTGGTTCCAAATAAAGATTATGATCTCAGCACCTTAATTTTTAGCTTGAAAAATAGCAACGGCAGTAGGTCTAATTCTGCTATGTGCTTCAAAGTCTTCTACGCAGAGAACATTTTATTGATTGCCTTAAAGTAAAACAGCAGCATATAAAAGAAGTAGGATAAGTGTGAATGAAGAGCAAAGAGGGCAGCTAGAGAACTTAATGACACTGATCATATAGTGAATGTAATGTGACCTGTTATCCTCATTTGATGAAACCTGAGCAAGTTTTTTTATTATTCATCTTTCAGGATATACTGTATGCATCGATCAACAGTTTTGCTACACTCTAATTGTCCTTGAGAAAGTGGTGATGAGGTGCCTCCCGAACCACTGCAGTCCTTCTGGTGAAGATATTGCTTTTGGAGAGGGAGTTCCAGTTTTTAGACTCAGCAACGAAAAAGCACCGACAATATATTTTCATGTCAAGATGGTGTGTGACCTGAGGAGAACCTGCAGGTCGTGGTCTTCCCATGCACCTGCTGCACTTTTCCTTGGCAGTAGAGGTCATGGGTTTGGGAGGTGCTGTTGAAAGAGTCTAGGGGAGTGACTGCAGTACATTTTGTAAAGAGTAAAAGATACAACCAAGATGAACTGGTGTGAAGGGAATAAATGTTTAGATGGTGGATAAGGTACCAATCCAGCAGGTTGATTTTTCCTGGATGATGTTGAGATTTTTGAGAGTTGTTGGCACTTCCTCATCCAGGCAGCTGGACAGTATTCCAGTATTCCTGGATTATGCAGATGATGGAAAGGATTTGTTGTGTCTTTGGGTGAGTCACTCACTGAAGGATACTCACCTGTATTTATGTGCCTAGTTCAACTGAGTTTCAGGTCAATGGTGATATCAGAATATTGATAATGAGGGATATGACCATTGAAGGTCAAGAGTAGACGGTTAGCCCCTCTTGTTGGAGATGGCCTGTGCTTGGCAATTGTGTGGCACAAATTAGTGATGTGTCACTTATCAGTCCATCCCTGAATGTTGTCTAGGACTTGCTACATGCAGGCATGGACTTATTTTGTTTTGAGGAAATGCAAACGGAATTGGATATTGAGTGACCATTAGTGAACGTCCCTGCTTCTGATCTTTAGTTGAAGTAAGGTCACTGATGAAGCAGCTGAAAGTGATTGGGTATGAGACATTGCCCTGAGAAACTCCTGGAACAGTGGCCTGGGCTATACCACTGACAGAATATCTTCTATAATGCACATTGAAATAATACTCTGAGGCATTTTACTGAGAATTGAATCAAAGCATGTTTAACTACCAAATTATCAGTTAGTTTATTTATTGATAAAGGAAGTGAAGAGCCGAGCAAAGAAATAATAGAAAATTTTTTAACAGAATTAGCTTCCAAAGAAACCCATGCTGGACAGGCCTCATGATTAATAGTGTAACCAAAAAGTAACAATTCATATATTCACTGCCCAGTAATAAAACCTAGAGTTGAGTAAAGCAAAGCCTTAATTAATTTTAGCTTTCTGAAAATGAACTTTATTTAATCTAGGATGTTTATTTTCCTATATGTAAGAAGATATAATTGAGTCAAGAGAATCGAAAGAAGACTTAGGAATAAAAACAGGTAAAGCCTGAAATAAATACATAAATTTAGGTAAAATATTCATTTTAATAGAATTAATGTGACCAATCAGCGATATAGAGAGGAGTGACCAATTTGGTAAGACCCTTTTAACATAATTCAGTAAAGCAAGAAAGTTCTCTTTAAATAAATGTTTATAATTTTTAGTAATAGTTACACCCAAATAGGTAAGGTGATTTCTTACAATTTTAAAAGGAAGGTTAATATTGAATGGTATCAGATTGTTCAAAGGGAAAAGTTCACTCTCGTGTAAATTCAGTTTATATCCTGAAAATTGGCTAAAACGGGAAAGAAAGCATAGAAGGTAACAAAGTCTCAAGATTAGAAATGAAGAGCAGTAAATCATCAGCATAGAGTGAAACTTCATGGGTGGTACCTCTCCTAAAGATACCAGCAATCTCTGTAGATTCTCGAAAAGCGATAGCTAAAGGTTCTAGGACCAGGTCAAATAGCAAAGGGCTCAAAGGGCATCCTTGTCTAGTTCCGCATTGGAGTTTAAAAGGTTCAGAAAGTTGAAAGTTAGTAAGAACACGGGCAGAAGGGATATAAAATAAAGTAATTTAATCCATTGAATAAAATCGGGCTCAAAGTTAAATTTCTTTAAGGTTTTAAATAAGTAACTCCATTCAACCCGGTCAAAGGCCTTCTCGGCATCTAGAGAAATCACACATTCTGATATTTACTTAGAAGGAGAATAAATAATATTCAATAACCGATGAATATTAAAATGGGAATAACGGTTTTTGATAAACCCTGTCTGATCATCGGATATAACTAATGCTTTCAGGATTTGGTTACAATTTAGAAAATACTATGGTTTATTGAGATTTTCTTTGTCTAGTCCCATTTTTGCTAATTTTTTCTTTAAACCTTCTATGACTGACTTAGTTTTTAAGGAATGGGATAGATTGGGTATTACTTGTTTTCAGGATCTGTTTGTTGGAGGAAATTTCTTAACGTTTGAACAATTGTCAACTAAATATAATTTGCCAAAAACGCACTTTTTTTGATATTTGCAAATTAGAGATTTTCTCTGATCTCAAGTACATACCTTTCCTATAAGTCCTGATAAGGACTTACTGGATGTAATTTTTAATTTGAAGCTTTTTTATGATGCTTCAATATCTAAGATTTATGGTAGGTTATCAGGAACGAATAAAGTCCCTTTGGACAAAATTAAAAACACTTGGGAACGTGATCTGCAGATTTCAATTTCTGAGGACACTTGGAATCAAATTCTTAAACTGGTTAATACTTCATCATTACGTGCACGTCACTCCCTCCTTCAATTTAAAATGGTCCATAGAGTTTCACTTGTCAAAGAAAAGTTATCGCGTTTCTAGTCGGATATATCTCCTTATTGCGACAAATGCAATAATGGAGAGCTTCTTTAATTCATATGTTTTGGTCATGTCCGAGTCTGGAAAAATACTGGATAGAGGTATTTCAAAACGTTTTCTGTACTTTTTAAAATAAATTTTAAACCAAATCCTTTAAACTGCATTATTCAGGATTGTTGGAGAAAAAGATACAATTCTGGAGACTTTCCAACTTTCACATATTGGCCTCTATTTCTCTTATAGCCAGGAGGCCTGTATTGCTTAAGTGGAAGGAAACTACTCCCCCCACTCATGTTCAATGGTTACGGGATGTTATGTCATATCTAAATTTAGAGAACATCTGTTGCTCTATTTCTGGATCTATTCTGAACTTTCAAATATTATGGGGACCTTTTTTGAACTACTTTCAAAACCACTGATTTGGTGCTTAAAGTACAGATATTGGCCAATACTACTATGTCTTTAGGATGTTACAAACAGCTTCGGTTCTGGTAGTTGGGTTAGGTTTTTTTAATAATAAAATTATTCCAACTTATCAATATTAATTGTTATCTTTTTTGTTTATCAATATGAAGCATTGTGATTTCTAGTGTGATTCAATTTAATCTATTTTATAACTTTTTTCCCCTTTGTTTCATGCATTATGTATTTTTATTTGAAAATAATAAAAATATTGAAAAAGAAAGAGAATTGAATCAAAGGACTGATTTAGCAATGTTACGATCCACTGTGAGCCAAGAATATAGTGCTAATCCAGAACCAAGTTTCAATCTCACTCTGAAAAGACTACTTGAAGAATAAAACTTGCTGTAGGTTTAGCTTGAAAAGTGTAATGAGAACAGAATAGATACTTTTTATATCTACCTGGAATTAAACATTTAGAGTAACAGCAACTGTGCCCAAATATTTAAACTGGAGAAGGTCGAAATTTGAAAAAGGAAATGTTGGGATATGCAACTTTTTTAATCAGTGACTCTCTCTGTCACTTTTATCTTTCTCTTTAATTCCTGTCTTTCTTTCCTGCTCTTTGTTTCAATATTCTGATTTACACTTCTTAGTTTAGAGACTGCATAGGCTAAACTCACTTGCCTCCATAACCAGGAACAGAGATTGTGATGCACAATTAAACTGGGCAAAAGTGCTTATAAAGCAGGCAGCACACCAACTTCAAGCAGCCTGTGCATTTGTAGGATTGCTGTGTGCAACCAGTACTAACCTTGCTCTTCATTAATTGCACACCTCAGCAGGAAGTACCACTTAAAGCTAACCTGCGATAATGAAAGCTAGCCTGCACCTCCGAAAGGGCAGGTGGGTTGTGGTTGGAGCTAGTGCTGATTGGCATTTTATAACAGAAGCTGACCTGGGAGACTGTAAAGAATGGTACTAACCTGCTGTAATTTGCCACCCTAAACCTGACAAAAAGTCTGTAGGCAGCTGTAATTGCAGTGCATGGCGAGCACAGTTTCTTTGCTGCTGAGCACAAATTCCAGTCAGCGCAACTTCCAATTTAGCAACACCTCAGCAGAACTGGTCCTGTCCCCCTTTTCAACCTGAGGAAAGCTGCAATCTAAACCTTATTACAAATGTTGACAGATCTAGTTTACTTTCAGTGCATTCTGTCCGAACTGCTGAGGAAGAGTTATAGAATCACACAGCACGCCGACCGTCAAACACCCATTTACACTAATCTTGCACTAATTCCATTTTATTCTCCCCACATTAATATCAACCCTCTCCCCTCCCTACCCCTGATTCTACCACTCACCTATATACTAGAGGCAATTTGGTATGTGGGGAGGAAACCCATATGGCCACAGGGAGAGCATGCATACTCCACACGGACAGCACTAGAGGACAGGTTTGAACGCAGGTTGCTGGAGCTGTGAGGCACCAGTGCAACTAATCGTGCCACTGCAAAGTGAGCTCTTCCATCGGCCTCGATATTGGTCCTTCACTTGTGCTCTATGTATGTATGGTACTGACTGACTGGCATCAGTAGGTGCAGAGTAAATGCAGCATTATATAGATTGGAAATCAATCTTCTCGGAAAACTGTTCCTTATAAAGGAATCTGTCCATATAAGGGATGAGCATTGAATCATTATTTCATGAGACGTTCTTCTAGCTGCTGCCTCAGCATTGAGAAGGCCTTATTAAGGGAGCTGTAATGAATTTGAAACCGTTCTGGTTGATTAATTAATGACATTGGTGCATACCACGATTCTGTTGTTTCCCCTCAATTCTTCATTATGCCGTGGTAAAGTCGAGGGAAGTTCAGCCACCCGTATGACAACTGTTGCATAAGCTGCAGGGAAAGGTGAACATGCCACTGAACTTTGGAAAAGAAAAATATTGAACTTGAAGAGGAGTTCTAGTAATCAAAGGAAGACGAGATAATATGGGAAAGCATGAAGTTTACACAGTCAGTTAGTGATGTCTCTTTTCATCTTTTTCACTCAGCTACAGCCATGCAGTTCTGAAGCTCTGTCATTGCTGTGCTAGGGGAGTTTAATGGTTGATCTATAGATAGTGGTTTAAACTTGCTTAAAGTGATGAATGACGATAATTATTAGTTATACTTGAGTAGCCATGAAAAGTCAAGCCACTTATAATGGATGACATTTATTAACAGCAGCCGGGAATTTGCTAATCCCAGCATATATGGATAAAGTGGAGTAACTAGTTCTCTAAGCAGGTGATTCTACAGAAGTGGGGAACTTAGCTACGAGAATCCCCATGTCAGAATGGAAAAATGGTAGAGGGAGAAACTCCCATCACACTTAAAACATCCCTCCATGTGCACTCAAAATGCAATAATCTACAAGGCTACAGATCAAGAGCAAGATGTGGGATGAGGTCAGACAGCTCTTCTGTGGCTGGCTAGACACAATGTTTTGAATGGGCTATTAGTCCAATGTCTATGTGGTTTACTCCTTATCTCACATTGATTTCAGTAAAAACAGTGCTTGGAATGTTACTTATCATAACACAGAAGGAGGCCACTCAACCCATACCAGCTCCTAAGAGAACAATCCCATCAGTCCCATTTCCTCTCCTTATTTCTCTGTAAACTTGTGAATGACTATCCCTGCCATGCCCATCAATATGCCTCAGAGTCTTTCGCCATTTACTTATACTACATAACTTACAGTAGCCAATTCACCCACAAACCTGGATGTGGAAGGAAGGTAGAGCACCGAGTGGAACCCAGCATGGTCAAGGGGAGAACTTATAACTTCCCCACAGATGATCCCCAAGGCCAGGACCTGGAGCTGTAGGGCAGCTGCACTAACTGTTGCACCATTGTGCTAGTCTATGGGTGGCTGGAGTAATCATGGGTAGTTGAGTGGGAAAAATCAGCCTGTGCTTCTATTCCTATTTGCTATCCAGTGCCCTCTGTTCCTCTGTCTGTGTTTGTGCCTATAGGAGGGGTAATCACCGCCTGTAAGGAGTTTGTACCTTCTCCCCGTGTCTGCGTGGGTTTCCTCCAGGTGCTCGATTTCCTTCCACTTTCCAAATGATGTACTGGTTAGGAGCTGTGGGCATGCTACGTTGGTGCTGGAAGCGTGGCGATACTTGCGGGCTGCCCCCAGAACACTCTATGTAAGAGATATATTTCACTGTGTGTTTCGATGTACATGTGACTAATAAAGATATCTTATCTTATCTTATTGACATACCTAATGAGGAAATCTATGGACCAGACTGTGGTCCCCGTCATCAAAGATATCTCCCACATAGCTGATGGTTTCCCAGCCGATTCCATTATGGCTGCTTGTGTAATATAAATATTGTTTTGGCTGGATGTTCAAATCTCCCAGCATGTGTGTATTGAAGCTGATAATTTTTGTGTGCCAAGAGATCTGATCATAGTCTCCCAGCAAGCAAGAGACTTGGGAAGGAGGACTGAGTTTGTCATCTGTGTTGTTATGGAAGGACATACCGTACTTAAGTGGGAAATCGGCTGCCCCATACAATATCCACACATGGCACTAATTTTTCAATATAATTTTCCCAATTGGGTCATCCAACCTTCCAAGTGCCAGGCTGGTTTTAAGCTGAATGATTCATCCCTGGGCTGAAACCCAGGGATCAGCATGATGCATCTCAACTTGAACTGTCCCAGATTTGCCCAACACTCAGAAAAGAGCCAAGATTTTCCAGTTGGTCATGAGCACTGGTGGCTTCCCACTCGCATCTGAATTAGCTGAAACTTACTTTGAAACATAGTTTCCCAACAGAATAGACCAAATCCTTCCTGGTGAGGCAAAACAAGTCCCATCCACGACTGAAGTCCCCTATGGCACTGTGCTCCATCCATATCTTTCCATGATATTTAGCATGCGGAATTGGCAACTCCAGCTGGAGGGTACGAAGTAGGACTTGAATTCACCAGTGGTAAGAAGAGGTGTTGTTTGATACTCTGCTGGGTGGAGGTTTTGGCCTGAGTATGTCCTTGTTTTGTAAAGAGCATAGACGGCACATGCCGATTAGAAAAGTACTTTAATATAGTGATCTTGTGCCCCATTTTAAGTGTCTGCATATAACCAGGCAGGAGAGAAATGTGGCTATCACAGCAGCACAAAGAACTTGGAAAAGATGTAGGCTTTCCCAAAGGATGCAATTGGTCAGGACAGGTGAGATTCAAGACAGGTAGGATTCAAGTTGTACTAATTATAGTGTTACTATCATTCTGTCCTCTCTGAGGAATGCAGGAGGTAACAGACCAAGTTTAGCAGCCGTGTGTGTAAGTTAAAAATAACAAAATCCCTAAATTACAATAATAACTATAATAATATTGATAAATCCAATTGTAGAAACCCTGCAGCAAAATTTCCCCTCAAAACATTTTGACCAATCATTCTTCATCTGTTCTGAGTATTTTCATGTATTACATTCTAAAACTGTTTCTTGCTCTGGCTTTTAGTTATATGCTGAATACATCCTCATACATAAGACCAGTGGTGATTACATTTTCACACGTGTAAATTCTCTCAGCAAACATTCTCTTTCCCATCAAGGGCGTGTTAAATTTGTATAAAGCTGCTTTTCAATTTTTTGACCAATCTTGCTACATCCTCATAAACTTCTGTTATTTTTAGTTTTAATCTTTAACAGCTGCTACTTTCTTGTTATGCATATACATCCTGTGCTGTTCCTTTACAGGAATATTCACACCTTTAGCTTTTTTCTTTTGTTCTTAAATCATGGAGCTTCTTCCTGACCTCCTGCCAAGTCACTTGAGTTGTCGACACTGCAATGACTAGCTGTGTGATAAATGGCCACTTTGGTTGTCTTTGTATATTTGTCACTCTCCTCCTCCACAACAGTGCTTATTCTTCCTCCTCCGTACTAAGCAGTGTCTGCTTGTCTTTATCTAAAATTTGAGTTTTCAGAACTTGATATTAGGCTTATAAATGCACATTTATCTGCACTCCATAGCCAGCGAAACATGCATTTGTGGCCAGTTAATTGGTTTGCCAGACATTAAGGGATCATTATTACTGTTGTGTTTATTGCCACTATCAAAATTATATTCTGATTTTTCATGTAATATTGTTCCAGTGATTGTGGTTATCTGAGTGAATTGCTTACAAATGTTATTGCTCTAGTTTCTAAAATGAAAATATAACTTTAAAGTTTGTTCCTTAAAGAATTTATGCATATAGATCTCAACTGATTCTACTAATGATGATCTGAATTGTGAATCATAATACATCACCAGTAAAAGAAAGCTTTTCAAATTTTATTACTAGAAGATAGTAATTAAGAGATCCATTTTGCATTTTATTAATGGAACAACAAAGATTCATTAAGAACAGAGGTGTATTTTCTATGTTGAAAACAACCATTATATTGCTTTGATTAGTACAGTTAGTCAAATTAACCTTTTGCACCAAGTGTTGTTTACTTATCAGGAACAGCAGGTCCTGACTACTAGATCCATGTTCTGGGAAGTAGGCACAAAATGGTTTGTAGGTTTTCGGGTATGAATGATTTATAGAGGCTGCTAATGACTAAAGCTATAAATCTTGAGGTTCTTTTTCTTTGTGAGTGAAAATCTGTTGGTGCATTTATGTTGAGTCACTGTTCTCTGGTAAAATGAGGCCCTAGCTGGGAATGCACAGTTCAAGCAGCAGTGCAAATCTGGCTCACTGCTGCTATCGTTTCTGGGTACTGCTTATACTTTTCCTCTGCTCCCGACCACAGCAGGTTTCACCAGTGTCAAACACTGTTAAATAGCCGGATCCAACTGTGAAAACAATCCGCAAAAGTTGAATCAGTAAGATAAATGCTGGTTAGTTTTTAAATTAATGTGATATGTATCCTTCATGGCAAAACATGCCTTTGTCACTTTAGAAACTAGAGCTCCATTTGGACAGTGTTCAATCATACCAGAATCATGATTGAACACTGATGTAAAGTAATCCCTTTGGTTGTTTGCTAAGTCTATATTATGCACATGAGAGGAGCCCAATAAGATCTCATTCTTAACTACCTAAGGAATGAAGCCTATATTGAAAACTGTAATAATGACTATTCAGATAAGCATGAAAAGCTATTGATAACAAGCGTAAACTTGACATTTGCATAGTGAACTGTCAAGGTTGATTTTCTTTAAAAAAAAAGTTCATTTACTGTGGTAACATAAAGCATCTGTTTTTATAATCCTGTAGAGTAGTAAGGCCAGACATATCAGGCTGATTTAACCTATTCAGGAATCTTAGACTGTTCAGATTTGTGTCTGTCTGCTTTGCCTCATAATTATGTAGTAGTAGTCCGTGACCTAAATCTATTAATCTGATTAGCTGCGTTTTCAGTCAATATGAAAAGCTTCACTTGGACTTGAGAACGCTCATGATCTTGAAATGGTTGAATTCAAATTTCAGAAGAATAGCCAAGTTAGAATAGGAAAGAAAGGAACCATTCCAACCACAAGGTGGAATTGATGAGCTGCGCTGCAGCCTGTCACTCTGTTAGCTTGTCTCTTAGTCTAATGAATGTAACCTGTTCATTTTAGAATTTGACCAGATCTGTTACTATGTGCACCAACAAAATGGAACAGTGGCCTGTAAGAGACCCAGGTTAAGTCAAAAGCCCCTTATAGTGCAATATATTATTACTAGATTTTTTTTTTGCTGTTGGCCTCAGGATAATAACATATTTTGCTGAAACTTTCAAACCAACTTAAAAAGTACTTTACTACCTACCGTATATGGGCTCCAGGAAAACCAGCATTATTATTAGCAAAACCTTGAGGTGAATCAGAAACTATTTTTTAAAAAGAGCGTATTTGTTTGTAAATGTAAAGCACATTTTCCTGCAGTGTGTACACTTGGTTATGCTATTTGCCTTCATTCCTGATTCTATTAGGATCTGAGCTATAATTTGACTGAACGTTTTACATGCCCTCTTTTAATCATTAAATACACAGTATGTGCGTGCTGAATTCTTGCCACATTCCCACAAGCAAGTCTACACTTGCCCTAGTGACATCACAGAACGTAAGTAGCCTCCTGTTAATGAGGTGGAAGCTGTTGGTTGGTGTTGATGGATAACTCTGCACAATTAGACCTTGCCAACTATTAATCTCTCTCCGCATGCCTTTTCATTGGAACAACCACTTGTAATGCTGCTAATTACTATGCAACTGTCTCAGATATCCAATGGCATGCTTTTGCAATGGGTTATAAAGTTCAGTTTTGCATTAAACACTGACATTGTTTATTTAGTAGTGTACCACACAAGGTGTTGCTGAAATCCCAATCATTCAGATAAACTCAAAAGCTTACTGATAATTGGGTTAAAACTCAAAAAACTCAACATTTGCATAGTGAACCGTCAAGGGAGATTTTCTTAAAAATATAAAATTACTGAACTTTGTTAAAATAATGTTTGGTGAGGGGTCTGATTTTTAGTTTAGTCTTTTGATTTAGATGTATTAAGCAATAGAATTATATTGCAAAGGAATCTGTCTATTCCTGAGTATAGGTTACTGGGTTCAGAAATCTCAAGATGTCTTTTTAATTTTCTTTCCTCATTCTTGGAGGTCTGCAGAATGTACAAATAATCCAGTTACTATGAACATTGATGAAAAGATGGCATTTTTTTCTGAGCTGAATGTTGATTAGACCAGTTAAGTATATATGCAGAAGACTGTTTCACTTTGGGGAAGGAAAAGCTGAATAATCATAGGCTCATGTGAGCACACAGTGCAGAAGGAAGTTATCTCTTTGTCGGTTCTTTGATGAACTTATCCAATTGCTCCTGCTCCTCTACTCTTTCCCCATTCCATACAGCAGCAAGTACTTCCTTCTCATTTATATTCTCTTTTGAAAATTACTACTGAGTTTGCTTCTACCACACTTACAAACAGTGTATTTGGTAATAACAATTCCCTGCGACAAAAAAAGTTGTCCTCATTTTCCCCTTGCTTTGTGATCTATGCCCATATTACTAACAAAGACATGAATCCCTAATATCTTGGCAACTTGCTGTTCCATCTTCAAAGATTTGTCTATATTTACCCTAAGGGGACAGAATTATTGCACTCCTTTCACATTGTACCATTTAATTTTTATTGCCTTGCTTTTAATCTTCCAAAATAGATCATTTCACTCTTCACTGCATTAAATTTCATCTGCCATACGAAGGTGTACAATTTGCTCCTTGCCCTGGTTAATCTATGTACATGCACGTTAGCAGCACCATCTCTTTCAGCTCTTTTTGTTACTTAATCACAGAACTCAATCGATTTTTTCAAATACAATTTTCTTTTGACAAATCCCTGTTGTCTGTCATTTAAAAATCCTTGTTCTTCCAAGTAACAATTAACATTGTTTTGGATTATAGTCGATGAAAGTTGCCCCAATCCAATGCCTGACTGCCTGTAATAAAAACAGAAAATGCTGGAAATACTCAGCAGGTCAGGCATCATTTGTGGAGAGAAAAAGAGTTAACATTTCAAGTTATGTAGTTTATTGGTTTATTTCGTTCCGCCTTTTTTATGAACATTTACTACCCTTCAATCCACTGGCATCACTTCCATTGCCAAGGTGGATTGATGATTAAGAGTGGAATCTCTGCTATCTCTACATCTTTGCCATCAGCAACCATCCGAACCTGGTGGCTTTTCCACTTTAAGCTCAACCAGCACTTGAAGCACATCCTTTCGATCCATTTCTACCTAACTCCGTTTGTCTGACTCCCACCTCCTTTATTTAACCTCTTCTTAAATTGAGACAGTGAAAGGCACTCATTTCAAATTTAAACTCTGCGCTCTGCTTTTCATTAAGATCATGGCTGACCTGACCGTGGACTCAACTCCACCTACCTGCCTTTTCCCCATAACCCTTAATTCCCCTACTATGCAAAAATCTACCCGTGTCTTAAATATATTTAATGAGGTAGTCTCTACAGCTTCCCTGGGTAGAGAATTCCACAGATTCACCACTCGGGGAAAAGCAGTTTCTCCTCATCTCTGTCCTAAATTTTCTCCCCAAAATCTTGAGGCTGTGCCCCTAGTTCTAGTCTCACCTACCAGTGGAAACAGCTTTCCTGCCTCTTTCCCTTCATAATTTTATATGTTTCTATAAGATCCCCACTTATTCTTCTGAGTTCCATCAAGTATAGTCCCAGGCGACTCAATCTCTCCTCATAGGCTAACCCCCTCATCTCTGGAATCAACCTGGTGAACCTCCTCTGCACTGCTTCTAAAGCCAGTATGTCTCTTCTCAAGTAAGGAGACCATGCAGTACTCCAAGTGCAGCCTCACCAGTGCCCTATACAGTTGCAGCATAACCTCTCTGCTCTTAAATTCAATCCCTCTAACAATGAAAGCCAGCATTCTATTTGCCCTTTAATCTTTAACCATTCATATCTCATCAACACTATTTTTCCCTATTAGCTCCTTCATAATTTTCTGCATCTTTAATATTCTGCTTGATTCACTGCAGAAGTATGAAAAAGAAATTTACTTTAAAATGTTTTTATTTAATTTTAATCACAATTCCTTTTATCATCACAGCAATGTATGAACTTAAATTATCTTTGTCTTGAAAGCTTCTCTTTGCCTGTTTATTATTTTACCTAATGATCTATATTTGTGATGCCAGAATTGTAGGGATATACAAATTGGAAATCTAATTTTAATTTGTTTCACTCTCACTAAGTTAAATGCCTTGAACAGCAGGGCTGAATGATGTGGACCAATGGAGTAAAAGCATAGAGTCATACAGCATGGAACCAGGTTAATCTGCTGAGATCCCACTGATGATTCTTTTAGAGAGTTTTCCAGTGAGTTAACTTCCTCATTCTTTCCGTTAGCAGTTGTTTCATGGTATTGTTGAAGGTTTAAAAAAGTGATTTTTACAAACACAGTGTGATTAAAGTAGAACTCAAGTATGTAAGTTTCTTAGAACATAGAAAAGTACGGTACAGGAACAGGCCCTTCGGCCCACGATGTTGTGCTGAACTAATTAAATTAGTAATCAAATGCCCAGCCAAGCTAATCCCTTCTGCCTACACAACGTCCATTATCCCTCCATTTTCTTCATGTTCATGTGCCTATTTAAGACTCTCTTGAATACCTCTATCGTATTTGCCTCCACCACCACCACTGGCAGTGCATTCCAGGTACCACCACACTCTGTGTAAAAAAAAACTTTGCCCCCCACATCTCCTTTGAACTTACCCCCTCTCACCTTAAATGCATGTCCTCTGGTATTAGACATTTCAACCCTGGGAAAAACATATCGGCTGTCTACTCTATCTATGCCTGTCATAATCTTATAAACGTCTTCCGTATCGGGAGACCACAATCAGTGTGTATCAGTAGTAACATCTCCTCCTCGCTGACAATCAACACAGACGCACCTCAAGGATGCGTGCTTAGCCCACTGCTCTACTCTCTCTACAGTCATGACTGTGTGACTAGGCACAGCTCAAACGCCATCTATAAATTTGCTGATGAACCGCTGTTGTTGGCAGAATTTCAGATGGCAATGAGGAGGCGTACAAGAGTGAGATAGATCAGCTGGTTGAATGGTGTCACAACAGTAACCTTGCATTCAACGTCAGCCAGACCAAGGAATTGATACTGGACTTCAGGAAGGGGAAGCTGGGGGAACACACACCAGTCTTCACTGAAGGGTCAGGTGGAAAGGGTGAGCAGCTTCAAGTTCCTGGGTGTCAACACCTCAGAGGATCTATCTTGGGCCCAATAGATTGATGCAATCATGAAGAAGACACACCAGCAGCTCTACTTCATTAGGAGTTTGAGGAGATTTGGTATGTCACCAAAGACTCCTGCAAATTTCTACAGGTGTACGGTGGAGAGCATTCTGACTGGTTGCATCACCACCTGGTATGGAGGCTCCAATGTGCAGGATCGAAAGAGGCTACAGAGGGTTGTAGACTCAGCCAGCTCTATCATGGGCGCAATCTCCCCACCCAGCCCGCCATCGAGGACATCTTCAAGAGGCAGTGCCTCAAAAAGGCAGCATCCATCATTAAGGACCCTCACCACCCAGGACATGCCCTCTTCATGTTACTACCATCGGGGAGGAGGTACAGGAGCCTGAAGACCCACACTCAATGATTCAGGAGCAGCTTCTTCCCTTCCACCATCAGATTTTTGAACGGTCAATGAAATCATGAACACTACCTCGTTATTCCCCTTTTGCACTGTTTATTTATTTTTGTAATTTATAGTAATTTTTTATGTCTTTATGCACTGTGTTGCACTGTACTGCTACTGCAAAACAACAAATTTCATGACATATGTCAGTGTTAATGAACTTGATTCTGATTCTGATTCTGAAACTTCTATCAGGTCTCCCCTCAGCCTCCACCATTCCAGAGAAAACGACCCAAGCTTGTCCAACCTTTCCTTATAACACAAACATTTCTTGAGCCCCACATTTCTTGGGGATCAGTCATCTCCTAATTACTTTAGCATAAATAATAGGAGCTCTAATTGTATCAAAATGGCTGTGGTCTTAAAGAAGATTTGATTGGTAAATTGCAAGAAATGAATTCATCACGAGAAAAGATTTGGAACAGGTTTCCTTCTATTCCTTTCAAAATTCATTGAAGCTAGTTTCTTCTTGCTGTTACTCAACAGTAACCACAGTGCCTTTAATATAGTAAGCCAGAGGGGTCTAGTGCAGAAACTAGGGGGACTCCAGAAATAAGTGTGGAAGAGGAAAGAGAAATTATTGGTGACTCTCCAGTTCTGACCATCCTTAGTTTATCCACCACTGTGAAGCCAAGTCTTCATGACATGCTGCCTACCCTGTCACAAAACCCGCCAGTCAAGATGAGAGCCATTATTTCATGAAGATGCCTCCTTGATCACTGTTTTTTGAGATTTATCCACAGTCTCACCACTGACAGAAGCTCTGTCTAATTCACAGAAAGGGGATCCAAGGGGAGGTCTTTTTCAGCCAGAGTGGTGGGTACCTGGAATACAGTGGTGGAAGAAGTGTCTAGACAAGCACTTGAATCGCCTAGGCTTAGAAGACTATGAGCCAAGTGCTGGCAGATGGGATTAATGTGGCAGGGTGCCCACTGGTTGGTGTGGAGATGGTGGGCCAAGGGGCCTATTTACATGCTCTACGACACTTTCAGTAGCTCACAGCTGGAGTATGAGACACTTTTAATGAAAATATTTGAAGACATAATTTGCTTTTTGTCATTAATGGACGGGGGAACATCAGTTGCTTGTTTTACTCCCCTTCAAATAATTAGTTCGAGTGATTTCAATATGGTAGATGGTTTACTCTCATCTAAAAAAGAGCACAGGTTTCTTGGAGGGGTGGGTGGGATATTGGATCAATGAGTGCCCAAAAATGCACGTTATGAGAACAGATTTGTAGATTTGTGGACTACCAGGTTTAGAAAAGCTGTCATAAAAGCCCCCTCAGTGAAATATTTTTGTGCATTGATTGCTGAACAGATCTGTGAATATTTTAATAAATGTATCACAAACCCTCTTCTGCTCCTTATATAAAAGACTCTTTTCAGATTTTGAATTACTGCTAATGTTCACAAAATGTTCTGGTACTAAACAAACATCCTCTACTTGGTCAAAACCAAAATATTGAGATGCGGAAATCTAAAGCAGAAAGAGGAAGTGCTGGAAACACCGGAGCAGTGAGTCAGCATTTGTGGTCAAAGCAGACGTGGTCATGTGTCAAGTACAGACCCTTCTACACAACCTTTTTATAAGAGGGTCCACACTTGCAACTTTAGCTCACTTATTTTCTCCACTAAGATTGATCTGCTGTGTTTCCAGCATTTTTAATTCTTGTCTTGGCTCTTGCCCTTCTCGTGAAATGTTGCAGTGTCCAGCTATTAGTTTACCTTGTAAATCATTTGCGATAAAACAATGGTTTCTCAGTGTTGAATATGGTTGCTGTTTATACTTCCTTTTATCTTTATTTACAGGGTTTTGAATAGCTTTGAAAATGCACCAATCTTGAAGAGAGTGGCATACACCAGTAGTCAG
Organism: Pristis pectinata; assembly: GCF_009764475.1. Lineage (NCBI taxonomy): Eukaryota > Metazoa > Chordata > Chondrichthyes > Rhinopristiformes > Pristidae > Pristis > Pristis pectinata. Next base: position 33,086,603 of record NC_067412.1, on the reverse strand, counting down.
GCAAATGGTTCAAGTTTGTTATCAATCCAGCAGGCTCATCTGTTGAGACATATTTATCCACAGACAAGGCATGGGGAGTCCTTACCCTTTGGTATCTAACCTGACTGATCAGTTTTAACACACATTCAATCTGAAAAGAAGAAAGACTTGCACTTACATAGCACCCTTCATGACCTCAGTTAAACAAACTACACTAAAACCAATGAAAAATACTTTTGAAGTGTGTTCGCTGTAATATGGGAATAGTGGCAGCCAACTTTCACAAAGAAAGGTCCAACAAGCAGCAGTGTGACAAAGACTAGATAATCTGCATTTTTTTGGACTGAGAGATAAAAATTCTCCACAACACCAGGGATAACTCTTTTGCTCTTCTTCAAACTAGTACCCCAGATGCATTTTTTACATCTACCTGAAGGCAGACAGGACTATGGTGTAACTCCTCACCAAAAGATGGCACTTCAATGAGTGAAGCATTATCCCGATGCTACACTGGAGTGTCAATCTAGATTTTTCTTTGCTTATATCCCTGGACTGCATCTTAAACCCATAATCGACTGACTCAAGAGACATGAGAACTAAATCCAAACCATAGCTGATATGCGTTAAGGAGGTAGGAAACTAATCCTATCCCTGCTAACAGTTAGGCTTGAAAACATCCACCTCCAAGAAGGATTCACCAGAAAGTGTAGGAGTCTTGTTCAATGTCTTGCTTCCTCAGTGAGGTTAATTTTGTTCCATTTCCTCTTACCCAGGTGAGATCCACAGGACATTGGGATTAGAATTTAGGACCTTTCTAGTCAACTCACTGATTAAGCACACTGGCTTATCAGGCATGCCCACTGCCATAGAGTTAAAATAACTCTGGCATTTCTTTAACATTCCAGTACCCCAGCGTGATTACAGTTAAACTGAATGGGTAATGGTTCCTTCCTCAGTTTCCTGAAACTTATCTTTTGGCCAGAAATAAATGAACTGTTTGATAAGTTGTTCATAGTAAATGGAATAAAAGAATGTCACACTGTTCTGACTAACCCTTCTGTATCATTATATCAGTCAAAGAGTGCATGTGCAGGCATGTCAGTACTATAGGTGTAGGATTACTAACTGTATTTAGCATACAGAAGATTACTGCTTGGGGTTTATAGAACTGTCAACAAAATAAAAATAGTTGGCCTGACTTTGTGGAACTCTACTGTTCAGCTCTTTATTTTAAACTTTCCAGAAACTGCACAACTTCAGTAAGTCAGTCCTACCATGAGTTCATAGGTAACAGATTTATTATTTTTTAACATTTGGTTAGCCTCACTGGTCACAGAAAAGCTCCATCAATTTCTCCCCTGGGTTTATTTTGAGGCAGATGAAGGTCAATCATTAAAGGTTATTAATAGGTAAGAGTTAACCACATTGTGGTGATAGCTTCCACTTCTAGAGTGCACATTTACTTTGATTTAGTGTTAATCATCTCTGAGGCCCAGCTTTAAAGATGCAGAAGATGTTATGACATTCCTAGTTAATGCTGAGTGGAGAGTGGCATACAATGTACTGAGGTTGGTTAGAGTGTAAAGCACAGCAGAGTGTCAATCCAATGAAACAGCATCCAATTACTCAGAAAGCCAAGGTTTGGGAATAGACTGGGAATCTTCTTGTGACTAGTCCTTCTCACTGTTGTAGCCGTACCAGAGGTATGGTAAAAGTGCTCTCATGGCCATACATGGGATTTCCGCAGCAACGTTGGCAAAGAACAGAAGAAATAGAAGCAGGAGTAGCCTACTCAGTCCCCCAAATGTGCTCCACCGTTCAATAAGATCATGGCTGACCTTTTACTTCACAGTCATTTTCCTGTACCAACATCATATCTCCTGCTTCCCTATTGATATATCATGAATATAGTGAGGACCTGAGCTTCCAAATCCTCCAGTTGGGTGTCCCTTCATCGAAGTCATTGATAGGTATAATGAGAGGTTAAGGTTTCAGTGCAAATTCCTGGTGGATACCCTTGATCACATCCTACAGACTGGAGCACATGCCTGTTATCCTATTCCTTGCTTAATACTTCCTGAACTATTCCTCATTCTTGCCAGTGGATTGCTTCTTCTCACAGTTCCTTGCATTGAACCTTACTCAATGTCTCGTGGTTGCCAATATAGTCAAAATGAATGCATTACACATCCATCATTGTGATGGATGAAATGTAAGAGGGAATTGAATCAGAACATTACTCACTCTAGCAGAATGGAAGATGGTCCATTTTTCTCTGGAGCAAAATGGGAAATCTTTATTCCCCTGACAGTATGATTCCTCTCAGATCATAAAACTTGACTTCAAAATTAATCATGAGCATATTTAACCAGGATTTTCTACTAGGATATCTCTAGTTAGTGTATTTTTGTTAAAGGTGAAGACCTTGAAAAGTTAATGGAGGCGGTTATAATTTGTCAAATAAGCCAAAATAGTGACTAGATTTCTACCTAATTGTCCCACAAAATAGATCTGCAGTATGGGAATGATTTTGAGGCTTGTTGCTATTGCCATATATCCAACTAACAGAGTAACTGTGGAAGCAAACCTCAATCTACAGCCATTGGACATATAATAAATGCAAACTCGCTTTTTTAATTGTAGGACCAAAATAGAAAAGAAAATTCCAATAGAATTACAATGTAGTGGACACCAGTGTCTAGAAATTCCATCACCCAGCATCCCATTTTTATGCACTATGCGGTCAGATTCTATCACCTTGGAAATCACCATGCATATCTTTGAAGTCATAGCAGACAATTAATAACAGCGTTTTACCACCCAAGGTTAGTAAGTGAATAGTGCAGAATAATTTCCTACCCACTGTAACTGGACACTGCCAGCAAATCTAGCAGACAGGACTTTTCCAGATGGATTGAGCTTCCTGAAGGAAGTTCCTGTTTTCTGCTACTTTCCTCCATGATTGTCACACTCACCTCAACCCCACTGGCATCCTCCCATACTCTGCTAGGTATGAACCTGTCTCCACCCCAATGATTATCTCCCTATTCTCTTCCATGGTATTCTCTGTGGTATCCTTGATCTCTCTCTCTCTGAATTAATCATTGATACCCTCCCTTGCCCCTGTCCTTTAATCACCTCCTGGCACCCTGACTATCTTCTCCAGTCTTCTCAACAGTCACTCACCAACTCACCACAGCACACTCAATCTTCTCTCCTGCACTCTGATCTCTTCCTGCCAAAATATCACTTTCTACAATTGTCTTTATCAATCGTCTCCCCTAGACTGTGCCCTCTGATCTGCTCTTGCGCCCACCCCACCCCCATCTCAGTTATCTATAGTCTTCTTCCCTCCAGCAACTTCCAAACATCTCCCATTATCCTCCTGATTATTTCTCCCCAGCTCCAAGTAGGAGATCATTGAGATGGGACACTCTGCATGGTTTACAGTTCCAAGGCTCAATTTCAACTAAGTAGGAAAACCAACTGATTATTAAGTTTAATTGCCAGGGAAAATTGAATACAAAATTAGGGAGAGTATGCTTCATTTACAAAGGATATTGGTGGCCACAACTGGACTATCATATATATCTCCTTATTTAAGAAAGCATGTAAATACAATTGAAGCTGTTCAGAGAAAGTTTACTAGGGTGATACCTGGAATGGGTGGGTCATCTTATGAAGAAAAGTTGGACAAATTAGGCTAGTATTCATGGGAGTTTAGAAGAGTGAGGGTGGACTGATTGGAACATATGAGATCCTGAGGGATCTTGACAGGGTGGATGTGGAAACTATGTTTCTCCTGTGAGAAAATCTAGAATTAGGAGTTGCTGTTTAAAAATAAGAGTTCACCCATTTAAGAGGTATTTTCTTTCTCTCTCTGAAGGCTGTTGATCTCTGCAACTCTTCAAAGCGGGCAGAAGGAGTGTCTTTTAATAATTTTTAAGGCAGAGGCAAATAGATATTTGGTAAGAAGGGAGGTTAAAGGCTATTGCAGGTAGGCAGGAATGCGGAATTGAGGTTACAGTCAGATCATCCAAGGTCTCAAGGAGCTAAACTGCTAACTCCTTTCCTAATACACATGTTCAGATGAAGAATTACTAGCCCAGCATTGCTGATTGCCATGGTGATTTTGGATCACAATTCATTTGGATATCCTGATGGAAAATACTTATTTCTTATTGAAATATGATAATATTGGCTGCATATTTTGTGAAAGAAGATATGCTAATTGTCACAGAGTGATTAAAAGATTGAAGTAAATGAATACTAAGAAAAGCTGCATTATTTCAAGCTGAACAATTACTACAGGACAAAGGGGCACAGGTAGAAACTGGTAACACTGGAGTTGTTTACTGCTGTGGAGATGTAGTTCTTCACATAAAGAATAATTAAAGTCCAGACTGAATGAGGGGTAGAATGGTAAAATTTAAAACTCTCATATGTCAGGAAGTTAGGCACTCTCATGTTAGCTTTCTGTGAAAGCATCAGAGGTGTGTCAGCCTCCTGTGTTTATGCTTACCTTTGTGACTATTATGAAGCCCAACATCCACTAAATAGCTTGAGTAAACAAAAATACAGTATCACATAGTTCCATTTATTTCAGGATGTTAGAGCCTAGAGTGTGTTCTTATTGGATATGAGCAGACTCTGGATCAGTTCAGGCAGCTAAGTGGAGGAGTATCTAGTCTGGGTAATAGATATGGAGCAATTACACCACCCAGAATCCGAGGTCTCCATTATTGGTATTGGTTTATTATTGTCACTTGTACTGAGGTACAGTGAAAAGCTTGTCTTACAAACTGATCATACAGGTCAATTCATTACGCAGCGCAGTTACATTGAGTTAGTACAGAATGCATTGATATAGTACAGGTAAAAACAATAATAGTACAGAGTAAAGTGTCACAGCTACAGAGAAAGTGCAGTGCAATAAGGTGCAAGGTCACAACAAGGTAGATCATGAGGTCATAGTCCATCTCATTGTATAAGAGAACCATTAAATAGTCTATTCACAGTGGGGTAGAAGCTATAGAAGCTGTCCTTAAGTCTGGTGGTACATGCCCTCAGGCTCCTGTATCTTCTACCCGATGGAAGAGGAGACAAGAGAGGATGTCCCGGGTGGGTGGGGTCTTTGATTATGCTGGCTGCTACACCAAGACAATGAGAGGTAAAGACAGAGTCCAAGGAGGGGAGGCTGGTGTCCGTGACGCGCTGGGCTGTGTCCACAACTCTCTGCAGCTTCTTGCAGTCTTGGGCAGAGTAGTTGCTGTACCAAGCCGTGATACATCCAGATAGGATGCTTTCTGTGGTGCATTGGTAAAAGTTGGTGAGAGTCAAAGGGGACAAACCAAATTTCTTTAGCCTCCTGAGGAAGTAGAGGCACTGGTGAGCTTTCTTGGTTGTGGCATCTACGTGATTTGACCAGGACAGGCTTTTGGTGATGTTCACTCCCAGGAACTTGAAGCTGTCAACCCTTTCGACCTCAGCACCACTGATTTAGACAGGTGCATGTACACCGCCCCCTTTCCTGAAGTCAATGACCAGCTCATTTATTTTGTTGACATTGAGGGAAAGGTTGTTGTCATGACACCATTCCACTAAGCTCTCTATCTCCTTCCTGTACTCTGACTCATCGCTGTTTGAGATATGGCCTACAATGGTGGTATCATCTGCAAACTTGTAGATGGAGTTAGAGCAGAATCTGGCCACATAGTCATGAGTGTATAGGGAGTAGAGTAGAGGGCTGAGGATGCAGCCTTGTGGGGCACCAGTTTTGAGAATAATTGTGTTGGAGGTATTGCTGCCTATCCTCACTGATTGCGGTCTGTTTGTTAGAAAGTCAAGGATCCAGTTACAGAGGGAGGTGTTGAGTCTTAGGTCTCGGAGTCTGATGACAAGCTTGCTTGGAATTATTGTATTGAAGGCAGAGCTGTAGTCAATAAACAATAGTCTAACGTATGTGTCTTTACCGTCCAGATGTTCCAGAGCTGAGTGTAGGGCCAGGGAGATGGCATCCGCTGTAGATCTGTTTCACTGATAGGCTAATTACAATGGGTCCAGGTTGTCTGGGAGGCTAGAGTTGATGTGTGCCATGACCAACCTCTCAAAGCACTTCATGATGTTGGATGTCAGAGCCACTGGTCGGTAGTCATTGAGGCATGTTACCTTGCTTTTCTTTGGTACTGGGATGATAGTGGTACCTATCATTAAGTGGAGACACAAGAGGCTGCAGATGTTGGAAATCTGGAGCAATGCACAAAGGGGGCTGGAGGAACTCAGCGAGTCAGGCAGCATCTATGGAGGGAAATGGACAGTCAATGTTTTGGGTCGACAATGTTTGGTTGAGTCTAGTTATTAGTTGGTCACAACATTGTGGGCTGAAGGGCTTGTTCTTGTGCTGTACTATGTTCCATGACCCTGTTGGCCCATGAGGAATAGCATAATGTTCACCTTTCTTATTTTTAACTGGAATGTTCCAATCTATTGTTATCTGATGGGAATCAGTAGATTCAGAGACTTTGAGGTTCTATCCTTTGATTTTGTTCAAAATTCAAAAAGGAAAGCATTGCTGGAATAAAATTCAAATTAATTATAAGCTGTTTTCTTGTCCTTAATGTATGCAAAAGTGCCGCACAGTGAAAAATAACCTTTCAGCTGACTCAAGACTGTAATTGGAGTGCAAGTGCCCATATTAATTATGCAAACCCAAAAAGGTTATTAAATTTTACCAAAATGATGGGTTCCAGGATATGAGGTGCTTAGTGCTTTACGAGCACCACTCCTCAAGTCAGCACCATTACTCAACCCAGATCAGTCCAGGGAAAGCATGCCACTTTTGAAAAACCAGCATTTTCGAGCATTAATATTAGAAAGGGTAATGTATTGTAGATAGTAATTGGATTGATGAGCCCCAGTTTGTAATGTGTGATTTAGTGACTTAATTAGGCCAGGTAAAATCATGTCCATCAGAAATGGGACTTATTCAGGTTAGTGTGTCTGAGGTTTTTCTGTTGTGGGGTTCATGTAGCCAGCATAAATTGGAGTTATAGTGTTCACACTGTAACCTCACAGTCACAGTACAGCAGGGAGCACGTTGTGCTACTTTGCAAAATTCATCACTTTTTAAACAGACATTAGGAGAGCTGAGTGAACAGCTTCAAGGGCAAATTCACCTTTTAAATCCTACAGGAAGTGCTACATTTAGCAGGGAGTACTGTCTCCTGCCTTTAGCTGCTGAGATATTCATCTGGTGGGTGCCTTAGTGGCCATCAGCACTCTGTTCCTGGAAGTGATGATAATGGCAATGACTGGTCATTCAGGGTAGGTCAGACCTTGAGGTAAGAGACAAAGACATGCCCGTCAGCAAAAAGCCTACATCCTTAGAATCTTCAGAGACACCATATCTTCCCTGGACCTGTCTTACAACATATTTGCGCCCTAAGGTTTTCCAAGTATGTCATCATTGAGGTGTCTGGCATTCTGCTCTCATGCCTGGACTGTGCTGTCCATGGACATCAAGTTAACATTGACACAACATTCTCACCACAGTAGACAGGCATGGTAGTGTAGTTGTTAGCATAATGCTATTACAGCACCAGCGACCAGGGTTCAATTCCTGCCACTGTCTGTAAGGAGTTTGTACGTTCTCCCTGTGTCTGTGTGGGTTTCCTCTGGGTGCTCCAGTTTCCTCCCACATTCCAAAGACGTACGGGTTAGGAAGTTGTGGGCATGTTATGTTGGTGCTGGAAGCGTGGCGACACTTGCGGGCTGTCCCCAGAACACTCTATGCAAAATATGTATTTCACTGCGTGTTTTGATGTACATGTGACTAATAAAGATATCTATCTTTTATCTTTAAAACAGACCTCTGCTGTGTCTTACAATTTACTACTCACTGTAAAGAGATCACCAAGGCCCTATGTTCACAGAGAGATGAGTTCATCTACTTTTATTTCAGTTGGCAACTTGGACACAGGGATTTGCCAGTGTTGCTGGCTTCCCATGAGGGCAGGCAGTCATTGAGCACAATCATGCCTGCCCTCATAGGAAGCCAGCAACACTGGCTGTCATTAATTATCCAGAAACGTTTTACCAATTAGTAAGGTTTCTACCAAGTCAATATTAGAAGAATATCCTGATGGTGAATGGCATGTTTCTGGGGAGCACACATGACACCTTCATCCTCAGGTGGACAGTTTCCTGATATAAAAGGCATTGTATTCGCAGAGTGATGATTCAATATCTGGGTGAACTCTCTGCTGTGAGTGGCAAATTAGGAGAACATGGCAGAGATTTGCTGTGGTCATTGGCTGGAGGAATGGATTTTGAGGGGGAAGGGCAGTTATGGTTGAATGTCAATGGGATGTGGTAACGTTTATTGCCTGGTAACAAGCATTCATGTTATTTGCCTCTTATTAGCCAAGTCTCAATTTTCCCTAGTCTTATTGCATACAGTTAAGGACTTACTCATTACCTGGGAACTGTGAAAAGAACTGAACAATCATCTCCTCTGACTTTTTTGATGGAGGGACAGTCATTAATGAAGCAACTGAAGAGGGTTGGGCTGAAGAACATCCACCCTGAGGAACTTCTGAAGTGATGTCCTGGAGCTGAGGTGATTTGTGTTCAACATCACATGATATCTTCCAGAGTTGGCATTGGAGGGATCTAGGATACAGCAGGACGTAGATCAGCTGGAAAGTTGGATGCAGTGGTGGCAGATTGAATTTAAGCCAGACAAGTGTGAGGTGATGCACTTTGGGAAGTCAAATTCTGGTAGGACACATAAAATAAATGGTGGGGACCTTAGGAGGTTGATGTACACAAGAACTTTGCAGTACAAGCTCACAGCTCCCTGAAAATGGAGACATAGGTGGATAGGGTAATGAGGAAGGTATTTGGTATGCTTACCTTCATAGGCTGAGGCACTGAGTATAAGAGTTGGGACATCATGTTGCAGCTGTAAGAAGCATTGTTAGACTGCACTTAGGTTATTGCATACAGTTCTGGTCACCACACTACAGGAAGGATGTGGTAGCAATACAATTTTTATGATGCTGTGTGCCTGTGATGCTGCTCCAAATAAGTTTTTCATTGCACCTGTGCGTACATGTACTTAAGCATATGACAATGAACTTGACTTTGACTTTGACAATAGAGAGAGTGCCGAAGAGATTCACCAGGGTATTGCCTGGAATGGAGGGCTGTAGTTATAAAGTGAGATTAGATAGGCTGGATTTAATCTCACTTGAATGTAGGAGACTGAGGGATAACCTTATAGAGCTTTATGAAATTATGAGGAGCATAGATAGTCAGAGTCTTTCTCCCAGGGCAGGGGAGTCTGGAACTAGAGGGCACAGGTTTAAACCATAGAACAATACAGGCCCTTTGGCCCACCATGTTGTGCCGACCTTTAAACCACACCTAAGACTATCAAACCCCTTCCTTCCACATATCCCCCTATTTTAAATTCCTCCATATGCTTATCTAACAATCTCTTGAACTCGACCAACGTACCTGCCTCCACCATTACCCCAGGCAGCGCATTCCATGCACCAACCACTCTCTGGATGAAAAACCTTCCTCTGATATCTCCCTTGAACTTCCCACCCATTACTTTAAAGCCATGCCCTCTTGTATTGAGCATTGGTGCCCTGGGAAAGAGGCGCTGGCTGTCTACTCTATCTATTCCTCTTAATATTTTGTATACCTCTATCGTGTCTCCCCTCATCCTCCTTCTCTCCAAAGAGTAAAGCCCTTGCTCCCTTAGCCTCTCCTCATAATCCATATTCTCCAATCCAGGCAGCATCTTGGTCAATCTCCTCCGTACCCTCTCCAATGCCTCCACATCCTTCCTATAATGAGGCGACAGAGGGGTAAGTTTTTCATACAGAAGTTGGTGAATATCTGAAAAGAGCTGCCAGAGGAGATGGTGGAGGCAGATACAATTACAATGTTTAAAAGGCATTTGGACAGCATTTGGATTGGGGAGAAGTAGAGGGACATGGGCCTAATGCGGACAAATGGGATTAGCAGAGATAGGCATCACGCTCGGCATGGACGAGGTGGGCCAAAAGGGTCTGTTTCTGTGCTGCCAATTCAATGATTAAATCGAAGAAACTAATTATTGCATCCATTAACACAACAAAAAAAGTTTTTTTTCCCTTGAGGGGCTAGTAAGAGGGAGAAGAGCAACTCAATTTAAAATGATCAGAGCAATGGGTGACAAGATCCTGACGGGTGCATTTGAAAACCTAACTTTTGGTGAGTTGGAGCCAGGTGTTAAAATTTTAAAAGACTCAAACTCGAGCCCTGTCTGTCACCAGACTGTTTGTCTCCAGGTTGAAATGAGGTGGCACAGGGGGCAGGCAGCACTACCAGGATGCAAATTCAGTAGCCTAAATAATGTAATGATGCTAGCAGCTTCTGATTTAACCTGCTTCTCATGCTGGCTGATCTGGAGTCAAATACAGGCCAGACTGGACAAGGGTGGCAGACTTCTGTCCCCGAAGTCCATTAGTAAACCAGATGGTTTTTTACAACAATCCAATAGTTTCAGCAGCATAATTACTGACAATAGATTCTTAAATTTAATTACGTGAGATTAAATTTCCCTGCTGCTGGGGTGGGTTTCAAATTCATGTATCAATTTTAAAATTGATCATTGTGACAGCTAATCCCTGAGTAACAATGGATGTCCACAGGAATGCCCTTCTTAAATATCAGGAAACAGCTTATAGGTTAGTCATATTCAAAACAGATATGAATATGAGGCTGTTTTCTGTTGAGAGGAACATTTCTAACACTATAGGTCCTTGCCTTGGTGGAACAGATAGCCAAGACTGGAAATTCTTCACAGTTTGGGAAAAGTTTGGGTGATTATTGGCTGTGATTTAAATGTTTTGTGGAGAAAAAAAATTTTCAACAGGCAACCATTTCCTGTAGAGCACCCTCTCGTTCGTGATCTCTAGCATCTATACTAGAAGAAATGGCTGTGACTCTGCTGGAATAAATGCAGGCAAATTAATTTCAGAAATAATTCTACTTTACAAGATTCTTACAGTTATTGTGCAACATAAAAGGAGCATCTCGGAAAACAAGGAACAATTGTTTAACATTTACACATCTCTAAACTTATTATAGTAATAAAGTCAAATAAGAGCACAAGCAAGTTGTCAGAGTAAGTTTAAAGGGCTGAGGAGAACTGAACTTAATGTTTAGGTGAAGTGTCAACAACTGAATAAATGATGATGCACGGTTATGCACATATATATGCACGGCTAGATTAGCACATTACTAGGAACGTATGGCAGTTCTGGATGATAATGTGCTTGCTGGAGGTTATTTGTCTCCAACTTCCTTATTATTATAAACAGTAGCAAAGGAACTGAATTGCATCTCATAGTGTATGAGAATAAGATGCCACATGGGAATAAGATTGGTAAAATTGGTAAATTGGTTTATTATTGTCATATGTATCGAGGTACAGTGAAAACTTTGTTTTGTATGCCATCCATACAGATCATTTCATCATATCAGTAGATTGAGGTAGTACAGGCGAAAATAATAACAGAATGCAGAATATAGTGTTACAGCTACAGAGAAAGTATGGTGCAGGGAGACAATAAGGTGCATGGCCACGATGAGGTAGATTGTGAGATCAAGAGTCCATCTTATCATACAAGGGGATAGTTCAATAGTCTTATAACAGGGGAATAGGACAGCCCTTGAGCCTGGTGGTATGTACTTTCAGGCTTTTGTATCTGGTGGGTGGGGTCTTTGATTATGTTGGCTGCTTTACTGAGGCAGTGAGAAGTGCAGGCAGATCCATGGAGGAGAGGCTGGTTTTTGTGATGTGCTGAGCTGTATGATTCATGATCCAGTTATCAAAGAGCAAAATACTGCAGATGCTGGAAACCTGAAATAAAAACAACAGTTGTTGGAGATTTTTAGCAGGTCAGGAAACATCTGGGGGAGATATATAGATATATGTAGCGGCTGCTACCGTGATGTGAGAATAAAGACATGAGTCTGCAAGCTGTGGAACAAGACTGATTTATTTACCCGCCTTGCGTGGGCCTTTTAAGTGGCGCGTTTCCCGCCCTCCGAAAATGGAAATGACGTACGTGCTATGTCATCAAAACTTTTGGCGCGAGCGGGTTCTCCCTCATTGCTCGGGGAAGGCGAAGGCCCAGTGCCATCTTGGGCCTCGCCGCTCCGACGACACGTGCCCCGACCGCTGATCCGGTTCGCTTGCGCAGACGGTGAGTTGCCACATATAGGTATATATTTATTAGTCACATGTACATCGAAACACACAGTGAAATGTATCTTTTTGTGTTACTGAGAAGGTGCTGGGGGCAGCCCACAAGTGTCGCCACTCTTCCAGTGCCAACATAGCATGCCCACAGCTACTAACCTGTATGTCTTTGGAATGTGGGAGGAAACTGGAGCACCCAGAGGGAACTCACGCAAACACAGGGAGAATGTACAAACTCCTTACAGACAGTGACAGTATTGAACCCGGGTTGCTGGTGCTGTAATAGCATTATGCTAACTGCTACATGGTAGTGTAGCAGTATTGCTTGGAGTTCTTTCAGAACCAAGGAGCATTAGAAATCAAGCAAATTTTAAGTTGCAGAGAAGGGTTGGTGGTGGGGGGATGGTTGGGGAGAACAAAGGGAATGTTTGTCACAGGGCAGAGACAAAGAGCGACTGAATTACACAAGTAGTAGTGGTGCTGGCTGAGAAACATTGGTGAAGGCTTGTTAATCACAGCTTATCTGTCTGTAGGAGATGTAAATAGAAGAAGATGAGCCAAAACGGTTGGAGACACAATAAACAACAAACAAACAAACAATGCTGGAACTGGAAGATACAAAATATGGCAAATCCTTGAAATTTGATCCTGGAGATACTCAGCAGATCAGGCAGTATCTGTGGTGAGAAGAAACCTGCCCATCTACTCTCCTCTCCTCCCCTCCTCCACCCTTTATAGTCCACTGCCCTCTCCTACTGGATTCCTTCTTCTTCAGCCCTTTGCCTCTTCTATCACCTCTCAGCTTATTACATCTTCCCCCCCCCCCCCCCCCATCCACCTACACTCCCCCTCTCACCTGGACTCACCTGTCACCTGAACTCACCTATCTCCTGCCCGTGTGTGCTCCTCTCCCTCCTCCCACCTTCTTATTCTGGCTTCTGCCCTCTTCCTTTCCAGTCCTGATGAAGGGTCTCAGCCTGAAATGTCGACTGTTTATCTCCCTTCATAGATGCTGCCTGACCTGCTGAGCTCCTCCAGCACTTTTTGTGTATTGCTCCAGATTCCAGCATCTGCAGAATCTCTTGTGTCTCCGTGTAACTGTTCATCAGAACTGGCCAGTTCTGGTGTGAACTGGAAAGGCTTGTTATGTGAAATTGTTGAATTCGATGTTGGATCCTGAGGGCTTTATTTTGTCCAATCAGAAAGTGAAATGGTGTTCCTCAAGCTTACATTGAGCTTTTCTTTTAAATTTTATTTACAGCGTGGTAACAGGCCCTTCCGGCCCAATGAGTCCTCGCCACCCATTTTAAACCCAAACTAACCTACCCATACATCTTTGCAATGTGGGAAGAAACTGGAGCACCCAGAGGAAACCCACGCAGACACGGGAGAACGTACAAACTCCTTACAGACAGCGACGGGAATCGAACCCCGATCGCTGGAGCCGTAATAGCGTCGCACTAACCGCTACATTCTAAAAGCCAAAGAGAGGTCAGAGTGTGAGTGAGACAGAGAATTAAGGTGACAAGTAACTGAAAGCTTGGGTCTCCCATGTAGACTGAAAATAAGTGTTGTGGAAAGCAGGCATACAATCCGTATTTGGTTTGCCCTGCACTAAATTGGAAGAAATACTGCTTCTTGACTTGGAGGGAGTACTTGAGCAAGGATACGATTCCCTTGGACTCACCTTCCACCCAGGCTCCAACGTATTTCTGCAACTTTGTAATTCTGTAATTCTCTGTCATTTCTGCCATCTTCAGCGATGTCACCACCAGACACATCTTTCCCTCCCCTCCCCTTTCAATATCCTGAAGAGACATTTCTCTCCTTGACTCTCTGGTTTGTAAAACAGCTGAAAATGCAACTCTTTTACCTCTTCTCTTCCACTATCCAGGGACCCAAACACTCCTGGTGTTGAGTCACTTGCATGTCATCCAATTTAGGATACATTTGTGTTCATAATGTGGTTTCCACCACAAAACCAGATTAGGCGACTGCTTTGTAGAGCACCTCTATTCAGTTTGAAGAGTAACCCTGAGCTTCCAGTCAGCTGTCACTTTAACCCTCCAACCCATTCCCACTGACCTGCCTGAATTTGGCCTCTTACACTGTACCAAAGGAACCCAACATAAACTGGGGGAACAGTATCTGTTCTTCTAATTTTAAACAGGGAGTATATAATTGTAATATTAAAGAATATAGTATAAATCCTTTAATATAAGAGGAACATTTAAAATTCCTCAGCATGTAGGAAAGGCTTCTTAATATTTTGTTTCAGTAAAGAAGAACATCATCCACATGAATGAGAAGGGTAAAGAGGTAGCTTCTTCCTTCTATACTTGTAGGCAGAGATTGATTCAAGTTTGCATGGATGATGATGGTGTCCTAAATGGTCATTCTTCATGAAGGAGTTAAGTCAGCTAGGTTGTTTTTCTTGGAAGGGGTCATACTGGTATTAAAGGAATACCAGTCTGAAAATTTAGGCTACAGACTTAGGCTATGGTTATGACAGGATATTTGCAATGGCACAATGCCATCTACTCAGATTTTGTTTGCAAATCATATCGTATGTGTGCAGCGAAATGGAGGTCAATGCATTACAATCAAGAATAGAAACTGGGGCTGATTTTCTTCCTGACCTTTCAACGACAGTTGGCATTTATCTAGTTTATGATAGTATGGCATTCACAAGCAAAAGACACCACAGCAACATAAACAAAAGTTGGTAGTCCACTAAAGAAGGACAGATGACCAAATATTTGGTCAAAGGTCTAGATTTTAATACATGTTTCTAAGACGAGAGAGATGGAGAGGTAAAGAAGCTTCCGAGGGAATTCCAAGGATATGACCCTTGTGACAACATGAGTTTATTCCCAGTGCTCCACTTAGCTCCTAAATATTTATGGATTACCAGGGCCACTGTAAATT
Organism: Pristis pectinata; assembly: GCF_009764475.1. NCBI lineage: Eukaryota > Metazoa > Chordata > Chondrichthyes > Rhinopristiformes > Pristidae > Pristis > Pristis pectinata. The sequence goes on along the minus strand of NC_067412.1, from coordinate 33,071,434 downwards.
GTTACCAGTATGTAAGTAAGAGGCAGAAGCTGGGGAAAGCTAAGGGGAATATGGGAAGGATAAAATGGGATTCATATAAACGAGTGCGTGATGATCAGTGCAGACTCTATTACAGAGAATGTTAGACCTCCTAATTCTGAAGAAATATTCTGAAATTCAAATAAAATTTAAAAAGTTCACTAGTAATTGAGAGTTGAAGGAGGGAAAAATAGGGTTCAGCTTGACTGATGGTTCCACCACTGTTAAGGCTTCCCATGAACGAAAAGAAAAGGGATTTTTTTTTCTGAGAAGCTCTTTCATTGTCATCTCTGTCCAGTAAGTATTATTTGCCAATAGCCGTTACTTCCTGAAATAAGTACATTAAAAAATGTTGTGGATGTGGAGAATGGGAATAAATAGTTGGAATTGCAAAGAAAGGATAGAAATGAGAACGATTGAGAGGGAATAATAAACACACTGGTGTTACTAGGAGGCTAATTGCATTTCAGCAATAATAGGTTCTCATAGCAGGTGAATCAGTGGGTGAAATGTTCCATCCCTGATAAGTCCCTTGCCAAGTCCCATGAAGTTTATTGTACTTGATAACATGGGCGTTGTAAATAGTGGGTTCAATTGTATGCTGTGTTTTGCATCATAGAAACACAACAGTATGAGCAATCTTAAAATTTTAGAGACACATAGGAACATTCAAATACCAGGCATGTGCTTCTTTTTAGACAGCCTTTTGGGGCCAAGAGTAACTTGCTTCCTCTCCACTGCTGTGGGTTCTGAAGTAACTATGGGGAAGGAGGGGTTTGGTGGGGCAGTCGGATACATAGTTTGGGAGGTGGTACACCCATTCTGCCATTTTAGTTGGTGAATAATTGCTCAAAAATACATGATATAAATAAAAGCTGTTGACTTGTCATCCCCATGCCCTGGATCAGTTAATTACAAAGCTAGCTCTCATATCTTCAGCACACAGGCCTTTAAATGAAATTGCCATTGACCATAATTGTGGAACTGGAAGTCAATCTACGTTGAGAAGAGTAGGTTAAGGTCATAGAAAGGGTTGGTAAATTGGCCTTTTAACTGCCCACCCAGTTTCTGATGGTCAAGAAATTTATCCTTGCCTTTGAGTGGTGAGAAACTATCTCACCTAGGTCATGACTTGGAGAAGTATACTGTGTTCTTTATTCTGTGTATTTTCACAAAGATAAGTGAACTGATTGAATTAAAACATAGCCTACATTCTGAATTTTTACTTCATTGTGAAATAAGACGTCATATTGATTTGGATCTGATTTAATTTTACTGAGATATTTCTCATTCGGTCTTTAGAAAGAGCAAAGAAGCATGCATGTGAAAGACACACATGTTCTATTCAGCTAACATTGATATTGGTATTGGTTTATTATTGTCACTTGTACCAAGGTACAGTGAAAAACTTGTCTTGCATACCAATCGTACAGGTCAATTCATTACACAGTGCAGTTACATTGAGTTAGTACAGAGTGCATTGATGTAGTACAGGTAAAAACAATAATAGTACAGAGTAAAGTGTCACAGCTACAGAGAAAGTGCAGTGCAATAAGGTGCAAGGTCACAACAAGGTAGATCATGAAGTCGTAGTCCATCTCATTGTATAAGGGAGCCGTTCAATAGTCTTATCACAGTGGGGTAGAAGCTGTCCTTAAGTCTGGTTGTATGTGCCCTCAGGCTCCTGTATCTTCTACCCAATAGAAGAGGAGAGAAGAGAGAATATCCCGGGTGGGTGGGGTCTTTGATTATGCTGGCTGCTTCACCAAGACATGAGAGGTAAAGACAGAGTCCAAGGAGTGGAGGCTGGTGTCCGTGATGTGCTGAGCTGTGTCCACAACTCTCTGCAGTTTCTTGAGGTCCTGGGCAGAGCAGTTGCCGTACCAAGCCGTGATACATCCAGATAGGATGCTTTCTATGGTGCATCAGTAAAAGTTGGTGAGAATCATAGGGGACAAACCAAATTTCTTTAGCCTCCTGAGGAAGTAGAGGTACTGGTGAGCTTTCTTGGCCATGGCATCTACATGATTTGACCAGGACAGGTGATGTTCATTCCCAGGAACTTGAAGCTCTCAACCCTCTTGACCGCAGCACCATTGATGTAGACCGTCCCCTTTCCTGAAGTCAATGACCAGCTCTTTTGTTTTTTTGACATTGAGGGAAAGGTTGTTGTCATGACACCATTCCACTAAGCTCTCTCTCTCCCTCCTGTACTCTGCCTCATTGCTGTTTGAGATACAGCCTACAACGGTGGTATCATCTGCAAACTTGTAGATGGAGTTAGAGCAGAATCTGGCCACACAGTCGTGAGTGTATAGGGAGTAGAGTAGAGGGCTGAGGACACAGCCTTGTGGGACACCAGTTTTGAGAATAATCGTGTTGGAGGTATTGCTGCCTATCCTCACTGATTGTGGTCTGTTTGTTAGAAAGTCAAGGATCCAGTTACAGAGGGAGGTGTTGAGTCCTAGGTCTTGGAGTCTGATGACAAGCTTGCTTGGAATTATTGTATTGAAGGCAGAGCTGTAGTCAATAAACAAAAGTCTAACATAAGTGTCTTTACTGTCCAGATGTTCCAGAGCTGAGTGTAGGGCCAAGGAGATAGTGTCCGCTGTAGACCTCTTATAGTGGTAGGCGAATTCCAGTGGGTCCAGATTGTCTGGGAGGCTGGAGTTGATGTGTGCCGTGACCAGCCTCTCAAAGCACTTCATGATGGTGGATGTCAGAGCCACTGGTCGGTAGTCATTGAGGCATGTTACCTTGCTTTTCTTCGGTACCGGGATGATAGTGGTTTTCTTAAAACAGGCGGGAACCTGAGATTGAAGCAGGGAGAGGTTAAGTATGTCCGCAAATACTTCTGCCAGCTGACCAGCACAAGATCTGAGCACGCAGCCTGGGACACCATCTGGGCCAGGTGCTTTCCTCGTGTTCACTCTCCGGAAGACTGTTCTTACGTCATTGAGGTATTATTGTTATACCTCAAGTCTGCACTATTGTTATTGATTAGGACTATAAAATTAAGACATTCAGATCATTTATAGGAACAACTGACACACTGAATCCTCAACCCTGCCAAGTACCCAGAGTCAAGATGAAATCTAGCCTTGCACTTTCAATTGTAATCAGCAGTTGTTAGTTTGAGCTAAAGCTCTGGTGGCTGTCTAGGAATGTTATTCAAAACATTATTGCTTAGAAGATACCTGTACTTTGTTTTCTAACTAGACCTGCAAGTAAAATCCACCCTTGAAAATGATATTTATTCCTTGAAGGAAGTTTAAGGCACTATAATTTTGCAGTCATGCAGCCAACGTTATAATTGGTGGAAGAATGGAATGATATTTCAAGACAAACATTCAAAACCACCACTTTGTCATTTGTCATTGTTCTCCAGCCTTGTTTAATACTCAGTTATAATTATTGCCAATGTTAAAATAGATTAGAGTGAAATAATTTAGTTCAACTCCTCAGCTTTGCTTGAAAGAGGGTAACACAAAATGAGTGACATTGAATCAGCAAATGCTGATTTGGTGCTCAGTCCAATGTTCCTTATATTGAGCCACCCACCTTGAACTTCTTCCTCAAGGAACAGCGGGATCCACCTGTATTGGCAATAATGTGTTCCTTAATGAATTTTGTATTTCAAGCAATTCTGGTAATATTTCAATCTAAAATAAAATTGATCTTTTGATTGTGGGTTATTCATATTCACTGTTAGTTTCATTTTGCTGTCCACTTTCAGGTAATATATTTTACTTGTTGCTCATTGTTTACTGGTTGCTGGGGAGCTGAGGAGGGATTGCAGTGAATATGATACAGTCTACAATCTCTAGCAAATGAGTTGAAGGTGTTTGTTCAGTCTATTGACAACTTGGCTATTAGCTTTATATTCACAGTGTCATATAAACCAGGAAAGTCCCAGGTTTAATCACCTATCTGTACTGCATTGATGATGCTGGAGAGGAACGGGGCCTGAGATGACCATGGTGCTCCGATATTGTTTATCAAAGATAATATGTGAATATCACCCATGTGGGTGTGGTATAGAGGGTGAATAATGCCTGAACACAGAATCAATGTTTTAAGAAAGAAAGATTGGGATAATTGGTGGGGATTTTAGGAAAAATATGTTTACCGAGATGACACAAATATTAAACAGAATAAAATAATTACTTCTTTGGTAAAATGGCAAACAGAATCAAAGAGGAATTGACAGGCGTGTGTGTGAGAGAAAAAGTTGGAAGGGCACAAGGAAATAAGGCGGGGGGAAATGGGGTGGCTCCTCTGGGTTCTGGCATGAACTCGATTAACCAAATGACCTACTTCTAAGTTTTATAGATATAAGATAAGGAAATTATTGTTTCTTCATAAATTTAGATAAAAATGCCGTCAAATTTTTTCCAGGACACCATTTATTTGCACTTAAAGAATGATCAATGGGATGCCTAAATGCCTATGTGGACTTTAAGTCTGATTTTCTTTATCTCTAGAAAAATTGAAATTTCCAACTCTTTGGTTACTAAGGCTGATGAAATGCTTTTGCCCAGTTCTCATTCCAAAGTTCATATACTTCATAAATTTTACCAACTTTTGCAAAAATCAATATCTCCAGGAATAATTTGAATTAGACCTAATTATGTTGAAGAAGAGCAGTAATTAATTTATGTGGAGAGTTCATGTTATGTTGAAGAGGCAATCCAGGGATATATTTCAATCCTAAATATGGTCAAATCTTTCCGTAAGTCTGTAACAGAACAATCCATTAATAAATCGGGAAATTCCAAAATGAAATGGATATTTTTCTGAAGCAGCATTGGGAGACTTTTCATTCTGTTAGTTTGAAATAACTAAGTATGATAGAAAATTCTCTTAAAATAGTAAAATTCATTGATTTCCTTGGAAATGAGTTTCGGAAGCAGAATACATTATGCTGCCACTATTATAAAGCATGTTTAGCATTACTTACAGGGAAATAATGTCTAAACAATCATTCTGTAATTTAAGACTGGAAGCCTCATTGCCCTGGATGTTTGCTTATTGTCAACAATTGGCAGCTTATTTGTGAAATCCATGAGTCCCTGGATTTTAAAGGGAACCATTGGCGAAACTGACACAATCCCACTGTCGGTGGGTTTGGGATCTGTGCACACATCAAAATGGATGTGAAAAGTCCTGAAATGGCTCTCGGCTGTTTAGTCGTCTGTGCACTGATGTGCGGCTCCTTTCACCGTGAGAACAGAGAATCTGCGTGATGCTTCTGTGCCAGATAGGAGGTGGCACAGGAAGTTTCCCTGTTCACGTCAACAGTGGTGACTGATCTGAGCACTTCTGAATTTTTAAAAATTGATTAAATATTCCAAAGTGAGTTTTTTCAGGCTTTTTAATTTTTTTATATTAGTTTTTAATTTGCTTTGAACTATTGTCATTGGCAGTTCTACCTAAGCCTTAACCAGCACTGAAAAATTTTAATTGTTTTAATGGATGGGTCTTATTCTGCACAGATACCATCACATATTCCTACAGTAGTCGAGAAGGTACTTTTGCTGTGCAAGGCCTTGCCAGGAGGATTGTGCTGGCTTCCTTTTGGGAGGATCACCTTTATTGAGAATCACCTTTTGTAAGTATGGTTTTGATTTGAAAGTCAACTGTGAACATGGATGGTAAATGGCAAATTCTAAGACAGTGCTTTCTCAGACTTACAATATTTATTTTCACTTCCTTTACCTTCCTGAACTAAGCTACCAGTCACCAACAGCTAAGAAAGGCGAGCGAAGATTAGGAAAACATATCATTGGAAGAGGTCTGTTCTATATTTTGTCCCTGAAGTTTTCATACGAATATCATTATTCTGAGGAAATTTTCACATAGCACTTGCACGCCACAAGTCTAACCATGTTCTCTCGATCATTTATATTGCTCTGAGTTATATCCACCAAATTAAGCACATGAACGAAACCTGGGCTCATACTAGAAAGCACAAGAACACAAGAAAATAAGAGCAGGAGTAGGCCACCAGGCCCGTCAAGCCTGCCCAGCCTGCCCCCACCCCCATTCAATATGATCATAGCTGATCAATATTGGCTCCTCTTCTTTGCTAGTTCCCCATAGCTCTCAATCCCCTGATCTTTCAAAATATCTATCTACCTCCATCTTAAGCACTTCTAATTTTCCAGTGTCTACCACCCTCTAGGGTAGAGAATTCCAGAGATTCAGCACCAACTGTGAAAAAAAGTTCCTACGTACTTCCACTTTAATGACCTACCCTTAACTTGAAACTACATCCCCTCATTTGAGACTCTCCCACCAGTGAAAACACTTCAACTTCTCGCCTGTCAGTCCCCCTCAAGATCTTATATATCTCGATATGTTCACCCCTCATTCTTCTAAACTCAAAATACTATGGACCCCAACTATCTTGCTTCTCTTGATGGAAAAATGAAATTTCCTGCATTTATATTGTTGAAGAATGGACATAAAACTGTTCAAGTTGTGCCTATTTTCTTGTAATTAAAATGAGCACAAAGTGAGCATTTTGCAGAGGGATGGTCTGCAAGCCAGCTTGAGCAAGCACTGGCCAATTCCTAAACACACCAGACCGATTGTTCTGGGTAACCCGTGCAAACATCTTAAGCAGTCTTTATGGGCATGTTCATCAGGGGTAACACTTACTGAAAGCTTGTTCTGCAAAATCTGGTTTGGGTGAACAGGCCAGGTGCTTCAATTAACTCTGCAAGCCACTGATGAAAAGAACTATCTTGGGGTTCTGGAGCAGGGATAATCTCCAGAACACATAATCGTGGTTACCAATATCCATCTCCCAGGGCTCAGTTCCATGAAATAATGGAACTTAGTGAGTTAAAGGCAACTTACCAGTGAAGTGTAACTGAAGAATTGAAGTTAGTGATCACCATCAGGGTAATGAGGAAGTGGAGAAACCAACTTAGGGTCTTGTCAATTATTTTAACTGTGCACATTCCCACTATCTCTGCAGTCATAGTTCTTTTGAAAATTGGGCCAATGAGATCCAGGAGGTACATATTGGATCTTGGAATACATATTTTACAGGTTTAGGATGGAGATATTGAGGATTAATTTCAGAGACAAACGTTCTGTATCCTGTGTATGACAGAAAGATACCTGGTCTAATCATCCACAATTTTTTAGGGACACCCACATTTGTTGCTGAAAGCAGACTTTAGGACCTTTTATTTAGTCTCCTCTGGCAAATTGGTTCGCTTCAGGAGGAATAGCAGGTGTCGGCAGGTCACTAAGGTGATGCCTGAGGATGATTTTTAAGCGGTCCTTGGGAGAGCATTGTATAGTATGTGAACTGGACATTGTGTCTCAAAATGGGTGGAAACTTTTTCTCTCCGATTGTCTCTTGATCTTGCCTAATGGAAGCCATTTCTGATGGCCAATGAAGGCAAATCACCCTCAATTTGCTCCACTCTCAGTACTTGTCCTCTTCCTGCAAGTATTTGTTTAACTATGCACTCAGTAACATCATTCCTAAAGGAAAGTAGCAAAAGGGTTTTATAATGCTTTGAGAGAACACAAGAAGTTGAGAACATCTCTTAACAGAAATATTTTTCAGCTTTTACCAGCTTCTCAACCTTTTCATCTTGCACAACTTCCTTGTATAGCTCTGATATCTAAGGCATGCTCTCATTTGCATACTGTCATGCATCCTCCAGTTTCACATTTTACTCGATAATTGGGATTAACTTCTTCTTTGGAGAACACTGAAAGCCCAACCAGAACTTAATTTCCTTCCCACCCAGCAGCAGTAAAACAATCAGAAGTGGATTTACAACACAAACCCATTCTGCAGATGAGTGAAGGCCCATTAGTAAGTTGAAAAGGGCTATGGAGCATTGACCTGGGTGTAATTCTACTCAGCTGCAAACCCACAGTGGGAGGAGAACTCAGCCCTTCTGTATTCAAGTACAATCTGCTGTGTGGCCTTTTATTATTGCTGAATGTTTACTTTTAATAAACCAGATTCATGGATTACACCCTAAATTGTATGACCTAGTTATTCTGCTACTTGAAAATCTTGAAACCACATAAGAAGGCTTATTCATTTCCTGAAAGGAAATTACAAGAACAAGGATATTTTACATGACCATGAGCAATATCAAACTATTAGCCTGTGTATACAAGTTCACACATATGAAGGGAACAATGGGTCACTAATGGAGGCGATTCTTAGATTTAGACAGGGGAATAATGTCCAAGCACAGTTTGAAAAATTATAGCAGAGACATTATGGCCTAGCAATTCTATCCTGCAGTGCAATGTTTATATGCACTAAACAATTAACATTTATGGAAAATTCAAAAGCGTTTGACTTACTATGTGTATCTTGACATTTGCAGTTTAGTTTTTGTGTCCTTGATGTGTGTGACACGCCAATGCAAAGAGGTGGCCAGACATACAAAGTGACTTTAAGCTGTGTGTAATGCAGGTCTGTAGACTAATTTTGGAACCTTATTCCAGCATGTGTGGCCTAGAAGTAGTGCAAGTCATTTAAACAGAAGCGGCCATTCACATCAATGTGCAGTGATGATTATAAAGGATTTGCCAATGTGCATCCCCTTCTTGAGTCCATCATGGTGAACCAGTTGCAGAAAGATGACCTTTAGATTAAACAGTTACCTCACTTGGACCCACCACTCACTGTATCATATTTCCAAATACAGACTAACTGTACTCTTATTGAACAAGGGACTTGTGTGACTCTGTATAAAGCAATCTGGAGTGAGAGCTTGTGGGAGTAACATGTACATAGTTTAGGTATTAGGTATTCTGCCTTTTTAATAAACCATTATAATTCTTTGATATCTATTTTATCCATCAGTATGTGCTAACATCACAAATGCCACTCCCATGAAAATGGGAATGTGTGGACATGCATACAAATTGGTGACGATCAGATAACACAACATGAGTTAGGAAAACTATTTCCTTTAAAGATTTACCCATATGTTAAGCAGAAACCCAGCACCAATTTCAACCAGATGATAGTAGTCCTAAAGCCTCATCTGCATGTGTGGTAGCAGGAGCTGTCATTTCCCTTAACAGCATTACAGATACACTGCGAGTCAGCAGCGAACGTACTGTAAGGAGGCAATACTGGCAACATTCAGCACCAGTTAGAGGATGCATCTGTGCAACATTTGCATGGAAAGTGTGTTTCCAGCCATTGTCCTCAGCAGCAGAGCAGTTTGCAAGACTCCCAATGGTTCCTATGACACAGGAGATGCATTCAACAACACAGTGTTGATGGTTCATTGGGATGAACAGTGCAGCCCTTGAACTGATAGTCCTTGAAATGATGGGAAAACTTTGCTTGCTTGAAACATCATCTTTCTTGGCACTAACAAGATCTGAAGGAAGAGAGATGTCTACTTTGTTTTCTTATGTTGGAAAGCAAGGGAATTTCAATATGAATATAGAGTTGTGAGCATGTGGAGATGTGTTTTAGGCAAGTGATATAATAGAATTATGTGAAAGTGCAGAAAATATTAAAATATTCAAAGGCAATTCAAGAAAAAAAAGCACTTGAAATTAACCGCAGATATACTCAACACCTCAAAAAAGCAATGGATTTCTCTTTTGCAGAGGTGGTGAAGAAGTTGCAGGAGCACGCCAACCCTACACTTTTTGAGGTAACCGGAAGCTATGAATTCAGAACACAAAATCAGAAACATTGTGACTCTGTCAGCAATTGTAGGGCAGCTTTGAGAAAGCTTTCATTATATTGCAGCTTACAGTGCCCTAAGCAATAGGTTAGTTTGGGGTTGGGAGATGGATGTAATTGTGCAAAGTCCTGTTGGGATTTGCACAAATCCCATTTTAGTTCTTGTTTCTGCTGGTAACCCACCCTAAAATTGTTATAAACTGGATTTTGACTAATTACACAATTTTGCATGGGACCCAATTGGGTGCTAGTACCAAGTGCAGCCATGTTTTTATCCCATCAAAAATGGGTGCAATGCAATTTCTAGGCATCCCTTTTACACCAAATTTCCATACAGTGCAAAGTAGTCCCTTGCACTTTTCAAAGTCAAATTGGATCAAATTATACAAGGATTATGTCAGTGCTTGTAAAATCAGGATTGCAACACATTTCAAATTGTGTAGAGGTACTGAAACAATTACACAGGTATAATGTGAAATTAAAGAGAACCAGGTGTGTTTTGTGCAAGTTGAAGTGGGTTACCTTGGGCTATGAGTAGATGCACATGGATTTTTATCCTATAAAAGAAAAGGTACAAAACATAATGAAAGTTTCAAGACCTGAGAGGGCATCCAAACTGAGGTCACCGTTGAGAATGGTACATCTTCTGCCAGACTTGGCAACAATATTCTTCTCCTATCATCACTTATTGATGAAGGATGTTGCATGGGCATGTACTTATAACATACCTAAGGTAGAGTTAGTTAGTAAAACTCCTTATGTACATTATGACACCATCTGTGTATTAAGATCATGCTTCAGGCTATGATCTTGGGGCAGTTAACAGGCGTGTTATGGAAGACAACCAGGGAAGAACATTGCTTTTGCAGCCCACAATTTGACAAAAGGTGAAACAAGTTAAACCCAGATAAAATGGGAGGTACTTGCCATTATCTTCAGTATCAGGAAGGGCATGTAACTTGGCAATAGACTATAAAGCATTATTGGCCATTTTAGGTCCTAGATCAGGAATACCTCCAATGGCAATGATGGGTAATTCTTCTGTCACAGTAACACTACATAATGGAATAAACGATCTCAAAGCAGAATGCAGAAGTAGTTGCATCATCTGAACTGTCCCATGAGAGCTCCATTTATATCCTCACCTGTGAGTGGTGATTTTTTGGTGAGAATTTCAGAAATTGTGGTGGAAATATGCAAAAATATGAGTTTGTGAATTTGTGCTTAGGAACACATTCTCAGAGATTGCCTGTAGTTGGAAAAACGGACAAATGGAGAGCTAAGTCCATTCTATTTCTGCTGAACTGGGTTATCATTGCAATCAAGGATGCTAAAATGGGGCTTACATGGGGTAATATCTGTTCCTTTAAGGCCAAAGAATTTGACCAAATTACCTATGGAACTAGAGGAGTAATGAGGATAATTGCTTACAGCTATTTTCTCTGTGCTGGCCAGGTTTGGATCCAGATCTAGAGGAGACAAAGAGCCAATGTACTATGTGTCAGCAGTGCAGGTCAACACCTATGAAAGCTCCATTACAAGTATGGACATGGCCAAAGAAACCTTTTAAATCTACTATTGTCAAGAATGAAGGTTCAGGTACCTTCTTGAAAGAAGGTCCAGGTATTTCTTTGGGTTTTGGATTCTTTATAATGTGATGAGGGCTTGGCAATTTCCTAACCCTTATTGATAGTCATTCTAAGGGATTAAACCTCTGGGAACCTACCAGCATGAAACAAGCCTTAGATAAGCCGGGATCACTCTTAGAGTTTCATGTTCTCCTGGAGGGAATTGTCTCTGACAATGACCCATTGTTCCTCAGAGAGCATTTTAATGATTTTGTGAGAAAGAATGGAATCAAAAATACTGCAGTATGTTCAGTCATCTGGCATCCAATCTTTGATGATTCTGGCTCGACAAGATGTCAGAATGGTCAAAGAAGACCAGAAGTAGCAACGATTACAAGAAATTTCTCCCATCAGTATGAGATATCGACAAGTTTCCTATTAAAATGTTAAGAATGTATAAAGCTCTGCAGGGTATGCGCCGGCAAAATTAAATTAAGGTGATTGCAAATGGGGTTGAGCTTAGTACAACCAAGTCTTACTGACAGAGTGGAACATGAAAAGGATTGTCTGAAGTGTTACTACAGACTGTTCACCAATGGTGAGCCTGAATCTTTAGCTCATTTGATATTTTCATTCTTTTTTGGCATTTGGCTTGGCCCTGATTGTCCTCAAGAAACTGGTGGATGGCTGAAAAACACGATGATGCTGGAGGAACTCAGCAGACCAGGCAGCATCCATGGAGAAAGACAGGCGGTCAATGTTTCGGGTCAGGACCCTTCTTCAGGGTCCTGACCCGTGTTTTTCATCTAGATTCCGGCATCTGCATTCTCTGGTGAATAGCTGCCTTCTTGAACCACTCCAGCCCTTCTGCTGGAGGTACTCCCATAGCGTTGTTCGGTAGGAAGTTCCAGAGATTTAGATCCAGCAACAGTCTGTTGGAGGAGAACCTTCAGGTTGTGGTATTCTCATGTACCTGCTGCCCTTGCTCTTTTAGACGGTAGAAGGCGTGGGTTTGGGAGGTGCTGTAGGAGTAAACTAAGCGAGTAAAAGCCTCAGCACAGCTTCATAAGACCTGTGCTTGTAGCCACAGTATTTGTTGGCGCAGTTGAGTTTCTGATCATTGGTTACCCACAGAAATTTTATGGTGGGGTATTTACCATTAAATGTTAAGGGTAGATGGCTATTAGTTGTACAATAGCTTATGATTGCCTTAATATCTTATTAAGGCAGGCACAGTAATGTAGCAGTTAGTGTAACGCTATTACAGCACCAGAAACCTGGGTTCAATTCCGGCCACTGTCTGTAAGGAGTTTATACCTTCTCCCCGTGTCTGAGTGGGTTTCCTCCGGGTGCTCCGGTTTCCTCCCACATTCCAAAAGACGTATGGGTTAGGAAATTATGGGCATACTATGTTGGCGCCGGAAACGTGGCAACACTTGCGGGCTGCCCTCAGAACACTCAACGCAAAAGATGCTTTTTACTGTGTGTTTTGATGTACATGTGACTAACAAAGATATCTTATCTTATTAGTTACATACATACTTTGCTGACAACAAAAGTTATTCTTGTTTTTTTTAATAGGGTTAGCAGTATAATGCATTTCTATATATGGACATATTATCCTCCTACTGAACAAGAGAATCATATGATAACCTTCACTGCGGAAGGCAATGTGGAGGAAGATCTAGTGGAAGTAACATGTCGACAGTTCAGCCTGCTTAATTATAAGATAAATAAGATATCTTTATTAGTCACATGTACATTGAAACACACAGTGAAATACATCCTTTGCGTAGAGTGTTCTGGGGGCAGCCCGCAAGTGTTGCCACGCTTCCAGCGCCAACATAGCATGCCCACAACTTCCAAACCCATACGTCTTTGGAATGTGGGAGGAAACCAGAGCACCCGGAGGAAACTTACGCAGACACGGGGAGAACGTACAAACTCCTTACAGACAGTAGCCAGAATTTAACCCAGGTCGCTGGGACTGTAATAGCATTATGCTAACCACTTTAACCAATATTATTGTTTCATATTCATCATGTCCACTTTTACATGTTACAGCAGGCACTCACCGAAAAACTTGCATTGGCCTGTCGCCTACCATGGGTTTAATGTATCTTTAAGTCACCAAAGAATTTCCAGATCAACAGGCTTTGTGAAGTGATAATAGGACGTTTTTGTATCGTGTTGTAATGTTGCTCACTCTTCAATACACCAGAATCTTTTAAAGTATCCTGCATTTATGTAGCTGCTTTTAGAGCCTTAGGTCTCCCAGAGCACTTTGCAGCAAATAAATTGGTTTTAAAGTGTGCTCATTGTTGTATTATAGAAAATGCAGCAGCTGATTTGAACAAAGCAAGCTCCCACAAACAGCAGGGTACTAATGACCAGGTATTCAATGCTTGTGATGTTGTTCATGGGATAAATAGCAGATCTTTCTCAAAATAGTGCTAGGAAATCTCTCTGTCCAAGAGAGTTTTGCTTCACCATTGCATCCAAAAGACATCACCTCTCACAGCACAGCACTCTTAGTCGCCAATTTAGATTCAGAGCTCTAGTGTTTGGAAACGTACCTCAACCTACTGACTAAAAAGCAACAGTACATTGAACAGAGCTGACATCAGACAGGCTGCCTTTCTAAATAATTATCAATTTGCATGCTGGATTTGAAATGGTTTTGACTGAATTAGCATGCAGATTGAATGTCCAGATTTTTTATTTTAATATCAATGTGTATTTCCTTTGCTCCAATGCTTTTAAACCCCTTTTGTAATTCAGCTGTCAACCTAAATTTTCTAAATATTAAATGCCACCAGAGCTGCCTCTTTGTCGATTGCTGCTTCCTTCAGTGCACATTGTTATTTTCATAACCTTACCTCTGCCATGGATCAACTGTTAATTAGAATCAGTTTAATGAATCGGAAAGGTTCTGTGGGAAAGACCTTTCTAAATTTGGGGAGTTTCTGCAACACTAAAGGAGGGCAAATAGACTGTAACAGAATAATGGTTGCAGCAAATAACCAACAGTTCACTCCGCCAGTGGGTCTTGGGTGCAGATCTTTTTGGTCTGTTATTACTCAGATGAAAATGGACAGCATATGCCTTTATTTGCATGGTATTCAATTTCAACAATCTCAACTCATTTTTAAACCATATAAGGACATAAACACCGTGTTCCCTGCACTATACTATGTTATGACGTAGAAGCAGGCCATTTTGGTCCATCAAGTCTAAGGCAGCTTTCGGAGTAACCCCACCAACACTAATTCCCCCTGTAATCTACTCTCACTCTGTTCCCATCAACTCCTCCCAGATTCTATCACTCATCTATACATCAGGGGAAACTTTACAAAGGCCAATTAACTTGCCAACCTTCATGTCTTTGGGATGTGAGAGCAAACCAGAGCAGCCAGGGGGAATTCCACGCGGTCACAGAGCGAACATGCAAACTCTACACAGACAGAACCAGAGGTCAGGATTAATCCCGGGTTACTGGAGCTATGAGGCAGCAGCTTTATTGACTGCACCACTGTGGTTCTCCCTTTCACTTTGTGTAAGCAAAGCAGGTCCTGTGGCTCAGTTTAATTATGCTGCAAAATCAGTAACTTAATATGAATGGAGAAGCTGTAACTCCTGAATTTTGTAAGCTGATCATTTCAATGATTTTCTTTCTAAGAGAAATGGGGCAGAAATTCCTTCATAGTCCTCTAACTCTTTGAACACACAATCGTTGTTGCAATTACGAATTTCCTGGAATGGAGTAGAAGTGCTCACAGACTGTCCTGTGCTCTCTTGGTGCCTGAGTCACAGTCATAGAATCAGAGAACCTTACAACATGGAAACAGGCCCTTCAGCCCAACCCATCCATGCCAACCAAGAAGCCTACCTGAGCAAGTCCAATACACCTATGTTTGGCCCATATCTCTCTAAACTTTTCCTATCCAGGAACTTGTACAAAGATCTTTTAAACATTGCAATTCTACCTGCCTCTTCCTCTTCCTCTGGGAAGAATTTAGTCCCCCATTCTTATACCTGCCCAGAAAAACATAAAATGTGCCAGTTTTATACCTTTTAAAGCAATCTAGGGATCTATTAAGGGAGGCTGACTACTGAGAATATTTTGGAGCACCAATGTGAATGTGCTTTCCCAACAGTTATGAGTTGCAAACAGTTGCTTTTGACTTGGCTGCAGTGTTTGGTTTCAGTGGCTGCAGGGAGTGTTGATGGAATCATTACCCTGACAGATATTAGAAGGGAAGTCTCCATCACCTGCTCTGCGATTGCATCTCTGCAAAACTGGTGCGCCCGGTGCATCCAGGGTTTGAGCATGTCAAAATCACGGCTCAAATCAAAGGAACAATCCTGAGGGAGACTCCAACAATGCGCCTTATTTAATAGCGAGGACAATTGAGCTCTCGGTAGAGAAACACAGCCTGAACAAAGGCCTTATTGCTACCCAAGCAGCACCAGTGCCTGTACAACACCTTGCACTCAATGTAAAGACAGCCCTGAACACTTTTGGCCCATCTCTGTGCTGTATGATTCCATGATTTCATGACTCACAATTGCAGAACAGCAAGATATTTCCAAGTCAGGCAGTGTGTGAATTGGAGGGAAGCCTACAGGTGGTGGTGTTCCTTCTAGGTGGTAGAGATGGTGGTTCTGGGATGGTGTTGTGGAGTTACTACAGTATAAATGCTACACAGCACAGAACTGACATGCCAGTGGTAGAGGGAATGCCTTAGGTGAAGGGTGGGATGTGACTCAAGTGGGCTGCTTTGTACAGAACAGCATTGAGCTTCTTGAATGTCAGAACTGCGCTCATCCAGACAAGTGGAGAGGAATCCATCACACTCCTCATTCGTGCCTTGCAGATGCAGAATTAAGAGAGCTACATTACATTGAATACATAGTCACCGACATGCACGTGCAACCAAAGTATTCATGCAGCTGGTTTAGTGGTGGCTCCCAGGACCAGAGACCTGGTTCAATCTTGACCTCAGGTGCCGACTGCGTGGAGTGTGCATGTCCTCACTGTGTTACTGTCTTGGTTTTACCCAGGTTTTCTGTTTCTCCCCACATCCCAAAGATGTGCAGGTTGGCAGGTTAATTGGCCACAGTAAGTTAGGGTGTAGGTGAGGGTAGAGTCTAGGGGGAGTTGAGAATGTGGGGAGAATAAAATGGGATTATTGTAGGATTCGTGTAAATGGGTGGTTGATGGTCAGCATGGACTCAATGGGCCAAAGGGCCTGTCTCCCTGCTATATGATTTTAATATTGACAGTGATTGATTTAATGAGAATAATGTCAGAGAACATCAATGGAAAGTAGTTAATTCTCGCTTGTTAGACATGCCCATTGCTCAGCACTTTTGTCCAGATTATTTTTCAGATTTTGCTGGATGCTTATGTTTGT
Source organism: Pristis pectinata (assembly GCF_009764475.1). NCBI lineage: Eukaryota > Metazoa > Chordata > Chondrichthyes > Rhinopristiformes > Pristidae > Pristis > Pristis pectinata. The sequence continues at coordinate 33,054,734 of NC_067412.1, read as the reverse complement.
TTATTAGTTCTGCCTTCTTTTCTGTGGGGTTGAAGTATAGCTGAGTATTGCTGTGCAACTATCAGTGAACATTCCCTTTTGTGCACTAATGAGCCAGAAAAGATGCCTTGTACTATTTAGACTCATCCAATTTGATGGAATTCCATATATTACTTCAAGTGTTTGAAAAATGAAGTAGAACAGGGTTAGCACACCAGGGGTGGTAAGTTCATCAGTTTTGCTAATATACAATTATCGGAAAACGTACCCAAGTGACTATTTATGTTAGGAAGCATTTATTGCAGTTGTTGTTCTTCACCAAAGTATCCAAAGGAGTACAATCAGGAAATAGGTAGTGGTTCTGTGTAGACACATCTGGACGCTTGCACAGCACTGATGAAATACTGTGCAAATAGAAATGTTACATTGTTTTTAGAAAATATCGTTCTTTCCAATCTAAAATAATCAATTTTAGAAAGATGTATGAAATGTATTCCAGTTGTCTTACTAGAAAAGAGTAACATGCTGGTATCCTACTAGTGCTACCTCATGAAGTTCTGATTTATTATCACCAACAATCTGTCCTGGTACAGCCACATAGACACTACGGGCAAGAAAGCATACCAGAGCCTCTACTTCCACTGAAGGCTAAGGAAATTCAGCAGATCCCCCGACGACCCTCATCATTTTTTACAGATGCACCATAGAAAGTATCCTATCCAGATGTATCACAGCTTGGTATGGAAACTGCTCTGCTCAAGACCGCAAGAAATTGCGGAGTTGTGAACATAGCCCAGTCCATCATGAAAACCATCCTCCCCTCCACTGACTCTGTCTACACTTCCCGCTGCCTTAGGAAAGCAGCCAACATAATAAAAGACCCCTTCCACCCCAGTCTTTCCCTCTTCTCCCACCTTCCATCGGGCAGAAGATACAAAAACTTGAAAACATGTACCACCAGGCTCAAGGACAGCTTCTATCCTGCTGTTTTAAGACTCATGAATGGAACTCTTATGATAAAGGTGAACTCTTGATCTCACAATGTACCTTGTGACGGCCCTTGGACCTTATTTCCTACCTGCACTGCACTTTCTCTGTAATTGTAACGCTATATTCTGCATCCTGTTATTGTTCTTCCTTTTATACTACCTCAATGTACAATGATCTGACTGGATGGTATGCAAAACAAAGCTAATCACTGTATCTCAGTACATATGACAATAATAAACCAATTACTTACTATTACAATGTTCTTAGTTCTGGACTCTGAACATTCGCATATGTAACTCCCATACCTTTAAAAGGACGTCTCTCGGGCTGCTTTTTCAGGCACCTGGTGCGAATCTCTGCCCTTCGCTGGCAATCTCCCAGCAATGAATCAAAGTCAAAGTCAAGTTTGTTGTCATATATACAAGTACACATGTATGTACAGGTGCAATGAAAAACAGCATCATCACAGGCACATGGCATCAGCTACTCAACATTCACAAGAAAAACATAAATTAACAACATAAATTATGCAATATTATAGTAGAAATAACACAATTAGAACAAAACAAAACAAAGTCCATTGTAGTGCAAAGTAGTCATAGCGTTGCTATGCTGAGATAGTGATTAGGGTAGTGATCACCCCATAGCTCGGTGTGGAGAGGCTGCCCGTGAAGGCAGGTGTTGGATGGGCTGGGGTGAGTGGTGCAGCCACTTGGAGCTGAGGTGCTGGGGAGAGGAGCGGGGGAACGGGGTCTGCTCCGGCTTCAGCCCTGGCCAAGGTGGTGAGTCCAGGTCATTGCTGGGCACTGGCAACACCCGGTCTGTGTGTTCATCACAGAGAGATCTCTGGGCTGGAGAGAGCCGTTCAAAGAGAGGGGAGACGGCAGATTCCATCACATCCAGTCGGGTGATGAAAGAGACTGTAGATCTGGGCAGTCTGTCAGTCTGCCGGTGCTGCCAGTCCCCAGCAATGCCCCTCACTCTCCATGCCAGCGAGGGTGCAGCCCTGAGCCCCATGCGTGAGCATGGAACGGCCACACTGCTCACCCCAGCCTGCCCAGCATTGACCTCACAGGCAGCCTCTCCATACTGAGCTGTGGACAGTCGGTTGTTGAGGGAGTGCCAGGTTCACGGCCCGGGAGCAGGGATGGCAGGGGTTCACCCGTACCACAGTACAGCTGTGCAACATATCTTTCTCTGTTTAACATGAAAACAGAAACTGCTATAAACACGCAACATGTCAAGCAGTATCTGTGGAAGATGAAGCCCTAAATACGTTTCAGGTTAACGACTTTGTTTACTTTATTCATACAGCACAGTAACAGGCCCTTCTGGCCCAACGAGCCTGCGCCACCCAATTACACCCATGTTAACCTACTAACCCCTACGTCTTTGGAACGTGGGAGGAAACCGGAGCACCCGGAGGAAACCCACACAGTCACGGGGAGAATGTACAAACTCCTTACAGACAGCAGCGGGAATTGAACCCCAATCGCTGGCGCTGTAATAGCGTTATGCTGACTGCTTTCTCTCTTTCTCTTTCCACAGATGCTACCTGATCTGCTGAGTGTTTCCAGCAGATTCTGTTTTTATTTTAGATTTCTAGCATTTTTTGATTCTCTATAGTTAATGCTCTAAAGATTCTTTTGTCACAGATTCTACCAGCTGTCTCATTCCTGGGAACACATCCTCAGTATTGAGGAAGGTACCAGTATGGTGGGTATGTGTCTTCAGCATCCATTTCTTAATTATCTTTACTCATCCCTTACCTGCCTGTCACCTCTACCATCCTTCCCAAAGGCAATACATAATTTTTTACAGTTATATTTATCTATCTTTGTCTTCTGTTTATAAATTCCAGTTTTCTGCCTTTCCTGATCCTTGATCAGATTTTCTCTCTCCTGCAATCCACCTTGCTCATTTTTCCTTATCTCTAATCCATGTTCTCCTCCTGCTTAAGGCTTATATTTTAATTGTAATTAATATTCCCGCAATGGAAACTGTTCTAAACTCCTTTATTTTCTGCTCAATGCAGTGAACATAAATTTCTTGCCAACCTCTTTTAGATCCACTACCTATTTTAAAACAGTTGTCTCTTTTAAGTCCATTTCAAATTTTGAACCCTTTATATCACCCCTATACAATGATTTATCTCAAACCTTAACCATTACTGCAAGTTTCAGGACCGTTCTTCATATTCATTCAGATGCAGTGACAATGGACACTTGCCTGATCCTTAATGCACTCTATTCAGTCATCCTGTGGGACCTGCTGAGATCATGAAAGGTGCTATGAAAATGCAAGATTTTTCTTTTTAATCTCTCATGGGGAATTTGTGATTCTAGAATACCATCAGATTAACTAACTGACCAGTTGCAATAAGCAAATGAATATATCATTGGTGTGGCTGTTTAGGCATGATATAGATTAATGGCAGTATAAAGTTTTAATCCAATCTCATTGGAGTAGCAAGAGTACTATTTGTGCTAATTACGATAACCAATCACAGAGAGTAAATAGGTAAAGGGAAGGGAAAGTTCTGTAATGGAAGACACTGGTAACATGGGGAGAAAAGAAGAGAAAGGAGCAAGGAGAGAGGAAGGATTAAAATGTGGCTGGAGGCAGGAACACATTCCCGAGATGTGCTTTGTAGTGAGATTTATGCAGAGACTGTCAATGCTCACAGTTATAATGGAGGATATCTGATAGCATCTTCAGGAGTGCACGGTTAAATATGGAAGTCCAGAGGCTTCTGGCAATAGAGCCCTGTCTCTCCACAGAGGGTACAGTTTTCAGACTTGATCTGCATAAATCAATGAAATAATGAAACTTTCATGGGGAGGAGAATCAACTTCAGCACCATCAACCAAGGACAGCTTTCAAGGCAAAGGCATTTCTCCACAATCTTCTCTGTAAAAATACCTAGAAAATACTTTATTGCATGGTATATGTGACTTTTTAAATTATATGCTAAGAATACTTAGCAATATATTTGACCTTAAAACACTCAATTTAAATGTATGGATTTTTATTCCCTTTGATATATGGTTTACCTGTTTAAAATAGCAAAATATCTTCTTTGCAGCTTCTTAAATTCTCAACTAAAGCCTTAATACAGTTTCATAAAGTTATTTATCGAGTTTAGTTTGAACCTTATATTTCCTTTCCATGGACAAACAGCAGTATGATTATCTGGAATTACTGCAAGTTGTGAAAACCATTCCTGAAAGCAGCACACTAATAATTCCACCAGCATTCATCATTTAATCCTTGTGAGAATCCAAATTAAAAAGAAAGTCCTTAAGAAAAATGCAATAGAAATATTTCTGGCATTTCCACTTCACTTTATCCACACACCCATAATGATACGGTCCTTCAGTTTCTGCACCACTCAGCATTTTAATTCATTTTTTCTTCCTATCAGACACTTGAGATTCCTACTCATCATCTTTCTCTGGATTCAATTGTTTCTTATAATTATCTGTCATTCACATCATGAGTGATTAAAATCCCCTTCCCATCTTCAGCATTATAATCTGGTGCACACCCTTTCATAATTTTTATGGCCCTTATTTTCCATATTTGTATTCCTTTATCACAACTCTGCAAATATGAAAATCTGTACTGTTTATTTACTTAGCTTATAGTTTTATACATCCATTAAATCAAAGCATCTGTAAATATATGATCAGAATTTGGCCATTTTATTGGTATTGAAAGAAATGGACATTCTCACAAACTCCTTTTGAGATATTGATAACTGTTAATGTAGAGTTCAGTAAAAATTACTTCTAACTCTATGTCAACTTATCAATACAATGAAGTTGTGAATTTTTTTCCTAAATAAATATGTCATAAGCGTTTTCACATTGGATTATATTTTGCCCACAGATTTGATTTTGAAGTTAAGGGTAACTTATTGATCCACCTCACAAAATCAAAGAATTATGTCATACAGGGAGGCCCTTCAGCCCATTGGGACCAAGTCCTCTCCCACCTGTCTCTCTTTACCCATAGCCCTGTAAATTACTCTCTTGCAAATGCTTATCTAATTCACCTTTGAAAGATGCTGATAGATTGTCTTTACAGCAGCCCCACAGGCAAAGTGTTCTAGCTTATGCTCTTTTGATAGTGTTACTTTTTGGGTGCTGCTTTATGGATGGTCAGTTATCTGCTTCATTGACCTGTTTCCTTTCAAGTCCCTCCCTTACATGTGCCCACATTCCTCCTCAATTCCCTGACTTATGCATGCTCCCTCTGATCTCCCCCACTCACCCACTCCCTCACTGTTGGTGGTGAGCAAGGGTTCTCCAAGGGGCATCAGCACAAGTCAGATGAAGAACAGTGTCTGGAGAAGGTACATTCTTTATACAAGGGGACCACGGACACCCTCCAGGTTACAACCTTGTGTTCCTGATCACAGATTTCCAGGGAGGTCTCTGAAAAGAAATGAGTGCAGTCTATGAAAATGAAAAACACGATGATGCTGGAGGAAATCAGCAGGCCAGGCAGCATCTGTGGAGAAAAGCAGGTGGTCAACATTTTGGGTCAGGAACCTTCTTCAGGACTCTGAAGTTCCACAGATGGAAGCTCCACGGATGCTGCCTGGCCTGCTGAGTTCCTCCAGCATCATAGTGTTTTTCATCTAGATTCCAGCATCTGCAGCCCTTTGTTTCTGTGGTCTATGAAGACCTGTTTTGTGGAGGAGCCCTTGTCCTTCCTGCCTCCTCTTGTGGGCTGAAGGAAGTGAAGGTGAAGTCTTTTCTCTTTGAGCATGGAGTCTGGGCGACCTCCCTAATGCAGCAGTGGGCACACCGCAAAGATCCTCAGAATGGTCCTGAGGATGAGTAACTGTGGGTAACTGTGACTGTGGCTCCCATGTGCTAAGAAGTCAAGACATACATGTGAGGTTGTATTAGAGGTGGTTAGAGGTCATGGCTCTCAGTGAGGATAAAGAATGTAGGCTGCATGTGCTATTAAAGGCCCAAGATCCAGTTGTGACCTCCACCACTAACTGTAAGCACCAGAGCTGCATAGGGCCTAATAGGTGCAAGATAAGAGTCAGAGAGCAATACAGCACAGATACAAGATAAGTTTTTAAAACATATACACCTGAGGGTTGCCCCCATGGTGAAAGCTCCCTTGATCTCCATCAACCCCACTCCTCTCTTCCTTTATGCCCACAGAAGCATCAAGTTCAGAAGTGTGGAAGTTGGCAGAAAGGGGGCTTACAATCAGAAACAGGGAATGATCCCGTTCCTTGCCAGCCCAGAACACTCAGGCCAGGGGGTATCATGGCCAAACCTGATCTGCGTCTGGCAGAGTGAAGATTTACTTATTGAATTAGGGCAGCAAAATTGTGAACAAACCCATGGACATAGTATGTGTTCAGTAAATGAGAATCAAAAACACCGCAGGTGCTGGAAATCTGAAATGGGAATGAAAATGCTGGAAAAACTGAGCATGTATGTAGACCTATGTGGATGACCTTTCATTTGAACACTCTGACCTGAAAAGTTAACTGTTTCTCTTTCCATAGATGCCACCCAACCTGAGTTTTCCCAGCATGTTTTGTTTGTACTTTTTTCTGATTTTGGTATGTTTCCATAGAGAGAGACCTGCCTTACTACTGAGAGACGTACTATACCATCACTGCATGGTGGTAGGATGCACTGAACCTACAAAGGACATCACACCACATCTGCAGAATTCATAAACTTAACTGTAGCAACAGGTAAAGTTACATGAACATCCCTGGATCCTAAAATATCTGGGTTGGGTGTGACACGATTATACTGATCCTTTATTCCCTGCTATGCTCCTTACTCTACTTATCATTAAGAAATAATTAAAGAAATAGCTCCCAAAGTTTTTCAGCAAAGGTTCTTCTGCATGAAAAATGAAAATCCCTTGGGAATCAGTGGTAAATAAATGAAAAGCCTTGGAGTCAGTCAATAAACAAATGAGACAGCTCAAATAACAACAGGTGAAATGCAACATTGCAGTGATCACCTGCTGTGCTGCTAAACTTTAACCTTGCAAAATGGGATTGCAGGAGACAGATGACATGCAGATGGTTGCTGGTTTTTAGTCAGTGAGATGGATAATACTTTCATTCTCACATTGTATTATATCAATCACAATATCTAGAGAAATCGGCTGTGTTTTGTGTCGGATTATGCAGGTCCCATCTTCACCTGGGCAGAATCTGATTATTGTCTGATATTTTAAACCTTTTTTCAATTTATTTAATGGTGCTCTTTGTGATAAGCTTGTGTTTACAGAAGTAGATAAAGCCTGTGAGGTCACTGTAATGTTCCAATATTATCCATCTATTATCAAGCGCGTTCTGCTCAGGATAATGGCCATAGGATTCCAATGTCTCAGCACGTTTCTGCAATCAATTACTGGGCCATAATGACAAAACAAATGTCAGTTTGGTCCCCATTTTTTCTAGTGTTAGTTCATCTTAGCCAAGATAGACACATGCTCCTTTCTTATGACCTTAACAGCCTGAGTGAAGAGAGATAACAATGCCAGTTTCCCGTTCCAAGTTGCTCCTGCTGGAAATGTAATAATGTAGAATCAATGTGCTGTCCGGATCAAGATTACATAAGAAGATAAGAAACAGGAGTCGGCCTGATCCTCAATTCAATCAGATCATTGCTAATCCAAGCACCACTTTCCTGCTCTTCCTCCATACCCCTTGACTCCATTATGTTTGTCATTTTCCATCCCAAATATATTCAATGATTCTGTTTCCAAAGCTCTCTGGGGTGGAGAATTCTAAAGATTCATGACCATCTGAGAGACGAAATTCTATATGGAAATGTGTCCTTCCCTAAATATGCAGACTAAAACTATGCACAAGTGTGGTCTCATCAGTACCCTATAAAGTTGCAACAAAACCTCTATCCTTTTGTATTCCATGCCTCTTGCAATGAAGGCCAATGTTCCATTAGCCTTCTTAATTGCTTGCTATACATTCATGCTAACCTTTTGTGTTTCATGTAATAAGCCAACCAATTACCTTTGGACCACAACATTTCGTACTCTCGCTCCCTTTAAATGATAATTTACTTCGTTACTTTTCTGCCAAAGTGGATCAGCTCACATTTTCCATCTGCCAACTTTCTGCCCACTCACATAACCTATCTATATCCTTTGCTGCCTATGTGTTTTCCTTACAACTTGCTAATCCACCCATCTTTGCATCATCTGCATATTTGGCTGCACAACTCTTAGTCCCTTCATCCACCTCATCAATACGGATTATGAACTGCACTGATCCACTTGGTACCCGACTAAGTACTGACTGCCAATCCAAAAATGACCCATTTATCCTGTTTATCTACTTTCTGTTAGTTATACGATCCCCTATCCCTGCTGATATATTACCCCCAGCTCTTAATATGTGACACGCAATCAAATGCCTTCTGGAAAGTTAAGTACACTACATCTATTGGTTCCCCTTTATCCACTCTGCTTGTTACACCCTCAAAGAACTGTAGCAAATTTGTCAAACACCATTCCCTTTCATAAAACCATGTTGATTCTGCTTGATTATCTTAGATTTTCCCAAAGTCCTGCTATTACCTCCTTAATAATGAATTCCAGCATTTTCCAAATGACCAATATTAGACTAACTGATGTATGGTTTCCTGCTTTCTGTCTCCCTCTTTTCTTAAGTAGGTTATCAATCAATCAAGATGGAGACTTTAAGCTAATTTATGAGGTTGATATGATTGATATTGATGAATAAAGTTAATAAGGTTGATAGGGAGAAACAATTGGTGCTGGAGGACTTAACTAGCTAAGGGAGGATAACAAAATTAGAGTCATGTCCTTCAGAGGAGATATCAGGAAACATCTCTTACTGAAACGGTAGTAGAAATCTGGAGTTCTTTCCCTTAAAAGAATGATTGAATGTGAAACAATTGAAAATTTCAAAACTGAGGCTGATAGATAGGTGAGTATATGAAGTTAAGGCACAGATGAGTGGATGAATGTTTGAACAGCTGGAGGAGCTGAATGGTTTACTCGTAGCTTTCTATGCTTGAGTGCTCTTTTGGAATCATGTAAATTAACAAGTCTTATGCCAAAACTATGGCCAACTGGAAAACCTGAGGGTTGTAAGGAGTCAACATCCTCAGTCAAAAAGGAGCAATATTCAACACAAGAGGAAAATGAAATGATAATAGTCCACTTGTGCCATTGTTTACATTTACAGAAACCTAATATTAAAGCCTGTTGCATATTCCTAGCCTTGACAGGGATGAAGAATTTGATGAGCCGATTGAAGGGCTGTGTTAATGTGTTTCCTTCTTAAAAACACTGTACGTATTTCCTTCCTGAGACTAGGTATAGTTCTGAGTATGCCCAATATTTCAGGAGTGACAATAAAGAAAAAGGCCATTACTTTACACTGTGCTCAGCAGTGAGTTTATTGAAATTAATCACAAACACAGGGGCTTAACATTTGGAGTTTACACTGGCAATGAGGATGAAGGACCTGAAAACTTTATTGTTGTCAGTTTAAGAATATTATATTTGTGATTATTGTGCAAATAGAACTTGTTGTTGACCTTTTATCCATTATGTAGGATTTCTTGCAGCTGTTTAGTAACTGAATCATCCTGCCCTTTAATCTTGCAGCTGCTGAGGAAACAATAACTTCCAACAGTTAATCAAATTACAAAGGTTCGGTGCATGTCAATCAACATTGATAATATATGTTTAAACCAATTCAGTGTGTCTTGTGTGTGATGTATATTCGACATTCAGGCCCAAAATGCATATTTCTAACCTCAGATTTTTAGCACAGTAGAAGAAACTGTCTAAGCTTCAAGATGCTTATTGTTAAATCATTTAAAATCCTAACTGGTACTCCTTGTTCATCCTCTTGACTTAATCAAGAGAAACAGAACTATTCATATTGACCTGATTAAGATTGTGACCTTATCAGAGAAACAACATTGTCCATGTTAACCTAATCAAGATGCTCCATCCAATTGACCTGATCAATGCAATTATGAAACATTGCTTGTAGATGAGGTTATTATAAGATGAATGGTTAAACAATAATATAAGTATTAGAAGGCAGTAAGGGATGTTAGGAGGGGGATACAGATAGTATTTTGTAGCCTTGGTCCAAGAAGGATTTCTTCCCAGAGTCTTTATGTGATGGATGATTTATTTTTCTTGTTTGTAAGAATTGTACTTGTATTTTGGAAATCCTTTGTAGAACTATAATCTTTTTTAGAATTTATTCCTTGAAGTAAAACATACTCCATTTAAAATAAAATAACTGTTTAATCTACTCTGTTAGCTGGAAGTATCTTCCCCTTGGTTGGAAGGAGGGGGACCAACTGCTCAAAGTGATAATTTATTGACAGCTAAACCCCCTCAGAAAAGAGACTAATGTAGTTAAGTAAGTTAGTCTTTTGAGTTAGAAGTTGATACAGTATAATCTCCCTAAAGTGAGGGTACTTGTAGATACTTATAACTGATGAGTATCTGTACTTGTAACTTATAACTAAGGCTTTGATTAAGTTTAGGGCTCTAGAATGGATACGCTCGATATCATCATGTGAGGCAATGTTGGTAAGGTGCAGTAGACATGGCTAACCACATGTCATTCAATGTGTACTCCAAGCCATCCTTGATCCTAGCCCATTTAGGTTTGTAAGGATACTTGATGGGATTTGAAATCACTAATGATAAAAGGAAAAAAAATATTCCTGTTACTCTGGGAGTAAATTACATGATATTTATGAAACCACATTACGTACAACTACTGACTACATAGAAGCAAAAGCTATACTGGCGGCATATTAGCATCACAGAAAAATGAGATAATTCTGTCACAAAAGTCAAGAAGCAAGAGAAACAAGTGACCAATATGCACGTATCTGAGACACATCACAGCAAAATATGAATTTTCACATGTGATTTTGAGCTGAAAACACAGATGGATGAAGGATACAGATCAAACCAATCCTGATGGAAAGCCTTTGGAAAGGATATCAAGCCACCTGAGTTGCTTAAATCAGCATGATGATTGTCACTATCAGAGCAGAGAGCTGTAGATGGAGAAAGTTCACAAGATACTGTTGTGAATAGAATCAAAGAAGAAATAAACAACAAGTGTTTGATTGTCAACATAGAAAAATTGCCAGCATCAGTGAAATAGGGAGTGGTATTAGTGTGCTGGCAACTATGCTCACAATGCAAAATACCCCATTAAGGGACAACAGTGCAATTCTTGTGGAAAACTCAATGCCTTAACAAAAGTTTGCAATTCAATAAATCAGTGTATTGGAACCAATCAATGTAAATTATTAATAATAATGCATGTTGAAGCCAAAGCAGAGATCAACAACAATTCTAATGATCCTGAGTACACGTGCATTATTCTCCTCAGAGCAATCAATCTTGGGTAATAGTGAACATTTGCAATTTGTGAACCATTCTGATTTCCCAGGCCTCTAGTTGATGTAGCCATTGCTGTCAACATGATCAGTGGAAGAATTTCCAAACTTCATAAATTGGTTAATACTTCGTCATTATGTGCCCGTCACTCTCTCCTTCAATTTAAAGTGGTCCATAGAGCTCACTTGTCTAAAGACAAATTATCCCGTTTTTATTCGGATATATCTCCTTATTGTGACAAATGCAATAACGGAGAGACTTCTTTAATTCACATGTTTTGGATGTGTCAGAGTCTTAAGAAATATTGGACAGAGGTGTTTCAAACTTTTTCTGTGCTTTTTAAAATAAACTTTAAACTTAATCCTTTGACTGCATTATTTGGGATTGTTGGAGAAAAAGATATAACTTTGGAGGCTTCTGATTCGGGCTTTTATTTCTCTTATAGCCAGGAGGGCTGTGTTGCTTAAATGGAAGGAAGTTATTCTGCCTACTCATGCTCAATGATTACGGGATGTTATGTCATACCCGAATCTAGAGAAGATCCGTTGTTTAATTCATGAATCTGACTTAGACTTTCAAACCCTGTGGGGACCTTTTTTTGAATTATTTTCAAAACCTTTGATTTGGTGACTAAAGTACAGATATTGGCTGATATCATTACCAAACAGCTCTGGTTTTTGGTAGTGGATGTAGATTTTTTTATAATAAAATTATTCCAATTTTTTCTTTATTAACTATCATATGTGATTATTAATTTAGAGTATTGTGATCTCAAGTATGATTTAACACAATGTATTCAGTAGTATTTTTATCCTCTCCTTGATGCATGTACTCTGTATTTTTTTTGTGGAATTAATAAAAATATTCTGAAAAGAAAGAAAGAAACTTCACTGTTGTCCTACTCTCACTAACTGACGAATTACTTGGATATTTTCTTGCAATTGAACAGTTCTGCTAATGGTTTCATCATAAATGACACTCAAATCTAAGAGATCATCACGACATTCAGTAATCTTAGTAATCTCACCTAATTTGAGATGAGGAGAAATTTCTTTAGCCAGAGGGTGGTGAATTTGTGGAACTCCTTGCCATGTACAGCAGTGGAGGCCAGATCAGTGGGGGCTTTCAAGGAGGAGATAGATAGATATCTAAGTAGTCAGGGTATCAAGGGATATGGGGATAAGGCCGGAAATTGGGATTAGAATAGGTTTTTTTTTGTTTCCCGCCCCCCCATTCCCCATTTCTTATTTCTTTTTTCCCTTTTCCTTGGAGCAGACTCGATGGGCTGAATGGCCTGCTTCTGCTCCCTTGTCTTGTGCTCTTGTGAAGCTCTTGAACTAATCATGGACTGATTAGGGACAGCCAGCATAGCTTTGTGAAGGGAAGATCATGTCTCACAAGCCTGATAGGATTCTTTGTGGAGGTGACCAGGCAGATTGACAAGGGTAGTGCAGTAGATGTGGTCTACATGGATTTTAGCAAAGTGTTTGACGAGGTTCCACATGGTAGGCTTCTTCAGAAGGTCAGAGGGCATGGGATCCAGAGAGGCTTGGCCGTGTGGATTCAAAATTGGCTTGCCTGTAGAAAGCAGAGGGTTATGGTGGAGGGAGTGCATTCAGACTGGAGGGCTGTGACTAATAGTGTCCCACAAGGATTCATAATATTTATTAATGACTTGGATGAGGGGTTAGAAGGGTGGGTTAGCAAGTCTGCAGGTGACACAAAGGTCAGTGGTGTTGTGGATAGTGTGGAGGACTGTTGAAGATTGCAGAGAGATATTGATAGGTTGCAGAGCTGGGCTAAGAAGTGGCAGATGGAGTTCAATCTGGAGAAGTATGAGGTGGTACACTTTGGAAGGACAAACTCCAAGGCGGAGTACAAGGTTACTGGCAGGATTCTGGGTAGTGTGGAGGAGCAGAGGGATCTGGGGGTTCATATCCACAGATCACTGAAAGTTGCCTCATAGGTGGATAGGGTAGTTAAGAAAGCTTATGGGATTTTAGCTTTCATAAGTCATGGGATCGAGTTTAAGAGCTGCGAGGTAATGATGCAGCTCTACAAAACTCTGGTTAGACCACACTTGGAGTACTGTGTCCAGTTCTGGTCGCCTCATTATAGGAAGGATGTGGAAGTGTTGGAAAAGGTGCAGAGGAGATTTACCAGGATGTTGCCTGGTTTGTAGATTATGGATTGAGGAGAGACTAAGGGAGCTAGGGCTTTACTCTTTGGGGAGAAGGAGGATGAGGGGAGACATGATAGAGGTATACAAAATATTAAGAGGAATAGATAGAGTAGACAGCTAGCGCCTCTTTCCCAGGGCACCAATGCTCAATACAAGAGAACATGGCTTTAAAGTAATGGGTGGGAAGTTCAAGGGAGATATCAGAGGGAGGTTTTTTACCCAGAGAGTGGTTGGTGCATGGAATGCGCTGCCTGGGGTAGTGGTGGAGGCAGGTACGTTGGTCATATTCAAGAGATTGTTAGATAAGCATATGGAGGAATTTAAAATAGGGGGATATGTGGGAGGAAGGGGTTAGATAGTCTTAGGTGTGGTTTAAAGGTTGGCACAACATGATGGGCCGAAGGGCCTGTATTGTGCTGTACTGTTCTATGGTTCTTCAAATTGTGGAGATCACCTGTGCAAAGCTTGCAATCAAGTCACAATGAAAAGGTTGGGCAATGACTCATTGGTTACATGAGCCTGAACGCAATGCCCAAAACAATGAAACTGTGAAAGCAAAGCTCCAGTGAAGCATGATGTTGCTCTTTCATGGTATATGACAGGAATTCAGTCAAAGAAAATGGAAGTATGTCATGGAACGTATCCCCTCTCATGATACTGCACATACATTGCAACATTTCCATAAAGTTCTCAGTGATCTTACAAGTCCACCTACCTCAGATCTTGTGCCATAAGGTAATTAATTGTCATCCTGTAATAACTAATGGAATGCATTGTAGACATTGCTTACAGCAATAAACCAGAAGTTGCAAAAATGAAAGAATTGTTAAGAGAAAATGTATAGTTCCCACGAATAGACCGGATGAACACCAAACTTATCAAGTGTGTAGCATTTTTTTAGTTCTACTTCCATAAAGGTTATCCTGGCGTTTGATTGTGTCATTGTGCTATTTGGTGTTCTACAAACAGTGAGGATGGATAATGAATCACCACTCAACAGTGAAGACTTCAGGAAGCTTGCAACTTATTTAGGTTTCACATATTGTATATTCACACCTCACTGGCCATGTGCCCATGGTAAAGTGTAGCATTGCATGGTTCGCAAAGTATCACAGGAAATGTATCATTCTTCAAAAGACTCAAAATATTTCTGGTGAATCCAAAATAGATAATATCAAGGTCAAAGAAAAATATGGAATCATTCCAGTTGACTCAACAGTGAAGCCCCGGACATTTCTAGGCATTATTCATTGTGTGAGCAGAAAACTTCTGCATACCTGAAAGACTGGAAAATCAGAATGGTTCTTTTAATTAACATGTTGGTATTGATATTGTCATGCTATACTAGTATATTTCCTTTTTAAGAATACTGTGTATATTTCCTATTTAACTCTGGAGATTTGAGCAACAACACTGTCAGGACCACATATCCCTCCAAGTTACACATCATCCTGACTTAGAAAAATACTCCATCACTGCCTTCAGGTCAGTATCCTGGAATTCCCTATCTAAAACGTGTGTAGAACTTTTATCTTCACACGGACTGAATGAAAGACCCTTTTTGGGCTGACTAGGAACAATAATAAAGCCTAGTACTACAAGAGGTCAGCTACTTCAGACAGAGATGAAAAGAAACTTCTTCACCAAGCGAGTGGTGAATCTTTGGAATTCACTCCCCCTGGAGGAAGCGATGCTTAATATCTGCACATATTCAAGACGGGGAGAGAATAGGGCCCATCAGTGACCAAAGTGGCAACCTGTTCATGAAGCCAGAGGTGTGAAGGTATTGAGTTAGTGTAGGAAAGTGACATTGGGGTAAAAGATACCCCGTTATCTTATTGAATATAAGAACAAGCAGGATATGGTGAAACTGCATAAAACATCATTTAGGGCTACTGCTGGAATACTGCGTGCAGTTCAGGTCTCCATACAATAGGAAGAGGGTGCAGAGGACATTCACCAGGATGTTCCATGGGATAGCACATTTTAGACGAGAGACTAGCTACACTAGATTAGATTTTCTAGGAGCAGAGAAGACAGAAGGGGGATTTGACTGAGTTTACAAAATTATGAAGGGCAAAGACGGGATAGAAAGGAGTGTCTACAACCAGAGGTCTTATGTTTAAGGTAAGGGCTAGGAGATTTAGAGGGGACTAAAGAAGGAATTTTTTTCACCCAGAACTTGATTGAAATTTTGAACGTACTGCCTAAAGGATCCAGAAGGCAGGTATTCTTACAACAGTATTTGGATGAGCACTGGAAATGCCATGGCATTGAAAGCTGTGCACCAAATGCTGGAAAATTGGATTAGTTTAGGCAGGTACTTGATGGCTGATGAGATGTCCAGCTATGTCTTGTGGACAAATTAAACAACTGGTGGTAAAACTATGGATGGAGATCAAAATGAGGATTTTGGGATTTGATCATCTCTAGTACCAAAACTTAACTATATATTCATTACAACCACATCTGCTTATGGTGGGAGAACTGGCCATAAAAACCCAGGATATTTCTGGTGGGAAGTGGTAAAGAATTATTCCTAATTTTGTTTTGTTGCTTCAAAATGCTGGATGAAAATGAGAACAAGACTTTCCCTTGTCTTTCCTATCCACATTGTTGCAAAGCTGATACAGCTTCTCTCTTGCTTTGCACTTGTAAATCAAAGACACTGAAAGATATCTATGGGTTGGTTTCATCATCTGCTGTCATTTGTTTCTTTTTCTCAGGTGTAGAAGGGCTGAAAATGGTCTTCAGGACCTGTGCACAACAGACAATAATAGACTGCCAACATCCTACACATCCTGTCTAAATATTGCTTTGACTTGAGCCATACCAAGCTGAGTGATAGCTGGTGAGAGCAGAAACACGAGGCAAGTTGGAGATAGGATGCTAATGCCTTTATCCTCCTGCTCTATTGCTGGTGTTACTACTAAGTGGAATAAGGGAGCCCTGATGTGCCAAGGAGAAGGTCAATGTACATCACCTACAACCCTTCTATCTTATGACTGAAGAAGGAACAGTGACTTTATTCATTTAAATGGGGCAACCCACCTTGTGGTTAAAGTCAAGTGTAGGTATTTTACTTTATTTAAATGCCTTTAATTATTTGTTAATATTTTTGGT
Organism: Pristis pectinata; assembly: GCF_009764475.1. NCBI lineage: Eukaryota > Metazoa > Chordata > Chondrichthyes > Rhinopristiformes > Pristidae > Pristis > Pristis pectinata. The sequence goes on along the minus strand of NC_067412.1, from coordinate 33,038,029 downwards.
GTTTTAATTAAATTTATATTGAAAATAATATTAGTTTTTAATTATTTAAGTCTATAGATAATGATCAGACATTTAATAATAGTTCGAAGGCCTTTGCAAATGGCACACTGCCAGAGTTCATCAGTGTGTTCCATGGGCAGGCCTTCAGCAGTACATCGGTGAGGATGTCTCCTGGGTGCAGGGAGTCAAGTTGTCCAGCCTCCTGCATTAAGAAATGTTAATCCAAGGGCATGTATCCCATGGGAGGTGAGTCCAAATAACAATCTGGGTCCAGCACAATTCACTCCATTGTCTTCTAGGTTGGGTGAGGTGTAAATTGGTAGCTAGTTCACTAAACTGCAGCCCAGGGTCAAGTTCACATCTGCAATGAGTGAGCTTTGGCTTAAGTGTAGAAAAACAGTATGTATGATCTGTAGTCACCAATATGGAGAATTATGTACTCCCTACCTGGAAAAGAATGCACTTGCCATAAAGAGAGTGCAAAAAGATTCATCAGACTGGATCCTGGGATGGTGGGTTTGCTGTATGAGGTAAGATTGAGTAAACTAGGCCCATATTCTCTGGAGTTTAGTGGAATGAGAGGTGATCTGATTGAAACATACAAATTTTTCTCAGGACTTGACAGGGGTGATGTAGGAAGAATGTTTGCCCCTGGTTGAGGAGTTTAGAGCCAGGCAATATGGTCTCAGAAAAAGGGGTTGGCCATTTAGGCTTGAGATGAGGAGAGATTTCTTCCCTCTTTGATGCTTTCTACACCTGAAGTCCGTGGAGACTCAGCCATTCAGCATTCCAATCGGATATTGTTAGATGTCTGGATATTAAGGGAATCAATGGATTTAGATATAGTGTACGAAAACAGAATTGAGCAAAAGATCGGCCATGATCTTGATGAATGAGGGAGCAGGGTCAAGGGGTTGAATGACCTACTGCTGCTCCTAATTCTTATATTCTAACTGTTCTTAAAGCAAAGCGAATGACCTACCTTCATGTACCTCTTCCACCTAGGTCAGCGAGTTTGTCCGAAAGAATAGGACCACATTAGATCCTCCAGCCATGACTGGTGTGAAGATGAGGGGCCAGGTATGAAGTGTGTCTGGCCTCTCAGTGCAGCACAACTGAGGTCTGCTGCCCCATACTCACCTGTGTGATACTGTTAATTGGCTGTACTCCTGTAAGAGCAGCATGACCTGGACCACTTTCTTCACACCACATGGTGCTTATATAAGTTATCATTCCCTATCAGCAAGTACAGTTTAACATACATGTGCCAGATTTCTTCTCTCAGATCAAATTTCTTCCTATTTTCCTTTTAATCCATGTTTGGCCTGCGTCTTTCTCTTGGCTCCTTTGAATTCAGCAATCCCACTCAACAGGTTCCCTAATGAATTGTAGAGCACTTTATAAGAGCAAACTTTTCTTTTGTTCACTCAGTATTAACGAATATTGCTGATAATTTTGGGGTAACCATGTCTGATGCATTGAAAGTGCTCCAATACATTGATGATACATAATATACAACAGCAATTCTCACTAAGACTAATTGTCAGCCTTCCTAACTCCTCTTTGTTTTAAAAAAACAAATGGTCAGAGATGCACTCTGAATCTCATTACCTCTTGAGCAATTCTTTTAAAGATAAAGGGTATGAAGATTTGACAAACACGTTTATTGATCCGAAACTTTCATGAAATTTAGATTGATTTTGGTACATATTTTGAGTAGTTGGAGATGAGAGAGCATGCACATCCAAAATCATTACAAAATTCAAGCTGCAACTTAGATATATGTCACTTTTTATTGCCTTAAATTGAATGCTATTGTTTCCATCCTGGTGGAAGTGAAGAACACAACCATCTATTGGTAACATATTTACAATTAGTAATGAAATGTTTACTTGATGGGGTGTCTTGTTCCCCTTTGTATACATCAAAAGAGGATAAGAGTTAAATAACATACCTTTGTTCTTGAAGGTCTGAGCAGACATTTTGATGTGATGCTGCCATGGGAACCAAAAAGCACAGTAATTATGTGGCATGATCACAAGTGTAACGTTTACATTTCCTCCTCCAGCCATCCTAAGGCCTCACCAGGGGAAACTGCTGGCGCAATGTTGAATTATGTGCAGTGGTTGATTGCGGAATGCCCAGTTGTAATTACTTTGAGACCTCAACAAACCTATTTTCCTTTGGGCAACAATAGAGGCTCATCCATTCCGAATGGGCTGAATTCAAAACATGAAAGACGAACACTCCTTGCAATCCTTTGTTAGTTACCCAGTCCTTCCTTGTACTGGATATTAGAATTACACCATTTTGAATTAATGTTGCAACAGCTTATGTAAATAATTTCAGTGTGCTCATGAAAAACCTCTGAAATAATAGGAAATGCACATACTCTGAAATATGAAGACAGAATTTAGTTGCCACTAAGCGTGAGTAATGATTACTGGAAGGGCAGATTTTACTTCCTTCTGTAAATTTGACAAAATGTTTGATCTGAGCTCAAAGAAAGATTTGTGGTTCTGTTTAAATCTTCCATTTATAAAAACTAGTAGAGCCACAAGCAACAAAGGCAATGGATTCAGGGCTTTGGGTGAAACAAGCCCTGGATATATCCTCATTGGTCATCAGATCATTTGAGGACTGGCTTTTTGGACTTGAGATGGGCCAAAAATGTAGATAGTACTACTAGTCAACGAAGAAGCAGTCATTGCAAGTGCTATCAGGCAGCACCTACTCACCAATGACCCATTTACCATTGCCACTTTGGGTTTTACCAGGACCATTTGGCTACAGATCTCATTTTAGGCTGGGTCCGAATGGGACAAAAAAATTCCATAAGCTAGGTGACAATAACTACTCTTGACATCAAGGCACCACTTGACCCAGTGCGGCATCAAGAAACCCTGGTAAAACTAAAGTTATTGGGAATAAAAGAGAAAACTTTCTATTGGCTGAAGTCATACTTGGCTGTTTATTGGAAACTAATCATCATAGCTCCTGGATACTGCTGCAAGATTTCTTCAGGGCAAAGCCCTTTGCCCAAACATCTTCAATTTCTCGGGTGATGCATTGACACAGCTGGTAGAGTTGTTGCCTCACGGCTCCAGTGACCTCAGGGTAATCCTGTCCTCCAGTGTTATTTGTGTGGAGTTTGCACATTTTCCCTGTGACTACATGGGTTTCCTCTCTGTTCTCCAGTTTCCTCCCACATCCCAAAGACATGCAGGTTGGTAGGTTAATTGGATACTATGCATTGCCCCAGTTGTGTAGGTGAGTGGTAAAGCCTGAAGGGACTGTGGGAAGAATAAAATAGGATTATTGTAAGTGGGTGCTTGATAGTCAGCACGGACTGAGTAGAGCAAAGTGCCTTTTTCCATCCTGTATGGCTCTACAATGCTTCTTCCTCAATCAGTCCACATGTGCAAGACAATGATCATCTCCAACAAGAGAGAATGTAACTAATCACTCTTGACATTCAATGGATTACCATCACAAGGTCCTCCATCATCAGTTTTCAGAGGAGAGCAACTCACCCTCTGACACCTCAAAACCTTTCCATGATTTAATAGATATTGATCCAGAAGTGATGGAATGCTCTCTACTTACCTTGAGAGAATACATCCAATGGCACCCAAGAAGTTTAATACAAACAAACCCCACCCCTCCCCAAGCCCATCCACCACTTTAAACTTCTTCTCTCTCACCACCATGGCTATGTACATAGAACCTACAAGAGCACAGCACAGGAACAGGCCCTTCAGCCCACAATGTCTGTGCCAACCATGTGGCCATTTTAAAAAAAATAAAATTTTCCAACAAAAAGGATCAAGAATTTATGCATTCTTGATCCTGATGGCCACGTTTTTCTCACACACACACACACACACACACACACACACACACACACACACACACACACACACACAGTGCAAACCACAAACACACACACACACACACACACACACACACACACACACACACACACACACACACACACACACACACACACACAGAGTGCAAACCCATCCTGCAATGGCTCCTGACCTCAGATCTGCTCCTTTAGTATACTTTCCTGGCCTTTGATGGACGTCTAGCCTCCCCCCATCCCCAGCCAGATCTCAGTTTTTAATTCCCAACCTCCTGTAGCTTGACCCTACCCACTAGTAAATATAGGAAGAAATAAGGAGATGTTTAATGCAATAAGCTTCTTACCAGAATGAAAAAAACACAGTTGGAGGATCATGTATGATGGCAAACACAGAATGTTTATCCATTTTGAATATAATTGTCAGTTTTACTCAATGCAATAGGCTAAACATCTGCCCTCAATTATAGATGGTAAATGGTAAATGTGTTGCATTCATAGAACATAAAACAGTACAAGCAGGAACAGGCCCTTCAGCTCACGATGTTGTGTCGAACTAATTAAACTTGTAATTAAATGCCTCACTAAACTAATCTCTTCTCCCTACACAAGGCTCATATCCCTCCATTCTCTGCATATTCATGTGCCTATATAAGAGCCTCTTAAATGTCTCCACCTTATTTGCCTCCACCACCACACCTGACAGCGCAATCCAGGCGCCCACCACTGTCTAAAAAAAGTTGTCCTGCACATCTCCTTTGAACTTACCCCCTCTTACCTCAAGTGCACGCCCTCTAGTATTAGACTTTTCGACCCTGGGAAAAAGCTACTGGCTCTCTATCTATGCCTCTCATAATCTTATAAAATTCTTTCAGGGCTCCCCTCAGCCTCCGTTGCTCCAGAGAGAACAACCCAAGTTTGTCAAACTTCTTCTTATAAACACATGCCCTCCAATCCAGGCAGTATCCTGGTAAACCTTTTCCGTACCCTCTCCAAAGCTTCCACATCCTTCCTATAATGGGGCGACCAGAATTAAATGCAATATACCAGATGCAGCCTAACCAGAGTTTTATAACCTCTCACTGATGTGAATGGGAATGAACTGCGGCAGAGGAGTATGACACACGTGCTTCTATATTGAGACTGAGCATGTTTGCTCAAGGATGAGTTTTTGCCTTCTCCTTGGAAAGCATAGCCACCAAAATGGCATTCTGGGTGTGCTTTTGGTGTCCTGAGCAACAGTCCTGATGTAAAAGAAATACATGGAAACTGCGTTCGGAGTGTGATTTACCTTGGAGGTGATTTGGTGTTTGCCAATTTGCGGGGCATTCTGCTAATGTCCTGACCCCTTCTGTCAACCCACATCACCCAGAAACATCTGCCTCTGACTTAACAGCACCACACAGAGTAAGACAGAGAAGTCTGATGTCAGATACCTATACAGGTATATTGAACTGTAAAGATCATCAGAGAGCAGTCAGATCTTCATTTCTCTCTCTCTCTAGCCCAGATGAAATATACTGCACCTTCTATTACCATTGGTCTGTATAGATAAGGGACAGAACAGGAACCTATTGATTAGTATGAAAGTAAAAAAAAACCTGCAAATACTGGAAATCTGAAATAAAATCAGACCTGAAATGCTCACTGATTTCTGTCCATAGATGTTGCCTAACCCGCTGAACATTTCCAGCATTTTCTGTTTTAATTTTACTATTGATTAATATGGCTGGGTTTTATGGTTGGTAGTACCTTTATCCACACAGGTACCAAGGTAGATGTCCTGCTGTACTGATGCTGTGCATTATTGCTCTATAAAACTACTGGAAATTATCCCCATGTGCTAAAATAATGTTATTAGTGCTGTTATTAAAGGAGAGCACAACCATTTGCTTTTTGCTTTTTTTTCCTTTCTGATCTCTTGCACCAGCTAGTAAAAAGTGTATTGTTCTTCCAAGGGATCAATACACTGTCCCTGTCTCTCTCTCTTTCTCTCTCCCCCGCTCTCTCTCACTCTCTTTCTCTCTCTCACTCTCTCTCACTCTTTCTCTCTCTCTCACTCCCTCCTTCTCCCTCCCTCCCTCTCTCTCTCTCTCTCTCCCCTTCCCCTAACTGTCAATCTAACCAGAACTGTTATTTTCCACAACTATGACTGGTTTAACAGCTACTGACATACAGAAAAGAAGATTCTGTCCCTTATATGAATTATATATGAATGAATTGCAAACCCAGTGCTCCAGTGGCAAGTAATCGTGACTAATACTGGCTTTGCTATTTGTAAAAAACTTTTTTTATTGCTTCTGAATGAAGGGACCTCCAACAGCCTTGATGATGCGTGCTCTGTAGCAAGGCAGCAAAGAGAACATAGAGAAAGAATTTCCCCATTCGAAGGTTCTAGTGATTTATTTGAACTCTGTGATATACAGTCACTTCTCAACATACAATGAATACATCAAACACTCAGTTGGAAAGAGCTAAACATTGAAAGAACATCCCAGATATTCAAGGAAATATTTGCATAAAGAGGGTTTGTTCGATGAAAAAGTGTGATAAGACTGTTTACTTGAGGAAGGATAAAAATTGGCTGTATTGAGGCTCATTTTCATTAAAATAACATATTGCTAAAATGACATAATTTATATCATCACATTGTAGGGTTAGAAGTAAGTGAAGAATGATCTACCATTTTACTTGCGATGGTGCATCTTTAATATGTGGACATTGCGTGAACAGAGGTTTGTCACAGTCAGTTGTGGAACTCCTAGAGAGCTCACTGCTGCTGCCACTTGCCTTAAACAAGGAAGCAGTTTAGTTCTTTGCTTCATGTCATTGGCTTTCTGTTCCAGTTGGTTTAGCCCCAGCTGAGCATTTCAAGCCATTTAATCCTGCAGACAATTTAGTTAGCAAACCACAGGAGGCTGTGCCCTCAGTACCTAGGATGGTCTAACCATCTAATCTCACCACAAATAAATCGTAAAGATTACAAATGTCATTTGACGCATTGCTGGTTTGCCATTTTTATTACTATGCAGAAATTTCAGTTCCTCCCATTCCTTTGGTAAAATTCAATGTCTGCTAAAATTAATGATAAAAATTACAGATTATTCTTAATGTATGTCTGACACTTACCATGTATTGGAATCAAGTTCTCTGCTACTTGGACAGGGGACAATTGTATCCTCTTTTCCCTGGATAATGATTCTATAAGTTGTACAGCAAAAGCCAATGGACTATTGAATTCAGTGGGCATCATTATTTAGTTCACTTCTGTCCTCAGTTAATGTTTAGATGCACACTCAGACACACACACACACACACACACACACACACACACACGCACGCACACGCACAGGTACATACACACGCACACACACGTACACACATAGCACCTCAAAAATTACTGGGAAAAAGGTCAGGAGCAGGAACACTCCCTGATTTATTTTCCTCCTTTGCCCAAGGGACTTGGAATTCTCTGACTCTTAGCAAACTGCTTTATCAACTCATCCAACAAAGGAAGAATAATCTGTTTTTTCCAAGATCAAACGATTCTGATATTGAGATGAAATTTGAAGACTTAATTAAAAATTTAATTGACCTAAATGAAACCTTAACAAGTTATTTTACTTATGGATTATGCCTAGAAGGAAGGTTCTTTTCATTGTCTCATTTATGAATTGCCAGCTGAGGCTCTGATTGGACTGCATGGAGGTACACACGCTAGTCACCAGAATCACATTGGCTTTTGAAGAAAGTGCTCTGTTGACCAAATCTGAACAGCTACCTGTTGCTCATCACTCCTATTTCTTATTTCCATTATCGTGGATATTAAATTTTAAAGAAAACTGCAGATGCTGGAAATCTGAAGTAAAAACAGAAAATGCTGGAAAGACTCAGCAGTTCAGACAACATCTGTAGAAAGAGAAACACCATTTCACCCTATTACAAGCATTTCCTTTGTTCAACTCATCACCCTCCTCCACCTTCTCCCCTATTTAGACTCTTTCTCAGCTCTGATTGAAGGGTCTTCGACCTGAAACATTAACTGTTTCTCTTTCCATAGATACAGACAAATCTACTGAGTTTTTCTGTTTTAATATTGTGGATTTGAAATAAGCTCAGGAGAGGTGCATGAGGGGCAACTAAGCCAATATCACCCATTTTACAATTGCATTCAGTATTAAAATTACCCTCTTCCCCACCCACCCCTTTCCCGTCCCCACCTCTCCCCAGATGAAAGTGAGAAAGCTGTCTGTGTGGGAGTACATGTTTCTCTGATGGTTGGGAGAGGCGAGGTGGTATTGAGCCTTGTAGCAGTGGCATATTCAGTTCCTATCCATCCAAAGTTCATTTATCCTCCAAGCCTTTGTACTGCACTGCTAATCTGATTAAATATTTGTGTTATGATTCAGCTTTTCAAATGATAGGTGAATGTTAACAATCAAATATGACTTATTTCCTAAGGTAATAGAAAGGTTAAGATCAATTAAAGCAACATGAGGTGCCTGACAAGGGAAAGGAGCTGTTTTCCTCTTTCTCCCACCACTGAGTGCTTAATCACAGTGGAGCTGCAGTTATAGTTTGTTCTTGCAATTGGCTTGGAAGTGAGAAACAAGCTGGGAAAGTAACTATTCCACTGCTGTTCACCTGCAAATAACTGGCTGAATTCTGTGAATAAGTCACCTCTTAATCAAACCAAGAATATTCCAGGGAGTAAAAAGAAAAAGGAATTTGCCATATAAAAACTTGTGGGTTTAAATGTGTTCTTTACATGAGTGTTAGCATCTTGTTCCGTGTGCAGAGATCTGGATGATTAGATTTGGCTTTATGAAGAGCTCCACATGATGGCACCTGCAAAACATCTTAACCACAACAAAGCAAATTCAGACAACCGAAATTGTACGGTTCACTTTCTCAGCTAGTAAAAGTGAAAGAATGTTCTGGTCTGATCTGAAAAGAATCTGATTGGCCAAACAGATATTCTATTCTCTTGCCAACTTGGCCCTGAAGTTCTCTGTTGTGAAAGGGGACAAAACAGCAGTTTAGTTTCAAATCAGACAGCAGTGGTGGCCCTAGTTTTAACTGCACAGATTTGTAGCTTCTGTGAACTACCAATAGCAACACAGATTCCCTGCATTTATACTGCGTGTTTCAATCTGAGTAGCCACAAAACACAAAACAAATTAGCATCACACAAATAAAAGCCACTAATTGTGTTAACAAATAAAAAGCAAATTAATCTGCATGCTGGAGTTCTGAAATTAAATGCAGAGGATTCTGAAAATAATAAGCAGGTCAGAGAGCATCTTCTGGTGAAAGGTCATCAACATTTCAGTTTGATGAACTTTCATCAGAAGTCTCATCCAGATTATTTCAGCACGCACTGGTTTGCTTGAGTTTAAAACCTGATTCATGGCAGTGTGAGACATATGACAGTGATATACTGAAAGAGGAGAGGAAAGATCTTAACCATATCATTTTTTGGAAGAGTCGGTACAAATTCAATCTCTAGTCTCCTTCTCTGCTTTGCTATATGTACTTAGGTTTGCCAATGGTACCAGACGGGACAAGACGTCCTTTATTTTAATATTAAATTGCCTGTTATATTTGATACCTGTACAAATTTCCTGATTTAGGCTCCTTATAAATGAAGTTATTCAGACATTGATAGTGTCATGGAGTCATACAGCACAGAAACAGGCCTGTGACCCAACTTGTCTACATCGACCAAGGTGCCTTCCTAAGGCTGCATTTGGCCAATATCCCTCTCAATCTTTTCTACCCATGATGTTTTTAAAACATTGTAACTGTACTCGCTTCTACCACTTCCTCTGGCATATACTCACCACCTTCAGTGTGAAAATCTTGTCCCTCAGGCCCCTTTTAAAATTTCCCCTTTCACCTTAAACCCATGTCCTTTAGTTTTCGATTCCCCTATCCTGGGAAAAGGACTGGTCCTGAGCTGAATGAGTCTGGAGTGGTATTTGGGCCAGAGTTACCTGAGGAACAATGGATTTTGTGGAATTGTCAGCTGAGAGCATTGAAACATTCCCCAGAGTGACCCACCCAGCAGAACTTTCCGACTGAGAATCCTTTCTGATGAGGTAAAACAAGCTCTGCCTCACCCATCCACAACAAGCCTTGCTCCAACATGCCCCAGTCCCTTGATCCCCAGCTGGAATTGCTGATGACAATGAGCCCCATCCCCATAATAATGGTGCTGACAATGAGCCCCGCATTCACAAACCCTACCCTTAATCCCTGCTGACAAAATGCCTCGCCCACAAGCCTGGATGAGTGCAGGTCCAGCAATACTTCAGAAGTCCGCACTTTCTGAAAGATAGCAGCCCATTTGATTAACACTTGATCCACAACCCTGAACACTCATTCCCTCCACCACCAATGCTGTGTGGACTGCAGTGTGTGCCATCTATAAGATGCACAGCTCTTACTCTCCTAGGTAATTCTGACAGCATCTCCCAAACTCATGACCTCACCCAACAAGTAGAAAGGGTTCAACCCACATTGGAACACCTCCACCCACAGATTCCCCACCAAGTCTGTCAACATCCTGACTTGGAAACATACCACAGTTCCTTTAGCGTCAATGGATCTAAATCCTGGAATATCTTTCTCAGCGGCAGTGTGGGAGTATCCCCACTGAGTGGACAGCAGCAGTTCAAGATGGCCGATCAATACCGCCACCTCAAGGGCAATTAGGGATGGACAATAAATGCTGGCCTTGCCATTGACATCCTCAAAAACGAATGAAAAACATTTCGTCATCATGATATGTCTGCAGCTCGAGGAAGACAGGATCCAGCATTTTTGGCACCAAAATTCAGTTAAAAATACAGCACTCCATGTCCAATACTATGAAGAGTTGCCTCTTGATAGGTTTTATGGCAGCACTAACTCTAAATAAAGCTCACATTTTCCAGAAACTTTAATTGCATGATCAATGGATGAGAAGCTGAATTATTTAATACAACAAAGTAAAACTGAATGTCTCAGAAAGTGTTTTGTTGAAGACCCTGCTGTTTATTCAACAATGGAAAAAATGCATTCTGAAAAGAGCCACTCATCTCTGTGATATTTGTAGGTTCCTTTGTGCTGCTGCTTTCATAAGCAAATAGATAGAGGTAGAGCAAAAAACAGAACATCTTTATCGAGGGCAATCAGTCTCAACTGAACTGCGGTGTCTGGGTACAAGGATCTATTGAGGGTCATGTTATGTGATCCAAACCAGTAATTAAATGCACCCTACGCTTATATAAACACCACAGATACCAGGTAATGGTTTTAACTTCAATAAAAATAGAAAATGATGAAAATACTCTGCAGGTTAGGGCATATCGGTGGGAAGAGAAACAGTTAATGTTTCATGCTGACAATCCTTCATCAGAACTGGGAAGGAGATAAAAGAATCTTGTTGAACTGCAGGGATGGTGGGGGGGGGGAGGTTAGTTTCCACTTGGTTGCTGTATTTTTGTTGTCACAATTTAGCAGAAACAGGCGAAACCAGCGCAATAGACCAAAGAATCCCAGACGGAAACGACTTCCAACAGATGGGAAAGGTGGGCATGGGTGTTGAAGGGTAATTTTGCAGCTGCAGGTTATTCATGGGATTATGGATGGATGTAGGGGCCGGAGAAGAGGACGCTGAGAATGGAGGTAATGGTAGATCATTTGCACAGGGAGGTGTTGAGCAGCAACAAAGGAGTGGCAGATGGCATCAATGAACATCAGGGAATGGCATTCAGAAGGAGGGAGGGCAAGCTAAGAAGAGGGTGAGTATCAGAGACCAAAAGGTCTCAGGAAGATTGAGTAACAAAAGAGTAACAAAACAAAATGCTAGAAAAGGAAGTGTAGGTGCAAAGAGAAGCAGAGCTAATGTTTTAGGTAGAAGACTCTTAGCTTTTGACCTGAAACATTAATTTTAATTTTCTTTCCAAACACGCATGCTGATTGTTTCCAGTATTTTCTGTTTTTGTTTCAGATTTCCCGCAACTTCAGTATTTTTCTTCATTTTCACTGTCAGATTGGTAGATAACTGGGAACATCAGGAGAGACAGGTAGTTTGGGGGAAGTCCTAATTGTCATAAAAATCCTCCTGGCTCAGGGAAGCAAACCTGCCACCTGGTTGGCCCCATAGATGACCCCAGTCCTGGAGCCATGCGATTGACTCTTGACCGCTCTCTCAAGTGATTCAGCAAGTCACTAGGTGGATCTGTGATTCTGTCTTGGATTTGGGAACTGTACGGAGGACAATTTGTGAATATCATGAGGGATCTAGTGGAATGAGCACATAAAATAGAGCCACGAGAAAATGCAGATGGTGGAATCTGAAGCAACAAACAAGATGCTGGAGGAACTCAGTGGGTCAGGCGGCATCTGTGGAGGGAAATGGACAGTCGACATTTTGGGTCGAGACCCTTCATCTGGACTGAAAGATAGAGGGGACATAGCCAGTAAAAAAAGGTGAAAGGAAGGGGTGGAGCAAGAGCTGGCGAGTGATAGGTGGATCCAGGTGAGGGCGGGTGATAGGCAGATGGAAATGGTGACAGAGGCTGGGAAGCAATAGGTGGAGGTGACTGCAGACGATGGAATCTGGTAGGTGGATCAGGAGGAGAGAGAAAGGGGAGCAGTTTTCCTGAAGCTGGAGAATTCAATGTTCATGCCGGGAGGTTGTGGACTACCAAATCAGAATAAGAGGTGCTGTTCCTTGTAGAGTAGAGCTCATGAGCAGGTCAAAAATATCAGGAATGTCATGGCGGGTGGCAGTCCTGATGGAGGGTGAAACAGGTGACTTGGTGACATTGGCGGTGACGGATTGGAAAGGCAGTTTTCTTTCTGGAATAAGGTTGAGGATAGTGGACTGAGAGCTGGTGAAGCAATGCAAATGTTGAGACAAGGAAGCAGGCAACATAGCCTCAGAAGTGATTGAAACCTAGGCGACCATAAGGTCAAAAGGAGGATCGTGGTTACGCATAGTGTGGGTGGACAGGGATTTGGGGGGGAGGGTTCTAATTGTGCAGATGCAACTGAGTGAGGAAGGTCAAGAGCCCAGAGAAGAAGGAGCAAATGGAATTTAGGCATTGTTTGAAAACATTAAGGATAAGGAATTGCTCAGTGCAGAAAACTATGTGAGAAAAACTTGTAAGGCCATTGGGGGAGCTCCAGACCATTTGAGAACATCAGTGCCTGCAGTGACGAGAGCCATGGTAACACTGGGGCATTCGCCGGCAGGCTCACACTCCTATTATGCGCTCTTCACAATCATCATAAACATAAATTACAAGCACTTTCTGGTTAAAAGCTGGGCTGTTTTCAAAGGGTGAGACTGGGCACATAATCTATTGTGATGCAAGCATTAAACAACATGGGTACAATGAAGAAAAACTAAAAAGACAGCAGGAGAACAAAAAAAAACAGGGAGAATTAGAGGGCAAACCAAATATCAGGGAAGAAAACTCTGAGGCTGTATTAGAACAGTTTTCTGGTTACCAAAGATAGGCTCTCACTAGGAATAGACCTAGATTTCCTTACACTTTTCTGCCACTGTACCACTCACTGCACCTTTCCTGGAATTGTGGTGGAAATTCTTTCTCATCTGGTTCCCCCCAGAACAGCAGCCTTCTCGAGGATCTTCCTGGGATCACGTTAGCTGGGTCATTGGAAAGGGAAATCAAATAAGGGAATGAGTGGGCATCTCATTCCATTCCTAACAGTCGGAGTTTTCACACTATGGTGTAGGAACACCAGTGGAATTTCTAACATGGTGCATACTGAGTTGGCCTTTCAGTTGTTTGCAGTCACATGCTTCACACTAATTCCCAATTTATGGACGCACATTGATGTCCACCTCCAGCTCTCTCAATGCCCCCACCACCTGTGTGATGTCACACTGCTTACCGTCACCCTCTATTGGATGAGCCAGAGCATTCTCCATTTAAGCTGTAGGAAGTGCTCTGGTGTCCATGATCCTGCTGTGGTGGGACTGCCTGCAGGCTCTAATGATTCCCAAGGTCTGTGCTGGGAGGTTCAACCATACCTGAGGAGGAATAGGGGCCAGACAAAATTGGCATACTGGCCCTCTTGGTTAGAATGAGGTACACCTTGTCCCAAAACAAAACCCAAAACATATTTAAAAAAATAGTACAGAGAAATTGACTGATGGTTTTCAGGAGTCAATGACTCCTTTGAGTGCCAGTAGTAAAAGCCAAAAGCAAGTACTTAGCACTGATACACAAGCCAACATTGGTTTTTGGAATGTAGAGGCAGTGTACAAAGCAGAAAAACAACCTCAGTTCACAGCAAAGATGAGAAGCAACAGCATACGCACCTTGAGCATTAGCAAGAATAAATGGACAAGGTTAACCATAGCCTCGGGAGGAACTTTGCTGTATTCTGGATGAAATAGTGGACATCACAATGAGGGAGTTACCATTCTTTTCAAGGATGGGAGTGGAGCGACCCCTGCTTGAGTGGAAGCCCATTCACAGCAGATATGAGAACTGGGCTGTGGGCTCAGAACACTTCTCTATAGCGCAGAGTGCTAGGGAGTGACAGAGTGATTGCACTGAGTGCAGTGAGTGTAGAATAGATTCACCAGGATGTCTGGATTGGAGGACTTTGGTTATGGAAAGAGATTGGATAGTGTTCCCTGGTGCAAAGGAGGCTGAGGGGTGACCTGATAGAAGTATATAAGATTATGAGAGGCATGGATAGGGTAGATATTCAAAGGTTATTTCCTATGGTAGAGGTAGATATAAGCAAGAGGGCATAGGTTTAAGGTGAGAGGTAGGAGTTTTAAAGGAAACCTGAGGGGTATGCTTTATTACACAGTGTGGTTTTTACCTGTAACTTGTTGCCAGAGGAAGTAGTGGAATCAGATACAATCACTTTGCTTAAGAGACATTTAGACAGACACTTAAATAGGCAAGGCATAGATGGATATGGTCCAAATGAAGGCAAATAGAATTAGTGTAGATGGGCAAAAAGATCGGCATAGCCATACCTAAAAGGGCAGGGGGAGGGGAGGAGAACTGGCTGGCAGGTGATGGGTGAGTCCAGGTGAGAGGGAGAGGTTAGGTGGGTGGTGGGGGGGGGGGGCGGTGGGGGGATAAAAGGGAATGATGTGAGAAACTGGGAGGTGATAGGTGGAAGAGGCAAAGGGCTGAAGAAGAAGGAATCTGATAGGAGACGACACTGGACCATGGAATAAAGGGAAGGAGGTGGGCAGGTTGTGAGGGCAGGGGAGAGGAAAGAGAAGGGGTGAAGGGGCCACAGGAATAAGGAAAACAAAGGGGGGGGGGGGAAGAAAAACTGGTTAGTTAGTGGAGTAGGAGAGTTTTGTTTCTGCTCTAAGTCCAGAGACATGATGGGTAGGAGGTAAGTAAGTAGGCAGTGGAAACTCTGTCTACCTCTCCCCTTGTCCCCTCTCTCTACCTCTCCTCTTCTCCATGTTGCCACCTCTACTCCCCTCCACATCTCTCCCCATCTCCCTTTATACACCTTTTACCCCCTCTACCTCCCCACTGCTCTCCACCTCTCCCATCTCCACCTCCCCCTCTCCCCAGCTCTCTATCCACCTCATCTCATCTCCCCTTCCCTTCTCCCCTCTCCACCTCATCCCCTTCCCTCTCAACTCCTCCTCCTCTCCACTTCTGCCCTATCCACATTCTCATTGTTGTTTCACCATTGGTGGCAACTTTGCAACTGCGAATTAGCCAGTTGCTTCTCTTTCCCAATAACTATGGTGGACCTGCAACCGTAACGTAACCCTGTCCTCCCCATCTCCTCACCTCACCACTCCTCACCTCCCCACCTCCCCACCTCCCCATCTCCCCATCTCCCCACCTCCCCACCTCCCCACCTACTTTCCTCCCCACTCGCATCCTCCCTACCTCCCCATCTCCCTACCTCCCCACCTACCCATCTCCTCACCTCCTCACCTTCCGACTCCTCACCTCCTCACCTTCCCACTCCTCACCTCCTCACCTCACCACCTCCCGACCTCACCACCTCCCCATCTCCTCACCTCTCCATCTCCTCACCTTCCCACTCCTCACCTCCTCACCTCACCACCTCCCCACCTCACCACCTCCCCATCTCCTCACCTCTCCATCTCCTCACCTTCCCACTCCTCACCTCCTCACCTCCGCACCTCCCTACCTCCCCACCTCCTCACTCCTCACCTCTCCACCGCCCCATCTCCTCACCTCCCCACTCCTCACTTTCTCACTTCCCCACCTCCCCCCACTCCTCACCTCCACACGTCCCCACACCTCCCCACCTCCTCCCCACTCCTCACCTCCTCACCTCCCCACTCCCCACCTCCCCACTCCTCACCTCTATGTCTCCCCACCTCCCCACCCCTCAACTCCCCACCTCCCCACTTTTCACCTCTCCACCTCCTCACCTGTCTACCTCCTCATCTCTCCACCTCTTACCCATCTCCATCTGTGCCCATTCTCACCTCTCAACCTCTCACCCTCTCCCTGTCCCCCCTATCTCCACCTCCTTCACAACTGTTTAATACCTTCCTATTTTTCTGAGTATTTGGTCATCCGTCTGATGTTTGCCCTGGTTCTGTTTTTTTCCTGATTATCTCCCTATGTTGTCTCCATCTGTGGCCTGGTTCAGTTTTTGCCAGGTCACCTTTCTGTGAAGCAGCTCAAGGTATTTACTGCTCAAAACGCACATTATTGTCGGCGGCAACTGCAAATCAGCCATCTCCGTCTCTTTTCCATTCACTTGAGTTGACTTCCACCTACCACCTGCCCTACCCCAAATGCCGAGGGTGTGTCCTCAATGCACCCGGGCTGGTACATGATGAGCTACATTACTAGATGTGCACTTAGTGAACATGGTGAAGTTGTGGAGCAACAGTAGTCACTCCCTGGCGGGCAAGGCAACAGGCTGCCTCTCTGAAAAATCCTTGGACTAAACCTTATGCCCAGCTGTTCAGTCATAGAAGACCACCACATTACGTGGCAGGTGATTACTCTCAAGTTAAATGCGGCTCCATTTTCTGCCTTCTGGTACCTATTTTCAGCCTGTACACAATGGGGGCTGTACCTGTTTTCTGTAGGAGTTGGTCCACATCTGCCTAGTAAAGTCCAGATGTGTGCTCACAGGTGAAATCCCTCCACTCGGAATCTGCTGTTGATTAACCAAGGAAGGGCAGGTTCACTGGAAGCTGTTTCCACTCCGACTTCCAGTATCCTTGCATCAGGGTTCCACTGGGGAGGAGTGCAATTCATTGTCTGTTGTATTAATAAAACTGCTGGCTGCCAAGAACATTCTGGTGCGCAAACAGTTAAAATAATTATTACTTAAACGTAATCTGTTCTTTGTAACCCCAGAGGTGAAAAGCCACAGAAACAAAACCACTATTGAGTTAAGTAATCAGCAACTGTCTATCAAAGCAGCTTTGTTTTGTTGTATGGAGGGAAACTGAGGGAAAAAGGAGGCAAAAACTTTTCAGGTGCCCCTCCCCCTACCTCTTCTATCTCCCTCCACTTTGTGGAGGCAAAGAAAGCAGCGGGATTGACTTGCATAACCCTTTTTACTTCAGCCTTTTGTTTACTTCATTGCTTCTTCCACAGACCACCATCTGAGTCATTAAAGCTCACATACAAATTCCTAGCTGTTGGCTGGGTCTGGCTTTCAGCAAAGATAATCACACGAAAGGTATTCGTGGGATGTGTACTTACTGGTTCCCGCACCCTTGCCCACTGATCAAGGCTTTTATTCCCTGTCCGGTATAGTTAGAATATATGATGATGAAATGTTGCATTAAATTCCTTACCAGCTAAGTTTTGTTTTATTTCTTGTTCTTCTACCTAGATTTTTAAGTTACTTTCATTTGTTCCAAAGAAATAAAAACTTGATAAAGCAGTAATATTAACATTTTAGCCATAGATATCAAAATCTAAACCATTTACTTGTTCCCATATTTTTCAGCAACATCTGTGTACTTCTCCATAAGGCACTATGTTCAAAGCCTCAGCAGCCAGCCGAGATGAGTCTGTCACCACCATCACGGTCTTTATCAGCAAGTGTGTTGAGGTTTGTGTACCAAAGAGGACAATCCGGATGTACCCTAACCGGAAACCATGGATGAACCGGGAGATCCATTCCTTCTGAAGTCTAGGGCTGCGGTGTTCAAATCAGGTGACCCTGACCTATACCAGAAATCAAGATACAACTTCTGTAAAGCTATCAGGCATGCTAAGGAACATGCACGATGGGAGGTGGGAGAAGAGAAAATGTCCAGGGTGGGTAGGGTCTTTGGTTATGCTGGCTGCTTTTACCAAGGCAGCGAGAAGTATTGACAGAGCCCATGGAGGGGAGGCTAGTTTCCGTGATGTGCTGAGCTGTGTTCACAACTCACTGCAGTTTCTTGCAGTCACGGGCAGAGCAGTTGCAATACTAAGCTGTGTGTGTCCAAAATCGCATCTCAGACCAGCTGTCAGTTATAGCAAGGTTTACGTGTAATACATGAGGTTGAGAGGGCTGAGAGCTTTAAGTTCCTAGGAGTGAACATCACCAGTAACCTGTCCCAGTCCAACCACGTAGATGCCACAGACCAGAAAGCTCACCAGCGCATCTACTTCTTCAGCAGGCTAAAGAAGTTTGACATGTCCCCTTTGACACTCACCTGTTTTTATCGATGCACCATAGAAAGCATCCTATCCGGATGCATCACTTTGTTTTGTATGCCATCCATACAGATCATTTCATCATATCAGTAGATTGAGGTAGTACAGGGGAAAATAATAACAGAATGCAGAATATAGTGTTACAGTTACAGAGAAAGTGCAGTGCAGGCAGACAATAAGGTGCAAGGTCATAACAAGGTAGATTGTGAGGTCAAGAGTCCATCTTATCATATTAGGAGGCCATTCAATAGCCTTATAACAGTGGGATAGAAGCTGTCCTTGAGCCTGGTGGTATGTGCTTTCAGGCTTTTGTATCTTCTGCTCGATGGGAGGTGGGAGAAGAGAGAATGTCCAGGGAGCGTGGGAAAGATGCCATTAAGCTGGAAAGAGTGCAGAGGAGATTTATGAAGATGTTGCTGGGACTCAAGGGACTGTATTATAGACAGGTTGAGCAGGCTGGGACTTTATTCATTGGACCATAGGTGAATGAGGAGTGATTTTATACAAAATCATGAAGGGCATAGTTAGGGTCAATGCGCACAGTCTTTTTCCCAGGGTTGGGGAAGTGTAAAAGTTTTGCACTGTTTCTTTTTTTGTATACATTTTTTATTATGAATAGTCTATTTCTGAAATTTAAAAAAATCACCTTGTTTAGTTGAGAATGCTACCAGCTGAATCATAGCTAGCAGTGACCATGAGGACCAACAAGCAATTCCACTGTGGAAGGAATCACAGCTTGGCAGGAAACAAACACAGGCAATACTGAAAGCACACAGTAGGTCAGGCAGCATCTATGGAAAGAGAAACAGAGTTATTTTTTTTCAGTCAAAGACTCTCTGACTGAGCTGGGAAAGAGAAAAATGAAGTTGGCTTCAAATTACAAAGAAGGTGATAGGAGGGAGAGGACAAAGAGAATACCTCTGATAGGGTGAGGCCAGGATTATGGTTGGGTTTGGTAAAGACACTACAGGAGGCCACAGACAGGGCAGAGTCGGAGAAGGATGGAGAGTTAATGTGGCAGGCAACGGGAAGCTCAGTGTTGCTCCTGCAGACTAAACGCTAGTCCTCCACAAAGTGGTCACGCCATCCGTACTTGGGTCCTCTGATGTAGAGGAGACGACTTTGTGAGCATCGAATGCAGTATGCTAGATCAGAAAAAAATGTAGCTGAATCGCTGCTTCACCTGGAAGAGCTTTTTGGGTTTCTGGATGGTTATAAGGGAAGAGGTGAAGGGGCAGGTGTTACATCTTCAGCGATTGCATGGGAAGGTGCCCTGGGAAGGGGAACAGATCATGGAAATGGAAGTAATAATCCAGGAGTCACAAAGGGAGAGGCCCCTTCAGAAGGCTGAATGGGAAAATGTGTCTGGCGATGGAATCTCATTGAAGATGATAGAAATTGCAGGAGGATGATCTGTTGAATGTGGAAGCTGATGCAATATAAAGTAGGGAGTAGGGGAGCTCTATCCATGGTCCTTGTGCAGTTTAAAGCACCTCCAGTCATTTTAATTTTCATCGCTACCAGGAATGGGGTCCTCTATTGCATTTCCCATCCTCCACCCTTCTCCCACGGGTACTGAGACCATGTTTTAGGCCCAGCCAACTATTGGACAGAGGAATGATGAATCCCAGGGCCTACTCTTCTGTATCTATACACTTGTCAAAAGCACTTCCACAGCTTTGCTTGTTTAACTGGGAGTGCTGATGAAAGTCTTCAGCTAACACTCCTGAAATAAGAGAGCAGGATTAAGCAATGTAAACACAGGGAGCTGGTACATGGATGCTGGACTCCTGCCAGCTAATGTAAGCAGGGACAATGTAAAATCTGCCCAGGGAGCCAAAGCTTTTGTGAGTAATCTTCATATGAGACCAAGACAACAACTTGCACCTCCATTCATTCTGCAGAAAACAAATATAAATTAGTTGAATCATTCGCCTATTTTTGGATGAGATTGATTGCTGATTATTGGTTCAGATACTTTACAACCGAAACAATTAATTTCAACTGAGCTTTGATGTCTTTTTAAACAATTTTCTCCTCTGTTCCCATTTCAACATTTGCGATTCTGCAGACATCCTTGCACAAGTGAGTGTTCTTCTCATGTGAGTTTTAACTAGGGGTATTGACAAGCACAAATACATGCATTACTGCTGCAAGCTTTGAGATGTAGTTAGTTTAAGACCATAAGAACATAGGAGCAGAATTAGGCCATTCTGGCCCTTCAAGATTGCTCCACCATTCGATCATGGCTGGTTTATTTTTCCCTCTCAAAAACCCATTCCTCACTGCCTTCTCCCCATAACCTTTGATGCCCTTACTAATCAAGAACTTATCAACCTCCGCTTTAAATATGCCCAATGACTTTGGCCTCAACAGCCATCTGTGGCAATGAATTCCACAGATTCACCACCTTCTGGCTAAAGAAATTCCTCCTCATCTCTGTCTTAAAGGGACGTCCCTTCTATTCTGAGGCTGTGCCTCTGGTCCCTAGACTCTCCCACTACTGCAAACATCCTCTCCACGTCCAACTCTATCCAGGCCTTTCAATATTCAATAGGTTTCAATGAGATCCCCCCCTCATCGTTCTAAACTCCAGCGAGTACAGGCCCAGAACCATGAAATGCCTCTCATACATGTAACCCTTTCATTCCCAGGATCATTCTTGTAAACCTCCTCTGGACCCTCTCTGATGTCAGCACATCTTTCCTTAGATATAAGGCCAAAACTGCCTTGCAATACTCCAAATATGGTCTGACCAATGTCTTATAAAGCTTCAGTATTACATCCTTGCTTTTATATTCGAGTCCTCTTTGAAAATGAATGTTACACTGCATTTTCCTTCCTTACAACCGACTCACCTGCAAGTTAACCTTTAGGGAATCCTGCACTAGGACTCCTAAGTCCCTTTCGCACCTCTGATTTCTGAATTCACTCCCCATTTAGGAAACAGTCTACGCCTTTATTCCTTCTACCAAAGTGCATGACCAAACACTTCCCTATACTGTATTCCATTTGCCACTTCTTTGCCCAGTCTCCCAACCTGTCCAAGTCCTTCTGTAGACTACCTGCTTCCTCAACACTACCTGCTCTTCCACCTATCTTTGTAACATCCGCAAACTTGGCCACAGAGCCCTCAATTCCATCATCCAGGTCATTAACATAGAATGTGAAAAGTAGCGGACCCAACACCGACCCCTGCGGCACACCACTAGTCTCCAGCAGCCAACCAGAAAAGGCCCCCTTTATTCCCACTCTTTTCCTTCTGCCAGTCAGCCAATCTTTTATCCATGCTAGTACCTCTCATGTAATACCACAGGCTCCTATCTTGTTTAGCAGCCCTCATGTGCAGCACCTTGTCAAAGACCTTCTGAAAATCCAAGTAAGTAACATCCACTGACTCCCCTTTGTCTATCCTGCCTTACTTCACTCAAAGAATTCCAGCAGATTAGTCAGGCAAGACCTCCCCTTAAGGAAACCATGCGACTTCGGCCTATTTTATCACGAGCTTCCATTGTACCTCGAAACCTCATCCCTTAATAATGGAGTCTAACATCTTACCAACCACTGAAGTCAGGTTAACTGGCCTATAATTTCCTGTCTTTTGCCTCCCTCCCTTCTTAAAGAGTTAGAGTGACATTTATGATATTCCAGTCCACTAGAACCATTCCTGACTCTAGAAATTCTTGAAAGATCACTTACTACTGCCTCCACAATCTCTTCAGCTACCTGTTTTCAGAACCCTGGGGTGTAGTCCATCTGGTTCCAGGTGACTCACCTGCCTTCAGACACTTTTCAGTTTCCCAAGCACCTTCTCCTTATGTAATAGTGGGACAAACTTCACTTCTGCCCCCCAACACTACTCTCGAATTGCTGGCAGGATGCTGTGTCCCTTCCACAGTGAAGACTGACGCAAAATACTTATTCAGTTCGTACTGCCATTTCTTTGTTCCCCATTACTACCTATCTCCAGCATCATTTTCCAGTGGTCCAATGTCCACTCTTGCCTCTCTTTTACTCTTTATATATCTGAAAAAACTTTTGGTATCCTCTTTTATATTATTGGCAACTTCATATTTCATCTTTCCTCCCCTTCTTGCTTTTTTAGTTGCCTTCTGTTGGTTTTTAAAAGCTTCCCAATCTTCTAGCTTCCCATTAATTTTTGCAATATTGTGTGCCCTCTCTTTTGCTCTTCTACTGTCTTTGACTTCCTTTATCAGCCACGGTTGCCTCAACCTCCCTTTAGAATGCTTCTTCTTCTTTGGGATGAACTGATCCTGCATCTTTCTAATTACTCCCAGAAACTCCTGCTGACCCCCCTACTATTTAGTTTAAAGTCCTATCTACAGCGCTGTCTACAGTCCCCATCCTAAAGGCATTTAGGACGTCTTGGATCACTGGGAGTCAGCAAATGGGACTAACCTAAATGGACATCTTGGTCGGCATGGACGAGTTGCGCTGATGGACCTGTTTCTGTGCTGCATTACTCTATGATTCTATGACTCTTGCTCGATGACCTACACAGTGTCACTTGACACAAGACTGATTGGTTATTCCACCATGAAGGCACTGCCACCACATTATATCCAATTCCTAACTGACACTCACATGAGTGCACCGTACACTAGCATGCACTGGAAGGTAATGAGCAGCTGAAGCTGTGTGTTGAGAGTAATGTTGCGACTCTTCCTGAAAACTAGCTACAGCTTGGAAAGAATCTTGCTTAGAATTGAATGCAGCCACTTAAGCACACTGAAATAAAGAGCAACATCTTTTGAAACAACAAACAAAATGTTGTCGGAACTCAGCAGGTCAGGCAGCATCCGTGGAGGGAAACGGACAGACGCTTCACGGGTCATGAGTTCCTCTAGCATCTTGTCTGTAGCTCCAGATTCCAGCATCTGCTGTCTCTTGTGTCTCAACTTAGCAACTTTTTTTGAATTCATTTTTGGGATCGTGACATTTATTGCCCATGTCTAACTGCCCTTGAGAAGGTGGCAGTGAGCCATATCCTTGAACTGCTGCAGTCCTTCTGGTAAAGGTACGCCCACAGTACTGTTGGGCAGGGTATCCCAAGATTTTGACCCAGCAATGATGAAGGAGCTGCAATGTATCTCCATCAGGATGGAATGCAACATGAAGAAGAACGTGCAGGTAGTGGTGTTCCTATGCACCTGCTGCCTCTCGCCTTTTGGTCTTCTTGCTGGTAGCTTCAGGAGCTGTTGGAGCAGCCTGCTGTGGAATGTGGATAGTACACACTGTGTGCCAGTGATGTAGGGAATGAACGTTTTCACTCCCTAATGGACTCTGTTCTATTGGAGTCGTACACCACATGTGGCCCCAAGCCTCTGCAAGATGGGGTTAATCAGTGAGGCAGTGATCACAGTTCATTACACTGAGGTGGATAAAGCAAAAAGGTTCTAATCATCAATGGACCAAACAAGAATGAGTTTGCAAACACTGTACATTTGGGCATTACAAAATGAGGTTGACAGGTGCTGCATGTGGGAGAATGGAGTTAAAAGCTATGATTGATTGGTGGAGAATGCTCAATGGGCTGAATGGCCTAATTCTGCTCCTATATCTGATGGTCTTATGGTCTTCTGTACGCAAAACATTGATGCCAGAATAGACATCTATAATTCATGCCTTGTTGTAGGTTTGCTCATGGTTTCTTGTGATGTCATGAAACAGTTATTCTCTTGATGTGGGAAGTTCAATTTCAGTTAGTGGGAGGTGAAAGGTGCAGTGTTTTAATGAAGCAGGTCCTAATTGATCCAATTTCCCGGTTTAACTGTTGGCAGTAAAGAGACAAATCCAGTGATCGACAGTCCCAACACTCTCAAGGGGAACATTGGTCACGGCTTATACTCCCTTCGAGCATGGCTTAGTACCGGAAGACTGATTCACTGAACATCTCCTTGTGTTCTACATGTCTGTTATTTATTTTCCTTCCAGTCATCTTCATATGAATGGCCAAGTGACTTGTATCACCTGTAGACCAATGAAAAATGAAGCACACCTGCTAATTACATGGCAATTTCCTGAGTCAATGCATTTGTATTCCCATTGCAGTAGTTTGGCATAAAATCAACTTGACTTCCTTGAGATCGCAGCCTCTAAAAAAGCCAGTTCTATCTGGAGGGGGCAGCAGTGAGCAACTACAGTGCAGAACTTTGCTCCATCAGGTGGCTCTCAAAAAAAACTCATCTGTTTTTGTGACACTTTACAACTAAACCTAATGACAACAGCAACAAATTGTTTGTGTAACACTTCTAATGTATTAAATGACCCATTTTCACAGAAATTCAGCAAAAGATTTTGAGGAGAGCATTCCTGAATGTGCCTGAACACTGGTGTCTCAGAAGGTTCAGTGCGTCTGCTGACCGTGCTTTATTAGTGGCTACTAAAGTCACCAGTAGCCTCAAATGGATCATGTAGCAGTGAGATATTTTTAAAAAGCAACTGGATGAGCACTTGACTCACAAATGCACAGTAGACTATGGACCAAGAGCGATGACACTACCTATTCAATTTCTAAGGAACCATTGTGTTCCAGCTATTGTGTTCCAAATTTTTATATTGTTTTCATGGGATCTTCATGGAACCTTCATAGGTATAAAACATAGAAAATGACTTTTATAAATGCAAAAAGATTGAATGATTTCCTTAAGCCTCCAGGGACTTATGCATTATCTACCCTGCCTGCTTAATGGCATAAGCAGGTTTTCCTAAAGTGTGCAGAGCTTCAGCCTGACTTGACAACTGTCTGACCAGGTTGCAGCCAGTGCTGAAAATATTGCTGTTCAACAAAGACAGGCTGTGACTGTGGCTTGTTGTGGGCAGGGCCTAAACAAGTTCCACTGAATAACAGAAGCTTGCAGGATCATCAAAGTGTCGAAGGGCCAAACTGTCTTCAGTAACCGTAGGCACAGAATGAAATGATTTTAAATGATTTTCAATTGCACCTGCCACTCATACATTAGCAGACTCTACCATTTTTATTATTGATAAATCCATGTCATTGAAAAAGCTTTCTACTTCCAACCTTGTAAAATTACCCACCTCTATCCTACTTCCACCTCCCTGGGAAAGCTAATGAAGTAAGTGGCTCAAAGCAGTCCAAAAGGCATTCTAATGCACTTCTGCTTGAGGGAAATGATAAGAAGAGGAAGAGAGGTAAAAGCAGGCAGTTGGTGAGCAAGGGCAAGATTGCTTAAAAAAGAGCATTTTTATTCTAAGGAAATATCCAAAGTTTTATTTCTAATCCATTTTAGTCTTTGACAGACCTAAATAATCTGTGTTATTGATGTATGATATGCTTTTAATTTCATCCCATCTAAAAGAAATGCCTTTCTTTTAAAGACCAAAACTCTGAAAGTTGTGGGCTTGATGTTAAACATTTTAAGATATTAGTACTTTTGATGGGGCTTTCCTAAATAAACCCTTCAAGATTATTCTTATGTTTTATATTGCTTTCATGGGGCCTTCATGGAATCTACGTAGGTACAAAGCAGACAAATTACCTTTATAAAACCAAAGAGGTTGGATGATTTCTCCAAGACACCAAAGAATCCATGCATTATACACCCTGCCTGTTTGTGGTAAACAGGAAATAGCATGTCTGTAACCTATTCAATAAGTGAAAGTGAAAAATGTATGACTGACACTCCAGATTCATGTAACTGCTGTACTCCCCAATTCATTACAGTAGCATTTACCTCTAAAAGTTTTTTCTTGTATTTTGCAGTTTGAATAAGCTAATCAAAAGCCATTTATGGCAGCAGGAATGATAGGAATAAACATCTGTCTGTCATTTGTTTTATTTTAGCCCCATTGAAATATAAGTAAGAAACCCAATTATGGGTGAAATCACTTTTTTCATAGGAGCATCATTAGAAAGGCTGAGTGCAGGTGCAATGGAAGTACGAGTGCCTTAAAAGTAAAAAAAAAAATCAGATAATGTATTGGTCACAAAAATAGCAGAATGGAAGTAGATGAATGCTATCATAGGGAAAGTGCATTATTTAGTATGAAAAATTGATAAGTAGATTCCTTTCAATTCTTTCCACCTTGGGAGAAAAGTTATTGTCACAGCATAATATTTTTAAGCTCAAGTAATCAACATGTGATTGGGTGGCACAGTAGCACAGCTGTGGTCTCACTGCGCCAGAGACCCGGGTTCAGTCCTGATCTTGGGTGCTGTGTGGCCTGTTCTTTCTCTGACCTCTTGGGTTTCCTCCAGGTACTCTGGTTTCCTTCCACATCCCAAAGATGTGCATGTTGGTAGATTAACTAGTCACTGTAAATTGCACCTAGTTGGAGGTGAGTGTTAGAATCTTGGGCAAATTGATGTGTATGTGAGGAAAATATAATGGGATTAGTGTAGCTGGGTATTCGATTGACGGTGCAGACTCAGTGGGCCTGAGGGCCTGTTTCCGTGATGTATGACCCCATGATTCTATAACATTATGATGCCTGCAGAAATGTACTAAATATTATAAATCCTACAAATATTTAAAAACACATTCGCTTTAAATTGATCACCTTCATAACTCTTCCATATGTCCATTAGTTCTTCTGCTTCAGTGTTTTAAACTAAACAATGTTTCAATGTTTTAAACTAAACAGTTTGGATAAATGTGAATTGGAGTAGAAATCAGGGTTTTAGAACAATCAGATGGTGACATTTGAGAGGAACAGTTGCAGAACCGTCTCAGAAATATTTACTGCAGCAAGGTTTGATTCCATTTTGTGCAGTTATAATTGAGTATGATTTTCTGCCTCTTTGCCGGATTCTTATTTAGTCTCATGGCTCCTACATTTAATTATGCATCTGCCACTTCAACCCCTAAAACAACATCACACCTGCCCAAGCATGATTTATGGAAAGCAAGAGGATTTTCCTTAATGGCTTTTTGTTTGCCCCTTGCTTTGTTGCCTAATTCCACTGTGTTGTTATAATTTAACTGGCAGATGCTGTACTTTCACCTGTTTGCAGACTTAGATAATTTTCCTAAAAGCTTACAAAATGGCACTCAATAAGCCTTCTTTTATTTGGGTTAAAACCAGGAAGGCATCAGACTTAAGGAGATGCTGGGTGTCCTCCAAAGCACCTGACTCTAATTTTATACCATCCCTATTACTAAAAGTAATTGAATAGCCATAGAACAGTTGTTTATTTTGACAGTTGCCATATATATCTTATATTTATTTTTTAGAAAAACTAAGAGCATGAAATAAGTAATAGATTTTGGTTTGGAGAGTTACCTTGTAGTGTTTCAGTGTCAGGCATTTATGGAGTAGAATATAATTGTGATCATTTTCAGAAATTTTACTGAGGTCTTCCAACTGTAAATCACCCTTGTCTTGGATATCACCTAGGTGGAGGTCACCTAGTTCTGAGGAGCTTGACCTGAAGCAGTGTTATTTAAAGGAGACATCATGTAGCCGGTCCCAAACAGGCATTGGGAACCAAGCCCCAGAAGGTTCCCTTTAAATTGTGTCAATCTATCTCCACTCAGTGAATCCTTCACTCCTTCCTCCAGTCTGCACCAGCCCACATCCCTCCCTTCATGTTCCCAACACCTTCCCTTTCCTGGGATCTACATGCAGATCATTGGAATAATCCCTTCCCCAAGGCCCTGATGTCCAGACAGCCTCTCACCCTAAGGTATCAATTTCTGGATCCACCTTCCACTCAAGGTCCAAATTTCCAGCCACCATTCTATGCCAAGGCCCCACTCAGGCCTTAGGCCATTGTCCCTCTCTCTCCCCTGACTCCCTGAACACAGCCTCTGACACTGACTTACCATATTTCACGTTATGTGATTAGGTGCTACTGAAGTTTGCTGAAGTGGGCTCACAAATGAAATAGTTATTGGTGCAGAGCCAATTGGCTCTTCAGAATGCTCTTAATTGTGCAAGTGAATTTCCTATCACCCATTCTAATAATGTACGATTCATCCTCTCTTGTCCCATCCATGTAGTATCCTGAGAAAAAGTTCTTTACCCTTGTACGTTATCCAAAAAACCTTAAGGCATCTACTAACTCTCATAATATAATTCTAATGTTTAACATCTTTTTATTCTTGTTGTTGAATATCCAGAATTTCCCAAAACAAAATTTCTACTTTTTGCAAGACTCTGCAAATGTTCCTCGATAAGTTCCCAAGGCTTTTTGTTTATTTATTATTTCGTGAGATGCAGACAATGCCAAAAGTGTCAGCATTTATTGTCTACCCCCAAATGTCCCCTTACCTGAGGAGACAGCTAAAAGCAAACCACTTTGGAGAATCTGAATACAGTTATACAAATGGTCACATAAAAAGCAGACTGGGTAGGAAGCCAGATTTCCTTCCCTAAAGGACATTAGTGAGCTATGTGGGATTTTATGACAATGTAGTTGTTTCATGGTAATCATTACGAAGACTAGCTTCTTGTTTAATTCCAGATTTTATTTAATGACTTGAATTTGACTCCTTGGCTGTCATGATGGGATTTGCATTAAAGTTTCTGGGTCAATATCCCATATTTTGGCTAGTCTGGTAACTTAACCACTCTGCTATAGTACCCACCAAATAAGCTAAGTGATCTTTGCAAGATAATGGCTGGGGACATTACGCAATTTGTTATCTTGCCTGCAGTAACTGCATTTATTATAGTGAGTATAAGGTCCCCCAAAGTCCAGCTGCCACACTCAGTCATACTTTTATTCGCAGTTTAATCTAGAGAGCCTAATCCATTTCCATATTGTCAATTTCCTTTGGGGAAATTAAACTGCCCCCTCCAACACTGGATATCTGAGACCTCTCATGCCCAGAGTTAGGTATGTATAGAAATTTAAATTTGACTGCTTTTCTTGGGGGCATTTTAAAGATTTACATGTTACCTGCGTACAAGTGTGATTTTAACATCTTTGAATCATTCTGCTCTTTTGCGCTCATCATATTCATTATTACCATGTATTCTGCTTGCTCTTTGATCTTCATACGAGCAAGGAATTTCATTGCGCCTGTTGTGTATGACAATAAACTAATCTGATCTGATTTGTTGTGATCGTCGGGTGATATAGGGAGGAAATCAATGTTTGTTTTCTCTTCCTGCCCTGCCCGGAGTTTTTGAGGCACAAATGATAATAATTGATGAGTTGATGTAATTGTGTTTCAGTGTTTTTCTTTTTTATATATCATAATGAGGATTTGAGACTAGCTCATATTTGAGTGCTGTATTTTAAAAGCAATGAGTTCACACACATTTAATTGGGAGGATGTAAGGGAATGGGTGGATTTGAGTGTGAGTGAAACCACCTTTCTTCTCAGTGGTCTACAATGGCTGGGGATGTTACACCATTTTGTTATTTTGCCTGCAGTAACTACACTTATTATAGTGAGTATAAGACTATTCATGTGAATCCAGTAGGATTGCCTCCTGAGGATATACTCATGGGAGAAGAGCAATTTGGATTAGTGGACGTATCTACTGGAAGGTGAACTGAAGTCCAGATCACTCACTTGATGGAGAAAAATGGAAACAGAAGCCCACTTTTGGAACAGGAGACTGAATATGCAGGTTGAAACACAATCCCGGAAAATATTATGCGAAAGGTCAAGTTTCGAAACTAGAAGTTATTTAGAAAAAATAATGCTAAAAATAATTTATTTCTCTATTGTTAATTTTTCAAGGAGAGAACAGGTTGAATGCAGAGAGGGAGAACTACTTTGACCGTTATTTGTATGTTTATTTCCTGTCTGTGAAATAACATAGCTCTGACAATTCACTGCAGATCTTATCACAATACAAGACTTGGCATTCTGTCTTTTGCACAGGAGCACATTTGCAAACCTTAAAAATTCAGTTACCCGGTTTTATTTATCAGGTGAGGGAAATAACCTTGTGGCATTCTGGTCTGTATATCTTAATGGTGCATTGGATGGAATTTACTTAGGAGAGCTGTGTAGTGAACTATTTAATCAATAGTTTGATTAAATCATATTTAGGTTTTCAGAATAGAGCAGAATAGAGTCTACTCCTTATAGTTTGTTAAAATTTGCTGTTCAAAAAAACTTTTATTGATTTTAGTTGTTGAAAGCAAAGTGAGATTTGGTTATAAAAAAATCTTAACTATCAGAACATTTGAACTCAGCAGTTTTGAACAAAAGAAGATTGACAACGAGTGCTTCATTTTAACCATTTTCTTAAAAGGGCAAAATATAGGTCCAGAGTTTTTGATTATTATTTTGCTATGCACCTTAATTCCTCTAAATTAGCATCTCTATTAAAATAAAGTTGTTGGCAAAGTCTGGACTATAGATTCAATGTTGTATTCAAACAATTTCTTGTCACTATTGTTTAGGAGGTTAATTAGTGGCTCATGGAAACAACCGCATTCCTTACAGACCAGAGAGCAAATATACATTATCCCACAGGTGACCCTATTCCGACTTATGAGTTCACAGCATGCTTTGTAGCTGCATCAATTCTGGAAAACAAAATTAAGTTTCAACAAATTGTAACATTGTTCAGCCCTTGGCTTACTTCTTTCTGATGTGGATTCACACCAGATGAAAGGAAATGAGTGAACACTAGACTGAACTGTTGATCAACCATCTCTGATAAGAATTCAGTGTGCTTTGCTTAAAGCGAGTTGTCAAAAGATGCTCAGTATTAAACCCAACCAGTGTGCAAAAGGTAGCTACTGTTTTATAATATCATCAGCCACCTCAGAATGTACAAAACCAAAGTAGAAGCAAATTTTTTTTCAATCCTGAGGGACTGCCTAAAAAAAATAGGATGGAAATGGCCCTTCTTTAAAAAAGAAGAAACTGTTTTGGTAGACAACAGAAACCATTTGAAAAATATTTCAGGGAATCTCAAACACAAAATGTTTTGTGGTAAGAACACAGGAGGTAATAATATGACCAAGCACTCACTGTACCACCTGTTCTTAAATATACAGCCAACCACAAGGATTTGAAAAAGTAAATGATTAAATGGATCCAACGGGGTTAATTAACACTGATTAGTTCCACTGGGTACTACACCTGGCAATGGCAGCTTGTAAATCAGTACGTGAGTGGCCCAAGAGGTTGTTAGCAATAGATGGAAAATGGACAAGGTCCTTCGTTATGCATTAAGGTTTGCTGTGCTACCGGAGATACAGTGGCAAAATTAATTGAAACTTGCTTTTTTTTTAAATGCAGTGAGAAACACTGGGGTTTGCTGAATGTATATTAGACTAACGTTTCCTAGTGAAGATACAGAATACAGAGGCAGCTAAGGAGTCCAAGTAATAACAAAATGATGTTGTCAAAGAAATATTCATCACAAAAAGAGACAGTTATGTCCATGCTGGTTGAAGAATACCTATCCAACATCATCCACTTTTCAGTTCTAGGTGTGTAGCATTACAGCTTACAGGAGTTCATCTGCATATCCAAGTACTTTCTTTCTTTCTTTTTATTAATTTTCAAATTAGTACAAAATAACATATATATAACATTAATAATTATACATATAGTGCAAAGAGATCAGGATAACAATCATAACAGTTAATATATATAATCACAAGGAGTTAAAAAAAAGTAATCTAGACCTCCCGTTCTCTTATTAAGTGAACAAATACAAAAGGAAAGATTGAAAAGAAATTTAATTATATGAGAAAAGAACTCCCAAATCAAAAAAAATAATAATAAACCAAAAAAAACCCCAAAACTTCAAAAAAAACTGGACTGATATTTCTTCAATTAAAAAAAATTATGTCATCAAATCCGCACCTCTGTATTCAAAGATTATTGAAAGGGATCTGAAAAAGGTCAGCTTATATCATATGGAAGTATTGAATAAATTGACTCCAAACTTCCTCAAATTTAAGCGAAGGATCAACAGTACCACCCCTAATTTTTTTCTAAGTTTAAACATGCTATAGTTTGAGAAAACCACTGAAAAGTGGTGAGAGGTATTGGATCCTTCCATTTGAACAAAATGGATTGCTTGGCCATTAATGTGACAAAGGCAATCATACGACGAGCAGAAGCAGATAAGTGGCGAGATTCCATCATTGGTAACCCAAAAATTGCAGTAATAGGATGAGGTTGTAAATCAAGTACTTTCTAAATGTGGTAAAGTTTCTGCTTCCATCATTCTTACAAGCAGTGTCCTCTAGGCCCCTAACATCCTCTGAGTGAAATAAATTCTCCTTAGCTCTCCTCCAATCCAAATACATTAAATCAGTGCTCTCTTACTATCGTCATTGTTGCCAAGGGAAATGGACCCTAGAGCAAAAAACAAACTGCCAGAAAAACTCAGAGGATCAGGCAACATCTAGGGAGACAAAAGGATTGTTGATGTTTCGGGTCGAGACCCTGCATCAGGACTGAGTGTAAAAGGGAGGTAGCCAGTATAAGGTGGGGAGGGAGAGGGGTGAGGAGTTGGCAGGTGATCGGTGGAACGATGTGAGGAGGGGAATGATAGGCAGATGGAGCTAGGTGAGGAATGGGGAGGGTGGAGGTAGAGTCAGAGGCTGGAAGGTGATAAGTGAAGACAACAAAAGACTGCAGATTCTGGAATCTGATAAGTAAGGAAATAGACCCTACCTTGACTATCTAGGTCCATTAATAATTTTATAAATCTCAACTAAATCTCCCCACAGCCTCATTTCAAAGAAAACAATCCCAGTCCAAAATTAATAAATAACAAGTTCTACTTCCAAACTGCACTGTTCCCCATCCCCACAATAGCCTCCCCACAACACCCTTGGAGTCCTCGGTACACACTCCTTTGCATCTTTGACCTGGCACCAGGGAAGAAAAGTACCACCCTGGATTCACTTCTGAGGACAGAGAGGTGAATGTCTGGCCCTCCTAGTTATTCAGTTGCTTTTCACTATTGATTTAGTTGCCTTCTTCCTCTCCTCCTGTACAACAGAAACACAACTGAGTGCTCTGACTGTGCTCTTCAGAGGAATTGTCACTCTCACCAGCAATGGGAATGGAATATCAGCTGGTAAGCAAGATAGGCACAGGGGACTCATGCCTGAGCTTCCTGATCCTGCTTGTCTATCTGGCCGTTACCTTATTCCATCTCTGTCTGCACAGTCCTGTGCTACAGCATGATTAGCTTCTGAAACTTGCTTTTGATTATATTGAATTGGAAATTATTTGGTTGTGTGCTGGGCCCCTGGACCTGTGGAACTCTACCATTTATTACAGGATTGGATTGCATAGTCAGGCTTCCCAATTTTCCTTTGGTACATTCTTGAAGGCTTCACTACATTACCACTTGCCTTCAGTGGCCCCACAATAAGCTCCCATCATCATTTACCCAAGTTGCCTGCCTTTCCATATTAAACAGGAAGTGAAGAGTTTCTCCGGTGGGAACGAGGGCAGGTTTGTGAATTTAATAGTGAGCACAAGGATTTGGGAGCAGGTGGAGAGTGAAATCCTGAGAAATTACAAGTTCTGACCCTTTGACTTATGCATTTAATGAAAGAGCATTAGATCACCTGTGAGCAGCATGCTTGGGAGAGGTGAGCTATCATTTTCAACGTGTTAATTGCTCAATTGCTGTGATATTAGTATGGGGTTTTGGGCTTTAATTTTGACTTCCTGTCTTTCTTGGGCTTGCTTGATGTCAACAGTGACAACGTCAAGAGAAACTGAGGGGAGTTATAACAATGCCAGAGAAAAATATAGTAAGTACTGAGAATTCACTGCTGTCTGTTTTTGTGAAAGTGTTCACTGTACTTGTTTGAGTTACTTCACATTGATTGGCTATTGCACACTTTGGAGGCGTGGTTTACACTTTGAGTGTTTGGCGATCTGATCTACACTATTGAGTTCCAATTTATCATGTCAGCATGGGGCCACTTAGTGTTGCGTGAAATCTCAGTCCAGGACCAAAATAACACCAGTAGCAACAGAAGCAGTAGGGTCTGCAGTAGTAACAGCATTAACGAGGAGATCAGCAGCAAGATGCAACTCACAGGAAGCCACATACGACACACAGGGTTCACAGCTTTCTCAATGGCTTGGAACACTATTATCTCAAGGGGCCGGAGGTCTTGGCAGATACCGGCAGCTTTCTGAAACCAGACCTGTCCTTGCTGAACCATTTCTAGTGGTTGTCAAAGTGACCATTGCCCTTGATGTATTTATCCTCTGGGTGCTTCCAGGGCTCATCCAAAGACACTTGTCAGTGATATCTTACAGTGGGGCGCACACACACACACACACACACACACACACACACACACACACACACACACATGCACACACACGCACACATGCACGCACACACACACATGCACGCACACACGCACGCACACACACACGCACGCATGCACACGCACGCACACACACACACGCACACACACATACACACACACAAATGCACAGATGCACACACACATACGCACACATGCACACATACGTATGCACACATGCACGCGCACACACACACACTCACACTCACACAAACATGCACACACATACACACACATACGTGCACACACACACACACACACACACACACTCACACAAGTTGGGTGACTGATGGCCAGTAATTATTTTATGTTATCTTTCGGAATGAGCCGGGTGCTTGAGTCTGCAGCTGCATTTGGTTTCCTACAGGCACGATGCCGCAGTGAATTCACAGATGGCAATTAAAGCGTCCATAGATCACCCAGCAGTGTTTGTCAACTGCAGTGCATCCATTCCATCAGTCTGTATCTATTAAAAGATCTTCATCCAGGTGTGATCCAGATTCACAGCTGCTGCCATAACGCTTTCATCCTGCTTTAATCCACCCTCCCATTTTTTGATAAATATTAATTACTTATTCATAGATATGCAGGTAAAATTTCCAAATTTGCAGATGGCACAAAGAGTGGTAAACAGGAGAGAGGTTAGGAATAGACAGCAAGAAGACAAAGATGGGCTAGCAAAATGGGTAAACAAGTGAAGTTTAATAAGGGAAGTGTGAAGTGATGTTCTTCAGCAGAAATAATGAGAGACAATATGAACTAGCTGGCAGAATTCAAATGGATGCAGGAACAAAACAACCTGGGTGTACTTGTACATAAATCTTTGAAAGTGGAAGGGGATGTTGAGAGAGTAGTTAGTAAATTATGTGGGATTCTATGACTTACGTATGGAAGCACACATTACAAAACAGGAAAGTTATGTTGGGTTTGTATAAAACACTGGTTGAGGCCCAAATGGAGCAAAGTATCCCCATCTGGTCTCCACACAAGAGGAAGAATGGGAAGGTCTGGGAATGGGTGGAGAAAAGATTTCCAAGGTTGGTTCCAGGCATGAGGGATTTCAGTCACAAGTTGGACTAGAGAATCTGAGGCTGTTCTCTTTGGAACAAAGAGGATAGAAAGGAGACTTGATAGAGGTGTGAGAAATCATAACTGAATTAGGCAGGGTAAGTAGAGGGAACTTGTTCACATTATTGGCTACCTCAAAGGCAGAAGGCACAAATTTTTCGCAAAAACTACAAGGAAGAAAGATTTTTTTCCATAGAGAATAGTTATGATCTGGAACTCATGATATGTGAGAACGTTGGAAGGAGAACCAAGGGGAATTAGAAAGGTAAAAAGGAAGGCAAATGTAATACTGGCCTTTATTGCAAGAGGAATAGAATACAAACGTAACGAACTCTTGTTGCGATCACACCCAGGTTAGAGCATACAGTCTTCTTATTTAAGGGAGGATATATCCATCTTGGAGTCAGGATAGAGAAGGTTCAATAAATTCATTCCTGTGATCAGGGAGTTGCTTTATGAGGAGGGTTGAGCAGAGTGGACCTGGATGCTCAGGAATTTAGAAGAATGAGCAGAGATCTCAAAACATGTAAGATTTTGTGGGGAATTCGTAAGGCATGTTCTGTGGGGGTTTTTCCTCCAGTGGGTGAGTCCCGAGCAAGGAGGCATAGTTTCACAATAAAGAGTTTTCCATTGGGATTGAGATGAGGAGGATTTCCTTCTCTGAGAGTGTTGAGAATCTGGATTTCTGTACCCTACGCTGCTGTGAGTACAGAGTCATTAAATATACTCAAGGGTGAGAGAGATAGATTTTTGGATTGTTGGAGAAGCAAAGGTTTGGATAGCCAGCCAAAGATCAGATCAGCCTTGAGCTTTTTTGAATGGCACAGCAGGTTCAAGAGGCCATGTTGCCAACTTCAGCTCCAATTTTCTACGTTCTTATAAAAGATGTATCAACTTTTCTTGTACATGCAAGTAAGGAGGTTAACGATTCCCCTCTGCAAAATCAATTTGTCCTGAGCAGTTGGCAGCCAATCACATTGGTCCTCACCTCACTGTAATACTCACCAGAGGGCCCTGCTGGTGCCCAAGTATTGCTAGGATTATTGGGTTCCTGAAAGATGGTGGACGGGAAAGTGGGGGCAACATGTTTCCCCAAAAACTGAATGATAACCTTCCCAGCCTCAGCATTTGTTTGTGACTGAGATCAGCTGGCAAAGCACAGGTTTTGCTTCTGTCAACAGGCGCTGCGTTTTTAATTGCACACCAGAGAACAGAGCTTTACGTTCTCCTGGGATGGGATGTAGAGAGATGAAGCATGGAATCTATTTCAGATCTTTGCAAGTCAAAGAAAAATAAAGGCAAACAAATCAGATGTTTGTGAATCTGGATCATTAGCATCCAACAGTAAAGAATACCACCTGCCATATGTTTGCTAACATAGTACTTTTAATGTCTTAATAATTACAATTATAGACTGCAGCAGGTTTATAACATGTTTATCCTTGTGGAGTTAATATGTTGGCAATCAGTTTATAAAACTGCATCCTAGGTTAACTTTAATATATAGCTGTAATCCTCTACAATAATATTTTGTTGTTTATACATAATGTATCAATTATACTTTTGGTTAATTCCCTTATTCATGAATGTTTAGTAGATGCTTGCACATTTGGATAACTTATTGTGATGTATGGATTCACATTGGGTGGCTCAGTGATGTAAATGATAGAGCTGCTGTCTCACAGCTTCAGTGACCCAGGTTCAATCCTGACCTTTGGTGCTGTCTGTGTGGAGTTTGCATGCTCTCATTGTGACTACGTGGATTTTCTCTGGAATTCCAGTTTCTTCCCATACCTAAAGGGTCGGTAGGTTAATTGACCATTGTAAATTGCACATCATGTGTAGGTGAGTGTTGAATTTGAGGAGAGTGGATGGGAATGTGAGAAGTATAAACTGGGATTAACGTAAATGGGTGTATGAGGGATGGTATGGACAGTGAGCCAATGCACTTGTTTCCCTACTGTATGACTCTCTATCTGTTATTGCCCATTTTTTCAAATTAAGAGAAATTTGTGAGCCTATAAGAAATAACATTCATTAATTTTAACCACTTCTGTTTTATTATTGCAGCATTCACAATAGAAAGGCACCTGTAACATCGTTTAGCTTTGGCTTTGCCTGACACCCTCATGATGATTAGACACATCTCTGGAGAACTTTGACCTCAGCAACCTTCCCATCATTAGGGCTATTACCATACTGTGACTGAGCTGTGGTCACCTCTCTGGGATGCCCACTGAACAGAGAGCAAAGCTCTCCTGGCAGTCACTAGGGACCTGTTGCCATGGGGGGATTCATTCTAACTGCAAAGCAGAACATTTGAAAATAAGCAGACTCAACTTCACTCCGTCATAAAAATTGATGCTGTATGAAAATTCACATTCACCCTGCCTGCCCAGAAAAAATGTCCTTCTGCAAACTATTCTACTGGCTTCAATTTAGTGTTGGCATGGCCACATTTCGCACATTTCTAAATCTTTCAAACACTTAGCTGGAGGAATAGATGGATTCTGCATCCCTGGAAATTCAGGAAAAGGCATAAGGTGTGGTATAGCTAAAGTTTATATGTAGATGAGTCATATGGTCAGAGGACATTATGACATCAGTGCATGTTTAAGTCTGACATAAGCCCCACATGAACTTTTTCAGTTTGTTCATTCACCTGATGTGGATGGTGCTGGCAATACCGGCACCCCTAATTGCCGGTGGAGTAATTAGGCATGTCAGGGAAGGACGCCAATGCATATCCAGTCCTGACGGATTCTTTCCCACCTGTTTGTGGGAGAGTATTTGTTTTTGATACATGTGTCGTGAGATTACTTTTTACACTACGGATGTGTCACCTACGTTTTGGAGATCCAGAGCTCCAGTCTGTCAGATTGACATGGTAGTTTATGTTGCCTTGAACAGAATCTCAGACGACAAATGTGACCAGCAACAGCAACATCAGCATCTGGTCCACTGGAGGAAGGGCAGTAGCAGGAGGACATCCTTGACGTGATTTCTGTCCCTTTCTTCTGCATTCCACTCACGTTGCTGCAGTAGTTAGTTCCAGGAAGCCTGGGGAGCCTGTCTTCACAAACATACAGGGAAGGATCTGTGTCAATAGCACTCAGATTGAGTGATTAACCTCTGTAAAGAAACAACTGGTCTCTCCCAAAGGGGTTCTTCACTCCTAGTCAGACACTGGATTGTCAAACCTGAGATTGGGCATATTAGAGCTGTCCTCTCCATGCATAATTGGTTTTGTTGGTCTTAACCCTTTACATGGTTCAAGACCCATAGACATCTGTGCACAATCATCATGAGGGGTATAGATAGGGTAAATGCACATAGTCTTTTCCCCAGGGTTGGGGAATCAAGAACTAAAGGGCATAAGTTTAAGGTGAGAGAGGAGAGACTTAATAGGAACCTGAAGGGCAACTTTTTCACCCAGAGAGTGGTCTATATATGGAATGAGCTGCCTGAGGAAATGATTGAGGCAGGTACATTAACAACATTTAAAAGACACTTGGATAGGAAAGGTTAAGAGTACCACAGTATGGGACAAATGCGGGTAAAAGGGGCTAGCTGAAATGTGAATCTTGGTCAGCATGGACCAGTTGGGCCGAAGGGCCTGTGTCTGTGCTGTATGTCTCTATGACAATTCAGCCCACAATTTTCTCAGGTGTGAATGGTCACCCATAGAAGGCCATCCCGAGTACATAGAGTCTCAGCAGAGATTAAGCTTTTTCACAGTTTGAGTGTCTCCAGAGGTTCAGGATGACCCATGAGGTGTTGACAGTCACCTCCAGCTTGCTGGGACAAGATCTGCTACCAGCTGAACCTGGTACCTGTGTCCTACCAGCAAATGCCAAAGACACCACCATCCTCAATATTTTTACCTGAAGATCCTTCCAGAGTTTATAAGACTTATGGCATTTCACATGGTTCCAAACAGGTGGTTGCTGATGCTGAATATCTGAAATAAAAACAGGAAATGCTGGGAATGCTCGGCCGGTCAGGATTGACCTTGGGTTTCGACCCGAAACATTCTTTCCCCCCACTGATGCTGCTCGACCCACTGAGTTCCTCCAGCAGACTGTTGCTCCAAATATTGCAACTTGCATGTGAAAGCTGAAATTGAAATTGTTTCATTTGGGCAGTTTGCAACCTTACAATTCCAAATGGACAGGCAGCACAGAGATCAGTTATTAATGAGATGACTGTATTCAGTACCCATTGATAGATGTGTCGGACATAATTCCAGGTTTCCGATGCACTATTAGGCTCTCTTACACTCTTACACTATTAGATGGATTAAAATCTGGTCACATAGATCAGAGTCTGACGGTGCCTACAGATATGACCTGTGTATTTAAAGCAGGACCCACTAACTTCCTACTATAGACTTGCTCACCTACTCTAAGGAGCAGGCTAACTCAGATCAAAAAGTCTTCAGGTAACTAATACTCTAGATTAGTCACTATCTCACACCACCTACTTTTATCTAGCAGGGGGCCATTAAAGCTAGGACCTAAGATCCCAGTTTACAGCTGCTTTTATTATTTAATGTGTTACAAGCAGGCATAGGAGCTGAGATTTCTTGCCAAATGACAGATGACGTTTACTTCATGAAAATTCCTCCGAGAGCAATTATTTACAGATTGAGCGTGAAGCCCTTGCAATCATATTCAGAGTGAAGACCTTTCACACATACTTATTTGGACATTGTTTTATTCATTATCCTGAACACTGGCCTCCATCATTCATATTCTTTGCAACCTGTTTAGAATTCACTGATGAGCTGTTCAATTATCATAGGGTTCAAACCACCAAAATCAAATGTCCATACAGATTTTATGCCCTGTCTACTTACAGCAGTCTCATGGAATGCTGAGTTTAAGCATCAAGACATTGTTTAGCCTGCACTCACCATGATGGGCTGATTGGTCTTAGATCCAAACCATCGTCAGAATAGGTGCCTACCTGCCCATACTAACCTGCTCTGGTTTTGGTGAGCCAACTGAGCTGTGCCTCTGAGGCATCTCACAAGGAAGAGCAGGCTAAAGAGGCAAGTAACTTCAGGTATCAGGTCGATTCCCCACCCCCCACCCCCAACACCTGATAGCCTTTGACATCAAAGGACCTTGTAACTGTTCTTAAATTTGATAACCAGCCATATTTAAAAATTATTAAACTATATTTAAATGATTAATAACAATAACATTTAGTAAGCATATTAAAATTTAAATTTAAATAAAAACACCTTAAAATTCTAGAAAATAATTAAACCATCAGAATAAGTAAACCACTTACCTTCCCTTGCCTTTTTTCTGATAAATAGGACTGGGCTTCTTACAGCAGCCCTCCCTGCTGTAAAGCTAAGGGTCCAGATGCAAAGTGCATCTGGCCCTTCTCCTCATCATGCCAACTAGAGTCATAGAGAGTCACAGAGGGATACAGCATGGACTACAGCATGGACAGCATTCTACATTAATAACATTTTTTATTCTTTACACATTCTCATTAACTCCCCCCCCCAGATTTTACCACTCACCTACCCACTTGGGGCAGTTACTAACACATCCTTGGGATGTGAGAGGAAACCGGAGCACTCGGAGGAAACCATATGGTCACAGGGAGAACGTGCAAAGTCCACACAGACAGTACCAGACGTCAGGATTGAACCTGGGTCTCTGGTGCTGTGAGGCAACAGCTCTACTGGATGTGCCATTGTGCACTGTGAGTGTAATGGCAGAGAAGGAGATTGGCACATGTTCTTCATTTCCTGACTTCCATGTTTCAACATACATGCACTAAAGTCATATCCAAGCTGAACAGTGAGCAGGAGATAGCCGACAGTTCCCCATTCAACCACCAGCAAAAGGCAAGCATAATCGGGCTCAGTGGTATATCACACATCCCAGCACTGTGTTCTGTTCTGTGCCACGTGATTCTGTCAGCAGATCTACAATTATACAAAAAGCATCCAGATGAAATGTTGGTCAAAGATAGGTGTGTGCTTTATGGACTTTGTATTTTCATTCCACCTAAATTCAAAACAACATGATCCCGGAATTACAAACTGGTCATCCTGGTAGAATAAGAATTAAAGGATTATCTGTAAATTACTCAGATAGCAACATGGTCAATGGTGCTTATCAGTGTCAAGCCTGTCAGGTTAATTTACCCTCAAACCCTGCAGAAACTAGTACTTGGCAACGGCCAACTAAATCATGGTAAAGTTTTCCTGCTGATTCCACCAGGCACAAAGATATGGAAATAGGTGGAAAGTTTTTCTTACTTTGACTTAAGTTTTACTTATTTTGGCTTCTCATTCTCAATGCTCAAAGCTGTTCAAGTGCCTTCAACAAACTCAGTAGAACTTACTTTGACCATTGTAGACTTCCTGTAGAGTTGATCTCTGATACTGGGCCATAGTTTCAGTGTCCTGTTTTTATCAATTGGCAAGTTCCTCCTGCAGACGTGTAGTCCAAGGGGAAGTAGTGGGAGTCTTACATATGAACCTTTTCTGTATGAAGGGTTACAAGAGCCTGGCATCGTGCATTAGAAATTAACTGCTTTTTCCCTGCATCTTCACCAATGTGACACTTGTTGGGTTATTGACCAGAAGAAATGTTACACACCAATTTTAATGTTTTTAGAAGT
This sequence comes from Pristis pectinata, assembly GCF_009764475.1. Classification (NCBI taxonomy): domain Eukaryota; kingdom Metazoa; phylum Chordata; class Chondrichthyes; order Rhinopristiformes; family Pristidae; genus Pristis; species Pristis pectinata. Next base: position 32,995,521 of record NC_067412.1, on the reverse strand, counting down.
AATTTGTAAACAACAGTTTCATGAAGATAACTTCATAATGCTGCATTGCTACCTTGAAAGCACCATTGTACGAGAAAAAATGTTTTAAGTGCCGAATTTTTGTGGGAATGTGCAAGAGTTTTGCAGTTATCGAACAGAAGTTTGGATGTATTGCGTTCTTAGTTTTGGTGGATCCTCTGGAAGATTGATAAAGATCATTCCTAAGAATTGGATTAACCAATAACCTTTGATGCAGCAAATGGTCATTTTGAGTGTGGCCTAAAACCAATGTCAATCCAGCCATAAGGATTAATTGTCCAGAAAACCACCCCCCAAAGCCATTGGTCTTGCTCTTGACTCTGGGGTGGACTCTCAGGATGGTTCCTGAAAACATTAGTGGTGTACTGGCTACGAAATGAAGACACAGAGTCAAGGGTTTGAAGTCAGAAGTTGAATGAACGACAGGGGCGCGGTGCGCCTTTAATATCCGAAAGCTTCCTGCGCTACATTCCCTGCGCTGACGTCATGCGTGGGTCACCTGACCTTCCCACGCATGGGCTTTCCTAGCCCAACGATGGAGAAGAAGGAGGGCCCGGCGCCATCTTGAGTCGAGGCCTCCGATGATGTTTGCGATGTCGGGAGCCGGTTTGATGCCGGTGCAGTGAGTTGTCACAGTGGAATGCAACATTGTTGAAATGGAACTTGAGAAGTTACTGTGTACTCCTCCTGTAATTACTATAATTACTCTCAGCTCACCTATTGGCAGACTGCTGGAAGATGCAGTTGACCAGACATGGACAAGCTGTGGAAAGTCTGCATCGGAAGGCGCAGTCCTCTCCAAGCTCTGCCCAGCCAAAGAAAGATGCTGAAATCTTAATGGGCCGTCAATGAAAGGAAGGTCGAATGGAAAATTTCCAGGTACCTGACAGCCATTCCTCTTTTCTATAATAGCAAGGTTGGAGGAGTCCAGCTTGAACTTAATAGATTAATATCAGTGGGCCACCTCTGCATTGGAAATGGCTATCAAACCTATTCAGGCAGGCCTTGACAGCATGTGGATCCTGGAAGCTAACATGTTTACCAGGTTAAAAGGATTACTGGCGCCCTAATAAAGCATCAGTAGCTGCATTAAGTAACAGCACTCCAGTAGAGAGGTAGGAGTGTAGTGTTATTGACCTATTTCCTCTTTTGAGAGGGGATCAGGAAGACATACTACTACTAGTACAGAGCCACAGCGATTAGACTCAGGCACTTGGCTGTTTGCAATTTATATTTATAACAAATGAAAAGTCAGAACAAAATAAACCCACTTGCTGATGATACGAAGTGAATGATAAGGAGATGCAAAGTATCCGAGAAAAGGATAGAGGGATAAATGGCTGGACAATGTAGCGACAGGTGTATATGGCTAATCCAGTTCAGTTTCTGGTCAATGGTAACACCCAGTATAATGATAGTGGGGGATTCAGTGATGTAATGCCATTGAACGTTAGCGGTGATAGCTGGATTTTCTCTTGTTAGATATTTTCATGGCCTGGCACTTGTGTGAAATGAATGTTACTTGCCACCTATCAGCCCAGGGCCTGGATACTGTCCAGGACTTTAATTAGAGTTTAGATGAATGAGAGTCATTCCCATTGAGATATACAAGGTTCTGAGAAGGATTGATGGTGTAGATGCTGAGAGACTCCTTTCACTTTGCAGAGTCCAGAACTAGCAGGCAGAGTATCAGGATAAGTGGTTGACCAACATAGATTAAGACGAGAAGAAATTTCTTTGCTCAGCGAGCTATAGATCTTTGGATTTCTCAGTCCTTCAGAGGACTGTAGATGATCAATTTAAGATATATGAATAAGGGTGTTGGGGATATGGTGATCAGGTAAAAGAGTGGGCTTGAGGAATGGGATCAGCATCATGAACTTATTGAATAGCAGATCAGGCTCAAAGGTCCACCTGATTTACTCCTGCTTCTTCATCTCATGTTGTTACTTTCCTTATGACCATGCAGACAAAATCAGTTATAAATTTTGGAATGTTCACTTTAGTGATCCTCCCTCATGCAGGGCTTGTCTGCACCTAGAGGATGTTTCAATTAACGCCAGATATTGGGCCATGGACTTCATTTGCATTGACCAACCCTGTGGCAGGAGCCTTCCTCTGGTGTGAAGGATAAAGATAGCAGATGTGTGGCTTTGGGCCTTGGGTGGAGGTTCTATATGGGATTCATTCAGCTGGATGTCTTTTGTCTTGTATGGGTAGGCATGACCTGCTGAATGGCAATTTTGGGTGTTGAGGATGAGCAGAGATCTTAGTGAAACATTAGATGATGAGGGGTTGGCTAAGTGGTCTATCAGTGTTCCACAGGATAGGACAATGGAGGTCAACAGTAGGGGAGAACAGATGGACAGGGAATTCGAGTGATACCAAATCAGGTACAAAAGGAGAAATAAAGAGACGAAAACCATAACAGCTTAAAAATCTACATTCTTTAAATCTCCTAAAGCAATTCATAATCTGAAGGAAGGAGATTCCACACAAATAGTTATTCATCTTCTGTATGAGAGAGGTTGATAGGCAGTCGTTAATAATTATCATATCTTGGAAAGGGTACTTAAGCTTTATTGGCAAGCTTAATAGGCAATTAATATGCAAAGGCAGCAGCTTCATGAATTTGGGGTGTTTAAGGGCAAGGTTCCATTTTCACAAAGCTGACACCAGACTGGCACTAATTGATCAATGATTCAAAATTCATAGGGTATCCTTTCCTTGTGACAAGGTGTTGGGCAATTTGAACATTACAGCTCCCTGCCTCATTCAGACATGGATACTTTATTCTGGTCCAACATCAATGCAATTGTCCTCTCTCTCTCTCTCCTTCAGAATATTTCCAGAAATTTCTGCCTTTCTTTTTGATCTCTAGTGAATTTAATTGCTGAGGGCACAGACTTAGAAAAATCTGCGTATGAATCCCGTCATACTAGTCAACTTCCACATTGCCTAATGTGTGCTTCAGCAACAACTCTCTATCTGGAGGACTGTGGATGCCTGGTTGCTGAGTATGTTCAAGGCCAAGATCGATAGATTTTTGGACACAACGATATGGTGGTCAAACTGGAGTGTCGGCTTGAGGTACATGATCAGCCACGATCCTGTCGAACAGGCTTGTGGGATTCTATGACTTATTTCTGCATCTCTCTCCTTTTTTTTATAATTGTATGGACATGATCCTCTGGAAATTTGGGAATATTCACTTCAAGGAGCCTCCCTCTTTCTCTCTGCACATAGAGTAGGTCCCCACTAGCACTGGACATTCTTTGCCAGTAGATATAGCCATGTGCCTTTTATGTCATTTATATCTTCTCTTTTATTTGCATTCTCCTGAGTCTCTAAATCTGTTCTATAATACGATGACCAGGAATTATGCTAATCTTTCATAAAATACGGGCTAGGCCCCAGCTATTGTACTAACAACACACTTTAGGACTAATGTCAAGATCATAGATTCATGGAGGCATACATTAGGGAAACAGGCCTATTGACCCATCAAGTCCATGTTGACTCTCAAGCACCCTATAAACCTACACTAATCTCAATTTATTTTCCACACCTTCCCATCAACCCCTCTAGATTCTTCTACTCACTCATATAATAGGGACAATTTACAATGGCCAATTAACCCATCATTTGCACGTCTTGGGATGTGGGAAGAAATCAGCACACCCAGAGAGAAACCCATGTGGTCATGGGAAGGACATGCACACAGACAGCACCAGAGATCAGGATTGAACCCAGTTCTTTGGAGCCAAGAGGTAGTAGTTCTACTAGCTGCACCACTATGCAGCCCACAGATCCTAGTGAAATTTCTTAGAAAATTCATGAGAAAGGATGAAAAACTTCAGTTACATAGAGAGACCAGAGAAACTGGGACTGTTCTTCCAAGAGGCTAGAAGGTTAAGTTGAAAGTTTTCAAAATCATGGGACATTTTGATACAATAAAATAGAAAAGCTGTTTCTAAAACCAATGGGCCAGTAACCAGAGGAAATGGGATTTAAATAAATGGTGAAAGAAAAATTGTGATGAAGAAAAAATGTTTTAAGTTGGTTTGATGTGGAATATACTCACCAGAAGCTTGCTGGAAGTAGACTGACAAAATGATTTGGATAAATGCTGCAAAAGGGGTGTTGGGGAAAGTGTAGGGTAGTGGGACTAACTATAGCTTTTAAATGAACTAATACACTCAGGTACGGTGGGTCAAATGGTCTCCTTGTATGCAGTATTACTCCATTGTTTTCTCATTCAATGCCTGGAGTTTGGTTAAGGATAGCATTAAGCTTAACTGTGAGACTGCCCAGTTGAATTGCATTACACGGGTTGTTTATTAGGAGACTTCTGCCTAGATATTAGGTAGCAGCATGTGTTTTTTAAGATGGAATGTGTCCTACATGGTTGGCAGGCAGTGGGACCAGCTGTGCAGCACATAGTATTGTCAAAAGAGATAGAAGAAGCATCCATTATCCTTTCCTAAAGTCGATGGGGAGGGTGCAGCATTCGAGTTAAAGACAAGGCCAAAGCATTCACAACTGTGTTTAACCAGAGGTACCAAATGGGTGATCGATTTTGAGACCCCAACATCACTAAAACCAGTCTTCAACCATTTTGGCTTGCTCTACATAATATCAAGAAACAGCTGAGAGCACTAGATACAGGACCAGACAACATCCCAACTGTAGTGCTGAAATCCTGCACTCCAGAGCTAGCTGTATCTCTAGCCAACCTGTTCCAGTACAGTTGCAACACTGGCATCTACCCTGTAATGTGGAACATTTCCCTGGTATATCCTATTCACAGAAGACAGAACAAATCTAATTTAGCTAATTAGTGCCCAGTCAATCTACTCTCAATCATCAGCAAAGTGATGGAAGGTGACATTGACAGTGCTGTCCAGTGGCACTTACACAATGATACCCATTTGAGCTTTGCCAGGATCATTTGGTTCTAGATCTCATCACAGACTTGATCCAAGTATTGACCAAAGAGCTGAGTTTCAGATGTGAGGTGAGAGGGCCTTGTCTTTAGTACTCATATACTGAGGTGACATCAAGGCCACGTTCAACAGTGTGGCATCTTACCCTTGACATTCAATGGCATTACTGTTACTGAGTCCACCACCATCAACATCCTGAAGTTCACCACTGATCAGAAACTCAGTTGAACCAGCCACATAAATGTTGTGGCTACGAGATACAGATCTTCACTCTTCCTTAGATATGAATCTCATTTCACTCTGAGATCCATGGCCCCATCCCACCATGATGTACATGTGATTGCCTCTCCCATAAACTAAGCCTCTTCTCCCCAAGTTCCATGACCCCTGACCTCTCTCTTGCTTGGCCTCAAAATCACCTGCCTAATTTGATATTGAATTCACACACTTTAATTCACCACCCTCTCAGGCATCTAGTGTCATTTTAATATTATTGATCTTATTGGTTAAGAAGAAACCCTTTGCCTCAGATGTCCTGCACCATTATCAGTTCATACTTTGGGGGCCCAAAAATGTAAAACACAGCATATATGGTTAATTGAGTCCTGGAAATTCCAGGCCAATATTCCAGCAGATGGCCTTCCATCTTAAAATCCTTGTTTCTTTAAACAACTGCCAAGCCAGAGAAAAAGAAAGAGGAAAGGACAAAACAGAATTATCTCTGATAAGGTATCCAGCTTTATTATAGTTATACCATGTCATGGAGCAATACAGCATGGATACATGCCCTCCAGCACAACCAGTCCATGCCAACAACGGTGCCCACCCAGCTGGTCCCAATTTCATGCATTGGGCCCATATCCCTCCAAGCCCCGCCCCTCCATGTACCTATTCAAGTGCTTCTTAAATGATATTATTGTACCTGCCTCAACCATTTCCTCTGGCAGCTCGTTCCATATACTTGCCACCTTCTGCATGGAAAAAGTTGCCCCTCAGGTCCCTTTTAAATCTTTCACCTCTCACCCTAAATCGATGCCCCTAGTTGTGACTCCCCTACCCTGGGGAAAAGACTGTTACCATCCATCTTATCTATGCCTCATAATTTTAAATATTTTTATAAGGTCGCCCCTCATTCTCCTCCGTTCCAAAGAATATAGACATAGGCCAGCCAACTTCTCCCTATAACTCAGGCACTCTAGTCCTGACAACGTCCTTGTAAATCTTTTCTGCTGTCTTTCTAGTTTAACCACATCTTTCCTATAACAGGGTGACCAAAACTGTATGCAGTGCTCCAAGTGCGGCCTCGCCAATGACTTATACAACGGCGACATAATGTCCCAACTCCTATAACTCAGCACCCTGACTGATGAAAGCCAGTGTGCTAAACACCTTTCTCGCTATTCTGTCTACCTCTGCCATGGCTTTCAACAAACTATGCACTTGTACTCCTAGGTCCCTCTGTTCCATTACACTCCCTAGTGCCCTACCATTTATAGTATAAGTCCTACACTGGTTTCCTACAAAATGCATCACCTCACACTTATCTGTATTGAAATTCATTTGCCACTCCTCGGCCCACTTCCCTAACTGATCAAGATCTCCCTGTAATCTACGATAACCTTCTTCACTATCAACGATACCTCCTAATTTCATGTCATCCCCAAAGTTACTGATCAAGGCTTGTGCATTCGCGTCCAAGTCAGTTACATAAATAACAAATAACAAGGGTCCCAACACCGACCCCTGCAGCACACTCTGATAGGTTACAGTAAGTCCGAAGAAATTATTTAAGTGGCTGCTCAGTTCTAGATACTTTGGTATTTTTTTCTTGCCCGTATTTTAGTAATTGTTTACTTGGAACAAACAAAAGTGATAGATTCAACACAGAGTAATGTTCTTCAAATGGAATTCTATTCATCGAGTTCTTTCTTTTTTCCTGTATGAAATGTTTATGCTCTTTCTTCACTTTTGTTTCCAGTGTGACAAAAGTCAAAGTTGCCACTCTTGTCACCATAATCTGGATTACTGACATGCATGGAAGCTTCAAGCCAACATCTTATTTGCTGGCACTGATTCTTGTTGTTTTCAGGGTATTAGTTTTCTTCTTTGTGTTGGTTTTATAACTGTCACTGCATTCCACAAGAAGCATTATATGGTTGTTTGAGTTTCAGTGTGGATTTATATGTTTAGTGGGTTGTACTTTCATGAAGAGATGCCCAGGATAATGACACGGCAATTAAAATAATAACCAAGAAATGTGAAATAATCAGATCCAATGAATGGTTATTGTGAGGCTTTACACAAAAACCCAGGTAACAACCATCAGTCTACTCTGTATTTTACATTGCACAGATAAAAATATCTCAACAGAATTTACATCAATTTGCATTTTGATTTTTTGTTTGGCATTGATAAGAAAACAAAAACACATGCCTCTCCATAAGGGTTTGGTCAGAATGGCAGGAGTGAAGCAGTGGAATAGAATGGAGCAGTTATATTTTCCACACTGTCCCTGCAGACTTTTCATTTCAAAACACTGTCAGTGATGGAAGATGCGCTTCCCATTAAAGTCCAGTTGGAGGCTCACTGATGAACGCAAATCACAGTATCACGATGTGCACCAGATCCCAAAAGCACTTTAACCTGCTTGCGAACATGGGTACTCTACTGGGTACAGTTATTGTAAGGCAGAGACCACAAAGGTAAAAACCTTCTCTTCATATGGCTAAGGGTAACAGGAACCCCTGTGGGGCTATACAGGAAAGATGGAGCCACTGGGCCTCACCTCTCCCTCCGTCTCCTGGCTTTATCTTGTTATTAGTGGGCTAACCCTGGTCCCAGCATACTGCTTCTCATCACCTGCTCTTTGAACCTACGTCCACCTAGCTATCCTTTCCCCACCAACTTTCACCAAATCCACGTTGCCATGCTCTAAGGAAGACTCTTAGAACATAGAACAGAGACTCTTAGAACATAGTACAGCACAGGACCAAGTCCTTTGACCCACGATATCTGTGCCAAGCATGATGCCAATTTAAACTGCACATCTGCCTGCATGTGGTCTATATCCTTCCATTCCCTGCCTGTTCATGTGCCTGTACAAATGCCTCAAATGTACTATCGTATCTGCTTCTACCACCTCCCCTGGAGCGCATTCCAGGCACCTACCACTCTTTGTGTAAAAAAACTTGCCACATAAATCTCCTTTAAACTTTTCCCTTGTCACCTTAAAGCTGTGTCCTCTAGTATTTGACATTTCCATTCTGGGAAAAAGACTATCCCATCTATAGGCATACCCTATCTATGCCTCTCATAATTTTATATACTTCTATTAGGTTGCCCCTCAGCCTCTGATGCTCCAGAGAAAACAATCCAAGTCCATCCAACTTCTCGTTATGGCTAATATTCTCTAATCCAGGCAACATCCTGGTGAAACTGTTCTGCACCCTCTCCATAGCCTCCACATCCTTCCTGTAATGTGGCAACCAGACGGGCACACAATACTCCAAATGTGGCCAAGCCAAAATTTTATACAGCTGCAACTCTCGCCATTAACTCTCCTTGGGAATCAAAATTTGACAGACCTCTGGTTTCGTTGGTTGGCTGCTAACAACTAACAATAGTTTCTGTTCCCTAATGGGTTAAATGCTATAGCTTCCTTCTTATCTGTTTCTATATCTTCACCTGAATGCGTACTGATTTATTGGAAGGAGGCATTAAATCAAAGCTCCACCTTCCTGTTCAGCTGGAAGTTTAAATTTCAATGGCACTAAAAATGAGTCAATTTGCAGTATCCAAGCCAACATTACCGCTACTTCCCAAACACTACTATAAAAGGATAACAGGTCACTGACCTCATTTGTTGTTTGTGGTATTTTTCTATATGCAGGTTGCTGGGACTGGTTTGTGAAACAGGGACAATTTAAAAGTCACCCAGAGTGAATTGCTTTGGGATGTTCGTGAAGGGTATTTAAAAATGCATTCTTTGTCTTGCTCTCTATTAGTTGGTAAACCATTTTTGTTGTAATTTTAGTGTTTCTTTCAGTCTCCTACTCTACCACTCTTCTCTCATTTAGATTGTTCAATCCCCAGTTAACACCGATGACACCCTCCTAAGAGAGCGGCAATTACCTTCATTTCCAAACAACTAACTTTTCATCCAGTTCAACCTTTTTTCCACTTTTTCTGTAGTAACTTACTGATAACAGTAATTTTTGTTGCTTCATAAATCACTTAAAATTAACCTTATTACAAATGCATTATAGTTAACAAATTATTAAAATCTTTCTCCCTGTAAGAGTCTCATGCATTGAATCATCCTTCATTCTTTGGCTCAAATTTGTCCAACAGAATTCCACTGCCACCAGCAGGGTAGGCAGCCTTTTCTTACTAGTGTTGTGTAACAGGACAGTCGGTGTTGTAAGCCCATTTCACTTTTTAGCTGCCCTGGTACTGATAACCATAAGCTTTCCATTCTCATTTCTAATTGAGTTCATTGGAGAGCAATCTAAACTGGGAATTCTGTCTCAACTTTTACCCACCACAGACTAGAACACACAGGGCAGGCCAGATATTAACCCAGATGTTTTTGCTCTGCAAGACTTAGCACAGTTCTTGAACTAACTCTCAGAATATAATGACTTGGTGAGATGATGTTATTGAACACTTGGGTGGAATTACTTAGTTGTGCTCAGAACTTTAACATACAATTAACAATCCAGGCACCGTCTTAATAGCTCAGCGCCACACAAGACATGGTCAAACTGTAAAGCTTGCAGAAAAGATTTACCGGGATGTTGCCAGGATTAGAAGGCCTGAGTTACCGGGAGATGTTGGCCAGGCTAGGTCTTTATTCCTTGGAATGTAGGAGAATGAGGGGCGACCTTATGGAAGAGTTTAAAATTATGAGAGGCATAGATAAGGTGGATCATAACAGTCTTTTCCCTGAGATGGGCGAGTCCAAAAGTAAATGAAGTAATATCTTTTTCAACTTTCCAAATACCTGCTTCCTCCCAGATTTCAGAAATCCTGATGGCATTCCTGACATGTGTTCTTTTTTGGGGGTTATAGGCATTAAAAGGACCACTCCTCACCACACAAAAAAAGACCAAGAGACATCATCAAGGGCTTCCATGAAAGAGTTGACATCATCAGTATAAGACATCACATGACCACTACTGCAATCCAATGGATGCTGACTGGCATGGTGTGTATCTCCAGGTGACTCTCCTGAACCTGTTTAGGAGTCTGTCAGGCTCGTTATTGGACAGTGAGTAGCCCACGTTGCCACTACAAACTATTGGGGTGTCATGGGCAGACATACAATTAGATGATGCAGCCCAACACATTTCAATGGTTAGTTAGACAGTGAGACGTTATTTCTGCAAAGCTATCAACAATATGGCACATCTGCGATAGGAACTTCTTGCTTTCCGGAGTTAACCACACATCTGTCCTTGCCTGAAGTTAATGTGGCATTTACACATTAATAATGGTGAGCATCATTAGCCTCACTGTTTAATTGAGAGCAAATTCTAACTGATTATTAAATTTGTATAAAAGCCTCATTAACACGTTCATCATCTTGCCAGAATTTTAACTAAGTCACATATTTTAATCAGTTAGACTGTAAAATCTTATTTTGTTTATTTTCCATGGAAGGGAAAATGTGGGGTTCACTTTGACTTTGGGAGGATGGCATATACAAGAATTGACTTTGGATTGTCAGCAATCAGTGCAAAGGTGTACAAAAGATATCTGATCCAATAATTCTCATCTTCTACTATTATTTAAAGTTGTATTTACCTCGGCTAAAATCTAAGGCAGACTAAATAAGGCAGAGTGACATTTATTGGCATGTGTGAGGTATATAGGTTACAGGGAAAGAAGTGGGGAATGGAATTGCTCTGAGAGCCACCATAGACTCAATGGGCCAAAATCCAATACCGTATGACAGACGAGCAAACGAGATAGAAGCTGAAGTGGCTCTCCTGAGAGCAGTTTAACGATAAAATTGTGAAGGGTCTCAATAGATTTAAAGGGAAGAAATTGGTCTGGATTTTATGTTCAGCAGCACACTGGTCATATTCATTTCTTGCTTACTTATTTTGTATCCCCCTGTTGTGAACTTCTTGGACAAAGTAACTTCAACCTTAGTGGCAAATCCTGGACAATGGCAGAGCCTTCTCAGCATAAATCTCGTCACGTGTGTGGTGGGGTGGGGTAGACTGCAGTCTGACCCACTGAATTTCTCCAACATGTTGTTTTTGGCTCCAGATTCCAGCATCTGCAGTCTCTTGTGTCTCCATTGTACTGCTCCAGTGTGAAGTCTCTTCAAGGTATGCCCAAGATGTGTTTTCCTCCTCTCCCCAATGGGAGTTCTGTTATTCCCTCTCTCGCTGCTCCCCCCTGTGACTCCTGCTGCTCTCCTCCTTTTCAACCACACTCTCGTCCAGATCCACTATCTACCTATCGCTTGCTAGCTCTTGCTCCACTCCTTCCCTCCACCTTTTTATACTGGCTATCTCCCCTCTATCTTTCAGTCCAGATGAAGGGTCTTGACCCGAAACATCAACTGTCCATTTCCCTGACCTGCTGAGTTCCTGCAGCATCTTGTTTTTTTGCACCAGATTCCAGCATCTGCAGTCTCCTGTGTCTCCGGCAGCCTTTCGATGCTTGAATCCCCTTCTCCCACATGCCTGGTGACAAATCCAGTCAGGTTCAGAAAGGAGTCACAAAATATGTTTGAACTGAAACGTTCATTGAAACTAAGGTACCGAGCACCACCCACTCTGGAGCTCGGGTCTATACTTGTGCCCTGCCCTTAAAATTGGGGCTTGTCTATCAGCCTCAGTTTATTGTCATAGTGGCCAATGATCACACAGAAGGTTTTGTTCAAACTGAGTGCTAGTACAAAAATAGAATACACATAATCTAAAGTCACATGGTGGGCTCCCATTTCTCAACAGGTACATGTACCGTGTGACATTGTGTTATCAAGAATCTTTTACTTCTTCTTCTTAGGCAGGATGACCTGCTTCCTCTTCAGTTCTGAGGAATAGAAGATATGTGTGCATGAATTCTTTTGATATGGGCTGGGCATTGCACAGCAGCTACAACGTGGTCTTGACAATACAATGGCTTGGTCCAATGGCAAGAAGCCCAAGGCAAGTGGAGATCAGGCTCGAATGCCTCCCTGTCAGCCATTAGATCTGAAAAACAGCTGAGACCCTGGGTGATCCTTTCCCCTTGCCTAGTCTAGAAACACCAATGCCTATTAGCAACTACTCTAATCCTTGCTTTGGAAGAGGAAGCTAAATTAACACAATCTGGCAATCAAGCATTCATGACAATTCAATGTTATGGAGTGCAAGTCCCAACTGAGATATCGAGGAGCCACCCAAATAATGTTTGGCTTGTTTCGATTCAAGGTTTATTCCAGACCTCAGACTGAACAACACACTAAATTTGATATTGTTATGCTTTCTGTAACGCAGCTCTATACTTCAATGAGACAAACACTTCAGAGCCTCTCAACTCCAATTCCCAAGACAATGCTTTGCTTTTTCAAATCTATGTCATAAGTTGCAGGCGGGGTTGCTGAGTGGTATTTCATGGAAAAAGGAGGCATTCCAGTTAAAGAGTGCAGTGGAGGTGGTAGAGAGGGCTGCCAGATTGGCAGGGTTTATTTCATCCTGTATGAATCACTCTGCTCTTACGGCCAATCATTTTGTGGCATTGATGGTAGCCATGGAAACATCCTGCCTTTCCAGTAAGGAGAGGATTCATGGGATGTCAAGAGGCCAGAGAAGGGATGAATCCAATGTAAAAAATGAGCTTTATAACTTGAACATTTTAATTATATTCAGCATTGAAAAAGATATAATATTAACTATTTTCAACATAACATTTTTGACTGGGGCTTTTCTGATCTTATGAGAGCATTATAACATGTTCCCCTTTAATTAGCCTATTCGTATCTCAGTTATTCTGCATCCTTTTACTTTAAACGCTAATTCATGCAGAATGCTGTCAGGATGACCATCAGTCATAATTACAATAAAGGTTAATTGCAAAGTGGACCTCAGAAAACAATAATAATATTAGTTTGCTAATGATGATGAAGGTGCTGTCATGAAGGGGTCTGCGGACCTGATCGTATATGCCTGGCAGTTTGCTTATTACTGACAGGATGTGGTTGATGACATTCCATTGTCTCACCAGATAGCACCATGACATCCAGTCTCAACTTTGTGGGAAAGAATTAAAGAGTTAGATTAATTATAGTGACCTGCAACACACTGTTGCATTCTGTCAATGTCAATTATTGGCTTGTGAATGAAAAGGCCAAGATAATGAGCTTTGGTTTTATAAAAAATAAATTACCTATTTTTTTCATTTAATTGTATGCATCAAGTAACAGTTCTTCCTAAATTTAAGGTGAATGCTCCTCTAAATCTATTAACTGAAGACTAGACTATACTGAACAATATAATGTGCAGGCTGAATTCTCACACATTTAGTATGATAATTAGTGACAGTGCTCGCTGAGGTAACACTTCTATTGTTTGAATTTCAACAAAAACTCCACTCCACACAAAGTTCCACAACAGTGGAATGTTTGCAAAAACTTCCACATAGTTTATACTCATTCTTTATTCCAAAGCAGCAGGACCTTGTATCATTGCCATTGCCTTTTGTAATGAAAATGAACATGCTGAGAACAGAAATTCTATTACGCAAGTTTTACTTGCTGAAGCTTTGAGGTGGCAGCAGTAGAAATATTTCCATTCTATGTCTGCTGTATAAAACCTCTTATACTGCTGTCCTTATTTTCTCACTCAGAACTGCATCACAAATCTCATCTTTCGAAGATGTTTCTAATGCCCTAACAACCAGAGAAAAAAGTATCAGTTTTATTTCTAATTGTTAGATTTGCTCTGAGTTAGACATCTATGTTTTAAAGGCCACATTTTTTTATTTCAAAAATAGACATTATTCATAATAAAAACTATATACAAAGGAAGAAACAGTGCAAAAAAAACTTTTACATTCATGTTTTTTACATTGTAGTGTTTCCCTTTTTTTAAAGAAAAACAAACAAGCAAACATATCACCCCATCCCACTGGGGTGATATGCCGTTTTCAGTATTTAAGGGGCTTCCTCACTCAACTCAGCCCCTCCATGTGCAGTAGCAGAAGAAGCCCAGACTGTGGTCCTTCCCCACTGAGCCTTAGCATTGGATGCGCCAAGCTTCAGTACGTCCCTCAGCACGTGCTCCTGCAGCCCGGACTGTGCCAGTAGGCAGCATTCCCTTACAGACATCTCACTGTGCTGGAAGACCAACAAGTTTCGGGCAGACCAAAGGCCATCGTTCACCGAGTTGATGACCTTCCAGCAGCACTTGATGTCTGTCTTGGTGTGTGTCCCTGGGAACAGCCACTGGATCAGGGAGTCCTCTGTCATGCAGCTGCTGGGGATGAACCGGGACATGGACCCTTGCATCCTTCTCCACACCCCCTTTGCAAATCCACAGTCTGCAAAGAGGTGGGTGACTGCCTCTCCCCCACCGCAGCCATCCTGAGGGCAGTAAGCATCAGGGGTGATAAGTTGTCTGTACAAGAAGGATCTGACTGTGAGACCCCCCTCATCACAAGCTAAGTGAGGTCATGGTGCTTGTTGATGAGGCATTCTACCAGATGGTTTGGACAGTCTGAGCAAGGAACCACACCACTGTATCCATAGTGTCCCTGTCCCTCAGTATCTGCAGGATGTTCCATGCTGACCACTGCCTGATGGACTTGTGGTCAAAGATGTTTACTTGGAAGAACTCTTCCACAAGGGACAGGTAGTGCGGCAATGTCCATCTGACTGGAACGTTGTGCAGTGGAGGGGCCAGGCGCAACACCAGGGACAGGTAGAACCTCAGCACGTAGTGACACTTGATGCCCATGTACTTTGGGTCTACACACCACCTGATACAGCCACACATGAAGGTGGTCATCAGGATGAGGGCAATGTTGGATCCACTTTTGCCCCATTCTCTGGGGACTTGGGCATCGTAAACTGTTGGACTTGCTCCATCTTGGACACCCCCCCAGATAAACTGAAAGACGTCCCGGGTGATTATCAAGGCAGAGGACCAGGGAACAGGCCACACCTGCGCCAAATACACCAGCCCTGAGAGCATATCGCACCTGATAATCAAGTTCTTCCCAGTTAGTGACAGAGAACGCCGTAACCACAGACCCAATTTTTGTTTTACCTTCCCAATCCGCTCCAGCCAATTCTTGTTACACGCCTCAGCCCCTCTAACCAGATCCCCAGCACCGTCAGGTAGTTGGACCTGACAGTGAAGGGGACAGTGGATCATTCGGGCCAATTGTCGAAAGGCATGACCTCGCACATCCTGCGGTTGACTCTGGCCCCTGATGCCAACTCAAACTAGTTGCAGATGCTGATCAATCTGCGAACTGACCGTGGATCTGAGCAGAAGACAGTGACATCGTTCATGTACAGAGAGGTTTTGACTTGTGTGCCTTCACTGCCTAGCAACGTCACCCCTCTTATGCTCTTGTCCTTCCTGATGGATTTGGCAAAAGGTTCATTGCAGCTCACAAACAAGGCAGGGGAGAGTGGACTACCCTGCCTGACTCCAGACTTGATGGGTAAACTATCTGTCTCCCACCCGTTGATTTGGACTGCACTACGAATATCTGTGTGGAGCAGCTGGATCCAATTTCTGATTCCCACGCCAAAACCCATTTTGGAGAGCATGCCCATCATGTATGTGTGTGATATCCTGTCAAAGGCCTTCTTCTGGTCCAAGCTGACCAGCCAGGCATCCACCCCTCTGTCCTGCATGTAGGCTGTCAAAGGTTTTCCTGCCTGGTACAGCACAGGTGGATTACGTGTCCCAGAGCAGACCTAACCTGGTTTGCAATGACCTTGGACAGGATCTTATAGTCCACATTCAACAACGAAATAGGCCTCCAATTCCTGATGTCCTCCTTCTCCCCCTTCTGCTTATTGATGAAGGTAATGATGCCATTCCACATGGAGTCTGACATGCAGCCTGCCAGAAGCATAGCATTATACACTTCCAGGAGGTCAGGGCCCATCCAGTCCCACAGAGCCAAGTATAACTCTGTCAGTAAGCCGTTGCTTCTGTGAGGTTTATTTGAGCTGAGGGAATAGATGGAGCCAGTCAGCTCTGCCAGTGTCAGTGGCTGATCCAGACTCTCCCACTTGCTATTGTCTCACACCTCCGTGATAAGAGGAAAAGAACATCTGGGAGGCTGTGCTGTCTGTTGTCTTTCTGTCATACAGACCAGCATAGAAGGACCTGCAGATCCTCAATATGTCTGTCTGCGAGGATGTTACTGAGATGTCCTCTTCCTTAAGGCTGTGGATCACAGTGCTGCCCCGTGAATCATTTGGAAGAAGAAGCATGAGCACGTCTCATCTTGCTCCACAAAGTGGACTCTGGATCTGAAGATGATCTTGGAGGATTCTGAGGCAAAGAATGCAGCTTGCTGGCTCTTCACTCTGAGTTCCTCTCTCACATCCACCCCCCTCGACTGCAGAAGAAGAAGTTGCTGCAAATCTGTCTGGAGTTGCTACAATTCCCTCTGACTCTGTCTTGCTTTCTTAAAACTTTTGAGGATGAAGAAACTCTTGATGTTCTCCTTGATTGTTTCCCACCAGTGAATCGGAGAGTCAAAGAGGGGCTTCACGGTTCTCCAACTTGTGTAATCCCTCTTTAGTTCCTCGATGTTCTCTGGGGTTAAGAGGACAGCTAGCCTCTCGCTCAGCACAGACGAGGCATACACATCAATTAGCCGGAGCTGAGTGTTACAGTTCTTTACGTCCGCCCACCCACCATCTCTTTGACTTCAGCGACTGAGAAGTTGCCTCCCCACTGCAGAATCCCCAGGCCAGATGCGCAACTATCATTCCCCCCTGAACATATGGACAATCCCTGGGACCACCATAGCGAGCACGTCCAATAGTTGCAGAGGTGTGGCAGCCTACACTCCTGTAGAAAAGTCACATCTAAGGTATAGCAAGGCTTTAACAAATTGCACAGTGTTCTTCAGTGTCAATCAGCCTGAGCCCTCATACCCACAACCTTGGTGAACTGTTTTTGGGCTCAGGTACTAGGAATGGTCTCCCAGTAGGAACATGCCGATGGAATTCTTTATTCTGAATAAAGAATTGCATCTTCCAGTATCTAATTTCTCTTGTGAACATGAAAAACATGTCACATTATAGCCAAGCTGGGTAATAGGCTGTCTCATAAATTTGTACTGAATTTTGTTTAGTCCAGTCAATACATGGCTTTCATTTCTCTGTTATAACCCTGATGGAAAAGGATGCATGACATTTAACTTATTATTGCTTACTTTTGCTCTAAATTAGTAAACGCCATTAACTATACTCAGATTTTGAACGAAAGCCAGGTTTATCAATAAATGAGTCACAAACTCTGTCAGTACTCTTACTGCCTCTTCACAGTTCTGTGAAGAATCCACACATTATAGTCAGCACATGCCTCACTCAGAATGAGTTTGTTTACCTAGCAGTGATGTAGGTGTATAACTATCACTCTATGCATGGAAGCAGTTTCCTGAAAAAGAGCATCTGCCTTACATGCGACAACTTTCAAGAAAATGATATCAAGCTAGATGTTAGCTTTTTGTTCACCATCAACGTTAAAGCATTACCCTCTCAAGAATGTGAAAATATAATGTTATCAATTACAAAGCAAAATTCAAATTAAATATTTGCCAGATTTGGAGCTGCTAATATTGGAATGCCACTGGAGTTGTAGATGCAACGTAAAGTATGAAATGTGGCATAGTGGCACAGCTAATAGAGCTGGTGCCTTACAGTGCCAGAGACAAGGGTTCAATCCTGACCTTGGGTGCTGCCTGTGTGGAGTTTGTATCTTCTCCATGTGACAACTTGGATTTCTTCCAGGTTCTCCAGTTTCCTCCCACACCCCAAAGCTGTGTGGGTTGATAGATTAATTGGTGACTGTAAATTAACCCTAGTGTAGAACTGAGTGGTTGAATATAGCGGGGTGAGTTGAACAGAATGTAGAGACAATTTGATAAATAGGTGGCTGGTGGTCAGTGCGGATACAATGAGCCAAAGAACCTGTCTCTCTATGACTCTATGATGTGCTCCTTGTCAGAACAAATTGGTAAATTGGTTTATTATTGCCATATGTACCAAGGTATAGTGAAAAACTTTGTTTTGCATGCCATCCATACGTACGTATCATTTCACCACATCAGTACCTCGAGGTAGTACGAGGGAAAAGCAATAACAGAGTGCAGAATATATTGTTACAGAGAAAGTGCAGTGCAGGCAGACAGTAAGGTGCAAGGCCATGATGAGGTAACAAGGGCAAGCAACCAGCAAACCTAGCTGGCCTGTGCCTAGTGGAAGGTCCAAACATTAGTTTTGATATTCAACGAGAAGGTCAGATAAGCTGAAGAGAGAGAAGGTTGTCCAGACAGAGATAGATGAGGAAGGATGAATTTATCCATTGGTTGTTTTGATTGTGATTCAAATTATTGTAGGACATAATTATAATCAAAACAAAAATGAATCAGGAATTTTGTTTTGTACCTTATGTTTGTTTTGGGATCACCAAAGTTTGGCAAATCCCTAAGTTCTTTTAAGTTGGTATCTTGGAAAATGTACAAATTGTCCAAGATGTAAAAATGACTGCAATCAATTCTAGTCATGCATGCTTTTAAAAACACTTTGGCCCTGATCTTCAACTTGAACGGCAGCATATCCCTCAGCAGTACCAACTGAAGACCAGCCTTCTGCTCCAGCTAAGTGCAAATCCTGGCACACTTTGCTGAGCTAGTACTCTCCTCATAGATATTGGCTGGGAAATCTGCCCACTGAGCCTGTCCGAGGTTAGACCCAGCACAAGACCAGTGGACTTCCAGCACAGGACCAGAAAGCACATTGAAGTCAATAGGAAGAAATAATTGTCCTGAGGACAACTGCACACAGGGTCATGCTATACAACAAAGGCAAGTGACTGGCACACATAGCTGGCCCATGGTCACTTGAAGTTCTAGCCAGTGATGTAAGAGAAGACAAGAATAAGATGGGAAAGAAGATAGACTGAGTGGAGTTGGGTAGAATGGCCAGTTTTGGTGCCATACATCACATGTGATAATGTTTTGGAAGTACCATCAAATACATTAAATTGTGCAAAAATAATCCAAAGAAATTATGTAAGAGTCAACATCAATTTACTGACTAACGGGCTTTCTGTCATTACCAATCACCCTGATCCTTGTGCATTTTAATACCTGTGTTTATGTTAGATCTGAGAATTTACAACTTTATCAAATACATGATTGCCTAGACAAAGTCAACGTAGGAACAGAAAGGAATGAAGTGGGGGAGGGGAGAGTTCTATTTTTATATTCCTTCTCAGATTAGTCTTACTTTATTTTCTTACTCTTTACTGATTTTTATTTCTCCTTTTTTTGGTTTATATCATTCTTTTAATCCTTACATATATTATTGTCCTTACAATTTTATAAGCTTACTCTTTAATACTTCCCTTAATTTCTTTAGGCAACCACTTTTCCCATGGAGTCTTTGTTTTGTAATGGAATAAAGGTTCATTGCGATGATGAAATATATTTTTAAATGTCTGCCACTGTTCATCTATTATCATACCTTTTTATTTAATTTCCCAATTAAACATAATCAGATTGCTCCTCATACTCATATATTTGCCTTTATTTAGTTTTAAGACTCTTAGTCACCCTCAAACTACAAATGAAATTCTATTGTGTTAAGATCATTTACTATGAGATTACTAATTAATCCTGTTTTACTAAGCATGATCAAGTCTAAAACTGCTTGCTTCCTGCTTGGATCCATAACGTATTGTCCCAGGAAGCTATCTCAAATACATTCCATGAATTAATTTGTAAGTTTACCTTGCCTGGTCTACATGAAGATTAACATTTCCCATGATTATTGCTTTACTTCTGTTTAATTGGGAGGTGGGAGGAGACTATAAAAAAAGTATTGCTATATGGGAGTTTTAATTAATACTTTGTTCAATGGAAGCTTCTTTAGAGACACCTGGAATACTCTCCATTGTTTGCTGTGGATTTTTAATCTTTGTCCTTATGCAGACTGATTCTACTTCTCCCTGGAACCAAGATCCTTTCTCACAGCCTTCCTATTACCAGATCTTCCAGCCATTCTTTCGTTTTCTGACTCTTGTACGTTCACTAGTGGCATTCCATCTGATTCAGACAGTGGTCATCTTTCCCTCTCTATCCTTCTCGAGCTACCTGCAACCTTTGACAGGTTGACTGCCCATCCTCTCCTGTGATGTCTCTCCATCATTGTTCAACTGTGTGAGGCTGCAAACATTTGATTCTATTCTGATCTATCCAATTGGCATAGAGTCCTAGAACATGGATACAGGCCCTTTGGCCCATTAAGTCTACACTCATCATCACCCTCCATTTTAGACTAACCCTAAAATAATCCTAAATGCTTATCGACTGCCCCTGAATCTACCACTCACCTAACACACTGGGGGCAATTCACAGTGGCCAGTTAACTGCTAATCCTCACATCTTTGGATGTGGGAGAAAACCGGAACACCTGGAGGAAACACGCACAGTACCAGAGAAAGAGCACGCAAACTCCACACAGACAGCACCCAAGGTGAAGACTGAGCCTGGATCTCTTTCTCCTTGTTTGTAAATCTTCTCATGGTCTCAGCTCTGCCAATCTCAGTAATCTCCTTCAAACCCATAACTCTCCAAGATATCTGTGCTCCTCTAATTCAGGCCTCTTGATCATCACCAATAGCCTGTCCTGGTCAAATCACTTGGATGCCATGGCCAAGAAAGCTCACCAGCACCTCTACTTCCTTAGGAGGCTAAAGAAATTTGGTATGTCCCCTTTGACACTCCCCAACCTTTATCAATGCACCATAGAAAGTATCCTATCTGGATGCATCACGGCTTGGTATGGCAACTGCTCTGATCAGGACTGCGAGAAATTGCAGAGAGTTGTGGACACAGCCCAGCGCGTCACAGAAACCAGCCTCCCCTCCTTGAACTCTGTCTTTACCTCTCACTGCCTTGGCGAAGCAGCCAGCATAATCAAAGACCCCACTCACCCTGGTCATTCCCTCTTCTCTCCTCTCCCATCAAGCAGAAGATACAGGAGCCTGAGGGCACATACCGCCAGGCTTAAGGACAGTTTCTATTCCATGGTGATAAGACTATTGAATGGTTCCCCTATACGATGAGATGGACTCTGACCTCACAATCTACCTTGTGACCTTGCACCTTATTGTCTACCTGCACTGCACTTTCTCTGTAGCTGTGACACTTTACTCTGTACTGTTATTATTTTTTACCTGTACTACCTCAATGCACTCTGTACTAACTCAATGTAACAGCACTGTGTAATGAATTGACCTGTACGATCAGTAAGCAAGACAAGTTTTTCACTGTACCTTGGTATAAGTGACAATAATGAACCAATACCAATACCAACTCCCATGTTTAAACACTTTGCTACTGATGGCTGTGCCTTCAGTTGCCAAGTTCTGCTATTCCCTCCCTACACCTCTCCATCTCTCCTTTGACTCTGAACTTGAGGAGTTGAGGGTCGACCATGGCGGGGTGGTTTGGAACTACATACAGACCAGACAGAGTGAAGATGGCAGATTTCCTTCCCTGGACCACATGACTGAACCAGATGGGCTTTTACAAAATTCAGTCATTTCAGGATTACAATGATTCTACAAACTTTTGTTCCAGATTGATTTAATTACTTATGTTGAAATCTTCCAGCTGCCTCGATGGGATTTGAATTCACATCTCTGCTTTCTAGTTCAGTAACTATACTGCAGATTAAATTCACTATGTTCACCCAGTAACTCCCAAAGCAGCTGAACAAGATGAGTTCCTGGCTCTTACAATAGGACTACTTATTTTCCCTCACAGTTCACAGGAGGGCAAACAGCCCACTGCAGGCAGCCTCTGGCTGGGTTCCTGGCCACAAAAGATCATGAACAGAGGTGGCACACACACTGTTTGAATGGTTTACCCACTGCCTGGGGTTCTGATCCCTCTGGGCATCTGCTGTGGGACCCTCCAATCCTCATGGCCCAAGAACAAACACCAAAACATATCTCCATCACTCCTTGAGGCTGGTAGTCTCAGGGTTAACTTTTGTTTATTGAATCAATGTTTTTTTAAAATGCTGTCTCTAATTATGGACAGTAACCAGTCTGCCCATCATTTTAGGGAGGTGGAATGGTAAACTGGATGTGTTGGCAGAGGGAGTGCATCATTTACTAAATGGCCATCTTTTCATCTTCCCACTGATAGCCAGGCAGTAAATGATGCACTCCACCACCCCCCATCCAGCCCACTGTCCCACATCTGCTTTATAGAAATCAGTCTGCCTACCCCTAGAACTGAAGGTGCTGTCCATATCTCATTATGTTTGCAAGCTATGCATCCTTGCCCTGGGTTAGTAGGTTTCTTTATTGTTGATGCATGATGCAGGAAGGCCTTTCTGCTGTCAAGAGACTATAGTGCAGAAATTGACTGTGTGCACTTATTTGTCTGTATTGATGTTTATATTTCATGAACCTCCTCACAAACTTCTTCATGTAATCCATTCAGCATTTCACTTTCTCCCTCCAGATTTCCCAAAGATGCTTCTATGGTTTTCTTTCCTTCTCCAGGAATTGTATGTTCTACACCCCAACCATTCATTGGAATAAAGTGGCTTCCCATAAATTCCCCATTGGAGTTATTAGTGAGTACTTTAAGCTTATGGTACTTTAATTTGGTGCAAGTTCTCTCTACCTACCCTAAAACTCTTCAGCATTTCAAAGATCTTCACTAAGCCTTCTCTGGGGAAAGTGCTCCAGATTTTCCTTGACCCCATATCCTCTCAGTTCTTACCAGATCTTTCCAAACTTCTCTTGTCCTTCTCTCCTACAACCTTGGGTACCAGAAGGAGGGTCTGATGATGTGGGGGATGAAAGGATCCTTGTGACAGCAAGTCAGACAGAGACTTGACTGAGACATAGGTGCAGAAGAAGCCTCAGGACCCTGGAGCCTCCAGAAGGTGGGACAATGATGGATGAGGGTGGGATGGCAGACATGCCCTTCCTTATGAGAACACAATTGCAATTGCCACTGGCGACAAACAAATGGACAGATGACAGCCAGAAGGCTGCGGGGAACTTGAAACTTATAAGGCATAAATAGAAGGGTTCTTGGGCATAAGACAAACATGTTCATGGCAAGCAGAGCCAAGATTGAAGCAGCAAGGGTGATGGAAGCACTGGTCAAACTACAACTTCTGTAAGGGAGCAGAATGGATGGAAGTACCTCATCCCATTTTGTTCAGGTAAATGTTAACTGAAGTGGGACACCACTGAGTATCGCTCCAATTTACAAAATCATAAGATCAATGTAATCAATCATAAACTCAGTTATGAGGCAAGGGGTCAATGAGCATAAGGAGTTTCCTTTCATTTTGTTAGACTGAGGCGGTGTACTATTATCCCAGGAGCTATGCACTGGGCATGCATATAAACCAAAACCTCATCTGTTCTCTCACGTACAAGATCCCACAAAGTACTGAAAGGAAAGCATGGGATTGTCCCGATATTGAGGCTGCCTGTGCACATTGCACCTGATATCTAGACCATTCATGCAAGCTACATCCGAGATTAAGACTGTTCATGCACGCTGTACCCAATATCAAGGCTACTTGTGCAAACTGCACCCACACCAAAGCTGCTCATACACACTGTACCTGATATCAAACCTGTTAATGTAAACTGCACCTGGTATCAAGGCCCCTTGTGCAACTACATCTGATATCGTTGTGACTTGTGTATGCTGCACCTGAAATGTGCTTGATTCCCATGGGGGTCTGCAGTCCCATAAGATTTCACACATGTTAACCTAGGATTTACAAGGATTACCTAGAGTCCTTTATCTTGTATTATCTTGTTTAACGGCTTTATCATTTTGTGTTTGCAGCTTCATCACTAGTGTATGTGAACCTCAGGACTCTTCTGAACCCCCTGTTAAGTGAAATTACTCCTTCCATTAATGTTGGACAGAATTTAGTTGTATTTTTCAGAATACAACTCCGCCCTTTAGTTTGTTTATGTTATAAATATGGATGTAGGAATTTATGAAAAAACACACAGAAATAAGGAAATAACATAATAAGGAAAATAAGGAAATAACATAAATAACAGAAAGTGCTGGAAATATTTAGTAAATCAGGCAGTATCTGAAGGAAGAGAAACAGGGTTTACATTCCAAATAGATAGCCTTATACCAGAACTGATGATGCCTTGACAGTGATCCCTGATAAAAAGGCAAGGGGTTGGTTGGACAATGTCAGCTTTCAATGAGTAAGTGAAAATCATAAAAAAACCGCAGATGCTGGAAATCTAAAATAAAAAAAGAAAATGCAGGAAATACTCAGGAGGTATTCTCATATACTCAGGATCCATCTGTGGGAAGAGAAACAGAGTCAATGTTTCGGGTCGAAAACCTTTCGTCAGAACTGGGGAGGAGACAAAAGAAGCTTGTTAAGCTGTAGGGAGAGTATGGGAGGAGAACGCCAATTGTTTGCAGTATTTTCTTCTTGCTTAGAAAATCTTTATGTTCCCACCGGTTTATTTTGTAGAAATGAAGTGTCTTCAGTATAGCATTCAATTAGCAGGGAGTTTGTTATCCTTTATTTTGCACAGATCTTCTTTCTCTCCTTTCAGTCTCATTGCCTGTTGTCTCAGCATCTCCATAAGCTTCCTTTACTCATGAGATTTCACTTTCATCAAACCACAGCACTAACAGTTATTGCCATTAGCTTTGTGAATGCTTTATGACCAAGTAATGACATTACATAAAATCCTTTGGAACCTGTTACTTTAGTAGTTGGAATGGGTCTCTTGATGGCTCAGCATCTTTAATGCAATGAGCATTGTGTTCTGTAGCAGAGGGAATTTCCACAGCTGCACACTGATCAGTACCAAGGCCTCCGGTCTCATCCAGGCAAAAGCGGTGATGATAAAATTAGCCTGAGTTAAGGGATTAAAATTGGGAACTGCTGCCTGCCCAGTGATCCAAATGCAAAATACAGCAGATGCTGGAAATCTGAAATAAAAACAGAAAGTGCTGGAAATATTTAGTAGATCAGGCAGTATCTGAAGGGAGAGAAACAGGGGTTACATTCCAAATAGATAGCCTTTTACCAGAACTGATGATGCCTTGACAGTGATCCCTGATAAAAAGAACCATAGAACCATAGAACCATAGAACCATACAGCACAAAACAGGCCCTTCGGCCCACCATGTTGTGCCATCCATCAAACCACCCTCACACTACCTAACCCCTTCCTCCCGCATATCCCCCCATCCCACACTCCTCCATATGCCTATCCAACAAACTCTTGAACCTGTCCAATGTATCTGCCTCCACCACCACCCCAGGCAGTGCATTCCATGCAACAACCACTCTCTGGGTGAAAAACCTCCCCCTGACATCTCCCCTGAACCACCCACCCATAACCTTAAAGCCATGCCCTCTCGTCTTGAGCATTGGTGCCCTGGGAAGGAGGCTCTGACTGTCTACTCTATCTATTCCTCTCAATATTTTATATACCTCTATCATGTCTCCTCTCATCCTCCTCCTTTCCAGTGAATAAAGCCCTAGCACCTTAAGCCTCTCCTCATATTCAATACTCTCTAATCCAGGCAGCATCCTGGTAAATCTCCTCTGCACCCTCTCCAACGCCTCCACATCCTTCCTATAATGAGGCGACCAGAACTAAACACGGTACTCTAAGTGTGGTCTAACTAGAGTTTTGTAAAGCTGCATCATCACCTCGCAGCTCTTAAACTCAATCCTGCGACTTATGAAAGCCAACATCCCATTGGCCTTCTTAACTGCTCTTTCCACCTGTGAGGCAACTTTCAATGAACTGTGAATATGAACCCCCAGGTCCCTCTGCTCCTCCACACTGCCAAGTACCTTGCCATTTACCCAGTACTCTGCCCTGGAGTTTGTCCTTCCAAAGTGTACCACCTCACACTTCTCCGGATTGAACTCCATCTGCCACTTGTCAGCCCAGCTCTGCATCCTATCAATATCCCTCTGTAAGCTCCGACAGCCCTCCACACTATCCACAACACCGCCTATCTTAGTGTCGTCCGAAAACTTACTAACCCAGCCCTCCACCCCCTCATCTAAGTCATCTATAAATATCACAAAAAGTAGAGGTCCGAGAACCGATCCCTGCGGGACACCACTAGTCACTGCCTTCCAATCCGAGGGCACTCCTTCCACCACAACCCTCTGCTTTCTACATGCGAGCCAATTCCTAACCCACACAGCCAAGCTTCCTTGGATCCTTTGGCCTCTGACTTTCTGAAGAAGCCTACTATGAGGAACCTTATCAAACGCCTTACTAAAATCCATGTAAACCACATCCACCGCACTGCCCTCATCAATCTTCCTGGTCACCTCCTCAAAGAACTCTATCAGGCTTGTGAGGCAAGATCTTCCTTTCACAAAGCCATGCTGGCTGTCCCTAATCAGTCCATGATTCTCTAGGTGTTCATAAATCCTATCCCTTAGAATCCTTCCTAATAGCTTACCCACCACAGACGTGAGACTCACTGGTCTATAATTCCCTGGCCTATCCCTATTACCTTTTTTGAACAAGGGGACAACATTCGCAACCCTCCAATCCTCCAGCACCATCCCCGTGGACAACGAGGACTCAAAGATCCTTACCAGCGGTTCAACAATCTCCTCCCTAGCCTCTTGAAGCAGCCTGGGGAAAATCCCGTCAGGCCCCGGAGATTTACCTGTCTTAATATTATTTAACAACTTCAACACATCCTCTCTCTTGATATCTACAACCTCGAGAACATTACCCCTACCAGCACTCCCTTCCGCGTCGTCAAGACCCCTCTCCCTGGTGAATACCGAAGAGAAGTATTCATTGAGAACTTCTCCCACTTCTGCCACCTCCAGGCACATTCTCCCACCTTTGTCCTTAATCGGATCTACGTTTACCCTAGCCATCCTCCTACCCTTCACGGACGCGAAAAAGGCCTTGGAATTTTCCTTAACCCTACTAGCCAACGCCTTTTCATGTCCCCTTCTAGCTCTCCTCAGCCCTTTCTTAAGTTCCTTCCTCGCTACCCTATATTCCTCACAGGCCCTGAAAAGGCAAGGGGTTGATTAATTGCTAACTGGGCAGAAATGTAAGATGATTGCAACCCTGTTAATCCCACCCACACTGCCAGCTGCATTTTGACAGGTTTGTCCAAAGCACCTGCCTGTTTGGGCAATGGCCTCCTTTTAATGTGGAAGTTAAGTATCTAAAAAAATAATACCCTGATTGTCATTTCCAACTGGAAATGTTTGGAGCCTGCATCAGGCCCATGACCCCTGTGATCTATAGTCCACAATAGCCTCTCCAACCCACCCAATCACAACTTGCCTTGCTGGTGGGTGCCCTGGCCTGACCTTGAGGTATGAGCCAGTGTTGGGTCCAGAGCAGCATATCTGTCTAATTTAAATGATCCCAGAACCTCAAAATGGCAAGGCACTCTTTACCACCACTAAAGGTGTTTGGTATCTGTGTATGGACTTAGAGGCCAGACATGATGCACCTGTAAGTGACTGGCCGCCCAATACATGTGAAAAATGGCCATTTGAGTAAGGTCACAGGTAAGGGCCTTCAATAGCATAGGAAACAGAAGAAAAACATCAGGAAGAAGAGGGAAAATTAGTGGGAATAGCCCAGAAAATAAATATCTGGTAATAATAAGGTTACAAGTTCAGCAGGTAATCCAAGTTAAATGTTAAATAAATACCACAAGAGTATTGGCTTCTGTGCTGATTCTTAGAAGGGTAAGTCTGAGTGAAGGTGAATTTTGATTGGTGTTCCACTCTGCCCATGTTGCAACAACCCCTTGAGTCAACTGAAAGGGCACATAAGAACCAACAGATGTGTGTGTGTGTGTGTGTGTGTGTGTGTGTGTGTGTGTGTGTGTGTGTGTGTGTGTGTGTGTGTGTGTGTGTGTGTGTGTGTGTGTGTGAACGTGTGCATGTCTGTGTGGTGTATCTCTATCTGTTTGCTTGTATGCATTTGTGATGTGTGTAATAGGTGTCTTTGTGTGTGTTTGTGTGTGAGTGTGCATGTATGTATGGTGAGCATGTATGTACGTGTGCGAGTATGTTGCATAGAGTCTCAGTATGAATGAATGTAATGGTGTGTAGGCCATTTCAACTGGTAATCTTTTTTTGTAGCCATCCTGCAAATCTAAACATTGCTGAGGTTTATGCAGAGGGAATAAACTTAAAAATCATTGTCTATGATACCAGGCTACAAATGAGAACTTAGCCATTTTTAGGCAGAGCAGAAAAGATTACGGATGCTTTGACAGAACTGCTTCAAATGATTAATGGATGGGTTTGAGTTGATATAAACAGATAATTTTGAGTGGTCTGGAATTAAGAGACATTGATATAAAATTACACAGAAGAGATTAGGACAGCTGGCAGAGAATATTTTTACTGAGCATGTAGAGAGTTTAGAATATCAAATGGAGTTAGTGATTGAAACAGAGACTGTGGAATAAATTTAAATGTGAGGGAGTGTGTGGGTTTTGAAGCGAGGGGGTGAGAAATCCAACAAAGGTGACAGTGTATTGGAAATGTGCTTTAACCCTTTAGATTCTGGGCTTCACTGCAGTGTGATAGGCTGGGTGTGATCAACCTCCTCAGGAATGGCAAGTTAAGCACTTGTTCGTCACTGGACTACAATGATATTTTCCCTTCCTTGGTGTTGAATCCATCAGATTTTATGACATTCTGGAATTTGCTAATGATGGAAGGTGAGGACAGGGAATGGAGGCAGCAGGGCAAAATACCGTGAAGCTCTCAGTGGTGACAGCTACCTCCTCAAAGTCTTGTGGGAAAGGTATGGTTCACAGTACTTGCCCTGAGCTGTTACTTTACAGACTTTTGATGTTTATTCAATCCTTTGAGAATTGGAGGACTGATCTGCACTTTGGAGCTTTGATCTATGAGATCAACTTGGTTGCTGTTTACACTCTGTAGATTGCACCCCAGATGTAGACTAAAATCACGAGTACCAGTTCCAAGTTGCTCACAGAGCAGAGGTTCTGCAGGGAAGGGGTGCACCTCATAGGAGGCCATGGGGTCTAAGGGCAGAGGCAAAGTCAGAATGTCAGAACACCAGCCCCTTGGGAGCTTCAGTGTGGCACGGCAGATCCCTCTTGATCCTTCTGAGGCTGATCTAGAAACACATGCATAGCCCCATGATCTCTGCACCTCAGACACATAGCTCGCTTGCAAGGCCTGCCAATCACATCACCTTGGCCTGCACTGATACATCTAGTAAGGGCAGGTGCAGGGGTTTGCAATTCCAGCTGATCTCCCACAGGTACAAGGGGTCATTGACTGCAGGCACATGGCAACCAAGGCATCTGAAGATCACCCAGGAGTGGTTGTCACACGTGGGCACAAGATAGTAGCTGCCATCATGCCTGCATCTGGAAATAGTTACCCAGAGCTGCTCATCCACTTAAATTCTAGATGATGGCACTCCTCAGAGTGGAAGGTTGAAGGGAGAAGCAGCACAATGAATGCACATTGAGCACATGAGCACATCTGACAGTCATCAGATGTATGGAGCATTCTGAACATTCATATCACCCACACATCTTTTAGTTACACAAGCCAACCTCTAACAAACATTGGCCAACACCGAGGTTTAGATCTGCAGCAGGACAAAGGTGAAAATCATGGGATAAAAACAGAAAATGCTAGGAATACTCAATAGGTCAGGCAGCATCTGTGGAGAGAGAAGCAGAGTTATTAGAAAAGACTCTTTGGCAGAACTGGGAAAAAGAGAAAACAAGAGAGAGTGGAGAGGGATGGAGATGACAAAGGGAACATCTCTAATAGGGTGAAGCTGTGGTTTCAATGGTAATAAACTTCACAAAACCATCTGCTTGATAGGTCAATGAGGACAGTTAGACAGAGAGAGATGAATGAACATGTAAAATCTGTAACGTGCAGAAGTCTAGGAAATACCCAGTGAGCAATGGTAATGGAGAGTGAAAAAACTGAGTTAATATTACAGGAGGATGAGTTACAGTGGAACTGGCCTGCTCTGATACAAACAGAAAAAGTGAGTTACCTGCAGTTGTTGAATTTGATATTGGGTCCAAAAGGCTGCAATGTGCCCAGATGGAAAATGAAGTGCTCTTCCTCAAGCATGAATTGAGCCTCTTTATATCAGTGCAGGAGGCCACAGACAGAGTGGGAGTGGGATGGTGAATCAAAGTGACTGGCAACTGGAAGTTTGGTGTTGCACTCATGGGATGATTGCAAGTGTCCTGTGAAGTGGTCACCCAATTGTGTCAGAGTTTTCCAGTGTAGAAGAGACCACGTCATCAGCACCAAGTGCAGTACATTTTGTTGCAGATCAGTGGAGTACTGGAAAGCCAATGTAAAAGTGCCATTTGTGATACTTAAGGTGATTGCTGAATATAAAGGTGCCGCCTCAGAGATCTGTGGGAACACGAGAGACTGTCATATCTGGTTCTCCTTGCCATTCGTTACTTTATCCAGGGGAGTGGACATCATCAAGTTTTCCTGCAGCAGCATCTGCTGCAATTGTGCTCCATGAACTTGAAATATTGGCAATGAATTGCACATTTTCTTCTGCTTCTCAATAAATTTTGTCTTCGTTGATAGTCCCTGGGGTACAGCAAGCTGAGCTGAAGGAGGCTGTGCCTTCTGAGTCAGGCTCTGCATTCTTCTCTGTGACTTCATCATCAGCTTTTACTTGCTCCTTAACTGTGAGTTAAGTTCATGTTAAAATAGCATGGAATTATGTTTCTGGTCTACCAGTCAAGAGACCTGGACTTTTAGTACTGAGATGTGAGTTCAAATCTCACCATGACAGGTAGGGGAATTTATATTTATTTATTTAAATAGATCAAAAAAGCTAGTGTCAGTGATGGCGACCAGGTAATTATTGAACTGTTGTAAAAACTCAAGGGTCCATTTCTGTCCTTTTGAGATGAAATCTGCATCATTATCTGACTAAGATGTGACTTCATTTACATAACAATACATTTGACACTTATGTGCTTTCTGACATGGCCTGGCCAGCTATTTTTGTTAATTTTATATAAATCCTCTACAAAAATAAATAATTTCAAAATCCAGATTGACTACCTGACGTTGGGGGTGGGGGGCGGGGGGATGGTTAACCAGCCAGCCCAGTTAACCCTGCAACTGCTTCTTCACTGAAATCTCAGGAGACAATTGTGGTGTTAACATTGAAAGATGACTCTGGTCACCACAGATGACTCTAGTGTCCTGATGCAGGGTTGCGACGCAAAACATCAACAATTCCTTTCCTCCCACAGATGCCACTCAACCCATTAAGTTCTTCCAGCAAATTGTTTGTTGCTACTCCAGCAAAGCCTGCCATAATCGTGATTTACTGTAGCTTTCCTTCTAGGCACCATCACAAGCTCTTCCATCCCTTCCATGAGTTCGTCCTGAGCCACGGGAAGTGAGAGTACATCACTATACAGCCAGGAAAGAGTAGTTTTGTGAGTTCTCCATATTGATTCCAGTCCCCTGATGCTTTGTGGCATCAGATCTAATATGCTCAAGGAAATCTCCTGAGCACCATCTACCAGAACCTCCTGCTCATTTCAGCTTGTGTAACTGAAATACATGTCGGTGATATGAAAGTTCAGCAAGCTTCATACATCTGATCACCTTAAGGCATTCATTGTGTTGCTTTATCCCTCAACCTTCCAGTTCTGAGACGTGTCGTCACCTAGAATTTAAATGCATGAGCAGCTCTGAGTAACTATTTCAAGATGCTAATGAAGTGGTACTCCATTCTGAGCACTTTAGGAGAAGCAGGGCATTGAATATACTCCGGGTAGGGACTTTGATGTTCATCACCAAGGCTGGCTCAACATTCCCATTACTGACAGAACTGGCCAACTCCTGACATGCAGAATTTTGGTTGGCAGTGAGTAATCTCATTTCACCAGTCAGCTTGATGCTGATGGATCTGCTCATGATAGTTTGGCAGAAGTGTACAGTCCTTGTCTGAAGTCCTGCTTTAACAATAGCGACAATTTCCATTGTGTTGTGTGGCACTAGTGTCGTGTTAAATGTAACTTTGATGCAATGAATTGTCTGGGTTCAAATGCCACCATTAAATGCACCACAATATTTTCTGGTCTTCCTTGTGCTTTTGAAGCCTTTTATATCTTTTGCCCAAAAAGAATTACCAAATTTAATAATTTGGAATTATGCAAATTTATTGTTTAAGATTTCAAATGTGATGTCATTCGAACATTTTGCTCTCACTTCCTCGATATACAAAGCCTCCCCTCCAAATCCATCTGTGAAGTTGGATTTATTTGATGTGATGCCCACATTTGGGTGTTTTATACTTTTATGAAATTTCATATGCTTTGGAGAAAGAGAATGTGTTTTGATTCAGGTTAAACTTGAGCTAAATCTAGATGTTAGATTTTAACTAGTAAAATTACTTCACATTTAAATTATGTGGCGGAGAACATACTATTCTCCAGCATTGGAGTACTTGTGTCTTTTGGCTCTGGCTCTATTACATCAAATGAGGAACATTTAATTCCTTCAGTTAATGAGATCCAAGGTACTGTTCTATCTACTATTAATATCAGAATGAAGGAACACAGTATTCCTTCAAGTATAGTCAGGATTAGTGATCTCTACTTCTAAATGGTCCCTGACTACTTGACAAAAGAGCAAATTCTGTCTGGTGTAGTGTAATTGTAACTTTATCTTGCGTCAAGCAAGCGGCAACAGGAACATAATTTCCACCAGATAACATTGACCAGTTAGGAGGCTTGGAAACTCTGAGAAGACTCTAAATTGTAAACTGTTATTCAGTGTAACAAATATTTAAAAAAATCTTTTTCAAATAGCTTTTCCATTGCATTTTGTGTTCAAACACAATTGAAATGCACATTAGAAAAGTCACTCTGTGATATATTACATCAGAAAGGAAGCATTATCAGACATGGACATGTTAAGGGTATGCAAATATTAAATGAAATCCCATCAGTCAACTCCTGGAAACATTAAATAGCCATATTTGTGTTTTCACTGCCTACAAAGGAACGGTGAAATTATCCAAACACTACTCTGCTAAAGATTTGCATATCAGCTAAAACACAGCAAAGAGGCTATTAATCCTGTTGTAAGTGAGGTGCTTGAATGCCATATTTTATGCTCTGGTCAAATGCATATTGAGTAAAGGACAGGGCAGATAACTGTAAAACCTTGAATCACCATCTATTGGTGAATTGCTTTCCTTTGTAATTGGGTAGAACACACAGAGCCATTGCATGCTTCACCTGAGCCATTTAAATTCAATGTGATACTTCATTGGCCCCCTGAGTCCAGCCTTTCAATGACTTTTGACAAAGAGGACAGGGAATTGTAACCATGGATAGGAATATCTGCCTTTCCTCAAAGGACCCCTCAACTGCTCCGACATCATGAATGATGATCTCTACATCACTTTGATGCTATGAACCCCTTTTGAGTATTTACTGTGGTAAAGGATCTAATGTTTCTTTCAGTAAATTATGATTCTCCAACAATTGTAGTTCATGAAAGTTGTCAGCAAACACACATTATCTGACAGTTATTGCCGCTATCTTGTAACTTACTTTAAATTGTATCTTTCTTGTTTCTTGTTTCTTGTTTCAGTCACTAGTGTCTGAGCTTATTGATCCTAAAGCTGTTCAGGTGATGTTACAAGACAAGGCATTTCTTCCTGGTGTTGGATACTTAATATTTTCCTAATTTTGCATACATGGAAACTGGTCAGCCCCTCTAAAGTGCTGTTAAACAGCCAGATGCAGTGGGCCAATGCAAGTTTTGTTTGAGGACTTGTCACTGCAAAGCTCAGCTGTATGTGAGGCCCAAGCTGCTGTGCACAATGGAACAGGCCTTATGCACACAAAACCTTCCCTTTGCACACTCAGGCATTGCTGAAACGAACAAAGTCTAAGACTGAGTCTTGGGAGGCCTTTTTGGGCTAGAGAGGTAATGCTATGGTCTCACAAGTGAGGCCAATGAAGAAACAGCAGTTGTGATTCCCCCAATCAAACCTGCCCCTCAAATTTAGGATTTGTGGACTCCTCGCAAACTGTCTGAAGTCAAGTACATTATAACATAATAGTGTGAGTTTAACGAGTAAAATTCACCCTTCCACCTGGCCTGAGCAGCTAGGTCTGCCACAGTATGAACCAGTAATTCAGGGACAGAGAATAATCTCCACAGCTAGCAAGGGCCAAAGAGAACCAAATACCAAGTCTTAGGGCTCACTACCATCAAACCAACAAGCCGCCAAGCCATCATGCTAATACCGATTGTCTTTATACACTGCAGCAGTCATCCAAATACCCAACATTGGAGAAATGGGTCCGTCATTCAGCTATTTTGGTCAGGTTTCTATAATGTAATTGGTTGCCTGATTTGGAAGTGGTAGCTGATGCCTATGTTTCTCAAGGGGGTGGCTTGGTGAGTGTGCTTGTTGTGAAAGGGGGTTTCATAGATTTTGCATAGCACATGTAGTCGTTAGGCTGCATCACCTGTGGACGCACATTAGCAGTGAGTGTATAAGTCACCTCTGCCCCCAATTACATTGCCTTCCTTCTAGTCCAATGCTGGTAAAATTGCAAAGTCATCACAGTTAGTCACCCATGGATGCATGAAGCAGGTAACAAATAGATTGTTTGCCAAGGCTAACATTTTATACACTTCCCTTTTGATGAAAGCAGCCAGAGTGAGCGGACTTGCCCTGGGAACCTTGTATTGTGAGCCTACCTTTAACAATGCCTTCTAGTTGATGGATGTACAGATTAAAATGGCTTCTTATACAGAGCAGCACAAGGGTTAACCTGCTGAATTGTGACTATTAGTCTTACTCAAGCTTTGATTACATTCAATGGTGCCATTATGATACAGCAGATTCACATCTCTGGATATCTTGTCATAGATGTACATCACCATCAGCTGCATCTGGATGGCAATCTAAGTACTGCAATTAACCAGGACTATTTCTCAACTGTCAACACTGTATTCCATTAATGCTTAAGTGGGCCAGTTAGGGGAAAAAAGTCAAAGTCAAAGTTGAGTTCATTGTCATATGCACAAGCACATGTACGCACAGGTGCAACAAAAAGCTTACTTGCAGCAACATTAAAGGCACATAGCAAAAGACAAGCAGCATTCACAAGAAATACATAAATTATTCATAATTTTTACAAGAAAGAACACAATTAGAAGAAAAAAAACAAAGAGAAAAACTAAGTGCTAATTTAGCAAGTTTCATATCTCTGGATCTCTCAACATGTTTTACAGTTATTGATGTACTTTTGAGGTGTAGTCATTGATGGTGCCTTATTCCAACACCTTCCCCTAAGTGTGCAAGAGAATCAGGACTGCTGTCCTCCAGAACATGACAGCTGAGATCCCAGAGCTGGGGAATAACAAAACATTGTAGAAAACCCCTTCCCATCGATTGACCACTATCCCCCATCCATCCACTCCCGAGCATCTCCCAAGCCCTTTCATTTGTGATCTACTGCCTGCAGCAAAGAGGAACCTTCCACCCACTCTCTCTGGGGCACAGCTCAAGACATTGAATGGCATCTGAATCAACTGGATGACATGGCAGGAGGTGGGATGCTATAAGGTGGAGCCCCTGATAGCAATCTTGATCTTTCAATCTTTCAGTTTAAAATTGTCTTCAAAAATTTGCAGAGGCCAAATATGTAAGGGTAGCCACTGAACCAGAACATGTGAAAATAAGTAATGAACATCTGATCATGAAACACAGAAACCTGGGTTCATGAGAACACCCTTTCAAAATGTTTTTTTTGTAATTTTAGAAATTAACCCAAAACTTCTACAACAGGAAAAATCAGGGATTCAGATACAGATTGTATTAAAAATACCGTGAGCTCTGAGTATTTTTTTGTACAAGTTTCCTCTGCCATTCATTTCCACTGCTCTGCATGTATAATCTGCCCTGAACCAGCATAAGCAGGGTGCATACATTTTCAAAATTAATATTGCACTTTAAAAAGAATTCCTTGATGTACACTACATTAAGTCTCAATTTGTTCATAATCAACACCAGAAATCCTGTAATCTTTTATGCTGGTATGACTGAGGGAGGCTTGTGGGTGACATAAACTTCAGGCTGAACGGTGACTCTATAATTTCAGTACAAACTAAATTTCACCAGGGTACTACTGTTGTTTTTATCTCCATCATTTTGACAACAATTATTTTATTTCATTTAATTACCAGAAAAAGTCCAGGAAGTGATTCAATGCAGAATGGTTTCCTTGGGCAAAGTAGTTTTTTTATTGCAGGTTGCATGATCAGTATCTTAAACATGCAAAGTGCACATTAAATGAAGAAAGGATGTTTGGCAAGTGCATTCCCTGCTAATGTGATTCAGTCCCACAATACTCACCCCTGTGGAGAGGAAATGAGTGCAGAATAGTTGGTGAAACTGGTGCAAGATATTAGAACAAAAGGATGGGAAAGATGAGAGGAAGGCACTGATTCACATCTGCAACTTAACACAACAAAGCTGGCAGTTAAAGGTGTAGCAAGGTAAGTTAACTGCAGCCAGCTGAGACAGGAATTCCCATAAAAACTTGGCTGATTCCTATAAAGACATTTTGGTGTTAGACTTGGCTTGACTCAGTGGTAGCATTCTCAGAGTCAAAGTCCCAGTCTAGGAACTGAAGTGCATATTCCAGGCTACAGGAGTGCTACATATTCAGGAGCCACCTTCCAGCTGAAATGTTAAATCATCTTTTTCCTGAACTCTTAGGTAGACTTAAAAAATCTTATGCCAGTGATAATCTTTTAGGGCATGTTCAGCGAATGTTAATTCCCTGACCAATATTACTGAAATATTAGTTCATACCCCATTGTTTGATTGGGACTGTGGAGAGTGAGTTATTTTAAAATCCTTTATTAAGTGGTCTCTGTCTATACTCTCTACAGTAAATAAACACTCCCCTCCTAGATCTAATTTGAATAATTTTAGAAGGTTCTTTATAAAATGCAAGGGAAGAATTTCTTTTACCTAGCATAAAATATTGGTGTTCAACATGAAATAACTTAACCTAAAACTGAATCACTAAACGTGTCCAGGGACACATTGTCTTTTATAATGATCATGCTAGTGTATCTGGAGGCCACCAAGTACATGTGGTGATGTCAAACAGTATGTAGTGCATGTTCTGACATCACATGCATGAAAATGATTTGGACATCGAGGACACAGAAAGGGCCACTTGGATATAAAGTCAAGGTTTGCTTTCTGTTTTAGTTGAAAGCAAATCTGCTTTACCTGGTTCAATAACCAGGGGATCTGAAGCAGGTAGGTCCTTTTTAAGAGTTTTCCTTCCTGTTAGTTCCGAACCCATGTCCTCAATCTCACAGTCCTACTCCTGATGTCATCTGGATTTCTGAATCGGATCTCCAACTAATCCACCTGGATCCTGGCCTACTTGTGTGCCCAACCATCCTTCTCCTACCCCCTCCTAACTCGATTACATCTCTGACCCCAAATCACCCCCCCATCTATATCCCTTACCCTAATGTCCCTTCTCTCATTGTTCCTTTCCTTTGATTTTCCAAACCCCAATATTTCACCTTTCATAATGCCCCTGATACTCATGCGTGCCCCAGGTCCAATCCTCCCTACTGTAATTGCCACACTCCCTACTCAATTGTCCCCACCCAGCCATCGGTTGCCTATTTGATTTCCTTCACTAATTCTGCATTTTTAGGTACTACAGAATTTCCAAGCCGATTTCTTTCTTACTAATGTAAGGACATCTAAATTAGAATAAGCAATGTAAATGACTATAATTATTGCTATAATTTTGTTAAAACATTTCTAGATTCACGCTTACAAGCTGCCTTTGTTTATAACATTCAAATTTAGGGAAGGTTTCCACATAACTGTAAAACTTTGGTTGGAATTGTTTGCAGACATTCTTGTAGAAATTCTTATAAAATGTAACAGGATTCATCAACACACGTCAGAGAAATGTCACAAAAGCAGTGCAGTTTAGATTTTTGCAATTTCAGCTGATGAGTTAGGTGCACAGCACTACTTTCAGGGATATGCATCTGAGAATCAATGTTTTCCAGAGTGGAATGCCATTGTGGAAATTTCTAGGGCAAATCGGGCCACTCCTGAAATTTGACAGAGCACTTCCAGAATCACTCTGTCGCCTCAGTGCAACGTGTGCACAGTCACACACAAGATGATGCCAATTGCCGTATAAGTCCCCATTTGTAGCATTGTGGTTGAACTTGGATTAGGCTGTCCCAGGAGCAACTATCACTGAGCCCTCCTGGGAGAGTTAGGTCTTCACACAGTAGCGCTGCATGGAATCGCCATTGATAAGTTGAGGTAAGTTCCATCTTTAGCTTCAGTTCTTTATTCCCCATACAAAGCATTGAGCAACCCCCACCCCCATCCTCCTCCTATCCACCAATCCAGTCCCTGACTTACTGGCTTCCCTCTCAACACATTGACCTTGCACCTAACACCACCATCCCAGTCTCAGCTCCAACTCAGTGATCTCTCTTCTGACCCACTAATCAGCCAAGGCCATGACAGAGGCCCTAACCTCCAGTACTCCAGCAGGTACCCAGCTTGATCTTGCACACTGAACCCCTCGTCAAGATCCAGCCCCAGCATTGCTTGCCTTGGCCACTACTCAATCTGAAATGGTTATTGGTGCTGCACTGCTACAACCATGTAGTGGGATCAACAGGGTGCTCTGGAGCTTTAGGCCTTTATTTTGCATAGACTGGGAGAAACATAACAGTTCAAGTCCCAAAGGCAGTACATCTCTTCAATGTATTCAAGAAACTTTCCTGGAACAATTTGTTCTTGAACCAACAAGGACACACACCGCATCAGCTTTAGTGATCATAATGATCCTGAATTCATAAGTAATCTCTCAGAAAGAAAACACCTAATGGACAGTGACTATAATATAATTGAATCCAATATTTTGTTTGACAAGAAGATGAGTCATGAACCAAAGTTTTAAAGTTAAGTAAAACTGATATCAAAGAATGAGGCAAAGTTGACCATAGTGGATCTAGCAGTGTTCAGGGAAGTATTTCTTTGAATGCAAGACCCATATGCAGACCCAAGGATCAAGAGCTCTTCTTATCTAATTAAAACACCTTGGACAACAAGGGAAGTGAGAGATGCTACAAAATCAAATGGTAGGAATTAAATAAGTATATGAAGAAAAGTGCAAATCCCATGGACTGGTACAGATAGATTAAGCATATTGGTGCAACTAGTGGAGATTCTGCCTCACATTTTCAGTGACCTGGGTTTTCTTTTGACTCTGGTTTGTGTGTGGTTTGCATTTTCTCTCTGTAGTTGCATGGAGTTCCCCTGGGTGCTTCGGTTTCCTCCCACATCCCAAAGATGTGAGGGATAATAAGCTAGATGGCCACTGTAAATTGCCCATAGTTGGTAGGTGAGTGGTAGAAACTGGGGAAGTTGATGGGAGTGTGAGTAGAATTAAATGGGAATAGTGTAAATGGGAGCTTGATGGGTTGCACAGACTCAGTAGGCTGAAGGGCCTGTTTCCATGCTGCATGACGGTAAGTTTGTATCTCCATCTACACTAAGAAATGCTCGGAACTACAAGAGGGAATGTGAGTAAAAACCTGAGAAGGGTACCAATGACAGCAGTAAAGACATAACAAGAACAAGGGGTTGTCTAAAAGTATGTCCCGTAGGAGGGACACTGGTGAAACTGTAATTATAAATCAGGACTTGTCAGCCTTGCTAATTAGTTACTTTGTATCAATATTCACCGTAGAGGAAGGGGACAAAGTATTGGAGATACACAGAAAAGTGAAACTAAAACAAAGGGAGCAACTTAATAGATATGATCCAAGTAAATAAACTGACATTGAAGAATCTAAAGTCTAAAGTTAGAAAAATCTCCAAAACCCGACAGTTCAACAATAAGTATGTTATGAGAAGGATGTGAGAAAATCATTGTTTCAAACATTGAGTGAATGAGCACTAGGCCAAATATGAAGAAATCAGAGAGTGAGAAGAAACCAGAGAACCTTGAATTTTTCAAGGTAAAGTCATGTCCAACAAAAGTAATTGAATGTTTCAAGGAGGTACCTGAAGTGGTCAATTAATTAGAGCATTTATAAATGTTATTTATATGAAAGGCATTTGCAAATGTTTCATGTAAGAAACTATTAACAAAAATGTGAGAGCATGGAATTGAAGATAACCTATTAGTAGCAATAAGGAATTAATTAGGGGATAGGAGACAAAGAGTGAGGATAATGAATTTATACACAAATTAGCAGGAGCTGACTAGAAAGAAACAAGAATGTTTCTAGGCCCAAGCTTTTGTCATTTTATTATTTAAATAAGAATTAAAGAGCTATATGTGCAGGTTTGTTGATGACACTGTTCATGTCTCATTCCTTTGGGAGCAAGAAATTGCAAAGGGGACAGTGAATGGCTGAATGAATGGGCAGTGTGGGAAAATACAACGGCATCCACTTTGGAATATACTTGGAATTGGAATTGGTTTACTATTGTTATATGTACTGTGATACATTGAAAAGCTTTTGTATGTGTGCCATCCAGACAGATCATTCCATGCACAAGTACATCAAAACAGTAAAAAGGGAAACAGAATGCAGATAGAGTGTTACAGTTATAGAGAAAGTGCAGTGCAAAGAGGCAAATGAAGTGCAAGGGCCATGATGAGGCAGATTGGGAGATCAAGAGTTACCTTCTAGTGTATAAGAGGTCTGTTCAAGAGTCTGATAGCAGTAGGATAGAAGCTGTCCTTGAGCCTAGTGGTACATGCCCTCAAGGTTTTGTATCTTCTGCTTGACAGGACAGGGGAGAAGAGAGAATGACCAGGGTGGGACGGGTCCTCGATTATGTTGGCTGCTTTCCCCAGGTAGCAGGAAGAGTAGGCAGAGTCAATGAAGAGGAGGCTGGATTTTTTGATGGACTGAGCTGCATTCACCACTCTCTGCAATTTCTTGCAATCTTAGGCAGAGCAGTTGCCATACCAAGCTGTGATGCATCTGGATAGGATACTTTCTATGGTGCATCTGTAAAAATTGGTGAGCGTCATCAGGAACATGCCAAACTTGCTTAGTCTTCTGAGGAAGTAAAGGAAGTTGAGGACATCTAAATCATGTAGATGAGAACAGTAAAGTCAAGGTCAAAGCTGAGTTGTACATGTATGCACAGGTGCAGTGAAAAGCTTACTTGCAGCAGCATCACAGGGACATAGCATCATATAAGCAGCATTCACAAGAAAACATTTTTACAAGGAAGAACAAAATTAGAACAAAAACAAAGTCCGTATTAGTGCAAAGTGATCAAAGTGGTAATAGTGTTGCTGAACTCCAGTGATTAGGGTTGTACCAATTGGTTCAAGAACCCAATGGTTGAAGGGAAGTAGCTGTTCTTGAACCTGGTGGTGTGAGACTTCAGACTTCTGTACCTCCAGTAAAGGAGAGAGGAGATTTAGGGGTTCATATACGCTGCTCCTGATGTGCCTCACCAAAGTTCTGTGCAACCGCAACTAACTTTTGTACTCCAATCCATTGTGTTAAAGCAGCCATGGTCTGGCTGAATGACAGAACAGACTTGAGGGTCTGAATGAACTATTTTTTTTCTCCATGTTTCTCAGTAAATGCCAGGGAGTTGTTGGTTGGGATTTGCTCTTAATGTTTCTGCACTGGGAAGTGAAAAATTATCCAGGGTACTTTCTTTGTAATGAATACCAGTGAACACTACTGTAAAGCTTGTGCAACCTATGTATGACTCCAGGTTCAGCTGTCACATTGTAATCAGATCACTTGTCAACATCTGTAGGTTCCACATGAAGAAGGTCAGCTTCGGTGAGAAACCAGAGCCTAGCTGTTGTTCGGTAAGCCCTGGGATCATAGGAATTATAGAACGTTCATGAGATAGAAGGAATCCATTCAACCCATTGTGGCCATATCAGTTAGAAAAAAGTTACTCAACCTAATTCCATCTCCCAGCACTATTTCTTATATACAGTTCTCCTATTCTCCTATTTTTCTACCAAATAGAAAGAGGCCATTCAGCCCAATAGCTCTGTGCTGACTCTCTGAATAATCTCATCCGTTACATTCTCCCCACTCTATTCCCTGTAAACTCTTCTATCTCACATCAATTCCCTGCCCACCTATGCTAGAAGCAACTTACAGTAAGCCTGTGGCCTACCAACCAGCACAGCTTTGCAATATGGACGAAAGCTGGGGCACCTGAGGAACACCTGTGTAGTCATAGGGAAAACATACAGATTCCACACAGAGAGCCTCAGTGGTCAGGATTGAAGCTGGGTTACTGGAGCTGTGAGGTCCCAGCACTAGCTGCGGTACCACAGTGTTGTCTGTAGACCCAGGGCACTGCAGCTGACAGCTTTTTCAGTGGATATCCAAGTGCTTTTTAAATGTGATGAAGATTTCTGCTGCTACCTCCCTTTCAGACAGCCAGTTCTAGAGTCCTAACTCTCAGTGAGAAAGGTTTTCATTACCTCTACTCTAATCCTTCTACCAATTACTTTAAATCCCTTTGCTCTCCATCTCTCCATTTAGCCCTTTCTACTTATTCTATCTGGGTTGCTCATAGTTATATACACATTAATTTTATTTCTCCTCAGTCTCTTCTGTTCAAAAGAAATCTACCCAGCCTATCCAAAATAAATACGGAAAATATTGCAAATGCTTATCAAGGCGGGTAGCTCTTGTTGAATTAGAAAAACAGAGTTCACATTTCATGTCAATGACCTTAGGTAGAAAAAGTTAGAAATCAAATATGTTTTCAGTTCCAGAAAGCAATGGAGAAAAAAAAAGAGAATATCTTCAATGGGATGGAGACCAAAAATGAGATGTAAAAGCCTGAGTCACCTACGCTCTCAGAAACATTGTCTCAGTACCTCTGCAGGCTGCCTCTGCTGATGTATGCTACTCTTTGTTACTCACTGCTATATTGCAGAAGTCAAGAATACCTCAAGCCACAAACCGGGGAACTTGCTATTTTTGATCAATGTAATTTTCGATTTACTCTTGGAAAGGGCACTTGACTGCAGTGTAGGCATCCATAGAGTGAATTCATACCCTTACAGACACCTACTTAACAGCTTCCTGCCATATGTACTCAAGTAATATGTCTCCTGTGAACACTGTTCTTCGGAAGCCTATGGATGTTTCTCTGTCCTGCAATGACACTGCAACTGTCCAACGATAAATTTCCATTACCAGTCAACATGCAAATCTGACCTTTTCCAGGTGGGAAACCAAGTAAAAACATGAACAGATCATGCTGTTAAATTCACCAGCTTCTCTTCATTCTTGGTACTCACAACTTTGCTTCCTCCCCCCATTCCCTGTGCCCGGGTATATAAGATTTAACATT
The DNA here is from genome assembly GCF_009764475.1 of Pristis pectinata. Classification (NCBI taxonomy): domain Eukaryota; kingdom Metazoa; phylum Chordata; class Chondrichthyes; order Rhinopristiformes; family Pristidae; genus Pristis; species Pristis pectinata. The sequence goes on along the minus strand of NC_067412.1, from coordinate 32,951,849 downwards.
ACTTCAGTGTTGCCTTTACCATACAGAATTGAGTTTCTTTTGTTCTTTTATTTCTGCAGGCATTGCTCAGTCTAACCCTGGCTACCAGAAATAAAACATAGGCTATAAATCAAGGGAATTCCCTGTAACATCTTTTTCACTTTTATGGTTAATCTGTTGCTCTGGTTACCAGGATGCTTTGTTTATGGTATGTACTTTAAGCTGCTCCAAAACTACGACCGTTTGTGTATTTTTCTTATTTAATTGATGGAGCATAAAGAGTAAGATAGAAAAGGGCAGCAGTACAGACGGCCCACCAGCTTTCTCTCTTTGTAAAGCACGTTTATTCATTTAGGGAAATAAAGATGTAACCTGTTTCAACAATTCTCACCCTTTGTAAGCTATTTCACCTTTCTGCATTTTAAAAAATTTGCAACTTGTTACATTCTTGAATATGCCAGAGGAGTCAATATTTTTTTTGTATCCTGGTGGTTGTTATTAGTTAAACTCCAGGGAATTTGATCTGCAAGTTACATTGTGACAGGTTAAACCAATGTCTTGCTTTCACCAGTTATTTGGTGGGTAGGCACACCTTCTGCTTTGGTGCTGAAACCTTGCCTTGTTTGCTGGTGTCAGGGAGATGTTGGGCACCGAACAATTTGGTTCAGGTCCTATCATCAGTATAAGGTGGAAAGACATGAGTACTATTGAATGCTTTTTACTTGCAACACCTCCTGGATAGATGTTGAAAACTCAGGCTTCTGGTTTGACCATGGTTGACTAGTCTACTGGGTCTTGGCCCCCACTGAAAAGTTCAGCTAATTTTATTATTTGAGAAAAATCGGGGGAACTGTATATTAAACGTAAGAATGGGAAGAGGAGTTTAAAATAAATAGACATTGAATTAGATTGGGCAAGACTGCTGGTGAAAATAAAAAGTAGTGAATGTTGGAATTGAATCCAGCTTCTTTAGAAGGTATTTTTTAAGAACAGTTGCACAAAAGTTGAACTCCAAGGAAACAATACTAGCAAACTTGTGAAATGGAACTAAGATAAAAGGAAAAGTAAACATTTATTGATTATAAAATGAAATGAAAGAAGTGGTCCAGTTCCATCACCAGTATCGACTGAATAAAAAAAATTATGCTCTTAAGTAATATGCATCTTATGATTATATGAACAATTTACGGAATATAGCAGGAAGTTTATGTAATAACAGCAATGTTGTTGTCAATTAGAGAATAGCAAATTATATCTACATGTTCAACTAAACCAAGACAACATCTATATTAAAAATTCTATTCATAGAAATCTATTGCAAATTCAATGACCTCACTACTTACATTAAATTGAAACTTCTATCTGTCTCCCCATTTTGTTTATCTGTCCAAATCTTCTACATCTTTTCCTGCCTGCCAAACTTCCAAATTATATCAACAAATGTTGAGTCTGTCCTCTCCATGTGCCTCAGTCCCAATCATGCTATATTCAAAAACAATGATGAAGATTATGCTGAGAAAGAGGATACATCACTTTTAACCTTTCCAATATGAGAAACACCCATTCATGCCAGTGTCTATTTCTATTAATGAACTTCCTGTCCATGCTACTACTACACCGTATGCTCTAATCCATCGAGCAACCCTCTTATTTGAGATCTGTGAACATTTTTTGAAAATCAGTAAATAGAGCATCCATTGCAATCCCTGTATCCATCCAGTCATTTATTCAAAAAAAAGACTTCATCAGGTTTATTAAATGCTATGTCCTTAACAAATCCATGCTGTCTCTTCCTGATTAACTCAAGTATTTCTAAACATTTACTTATTTTATCTCAAATTATAGGTTCTAAGAGTTGAGAGGGATAATCAACGTTGTACAGGGCTACAGCAAATTACAGGAGCAACTTAGTAAACATTGAATGGGCAAATAATTGATATACGAAATTCAATACTGATAAGTGCAAAGTAGTGAATTTTGATACAAAGATTGAGAGGCCATTTATTACTTGAAAGGTGTGAGTCTAGTTAGAGGTAGAGCAACAATGGGATCTTGGAGTACAAATACACCAATCGCTAAAATGCCCTAAATAAAAACAAACACTTTATTTCTAGAGATGTAGAACTGTAATGTATGGAAGTTATGCTAAATTTGCAATAAGTGTTAATTAGCCTCCACTGCAGAGGACTGACCTTTATTCCCACTCTCTGCTCTCTGTCCCAATGCCAGCTAGCAATCCTTTCTGTTAGGGAAGATCAAATGGGAGAGGGAGAGGGAGGGAAATAGAGTTGCAAGTCTTCCACAGGATGGGAATTAGAGCTAATGTTCAATCAAGTGAATTAGAAAATATAAATCTCTGATTGGACATTGACTATTGTATGATATACTACAAAGCCAGAGGGAAAGGTATTGGAAACCTAAGAACATAAGAGTAGCAGTAGGACATACTGCCCTTTGGGCCCACTCCATTTTCATTAAGCTCATGACATCAACTTCATATTCTTGCCCATTTTCCAAACCTTGATTCCTGTAGTCTAAAAATCTATCTGTCTCAGCTTTGAGTATATTGCAATGACTCAGCACTCTCTGGGATAGAGAACGTTAAAGATTCACAATCCTCTCAGAGAAAAAAAGTCCTCCTGATCTCAGTCAGAAGTGGATGATTCCTTATCTTGAGACTCAGTTCTGGATTCCCCCACCATTGTAAGCTTTCTCATTACAGCTTCTGTTCTACCAAACCACCCCAAAATCTGATCTGGAGTGTAGAATACTCCTCAGTAAAAACTAAGGAAAAGTCAATCCCTGGTGAAAAAACACTTGATGGGGCTCTGCCTTGAAAACCCACATGACGACATTTTAAGAGCATCTTTGAAATCATACAGCAGAAAACAGAGTCTGAAGCTTTTCTTTGCAAAAGCAATTGAAAGGATGGCCGGAAAGAGTGACCTCTGCAATGGAACTAGGGACACGTCACCAGCTCCATATCTAAACCTGAGTGATGACGGAATAAAATATTTGTGACATTAACATTTAACAAATTCTAAGATCCCCATTGGAAGAATTTGTAATGTATTAAATGTACTCTTTTCAAGACATTACTTCAGGTTTCCATGAAGTAAATGCCAATGTTGATCCCTGGAAAGGCATGACAGTAACTCTGAGGAGTCCACTTTCTTTCATGTCTACAGTCCCCTCAGATTGATTTGTGTCCATCCACCAACTTTAAACACTCATTCTCTCCATCATTAGGTGCTGTGTGTGCCACTGACACCTGCACAGTCGTCATTCAACTGCCCTTTTCCAACTGCACCTCCAAACCCGTCGTCTGCTGTCACCAATCAGGAAAAGGGCAGCAGGTGCATGGGAACACTGCCATCTGCAAGTTCCCCTTCAAGTTCCACCCTTTCCTGACTTAAATATATCTTCATTCCTTCGTTGTTGTTGGGTTCAAATCCAGGAACTCCCCCCAAGAGCATTGTGGGAATATGTACACCATAAGAGCTGCATCAGTTCAAGACGTTAGCCCATATCTCCTAAATGTTTCAAAAATAAATGAGGGAGCATACCTATGAACACAGAGTCTACCACTTTTGGCTATGAATGGGAATTTCTGAAACTGAATGCATCTAATTTAATGGGTCTTCCTGATCATTACAGATGTTACATAGTTGAAATATAGTTAAGGAGGTTAATGCTTTTATTGTAGCCGAACGCGGCGTGTTGCTGAAAGGAAAACTCAGAGACATGGAGGCTGAGCCGGAGCACACTTTACCGTAACAAGCAAAATGCGCGTGCCCAAAAGTACCCGAGAGCCTCTCCGGCAGACATGACGTAAGGTTCCTGCCGGAAGGCCCGCCCCGCGGTTAGTCTACGATGTGCTCCCGATGGCGGTTCGAGTTCTGTGAGTACAGGCCGCTACACCACCCCCTCAGTCTGTGTGCCCCTCTTGGGTGGCCTGCCCCGCCGGCGCGGTGAGGGTACCTTCACTGGCTGCTCAATGTCCAAATGCACCAGTTTGAGGCGGTCTCCTTGCAGCCACCCACCTCCACGACACACGTAGATCCGTTATGCAGGATCACCTTGAAGGGTCCTTCGTACGGCCTCTGTAGAGGTGACTTGTGCATGCCCCTGCGAATGAAAACGTACTCACAGTCCTGGAGGTCCTTAGGGATAAAGGATGGTTTAGTGCCATGTCTGGAGGTCGGAACCGGTGCCAGGGTTCCTACCTTGTCACGCAGCCTCGTCAGCACTTCTGCTGGCGTCCCTGCTGGGCCTTGGGCCTCTGGCACGAACTCGCCCGGGACTGTCAAGGGAGTGTCGTAAACCAACTCCACCGAGGAGGTGCCCAGGTCCTCCTTGGGGGCCGTGCGGATGCCCATTAAAACTCAGGGGAGCTCATCTGTCCAGTTGGGCCCTCTGAGGCACGCCATCAAGGCTGACTTGAGGTGCCTGTGGAACTGCTCGACCAAACCGTTGGACTGGGGATGGTACGCCATGGTGTGATGTAACCAGGTGCCCAGGAGCTGTGCCAGTGCTATTCACAAACCTGACGTGAACTGTGCCCCTCTGTCAGAGGTGATGTCCGCTGGGAGTCCGAACCTGGCAATCCAGTTTGTGATGAGCATCCTGGTGCAGGATTCAGTGGACGTGTCCGCTAGCGGCATGGCCTCCGGCCATCCGGTGAACCTGCCGACCATGGTAAAGATATACCTGGTGCACTGGGAGATGGGCAGGGGGCCGATGACGTCCACGTGGATGTGCTGAAACCTCCAGAGCATCAGCTGGAACTGCTGGAGGGGGGCCTTCACATGCCGCTGGACTTTGGCGGTCTAGCCATGTACGCAGGTCCTGGCCCAGTGTCCGACATGCTTGCGCAAACCGTGCCAAACGAATTTGTCCGCTACCAATTTGATAGTCGCCCGGATGGATGGGTGGGCCAGGCTGTGTAGCGTGTCGAACACCCATCCCCTCCATGCTGCTGGTACCACAGGCCGAGGTCTGCCAGTAGACGTGTCACACAGGAGCCGAACCGCTGTCGGGCCAACGGGGATGTCCTCCAACTGGAGTCCCGAAACGACAGTGCGGTAGGCCGGGATCTTGGTGTCCACCTGTTGCGCCTGCGCCAGCACGCTGTGGTCGATCCCTGGGGCTGAGGTGGTCATTGAATGGATGTGGGGAGGGGACAGTGTGTCGGCGACCACGTTGTTCTTCCCTGCGATGTGGCAGAGATCTGTGGTGAACTCCGAAATAAAGGAGAGGTGCCTTTACTGCCGAGCCAACCATGGGTCCGATACCTTTGCAAGGGCGAAGGTGAGGGGCTTGTGGTCTGTATATACGGTGAAATCCCTTCCTTCAAGGAAATACCGGAAGTGCCGGATAGCTAGTAGAGCGCTAGTAACTCCCTGTCAAAAGCGCTGTACTTAACCGCCGGTGGTCACAGGTGTCGGCTGAAAAAGGTGAGTGGTCGCCACTGGCCCTTGATGAGCTGCTCCAGGACTCCGCCGACCGCCGTGTCGGAAGCATCGACTGTGAGCACCGTGGGTACATCGACTCTTGGGTGTACTAGGAGGGCTGCCTTCGCCAACACCTCTTTGGCCCACTCGAAAGCCTCTGTGGACTCTGTGTCCCATGCCACCTCTTTGGCCTTGTCGGCCATCAGACCAAACAAGGGTCTCATGATGTGCGCCGCCGCCGGCATGAACTGATGGTAGAAATTTACCATCCCCACAAACTCTTGCAGGCCCTTGACTGGCGGATGGCCTGGACCTTGTCCGGCAGAGGGGCGGCTCCATGCTGGTTGACCCTGTGGCCCAAGAAGTCGATCTCCGTCAGCCCGAACTGGCACTTCGCCGGGTTGATTGCCAGTCCATGGTCGCTCAGGCGCTGGCAGAGTTGGCGCAAATGTGCCACGTGCTCTTTGCGTGACTTGCTGGCCACCAGGATATCGTCTAGGTAGATGAAGACGAAATCCAGGCCTTGCCTCACTGAGTCCATAAGCCTCTGGAAAGTCTGGGCAGCGTTCTTGAGGCCGAAAGGCATCCTTAGGAATTCGAACAACTGGAAGGGGGTGATGAGGGCTGTCTTGGGCACATCATCGGGGTGCACGGGGATCTGATGGTACCCACTGACCAGATCGATTTTTGAAAAGATGGTCGCCCCATGGATGTTTGCCGTGAAATCCTGGATGTGGGGCACTGGGTATCGGTCAGCAGTTGTGGCATCATTGAGTCTCCTGTAGTCCCCGCAGGGCCTCCAACCTCCTGCAGACTTGGGCACCATGTGCAGCGGAGATGCCCAAGGGCTGTCCGAGCGGTGGATGGTCCCCATCTCCTCCATCTTCCGGGAACTCCTCCTTGGCGAGGTGGAGCTTGTTGGCTGGGAGCCTATGGGCTCGGGCGTGCAGCGGTGGTCCTTTGTGTGGGGGTGTGGTGCTGCACGCCGTGCTTGGGACCAGTAGTGGAGAACTGTGGGGTGATGATGGAGGGGAAATCCGCCAGCACCCTGGCGAACTCGTCACCTGAGAGTGTGAGGGAGTCTAGGTGGAGGGCCGGGAACTGAGCTTCTCCGAGCTGGAAGGTCTGGAACGTCTTGGCGTGGACCAAATGCCGGACCTTCAAGTTGACCAGAAGACGGTTGGCCCGTAGGAAATCCGCCCCTAGTAACAGTTGTGACACCGCTGCTACCGTGAAGGCCCATGTAAAACAGCTGGGCCCGAAATGCAGCGGTATGGTACGCGAGCCGTACGCCTGGATGGTGGTGCCGTTCGCAGCGGTGAGGTAGGGGCCTGGGGCCACGTTACGGGTGTCCATGTTCGAGGGGGGAAGGACACTGATTTCGGCCCCGGTGTCCACCAGGAAACATCGCCCAGAGTGTCGATCCCAAAGGAACAGGAGGCTGTCGCGATGGCCAGTCGTCGAAGCCATAGCGATGGCCGGCCCCAGTGCTTCCCGGAAAGGCACACGGTGGATGGCAGCGGTGTGCGTTTGACCCCCATCTCTGATGGTAAAAGCACCATTGATCCGAACCCTCATCCTTGTACCCCGTGGGTCTCAGTGGCTTCGGTTGTGGGGTCTTGGCCTTAGGCTGCGTGGTCGTAATTAGGCAGATGGAAGCCGCTCCCCGCTGCTTACTCTGCCACAAAATGTCCGCCCTGGCCGCGAGGCTGCGCGGGTTGCTGAAATCTTCACCTGCGAGGAGGAGGCGAATGTCCTCTGGCAGTTGCTCGAGGATCAACTGCTCGAATAAAAGGCACAGCTAATGGCCATCCATGAGCGCCAGCATGTCGTCCATCAGCTCGGATGGCTTGCGGTCACCCAGGCCGTCTATGTGCAGAAGCCACGTGGCTCATTCACGGCGAGAGAGTCCGAAAGTGCAGATAAGGAGCGCCTTGATCTTAGCGTACCTGTCCTCCGTTGGTGGCTGGTGCAGGAAGTCGATGATCCGGCCTGCCGTGTCCTGGTCGAGTGCGCTGACCACATAGTAGTACCGCGTGGCATCGGCTGTAATGCCTCTGATGCTGAACTGGGCCTCAGCCTGCTGGAACAAAACATGGGGCTGAGTGGCCCAGAAAGTCGGGAGCTTGAGCGAGACTGCATTGTGCAAGTCGTTGGAATTCATGTTGCGGGTTCCAAATGCCATCTGGAAGTGTCGGGGTCACCAAATGTAGCCGAACGCGGCGCGTTGCTGAAAGGAAAACTCAGAGACATGGAGGCTGAGCCGGAGCACACTTTACTGCAACAAGCAAAACGCGCGCGCGTGCAAAAGTACCTGAGAGCCTCTCCGGCGGACGTGATGTAAGGTTCCTGCAGGAAGGCCCGCCCCACGGTTAGTCTATGACGCACTCCTGCGCGCCCGCCGCCGCCGATGGCGGTTCGAGTTCCGTGAGTATGGGCAACTATATTATCACAATTTTAGCATGGGACCAAGGATGGCATTCTTGTGCTGAATTTCTGAGCCTTCTGAAAAGACAAAAAATAAACTATGCAGAATGTTGCCAACCACCTCAACCAGGGAGCCAGTATGGGAGCACAATGAAATAATGGAGGAAAAATAATGCCAATTTTCCAGTACTGCCAATAAAATTCAGAGGAAAACCTTTCCCAATGTGTTTTCAGCTTAAAGGTTTGTGTTATGTTTTAGCTATGCACATACAGTATCAATCTTTCTTCTCTAACACACCTTTGGTGCTAGGTCGATTGCATATTTCCTGAAAATTATTCTTAGAATAAAATGTTAAGTCAAAATTTGACAGATTTGAACCTCAATTTAGAAAATGGGATTTTCACAACAACTTTTCCCTTTTTTTAAATTTAGAGGATTGAAATTTCAAAAGATTCAGAATAGCTTTACTCCAAATGTGAAAAAGATACCTAACAATTAAGTGTAATGCAAATCTTTAATGCAAAGTGTGTGGTGTTCATGCCAATTAACTTTGCACTGTGTTTTTATTCAGTATAGAAACTAATTAATTCTCTAATGAAAATTCCAGTATAAGTGCATGTTCTGATGAATGGGTCAGCAATCACAGAAATGATTGTCTCAGTTTAACATATAACAGTCTGCTATTATTCAGAATACTGGTGCAGGGTAAATGAATGGCTTTGTGCCAGCTGCATCTTACAGCATGTAATAAATAGAGGTTATGGTCTGTGGCCTTTTATTTGTCAGGGTTAAAGGTTGGGTTAATGGCTCAAGCCTAATCTGAGCAACAATTTTCTGTTTCCCAGTTATTGCCTATAGTCATTGCCTGACCTTGGGGATATTAAATAGTCTTTCAGATGCATATAGTAACAAGTCATCTAATTGATGAGTGGTCACTGGGAAAGTGGTTGTTGAAATAAAGTTACTTTTGTGTCTGTTCCACTACACTGAAGGGCCAGATGTATTTCTGTTCAGGAGAAAGAAAATGATGATTTGCAATGAGGTCCCTTGGACTTAGCCAGCAGCAGTGGATGCAGGTGCTGTCTTGTGCCCAGTGTACATTTTGTGTCCTTGCTGCTCTCAGCGCTTCTTCCAGATATCATTCAATGTGGCGGAGCATCAAGAGGTAACAGTGGTGGATATTCCCTTGGCCTGTGTTTCACATACCAAAAAACTTTGTGAAGCGTTTGGAATCATTGTTGAGGACTCCCAGGCTCATTGAATTCTGCCTGTATAACACGGTGCAAAAACTTGGCTGCCAAAGGGACAAGACATACCCAGGGATTGTCACTAAGGAGTCTGGTTCTTGGGTTGATGCTGTATATATGACAACATAAGGATGTTAGGACTTGTCTTTGGGACAGTTCTACAACATAGGCACCAGTCTCCAGATATTTGTGAGGACTTTGCAAGGTCAACTGGACTGGAAAAGTTTTGCTATGTCCAGGTTCAAAGGCTGAATTGATACTCATTGGTCCATCCAATTTTAATACATGATTCTCTTTAAGGTAGTGGTTATGAAGCAACAGAATGGTTCGTGTGTGGGGCAGTTATGAGTCAACTGCATTGTTGTGGTATAAGGTTACATACAGACCAGAGTAATGAAGCAGTTGATTTTTGTTTTACTGACCCTAGCTTTTATTCAATTCCAGATTACTTATTTAAATTAATTTAAATTACACAGATGTCAAGTCAGGATTTGGATGGTTGGGCCACTGATTTAACAGCACAGTAATTTAACCATTGCACCAGCAATACCCCCTAGCTGAGACAGCAGAGTCCCATGCTGCTTGTAAAAGGTCCTGGCTCATGTGGCAGGCCCTTAATCACCAAATGAGTGCAGCGACTACCATCGCTAAGTCCCCACCAACATCTACCACCCACCCCTGCCCCCCTTCACCCACCTGCTTCTTTCGCCTTGCTGTCCAGTGAGCTCCAGGTAACTGAGTCTGGTTCTGTCAAACCTGTGAGCAGGGTAAGCTTGCATGGGCACATCCCCGTTCCTCTGTAATGGTTCTAGAGCACCTGCTTCAGTTCTAGGATGCTACTACTTCTAGGGTGTCATTGCTACTAGTCTTGCACTTCTTCCTCCACTGCCAGCCATCATGCCACTGGAAACATTCCTGTTCCTCCTCCCCTTCATTCTCTCTTCCTGAAATTAAATAACATATTCTGTCAAGGTTTGCAAAGGAACATTATAATCAATATGAGAATTGCATTCCCTTCTGCCACTCAATGAAGAACTTCAGAAGGAATGCTCACTGGTTTTGTTTGCAGGTGCTCCCACTGTTAAATCATAATTGCTAATTTTTGCTTTTATCATGACCTTATTCAGTAGTGCCATCCCTGTGTCACTTTCATTTTAGCCATTAAAAGTCTTACTGGAATGCTATTAGCCTCACTTACTGGTGCACCAGGGAGCTCAGACTTGCCCGAGCTGAGGGCTGGAGCAAATCAGAAGACAACACTGTCGATAGGACTGGGTTGGTGGTCATTTTTCCATGCATTTTGGAGCATTTTGGATTGACCTCTTTCATTAAAGTAGGATGACTAGCAATTCATTGCACCTTATTGTTCTTTTCACAGCCTTTTTGTTGCATCATATTTTTGGCACTGAGGCAGAATCACATCAAAAAGGTGTCAGGATTGGTAATAGCTCAAATTAAAGGTCTGAACTAAAACTGCTTTCAGACTGATTTTTTTTGTTGGAAGGCTGCAGCATTTTAATGCGTTATTGATTTTTTTTCCAGTACATCTGGGAGGTAACCTATTTTAGAATGTGTTTTATGTCTAAAAGTGTTTTGGAGCTGTGTTTCTTTCATGGAAGTTTTCCAGGACACAATCTGTGTCATGTTGAACCACAATGTTGAATTTGTTTCAAGTATGTGGTAACATTCTGACACTGGGTCTCTAGGACTCGACTTAAAGCACAGCTTTGCTTATTCAGGTTTATTTGTGTCTAAAAATTTGCTCCATTCACATTGTAAAGGTCAAAAGAAGACTCTTTTTAGAAATGAAATAAATCTTTCAAGCTGTGTTAGGGCCTATACTCCAAGATGTATATTTCAACCCCTTGTCACCCCTTGTGTTTTCGATATGTAAATAAACCTGACTTGGTTTTAGCCTGCATTCATTTTGCTAATGACATGGTGCATTCCCTATATCAAACAGAGTAAGGAAATCAAGTCTAGTCTAACATGTAAGTGCTGGGCATAACGTCTACACTGTCTACACACAAACAGTGGGATAGTTTTGGTTTGTACACAATATGGTCTGTCAATGGAAACTGTTAGTTGCAAAAGCTGGGAGAAAGTTTGAACAAAACCATAACATTAAAGCAATAAAGGCACACAGGATGCAGTTTTCAATTCAACATTAACAAAAGAACAAGTAAAAATCTCTAATAAAAGGCAAAAACAATCAGGTTGAAAATATATGTCAAAATGAAAGGATTAACTTAAGTGGTAGGTTAATGTATCTGAGGGCTATTAAGTTAACCATGGGTTTCGTGTAAGAAAAGGTCACTGACACAGTGTGATTGAAGTAAGTGAGGAGCTGCTTTCATAGCCTTGTCATAATTGGTTTCCCATGTACTGCGGACAGAAGATCCCAAGAACTGAGCATGTAGTCGGCAAAGCTCCCTGCTACTAATTGGAGACACAAGAGGTTCTGCAGATGCTGGAATCTGGAGCAACACACAAAATGCTGGAGGAACTCAGTAGGTCAGCAGCTTCTATGAAGGGAAATAAACAATCAACATTTCAGGCTGAGACTCTATCAGGACTGGAAAGGAAGAGGGCAGAAGCCAGAATAAGATGGTCCACCTACCTTCCCCCTCACCTGGACTCACCTATTACCCGCCAGCCTGTGCTCCTCCTCCTCCCCCTCCCCCGACCTTCTTATTCTGGTTATTCCGAATATGAGAAGGTCAATGAATGACACTGTTGTCTAGAAATTCATCCCCAGACAGGAGCACTAAATATGCTACATGGTAGTGTCACCACTTTATGGTCTGCCTCTGAAATTCATTTTCATTTCATTAATTGCACTGGAGGAGGGGTGAACTTCTTGGAGTATTCCTTTTGGCATTACATGGTGTTCATTGAAATTCAGCACAGAGGCAGGCTATTCGGTCCTAATGATCTTTGCCAGTGTTTATGTGTCATAAGATTCTCGTCCCATTTAACCCCATCTAATCCTGTCAGCATAACCTTCACATTCCTTTCACCTCCATATACTTGTCCAGCTTCTGCTTAAATGTGTTTACTTTATTCAGCACAAAGAGTGTAGAAGATTGCCAAAGGATACAGTGGGATATAGATCAGTTGCAGATATAGACAGAAAAATGGCAGATGGAGCTTAATCCGGCCAAGTGTGAGGTGTTGCACTTTGGGAGATCAAACGTAAAGGGAAAGTACACAGTTAATGGCAAAACCCTTAATAGTGTTGATGTACAGAATTATCTTGGGGTCAAAGTCCATAGTTCCCTGGAAGTGGCTGCACAGGTTGATAGGGTGGTAAAGAAGGCGTATGGCATACTTTCCTTTATAAGTCGAGGCACTGAGTTCAAGAGTCAGAAAGTTTATGTTGCAGCTTTATAAAACTCTAGTTAGGCCACATCTGGAGTATCGCATTCAATTCTGGTCGCCGCATTACAAGAAGGATGTGGAGGCTTCGGAGAGGGTACAGAAGAGGTTTACCAGGATGCTGCCGAGATTGGAGGGCATGTGCTATAAGGAGAGGTTAAATAGGCTTGGGTTCTTTCCTCTGGAGCGGTGGAGGCTGAGGAGAGACACACACAAAATGCTGGAGGAACTCAGCAGGTCAGGCAGTATCTATGGAGGGAAATGAACATTCAACATTTTGGGCCAAGACCCCTCATCAGGACTGAAGAGAGACTGATAGAAGTTTATAAGATTATGAGAGGCATAGATAGAGTAGACAGCCGGTCTCTTTTTTCCAGAGTTGAAATGTCTAATACTAGAGGACATGCATTTAAGGCGAGAGGAAGTAAGTTCAAAGGAGACGTGTGGGGCAAGTTTTTACACAGAGAATGGTGGGTGTCTGGAATGCACTGCCTGGGGTAGTAGTGGAGGCAAATACAATGGAGACTTTTAAGAGGCTCTTAGATAGGCACGTGAATATACAGAGAATGGAGGGATATGGACACTGTGTCGGCAGAAGGAATTAGTTTAGTTAGGCGTTCAATTACTAGTTTAGTTAGTTCGGCACAACATCATGGGCTGAAGGGCCTGTTCCTGTGCTGTACTGTTCTAAGTTCTATGTTCTATCTCAGTAACTCCATCTGTCCATGCTTATTCCATATTTTAAGTATTCTTTAGGTTAAATGTTTTATCTGAATTCATTATATGGGCAGGCATGGTAATGTAGCGGTTAGCATAAACGTTATTACAGCACCAGCGACCCAGGTTCAATTCCAGCCGCTGTCTGTAAGGAGTTTGTACGTTCTCCCCGTGTCTGCGTGGGTTTCCTCCAGGTGCTCCAATTTCCTCCCACATTACAACGACGTATGGGTTAGGAAGTTGTGGGCATGCAATGTTGGCCCCGGAAGCGTGGCGCCACTTGCGGGCTGCCCCCCAGAACACTCTACGCAAAAGATGCATTTCACTGTGTGTTTCGATGTACATGTGACTAATAAAGAAATCTTATTTTATCTTAGCTTATTGGATTATAGAGACTATCTTATATTTATGTCCCCTAGCTTTCTATTCCCTCACATGTAGCAATCTGATCAAATTCCTTTATAACTTTAAAGAACTTTGCTAGAGCATTCTATAAGCTTCAGTTTTCTGGTGAAAAGAGATCAAGGTGGAAGAAAGAATATGGTAGCATTGGACGCAGTCCAAAAGAGATTTGCCAGGCTAATTCCTGAGATGAGGCAATTCTCCTATCAAGAGAAGCTAAATAGGTTTGGTTTGCATTCTTTGGAGTTTAGAAGAATCAGGGGTGACTTCATTGAAACTGATTAGATCTTAAGGAGGCATGAGAGAGCAGATGTCAAGATGATTTCACCAGTGGGAGAATCTTGAATGAGGGAACATAAAGATAAGGGGCCAGTCATTTAAAACTGAGGTATGTAGAAATTACTTATTTCAGAGGGTGGTGAATTTCTGGAATTCTCTGCCCCGGAGAGTTGTGGAGGTTAATTCACTAGAAGCATTTAAAATGGAGATAGATAAATTTTTGAAAGATCAGAGGATCTGGCACAGAGCAGGAGTTAAGGGCTTGGGTAGATCAGCAATGATCGTATTGAATGGTGTGGCAGGCTTGAGGGGCCAGGTAGCCTATTTCTGCTCCTACTTTCTTGTGTTCTTGTATTCGTTCTTCTTTGCCGGATCTTGTCAATATCATTTTTGGTTAACCTGTTAAATCATCGTTGGACTAAGGTTTTCTTTAAAAAGGAGTACCCGTAGTTTTGTTTAACTCTTTTAAATTATTTATAATTGGTTTTTTTAGTGAATTTCATTAATTTTATAACAAATTTCAATATTTTTAGTAGTTTTTAGATATGTCTGAATGCCAGAGATATTGTAAAACTATTAAATGACCCTTGATGGGCAGGCAAGATAGTGTAGTGGTTATCGTAACGCTCTACAGTGCCAGCGACCTGGGTTCAATTCCAGCTGCGGTCTGTAAGGAGTTTGTATGTTCTCCCCGTGTCCACGTGGGTTTCCTCCAGGTGCTTCAGTTTCCTCCCACATTCCAAAAGACATACAGGTTAGGAAGTTGTGGGCATGCTATGTTGGTGCTGGAAGCGTGGCGCCACTTGCGGGTCGCCCCCAGAACACTCTACGCAAAAGATGAATTTCACTGTCTGTTTCGATGTATGTGTGACTAATAAAGATATCTTACATTATCTTTTGGATTTCAGGAAGCAAATCTGGAGTAGATAGAGGCCTTTGGCAGCTGTCAAAGTTTACAGGGCTCCTAGAGTGCACAGTTCAAAGTCCTGCCTTTGCTCAGGTCACCCTGGAGCCTAGGAGGTGTCAGAATTGCAACATAGGCTGTCTCCATCCAGGACTGGTTTACCTGGGCAGAGTGACAATTTTAAGCAGCTGGCTTGGGCAAGGAAGATTCAGCCTCATCAGACCAGAACTGTTGTCTAACCAAGGTTATTTATAATTTCAACATAACCGTTCACCCTTTGAATTCTATTCCTCTGCAAATGTCCCTATGTAACAAGGCACTTCCTTTGATAACTTGTCAATCTACACACCTTTGCAATTACATCTCATTTAGTGTCTTATTTTCCAGGACTATGGGGCCACCTCATCATTCCTGTCCAAGTTCACCAACTGACTGTGGCACCGAAACAGATTAGAGATTTACATATCCATTCTCCAAGGTTAGGTGCTTCTGTAATCTTCTTGAGTCCTGAAGAAGGGTTCTGACCCGAAACATTGACCACCTGCTTTTCTCCAAGGATGCTGCCTGGCCTGCTGAGTTCCTCCAGTATCATTATGTTTTTCATCTAGATTCCAGCATCTGCAGTCATTTATTTCTCTTGAAATCCACATTATTTATTATACTTCTGGTTTCCAGTGATTTTCTATTACATCTTTGAGTAAAGATTTCATTATCACACATACTATCTAAACTAAACTAACCAGTTTATATTTCCTGGACAAAATCTTTTGCAATGATATGAATCACATTAGCTTTCTGTCAGTCCTCAAGCACTAGTCTGCTTTCTAATACTTTATAAACACATAATGCATAGTGGTTAAGTTACTGTGCAGTCAGGAACATGGAGTTGAATCCCACCATGGCAATTTGGAGATTTAAGTTCAAGTAATTGAACAAACCTGGAAGTTACAAAAGAGCTGTATTAGTCATGATACTGAATTGTTGCTTAAGTGCCCACCTACTTCACTTCCACTGATGAACTGTGAGAAATGGTCTGCCATTCTTAACTGTTCTGCCCTATAAACAACTCCACACCCAACAAAATGATTGATGTTGAACTACCTCCCAAGTTCAGTAGCAAATATAGATGAGCAACAAATTCTGGCATTCTCAGTGATCTCAACAGTCTGAAAATTATGAAATAGAATCATAGAGTTATTACAACAGAGAAAAATGCAATTCAGTCCATTGAGTCTGTGATGGTTCCCACTACTCATTCCTAAAGCTCTGCAATTCCCTCTCTAATTCCCATTTGAAGACATTGATTTATTCTGTTTCCACTATCCTTACAGGAAATGAATTCCAGATCACAAAAACTGTCAGTTTAAAAAACTTTTTGTTAATATCCAGCTTTGTATCTTTAGCCCAGAATTTTAACTCTGTACCCTTTGGTCCATGAACCACCAACTAATAGGAACAACTCCCCTCTGTCTACTCTCTCTAAAGTAGTCGTGAATTTATATATGCCACTATAAAATCTGCTCTCAACTATTTTTGCTCTGAGAACACCTTCAGTTACTTCAATCTAATCTTGCAGCTGAAATCCCTCATCCCTAGAACTATTCTGGTAGATTAAATTATTAAATTAAATACATATTAATGCTCCTACTAGCTCTTCCCTAATTACATTTAATACGTTTAGATACAATCCATCTGGAGGAAGGTCTTATTCTCTGTGTTTTAGTTTATTGATTATCTGTCTCTTTTCTATCCTAAATATCAGAATGTAGCGGCTGCTACCGCGATGTGAAAGTAAGACACTAGTCGATGAGCTGCAGAACAAAACTGATTTATTTTCCCGCCTTGCGTGGGCCTTTTAAGAAGAACGGTTTCCACCCACCGAAAACAGAAATGACGTATGTGTTACGTCATCAAACTTTTCCCGCGCGCAGGTTCTCCCCAACGCTCAGGGAAGATGAAGGCCCAGCGCCATTTTGGGCCTCACCACTCCGATGACGCGCAGCCTGACTGCCGAGCCGGTTCGCTTGCTCGGACGGTGAGTCGCTACACAACCCCTCCCCACCCCCCCCCCCCCCCCCCCCCCAGAACCGGCGATACAGTCCCCAAGGTTCGCGGGCTGTGCTAGCCGTTGCTTAGGAGGTTGGCCTCTGCGTCGCAGTGTTGGGACCTCGACCGGTTGTTGTAGATCTAAATGGGCCGGTTTGAGGTGGTCCGTTGTGAAGACCTCTTCCTTGCCCCCAATGTCCAAAATAAAGGTGGACCCATTATTCCTGATGACCCAGAACGGCCCCTCGTATGGTCATTGCAACGGTGCCTGGGGTGTGCCCCTGCCAACGAAAACGAACTTACAGTCTTGTAGTTCCTTGGGCTCACAGGATGGGGCTTGACCATGCCGCAAAGTGGGAATCGGTGCCAAGCTGCCAAGCCTCTCGCGCAGTCTTTCCAGGACTGCTGTGGGTTGTTCCTCTTGGCCCCGAAGGCGGGTATGAAATCCCCTGGGATGACCAGGGGTGCACCGTACACGAATTCCGTTGATGAAGCGTGGAGATCTTCCTTGGGAGCAGTGCGTATGCCGAGTAGGATCCAAAGCAGTTCGTCAACCCAGTTAGGACCTTTCAGGCGGGCCATCAGGGCTGATTTCAGATGGTGGTGGAAACGTTCCACCAACCCGTTTGATTGAGGATGGTAGGCTGTGGTGGTGTGCAGCTGCGTCCCTAGCCTGTTCGCTAATGCAGCCCAGAGGCTGGAGGTAAACTGGGCGCCCCTGTCTGAAGTGATGTGGGCCGGAACACCAAAACGCGAGATCCAAGTTGTGAGCAGTGCCCAGGCACAGGAATCAGTCGTGATGTCAGATATAGGGGTTGCCCCTGGCCACCTCGTGAACCGGTCCACGATGGTAAGGAGGTACCGGGCTCCTCTTGAAACTGGCAGAGGACCAACGAGGTTGACGTGGATGTGGTCTAACCTTCTACGGGTAGGCTCGAACTGCTGTGGCGGGACCTTGGTGTGTCGTTGGATTTTTGATATCTGACAGTGCAGACCTGTCCCACTCACTGACCTGTTTGCGCAGGCCATGCCAGATGAACTTGCTGGTGACCAGTCGGACAGTTGATCTGATGGATGGGTGCGCAAACCCGTGTACCGAGTCGAAAACGCGTTTCTGCCAGGCTGCAGGAACTATAGGGCGGGGCTGACCTGTTGCGATGTCGCAAAGGAGGGTCTGCTGACCTGGACCGACTAAGAAATCTTGGAGCTGCAGGCCCAAGACTGCGATTCTGTAGCTGGGCAGCTCGTCGTCGGCTTGCTGTGCATCAGCCAGGGCCGTGTAGTCTACACCCAGGGACAGTCTGTGGATGGTCGGTCTGGAAAGGGCGTCAGCAACGACATTGTCCTTTCCGGAGACATGTTGGATATCTGTTGTGAATTCGTAAATGTAGGACAATTGTTGCTGCTGACGAGCTGACCAGGGATTGGAGACCTTGGAGAAGGCGAAGGACAAAGGCTTATGGTCAGTGAAAGCGATGAAAGGCCTGCCTTCTAAAATGTACCAGAAATGCCGGACAGCCAGGTACAGCGCTAGAAGTTCCCAATCAAAAACGCTGTATTTCAGTTCGGGTGGTCTAAGGTGCCTGCTGAAAAATGCCAAGGGGTGCCAATGGCCTTTGATTAGTTGTTCCAGTAGCCCATCAACCGTGGTGTTGGATGAGTCCACCGTGAGGGCGGCTGGGATGTCTATACTAGGGTGTACCAGCATCACGGCGTCTGCCAGGGCGTCCTTGGCCTTAACGAAGGCAGCCGCGGCCTCGTCATGCCAGGCGATGCCCTTGCCCTTGTCAGACATCAGCGAGAACAAAGGGCGCATGATATGGGCTGCCGCAGGGATGAACCGATGGTAAAAGTTGACCATCCCCAGGAATTCTTGCAGGCCTTTGACCGTGTTGGGAGGGGCAAAATGGCGGATAGCATCTACCTTGGCGGGTAGGGGTGTTGCTCCTTCGCTGGTGATTCTGTGGCCGAGGAAATCGATAGAGTCGAGTCCAAGTTGGCACTTGGCCGGGTTGATAGTGAGGCCGAAATCACGGAGACAGGAGTACAGTTGGCGGAGGTGGGAAAGGTGTTCTTGGCGGTCACGGCTGGTGATTAGTATGTCATCTAAGTAAATGAACACGAAGTCCAGGTCGTGGCCTACCACATCCATCAGCCGCTGGAAAGTCTGTGCAGCGTTCTTAAGGCCGAACGGCATTCGAAGGAATTCGAAGAGGCCCAATGGAGTGATAAGCGCAGTTTTGGGGACGTCGTCAGGGTGGACCAGGATTGGGTGGTATCCCCAGACGAGCTCCACCTTGGAGAAGATGTGGGCCCCGTGTAGGTTCGCCGCGAAGTCCTGGATGTGAGGGATGGGGTAGCGGTCCGGGGCGGTGGTGTCATTCAGCCTGTGGTAGTCGCTGCAGGGCCTCCACCCACTGGTGGCTTTGGGAACCATGTGCAGGGGGGAGGCCCAGGGGCTGCCTGACCTGCGAACGATCCCCAGCTCCTCCATGCGGTGGAACTCTTCCTTTGCCAGGCAGAGCTTGTCTGGAGGTAGTCGTCGTGCTCAGGCATGAAGGGGTGGCCCTGTGGTAATGATGTGATGCCGCACCCCATGTTTGGGCATCAAATTTGTAAACTGAGGTACCAAAACCAATGGGAACTCAGCTAGGAGCTTGGTGAACTTGTTGCCAGACAGGGAAACGGAGTCTAGGCACGGGGCTGGTAGGCTGGCTTCTCCCAGGGGGTAGGTTTGGAAAGTTCTGGAGTGCACTAGCTGCTTCCCTCGCAGGTTGACTAACAGGCTGTGGGCCCGAAGGAAATCGGCTCCCAGGAGTGGCTGGGTGACGGCGGCAAGGGTAAAGTTCCAGGTAAAACGCTGTCTCCGAATTGTAATTGAACTGTAAGGGCACTGAAAGTCCGTATTGTTTTGCCGTTTGTCGCTTTGAGTGCGGGATCCTGTTGCCTGCTACTAGTGTCGCGGCAGGTCAGGGGCAAAACACTGACCTCTGCTCCAGTATCAACGAGGAAACGACGCCCGGACTGCTTGTCCCAAACGAATAGGAGGCTGTGTTGGCGGCCAGCCACCGTAGCCATCAGCGGCGGCTGGCCCTGGCGTTTCCCTGAAACTTGCAGGGTGGGCGGCGTCAACGGGCCTCTGCGCCCCACCTCTGATGGTAGAAACACAGCTGGTCACCAGTGTCGTCGTCTGTGTTTCTGGGGTGTGGTCGCTCGGTTGCTGGGACTGGTTTAGGTAGGCATTGAGCCCACAGTCTGGCAATTTGGCCGACGGACAACCCGCTCTCGCACTTGGCCTTCCACAGGACGTCTGCCCGGGCGGCTACCTCACGTGGGTTGCTGAAATCGGCGTCGGTCAACAGCAGGTGAATGTCGTTGGGTAGTTGTTCGAGGAAGGCCTGTTCGAACATCAGGCAGGGCTTGTGTCCCTCAGCCCAGGCCAGCATCTCATTCATCAGGACCGATGGGGATCTGTCCCCCAGGCCGTCGAGATGAAACAGGCGGGCAGCGCGCTCGCGACGGGAGAGGCCGAACGTCCGAATAAGAAGGTCTTTGAAAGCCTGGTACTTGCCTTCCTCCGGAGGAGACTGGATGAAGTCTCCGACCTGGGCGGCTGTCTCCTGGTCCAGAGAGCTGACCACGTGGTAGTACTTTGTGGAATAGGAGGTGATCTGCTGAAGTTGGAATTGTGCTTCGGCCTGGTCGAACCAGACGCGGGGCTGAAGCGTCCAAAAGGTGGGCAGCTTGAGTGTCACTGCATTGGCTGCTGCATTGTCGTCCATTGTGTGGGTCCAAAATCCGTTTGGACCGTCGGGGTCACCAATGTAGCTGCTGCTACCGCAGTGCGAAAGTAAGACACTAGTCGATGAGCTGCGGAACAAAACTGATTTATTTTCCTGCCTTGCATGGGCCTTTTAAGAAGAATGGTTCCCGCCCACCGAAAACGGAAATGACGTATGCGCTACGTCATCAAATTTTTCCCGCGCGCGGGTTCTCCCCGTTGCTCGGGGAAGACGAAGGCCCAACGCCATTTTGGGCTTCACCGCTCCGACGATGTGCGACCCGACCGCTGAGCCGGTTCACTTGATTGGACGGTGAGTCACTACAAGAATATCATTTTTGTTTTCATATTCCAATGTCATTTACATGACAGTACTTGCTTTTTAATGTTGCAGTTGTGTTATTCAGAAGTGAATGTTACTCAAAACAACACTAAATGAATCAATGTTTCCTTCAGAATTAATGTATAAACTGAAGTAAGGTTCTTTTGGACATTTCTCATCAAAAGTAACCATTATATGTTAAAATATTGTACATGTATAGTACGATATATTGCTAAATGAAATGAATTTCAACATAAAATGAAGTTCTAAATATACTAGCAATATAGATTTAAATAAGTGAACATTCATCTCTGATGGTTGTGAAGCTGAGGTGGAGTGAAGGGTCAAGCTGTGAAATTAATAGGTCAAAGGGGTAGGTTCACGCACATTTGGGTTCTCTGTCTACCTCTCATCTAAAAATTATTCAAAAACCAATGAACATTTTGTTTTACTTTTGTTGGTAAAGCTCCTTGTAACAGTTAATGTCATCACTAATTACAATATTCACTTTGGAACTGCATTCTCTGTTTGGATCATCCTTGATGAAGATCTTCATTGCTTCCTCAATAAGCTGTGAACTTGTAGATAATTGCTAATGCCTGAAGGGATGATGTTTGAACAGTTTTCTTTTCTTCGGCTTCTTGTATTCCTAATTACACAAAATGTTCATTGAACAATTCTTCCCATGGGACTTGAGCAATCCCACCACATCAGCTTCCTCCATCCTTTCAACTTGCTTGACTAAGTTGATGACTTTGCATTGAGCTTTGTGAACAACACCATCAAACTGTTTGAAGTCATTTACACATTCGGGCCATAAATTTTGCTGCATGCCATTCATACTTGCTAATTTAACTTTATCTCATGAATTGGCAATATTTTCAAAACCATTGAGAATACTACAGACAGACCAAAATTCCCCGATTATTGGCTTATCTTCATCATCTGTCTACTTGATGTGCTGGAACAAGGCAGAATGTAAACAATAAACATTGATTGTTGCTACTATCCTTTGATCCATGGGCTGTAGCAATGAGTCTGTGTTAGGTGGCAAGAATACAGCCTTCATTTTTTAGGATAACTCATAAAAGCTGCTAAGATGATTATAACTTTACCTACAGTAAGCAATATCTTGAAGTCAAGATTCTCCTTGGCATGATATTCTTTTCAAGCAGGGCCAGCAGATAGAGAAAACCATTGTTGAGAAATTGTCCCAGTTATCCAGGCTTTCTTATTTGATTGCCAAATAACATGCGCATATTCTTTTTGGTGGCCCTTTAAGACCTTGTCTCTGAGTGGTTCAACATTAAGGGCTTATACATGAAATATCCACAATATTTCCAGCAAGCAGGAAAGTTAAGGGACTTTTGGCAGGTTCAGATCCTGGCATCGTCTCTCCTCTTTAGAAATATTTGTTATTGATGGCAAAAAAATCTCCAGTAAAGCCCTGGGTCATTGATGTTAAAGACTTGTTTCAGCAAGTAGCCATCTTCCCTCATGACTTCCTTTAGACAGGCAGAGCATTTGTCAGCCATTTCAGTATCAGAACCAGCTGCCTTGCCTATCACTTTGATATGATGCAAATTGCAACAGCTCTTAAAATGTTAAAACTACCCTCTACTAGCACTAAATCTTTCCAACCGTGAAGTCTCACCCTATTCATTCTTTACCTCATCATACAAGCTTGTAGCTCTTACACAAATGAACATCACATCAAGAGGCAGATTGCCACTGATTTGGTTTTTGATCTTGATGGCCTGGACTTTTTCTACATTTTCCATAGTGCTGCTTCAAGTACGAATGATCTTGGTAGCACTTAAGGGTGTCAAATTCTCAGTATTTACTTTGGTTTTGTCAGCATTATCATGAATTGTTCTTATCATCATGAGAGGTTGTCCAAGCACTCTCCCAATATCAACACTCATTCTCTGGCATCAAGAAACCTCAAAACTTCTAATGTAATTTCTAAACTATGGCATTCATTTTTTTTCTTACTACCAGACTCACAACCATTATTTACTGGGTACTTTGAACATACTTATAAAGCTTTGAAGAACTATAAGGTATCCTTATTGGTCAAATATACATGGAAACACACAGTGAAATGCAAGTTTTTGCGTAGAGTGTTCTGGGGGCAGTCTGCAAGTATCCCCATGCTTCCGGCACCAACATTACATGCCCACAACTTCCCAACCTGTACGTCTTTGGAATGTGGGATGAAACTGGAGCACCTGGAGGAAACCCACGCAGACAGGGGGAGAACATACAAACTCTTTACAGACAGCGGCTGGAATTGAACCCAGGTCGCTGGCGCTGTAAAAGCATTACGCTAACCGCTACACTACCGCGCCTGCCTAAGATGCAATAAAATGTTTTTGATCACATGCTTCAAACAAGATCAAAATGGTGCGATGACACTAGGTGAGGAGGGCTGCTGGGGATGCTACATCACGTCACAGCATCCACACATCCCTCTACACAGAATAGTTCACAGAGATCCCACTGACAATCAACGGTAAATGTCATTGTAATGAACAATATGGACCAAATCAACAGAAAGTGAGGAATTAATGCATTGATCTCACTGAAAGTAACAGGGCAGAGTGGTTTTTCAGTATTTCTTCTGTTGATCTGCCATTGTCTACAAATTAGCCCTATTCACTATTAGTGGCTCTTTCCCAATTCTAATTTTCTATTATGAAGACACAAGAGACTGCAGGTGCTGGAATCTGGAGCAAAAACCAAACAGCTGGACGAACTCAATGGGTCAGGCAGTATCTGTAGATGGAAATGGACAATCAACTGTCCATTTCCCTCTACAGATGCTGCCTGACCCTCTTGTTTTCTATTAGTTACTTGTTATTGTGAAGTATTTAATTATTTTCTTTATTTTTCAAGAGTTAAATGCCATGATTCCTCTTTGCTTTCTTACTTGTTCTTTCTGATTTTGATCCTAAACTATTTTTATTCCCTTTGTAGTGGCTGCTACCACGATGTGAAAGCAAGACACTAGTCGGTGGGCTGCAGAACAAAAACTGATTTATTTTTCCGCCTTGCGCGGGCCTTTTAAGAGGAACAGTTCCCGCCCACCGAAGACGGAAATGACGTACGCGCTACATCATTAAACTTTTCCAGCGGGCGGGTTCTCCCCGTCGCTCGAGGAAGACGAAGGCCCAACGCCATCTTGGGCCTCACCGCTCCGACGACGCGCGACCCGACCGCTGAGCCGGTTCGCTTGCTTGGACAGTGAGTCGCTACACCTTGCACCAGTTAAGAGATTGCTTTCAGCTTAGAATATACATGCCATTTTATTTTCAGGTTTCAAATGAAGGGTACAGACTGTAATATTTTTTATTGATAGTGTGATACTGAGTCCTTTGCATAGCTGTCAAGGTTCAGTATGCTCCCCGAACAATGTCATTTAATGTTAACCAATGCAGAGATCGACCATGATACAATTAGTGCCCCTTGGACAAGATTTGGCTCTTCCTGCACACTCCTGCCAGTTACCCTGCTGGAATAAGTGCTTCCATGAACATTTTGTTAAAGCATGACAAAGCCTCATTGTGATGATCTCCAAAGTTGAATAGCCTAATAACACACACCAGTTAAAGTCACTCATGAAGCAGCATTACAAGAGGCAAGGTATGGAAAGGCTGACAGTTTTGCCTGAGCCAGATCCCAGCAAGACGCAGAGACGTGAGTAAAGAAGAACATAGAGAATAGAACAGTACAGCACAGGAACAGGCCCTTTGGCCCATGATGTCTGCACCAAAGACGATGGCAAATGAAAACTAAATCTCTTCTACCTGAACATGATCCATATCCCTCCATTCCCTGCATATTCATGTTCTTTCTAAAAGCCTCTTAAATGCCACTATCATATCTACTTCCACCACTACCCCTTCCAGGGACCTTCCAGGGACCTACCATTCTCTGTGTAAAACATTTGACCCACTCATCTCCCTTAAACTTTACCCCTCTGGCCTTAAATTGCATGTCCTCTAGTATTTGACATTTCTACCTTGGGAAAAAGATTCTGTCTACCCTATCTATGCCTCCCATAATTTTCCATCAGGTCGCCCCTCCGCCCCCGATGCTCCCAACCCACGTTTTTCCAACCTTTCCTTATAGCTCATATCCTCTAATCCAGGCAGCATCCTGGTAAACTTCTGTACCCTCTCCACATCCTCCACTTGTTACTGTAACTTCTGTGGAATATCAGTAGAAATCATACAGTGGTAGTATAAACAGTCACATGTCCTTTCCTGTAATAATTTTTACTGATATTCGCAGAACATTCAGTGGAATTTGAAGAAAATTCCACAGAAGTTATATTGATCCACTGGTCACAAACTGAACTCACTAAGTAAATCACAGACCAACAATATAGACAGTGGTAATAATGGCCTGAGATGAGACAGAATACTACCACACCCACTGCACTGTTCTCATTTGTCCATTACCATACATGTGGATGGAGGCACATCTGTTTGAACTCCTGTTTGGTTTATTGCTGAGGCAATTCTAGTGGATGAATAGATAACACACACTGCAGGACAAATTAAACATCCTGACCAGTTTCCTAGCAGTTCTGCTGAATAATTCGGGCAGCTTCCACAATTGGTTTATATCATCCAGCTCAGGGCATTTTTCATGGCAGTTGTTTGATCGTGTCTCATTACCATGATCACGTTCTCACTTTTATGCCTGTTATTCCCATCAACAGTATTTCCCTCTCCTTACAGTGCAAAGCAAACTGTGAGAGGCAGCAGAGATCAGAAGTACCCCAGACTGATTCGGAGGCTAGGAAGTTGAGGGTGATATTGACCTTGACCTCCACGGGCAAAGCAACGAGCAACACATGAGATTGAGGTCACAGGCAGCCAGAGACCTCAATGAGGACAAAGAATGTGGTTGGCCCTTTAGACAGCACCATTAAATATTAGGATTTTCTTAATGTTCTCCTCCTATTTCCTTAATAATAAATTCAGGCTTTTCCTTAATGACAGATGTTAGATAGGCTACCTTACTCTGATCTTGAATAAGGATGTTACATTCACAATTTTCCAATTTGGTGGACAAACAAATCTAAGGAATTTAGGAAGAGCGCAGCTAATGCATGCACTATCTTTATATCAACTTCCTTTAAACCCTAGAATGCAGGTCAGTGGGTTCTGGGTGCTTATATACCTTTAGTCCCATTTGTTTGCCTAGTATTTTTTATCCACTGATCATGATTGCTTTAAGGTCCCCTTCCCTCTTGTCTACTGGTCTTCTACAATTATTGAAATGTTTTAGTATACTCTAACATGTTGTTTTTTTATTTCCCATTATTAATTCCCCAGTCACATACTTTAATAGATCAGCATTACTTTAACTCTTCTCTTCCTTGGTAATTGGTAATTGGTTTATTATTGTCCCATGTACCGAGACACTGTGAAAAGCTGGAGAAACAAAGGACTGCAGATACTGGAATCTAGATGAAAAACACTTTGATGCTGGAGGAACTCAGCAGGCCAAGCAGCGTCCGTGAAGAAAAGCAGATGGTCGACATTGACCGCATCTGTTAAAACTGGTGAGGGTCATCAGAAACATGCTGAATTTTCTTAGCCTACTGAGGAAGTAGAGGCACTGTATAAGGTGTTTGTTAAAGTCTTTGCTGTTTCCTTACTTCCCATTGTTAATTCCTCAGTCACATACTTTAAGGAATCAGCATTACTTATTGCATCCAATGCTCCCATTGCAGCCTCCTCTACATCAGTAAGACCTGACAGAGATTGGGGACCGCTTCATTGAGCACCTTTGCTCCATCCGCTGTGGCAGCTGGGTTCTCCCGGCGGCCAGCCATTATAATTTCACTTCCCATTCCCATACTGACATGTCTGTCCATGGCCTCCTCCACTGCCGGGTCAAGGGTAGATGCAGATTAGAGGAACAGCACCTCATATTCTGCCTTGGTAGTCTCCAACCTGTCAGCATGAACATAGAATTCTCTAACTTCCCGTGACCACTTCCCCTTTCTCTCCCTTTTCTCTACCCTCCCCCCCATTTTTTCCCCTCCTGATCCCACTGGCCCCCATCACCCCATCTCTTTCCCCTCCCCCACCCCCTCCATCTGCCCATCACCCACACGTTCCTTCCACTGGTTCCCCTCCCCACCTCCTTCCCTTTATTCCATGGTTCACTGTCCTCTCTTATCAGATTCTGTTGTCTTCAGCCCTTTGTGACCTCCACCTATCACCTCCCACCTTCTGACATCATTCCCACTCCCCTCCCTCCCTCACCTGCCTATCACCCCTCCTCACCTGGATCCACCTAACACCTGCCAGCTCTTGCTCCACCCCTTCGCTCCACCTATTTATACTGGCTATCTCCCTTCTTTCTTTCCAGTTCAGATGAAGGGTCTTGACCCAAAATGTCGACTGTCCATTTCCCTCCATAGATGCTGCCTGACCCACTGAATTCCTCCAGCTCCTTTTGGTGTTGCTCCAGATTTCCAGCATCTGCAGTCTCTTGTGCCAGCATTACTTTAGTTACTCTCTTCCTTGTCATATACTTCTAGAGAACCTTACCATCTGTTTGTTCGGGCCATTCTGTGAACAAATAAGAACTACTGCTTTTCAGATTAGTGAGTTTGGAAATATTACTGGGGTGAATTCTGTGTGTTGAATTACTGTTGATGATGCTGGGGGATGCTTTACACCAGCAAGTATCATGAACAAACAAACAAAAACCCCACTGAAAGTCAGGAATCAAACTTCCTGACAGGTATGTTAGCAGAAATGAGCGTGATTTTATTCAATTCCACATTAAGCTGTCTTTGGCTGCACAGCAATTCTTTTTGAATTCATGGGGAGATATTACTAGGCCCGATCCTTGGAGTTATAAGAACTAGGAACACCCCAAGTATTATTCCTGTTTTATGTCCGCTGATGTCCTAATGCTGAAACAAAGATGGAGGGTCTAACATGTTCCTTGGTGAGGGAGGACCAAGGTTTTCTGATTGCAATCCAATGACTCCTGCTGCATGTGTGTTTCACATAAATCCTCCCCATGGTCAAATTGCAAACCACCTTTTAATATATAGATCAAGTATGAATAATGGTCATGAGGTACAATGGAAGCATGAGAGAAATGTTATACTTCAGCATTCCAGGTGGACCTGCTACATAAAATTCTAAACCTACATTAAAATGTCCAGATACTTGCTCATGGTGGACACAGTTCAATATCAGGAACACCAGAGTGTAAAGTCTAGCATGTTGTGCTAACGTATGACCCTTAGTTTTCCGGCATGGAAAATTGACATCTGCATACCAGCAATTGCCTGACCAGCCCTCATTAGCAAGCATGACTGGGGAATAGATAATTGGGTAGGTGAGCTACTCTGTTAGTTTACTGCCCAAGAGGTAAAATTAAACCTCCTCTATCCATGCATCCTTAATTAACATGTTCTTATTCTGAATTCTTGCTGCATTCTAATTGCTTTCTCATTGCAATTTCTTCTGCATGTAGAATTTACTCTCCATTGACCCTTGCCAATAGAGTTAATTGTAGATGCACCTCTGTTGAAGTTTTGCACAATTGCTACAATTTTCATTTTATTTACTCTGTTGCATCTTTTCCTATTTTTAATATTATTCTGTATTGGTATGCCTGAGTGTAAGGTATTAACACTGCAGATACATGGTTTGATTCCCCTGACTGTGTGTTCTTGCTGTGTATTAGTGTAGCTGGGATGTAAGTAGATTTTCTGAGTGAAATGATTGGATTGTCTCTGAACGGATTGCAAATTCCATAGCCAAGGTGGATTAAAGAGTAATCCATTCATCTGCAGGCAAAAATTTGTACCAAGATTCATTTTTGTAACTTCAAACTATCCTACTGTCCTTTGCAAACAGTGGAGCAATTATGGACAGTAATCGCTGCTTTTATGTAAGCAAAGAGGTTTCCCACTTGCACCAATAAGCCACCACAAGCAACATCTAAAATGACATCTTAGGAGCACCATGATTTGTGTGCTGAACAAGAGAAAACTAGATCAATTGGAAAATATGTGTTTAGTGTTCATCCCAATACTGTGAAATCATGCTTGGAAAGCTATTACATAAACATGAAAAAATCTTTAAGGATGCTTATACTTGCATAAGCAGCTATAAAGTAGACATTTGCATCAAACCTGATTCCAACTTCAAATGATGTAAACCTCAAACATTGTTATATTCACTGAAAAGTCATGAGGAAGAAGAGTTAGACAAAACAGAGAAGAATGGAGTTCTAGTAAAAGCAACTCAAAGTGAATGGCCAACAACAATAATGGCAGCACCAAGATGAATAAGATAGTTAAATGATGCAACGACATAAAGTAAACCTCAACCAGATGATCAGTTATGTGCAGTATATCTTAATGACATTATAAGATATTAACGCCAGATTCTTCATAAAGTTAGCTTTGTTACATGTGTCCATTCAATTAAATATAGGCAAGGAGACTCAATATTACCTCACCATAATTATGCATAAGGATCTGCACTCTTACAGAAGATTGCTGAATAGAGTTCAGTCGGTAATGGGCAAGATCCCACAAGGCAGAGACCATTTCTGATGTAACTAGGATGGCCTTCTCATTGCCATTACAGCCAAGAAAGACAATCTTCACATTTTATAAGAGGTTCCCAAGTGAGTACAACACCGTAACGTGAAACTCATACAAAGTCTGTGAGCTAAAAACAGGAAATGTAGTTCAGGTAGCATCAGTGAAAAGATTACCAGAGTTAACATTTTGGGTCAATGATCTTTCATCAGAACTCACAGATGCTGCCTAACCTGGTGTGAATGTCCAGCTTTGTTTTATTTCAGAGTTTCATCTGCAGTATTTTGGTTTTGAAGTAATGGTGTTTCTCTCCAAGCAGATGTTGTCCATCTGAAATACAAAGACGATGTCATTGTTCACAAAACTGTCAAGGACAATGTCAAATGCTGGGATCTTTTGTTGTTTGTAATATATACAAATGACCTGGCTGAGAACGTAAAGGATATGATTAATAAGTTTGCAGATGGCACAAAAAGGGGCGTAGATAGCAAAGGAAGTTGTCAAAGGATACAGCAGGACATAGATTAGCTGAAAAGTTGGGCAGAATGGTGGCAGATGGAATTTAATCCAGCCAAGTGTGAGCTTTAGGAAGCTAAATTCTGGGAGAGAGTGTGGAAGAGATTCACCAGAAAGTTGCCTGTCTGTAGTTATAAGGAGAGATTGGATATGCTGGGTTTATTCTCACTCGAATGTAGGAGACTGAGGGGGTGACCTTTAGAGATTTATAAAATTATAAGGGGCATAGATAGGCTAAGTGGTCAGAGTCTTTCTCCCAGGTCATGGAAGTTTAGAACTAGAGGGCACTGGTTTATGGTAAGTGGTGAGAAATTTAAAGATCTGGGGTAAGTTTTTCATACAGAGGATGGTGGTTATCTGGAACAAGCTGCCAGAGGAAGTAGATACAATAACAATGTTTAAAAGACATTTGTACTGTTACTTGGATATGAAAGGCATACAGACTAGGGGATTAGCATAAATTGGCATCACAGTCATCAGGTGGACTGAAAGGGTCCATTTCTCTGCTGTATGATTCTATGATTCATCTGTGTGATGTAACCGTGCGCTGTGGTTGTTGTGGCGTATGTATGATTGCTCATTGCTGTTTTAAGGTTGTACCACTGTAAGGATGGTATCATGTAATGAACAGTTCCCTGTGTTGTTGCAGCACTGTTTAATGTGTGGAACATCTCAGAGTTTGTCTGCCACTCTGGAAAAAAAACACAATAAGCAATGTTGCCTGATACTGTAATTTTTTTTCTTTTATTAAAATAAAGTGCTTGTTATTAGTTTGAATTTCTATTTTCCAGTATCTTGGAGAAAGATACTGAGTCATGGTGTTTGACATGTTGGTCGATGAAGCTCTGAAATTTCAACAGTGGCAGTGAATTAGAATACTAAATGCTATTTATAATTCTCCTCAATTAAGATGAGACGTGAACATTTTCTGGCAGCGATTTGAGTGATTCAAGACAGAGGATGTTAGATCAAACAAATAAAGATACCCAACTCACTGGTTTTCCAAGCAAGTAACTTGTTTAAAGGATGAAGCCATTGAGGGAAGAGTTTATGTTGTGAATTGAGTTGGCTTTGGCAGATAAACCAAAGCAGATGAAAGTAAAGATGTTATTGTATCTCGTTGGTCACAAGGGAAGAGATTTGCACTGCAGTACAAAGCCCTCAAATGAGACCCTTGAGAATGCATTACAAGTGCATTGCAACTTGTCTAGAAAGGAGAAAGAGTGCTTCTATTGGTTCTTAACACGCAACCAGAAGCAGGGAGAATTCTTTGATGCTTTCTTAATGGAGCTATGATTGCTAGAAGATAATAGCCGTTTCGTAGATTTAAAGGACTCACTCATCAGAGATCAGATTATCTGTAGAATTCAGGAATTCAGCCCCAGGGAAGAGCTACTACATGAGAAGGACTTCAGAAAAGTGCGCACAGACTTGCAAAGCTGTGAAGCTATCTAAACCCAGGCTAGAAATGTTTGATAGCCAACAACAGGATGTATATGTGGGGAATCACAGAGCAAAAGACAGAACAGGGAAGTATAGCTAAGGGGGCTTACATATTGCAAACATTGTGAATGACAACATGATTGGTTGAAAATGAAATCCACAAATGAAATGAGGTAAAGTGCACATGAAAATAATTTTTCTAAACGTTATCCATGGAGTGGACAAGGTGAGACATGCAGTGACAGAGACAGGATCAGGTTCTGAGTACCTGCCAAACAAGGTCACTTACGCGAAAGGAATACTCACTAAATATATCCACTCCAAGATGTTAGTGCACAGGCAGTGACATTTCAACTTGACTCTGGAGCAACATGGAATGTTGTTCTGAAGTAAAAATTGTCTTGAATTGGGACAGTTAAAATTAATGAGTTGTGTGTTGCCAATATGCAGGGAGACCATATTGAAGATAGCTGGTCTCTGAAAGAGGTGAGCTCAATGACTCAAGAGATTCTTTGGGCACCTGTGATGGTTTCATTGTATTAGAACAGAAAGATTTTGCACCTGTACCTAGAAGAATTACATTAAAGTAGATAGACCACATAGACGCCACAGCCAAGAAAGCTCACCAGTGCCTCTACTTCTTCAGGAGACCAAAAGAAATTTGGCATGTCCCCTTTGACACTCACCAACTTTTATCGATGCACCATAGAAAGCATCCTATCTGGATGCATCATGGCTTGGTATGGCAACCGCCCTGCCCGGGACCGCAAAAAACACAGAGAGTTGTGGACACAGTCCAGCACATCATGGAAACCAGCCTCCCCTCCATGGACTCTGTCTATACCTCTTGCTGCCTTGGTGAAGCAGCCAGCAAGATCAAAGACCCCACCCACCCAGGTCATTCTTTCTTCTCCTCTCCCGTCAGGCAGAAGATACAGGAGCCTGAGGGCACATACCACCAGGCTCAAGAACAGCTTCTATCCCACAGTGATAAGACTATTGAATGGTTCCCTTATACGATGAGATGGACTCTTGACGTCACAATCTACCTTGCTAAGACCTTGCATCTTATTGTCTACCTACAATGCACTTCCCTGTAGCTGTGACACTTTACTCTGTACTCTGTTTTTACCCTTTACTACCTCGATGCACTGTGTAATGAATTGATCTGTACGAACGGAATGCAAGACAAGTTTTTCACTGTGCCTCGGTACAAGTGACAATAATAAACCAATACCAATACCAATACCAATACCAGTAGACTGATAGAAGTAAACCATGACTGGATCATGATGATGCATCAATACAAGCAACCACTTCTGCTGTGGAATTCATTGATGAAGATATAGATGTTCTTCATGAAAAAGCAATACGATAAATATGAAAAAATGTAGGAGGATGACTGGAGTTGGCCAGGAGAAGACAGACAGAACATTACGTTGTTGTGCCAATGGTCTAATACCCTCATGAGTTGTAGATGCTGTGGGGATGAAGATCAAGGGAGACTAAACACTGGCGGAGAGCACTAGTGACTCCACATGATTACATCCCAGAGTGCCGAACGAGGAGGGAATACCATATCAGAAGAATAGGTGCTATTTCAGGAAGACCACTGAAGAGGTCAATTAATGGAATCAGATATCATAGGATGCTGCACTAATTCTGTACAGCAAGAACATCACAGCTTGACAACAGGCCCCAGGAAAACAGCAACCAGAGAGGACTATAGCTGGAAAGACAATCTGTCAACAGTTATTTGGAATATTTGTGTCAAAGTAAAGCACTTAGAATCCAGATGTTTGTCTTTTATTTGCTTTTCATTACTAAAGGAATGATGTAACGTATATGGCATATGCAGTATTGTTTGTTGCTGTTTTAAAACTGTACCACTTCAAGAATTGTGTGATGTGACCAATTGCTCTCTGCGTTGCAACATTACTTAGTGTGTGAAATGTCCTAGAGTCTGTTGGTCTCCGTGGTGAAAACCACAGTAAGAAACGCTACCTGTCTATTTAATAAAGTATGCTTGTTATTAGTTTGAATTACTGATTATCTTCCAGCTTCTTAGAGCATGATACTAAAGCAGTTTTTAATAAAGAACAAAGCTCCTGGTGTCTCCTCACTAGCTCTTCAGCAGTGGTTCACAGAGCACCTCTCAAAATGCCACAGTTACTACTACAAGTGAACAGCATTGCTACCTTGCCCCATGCTGCTGCCTTCTACCACACCTATGCATCATGCTGAAATGTATCCTTGCTCCCTGTTGCAGTGAGTTTTACATCATTCTCCTTGGTCTTCAAATACTTTATCTTGTAGTGATCTTCATATTTTCCAGTCATGTTGTTTGAAGATGGTCAAATCTGGATGAATTCAAACAAGGAAGATAACAGTAACTAAAAGGAGAGGAAGAGGGTGAAGGATTTATTCTGGGATACCTGGAGATTTGAAAAGGTAGATAAGATGAATAATACCAATGTACTTAAGAAAGTGTCAGCAGGAGATCATTCAGGCAGGAGTCTTGGTCCAATTGTCAGCTGTCAGAAGAGTAGGGCAGCAGAGTGGCACAGCTAGAAGAGCCAGTGCCTCACAGCGTCAGAGACCCTGGTTCAATCTTGACCTCAGATGCCCTCTGTGTGGATTTGCATGTTCTCCCAATGACCGTGTGGGTTTCCTCCAGATACTCTGCCTTCTTCCCACATCCCAAAAATGTGCAGTTTGTATGTTAATTGGTCACTGCGATTTGCCCCTGGTGTGTAGCTGAGTGATAGAATCTGGGAGTAGTTGATGAGAATGTGGAGTGAATGAAAAATGAGATTGATGTAGGATTAGTGGAAGTGGGTGGTTGATGGTCGACGTGGACTCAATGGGCCAATGGGTCTTTTTCCATGCTGTGTATCTCCATGATGAAGGCTTGAGCCAAAAAGAAGGAAGAATACAAGTGTAATTGGAGAAATGTTACCTAAGGAGAGTGGGCTAACTGGAGTGCATCAGATGGGGGAATGGTTTAGGGTGCAGGGTGAAGAGAAGTCAATTGACACTTCAAGTAAGTGGTAAGGACTGCCCTAAGTCAGAGGGAGAGGAGAAGGGGGATGTAGAGAAGCTGGAAGGGAAGGTATGGAAGAGAACTCTCCATCCTCCTAGAATGGCAACATTGCCATTCATGATTGGGAAAAGCAACAAATTCGGGAAGAATCATACAGAACGCCTTCAGAAAAGGAGACCAAGATCATGTCAGTGCACGATCTGAGGCAAAGGAAAATCTGTTCAGATGGATCCTGTGAGGACTCTGACAGTGTATGGAAATGCAACTGCAGCGTTTTGGCATGCAAATCTTGGTAATGGCCTCCTGCTGAAAACATTGCCTGCAACATTTATACACAATGAATGTGTTAACAACAACAAGGTTATTCACTTCCCAATCCACTAAATTATTGCTTTGAATTTCATTAATTTACATCAGATTACAACCTGTTATTCCATCAATTTTTCTGACTGTGGTCACTCTTTAATCAGTCAGTGGATGCAGGCACAAGCTTACTAACTTCGGCTGAGGCAGTGTGGAAACTCAACCAATGTTCTCACCTCTGTGTGCTCTCCAGTAGGATTACCTGCTCAGCTGGACAACTTCCTCGAAGCTTCCGTACAGGTTCACCTGCCTCTCAATGTACCGCACAGTTAATGCTGCAAACCACCCACTCAGTTATCGGGTCATGCACGGAATAGCCTCTTTGGCTCAAGGAGTGCACACCGGCCATCAAGCGCCCATTTACACTAATGCTATGCTAACCCATTTTATTTGCCCACATTCCTATCAATATCCCTCAGATTCTACGGTGGCCATTTAATTTACCCATTCACACATCTTTGGAACATGGGAGAGAATCAGAGCACCTGGTGGAAACTCACACATTTACAAGGAAAAGATGAAAACTCCACATAGACCGCACCAGAGGGCAAGTTTGAGCCCTGGTCACTGGAATTGTGAAGCAGCAGCTCTCCCAGCTGTGTCATTGGGCCACAGTTATCTCCAATTATTTGCTTAAGTGTTGTGACATGTTCTTAAGTACAGTTACCATGCCATTGAAGTATAGGATGAGTATTGATGTTAATTCTGGACAAGACCAGTTTTAGCTTTGACCTCCTTCAAGGTTGAGTGACCTCCCAATCTCTCTCACTACATTCACAAATGAATAATTATCTAGAAAGGTACATGTGGAACTGTACCCTAGCAAGCGTTAGATTCTTCAGGAAAGATGAAGAGATAGGTGAATGAATTATGTAAAGCAATAACATTTAGTACAAACAAACCCATCATTCTCATTAAGTTAAAAACAATTCAGTTCAAATAGAAAAGATACCAACTAAATGTGAGCTAATTCTGGTAAACATAGTTCTGAAATGTTGCCCACACATTCATTTATCAATAGAAGTAATTGTTCAGAATATTTATTACTTTGGAAATATTTCACTTCCTTATTACATCTACTACTGAGTTCAGTTTAACCTTAACATGTGGTGGGATGAGAGTTCCATGAATATAGAACTAGTTTTCTTCCATTAATTTCAATTTATTTAACAAATCATACAATTTAGTTGTGTAATTTTAGAATTAAACTTGATCTCTTGAGGTTTATTTGACTGAACCTCTTGTTAAGGATTCTTGTTATGTAATAAGGTATAGCATCTCATTTGTTATCCACCGTGACTTTTGATTTAATTATGGGCCATTTTGATTACTGCAATTTGAAATAATAACATGGAGGCTCTATTAAAAATACTTCTGTTCTATAAATCACAAAACATATTAGAGTAAGGGTTCTTTAGTTACAGAACCTGTCCATTCATTTTAAGAGATTTTATCACCTTCTGGAAATGTCCAACAAGAACTGTTCTTATGTTTCTTCATTAAGACTCTATATTTCCATTACTTCATCCCTCTAGTGAAGATATTTAAATCTCTTTGGTAAAGATTTGTTTAAAGAGCATTGGCCACTCTTTTATTTGGAAATGTGAAGCATGTGGAATTGGAGACAACGTTTTGGTAAACCTATGGATTGATTAGAAAATGAAAGGTGGAGAGTTAGAATAATGGTGTGTTTGTTGAAACCTGAGATAGAATGCATTGTGATCAGTGGCACTGGGAATTTTGCAGGAAGTGAAACTAACTTCAGAAATAAAAGTGAATGAGAGTAGGGCTTCAGAGTTTTGGATGCCACACTGGAGATCAGAGTTATGGAAATGGGAAGGAAGAGACATGACTTGGATCTGCAGGAACCCAGGAGACAATCCAGATGCATTGCCTTATTTATTTATGGGCAAGGTGTTTCCAGCAAGGCAAACATTTATTGCCCATTCCTAATTACACTTATGAAAGTAATGATAAGCCAAACGTCTGCGGTCCTTCTGATAGAAGTACTCCTAAAACCTGGTTGGGGTTCCAGGTTTAGAGCCACCAAAAATAAAAAAAACAGCAATGTAGGACACTGTAGTGTAGCGGTTAGCATAACGCTATTACAGCACCAGCGACCCGGATTTAATTCCGGCCTCTGTCTGTAAGGAGTTTGTACGTTGTCCCCATGTCTTCATGGATTTCCTCCGGGTGCTCCAGTTTCCTCCCACATTCCAAAGGTGTACAGGTTAGGAAGTTGTGGGCATGCTATGTTGGCGCCAGAAGCATGGCAACACTTGTGGGCTGCCCCCAGAACACTCTACGCAAAAGATGTATTTCACTGTGTGTTTTGATGTACATGTGACTAATAAAGATATCTATCTATCTATCTATCTACCCATCTATCTATCTATTTCCAAGTCAATGTAGTTTATGACCTGGAGAGGGACCTGAAGTTGATGGTATGTGTCTACTGCCCTTGACCTGCATGGTGGTAGAGGTGGGATACTGAGCTGTTGTCAGAGCAGCCTTGGCAAGTAACTGTAGTCTATTTTTACAGATGGTACAGACTATGTGGACAGTGCACTGGCGATGGAGAGAGTGGATACAGGGGATGGTAGACTGGGTACGGATCCAGAGAATTGCTTTGTCCGAGATGACGTGAGCTTCTTGAGTGTTGTTACAGCTGGCACTCGTTCACATTGCAGCCTATTTTATTACCAATGCTGCCTCCGTGCAAATACCTGGCTGATGTGCATGACAATCTCTAACACCCTCACCAGAATGTTGTTCAACACAATTTATCCCACACTTGTACAGCTTTTTAGGGCTCCAAAGAGAAACCAAAATATGGGTGCCAACAATCATAATTCCTCAATATTAATCTCAAGTAGAATTATACTATCATCCCACTACCTAAAAAAAAAGGTAACATGCATTAATGACTGCCGCCTGGTGGCTCTGACATCCACCAGCATGAAGTGCTTCGATAGGCTAGTCACAGCACAGCCTCCCAGACAACCTCGACCCACTGCAATTCACCTACCACTGAAACAGGCTTACAGCAGACACCATCTCCCTGACCCTACACTCATCTCTGAAGCATCCAAGCATCCAGACAGTAAAGACACCTACAATAGACTATTGTTTATTGACTACAGCTCTGTCTGCAATACTATAATTCTAAGCAAACTCATCTCCAAACTCCGAGACCTGGAACTCAACACCTCCTTTTGCAACTGGATCCTTTTCCTGACCAACAGACCACAATCAGTAAGGATCGGCAGCAACACCTCCACCACAATTATTCTCAACACTGGTGCCCCACAAGGCTGCGTCTTCAGCCCCCTACTCTACTCCTTTACACTCATGACTGCATGGCCAGATTCTGCAACTGTAGTGGGCCATATCTCAAATAATGATGAGGCGGAGTATAGGAAGGAGATAGAGAGCCTAGTGACATAGTATCATGACAACAACCTTTCCCTCAATGTCAGAAAAATGAAGGAGTTGGTCATTGACTTCTGGAAGGGAATTGGTGCACATGCTCCTGTCTACACCAATGGTGCTGAGGTCAAGAAGGTTGAGAGCTTCAAGTTCCTAGGAGTGAACATAACCAACAGCCTGTTCTGGTCCAACCACGTAGATGCCATGGCCAAGAAAGTTCACCAGTGCCTCTACTTCCTCAGGAGGCTAAAGAAATTTGGCATGTCCCCTTTGACACTCACCAACTTTTATTGATACACCATAGAAAGCATCCTATCCAGATGCATCACGGCTTGGTATGGCAACTGCTCTGCCCGTGACCACAAGAAGCTGTAGAGAGTTGCAGACACAGCTCAGCCCAGCACTGAAACCAGCCTCCCCTCAATGTCTACACTTCTCACTGCCTTGGTAAAGCAGCCAACATAATCAAAGATCCCAACCAGCCCCGACATCCTTCTACCATTGGGTGGAAGATACAAAAGCCTGAAAGCACGTACCACCAGGCTCAAGGAGAGCTTCTATCCTGCTGTAATAAGACTATTGAACAGTTCCCTTGTATGATAAGGTGGACTCTTGACCTCACAATCGACCTCATTATGTCCTTGCACCTTATTGTCTACCTGCACTGAACTTTCTCTGTAGCTGTTACACTTTATTCTGCATTCTGTTATTGTTTTACCCTGTACTACCTCAATGCACTGTGTAATGAATTGATCTGTATGAAGGGTATGCAAGACAAGTTTCTAACTGTACCTCAGTACATGTGACAATAACAAACCAATTTACCAACTTACTACAGTTTCATAAAGCTTGCCACCTGAAGTAACACAATTGGTTTTAGGCATTGTGCCTCACAATGATTATTTTGAGCTTTGTTGGGGTACATTGCACACCCACTAGAATGACACCAAGGATCAAAGTCTGCATTGACTTGCACCCTCTTTAAGCATTAAACCAATCAATCCAGTAAAACTGAGCAGAGCATACATGTGTCTGGAATTGGAGTCCTGAAACAGACATTAGTATTGACATGTCATGTGGTTCAAGTGGGTGCTCAGACCTTCTCAGCTGAGAGGATGTGGGGCCTGTGAGAATGGGCTTGGGGCCATACGTTGATATATGTCACTCCTAAATCCAAATTTTCAGCCTGAAATCCAGCATAATGGAGATGAATTTCTCCTTGACTGAGGTGCCCAAATGCGGAATTAGATGGTACCACTGAGGCAACCTATGTAGGATGAACTTGACTATCCTTACATTCTGTAACTGAGTGCAGTTATAATGAGCTAGGCAGCTTGCAGTACATATTGATATTTGTTGGCTCTAAGAATCAACAAAGGGAGAAGGTTGAATACACTAACCTTGTATTCCCTCGAGCATAAAGGTGCTTTCAATACATTGGTGCTTCAGAAAAATAATTTGTAGTACACAGCACAATATGGTAACCTTTGGAAGCAAAAGTAAACCTAATCAGACAGCTGCATTGCATCCAGTTGCACAAGAGAGAGACATCTCAAAAGGTTATCAGCATAGACTGTACAGAACAATAAAGCAGATAACTGATGAAATACTGGATTCCATAGATTACATCGCATTACAAAGAACTTACAGAACCACTGCCCATGTTTACATGTCACAAGATGCTTCTTCTGCCTGGTTACCTCTCTCTATTTGTTTTTCTCCCTTTCTCCCTCATAAATGCATCAAGCTTCCCCTTAAGTTCTGCTGCTTCAATCACTTCATCCCCTCAAATTGTTTGCTCTCCTTTCTCCATCATTTCAGTCTCTTCCTTGAATCATGGAGACCAGACTGCACATAACCAAGGTGCCAATATGTACGTTTTCTATCCTTTGGCTCCAGAAATGCACATTTTATGTCCCTTTCAACTGCAATGTTACTTATAGAGTTTTCTGTTCACTCCAATTCCAGTCCATTTAGTTTCTTACCTTTCATGGAGTAAGTGGCCATCTTATTCCTCCTAACTGGAAATACTATGTCTCTTCCCACACTGGGCGTGTTAAATAATCATTCTCTCGGTTGTTTTTAACTGATTCCTCTGGATATCAGCCAAATACAAAGACTGATTCATTTAAACAGAGAGAAAATCTAACTTCTAGCCAGAATTCCCTGAGTTCTCAATTCTATTAACCATCAGAGATTGCATGATAAGATAAGATATCTTTATTAGTCACATGTACATCGAAACACCCAGTGAAATGCATCTTTTGTGTAGAGTGTTCTGGGGGCAGCCCGCGAGTGTCACCACGCTTCCAGAGCCAACCTAGCACGCCCACAACTTCCTAACCTGTACGTCTTTGGAATGTGGGAGGAAACTGGAGCACCTGGAGGAAACCCACGCAGGGAGAACATACAAACTCCTTACGGACAGTGGCGGGAATTGAACACAGGTCACTGACGCTGTAATAGCGCTACACTAACCACTACACTACCGTGCCTGCCCATGTTTGCCTGATCATTTAGGGAGCATCTGTGTTTAGTTCATAACAGTGTCTGCCACATTAATTTGCCATCCGACTCTCATCCTAGCATTTCTATCTGTGGCCTCCTGCACTGTTACAAGCTCCAATGCAAGCTTGAGGAACATCACCTCATCTTCCATCTGGGCACATTGCATCCTTTAGGACTCAATATCAAATTCTCCAATTTAAGTAACATACTCTTTCTTTCTGCCTTTCTCAGAATTGACCATTTATACCTGTCATCAGTTTGGCTCAGTTTTTTTTTGATCATATTGTCTGGCCTGCTGGGCATGTCCCACAGCCTCACTATTAACACGTGGAAGAGACAAGAAGTATAACATGCTGCTAACTGCTACTCTACCTGCCTCCATTGACCCATTTGGTCTCACCCTATCAGACATATTCACTTTGTTCCACACAGCCCTGTCTCACCTTCTCTGCCTCTGAAAACCAACCTGTTTTTCTCTCTTTCCTGGTTCTGATGAAGAGTCTCAGACCTGAAACATCACCTGTATCTCTTTCCATAATGCTCTCTGACCTGCTGAGAGTTCCAGGTATTTTCTGTTATTTCAGACTTCCAGCATCTACAGGTTTTTAACTTCCATTCTATGGTATAATTTATGTTAATTTAAATATATGTTAACTTGTTTGTCATGTTTGTAACGTACTATGCTGCTGCTGCGGAAAGCCAATTTTCATGGCATTTATACCCAGTTATATGTGTGCCTATGACAATAAACTTGAACTTATTGCTGGGTGCAGTGACAGTGAGCTAGGCTGCTTATAGTTCTGGAAGTGCATGCAGGAATCCTGGAATGTTCAAAACTGGAAAAAAACCACAATGGAAATGGGGTTCGAGATGATAAATTAAACTGAGTTAAGGTGATGCCTTTTAATGTCGAAGAAAATTTAGTGGAACCTTTAACAAACAGAAGGACAAAATGGAAATAGCAGAAGAGAAAATTTTAATAGTACGTTTTGAATCAAATAGAATGCTCAGCACTTGGATGGTAATTCACTGTCCACTACATTTAGACAACTTTAAACCATTATTCCTGAACTTAGCTTATTGCACCTTTTAACAGTGAGATTTTTTTTAATTACTCAGAAATCACTGTATCTGGTTCAAAACTAGATGGAGAAAGATGTAACAAGCCTTTAAAGGACTTTGTAAACACTTCTCATAGTCTGACCTCAAACATAAGTTCAATGGCTAGGGACAATAAGTCTATGACTCCAGAATATCTATGTGTCCAGAATACTATCTTCTGACAAGATGGTCTGACAGAATCCACAACAGAATCTGCTGTCCCTTTGATTTCTTCTTTGTTCCTGTAAAATTTTGATCTCAGTAGATGGAGACAGGCAGTCAATTATTACCCAAGACATTCCTGTCCCCGAATGCAAGATTGTAAACATGCATCCGCACTTTAACTTTAATTCCAGGAATTTTGTTAGAATCTCTGCCAGACTGTTGATGGCCGGTCAGGAAAACTCCAGCAGAAATTCCCTACTTAACAGTGAGGGCAAATTACTTGAGGGCAAATGAAATGAGAATCTGCTAGATCGTATCTATCAAGTTACCACCTATTCAATGTAGACAATCATTTTCCCAAAACTGGTTGCAGTACAGATTTGCTCCATCAGTTGCCGTGCTGAAGTTTTATGAAGATGTCACATACATAGTTCTTCCTGGGCCTTGCAGATATTTAGCCTGACCCTCAATGCCCCAGCGTGTATCACAACCTACACGGGTAGCCTCCCACCTGAGTTCTGATAACAAGAAGAAAATTTGTGATGATTACAGCACAGACACGTTTCTCTAATCAAAGCTTGGGTTAAAAATTCTAACCCCTGAATACCTATTTTAAAGTTAGCTCAGAAACAAGAAATTAGCATCAGGATGGACAAATGCAAATGTCCTGCTTTTGTTCTGCCACAAATCAAAATGCAGTGTATGTGCTGCATTGATAATTGAATAGTACAGACCCCAAGGACAGTAAATCCTGAGCGAAAGCATAAAAGCACCCTGACCTGGAGTAAATTCAATTCCACAATGGTAATATAGTTTAAGGTTCAAAAGGATTCAAACTAACACCTGACTAGATGTGACAAGCTGATATATTAATATTCATGTGAAGAGGTCTGAGGAAGATATGATTAGATAAATAGAAGCAAGTGTGTGACTGGGTGAGTGACATGGGAGCTGTCCTTTCTGATTTGGAGGCAGCTTCATGGTAATTACAATGTAGATCTGTCAGGGTGATAAATGAGTTTCTTCCTCCACTTTAATATCCCCAATTTACAGCTCATTTAGATTTAATGTCAACACTGAGCATCAGACAACACATTTGCAAGCAGCGAGTTTTCTCTATGTGGTCAATGAATACTGAATTATTGTTTGGGTTTATGCAGCTTCAGGATGCAGTGATGACAGAGTATGAATTGTTAAATATTGCAAAAAAACAAATCCCAGGAATTCTCCCCAGTCCCTCACCAGATCTTCCATCAGAGTTACGAAGCTGGGAAAAGTGAGTTTCAGAGAATATTCTGATTGATAATTAGAACATAGAACAGTACAGAACAGTACAGGCTCTTCGGCCCACGATGCTGTGTCGAACTATATGAACACTTCCTCCATGATCAATCTAACCCTTCCCACTTGCACAGCCCATAACCCTCCATTTTTCTTACTTCCATGTTCCTATCTAAGATCCTTTTAAATGTCCCTGTTGTATCAGCCTCTACCACCACCCCTGGCAGTGCGTTCCAGGCACCCACAACTCTCTGTGTAAAGAACCTACCTCTGACATCTCCCCTGAACAT
This sequence comes from Pristis pectinata, assembly GCF_009764475.1. Classification (NCBI taxonomy): domain Eukaryota; kingdom Metazoa; phylum Chordata; class Chondrichthyes; order Rhinopristiformes; family Pristidae; genus Pristis; species Pristis pectinata. The sequence goes on along the minus strand of NC_067412.1, from coordinate 32,908,178 downwards.
TCCTCCTCTGACCTTAAATGGATGTCCTCTGGTATTGGCTATTGCCTCCCTGGGGAAAAGGTGCTGGCTGTCCACTCTACCTATGCCCCTCATAATCTTATACACCTCTATCAAGTCGCCTCTCATCCTGTGTCCTGTGTTGCTTCAAAGGGAAAAGCCCTAGCTCGCTCAATCTTTCCTCATAAGACATGTTCTCTAATCCAGGCAGCATCCTGGTAAATCTCCTTTGCACCCTCTCTAAAGCTTTTACATCCTTCCTATAATGAGGTGACCAGAACTGAACACAATACTCTAAATGTGGTCTAACCAGAGCTTTATAGAGCTGTAACATTACCTCACGGCTCTTGAACTCAATCCCCCGACTAATGAAGGCCAGCACGCCATATGCCTTCTTAACCACCCTATCAACTTGCACAGCAACTTTGAGGGATCTATGGACTTGTACCCCAAGATCCCTCTGTTCCTCCGCACTGCTCAGAATCCTGCTATTAACTTTGTACTCTGCCTTCATGTTCATTCTTCCAAAGCGTATCACTTCACACTTTTCCAGATTGAACTCCATCTGCCAATTCTCCACCCAACTCTGCATCCTGTCTATATTCTGTTGTAACCTACGACAACCTTCTACACTATCCACAACACCTCCAACCTTCATGTCATCTGCAACCTACCAACCAAACCCCCCCACCCCCCTACTTCCTCATCCAAGTCATTTATAAAAATCACAAACAGCAGGGGTCCCAGAACAGATCCCTGTAGGACACCACTAGTCACTGACCTCCAGGCAAAATATTCTCCATCTACTATCACCCTCTGCCTTATTCGGGCAAGCCAATTCGGAATCCACGCAGCCAAATCTCCATGCATCCCATGCCTCATGACTTTCTGGATGAGCCTACCATGGGGAACCTTGTCAAACGCTTTACTGAAGTCCATATACACTACATCCACTGCTCTACCTTCATCTATTTGTTTTGTCACCTCCTCGAAAAACTCAATTAGACTCATGAGGAATGACCTTCCCCTTACAAAGCTATGCTGACTATCCCTAATAAGGCTATGCTTCTCCAAATGCTCATAAATCCTGTCCCTAAGAATCCTCTCCAATAGCTTGCCCACCACTGACATAAATCTCACTTGTCTATAATTCCCAGGATTATCCCTGTTACCCTATCCTTATTAATTAGTGGATAATTATAGAACATAGAACAGTAAAGCATGGGAAAAGGCTCTTTGGCCCACGATGTCTTCACTGAACACGATGCCAAATTAAACTAAATCTCTTCTGCCTGCACATGATCCATATCTCCCCATTCCCTACATATTCAGGTGTCTATCTAAAAGCCTCTTAAACACCACTATCGTATCTGCTTTTAACACTACCTCTGGCAGCTCATTCCAGGCACCTACCACTCTCTGTAAAAAACTTGCCCTGCACATTCTCCCTTAAACCTTCCGCCTCTCACTTCAAGTACATGTCCTCCAGTATTTGACATTTTTACCCTGGGAAAAAGATTCTGTCTAGCCTATCTATACCTCTCATAATTTTCTATCAGGTCTTCCCTCACCTTCCGATGCTCCGGATAAACCTGGAGTCCAACCTCTCCTTAGACACAAGAGATACTGCAGATG